>NC_080020.1:73029627-74279627 GCF_030020395.1 Manis pentadactyla
AAAGGAAATCAACAGATTTCTGTGTATTAATTTTGTATCCCGCAACATTGCTGAATTCAGATACTAGATCTAGTAGTTTTGGAAAAGATGTTCCACATCACTAATCATCAGAGAAATGCAAATTAAAACCACAATGAAATATCACCTCACACCAGTAAGGATGGCCAACATCCAAAAGACAAACAACAACAAATGTTGGCAAGGTTGTGGAGAAAGGGGAACCCTCCTACACTCTGGTGGGAATATAAGCTAGTTCAGCCATGGTGGAAAGCAGTATGGAGGTTCCTCAAAAAACTAAAAATAGAAATACCACTTGACCCAGGAATTCCACTCCCAGGAATTTACCTTAAGAATGCAAGAGCCCAGTTTGCAAAAGACATATGCACCCCTATGTTTATCGTAGCAGTATATACAATAGCCAAGAAATGGAAGCAACCTAAGTGTCCATCAGTAGATGAATGGATAAAGAAGATGTGGTGCATATACACAATGAAATATTCAGCCATAAGAAGAAAGCAATTCCTACCATTTGCAACAACATGGATGGTGCTAGAGGGTATTATGCTCAGTGAAATAAGCCAGATGGAGAAAGACAAGTACCAAATGATTTCACTCACTGTGGAGCATAAGAACAAAGAAAAGACTGAGGGAGCAGAGCAGCAGCAGACTCACAGAACCCAAGAATGGACTAACAGTTCCCAAAGGGAAAGGGACTGGGGAGGATGGGTAGAGAGGGAGGGTTAAGGGGGAAAAAGGGGCATTACGATTAGCACACATAATGTGGGGAAGGCAGTGTATACAGGGAGGACAGGTAATGATTCTGTGGCATCTTGCTGTGCTGATGGACAGTGACTGTAGTGGGGTGTGTGGGGGGGACTTGATAATAGGGGGAGTCTAGTAACCGTAATGTTGTTCAAGTAATTGTACGTTAATGATATCAAAATAAAAAAATGAAATATTTGTATATTACATATATTTTAAATGTAAATTTATTATATTTATATATATACATATATAAATTGTAAATTATATTTATAAATGATTCTAAGAAGTATGTATTTTATTTCTGAATTTATAAAGTTTAGTAAAATGCTTGTTAACTCTCAGAATCTACTTTTGTATTTAATAATCTTATTACTAATATTTATTTATAATGTTGTCTGTCTTTCTAGGTCATTCATTTTGCCTTGTTATAATAAACCACTGTGAACATACCATGCTTTTTTCATCTATTCTCACTTGGGTAAGCATTTGGGTTGCCTTCACTATAGTTTTTATAGCTCTCAGTTTTAGCAGTTTCATGATATTCCATCAATTTCCTTAATCAGTTCTCTATTTTTATTTAGTTGCAAACAATATTTTGCTCTATTGATCAAGGTTGAGGTGAGCAGCCTTATACTAACAGATTTTTCTAGACCATATATTATACCTTAACTAACTAGAAATGGAGTTATTAGGTCAATGTATATGAACATAATAGATATTTCCAATGTATATTCTTAATGAATAGCTCCATCAGCAATTGTACGATCACTAGATTGCCCGAAGCACAGTTTTCTCCAGTTTTTGTTCTTAATTTAAGATAGTTTCGTTTTGCTTTTAGGACTCACTGACTTCATTCAGTCAATACTGGCATATTATAGAACTTCAGGTCTGGAACCTTATCTTCTGATCAGGTAATTTTTCATTTAGTGGACACAAAGGTAAGACATTAAGAGTGAAATTATGACTCTTAACCTTGTATGAGAGTCTAGTTTGAAATTCTGAATGGAATATATTGTCAGTGAGCACTGTTTATTCTTACTAGAGTGATTCTCAACTTGCAAATAATGAAGTTGAAACTCAAAGAAAATAAATAACTTTCCTAAAATTATGTAGTTAATTTTCCATCACAATATATTGCTTCCCAACTGAACACATATAACATAGACATCAGAACTTTTCTTTTTCATTTTGATTGATGTCTTTTCACTCTTCTATAGGATTTATAATCCTGCCCTTACAATATAACAATTGAACATGCCCCTATAGTTGCTGTTTCTCATGGGAACAGTCTTTGCTGATTCTTTCCCCTTGAATCTATCCCTCATAATGTGTTGCAACAGTGCTCAGCCTCAGCCTTGCTGAGCTGACCTGTCAAAAGTTTGATCTTTCTACACTGGGGACACTTCTTTACTATTACTGTAAGTCAAAGAATTTTATTATCTTGATATCTCATTCTCAACACACCCTTTTTTCATATTCCATATGTTCAATAATATAATAATTACAGTTTGTGCGACATTATGGCATAAAGTGCATTGTGCTGCTCGTATAATACATATAAATTTCCACTGTTATTCTCATGCCCTAGGAGTAGATCACATTAGTTAGCCAATGAAAACAGTAATAGGGACTTTTTTCAGGCCCACACAGGGTGAGATCACTAGCCAGGCACTCACAACACATAGCCGCTCTCTTTTCAGTTACCACAACTACAGACAATTGTTGTTCAGCCAGATTCATCCCTAACAAAGCAAACACATATTTTATTTAACACTTGGTCTTGATGACTAAAGTCAGCAATTTTATTCATCATAACTGCAGGTTCCTACCATTTCCTCTATGCCTAAAATCTGTATCTGAATCACCTGATGATTACTCTGCTCCATTCATTTTGCCCACTTTTATAGACAATTGTCAATCTTTGAGGCCTTGAGCAAAACTGGACCTTGGATGGGTCATTGATTGTGTGTCCAAATACTGGACAAGTTTGTAAAACATATTCACATTTTCACTTTTTTCATATTCCTCCTGATTTCAATCTGGAACAATTAGCTTTCCCTAGGTTTTGTTAAAAAGGAGTATGCCCATATATAATGTATATTACTTTCTTTTTCTCCTTCTGATATACAATTTCTTTGACTAAAGACAGATGAATTTCACAGATTTATCAGATAAAATATTCTTGGCTCCTCTTCCTCAATAACCAAACTGCATACAGAACACAACATTTAGTTACTCTGTTGTATTAAATACATCGTTTCTTTGTAGCCCTGACAGTCTGCATTTCCAGGAACACGGGTTTTTGTGCACAAAAATGGACAAGGAACCCTTTAACACACTCTTCTCAATGATAAGCATATTCTGAACTGTGACACATAATGCATTTTCTTAAGGACTTTCCTGTGTTTTACAAACAAGAACTGAAGGTATTCGGTAGATGTGGAATCTGACTTAACGAAAGCTAAAATAACTAACTGAAGTTCAAACAGGCAGTAACTGGCCAATTTTGTTCAGAACCTTGACCTTTTAACTCTGTCTTTTGCTTTAACATTATGTAGAATATTTTTTTCCTTCAGCTATAAAAAGAAGCTTTAACAGACATTTAAGAATAAATTGTTACCTCTTACTTGTCTTGATATATAAACCCTTGACTGTCAGTGTTAAGCAACAAAATATCAAAAGAAGAAATTCAGTTGTATTAAAATGCAGTCCACAAAAACCTCAACAAGAAATGCAGACCATTTTAACTGGTAAATTTTGTTCACTGTGAACTTTTTAATGAATTATCTGTTAACTTTGTAATTAGTTGTTTGAATCTTAAAGCATATTTTCCTATTGAAATTGTGGGAATCTGCTGATTATGTTCTTGAGGAAAAGTAGGGGTGGGGGGAAGGATATTTACTGCATAATGGACTTAAACAATGGTAATATATTACTATTTCAATTACTTCACACATTATTTCAAAAGTAGAAAACATTTAAATCTCCAAACTTTCACACCAGGACTGCTACTTCAAAAGCCAATATGACTGATTCTGCTGGTAGCAGCAGATGCACAAGGAATAGTCCAGGCAGTACAATAACTAAAGATGGGAGCCAGTTTCAAAACCAGTATGTTAAGCTTGCATTTCTATATAATAAATTATATTTTTCTATCTGTTTAAAGGATGTTTAACACTGCTCAGGTTCTCTGAAATGAGAAAGAATGAGAAGTTATTCTCTAGCAAGTAGATGTCTGAATGTAGACCATCCCTCATTCCTTGTATAGACCTGCATTGTGTGTAAGAGAGCTGTCTCTCTGCTGGTGGGACAACACCCAAGGTAATACACAGGAAGGAGTGTAAATTGAGAAGGAAGGAAACATAAGGCAGGTTAAGTGTGGGTAAGGAATATTTTAATTTGTAAAAAGCACACCACTAGTGTCATAGTGAGGAGGAAAAATATTGAATAATGAGCCATACTCAAGCCATGCCTTTCGTATTTAATTGGGAAAATCTGCTTTGATGCCTGGTTTCCATGCTTCTGAAAGGAGGATTTTAATTCAGTGATTTCTCAATACCTTCCAGCTATAAAATGCTATCTCATGCTACAAGCATGCATAAACAATACAGTTGTAGGGAAGAGGCAAACAAGAACTTGGCAGAGGTCTCATGCTGGAGAGTGTGGGCCTGAGAAGGAAGTGACAGGGTAATGCCAGAGCCCAGCAAAATGAAATAGAGCCCAAGGTAGAGAGTGGGACTTGAAACTGAGGTAGGGGCCACATTCCTCCAGGGTAGCTTTATGACTGAGCTGGTATCGAGTGTCAGAGTATAGAGTTAGACAACTTTAAACATCTCCTTGTCTTTGGTCTGGATTTAGCCTGGAGAATAAGGTGGAAAGAAGGCATCATCATTCATCAGATCATGTTGTGTGATGGTAGAGATTTCCAAACTACTCATATGCTTCTATTTGTCCTTAAAACATCTTTATGTTTTTTATTTTCCCCTTTCTTCCCATCCCACTGAAAATTACTACCATAGTTAAGTCAGTATTTTTGGTGAGAATAAGTCCTAGTCTTAGGATGATTTGCAAAGATGAAAGTTTCATCTGTAAAACAAGGTTTTTTGTCAAAGTGAGTGCTATGTTTCACCATTTGACCTTGGGAAAGTGGCAATATTGATAAGGAGGACACTGTACCTCAGCTTCCTCTTCTATAAAATAGGCACATAGTGGAACCTACCCACAGGGTTATTATGAGAGTGAAATGGCAAAAGGTATGTTAGGCATGAAAAATTAGGAAATGCTTAATAAATTATCACTTACTATTATTATTTTTTAGCTATTTCATTGGTTTAAATAATCCTTTTTAGATTATAGAATAAAGAAGAGGTGCTTAAATAAGATACATATGCTACTTGTTCTAGTAAATATTAAACTTCAAGAGAAAAGTTAAGACTATTACTCAAAGTGTCCTTGGGAGTGATCTATAAAGTAAACCTAACCATTCTATTTCAGGTCCTCACTAACTCAGATAATCAAGATTTTCATTTAAAGTAAAAATTGTTTTAAAGATTTAAAGTAAAATTGATAGCAAATTATGAAGTATTGTGTGAACACACTGCAAATATTGAGGACTGAAAAGATGATTCAGTAATTATATCATGTTTACCTGATACTGTTAAATAGATTTTGAACACTTAGAAGTTATTTTGCATTATTGTTTTTTTAAATTCCTTAATGCATAAGCTGTGTACATATGGCATTGTTACTCTCACAGAGAAACAGTTACTATTGACTTTTTTATGAAAGTACTTTGAAAGTTGAAGGTAATATATGATCATAATAAAGTGCCAAACAAGGAAGTGATGGACTTTCTTCTATGGTAAATTCTGAACACTCTAATCTGTAGACAAATGACAGTAAATATGTGACACTAGTTTCTGGAGTCTAATTGGAAAGTAGAAAGCTTCAAATGAGATTATTTATGTGTTTCTAGAATATCCTTACAAGCAGATATCTTAGGGTATCTGAGAAAAATGAGACAGTGCTTTCCCATGAATCAATTCTAATCTGCCTTCTAATACAGCGTATTACTAAAGGAGAGCCCATTGGCTCTCATTCTTTGATTTTTCTCTTGATTTCAACTACTCTTTTCTAATCGTTTACATAAAAAAGGAGGGAAGGTAGAATTGAAGCAGACTGACCAAATATCCATGTGGTATTTTTTTTTTAATAAATGCAGCAAAAATTGTGATATATATTAACTTTTTAAAAAACTGAAGTCATGCCTCTTGACCCTCACTCAACAAAAAAACTGTTAGTCTCACATTTTGAGGACAATTTCATAGAAGCAATGGCTTGGAAGAGGTAGAAATTTTAAATGAAAGAAATGAATTCCTTTTATGCTTTCATGGAACAAGGTGAATGAGAGGCATGAATGTGAGACAACTGTTCAGATTTGATTAAGTACACCTCTAGATAATGTTATTAAAAATAACATTTGAAAATATTGGAGCTATAGTTCTTTGATGTGGTTACCAAAGCGAATGTTTATTGTAATTGATGATTTAAACATTTCTGAAAAATATTCTTAGCAATTCATAAGAACCTAAGTGTTGAAACTCAAAAAGAGTAGCTAGATATTTTTAGCAATAATTTCGTGAAAAATATAACAACATTAAAAAAGAACAAAAGCAACAAAATATAAGTCTCTGTCTTCATAAATCTGCACTAGAAGCAGATAGCTTCTAGAATGTGTTTCTCTTAGAAATGTTACCACAATTGTGTGTGGCATTACCTCTAGAGAGCTACTCCCTTCCTCATCAAGATAAAAAGGCTCCATAATCCAGAAAGTTCATAGAAGAAACACACAGAATCTGTAGATCATTGGAATATCAGTCTTCCCAGAATATTTTCATTGGTTACTAACGATAAGTCTTCTCCCTTGTTTCATGGAAGAAATTTTCATGTGTTTGTTATAGCCCCCGAGGAGCACAGAGACTCACTCACCATTTGGCTTTTATAGTATTAGTAAGATATGTTGCATCCTTTACAACAACTGAGTGAATTCAATGTATTTCATCTTTTCTTCTCCTATGGTACTGTTTGCATCAATTATCAGAGTTGAAAAATGATGTCTTGATGACATTCTCAAAGTAAGAAAAGGGATTACTTTGTGACCTTGGAGGAAAGCAGTGTGACCTTGGAGTAAAATTTTAGAAAGTTGAGCAGATGGAAGACAAATACTTACCTTTGTAAGTATATTAAAACCTTCTAGCTTCTCCCTTTATGTAGAATGTATGTATGAATTTTAAAATAGGTCCCTTTATGTTAAATATGTGAGGCTACACATAATCATTTTTGTTTCTGGAAGCCAGAAGTTGAATTAGCCAATTACACTGAGCCCACAGCATTTCACTAGCCAATCAGAAACTGAATATTGCTAGCTAAATTGCAAAGCTGTAATTGGCGATTTTGTTAGACATAGAACTAGAAACAGTCCATTGAAACAATAGTTTAGGGCGACAAAATTTTGTTTTTTGAAATTCATTCTGAATAATTCAATGTAACAAGTAAGAAGAACATAGCAACAGTACATGTTTAATTTATAGTTTAAAATAAATCTTTTCCTTAGTTTAACACTATTTCATTTTGGTGTAGAAGTTCTCAATTATGTACTTCTTCCAGTAATTTTTCATATGATGAATTAATGAGTTGTCCAGTTGCATTTGGAGATTCTCTCCAGTGCCCTGAGGCTCACTCTCCCCTATCCAGTCTTAAATTCCTCATATTCCTTCCAGTTGTGTAGCATTATGTATGAGTTTCCTCTTAAATAAATTGAGTTCCTGGAGTTCCTTCTTGTCTTTGGATTGAAAATAGATATCTAAATATTTAATATTTAGTGTCTCATAATAGTACATGTCCATTTTTTTTCTGTATTGGAAGTCACCAATTAAAACTTTTACTTTGAAGAAAGAATACATTCATTCAATCAAGATTTAATAAGTGTCTACTATATTCCAAGACTGATTCTAGGCACTAGAGATAGCCTGTGAGCCAAACTAATTTTAGCTGTTATCATACAATTTATATTTTGTTGCAAAGAAGATGAATAATAAAATGAAACAAGGTAGACTAAGAAGTTGATAAGATGGTTGATAAGTGTTAGAAAAATTAAGTATGAAGGGGAAGCAGAGCACTGGAGAGAGGAGGATTGGTTATGAGGAGGTACAGGGTAGGTTTTACCACAGAAGTCACATTTGAGTAAATTTCCAAATGAGGTGAGCAAAGGCGCCATCAGAATACCTTGCGAGGAGCATTCCAGGCACTGGAAAAAGCAGATGGAGATGGGGGCTGGCTCTTCTGGTGAAAAGAATCAGTGTGGCTGGACTGAGGGGTCGGAGGAGGAATCAAGGTCTTAGAGGGAAAGGTGTGAGTGTTGGGGGCAAGGAGTTGTGGGAAGCCGATTGTTTAATACATATAGGCCATAACCGAGGATATCAGTCTTTCTCTGAGTGAGCTGGAAGCCACTGGAATAGAATCTGAGGGAATTTTAGTCTTCTCCTTAACAATTATAATGCTCTGAGCAATTTATTTTTTAATTTTGGTATCATTAATCTACAATTACATGAAAGACATTATGTTTACTAGGCTCCCCCCTTCACCAAGTCCCCTCCACATACCCCTTCACAGTCACTGTCCATCAGCGTAGTAAGATTCTGAGCAGTTTTTTGTTGGAGAAATTAACTAACTTTAATTCAGTTACCTTTGTAAGTATATTAAAACCTTCTAGTTTCTCCCTTTATGTAGAATGTATGTATGAATTTTAAAATAGGTCCCTTTATGTTAAATATGTCAGGCTACACATAATCATTTTTGTTTCTGGAAGCCAGAAGTTGAATTAGCCAATTACACTGAGCCCACAGCATTTCACTAGCCAATCGGAAACTGAATGTGAAGTAGGGCTGGAGTGTTAGCTAGTTGAGGTGCTTTACACAGTAAAGAGATTCAATTAGTAATGATGCTCAATGAAAAATTTCCAAATTATGGCAGGCACTACATAAATTCTAATAAGATATAAAGAAAATATTTGTGGAATACAAAAATCTAAAGATTTTTGGAATCTTCATAATGCCCATGAACAGTTATTTACTGCTACCTAAATTTATACACTTATTAAACTCTTTATGTGTATTATCTTAACCACATAGCCATTATTATTACTGCATATTATTTGATTACCTAATTATTATTATGTATTAATAGCATCACTCTTATTATTAGTAGTAATATCTCCATTAAAAAAAAAGTGAAAAGCAAGCTTAAATTTAGAGGGGTAAGTTTTACAGTGCAGAAGAGGCAGAATTGGTTTTCAGATCCAGTTTTGCTGATTCTGGAGTCTGCATCCTATGGAAAACTGCCTCTGCTTTATAAACTTAACATTTGCAACCTTAGAAGTCAACTTGCAAAGCTATTATGCGGGTAGGCATTTAATGCTATGATTATAATGTACTGTTTGTGTGTGGGTGGCACATAGTAGGAGTCCATAAAATGTTAGTTCCCTCATCATTTCCCCTCATAATTGGTAAAACAATTTTTATTTTTAAAGAAGCAATTGAAAACTTCACATGGAGTCTGTTTAAAGAACACACTTCATTTTTTTTGGTAAACATCTACAGTACTGAGCATCGTTTCACAGGGAAAGGCAGTTCTCCTGTTGATGCTTATGGTAATTCTCTTTACAACAACAGCATAGACTGTACACACATAATGGTAATTTAGAATGGAAACATATCAATCACAACTTGCACATATAATTTTGAAAGACATAGTGCTATACAGTGTCTCCACAGAATGTGTTTTTCTGCAAGGAAATAAAATACAGCTCTATAATAGGTGTTACTGAATATTTCACCACTGTGTTCCATTTTGCACCCAAATTCCTTGCAAAACTGGACTTTGATATGTATAAATTTAACAACTCTAAACCACTTGGAATCTTGAACCCATTCCAAATAGTTCCTCTTTCACACAACTAAAACCAGGCCCTTGTTTTCTCAGTAAAACTTCCATCCCCAAATTTTAACATCAGGTCATGTCAGGTCAGATTATTAATTTCCCCCCAATTACCCTATTCAAACACTGGAACTTACTGAAATTGTAACCTATGTTTAATACCTTTCTCAGAGTCTGTGTCATGGGACTACCATAATGAAATCTTTTTAGCTTTTCCAGTAAAACTAAGTCTTCTTGGATACTATCCAAGACATATCTTATATCTTGGCTTGTATCAAATTCTGCCCTAGAGAATGTGGTGAGATAAATGTAGACAACAGTAAGTATATATCTCCAGCTCTACTAAAACAGTAACTTTAATTAAATATTAATTTGGTACGTACAATATTTTGCAGTTTTTAAAAAGATTTCAAATATATTCTTTTTTCACAGACGCCCCATGTAAAGGTAGAATAGAAATTATACTCATATTTTATCCACGAGGAAACTAAAATTCTATGACAATAAAAAACCTGTCCAAGGTTAAACACCTAGAAAGAATTAAGGTGTTTTCAAGTTGAGGATTCCTGATTCTTTTTTTTTTTTAATAAAGTATCATTGATACACAATCTTACGTTGGTTTCAAATGTACAACACAGTGATCCAGCAGTTACCCATATTATTAAATCCTCATCCTCCTCTTGTGGGGTCAGTATCTATCAATGTAGTAAGATGTTATAGAACTATTAACTGTATTCTCCATGTTGTACTACTATTCCTATGACCAACCTATATTGTGATTGTAAATTATTGCACCCCTTAATCCTCTTCCCCCTTCCCCCAATCCTCTCCAACCTCTTCACCTTGGTAACCACTAGTCTCTTCTTGGTGTCTATGAGTCTACTGCTATTTTGTTCCTTCTGTTTTGCTTTGCTTTTACACACCACAAATAAGTGAAATCATTTGGTATTTGTCTTTCCCCACTTGGCTTATTTCACAGAGCATAATACCCTCTAGCTCTATCCATGTTGTTGCAAATGGTGGGATTTGTTTTATTTTTATGGCTGAATAATATTCCATTGTGTATATGTACCACATTTCTGTATCCATTCATCTACTGATGGACACTTAGGTTGCTTCCATGTCTTGGCTATTGCAAATACTGCAGTGATAAACGTAGGGGCCCATATGTCTTTTTGAGACAGGGATCTTGTTTTCTTCAGGTAAATCCCTAAGAGTGGAATTACTGGGTCAAACGGTATTTCTATTTTTAGTTTTTTGAAGAACCTCCATATTGCTTTCCTCAACAGTTGGACCAGTTTACATTCCCATCAAGAGTGTAGGAGGGTGAGGGTTCCTGATTCTTATTCCAGAGCTCTTCTCACCAAAAGTGAAAAGGTGAAATGAAATCACTCATAAATCTGTGGGTAAAATATAAGTACAATATTTTCTTTGGGGCCAGATATACAAAGAAATCTTGGAGTCATTCTTTGGCAAAACAGCTTTGTCTTGCAACTGTAAAAGTTTGATTCTTCTGAGAGTATATTCAGCAATTTTTCTGGAAGATATTTTCAGGATATCAAAAATTTAAAACTTACAAGTAATTAAGGGAAACTGGCCTACCCCACTTTTAAGACTGTTATAAAATCAACAGTAACTTAAAAAATATGGTACTGGTACAAGATTAGCATTGAATAATGCAAAAATAGACCCAAATATATTAAGGAACTTAATATGTTCTAAAGGAAACAGAGGTGGAAGAGTTAAATTATTCAAAAATTGGTGTTAGAAAAATTATCCATCTTTTTATCCATCTCATAACAGAGAATTAAATATATTCCAAATGGATTAAAAAATTAAGTGCAAATAAAATATTTAGGTAAGTATTTAACAAATTGGGTCTGCTGAGACTAGCTATCCAAGTTGTATGCTGAACAACCCAGGGGTTATATTTACATGGACTACATTGTGAATGACACACACCCCTGGGTGGAACCATTAGCACCTTATCACTGATTTTTGGTTGGGGAAAGATTTTTTACAATGAGAAAGCAAAATAAAAATCACATAAAAAGAGGTTGGTAGATATGACCACATAAACACACTTGAATGCTATACATCAAAAATCATAAAATTAAAAGACAAAAACTGGTAAAAACATGATCTATGAATGTGATAATCTTATCGGATTTATGTATGAAATACATACATATATGTAATCACATCAAATTTAACTTTACAACACTCAAACCCCAACACCATTCATTATTTGTATAAGTCAGTGTAATACTAAAAGGTATAACAAAAGAACCAAAAATGTAAAATGGCTCAATATAATATAAACAAACATCTTCAAATTTTTGTACCAGACCACATTAGCAATCTGGTGAAGGTTAGGACCTTTTCATAATAATGTTTTTAAATACATAAAATAAAATTTAAAAGATTTTTAAAAAACAAATTAAATTGAAATGTGGCCATCAAATATTAAAATAACTTACAACATATTAAGAAGATGCTTCTTTATTAAAACATTAAATAACAAAATATAGCAGCAAGTTTAATTACTACCATAATTTTAAAGTCTTGATGAATATCAATTAAATTTCAAATCCTGCTGCAATTGTAATGTGATATAAAATACCTGTTATAGGCTCTGCTAGTACTACTAGTTTGTTGCCTATATTCATAATAGAAGGAAATGCTAAATTTCATTTAAGATATTAAATATACATTTATTCCCATTCCAAGTTCACAGACCCCCTAATTTCTACTTCTGAACCCCTTAGAGACCCTGTGGGCCTCAAGTGAAGAACTGCTGAGGAAGGAGTTTATTTCTTGCTCGTGTTACATCCCTTCATGGGAAGGCAGAGGAGTGGGTTCAGACACCAGTTGGAGGAGGTCTCAGGGAGTGATCCGGGGACAAGCTGAAGATTTGCCAAGTTCAAAACCTGGCTTCCAAAGCTTCCATCCTTGTTCCCACTTCAGCCAGGCAAAAGAGAAGAACATGGAGATACACATGTGAGAGTACTTTATAGGCCAAACCTGAAAATAGTGCGTATCACGTCTGTTCATATTCTACTTTCTGGAATTTTGTTACATGAATATACCTATCTACATGGGAGGCTGGGAAATATAGACAGGCTGTATGGCCAAGAAGAAGAGGAGATCATTAATTTAAATTAAATGAGTAGGAAGTAGTCTGCCAAATCTTCTATCAAATTAGCAATTTCATTTTTAATGACTATACTGAATGGAGGTAGTTTAGAGTGAGGAAATGAGAACTATTGTGGAAATAAATTGTAAAAAACATGTTAGAGAGCAAACCAGCAAGATGAATCAAGTGTTTTAAAACTGTTCAAACTCCTTGACCCATTAATTTAATATATATGAATTCTTCTTAAGAATGTAATACAAACTGAAGGAAAAACATAGGCATAAATTATTCATAGCAGCATTAATTTAAATAAATATATAATTATTATAATTATAAAAGATACACATATATATACACATACACAATAACCAAAACAAATTAGCATTGTCAATAAAATTAAGGTACATCCATATGATAAATTAATTTTGTTTATGATTAATAAGTAATAGCTAAAATTTCTTGAATGCTTGTATATGATAGGCATTGTACCAATTGTTTTACATGCCTTAGGTCATTGCAATCGCCCCATGAGATATTTTCTTGATCTCATTTCAAGTGTGAAAAAATTAAATCTCAGCAAGGCTAAGTGCTTTGCTGAGTATTATACACCTATGATTTAGCGTCTGCTGGTTGCTCACCTAAAGCCCATTCTCTTTTCTTCCACTATCAGAACTCCAATTTTGTTTGGGGTTGCAATGAGCTCAGCTAAAAATACTCAGCCACCAGACTAACACAGATGAAGCTGGCCATGTATCTAGTTATGGCCAATGCAATTTAAACAGAGATTGCTGTTCTAAAGGAACACTCACCTGGAATGAGCCTTGTCAGCCTTTTGGCCTTCATCTTTCCTCTCTTCTTTTTCTCCCAGTGAGCATGTGAAGTCTGTATGTGCAGCAGTCATCTTGTAAAGATGGTTGAAAACCACAAGCTAAGAATGTCATGATCTTGATGGAAATCTTGAGAACTAAGACCAGCCCATATTTGCCTAAATACCTTAACCCAGTTTGATTAAGTCATACAAGTTAGATTTTTAAGTGTATCCAAACACAATTCTATTCGATGCAGCTGTTCAGTGGCAAAATCAAGAATTAAGTCCAGACTACTTAACTTAATTTTAAGTACAATTATATAATTTTAAGTACAATTATATACTTATTTTTTGCTTATTTTCTAATGTTAACTTTAAAAAGTAGGATACTAAAATGATATATGTTGTATGACACCAACTATCTTAATATGCATAGAAAGAATACTAGCAGATATGAGACCAAAGTTTTACTAGTGGTTATTTTTGGATGGCAGGGTATGAGGGTTAGTTTTTAAGTTTATAAGGGGATTTTATTATTATAAATATGTGTTTATTGTGAAAAATTTATAATTTAAAGAACAGAACAAAGGAAAAAATAAAATGTACTACCTTATAATTTTTTCTACATTTATATTTTAATTTGTATCTTTTGTATCCTGCTGTTTTTACTTACCATTAGAAGCATTTCTCATTGTTATGAAATATTTTAGAAATACCATGTAATGGCTGCCTATTATTCTAGCATGTAGATGAATATAAATTGTTTAAACATTTTTCAGTTGTTGAAAATTATAATTCGTTTACATTTAAAAATTTAGTTTAAGATTTAATTAGTTTAAAATTTACAGTATTAGAAATAATGCTGTGGAAACACCTCTTTTTGTAAATCTTTGTCTGGTTTACTAATCATTTCCTTAACATAAATTCCAGAAGTAAGACTTTGTTGTTATTGTCATGAACTTTTTAATAGGTTCTTCAGATACATTGCAAAAATACTTATCTCAGCTGTATATGAGAAAGTTCCATCATTTAGAGGCCTTGAGAGTGCCCTCATGCCTTTATTTATCTCCACTGATTACTTTCATGCAATTGGTTAAGTGGATTACAAGAGCATGTTATTTTATGTTAATTAACATATCCCTTGCAAAATGGTGAGAGAATTACTAATTGAACAAAGAAATACTTACAATTTGTACATAAGGGAATCACAGGAAAATGACAGAGCTGAACTTTCTCCCACTTCCAGGAGTTCTTTGTCAGCCATATTATAAAGTAACTCAAAGGTGACATCATCATATGGAGCAAGAAGCCATTAAAAATAGAAACTCAAAAGATGAGGACTGAAACAGATTTGCATCACTATGATTAACAGCTTAACCATTCCCAAAATGTATATTTTTCCTTAAATAGCCAATGATAGTGAAATATATATATGAATAGAAACAAATATTTCTACATTCAGCTTATATTTTTAAAAAATTTTAATTTATGAGGGGCATGGTCAAAAGCACAGGGAGCAGTTTTTTTAACTAAGGAATTTATATTACTAGTTCTATTTTTAAAATGACAATTCCATTAAAAAAAATAAAACCTCCCAAGACCTCAAAATAATTACTTAACTCAAAAAAGCCAAGTCCTAAGTCCACAATACATGTTATATATATATATATAATGAGCTCATATACAATATGGCCAATATGGACTATATATTTTCCCATTTTTCTACATTTTTGGCTTCATTTTTTTATTGTACCTCAGTAACACAATTAGATTAATCGTAACTTACAGTTCATAATGTGCTTTCATTGTTAGTCTACGGATGACCTATATGTTAGTTACGATTTAAGTAGTTATTTTAGTTATGAACCCACCACCCAAGGCAAAAGCTAGGAATTTGACAGTAATCATGCATATGATTTTCTCCAACAAGTTGCATGCCTTTGCTACTACATGATTTCATTTTCACCAGAATGTCATAGACTTTTAATATTGTTTCATAAACAGTGTCTCCATGGTTTCAAGTATATTTTCAAAACCATTTTTAATCTTCACATTAGTTTTCAAATGAATATTTTTCATTGCTTCAAATTGAAATGGTAAAGATTTTTTCTCTTATAGAACTTAACCTAAAGTCATATTTGAAATCCAATTCAAGTAAATAGTCATGAACACACTGAACAGGTTTTTGTGGTTTGTAATGCAAACATCTAAATGATGCGTCCTTTTAGTTCTAACAAATATAAAATCACCATTTATCCTCTCCTTGGATATAAGGCAATAAAAGCCAAAAGGGCTTGTAACAATAATTTAATTTAATTAAGTTTAGTAAATATTTGTATTAAGTACCTACCAAGTAGGAGATAGAGAGTTTGGCATTGGTGGTGGTGACTCAAAATGAATAGGATAATGGAATCTCCCCAACGATTTATATTCTAAAAGATAGCCTAAAAATAGAACCATACATATGTAGAAACTCAACATATGAGGAAGATAGTAGATTAGATCAGTGGAAAAAGATGGGTTATTCAATATATGGTATTGGGATAATTGCTTGATAATTATTATTAAATAATAACCCAGTTATTAAATATAAATTATTGGGATAGTTTTTACATGTTAAAAAATTGCATCTGTATCTTATAACCAATCAAAAAAAATTCTAATGAAGGAGAGATACATGTGACAAGTAAATGTGACTCAAGATAAAATGAGAGAAATTTTAAATATTAAGTAAAAACAAAGTAAAAGAAAGCAATTGTAATTCTGATTGGGGATGGTGTCAGAGTTCATGGAAAATGTGATATTTGAGGTGGGCCTTCAAGGCTGAGTGGGATTAAAATAGATCTGGGATATGGAGGTAGAAATATGGGGAGAGTTGTTCCAGGTTATTTTCAAGCAAGTGACCACTTTGTCCTGGTTTGCTTGGTACTTTCCAGTTTTAGCAGCAAAAGTCCCATGTCATGAAAAAGGACACATCAGGACAGCTGGTTACCTAAAGAACAAAGCCATACATTCCCTACCTCTCCTGTCAATTTCCTAAACAAAGAAACAAAGACATATAGTCCCATAACCCCAGACAGCTGACATCAGCTTCAGGAAATTGTACTCTCCCTTCCCTTTCCCTACTACCTTCCCTGAGAGGGGAGGTTTTAAGATTTCAAAGTTCCTTGTCCTTCTTAGTTACTTCTAGCAGCACATGCCTTAAACCTACTCAGGCCCCAAACTCTTCCAAGTTAAGATGTTAAATTCTGGCCTTTCTCTGATGACCACCTCCCATTCTCTTTGGAGTCAGACATCCATCTCTGCGTATTTTATTTTGTATCCATTTCTGCCTATTACTCTCCATGTGAACTCAAGAAATAGAGTTGACTTTTCTGAGCCTTTTTTCTCAACTGGAAATCAGGAGATAATATTGTCTCCGATTTCATAGGCTCCATGAAGGAGTGAATGAGATTGCTCATGAAATATTGTTTTAAGTTTCAGAATTGTGTATGCAGTATGATCACACTTTGTGTAAAAACATATGTGGAGTTTTATTTTTGTGTATGAAAGTTTATACACATGCAGTAAAAAGAAGAAAACCACACTCTTAGCAATGGTTAGCTTTCAGAAAGGGTGTGAAAAGGGGAAGAAATATTAAGTAAATAATCTTTATACTCTGTCTTTGAAATACGTGAATATTATATAATGAGCTTAGGTTATTTTGAAATTAAAATATAAATGAAATCAGTACAAAAATGAAAAAACTTACACTTCATGAAGAGACTTATCTACACTTCACAGGGGAGTTCACATTTGAGTGAGTCTTAAAGATAAGATGCTCTATACGTGAAGATAAGAAAGGAAGAGTTTTCCAGGAAAGAGAGTAACATGATGAAGTAGCTAGAGTACTGCTGCCAGGACCCTAAAGAAGTCCTGAATGTTGGGGACAGAGAGATGTGAATGGGAGGGTCACAGGACATGAGGCTGAAGAGATGGCAGGGCTAGACCTGGGTGCCCTTTGAATATCATCCTATAGACTTTGAACTTTATCCTCAAAATAATGGGAAAATATTGAGGGGTAATAAGAGTGGAAAAAGTAAAAGAAACTTTATTTTAGAAAAATTCTATGTGTGGATTGAGGGAGGGGCAAAACTAATTTCAAAGGGTAATCCGAACCTCTTCCAGTAATCAGAGATGAAGAAGGCCTAGTTTATCAGTGGAAGCCAAATAATATCTGTTTTTTGTTATGCTATCATTAATATTAATATCAAGCATTTATTGAGATATTTATTTATAGCTAACAAATTTATTTAAATTTAGTCAAGCTTAAATTGGCTAGTAATTGTAAATGGATATATCATTTATTTCACACAACTCTATTAATATTTCTAATATATAAGGAAGGAAACTGAGACTCAAAGGGATTAAGATACTTGCCCAGGAACACTTAGATGATAAATGGTATGTCCAGGATCTTAATTCTTATAGCTTGCTTCCTTGGCCACACTTTGAAACAGTATGTCATAAAGCCTGCCATTAATGTGACCTAGTGTCAAAGAAAAATTGCACTGGACAGAATTAAACAGGAATGAAAGACTATTTTTGACTATTAATAGAAGAAAAAGACTGAACTCAACTCCACTGAAACAAAATGTGGAATTTTTTTAAAGTGCTGAAGTAAGCCAGCAAGAAAAAGTGCTGAAGGACATTAGGGGGAAGGTTGGTCAGTGTGATTGGACCATCTGTGTTTGTTAATTGTGGTGTACTGAATCTACCTTCTCACCAAGATAGAGGCACTGTGCCCCTCTTACACTTCAGAGGGATGACTCCCAGGTCCTTGACAAAGACATTCCTGGTTGTAAAATTGGCAAAAGTTTGGGAGAAGATTTACATCTAAAGGGGCAGAGAAAGAATTTATATTTTTTTCTAAAGTAAATATCCAAGAAAAGGGAGGTTAGACATTCCTAGAGTCCAGAAGAAGCCTAAGTCTAAAGTTCAGTCAAGCTGAGGGTAACATCTTCTTGATTATCAGTTCTGAAGGATGGAATACAGTGAAATTCAGTTTGCTAGCCTTAATTCTCCTGAGGAAAGCCACAGGAATGGCATGTAATCCATGGATATACATAATTCATTTAAGATTGTAATATATACATGTATAGTTTAAAAGCAACACACCAATATACATTGCACAAATAATATACATCTTCAAGGTAAAATTTTGTATTTTATGGATGTTTTAAAACAGCAGATAGTAGTGAACCAGATAATTCAATAACCACAAAATTAGTCAGTAATTTTTTCAGTATTTATTATGGCCATACATTAAGCTATTTTTTCTTACATATCCTAAGAACAATCCTAGAAGGTAGGTACAAAGATATATCCATTTTATGGATAAGGAAACAGGTCATCAGAAGATTACACAGTTTATAAATTATCTGAGCACTTAGCAGAACTGGTTACCTGATTTGTGAGACCCAGTGTGAAATGAAATTGTGAGACCCCTTGTTCAAAATTATTGAGATTGAAGAGGTGATAGCAGAGCATTAAACCAAATGTAAGACCCTTCTAAGGGCAGGTCACTGGGTGACTGACAGGTTGTATGCCCTTAAATTTATGCTTTCAACCATTAGACTATGTTCCATCTCTTCTGAGTAAGTTACTAAGTGGTGAGGTCCCTGGGGATAGCAAGAGTGTTTAATTAGTTATCAATTGATCTTTTTTAATGCCTGGAAGAAATAAACTTTCTCACAGACAGGATTTGGGTATTTAATCCCACCTGTATCACACAGCTTTTCAGTGGGATATCAAAATATTAGAAGACCTGAAACTCCCTACTGAGTTTCTGTCTGAAAATAGTAAATGCCAGGAACAAATGAGGTTCTTGCAATACAAAGGGTAACTACAGCTAAATACTAGCCTATGTACTGTGGATCCTTTCACAATATATATGTTTAAAGTATCACTGATATACAGGTTCTTGCAATACAAAGGGTAACTACAGCTAAATACTAGCCTATGTACTGTGGATCCTTTCACAATATATATGTTTAAAGTATCACTGATACACAATCTTATTCAAGTTTCACATGAACAACATTGTGGTTTCAACATTCACCCATATTATTAAGTCCCCACTACCCCAGCCCATTGTAGTCACTGTCAGTCAGTGTAGTAAGATGCTATATAGTAAGTACTTGTCTTCTGTGTGCTGTACTGCCTTCCCCATGACTCATCTACATTTTGTGTGTGAATTATAGTGCCCCTTCATCCCTTTCTCCCTCCCTCCCTACCCACCCTCTCCTTTGGTTACCCTTTGGTAGCCACTATTCCCTTCTTGGAGTCTGCTTTCTCAGTGTATCCTAATAGTAAGTGTTACTGCAACCAATTAAAACTGGACTTGGATGACATAATGCAATACTTAGACGACAAATAGCATTAGCAATACAAACAAATGAAAGAGGTTACTTTTAATCATTAAAGTAAAGGGAAAGATATATGACAGTACTAAGTCTACTACCAGGAAAGTGTTATTTTAATGCTGAATAAAAAAGCTTCTTCACAAGGAAGCACAACATGGTTGAGGGGCACTGAGTGAAGATGTTTTCTAGAGTATAATTCCATTATTCCCAGAGGTGAGTTGTATCCAAAGTGACTATTATCATCACTACATGATGCTGATTGGGACATTGTAATGTTTTATTGTAAACAGCAGTGACAGAGAATAGCAGAATTAAATTTCATTATAAAGGAGGTTAGTTTTCATTGTGAAAGTCCATTTTGCTTTTTGATAGAGATGGAACCAAAATGAAGATAAACACACACCAATATGATATTCAGTGTGAACAGACATAAAGGTTATGCCTATGAGGTTTTATTTTTCATTTGTATGTTTCTAAGATCAGCTCCTTGAAACACTCATGGATTCTATAATAAAAAATTTGTCATTTGGAGTAAATAAAAGGATATTGTCAGAATGACACACATTTACTGCTGTTTGGCATTTTGTATCATTTTTTAAAAAGTGACTGGTCTTCCTTCTGAATGTATTAACAAAATGCTAAAGGAGAGGCTTAAAGATGGTGGCATGAGAGGTGAGATAGAAACCTTCTCCCCAAAACCACATATGATATGAAAATATAGCAAATACATCCAATCCTGAAAGAGCAACAGGAAAGAAGGTTGAGGGAGACTGCCTACATCTGCGGAAAACAGCAGACCTCAAGGAAAAGGGTGAAGTACCAAAGCCGAGATCTGGAGGGACCCAAGCCCTTCCCCCACCCCATCTCACAAGAGGGAGGAAGAGAAATGGAGCAGGGAGGGGGTGGAGGCCTAGGACTGCTGAACATCCAGCCCTAGAGATCTGCTCTGGGAGCACAAACCTACATTACATGGTGCTCTGAAGATTAGTGGGGTTGGAAAGCTAAGACAGGCAGAATACTTGGAGAGACAGAGATACCAGCCACTTGAGGAAACAGGTATCCACAACTGGCCTTTCTGGGACAAAAGAAAGACAAGCAGTCTGAGATACTTCCTAACAGCAAGAGGGCTGCTAAAGGGACAAGGATTGCATAGAGCTTGCTGATCAAGAGAAAGGACAGGTGGACAAAATTGGGCACACTCTTCCCAGCAGGTTGGGAACTTTCAGGAGCTTCAGGCACCCCATCCCCCTGGCTGACTATCCAGCTATGAGGTCCCCCACTGCAATACACAGCCAACTATGCCTTCCTCACAGCTGGTACCAGCTTGCAAACCAGCTGCCCCAGCCATTATGCTAGGCCAGCCAGAGGGTACCCTGCCTATGGCAGCTACAAGTGCAAAGCATAGAGGCTTCTTCCTGCATGCTTGGCCAACTGGTCCTGTCAGTGGAGGCAGGCACTCCAGCCAGGAAGCAGAAAGGAGCTCTTTCCTCTGTACAGGCACCAGTGCCAGTCATGTGCAATCCCCACCATTACTCCAGGGCCTGAGAAGGTCCAAAGAGTAGAGCTTCTGGGCACTACAGGGTGTCACATACAAATATGAAACATCAAAGGAACCGGTTCAAACCAAAATACCACAAACACCAAAAACAGGGCCAAGTGAAACTGAACTCATCAATCATCCAGAAAGAGATTTCAATATAGAAATCATAAACATGCTCATGGAGCTACATAAAAATATTCAAGAACTCAGGGAGGAATTCAAGAATGAGATACAAGTGTTAAAGAATACAGTATCTGAAATGAAGCATACAATGGAGGGATTTAAAAGCAGAAGAAGTAGAGGAGACAGTAAATGAAATAAATTAGAGAACAGGAATACAAAGAAGCTGATCACAGAGAGAAAAGCAGATCTTTAGGAATGAAAGAGTATTGAGAGAACTGTGTGACCAATCCAAAAGGAACAATATTCACATTATAAGGGTACCATAAGAAGAGAGAGAAAAAAGGATAGAAAATGTCTTTGAAGAAATAATTGCTGAAAACTTCCCCAGTCTAGGGAAGGAAATAGTCTCTCAGACCATGGAAGTCCACAGATTTTCCAACACAAGGGACCCAAGGAAGATAACACCAGGACATATAATAATTAAAATGGCAAAGATCAAGGATAAGAACAGACTTTTAAAAGCAGCTAGAGAGAGGGAAAAGATCAAATACAAAGGAAAACCCATCAGGCTATCATCAGACTTCTCAGCAGAAACCTTACAGGCTAGAAGGGAGTGGCATGATATATTTAATGCAATGAAACAGAAGGGCCTCAAACCAAGAATACT
This sequence comes from Manis pentadactyla, assembly GCF_030020395.1. NCBI lineage: Eukaryota > Metazoa > Chordata > Mammalia > Pholidota > Manidae > Manis > Manis pentadactyla. Next base: position 73,052,065 of record NC_080020.1, read on the forward strand.
CTTCCCAGCAAGATAATCATTTCAATTTGAAGTAGGGATTAAACAATCCCCAGATAAGAAAATGCTGAGAGAATCTACCTCCCATAAACCATATATACAGTGTATTTTGGAGAGACTGTTATGGATGGAAGTGTTCCTAAGGCTAAATAGCTGTCACCAAAGGAATAAAACCACAGTAAGGAAAGTAGACCAATTAATTACTAAGCAGATTCAAAATCAAATCAACTACCCGCAAAGTCAGTCAAAGGATAGACAAAGAGTACAGAATATGATACCTAATAAATAAACAATGGAGGAGGAAGAATAAGGAGGAGAAAAAAGAACATTTAGATTGCATTTATAATTGCATACTAAGTGTGATAAGTTAGACCATTATATAGTAAGGAAGTTACCCTTGAACCTTTGGTAACCATGAATCTAAAGCCTGCAATGGCAATAAGTACATACCTATCGATAATCACCCTAAATTTAAATGGTATGAATGCACCAATCAAAATACATAGAGTCACTGAATAGATAAATAAACAAGACCCATCTGTACGCTACCTACAAGATACTCACTTCAAACCCAAAGACATACACAGTCTAAAAGTGAAGAGATGGAAAAAGATATTTCATGCAACTAATAGGGAGAGAAAAGCAGGAGTTTCAGTACTTGTATGAGTAGACTTCAAACAAAGTAACAGGAGACAAAGAAGGACATTACATAATGATAAAGGGGTCAGTCCAACAAGAAGATATAACCATTATAAATATGTATGCACACAACACAGGAGCACCTACATATGTGAAATAAATACTAACAGAATTAAATGGGGAAATAAAATTCAATGAATTCATTTTAGGAGACTTCAACACACCACTCACACCAAAGGACAGATCATCCACACTGAAAATAAGTAAGGAGACAGAGGCACTGAAGAACACATTAGAACAGTGGACCTAACAGACAGCACTCTACCCCAAAGCAGCAGGATACACATTCTTTTCAAGTGCACATGGAACATTTTCAAGAATAGATCATATTCTAGGCCACCAAAAGAGCCTCAGTAAATTCAAAATGATTGAAATTGTACCAATCAGCTTCTCAATAACAAAGGTATGAAACTAGAAATAAATACACAAGGAAAACAAAAAAGCTCACAAACACATGGAGGCTTAACAACATGCTTCTAAACAATCAATGTATCAATGCCAAATAAAAATAAGTCAGGCAATATACGGAGACAAATGATAACAGTAATTCAACACCGCAAAATCTGTGGGACAAAGCGAAGGCCATGCTAAGAGGGAAGTATATTGCAATACAGGCTTACCTCAGGAAAGAAGAGCAATCCCAAATGAACAATCTAAACTCATAATTCACAAAACAAGGAAAAGAAAAAAATGAGGCCCAAATCAGTAGAAGGAGGGATATAATAAAGATAAGAGCAGAAATAAATAAAATTGAGAAGAATAAAACATTAGAAATAGTCAACGAAAGCAGAAGCTGGTTCATTGAGAAAATAAACAATAAGATAAACTCCTAGCCCAACTTATCAAGAAAAAAAGAGAGTCTGCACACATAAACAGAATCAGAAGTGAGAAAGGAAAAATCACTATGGACACCACCAAAATACAAAGGATTCTTAGGGAATACTATGAAATATTATATGCTGACAAACTGGATAACTTAGAAGAAATGGACAACTTTCTAGAAGAATACAACCTAGGCTGATCCAGGAAGAAACAGGAAATCTGAACAGACTGATTACCAGCAATAAAATTGAATTGGTAATCAAAAAATTACCTAACAAAAATCCTGAACCAGATGGCTTCACCAGTGAATTTTATCAAACATTTAGTGAAGATCTAATACCCATCCTCCTTAAAGTTTTCCAAAAATTAGAAGTGGAGGGAATACTTCTAAACTCATTTTATGAGGCCAGCATCACTCTTAATACCAAAACCAGGCAAAGACACTACAAAAAAATAAAATTACAGACCAATATCCCTGATGAACATAGATGAAAAAATACTCAATAAAATATTAGCAAATCAAATTAAAAAATACATCAAATAGATCATCCATGATCAAGTAGGATTTACTCCAGGGATGTAAGGATGTTAGAATATTAAAAAACCCATTAACATCACACACCACAGCAGCAAAAAGAAGGACAAAAACCATATGACCATCTCCATAGATGCTGAAAAAGCATTTGACAAAATTCAACATCCATTCATGATAAAAACTCTCAACGAAATGGGTGTAGAGGGCAAGTACCTCAACATAATAAAGGGCATATATGACAAACCCATAACCAACATCATACTTAACAGCAAGAAGCTGAAAGCTTTTCCTTTAAGATCTGGAACAAGACAAGGATGCCCACTCTCTCCACTTTTATTCAACATATTTCTATAGGTCCTAGCCACAGCAATCAGACCACACAAAGAAATACAATGCATCCAAATTGGTAAGGAAGAAGTTAAACTATCACTGTTTGCAGATGACATGATATTGTACATAAAAAACTCAAAAGAATCCATTCCAAAACTACTAGAACTAATATCTGAATTCAGCCAAGTTGCAGGATACAAAATTAATAAACAGAAATCTGTTGCATTCCTATACACTAACGATGAACTAGCAGAAAGAGAAATCATGAAAACAATTCCATTCACAATTGCATCAGAAAGAATAAAATACCTAGGAATAAACCTAATGAAAGAAGTGAAAGACCTATACCCTAAAAGCTACAAGATACTCATGAGAGAAATTAAAGAAGACACCAATAAATGGAAATACATCCCATGCTCATGGATAGGAAGAATTAATATTGTCAAAATGGCCATCCTGCCTAAAGCAATCTACAGATTCAGTGCAATCCCTATCAAAATACAAATAGCATTCTTCAACTAGAGAAAATAGTTCTAAAACTCATATGGAACCATGAAAGACCCCAAATAGCCATAGCAATCCTGAGAAGGAAGAATAAAGCTGGGTGAATTAAGCTCCCCGACTTCAAGCTCTACTACAAAGCCACAGTAATCAAGACAATTTGGTACTGGCACAAAAACAGTCCCATAGATCAATGGAATGAAACAGAGGGCCCAGACCTTAACCCACACATATGTGGTCAATTTATATGCAATAAATGAGCCATGGTATATAACGGAGAAATGACAGCCTCTTCAACAGGTGGTGTTGGCAAAACTGGACAGCTACATGTAAGAGAATGAAACTGGATTATTGTCTAACTCCATACATGAAAGTAAACTTGAAATGTATCAAAGACTTGAATGTAATTAATGAAACCATAAAACTCTTAGAAGAAAACATAGGCAAAAATCTCTTGAATATAAGCATGAGCAACTTTTTCCTGAACGCATCTCCTTGGGCAAGGGAAACAAAAGCAAAAATGAACAATTGGGACTACATCAGACTAAAAAGCTTCTGTACAGCAAAGCTTCTACCATCAGTAGAACAAAAAGCCATCCTACAGTATGGGAGAATATATTTGTAAATGACAGATCCATCAAGGGGTTAACATTGAAAATATGTAAAGAACTCACATGCCTTAACACCCAAAAAGCAAATAATTCTATTAAAAAATGGTTGGAGGATGTGAACAGACAATTCTCCAAAGAAGAAATTCAAATGGCCAACAGGCACGTGAAAAGATGCTCCACATTGCTAATTATCAGGGAAATTCAAATTAAAACCACAATGAGATATCACCTCACACCAGTTAGCATAGCCAACATCGAAAAGGCTAGGAACAACAAATGCTGGTGAGGTTGCTTCCTACACTGCCTGTGGAATTATAAATTAGTTCAACTCTTTTGGAAATCTATATGGAGGTTCCTCAAAAAACTAAAGACAGAAATACCATTTGACCCAGGAATTCCACTCCTAGGAATTTACTCAAAGAAAACAAGATCACAGATTCAAAAAGACATGTGCACCCCTATGTTTATTGCAGCACTATTTACAATAGCCAAGAAATGGAAGCAACATAAGTGTCCATCAGTAGATGAATGGATAAAGAACAAGTGTTACATATACACAATGTAATACTATTCAGCCATGAGAAGAAAACAAATCCTACCATTTGCAGCAACCTGGATGGAGCTAGAGGGTATTATGCTCAGTGAAATAATTCAGATAGAGAAAGACAAGTACCAAATGATTTCCCTCATTTGTGGAGTATAACAATGAAGCAAAACAGAAGGAACAAAACAGGAGCAGACTCACAGACTCCAAGGAGGGACTAGCAGTTAACCAAAGGGGAGTGGTGGGAGAGCATAGGTGGAGAAGGAGGGAGAAGGGGATTGAGGGTTATTATGACTGGTGCACATGGTGTTTGTGGGTTCAGGGGGAAGACAGTGTAGCACAGAAAAGACAAGTAGTGACTCTGTGTCATCTTACTACACTGATGGACAGTGACTTCAGTGGGGTATGGGGGAATTTGATACTATGGGTGAATGTAGTAACCACAATGCTTTTCATGTGAAACCTTCATAAGAGTGTTTATCAATGGAAACGTCATAAAAAAATGCTAAGGGGTCTTCTTGGCTCATCGCAATCCTACACACTTCCCTTGGGAAACACTGATCAGCATTTTGCCACTAGAGATTAATTTGCTTATTTTTTTAGAATTTTGTATAAATTGAACCACACAATATGTACTCCTTTCAGTAAGCATAACAATTTTGAGATTCATTGACATTGTAGCATACACCAATCATTCATTCCTCTTCATTGCTGAATAGAATTCTATTGTATGGATATACCACATTTGTTTATCTCTTCACCTGTGGATGTACATTTGTGTTGTTTCTAGTTTGGGGCAATTACAAATAAAGCTGCAATGGATACTTGCATATACATCTTTGATGGACAGGTATGTTTACACCATAAGCAAGTAATTAGGAAAGAATGAAATGGATACTTTGATAGTTATTTATTTAAAATTTAAGAGACTACTAAACTATTTACCAAAGTGGTCAAACTATTTTATATTCCAAACAGCAGTGTAAGAGTGCTCCAGTTGCTACATCCTTGCCAGCACTTGTACTAAATGTAGTTTACATATCTTATATAAATTCTGTTATGTTGATAATCACATCAGATAATATTCATTGATAATGAAGATATAAAGCACAGTTCATTTGTAGAGTTTGAGGGTCAGAAGCAAATATCTGTATTTCAGAACATCTTGAGAAATCTCAACTTTCTGTTAATTTTTCTTGTCATTATCAGTAGCCATAATAAAAATGGTCACACATGTTTTCAAAAAGATATTACTCAATGCTATTAATAGCTGCCATTTATGTATGAATATAAAAGTTATAAGTTAGTCCACCTGAACTATAGCTGAAGGTCAAAATGTTAATAAATCAGAGGAAGTGCTTCTCCAGAGATAGGAACATAGCTGATATGGTTGCAGTGCATCAGCTGAGAAGCATCTGTGTAATAAGGAGATTTGTGATTAGATCAGGGGAGCATTCCTTTTCTCTTAAATGTATTTGTATTGGACTCAAAAGATTCTAAAGTACCAGCCAGACCCATAATTTTGTTTGTGTTTCTGTGAGAAGATACAGTATGCTTTTGTCAAGATGTAAAGTAAATATCAGACCTCATTTCAAAACTTGCAGGAGATAAGAGTAACATTCTTGGGGTCAGAAACCATCTTGAGTATTTTATTCTTACTTGTTGATCTTAGAAACACATGAATCAGCTCAGGAGTAGCTCCCTGTGGATGGTATTCTCAATCCAACCTAGTTTCAGTCCTTAGTGCTCTGCAAGGCAAAGGCAACTGAGTGTAATTCTCTACACAGTGGTAAAGAGGTTACAGGTTTATCTTTCCTCAGCTTCCCTGGGTGCTGTCAGCAATGATATATACCTCCTGACTCTCTTTTTATAACAAATTGAATTGCATGATAAAATCCCATTCTTAATTTATTTCATCATGATTATAGAATATAATTATAGACTTGATCTTACAGCTGGAAGAGATCTCATTACCTCCTGAGAAAGTCCATTTTACTTGGAGTGTTCAATAGATTTCCTTTTTTAATAGAATAAATAAATGTCCTTTCTCTGAGCTAAAATTTACCTCCTTACCATTTCTTTCAATCTAATGAAAAGATTTCCCTACTGCTAAGAGACTTACTGAGAAAAGGGTGTAGAAATACCATGAAAAGAGTATGAGTTTGAATCATAGTTCCACCACTCACTTTACCTATATTTCTGAAACTCTTGTTTCTTTATCTTATGAAAGGGAGATAATAATAACCACACCTTGGAGTTATTTGGAGGCTAAATGAAATTATTATAATGCACAGTCCCCATTTGCCAACTACTACTTATGACTTTTCCATTATTCTCCCCAGTAAACCTGATAACCTAGCTTAAGATAGAAAAGTCAGGCTAGCTTGGCAAAATCTACTCTTCCTCATCCTATTTGATCATGTTGTATTTTTAGATGTTTCTTACTTTGACATTTTTAATGAGAATTGAGTGTTAAACTTTAAGCACTTGCAAATTATCTTTGTTATTTTGTTCATTGGTTCCTTTTTAGTCTTTAGTTTCTAAACTCATAAAAAATGCCTAAGTAAGATCTACCATGTAAAAAATAAACCAGGAATTTCACACAATGGCATATCAGATATATTCACCTTCCTTTCAACTACAACAGTCCAACTACAATTGTTTTAGTGCTATCATCTGTTCATCTATTTATCTATCTGTCATCACCAACTGATTCGCCTCTCACTGTGACCTACCACAAATAAGCCACATTCCAGATAGATGTTCCCAGTGGATTCAACAATAAATGACTTAAAATCCTGTCTTTTTGACTGTAGAAGAAATAGAGTAAAGTCATCAAAGTCAGTGAGAAAATTAGTGTGTGTGTGTTTATCTGTCTGGTGCAATAGTGCCTGTGTGTGAAATACCCAAACTCTCATTGCATGCCTACTGTCAGAATTTATTGACTATATGCTTAATCACTGAGCTCTCTACATTTGGGAAGTTTCACTCCTTTTCCCTGGTATTTTCAAAAAATATATCTTACTCCTACATTTCAAGCAATGCACAAAGCTGTCAATTTTCTGATACATGCTACTTTCTCTGAATGTGTACATTTTTGATGGTACCCATACCCAATAACTCAAAAATATAGTATAACTAGCATCCTACTCTAAGAGAGTACTTTCAACTTAACCAACCTGGTTTTATAAATTTTTAAGTTGTCAATTTTTTTGTTTTTCTTACTATAATTAAAGTTGCCAAGTGCCAGCAGACAAAGTGAAAGTCTGTGGCAAAATAAAACAGAAATATTCAACACTCGAGATTTAAAATCCAGATCCATGTACATTGTTCACAAAATAATAATCATCAAAAAATTATCATTCTTTGTTTTTTCTTTTCCAGCTCTTGAATAGCCACTTATAAGAATTACTAGCAACTGGTAAGATTCTTTATAAGGGATTCTATGAATCTCTTTATCCTCTGACAGGTCATTCAGTTGCAAGGCTAATTCTTTAAGGAAATCTGTGTTTTCTCAGGATGAATGAGAACATTTTATTAAATATCTTAGTATGTTAATGTTGTCATTCTGGATTTCATCTGCTCTGTATTTGACTCTGAACAAAGAACTGCCCGTGGATCCCCCTATATCAGGAAGTCCTCTCAATTCTACCTTCCAAGTATTTTCTGATTTTGGCCCCTTTTGGCTTCTCACCAGTCTCCTTATTCATGAGAAATAGTCTACAGTATTTCTCACCTGGACTGCCTTTGTCATCTGTTACATGGTCTCCCGGTTTCCACTCAGGCTTTCAAATATTCTATCTACCCTGTGGCCAGAAGAACAATTTAATATGTAAATCTGGTGATGTATTGCCCTGATAAAAACTTTCTAGACCCTTACCATTAAAATAAATAACGTTCAAACTCTTACTGTTACCTCCTAAATCCTGAAAATCTGTTCTGTCTCCTTCTGGGCACTTGTTGCCTACTGCTCTGTTTTACTCACATCCCTCCAGTCACACTAACTTTCTATCTGTTTTGAGAAAACCCAGCTCATTTCTAGCTTAGGTCCTGGAATCCATTTTTCCAGATCTTTGTGTTACTGGCTTCGCTACACTACATCAAACAATAGTCCTCATTTCCATTATTCTAAGTTCTTTAATTAAAATTCATTTAATTAATGTAAATTCTTCCTAGCAATTTTTAATTGCTTTAATTTCTTTCTAGAACTTCCGTTCTCATTATTTAGAATATATTGTACATTTTCATACTCATTTATAATCTGCTTTGCCAATTAGAATAGCTTCTTGTGGTGCAGTCTATGCCTCACTCACTGCTGTCCCACCCACTTTGCTCCTCTTCTCCAGCTTAGATTAATTCTGGATAGACAGAGGGTACTCAAGGAAGATAGATTGAATGAAAGAATGAAAGTAGCATGTTGAGTAGTACTACTAAATTTTTTGAGACATCGCTTTTAAAAGTGTTCTTGGAAATTGCAACAAAAGATGAAACTTTTATGCAAAATTAGAAAACATAAGAAGTACTCATAAAACACCTTTTTTCAAAAAATGAAGAAACTTTAAATATCCCAATAAAATAAAAATACCATGTTTTTTATTCACTAAACAAGGATCCCTGGGTCATACAATCACCTAGTTAATAAATGAGTATCCTGTCCTAGTCTCAGCATAGCTGCTAAAATAATATGAAGAGATAGTGTTCTGGTCTGCAAGATAATTGCACTGAAGAGAGAGTATACTCATAAAAAATGGAAATTATTAAAAATAGTTAAACAATGAATTTTGTGATAGAATATGCATAAGAATTTTGAAAATGGTAAAACTGAAATCAAAGCAAATGTAGAAGAAATTGTAACACAGGAGTAGCTTATCTTGAACTTCATTGGGTAAGGGGACTCTTGGCTGGTTCATCCAAAACTGCTTACAATGGTCAACAGGTTTTTCTGGTTAGACATTTTTCCTTAAAATACCTCAAAACAGCCTTTCAATGGAGAGCTTTATAAACCTGGGATGGTAGGTGTATGTGAAAGGCTTGGCTGAAAATAACCAAGTCCACATTTGGAATAACATTTCAGTATGCATATAAATTCATGTTTGTATTAAAATTTATGTCTTCTATTTGTTTAAAGATTAAAAAGAAATGGATATTTAAAAAATTCCAAATAATAACTTCAGTAAGATGAATACATGACTTTATTTTTCATGTAGAAGACATTCAGAGGCAGGCTTTCCTGAACTTCTGTGGTCACTCTGAGATTTCACCAGAGAACCAGGCTCCTTTGAGTTTTCTGTTCTACCTTTTAAAATATTGTTTCTATCTTTGAATTGTCTCACAGTCTCAAAATGGTTGCTTTAGCTCTAGCTATCATTCTGTACAGCAGGAAAGAGCAAGTGTAGAAGAATATATCTCTCCAAGAACTCTGCTGAAAGTCTCATTCATTGACTTTTGCTTACATTCTATTGGACATTCATTTTAAAAGAAGTGTGGGAAAAGTAGTTTTATCTGAGCATCTTGGCATCCCTAATAATATGGAAATTCCTTTAGCAAGAAAAAAGGGACAAGTGGATACAGGACAGGTAGCAAAGTGTATTTACTGTTATTTAACTGTTACCAAAAGACCAAAATTATACGTGAATAACTAAAATGTGAGTTCTGGGAGGAAGACATATGTTTTTTTTTCACTTCTGTATCTCTGATACTTATGATAGTGCCCAGGTCTTGATAAATTATGCAACCCCAATAAATATATAAATGAATATTTGATGTAATATTAATCTATATTTTAATTAAGGTGTAGCTAAGCAGAATGTCTCTGCTACTATTCTAGCATGGGCCATTTCCTCTTTAATCATCTGATTCTGTGTCATTTCATGAGCATCATCTGTATCCTTTATCAGGCTGATCCAATCCAGTTCATGTCAGTTGTTTGCCTACGCATGTGAAACTTGATAGGCTAACAGCATGTTTTCAAAGTTTTGATTTTAAAAGTTCTGAGTATTCACCAATTGTAATTGTCCATAACAAGCTATTTCTATTTCTATTTTCTAATGCACAGATATGGTGCATATACTGAAATTTAAGGCTAAGCTTTCCAGTTCTGCAAGTCTGGGGAAATTTTTTAAAGGCCTTTTCTTTGATGCAATAGCTTTGGCAAGAAGAGAACAAGTCTACCTCTTGTACCTAAAAGTCTTAGGATTGAAGGTTCCTTCCTGTGTGTCAATTACCCACCAGCAGCAAAGGTTAAAAACATTCTACCTAACAACAGTTTTCTTATATTCATACTTACCCGTGTTTAGGTTAAAGAAAAAGCACCTAAATAGCTTTCTTGAAAACTATCTTTTGTCTCTCATTCTTTCTTGAGCTGTCTGCTTTTATCTGGGATGGGTATAATATTTGCACTTTATGGGGGATGTCCCCTTATTTTCTACAACTTTCTATCTCTTTAAGTAATCAGAGAATGTAGGTAACTAGTTTATACATGTAAAGGTAAATTTCAAGACCTCAATGAAATTTATAATGGCTTGACATATATGCTGAACCATCACAATGTTACATAATACCATTGTAACTGCAGCAACTAGATTCCTTCACACACACCATGACTTAGGAAATTTTCATGCTGTGAATTCAGATGTGAGAAAATAATGGAGAAACAGAGATAGGTCATTAGGAGTGGAAATAAATATGAGAAAGGATGAATGTAAGGAAGGTGAGAGAGGAGGTCCATGTAAACAAGGTGTCTTGGGCCTTACACACAGTATATAGGGGTAAGAGTACAAAGGAACATAAAAGATAACAACTTCCAGAAACAAATGAAAAGAAGCTCAGTAACGTAGCTACCTACTCTATCTTAGAATTTCCTATTTAGTTATTTGTTGATGGAAGGAAATTTGAACTAAATGTCACAGTATTTTTTCTAGTCAATTCTCTTGAGATTAAAAAAAAGGAAGACATTGTTTTACCAACTGGTAGATTAGGATAAATCTTAAATTTGATGTTTTTATGATCCTGACATCTTGAATCAAATTAATGATCTGAAAGTTATCAAAGCATACTGTCTACAAGTAATATACTCCAGTGTAGTATATGAGTTGGTTCCAGGGATAAAATTCAGTAGAATCTAAGTTCCATAAAGGCAGGTATTCCTGTTTCACTGTCCAACTCCAGCACTTAGAAGGGTGCCAGGCATATAGTATGCAATCAATAAATATTTGATAAGTAAATGAATAAATATAGCAAGAAAAATGTGTCTCATTCTTGATCTAAAAGCAAAACATACATTCCCTATAATGTTTATACAAGGTTAAAAAAGTCAGTTGTCTATCTTCCCTCCTGCTCAAAGCACTGTGCAGTTTCAGTGCAATCCCTAGCAAAATACCCATGCCTCTTTTCAATGAACTAGAGCAAATAATTCTAAAATTTATATGGAACTACAAAAGACCCTGAATAGCCAAAGCAATCTTGAGAAAGAAGAACAAAACTAAAGCTATCACACCACCCAACTTCAAGCTATACAACAAAGCTACAGTAATCAAAACAATATGATACTGGCACAAGAACAGACCTATAGGTCAATGGAACAGAACAGAAAGCCCAGAAATAAACCCACACATATATGATTTCACTGATATGTGGAATCTAAAAACAACAATATGATCAAAACAGCAATAGACTCATAGACAGAAGTGACTTGTGGTTGCCATGGGGGAGGGATTGGGTTGGTGGATGAAATAGGTGAAAAGGATAAAGAGGCCCAAAATCTCAATCATAATATAAATTAGTCACAGGGATGAAAGTACACCATAGAGAATATAATCAATAGTTCTATAACATCTTTCTATATTGACAAATAGTAACTATACTAGTTGGAGTGATGATTTAATAATGTATGTAACTGTTGAATCACTATGTTGTATACTTGAAGCCAATATAATATTGCATATCAACTATACTTCAATAAAAATATTCAATACTAGTGGGTTAGCAATTTGGAATTTTAAAATAAATAGATATTTGTATGTATGTAAGCATGTATATTTGTGTATATACTCTAATCATTAATATGTTTTAAAACATACCTATTTTTAATAATAAAGAAATAAGCTGATTCTTAAAAAAATCAATTTTCCATCTTAGTTGAGAAAAATATGGACTACATTGACTAGAAATGAAGTCTAGAATTCATACCTATCATACTTACTATAGAAATAATTAATTTTTATTTTAAAGACTCAGTAGAAAGTATTTGAAATATCTTACATAATGTTTATCACATAAGAACTCACAGGTTTCTCTTCCCACTTCTACTTTTCTTTTTAAAAAGCAGAGTGAATTTTTTAAAATTTAACTTAAAGATAACTGTATTCATGTTATGAAGGGCTGTCAATATTAACCTGGGTCTCACATGATAAAATAGAAAACATGTAAGCTTTTGCATTAGAATCACCAAGCCTCAACTTAAAAGCACTGTGGCCTTGGACAAATTATATGGCCTTTCCAAACCTGAACTTTTTCAACTATAAAATGTAGATGATATCAGTTCTTACATTATAGTGTTTTTATGAGGATAAAATGAGATGATACATCTGAAATTTTTAACATTGTATCAGATATATGGTAGCTCTTCAATAAGTGTTCTTTAATTGCACCTTGTGACCAAAGCAGCCAAAACTCATAAAATTTTACATATTTCAGCTCATCTGTTTTTAAAATCATAAAAAACACATATGCAGTTGCTGTAATGCAAAGATGTGATGTTACATGACATTGTTTAACTAATAGTAACATAGTCATTTTCAGAGCTATTCTAAAAAGGAGGAATTTGGAAAGCTAAAGCACCAGATTTGACCCAGACAACAATAATTCTCTAATAGACAAATAGTGAATGATCTGAGAAGTTCAGCACTATTTTACGTGGCCACAAGGCAAAAGGTGATCAAACAGTGACAAGAAAAAAATGATGTGCGGTGAGTAATTTCACTCCAGAAAATTTTCTTAAGGTATTCGACTTTCTAGAGAACATATTATCTATCAGATTGATTCAACCAGCCCAATGACTTATTATTTCAAATCAGTCAAAAGTGGTGTGTTTATAGTGCCTAGGAAATATTAGATATTTTGTATTGAGTCACTAATATTTTCCCTGGCACATATTCACATTAGTAAATTGATTATATGAAATATACACATGTATTTAACAAAAATTATTCAGAGAATGAATGGCTCAATGAAACATTTCTGTTAATTTGATACTTTATACTTAACCCATGTTATACAGTCTAGACCAAAAAAAGGAGAATAAGAAAGTATTCATTAAGAGCACTGAAGCCCATTTACAACAGGTGGCCTCTGGAGAAATTTCAAAACATTTGCTAGTGAGCACTGTGCAAAATATGCAGTTGTCCTGACAGCAATTAGTGTGAACAGCAAGTGCAATTGCCACTAGTAGTAGGGAGAAGTTCATCCATTGTGAATCACAATGAAGCTACCTTTGTCATTTAGACTGAAAAGGATAAGAGTCACACTTGCTGTCGCTATCAGTTTGGGGATTTATAGACAGGTAAAAAAGCACAATATATGTTCACAATCTCATCAGATATTATGCCAATTCCTAAAACTTCATGTTGAATCTCCTTTCAACATTCTGCAAGTTCTCAGGGAATTAGAATATTTGAGAATGTATGACCATGCTAACCACTCACAGGTATTGTACTGCAGGCTGGAAGGAAGGATAGGAAGGTGGAAAAGTGTATATATACATGATAAATGGATGGGTGGATGGATAAAGACAAATGGATAGCTAGTTAAAAATACCAGAAACACAAAAAGATATAAGTTCTAATCAGGCTATACAACAAAAGATGAATATTCTCTGAATGCCTCAGAGCTAAGTAAATACTATCTTAGAATAAAGTGAACATTTTCTGGTTTTCCCAACTGACTATTGTTCAGAAGAATATAAAAACTACCAAGGGCAGAGCCAAGATGGTGGTGTGAGTAAAGCAGTGGAAATCTCCTCCCAAAACCACACATATTTTTGAAAATACAACAAAGACAACCCTTCCTAAAAGAGAGACCAGAAGACACAGGACAACAGCCAGACTACATCCACACCTGCGAGAACCCAGCGCCTCACAAAGGGGGTAACATACAAGCTGCGGCCTGGAGGGACCCAAGCGCCCCACACCCCAGCTCCCAGCAGAAGGAGAGGAGTCAGAGCGGGGAGGGAGTGGGAGCCCAGGACTGCTAAGTAGCCAGCCCTAGCCATCCGCACCAGAGCACAGACACAGTGCATGCGTGGGGTGCTGGAAACTAGTGAAAGAGGACAGTAAGACCTGTGAGTGGGTCCCCACTGCTGGTGCCCTGGGGACAAAGAAAAGCAACTGCTTTTTGGAAGTCTTAAAGGGACAGGGACACCACAGCCAGATGGAAGCATCCCGGGACACTTAGCCCAGCATCAGGGAACTCCGGGCACCCTAAACCCCTGGATAGCAGGGCAGCTCAGAGGCCACTCACAGAGAAAAACAGCCTCCCAGCCATTTCCCCTCCGACGTGGCTCTGCCATATCGGAGCAGCAGCCCAAGGCAGGCCACGCCCACAACAACAGCTAAACTCCATAGTGGCCGGGCAAGAATCAGAAGCCCCATCTCTTTGTGCAGCTGCCCAGCACAAGCCACTAGAGGTCGGTGTTCTCCCACAACAAGAAGGCCACAAACCAACAAGAAGAGACGTTCTCCCAGCCGTCACTCGTGCCAGCTCCGCAAACTATCTCTAATGCCATGAAAAGGCAAAATATGAGGCAGAAAAAGATCACAGAGACAGCACCTGAGAAGGAGACAGACCTAACCATTATTCCTGAAAAAGAATTCAAAATATAAATCATAAACGTGCTGACGAAGATGCAGAGAAATATACAAGAGCTAAGGATGAAGTCTGGAGGGAGATTACAGACATCCTGAGGGAGATTAAAGAAGTGAAACAAACTCTGGAAGGATTTATAAGCAGAATGGATAAGATGCAAGAGGCCATTGATGGAATAGAAACCAGAGAACAATAACGCATAGAAGCTGATGCAGCGAGAGATAAAAGGATCTCCAGGAATGAAACAATATTAAGAGAACTGTGTGACCAATCCAAAAGGAACAATATCCTCATTAGAAGGATATCAGAAGAAGAAGAGAGAAAAAAGGGATAGAAAGTGTCTTTGAAGAAATAATTGCTGAAAACTTCCCCAAACTGGGGGAGGAAATAATCTATCAGACCACGGAAGCACACAGAACTCCCAACAGAAAGGACCCAAGGAGGACAACGCCAAGACATAATAATTAAAATGACAAAGATCACAGACAAGGACAGAGTTTTACAGGCAGCTAGAGAGAAGAAAAAGGTCACCTATAAAGAAAAACATATCACGCTATCATCAGCTTCTCAACAGAAAGCTTACAGGCCAGAAGAGAATGGCATGATATATTTAATACAATGAAACAGAAGGGCCTTGAACCAATAATACTGTATCCAGCACAATTATCATTTAAAAATGAAGGAGGGATTAAACAATTCCCAGACAAGCAAAAGTTGAGGGAATTTGCCTCCCACAAACCACCTCTACAGGGTATTTTAGAGGGACTGTTCTAGACAGGAGCACTCCTAAAACTAAACAGATGTCACCAGAGAAAATAAAATCACAGCAAAGAAAGCAGACCAACCAAATACTAACTAAAGGCAAAAAGTAAAATCAACTACTCACTAAAAGCAGTTAAAGGAAACACGAAGGAGCACAGAATAAAACAACCAACATATAAAGAATGGAGGAAGAAGAATAAGAAGGAAGAGAAGAAAAGAATCTCCAGACAGTGTATATAAAAGCTCAATAAGCGAGCTAAGTTAGGCAGTAAGATACTGAAGAAGCTAACCTTGAACCTTAGGTAACCACGAATCTAAAGCCTGCAATGGCAATAAGTACGTATCTTTCAATAGTCACCCTAAATGTAAATGGACTGATTGCTCCAATCAAAAGACACAGTAATAGAATGGATAAAAAAGCAAGACCCATCTATATGCTGCTTACAAGAAACTCACCTCAAACCCAAAGACACGCACAGACTAAAGGTCAAGGGATGGGAAAACATATTTCATGCAAACAGCAGAGAGAAGAAAGCAGGGGTTGCAGTACTAGTATCAGACAAAATAGACTTCAAAACAAAGAAAGTAACAAGAGATAAAGAAGGACGTTACATAATGATAAAGGGCTCAGTCCAACAAGAGGATATGACCATTATAAATATATACGCACCCAACACAGGAGCACCAGTATATGTGAAACAAATACTAACAGAACTAAAGGGGGAAAGAGAATGTAATGCATTCATTTTAGGAGACTTCAACACGCCACTTACCCCAAACGATAGATCCACTGGGCAGAAAATAAGTAAGGACACACAGGCACTGAACAACACACTAGAACAGATGGACCTAATAGACATCTATAGAACTCTACACCCAAAAGCAACAGAATACACATTCTTCTCAAGTGCACATGGAACATTCTCCAGAATAGACCACATACTAGCTCACAAAAAGAGCCTCAGTAAATTCCAAAAGACTGAAATTCTACCAACCAACTTTTCAGACCACAAAGGTATATAACTAGAAATAAATAGTACAAAGAAAGCAAAAAGGCTCACAAACACATGGAGTCTTAACAACACGCTCCTAAATAATCAATGGATCAACGACCAAATTTAAATGGAGATGCAGCACTATATGGAAACAAACAACAATAACAACACAAAGCCCCAACTTCTGTGGGACGCAGCAAAAACAGTCTTAAGAGGAAAGTATATAGTGATCCAGGCACTAAAAGAAGGAAGAACAATACCAAATGAATAGTCTAATATCACAATTATCGAAACTGGGAAAAGAAAAACAAATGAGGCCTAAAGTCAGCAGAAGGAGGGACATAATAAAGATCAGAGATGAAATAAACAAAATGGAGAAGAATAAAACAATAGAAAAAATCAATGAAACCAAGAGCTGGTTCTTTGAGAAAATAAATAAAACAGACAAGCCTCTAGCTATACTTATTAAGAGAAAAAGAGAATCAATACACATCAACAGAATCAGAAGTGAGAATGGAAAAATCACGACAGACTCCACAGAAATACAAAGAATTATTAAAGACCACTATGAAAACCTATATGCTAACAAGCTGGAAAACCTAGAAGAAATGGACAACTTCCTAGAAAAATACAACCTTCTAAGACTGACCAAGAAAGAAACACAAAAGTTAAACAAACCAATTCCGAGCAAAGAAACTGAAGAGGTAATAAAAAAACTACCCAAGAAAAAACACCCCAGCCAGAAGGATTTACCTCGGAAGTTTATCAGACATACAGAGAAGACATAATACCCATTCTCCTTAAAGTTTTCCAAAAAATAGAAGATGAGGGAATACTCCCAAACTCATTCGATGAAGCCAACATCATCCTAATACCAAAACCAGGCAAAGACCTCACAAAAAAAGAAAACTACAGACCAATATCTCTGATGAATATAGATGCAAAAATACTCAATAAAATATTAGCGAACCGAATTCAAAAATATTTCAAAAGGATCATACACCATGACAAAGTGGGATTCATCCCAGGGATGCAAGGATGGTTCAACATTTGAAAATCCATCAATATCATCCACCACATCAACAAAAAGAAGGACAAAAACCACATGATCATCTCCATAGATGCTGAAAAAGCATTTGACAAAATTCAACATCCATTCATGATAAAAACTCTCAACAAAATGGGCATAGAGGGCAAGTACCTCAACATAATAAAGGCCATATATGATAAACTCACAGCCAACATCATACTGAACAGTGAGAAGCAGAAAGCTTTTCCTCTGAGGTCGGGAACAAGACAGGGATGCCCACTCTCCCCACTGTTATTTAACATAGTACTGGAGGTTCTAGCCACAGCAATTAGACAAACAAAGAAATACAATAAATCCAGATTGGGAAAGAAGAAGTTAAACTGTCACTATTTGCAAATGACATGATACTGTACATGAAAAACCCTGAAGACTCCACTACAAAACTACTAGAACTGATATCGGAATACAGCAAAGTTGCAGAATACAAAATTAACACACAGAAATCTGTGGCTTTCCTATACACTAACAATGAACCAATAGAAAGAGAAATCAGGAAAACAATCCCATTCACAATTGCATCAAAAAGAATAAACTACCTAGGAATAAACCTAACCAAAGAAGTGAAAGAACTATACCCTGACAACTACAAGACACTCTTAAGAGAAATTAAAGAGGACACTAACAAATGGAAACTCATCCGATGCTCTTGGCTAGGAAGAATTAATATAGTCAAAATGGCCATCCTGCCCAAAGCAATATATAGATTTGATGCAATCCCTATCAAATTACCAGCAACATTCTTTAATGAACTGGAACAAATAGTTCAAAAATTCATATGGAAACACCAAAGACCCCGAATAGCCAAAGCAATCCTGAGAAAGAAGAATAAAGTGGGGGGGGGGATCTCACTCCCCAACTTCAAGCTCTACTACAAAGCCATAGTAATCGAGACAATTTGATACTGGCACAGGAACAGAGCAACAGACCAGTGGAATATATTAGAGACTCCAGATATTAACGCAAACATAAGTGGTCAAGAATATTCAATAAAGGAGCCATGGACATTCAATGGGAAAATGACAGTCTCTTCAACAGATGGTGCTGGCAAAACTGGACAGCTACATGTAAGAGAATGAAACTGGACCATTGTCTAACCCATTACATAAAAGTAATTTCGAAATGGATCAAAGACCTGAATGTAAGTCATGAAACCATAAAACTCTTGGAAGAAACCATAGGCAAATACCTCTGAGACATAAACATGAGTGACCTCTTCTTGAACATATCTCCCTGGGCAAGGAAAACAACAGCAAAAATGAACAAGTGGGACTATATTAAGCCGAAAAGCTTCTGTACAGCAAAAGACACCATCAATAGAACAAAAATGTACCCTACAGTAATGGAGAATATATTTGTAAATGGCAGATCCGATGAAGGTTTGACATCCAAAATATATAAAGAGCTCATGCACCTCAACAAACAAAAAACAAATAATCCAATTAAATAATGGGCAGAGGAGTTCTCCAAAAAAGAAATTCAGATGGCCAACAGAAACATGAAAAGATGCTACACATCGCTTGTCATCAGAGAAATGCAAATTAAAACCACAATGAGATATCACCTTACACCAGTAAGGATCTCCACCATCCAAAAGACAAACAACAACAAGTGTTGGCGAGGTTGTAGAGAAAGGGGAACCCTCCTACACTGCTGGTAGGAATGCAAATTAGTTCAACCATTGTGGAAAGCAGTATAGAGGTTCCTCAAAATGCTCAAAATAGACTTACCGTTTGACCCAGGAATTCCACTTCTAGTAATTTACCCTAAGAAGGCAGCACTCCAGTTTGAAAAAGACAGATGCACCCCTATGTTTATCACAGCACTATTTACAATAGCCAAGAAATGGAAGCAACCTAAGTGTCCATCAGTAGATGAATGGATAAAGAAGAGGTGGTACATATATACACAATGGAATATTATTCAGGCATAAGAAGAAAACAAATCCTACCATTTGCAACAACATGGAGGGAGCTAGAGGGTATTATGCTCAGTGAAATAAGCCAAGCAGAGAAAGACAAATACCAAATGATTTCACTCATCTGTGGAGTATAAGAACAAAGGAAAAACTGAAGGAGCAAAACAGCAGCAGAATCACAGAACCCAAGAAGGGACCAACAGTTACTAAAGGGAAAGAGACTTGGAAGAATGGGTGGGTAGGGAGGGATAAGGGTAGGGTAGAAGAAAGGGGGTATTATGATTAGCATGTAAAATGTGGGGGGCGAGCACGGAGAGGGATGTGCAACACAGAGAAGACAAGTAGTGATTCTACAACATTTTACTATGCTGATGGACAGTGACTGTAATGGGGTTTGTGGGGGGACTTGGTGTAGGGGAGAGCCTAGTAAACATAATATTCTTCATGTAATTGTAGATTAATGATAAAAAAAGGGGGGGATTACTCCCTGATAGGATTAAATTAGCTGCAAATCAATGATTAATGCATGCTTTACCTATCCTTAATTTTGATATTTTAAAGGGTGTCGGATGATCAGCTATGGAAGTACATTTTTCTGATAATATTTCCTTCTCTTAAAAAAAAATAGCAGTTCCTGTGTGGTTGTCTCCAATAGGTTCTTCACAATGGTGTAAAGGTCATATCAATGTGTGGGCAAAGGGTTTGTTTGTGTTTATACAGAGGAACAAAGCCTAATTTGCCTACCCAGAAAACGAATTAAGATACGATATGAAGAAGAACTTCCAACATCAACATCCTCTGGAAGAGTCATTCCAGAAGATGATCATCAAAAAACTTCAACAAAGATCTTGGCGCTGTTGCAGTTGTAGCTGTATTCTTTGCACCAGTTCCTGGACTTGCCATTAGAATGAAGAAGGAGATATCTAAGCTGGCCTGTGCATACAGTAAAACAACAAATTTGACTAGATCTATACTGTCAGAACTCAACCAAGAATTAGGAGAAGTGCAAGTTGCAGCGCTCCAAAATCTTGCGACTACAGACTATCTACTGTTAAAAGAACATATGGGATGTGAACAGTTCCCAGGAATGTGTTGTTTTAACTTGTCCGATTTTTCTCAAACTATTCAAATTCAGTTAGACAATATCCATCATATTATTGATAAGTTTTCACAAATGCCTAGGGTACCTAACTGGTTTTCTTGGTTTCACTGGATATGGCTGGTAATTGTAGGTCTGCTTTTGTTATGTATCTGTATTCCTATTCTGTTAATGTGTGTACACAATTTAATTAGTAGTTTGTTAAAACCTATACATGCTTATGTTACTCTACAAGAAGTTATGTCAAAGAAATAATCAATCTTCCCATGTTTTCTTCTGTCTGCTACTTCTATAGCTTTTCTTCTTCCTTCGTAATTACAACCCTTTAGTAGAATTCGTGCCTCATATTGAAATTACCGAGTATCATAATTCTTCCAAGTGGTAAAGATACCTCAAGACAAATGCTGGGCATAGAAGCCACAGGGCATAAATCTGCAAAGAAGTAAGAGCTAACCTTTTCAAAGAATATTGCTTCTCTCTCACTTACCAACTTTACATTTCCCTGTATGGCCCCGGAAGACATCTGGTTAGCCAGAGACGGGTAAGATTCCTCAAGGGAGGAACAACCTAAGACAGGCACAGTCACAGGGGGGGCATCAGGTGAGAAATTGGGGATCAACAGAGGTGAGGCTTAGAACCTCACCCCCCCTGTTTTGAGAGAAATCTTCTGCATCTGTGGATGTTTTGTTGCCTTTGTCTAGCTTGGATTAATACTCAGTCTATAGGCACAGACCTGATCATCTACATTTGCCCTCCTACAGCACTAAATTATGTTTTCTACCTTTATCTTGCATCTACCTACCACTTCACCATTTTATTAAAAAAAAATAAGGGAGAAATGTGGGATTCACATATAAATCAAGTATAAAAATCAAATGAATAATCATATCTGACTTGATTGTTTATAGTTCATGATGCATGATCAAAACCAAAAGTTTCTGTGATATGACTGCCCTTGCACTGTTCACCATGTAAGAACTTATTTACTATGTAAGAACTTGTCCACCATGTAAGAACTTGTTTGTTATGCTTCAGAAGATAGGAGACTGTTGAGCATTAGGCTTGGGGTTGATTAATCATTGTGCATTGAGTCCCCTATACAGAATTTGTTGTTAACAACCATTTGATCAATAAATATGAGAGATGCCCTCTAAAAGAAGAAAAAAAACTGCAAGGTTTTTCAGACTCTAACTTTGTGCATGTTACTGCTTCCACTATAAAAAATACTTTGGAATTATACTGTTGTTCTTTCAAAAATTTTTAATATATGTCTTTTTAGTTGATTTCAAATCAATTCTTAATAGTGAAAATTTTAGCAAAATTTTTTATACTGGCTAATGCATGTTAGATTTTTTTTGTATCATTAATCTACAATTACATGAGGAACATTGTGTTTACTAGACTCCCCCCATCACCAAGTCTCCTCCACAAACCCAATTACAATCACTGTCCATCAGCGTAGTAAGATGCTGTAGAATCAATACTTGTCTTCTCTGTGTTGCACATCCTTCCCCGTGCCCGCCCCCCACATTATACATGCTAATCATAATTCCCCCTTTCTTTACCACCCCTCTTATCCCTCCCTTCCCACCCATCCTTCCCAGTCCCTTTCCCTTTGGTAATTGTTAGTCCATTCTTGGATTCTGTGATTCTGCTGCTGTTTTGTTCCTTCAGTTTCTTCTTTGTTCTTATACTCCAGATATGAGTGAAATCATTTGGTACTTGTTCTCCACATGGCTTATTTCACTGAGCATAATACCCTCTAGCTCCCTCCATGTTGTTGCAAATGGTAGGATTTGTTTTCTTCTTATGCCTGAATAATATTCCATTGTGTATATGTACCACATCTTCTTTATCCATTCATCTACTGAGGGACACTTAGGTTGCTTCCATTTCTTGGCTATTGTAAATAGTGCTGCGATAAACATAAGGGTGCATATGTTTTTTTCAAACTGGGTTGCTGCATTCTTACGGTAAATTCCTAGAAGTGGAATTAGTGGGTCAAATAGTATTTCTATTTTGAGCATTTTGAGGAACCTCCATACTGCTTTCCACATTGGTTGAACTAGTTTACATTCCCACCAGCAGTATGGGAGGGTTCCCATTTCTCCACAACCTCGCCAATATTTGTTGTTGTTTGTCTTTTGGATGGTGGAGATCCTTACTGGTGTGAGGTGATATCTCATTGTGGTTTTAATTTGCATTTCACTGATGATTAGCGATGTGGAGCATCTTTTCATGTTTCTGTTGGCCATCTAAATTTCTTCTTTGGAGAACTGTCTATTCAGCTCCTCTGCCCATTTTTAAATTGGATTATTTGCTTTTTGTTTGTTGAGGTTTGTGAGCTCTTTATATATTTTGGATGTCAACCCTTTATTGTATCTGTCATTTATGAATATATTCTCTCATACTGTAGGATACCTTTTTGTTCTATTGGTGGTGTCCTTTGCTGTACAGAAGCTTTTCAGCTTGATATAGTCCCACTTGTTCATTTTTGCTTTTGTTTCCCTTGCCCATGGAGATATGTTCATGTCCATGTTTATGTCCAAGAGATTTTTGCCTATGTTTTTTTCTAAGAGTCTTACGGTTTCATTACTAACATTCAGGTATTTGATCCATTTCGAATTTACGTTTGTCTATGGGGTTAGACAATGATCCAGTTTCATTCTCTTACATGTAGCTGTCCAGTTTTGCCAACACCAGTGGTTGTAGAGGCTGTCATTTCCACATTGTATGTCCATGGCTCCTTTATCGAATATTAGTTGACCATATATGTTTGGGTTAATGTTTGGAGTCTCTTTTCTGTTCCACTGGTCTGTGGCTCTGTTCTTGTGCCAGGACCATATTGTCTAGATTACTGTGGCTTTGTAGTAGAGCTTGAAGTTGGGAAGCGAGATTCCCCCCACTTTATTCTTTCTTCCCAGTTTGCTTTGGATATTCGGGGCCTTTAGTGGTTCCATATGAATTTTAAAACTGTATGTTCCAGTTTGTTGAAGAATGCTGTTGGTATTTTGATAGGAATTTCAGTGAATCTTTAGATTGCTTTAGGCAGGATGGCCATTTTGACAATATTAATCCTTCCTACCCAGGAGCATGGGATGAGTTTCCATTTATTAGTGTCCTCTTTAATTTCTCCTAAGAGCGTCTTGTAGTTTTCAGGGTATAGGTTTTTCACTTCCTTGGTTAGGTTTATTCCTAGGTGTTTTATTCTTCTTGATGCTATTGTGAATGGAATTGCTTTCCTGATTTCTCTTTCTGATAGTTCATCATTAGAGTATAGGAAAGCAAAAAGATTTCTGTGTGTTAATTTTGTATCCTGCAACTTTGCTGAACTCAGATATTAGTGCTAGCAGTTTTGGAGTAGAGTCTTTAGAGTTTTTTCTGTACAATATCATGTAATCTACAAATAATGAAAGTTAACTTCTTCTTTACCAATCTGGATGCCTTGTATTTCTTTGTTTTGTTTAATGGCCATGGCTAGGACCTCCAGTACTATGTTGAATAACAGTGGGGAGGGTGGGCATCCCTGTCTTGTTCCCGATCTCAGAGGAAAAGCTTTCAGCTTCTCGCTGTTAAGTATGATGTTGGCTGTGGATTTGTTATATATGGCCTTTATTATGTTGAGGTACGTGCCCTCTATACCCATTTTGTTGAGAGTTTTTATCATGTATGGATGTTGAATTTTGTCAAATGCTTTTTCAGCATCTGTGGAGATGATCATGTGGTTTTTGTCCTTCTTTTTGTTGATGTGGTGGATGATGTTGATGGATTTTCGAATGTTGTACCAACCTTGCATCCCTGAGATGAATCCCACTTGGTCATGGTGTACGATCCTCTTGATGTGTTTTTGTATTTGGTTTGCTAATATTTTGTTGAGCATATCTGCATCTATGTTCATCAGGGATATTGGTCTGTAATTTTCTTTTTTGGTGGGATCTTTGCTTGATTTTGGTATTAGAGTGATGCTGGCTTCATAGAATGAGTTTGGAAATATTCCCTCCTCTTCTATTTTTTGGAAAACTTTAAGGAAGATGGGTATTAAATCTTCTCTGTATGTCTGATAAAATTTTGCGGTAAATCCATCTGGCCTGCGTATTTTGCTCTTGTGTAGTTTTTTGATTACTGATTCAATTTCGTTGCTGCTAATTGGTCTGTTTAGATTTTCTGTTTCTTCCTTGGTCAGTCTTGGAAGGTTGTATTTTTCTAGGAAGTTGTCCATTTCTTCTAGGTTTTCCAACTTGTTAGCATGTAGATTTTCATAGTGTTCTCTAATAATTCTTTGTATTTCTGTGGGTTCTGTCATGATTTTTCCTTTCCCGTTTCTGATTCTGTTGATGTGGGTAGATTCTTTTTCTCTTAATAAGTCTGGGTAGGGGCTTATCTATTTTGTTTATTTTCTCAGTGATCCCACTCTTGGTTTCATTTATTTTTTCTATTGTTTTATTCTTTTCAATATTATTTATTTATTCTCTGATCTTTATTATGTCCCTCCTTCTGCTGACTTTGGG
Organism: Manis pentadactyla; assembly: GCF_030020395.1. NCBI lineage: Eukaryota > Metazoa > Chordata > Mammalia > Pholidota > Manidae > Manis > Manis pentadactyla. Next base: position 73,077,333 of record NC_080020.1, read on the forward strand.
CCTCATTTGTTCTTCTTTTTCCTATTTTAATAATTGTGACTTTAGACAGTTCATTTGGAATTGTTCTCCTTTCTTTAAGTAGGCCTGGATTGCTATGTACTTTCCTCTTAGAGCTGCCTTTGCTGCATCCGACGTAAGTTGGGGCTTTGTGCTGTTGTCATTCATCTCCATATATTTCTTGATCTCTATTTTAATTTGGTTATTTATCCATTGGTTATTTAGGAGCATGTTGTTAAATCTCCATGTGTTTGTGAGCCTTTTTGTTTTCTTTGTACAATTTATTTCTTGTTTTATACCTTTGTGGTCTGAGAAGTTGGTTGGTAGAATTTCAACCTTTTTGAATTTACTGAGGCTCCTTTTGTGGCCTAGTATGTGGTCTATTCTGGAGAATGTTCCATGTGCACTTGAGAAGAATGTGTATCCTACTCCTTTATGGTGGAGAGTTCTGTCGATGTCTGTTAGGTCCATCTGTTCTAATGTGTTGTTCAATGCCTCTGTCTCCTTATCTATTTTCTGTCTGGTTGACCTGTCCTTTGGAATGAGTGGAGTGTTAAGTCTCCTAGAATGAATGCATTGCATTCTATTTCCCCTTATAATTGTGTTAGTATTTGTTTCACATATGTAGACGCTCCTGTGTTGGGTATATATTTATAATGGTTATATCCTCTTGTTGGACTGAGCCCTTTATCATTATGTAATGTCCTTCTTTATCTATTGTTACTTTCTTTGTTTTGAAGTCTATTTTGTCTGATACTAGTACTGCAACACCTGCTTTTTTCTCCCTATTGTTTACATGAAATATCTTTTTCCATTCCTTGACTTTTAATCTGTGTGTGTCTTCGGGTTGGAGGTGAGTCTCTTGTAAGAAGCATATAGAAGGGTCTTACTTTTTTATCCATTCTATTACTCTGTGTCTTTTGATTGGTGCATTCAGTCCATTTCCATTTAGGGTGATTATTGAAAGGTATGTACTTATTGCCATTGCAGGCTTTAGATTCGTGGTTATGAACGTTTCAAGGGTAGCTTCTTTACTATCTGTCTACCTTAACTCTCTTATTAAGCTATTATAAACACAGTCTGATGATTCTTTATTTCTCTCCCTTCTTATTCCTCCTCCACCATTCTTTACATGGTAGGTGTTTTATTCTGTACTTTTTTCTGTTTTCTTTGACTGCTTTTGTGAGTAGTTGATTTTATTTTTTGCCTTTAGTTATTATTTCGTTGGTCTGCTTTCTTTGCTGTGATTTTATTTTCTCTGATGATATTTATTTAGCCTTAGAAGTGTTTCCATCTAGAGCAGTCCCTGTAAAATATCCTGTAGAGGTGGTTTGTGGGAGGCAAATTCCCTCAACTTTTGCTTGTATGGGAACTGTTTAATCCCTCCTTCATATTTGAATGATAATCATGCTGGTACAGTGTTCTTGGTTCAAGGCCCTTCTGTTTCATTGCATTAAATATATCATGCCATTCTCTTCCTTCCTATAAAGTTTCTTTTGAGAATTCTGATGATAGCCTGATGGGTTTTCCTTTGTAGGTGACCTTTTTCCTCTCTCTGGCTGCTTTTAATACTCTGTCCTTGTCCTTGATCTTTGCCATTTTAATTATTATGTTTCTTGGTGTTGTCCTCCTTGGGTCCCTTGTGTTGGGAGATATTACACTTCCATGGTCTGAGAGACTATATGCTCCCCCAGTTTGGGGAAGTTTTCAGCAATTATTTCTTCAAAGACACTTTCTATCCCCTTTTCTCTCTCTTCTTCTTCTGGAACCCCTAAAATGCGAATATTGTTCAGTTTGGATTGGTCACACAGTTCTCTTAATATTCTTTCATTCCCAGCGATCCTTTTATCTCTCTCTGCCTCAGCTTCTCTGTGTTCCTGTTCTATGATTTCTAGTCCATTAACAGCCTCTTGCACCTCATCCACTCTGCTATTAAGTCCTTCCAGAGATTGTTTTATTTCTGTATTCTCCCTCATACCTTGATCCTTTAGCTCTTGCATATTTCTCTGCAGGTCCATCAGCATGGTTATGACCTTTATTTTGAATTCTTTGTCAGGAAGATTGGTTAAATCTATCTCCCCAGGCTCCCTCTATGGGGTTGTCTGGGTAATTCTGGACTGGATCAAATTATTTTGCCTTTTCATGGTGATAGAGGTAGTAGTAGGCAAGTGGCACATGTGTCAGCTGGGCGAACAAAGTTCCCTCTGTTTGCTGTTCACCTTGCCCTTCTCTGCTGCCTGTGCCACTTAACTGCACAAGGGGAGCAGCTTCCAGTTTTATTTCCTTAGCCGCCCTGGGCAGGGCAGCCACCGGAACAGCTCAGAGCCCTGTGGAGAGTGGCAGCATCGCTGGGTGTGCTCTCCTGTGAGAATGGTGACTCTTCACGCCCTGTTCCAGCTTCCTCTGTGTGTGCTGGGCAGCCACAAGACAGTGTGGCCTCTGGCCTGGGAGGCTCTGGGTGGCTGCTGTGGGTGTAGCCACTCTCAGGATGCTCCTCTGCTGTGGCAGGGCTGCGTGGGAGGCAGAATGGATGGGAGGCTGTTTATCACCATGAGGGGCTTCAGAGCTGCACTGCCACCCATGGTGTTAGGGTGCCTGAAGTTTCCTGGGATTCCCAGCCTGCTGGGCCAACTGTGCCGGGATGATTCCATCCAGCTGTGGGGTCCCTGTCCCTTTAAGACTTTCAAAAAGGACTCGCTTTTCTTTTGTCCCAGGGGTGCCGGCTGCGGGGACCCACTCACAGGTTTTGCTGTTCCGTTTCCCTAATATCCAGCACAGCGTGTACTGTGTGTCTACATTCCCAGTGCGGATTCCTAGGGCTGGTTATTTAGCAGTCCTGGGCTTCCACTCCCTCCCGGCTCCAATTTGTCTCCTCCCACTGGGGAGCTGGGGTGTGGGGCGTGCTCAGGTCCCGCCGTCTACGGCTTGTATCTTACCCCCTTCATGAAGTGCTGAGTTCTCTCAGATGTAGATGCAGCCTGAGTGTTATACTGTATCTTCTGGTCTCTCTTTTAGGAATATTTGTATTTGTTGTATTTTCAAAAATATATATCATTTTGGAAGGAGATCTCCACTGCCCTACTCACACCGCCATCTTTGCTCCTGCCTCACATGTTAACTTTTTTAAATGTTTAATTGTGGTAAAAAAACTACATAAAATTGACCATTCTAACTGTGTTTAAGTGTACAATTAAGTAGTGTTAAGTATACTCATACTGTTGTGCAACAGAAAATTAGAACTTTATCATCTTACATAAACTCTACCCATTGAAAAAAAATCCCCATTTTTCCCCTTGCCCCAGCTGCTGGTAACTATCATTATACTTCCTGTTTTGTGAATTTAACAGCTTTAGATGCTTCATATACATGGAATCATACAGAATTGGCCTTTTTAAGTGGCTTATTTCACTTAGCATAAAGTCCTCAAGTTCATCCATATTGCATCATGTGACAGAATATCCTTTTTTAAGGCTGAATAACATTCTATTCGTTGTCTGTGTGTGTGTGTCTGTGTCTGCACATATATATAACATTCTGTTTATCCATTAATCCACTGACAGATATTTGGATTACTTCCACTTGGCATTTGTGAATAATGGTATGATACATGTGCAAATATCTCTTTAAGACTCTTCTTTTATTTCTTTTAGATAATAGGAATTTGTGGATCACATGGTAGTTCTAATTATAATTTCTTGAGATACTGCCATATTGTTTTTTCATAATGGTTCCACCATTCTACAATCCCACCAACAGAGCACAAGGGTTCTAATTTCTCTACATCCTCACCAACACTTGTTATTTCCTGTTCTTCTGATATTAGCCATCCTAATGGGTGTGACATGGTATCTCATTGTGGTTTTGATTTGCACTTCTCTAAAGATTAGTGATAAGAATCTCTTCATATGTTTGTCAATCATTGCATGTAATGTATGTCATGTTTGGAGAAGTGTCTATTCAAGTTCTTAGTCCACTTATAAGTCATGTTATTTGTTTTGTTGAGTTGAAGGGGTTCTTTTTATATTCTGGACATTAACCTGTTACCAGATGCATGATTTGAAAATATTTTCTCCCGTTCCATAGGTTGCTTTTTCAGTCACTTGATTGTGTCCTTTTTTCAGAAGTTTTTGAGCATGATTTAGTGCTCTTTGTCTATTTTCACTTTGTTGCTTCTGCTTTTGGTGTCATATCCAAGAAATCATTCCCACTTGAAATGTCATGAAGCTTTCTTCTAGGAGTTTTGTGGTTTTAGGTCTTACATTTAGGTTTTTCATCCATTTTGAATTAATTTTTGTAAAATAAGAGTCTCCTTCATTCTTTTGCATGTGGATATTACAAACTTCTTTACTCTCCTCTCTCTCCAACCCTTCCCCTAGGCATTTATATGAAAATTTTATTTTTTTAAAAATTCATCACCTGCTATTACTCTGTGTTTTCCTTCTTATCCTTGTATCTGTTGTTTGGAACATTAAAACCAGTCACAATGAAAATTATCATGATATAATAATCAAAGATTAGCATATCAGGTGGAGAATGAAGAGAAGCAGATGAAAACTTGACACAAGATTCTTCTCTGTTTCTGATAATACAAAGAAAAAGCTACAAAATTTGACTTAAAAATGAAAGTGTTTCTATGCACTATTTTTTACATATGTTGTGGCTACCCCTTAACAGATTGCCTCATGTGTGTCTCAGTACTTGGGAAAGTTATTAATCGCTTATTTCTCACAGAAAGAACTGGAATATAGAAGACATTTGATGTTTGATTTATAAAATATAAATACATGCACTATATTGTATTGAACACATAAAAGATTGATAACTTTTCTGGAAGAGTCCTTACATAATTGCAATATCTGTTATGAGATTTGAGTCTATTCCCAGCTTGTTCCATTATGTCATACAATCTGCCATCAAGTAAAAATCGTATCAGGTTGTACAAAAGTATTGTTAAGTTAATTATAAGTAAAATTCTCAAAATCTCGATATTATTACTTTAAAAATATTGTTTATTATCTCATATGTATCAAGAAACAACCACTATTGAGACTTTATTTTCTATTCTATGTGAAATCAAATTCTCTCCAGGGTACTTTACATGACTTATTAAAATAGTTTGTTGGTAGGCAAAATTCTTCTCCCTGTGACCAGAAGACTTTAAAATTGGTGGCAAAGGAATTTTGATGTTCTCAGAAAAAAAGAATTACTGACTGAGTTTTGAAGTTAAGTTTAATGGTCTAATTTCATGTGAAAATATAGGTGCAAGCTCAGACATATTTTGATACAAGTATCTGGGAACTACATGTTGAACTAAACAATTTACAGACCTCGAAATAAGTAGAAAATTACTCTTGAAATCATTTTAAAAAGGAAATGTAAAATTGATCACATTGGAATAAAAATAATCATGACTAAAAAATATTTCAGTAATATATGATTTGTATTTAAAAGAAAATTATTTTCTACATGTTGAATCACTTATACTTAGTACCAACATCTGAAGAATTATTTTCTTCTTTTCAAAGTTATATTGCATTTTTTAGAAGATAAATGAACCGGGGTCTTTATTAGCTAAAGTAGATCATATCAGTATTCTGTGAATCAAGAAAACAGAAGGGGACTATAACTGATGACAAAACCTTAATGTTATAGTTGTCAGTCAAAGTTATTATATTCCATAAGACACTTGGTCATTTTGCTAAAATATTTTCTTTCAAAAGTTTTAATTTTCTTTTTGAATTTTATTTAAGTGCATTTATAAGAAACCTCAAACATTTCCAATACATAACTTCAGTTGCAACATTTGTTTAGGCCAATATGATTTATCATGTTAGCAAGCTAAGAGAGAAGAATGAATGCTGATGTGCATAACAAGTTCATTTTAGGACAGTTTACAAAGAGGTGACTAAACAATCAAGTAAACAAACAAAAACCAGCTCTTCATACAGATAACATTCAGTCTGTGATATTTGTGTGTCTATTAATTTAGGGTTTAACTTGATTTAATGTTATAATACAAAAGTGTAAATTAGATTTTACTAAGAAAATACTTTCAAAGCAAGCAGACTGCAATACTGATGCACTTTCTCATTAGCTTTGCCCTATTTTGAGATCATTTTATATGAGTGGTCCACTCACAAAGTATAGAATATAAAAAAATCTGAACTAAATTTAGTCTAAAATGATCATGTGATGTATTGTGAACTTTTTAGAAACATTTACTAAGCAGTTAGTGCAATCATACTTAATTATAAGTGCAACATATCCCAAATACTATTCTGCAGGTTATAGGAGTTCTCTCTGGCTATATAAAATGATAGATTTTCTTGAAAAATCACTAGACAACTAATGTTATCATCAGGAATTACAACATTGAAGTCTTTCCAAGTAGATTTCCTCAAAGGCTAAAATTTAAAATCTATTCATTGCCATGCAAAATGGCCTATTTGTGGTTATTCAAGAAAAATAGTTTCTACATGAAAAATAGGCTTGCCAAATAATAACTAACATCCCACTCCATTTTATGTTTCTGTGAGAGGTCCACTGGCTTCTAAACATAGAGTAACTTTTTATAGAACCATCAAATTTTAGAGCTAGAGCAAAGCATAGTGATCACCTCTAAGGAACTGAAGGACACAAAGCTTTAAAGAACAGAAACTAATAAAAATAAAAACAAGGAAACAATACAGATAACACAAAAAAAACACAAAACTCCTTCTTGAAAGTATCGATAAAAGACAAGCCTCCTGCAAGAATGATCAAGGGAAAAAATACAATACAAAACAAAAAAGTGCTTATATTACATGTACAGTAGACATTTTATAAATCATAAGAAAATACAATGAATAAGTTTATGTAATTAAAGTTGAAAACTTAGGTGAAAAGAACAATTTCCTATAAAAATATATATGATCAGAATATATAAAGAAATAAATATCTTAACTGATCACTACCACTTGAGAAATTGAATCAAGAAGAAAAAAATTTCCCTCCAAAAGAGGCCCGGTCCAGATAGATTTATAGGTAGTTAATACAAAACTCAGAGAAATAGATAATTCACAGACAACCTGTGTCAGAGAAGAGGGGAAAGCTGCCCAACACATCTTGAAAGCTAATATAATTTTGATACTAAAACAACAAAAGTATAATATTCAATTTTTTAACCAGCCTTACTTATAATTAGAAATGCAAAAACACTGTATACAGTACTATTTCAGTTAAGGGTGATTTATTCAAGGTTCACCATAAAAAAAATCTGTAAACTTAATGTTTTATGCTAGCAAATAAAAGATCACATGGTAATCATAAAAGAGCCCCCTTATTAAAAATTTCTCCTACAGGTCTATTTTAAATGCTCATCCCAGGTAGATACTCAGTATATCGCATAGGTCTTCCATGGTGTGACAGAAGACTGAAAATATTTTATTTCCCTTTAAAATAATTAACCTTTAAAGTAGAATTTTAATTTCAAATATTGTTTTTTGTTCTTCTCATCACTAAGTTGAGAGCACCACTGGGTCTGTGATACTTAGGAAATTTCAAACAAGTTCTGAACTAAAAGTTTAACAAAAATATATACACTCTAAGGCTATATAGCTTCTTTATTAACACTGGCTGACAGCCTCACATGGTAAGGATATTTTGAAAGTAGTTGTACAAATTAAACTTACTCAATAACTTTACAAAACCTCACCCCATTAAAAATTTGAGTGTACAAATTCTAACAAATGGAGCTGAACAATCAGAGTAGCAGAGAGGAATGTCAGTTAGAACAAAAGAGCTCAAAAGTAAGCCACTCTGCCATCTCATCTCCCCCCCTGCCTTCTCTATGTATAATAAACATAACAGCTAACTCAGTGTTATTGAAGAAGACTTAATATTGTCTATTTAGATTTAAACAGTATCAGTTCAGGAAACTAGAAAGAAAGTTTCAAGTATATTTGCAAATTTGAATGATTGGGGGTCTGTGAGATGAGTGACACTGGATGGAGAGATTTGTATATGAGTGATCAAGGCACACACTTGCACCATCAATTAGATTAAGAATTACTAAGGGATGTCCTAGCTTCACTGAGAACATTCAATCTTTTATAAAAATGCATGAATTTGCTAGGGGATCCATGCAAGGTAATTGATATCTCATGTCTTAAAGTGATAGTTCTAAACTTTTATACAGACAAATACTCCTCGAGTTTAATGCTTCACCTCATGTCGATCAGTTTAGGCTCTATTATATATAGACTAGAGTACTGGCTGGTTGCAGTTTTCCTTAACTACCAGTAGACTTAGCAGTATATACACAGCCTAATTGCTTAAATTCTCACCAACAATTTTTTGACAATGTTATCAGAATATTAAAATGAGGATACAAATATTACAGATAATAATATCTGAATATTTATCCACCAAATGCAGGGTGATCAGATGTTAAAGAAAAGTATCTTTTTATTGACAGTATCAGCTTCTATATTGTGCCTCATTGCTTTTCTTTTTCAATGTCTAAAAGTATGAAAGCACTACATGAAGTTAGACTATATTTATAAGACAAATTATTTTTCTACTTTAGAAATGTAATACATTATAATTTTAATTCTATTTATGTGGTGCTGTCTTGCCAAAATTTAAACAATGGTTTTTTGTCTTTAAGCAAGGCTTATACAATACAAGATGACTCCTGCCCTTCTAAGAAGAATCTCTTACCAAAATGGAAAGTAAATTCTGTGGTCATTCATTAACTTTTCTGTTCTTACCTTCATTTAAAAATGTTTTCTTTAAAAGAGCTTGAATGATTGCCACAAATAATATAAATGGCAAAAGCACACAAGAACTCAGTTTATCACATTAAATAGGGCATTTCAAAATAGCTCCATCAGAGAGTTCTATGAGAATTTTTCATTTTCTATTTCTATAAATAGACACTTTTTTTTCTATTTGTACACAGCTAAAATAGAATTATAAACATGCTGTCATAGATCTAAGGATAGGGCTCTTTTCTGAAATTACAGCTATTCATTTCTTGTTTAGAAAATAATTTGGATTATTTTGAAATAAATGGAAGGAGTAAATATTGAAGAAATGTAAGTTTAGCTCGTTTTATATGAAAAGTATTTAATAGAATGAGCATCACTTGAATAAGAATCTTTGGTTAAATAGTTCCAAATCTATAATCTCTGTATAGTATGGTAAAGATTCTTGGTGTTTATTACAGTTGTAAACTTTTAATGGCTGATAATTAAATAAACAGCAACCATACTGAATCTTGCAAGATTTAATTAAACATATCACATTGCAGATGTGAGATTTATATTACATTCATAATTAAATATAAAACACAGTTGCTAATATGAGTACATGGAACTCTCATGTAAGTTTGCAATTTCTTCTCATTTAAACAATTTTTGTTTTAAATTCCTTATTCAATTGTATTTATTATGAAGTGTTTTGTCAACAGATATAATAATATGTCACATATGCTTCTGAAAGTTAGTTCTGAGTGAAGGAATATTGTCTCAGAAATATTTCTTTAGTGTATTGAATCCAGAGAGATAGCAGGAAAAAAAATGGAAAAGACAAGAAAAAGAGAAAAAAAGGAAAGAAAAGGAAATAGAAATAGACCCTCACCTATCTACAAATAATGCAAACAAAGGAAAATGGGAGCAAGCCCAACACTATCATTAGATGTATAGATAGCTAGGAAGGAAAATGAAAAGGATTTTATTTTTCTTCAGTTTCAGCATCATATGAAACTCATAGTAAATATTATTTACAAAAAAATGGTGAAAAATGTTACAATGTACAAGTCAGTTAAACTTCAAAAATTTTATTTGGAAAAACCTATCAAACACTAAGGAATTCTAAATCTTTTTTATTTGTTATTAAAGATGCCTTTGAGAATTTTTATCCATACCATGTATAAGAAATATAGTGAACGTGGAGTACTTTATAGTTGATTATACATATAATTCAGTATACCTTTCATAATAGTAATTGTTCAGCATCATATTTGTGATACATTATTTTGTGGAGTAGGAAAACAAAAATGGAATCTGCCAAAGACTAAAATCAGTTTATACCACCCTCCAGTCCTGTATGTCTGTAATGTTTCAGGATCACAAATGTTTACAATAAGAATCTTGCCATGAGGGCTCTGAGACCAGAAATGCAAATACCTATGTTCAAATGACTGACAAAGAATGGTGTGAACCTCCATATTCCTCCTTTCCACATTCCACAAGCACAAAGAAAGGCACAATTTATTTTTAATAAACTGTAAGAATGAATTACATCCTAATATCTAAATTAATTACCTGGTCATTCTTGATTAACACTTCTCTAGTTACTATTGTACTGCAAAGAATTACCAAGTTAAAAAATCTGTAGGTGGGCTGAGATAAAACTATAAATTCTGTATTCAACAAGAAATAATGTCAGACATATATGGTTATTAAATGCATGTATATAGAACTATAATTGTCCATGGAATTTAAAAATAGATGGAACAGTCTCAAAGTGATCTATTCAAAGAGAAGATTCTGATAAAGAAAAATAGATGGATCCTAGCAATGGAGCTGTCCAGGGCTCCATACGCATGTGACAGTTTCTTATTTACATGCCGCTCATGTTTATGCATGTTCAGAAGAATACAGCTGCTACCCCATTCTCCAGAAATCACAGATACTGGTCAAGTCTACAAACGGTAGCCACGTTTGAGCTTGTAAGGTATATTATCATGAAAAACTAGAAGCTGTATGTCAGGGAGGGGGAAAAGCAGCACAATTTGCTTTGAAAAGATAACAGTTTTCAAAAAATAAATAATATATATTCAATTCAGCTCCTTTAGGTGCTTTCATGTTATAGGAATTCTGCTGGTGATGAAAACAGCATTCAGCCAATCAAATGGCGGTACGCTAGTGCCATCCAAAGTAGAAGCCCAGTGTTTAAAATATCCCTGATGAATTATTCATAGAGCTGATGTTTATGCAAATTAGAGAATCATGCACCCACCTGACCACCAAGGGAAGAAGAAAACACAGGGAAAAAAATCCCACCATGCTTTTAGCATTCTCCAGAACCTATGTAATCAAATGATAATATTGTTTCATTAAATGCATCAAGGAATTACAATCCTTACCTGGTTAGTTTGTCGGGCCTTCAGATTTTCTGGATGAAATAACTGACTGTGCGTGCAACCAATAAAACTGAACTGAAAAGCTGATTAAGGGCACTTACTTAATGCAAAGCCACTCACTGAATATTCATATAATGTCTGTGTTTATGCAAATTAAAGCAAAAGAAAGCCCAAGGGGATTGGTTGCCATAGCCCACAAATACTGTGTACAGCAGAGAATATAGAGTAGTGACAAATAAATCTTGAAATTCATAGCTTTGGCGCAACAAAGGAGAAATAGTAAAATATTTAAAAGGCTAGGTGAATTACAGTTTTAAAGTGCTTTATTTAATCATATTACTTTAGGACTATTGACTATTTGTACCATGTAATGATCTATAATTATCTTAATGCCAAAAGATACCTGTCACTTGTGTTTGTCAGCTTTATTTATCCTGCAGTCATTTATATGAGCAGATCACTTAAGCATATAATAGTAAAGAAGAAACAATTATAATAAAAATTTAATTCAGTATAATAACTAAACCCAGGGCCATGTGTGGCCCTTTATTCAGTCTTGTGTGTAGTGATCCTTCAGTGCTGAAATCTTACTGGGGAGTGAAGTGTCAATGGAAGATCTCCAACATTAGATTGAGCTCTTTGTTTTCTTAATACTGATGTATGTATCTGCTTCATTTGAACTGCAGATTATTTTATATTAGAACAGATACTGTGAATTTTTTGGCTAAGAACCATTCTGACACATGCAATTTTTAATTCCTAGGATTTTCACCTTTGGAGCCCAAATGCAGTAATGTTCTCTGAAATGCATGCTAATATATAGTGTCCTGATGATGAAAAACTGTGAATCCTTACCTTATGTATGTGATAACCCATTACAGGCATTGACAGGATTCATAATATTTAAATGATACAATGCATGTCTGACATAAAATGCTTTACATTGTCAAGGATGTTTTCCACTTTTTACCTTTTTAATAAATAAGAAGTGGAGAAGCTAAAAATGCTGGAATGCATCTGGTAGGTTTTTGGGGATTTCTTTGTTTTCTGGAACATACTTTCTTTTCAAACTTCAAAAATAAGAGGGCAATATTCTTCATGGTAGTTACCAGTAACTGAAGAGTATTTATCACTTACAATATTCCTAATAATTCTCACATCTTCATTCCATAATCACTCTGATCTCCCACATATAACATAATGACCTTTAAAATATGTCTAAGAAAAATAAAATTTAAAGCTATTTAAATTTAAGCATCTGTATAAATTGGCTACATTTACCACAAATGCTATAAAGATTAGATCCAATGTTTATTATCTTGAATGTGGTGATGGTATCACAAGTAGAATTCATATGTCTAAACTACCAAATTGTATGCATTACATATGTGCAGTTTTTGTATGTCAATTAAACCTCAAGAAAGCCAGGGTGGTAAAGTCTGAACCCAATTCCCAGACATTGTTTTCCTAGAAGACATTTAAAGAGAAATTTGTTTGTGGTACCTTATGGCTGACTAATTACAACTTTCATGGTTTCAAATCATTTCCTTTCTTTTAAAGTTGCTCATTGACTTTCCATGAGAGTAATCCTCATGAACATACATTTATCTATAGCCATGTATATTTCTCACAACTGATATTATATGTGTGTGTGTGTGTGTGTGTGTGTATGTTGATTCTAAATAATGTCTCCTTAAAATTTCTTTTTCTTAAGGTTTAGAATTGACTTGGCAAATACAATGTGTTTGACATGCCAAATATTTAGAATTAGCTTGGTAAAATTTTAGAAGCTGTGATTTCCATTATTGTTTATTAGTTACTTTCTTCCTTGAGTTAATTATTATATTCATAATATCTGTTCCAAAACACAGAATAAATATTAATGGCTGACAAGTAGTACACCTGCCTAGCAATCATGCAATTCTTTTTCTACTATAGATGTAAGAACATATTAATCAGAAGGACTGGGAATTTCTTAGTTTCTAATTAAAGAATCCTAAATTTAAAACTTCTAAGAAATGATATTTATGTTAATCAGCAACAGTTGCCTTTTATTAAGTTTCCCTACCTCCATAAGAAAATGTTTTTGTAAAACAGAGGACATAGGTAATTATCTGGTCCCTAGCTCTTTCTCTAAATAGGATTTCTTCATGACTTAACTCCCAATAGAAACATTTTTCTGATAAAGTATACTTCAATAGCTAAATTAATAATGATGATGAAAATAATTATTATTGTTTGATTTTTTTTTCAATATAAGTATCCTCATTGAAAGCACTGGGAGAAATGCTAGATTACAATACCAGTCAACAATATGACAATGCATTTTCATGTTAGTAAATGGTATTTTTCCAAACATCAAAATTTTCCAACTTTCCAATTAAAATTCAAACACAGTTTTACCAAAAATACTTATTGCTTACTTAAGCTGCATTGACTATGCTTTGGTTGCAAAAAAATTAAGGCTTCCTTCAGAAAGTTATTTCTATTTTCAAAGAAAACACATTATACACATACCCCTTAAATGAACTGTCAGAGCAAAATATAAGTGGATATCATTAATGTCATCCTTTGTCCGATTCCTGATATTAGGGGAATTTTTCTTTCCTTTTCTTGGATTGAATCTCTTAATCTCTGGCCTTCATATAACTTCAAGGTATTTCTGACAACTTTAAAATATTTATAAACCAAATCCAAACTTCCCTATACCATGGTCACCTCAGACCTCTTATCCTATATCTATTAGGGCAAGATTAGCTTATTCAGTGAACTATGTTCTGTAGAAAACCAAAATAGTTTATTCCACAGGAAATAACCCAATGCTTTTGAGACTGAGTCAACTAATTTAAATGATGGATGCATAATATCCAAGTTCAAAATTCATTCAATTATTTACTCTAGGGTCACAATGAAATCCTAAAGGAATACTCATAAATTCTTATAAAGTCTTTCATAAAGAGATAAGTTTAGTTCATTTGCCATTACATTGGAAGTCTCAGTCTGTCTTTTGAAGCCAACTCATTAGACTTTATATACAATCCAAAGAATATAAATGAACATACAGAGACAACTAAAACTCAGTCAGTAAATCAATCAGGTGTAGTTAGTTGTCCATTGCCCAGATATAAAATTAAGCCAGGGGTTGGCTTCCCCCCTCAAAAAGTAAGTACATAAAATTAGTTTGGTCTATAAATGTTTTTAAATTAAAATTAGTTGCTAAGATGTAAAATTAAAAGATTTTATATGAAAACCAAAACTTCTGGTTCTCTTGGAAAATCAGGTGCATCACACTTGGCTGGCATCCCCCAAAGAAACAAACCCTGGGAAGCAGTTAGAATACCCTTCCAAGTAGGTCCTGAGGTCTCCAACTGTCAGGAGTCCTCACAAGGATGCTTCACTCTTTTATGCTATCCCTGAAAGTATCTGAATTTGTGACCTGAGGCATTTGAGTTGTGAAATCTTGATAGCATTGGATTTTGAGACTGTATTTAATCTACTGTACATGTCTGACTTTTATATTTTTATTTAATAGATGTATGTTTAGAAACTCATTGTTCGAGAATTAATCCAAAATGAAAAGTAATTTTTGGAAGAGTAGGTTACCAGTAGGTAGGCAGGCTGCCTCTATGTATACATTATTACGATTCTGCTTGTATCAGATATTATCATGCAACCCTTTTTATAACAACATCAACAAAAACATCATTAGTGTAATGGACTAAATTCACAAATCAAAAGACCCAGGATGGATGAATGGATAAAAAAACAAGACCAGGGGATTCTGGGAAAAAGATGGTGGTCTAAGAAGGCAAGGCAGAAACATCCTCCAAAAATCACATAGAACATAAAAATACAGCAAACACAGCTAAGCCTGTAAATGACCTGGAGACTGCAGAACTGACTACCTACAACTGGGGAAGAAGAGAAGACCTCACAGAAAAGGGTTAAATGCCAAAGCTGTGATCTTGTGGAACCCAAGCCCTCCCTTACCCCAGTCCACAGATGGAAGGAAGAGGAACAGAGCTGGGAGGAGTAGAAGCCCAGCACCACTTAACACCTGGCCTGGGAGATCTGCTCTGAGAACATGAACCCACATTACATGGTGCTCTGGTGATTAGTGGGGCTGGACAACAAAGACAGGTGGAACACTCAGTGAGGCTGAAATTCCAGCCACTTGTGGAGAACAGGTATACTCTACCAACCCCTTGAGACAAAAGCAAAGTGGCAAGTTTGAAAGACTTCCCAGCAGCCAGAGGGGTGCCAGATGGGCAAGGGTTACACAGTGTTCTTTGCTCAGGAGAAAGGTCAGGTGGACAATACCTCCCGAGCCCACCCTTGGCCCAACAGGTTAGGAACTCTTAGGAGCCCCAGACATTCCATCCCTCTCACTGTCAATGCAACCCAAAGGTTTTTCCCTGCAGTACAGAGCCTGCTGGCTGGCAGTGGACTCACACTTTGCTCCCATGTAGGCAAAGGGAGACCCTTCCAGCTTTCTTGGCTCTGTTTCAGGTCAGCCGGGGAGCTGCCTGTAGGTGCCAGACCTGGGAGCTCCTTCCTCCTGGAAGGTGAAAGTATCGCCCACCTGCAGTTCCTGCCCCAGCTGCATGGCAATGAGGCCCCTCCCTATGTGCAACCCACTTTACCTGGCATTGGAAGCAGGCATTGTAGAGGGAGATGCTCCCAGCTTTCTCAGTCCTGTTTCAGCCCAGCCGGGAAATTACTGCAGCAGCCAGCCCTGGGAGTGACTTCCTCTCATCAGGTGCCTGTCTTGCTCGCTTGCAGCCCCACCATTGCTGCAGGCCAGGTGGAGGTCCGTTCTGTCCACAGTGACTACAGCTGCACAACCCTGAGTGTTCTTCCTGTACATGCATCAGCTGATGGCCTATACAACCCACCTGAAATCAGATCACTACAAGCCAGACAGAAAGGTGCCCTTCCCACTGCCTGCCAACAGCTGGGACTCCTGCACAGGAAATCGAGCTTCTAGGCACTAGAGGGCACCTCCTAAATAAAGCTATTCTATTCCATAAGAAACACTAAAAAAACAATGAGGAGGGAGAGGAATTTGGTGCAAACAAAACTACAAGAAAAAAACACCAGAAAGAGGGCTGAGTGAAACTGAAATCACCAATCTTCTTATAAATACTTCAAAGTAAATGTCATAAACATGCTCACAGATCTACAGAAAAATATTCAAGATCTCAGGGAAGATTTCAACAAAAAGATTGATGATCTCCAAATGAGTCACTTAGAGCTTAAGAATACAATATCTGAAACAAAAGATACAATGAGGGATTTAATAGTAGACTTTCAAAGGTTCAAGAAGTTGTAAATGATCTGGAAATTAGGGTGAAAGAAAACAATGAAGCTGGAAAATATACAGAAAAAAGGATCTCTAGGAATGAAAGAATAATAAGAGAGCTGGGTGACCAGTCCAATCAGAACAATATTCACATTATAGGAGTGCCAGAAGAAAAAGAGAGAGACAAAGGGATAGAAAGTCTTTTTGAGGAAAAATTTTTGAAAACTTTCCCAAACTCGGGTTTGTGGAACCCAAGCCCTCCCTTACCCCATCCCACAGATGGGAGGAAGAGGAACAGAGCTGGGAGGAGTAGAAGCCCAGCACCACTTAACACTCTCAGGTCATGGAAGTTCAGAGGGCCCCTAACAAAAGGAACCCTAGGAAGACAACACCAAGATATATAATAATTAAAATGTCAAAGATCAAGGACAAGGAGAGAGTACGGAAAGCAGCCAGAGAAAAAAAAAGATGACTTATAAAGGAATCCCCATCAAGCTACCAGCAGACTTCTCAGCAGAAACTTTACAGGCCAGAAGGGAGTGGCATGATAAAGTTAATGTAATGAAACAGAAGGAACTCCAACCAAGAATACTCTACCCAGCAAGATTATCATTTAAATCTAAAACAGGGATTAAACAATTTTTAGATACAGAAAAGTTAAAGAAATTCATCACAACTAGGCCAGCCCTACAGTATATGTTAAAGAGACTGCTTGAGATGAAAATGTTCCTAAGGCTAAATAGCTGTCACCAGAGAAAATAAACCCACAGTAAAGGTATTAGACCAATTAATTACCAAGCAAGTATGAAATTAAATCAACTACTCACAAATCAGTCAAGGGATACACAACAAGTGCAGAACATGATACCTAATATATACTGTGGAGGAGGAAGAAGAAGGGGGTAAATAAAGTACGTTTAGATTGTGTTTGAAATAGAGTAATCAGCAATTTAAGATAGACTGTTAGATAGTAAGGAAGCTATCCTTGAACCTTTGGTAGCCCCAGATCTAAAGCCTACAATGTCAATAAGTACATATCTATCAATAATCACTTTAAATGTAAATGGACTAAATGTACCAATCAAAAGATATAGAGTGGCAGAATGGATAAAAAACAAGACCAACTATATACTGCCTACAAGACTCATCTCACACCCAAGGACATACATGGACTAAAGGTGAAGGGATGGAAAAAGATAGTTCATGCAAATAATAGGGAGAGAAAAGCAGGAGTAGCAGTATTTATATCAGACAAAGTAGATTTCAAAACAATGAAACTAACAAGAGACAAAGAAGGATGTTACATTATGATAAAGGGGTTAGTCTGACAAGAGGATATAACCTTTATAAATATCTATGCACCCAATATAGGAGCACCTAGATATGTAAAACAAATATTAACAGAATTAAAGGAAAAAATATAATGCAATGCATTCATTTTAGGAAACTTCAACACACCACTCACACCAGTAGATCAACCAGACAGAAAATAAGTAAGGAGACAGAAGCATTGAACAATACATTAAAATAGATATATACAGAACACTCCAACCAAAAGCAGCAGGATACATATTCTTCTCAAGTGTACATGGAATGTTTTCCAGAATAGATCACATAATAGGCCACAAAAAGAATCTCAATAAGTTAAAAAGATTGAAATTGTATCAAGCAGCTTCTCAGACCACAATGGTATGAAACTAGAAATAAATTACACAAAGAAAACAAAAAAGCCTATCAATACATGGAGGCTTAACAACATGCCTCTAATTTATCAATGGATCAATGAACAAATTAAAACAGAGATCAAGCAATATATGGAGACAAAGGAAAACAAGAACTCAACAGCCCCAAACCTGTGGAATGCAGCGAAGGCAGTTATAAGAGGCAAGTACATAGCAATATAGGCCTACCTCAAGAAACAAGAACAATTCCAAACAAACAATCTAAACTCACAATTAAAGATACTAGAAAGAGAAGAACAAATGAAGCCTTAAGTCAGTAGAAGGAGGGACATAATAGAGATCAGTGCAGAAATAAGTAAAACTGAGTAGAATAAAATAATAGAAAAAAATCAGTGAAACCAGGAGCTGGTTCTTTAAGAAAATAAACAAAATAGAGAAACCCCTAGCCAGACTTACCAAGAAAAAAGAGAGTGTACACACATAAATAGAATCAGAAATGAAAAAGGAGTAATCACAATACATGCCACAGAAATACAAAGAATTATTAGAGAATTCTATGAAAAATTATTTGCCAATAAATTGGAAAACCTAGAAGAAATGGAAAAATTCCTAGAAAAGTACAATATTCCATTACTGACCCAGGAAGAAACAGAAAAAATGAACAGACCAAATACCAGCAAGGAAATGAAATTGATAATCAGAAATTACCTGAGAACAAAATGCCCTGTCCAGATGACTTCACAGCTGTATTTTATCAAACATTTAAAGAAGAGCTAATAACCTTCTTGCTTAAATCATTTCAAACAGTAGAAGAGGAGGGAATACTTCCAAACTCATTCTATGAAGCCAGCATCCCTCTAATACCAAAACCAGGCAAAGACACCACAAAAAAAGATAGTTACAGATCAATATGCCTGATGAACATAGATGCAAAAATCCTCAACACAATATTAGCAAGCTGAAATAAAAAATACATCAAAAGGATCATCCGTCATGACCAAATGGGATTTATCCTAGGGATGCAAGGTGATAGAATATTCGTAAATCAGTCATTGTGACATACTGTATTAACAAAAGGAAGGATAAAAAAATGTGATCATCTCAATAGATGCTGAATAAACATTTGACAAAGTTCCACATCCACTCATGATAAAAACTCTCAACAAAGTGGGTATAGAAGGATCATACATCAACATAATAAAGGCCATAGAGAACAAACCCACAGCTAACATATTCAACGGTGAAAAGCTGAAAGCTTTTCCTCTAAGATTGGAAACAAGAACAAGATGGTACACTCTCACCACTTTTATTCTATACAGTACTGGAGGTCCTAGCCATGGCAATCAGACAAGATACAGAGATAAAAAGCATCCAAATTGGTAGAGAAGGGTTAAACTGTCACTATTTACAGATGACATGATACTATACATAGAAAACCCTAAAGACTCAATCAAAAACTATTAAAATTAATAACTGAATTCAATAAAATCGCAGTATATAAAATCAATATACAGAAGTCTGTTGCATTACTATATACTAATAAAAAACTAGCAAAAAGATAAATCAAGGAAACAATTCCATTTATGATTGCATCTAAAAGAATAAAATACCTAAGACTAAACCTTACCAAGGAGGTGAAAAACCTGTACTTTGAAAACTGTAAGACACAAATAAATGGAAAGCTATCCCATGCTCATGATAGGAAGAATTAATATTGTCAAAATGGCCATCCTGCCCAAAGCAATTTATAGCAATGCAATCTCCATCAAAAATACCAATGACATTTTTCAATGAACTAAAGCAGATAATACTAAAATTAATATGGAACCACAAAGATCCTGAATAACCAAAACAATCTTGAGAAAAAAAAGAACAAAGCTGGAGGAATCACACTCTCTGATTTCAAGCTATTCTTATAAAAGCTGCAGTGATTAAAATAGTATGGTTAGCACAAAAATAGACACATAGGTCAATAGAACAGAATAGAGAGGCCACTAATAAACCCATGCATATACAGTCAATTGCTATATGACAGAGGAAGTGATATTATACAATGGGAAAAAGACAGTCTCTTCAATAAATGGTGTTGGGAAAAGTGAACATCTACATTCAAGAGAATGAAACTGGATCACTGTCTAACACCATACACAAAAGTAAACTCTAACTAGTTTAAAGACCTAAATAAAAATCTAGAAACCATAAAACCCTTCAAATAAAATGTATAGATATCTCTTGAAAAGCAGGATAAGCTATTTATTTCTGGATAGGAAAGGGAAACAAGCAAATACAAGTAAGTGGGAATAGACCAAACTAAAAAGCTTATGTACAGCAAAGGACACCATCAACAGAACAAAAAGGCAACCTACTGCAAGGGAGAATACATTTGCAAATGATATATCTGATAAGGGACTAATGTCCCAAATATATAAAGAACTCATACAACTCAACACCAAATGGGCAAAGGATATGAACAGACATTTTTTCAAAGAAGACATACAGATGGCCTACAGGCACATGAGAAGATGGTCCATATCACTAATGATCAGGGAAATGAAAATCAAAACCACAATATGATATCACCTCAGTCACACCAGTTAGAATGGCTAATATCCAAAGGGTGAGAATTAACAAGTGTTGGTGAGGATATGGAGAAAAGGGAACCCTCCTACACTGTTGGTGGGAATGTAAATTGGTTCAGCCACTATGGAAAGCAGTTTCCTCAAAAAGCTAAAAATAGCAATATTATAGAACTCAGTAAATCCTCTTCTAGGAATTTACCTGAAGAAAACAAAATCACTGATTTGAAAGGATATGCACTTCTGTATTTAGTACAGTGTTATTTACAATAGTCAAGATAGGGAAGCAACCAAGGCATCCATCAATAGATGACTGGATAAAGATGTGGTACATATATACAATGGAATATTTTCAGCCATATAAAGGAAAGAAATGTCACCATTTCAGCAACATGGTTGGTTGGACCCAAAGGGTAGTATGTTAAGTGAAATAAATGAGACAGAAAAAGACAAATACTGTATGATTATGATTTCACTTATATGTGGAATCTAAAGAAAACAAAAAACAAAACAAATAGATTCATAGACACTAAGAAGTGAACATGGTGTTACCATGGGGAAGGGGTTGGAAAGGGTGAGTAAAATAGGTGACAGGGATAAAAAGGCACAAAATCTCATCACATATTAATTAAGGAAGAAAGTAGAACATAGAGTATATAGCTAATAGTTCTGTAATGTAGATTACTGTTGAATCACTATGTTGTATAATTGAAACCAATATAATACTGTATATCAACTGTACTTCAAGAAAAAGGGGATGAAATAAAGTATGAATTCATAAAAAGTAATAGAAAAGTGAAATAAAGATCAATCCTAATATTTCACAAATTATTTCCCAACAGCAAATTTATAAATACACAGACACAAACACAAACACACACACTCTCAAGCACACTAGGTACATTACTAGTTGTTAACAATGTCCTCTTTTAATGCTAACTTCAAAGAACTAATCACTAATCCCTGGGTTCTTTTCTCCTTTCTCCCTACTGCCGTTTTCAAATACCTCAATTTTTTAGAGCCTGTCTGTGGTTTCACCGGGGATCACAGTCCTCAGTTCTTCTCATAATGTTCATGAATTGTACTTGATACTTTCCTCTCTAATTTGGCAAGCGTGGAGGAAAAGATAAAAATTGTTCTTGGATGCTTGAGAATTCCTTCATCACTCCTTCAAGTAGCCTTAGCACAAAAAAACAAGATGATGATTGCATGAGTCCATATGAACCCTTTGACAAGAAAACTTGTCATCTAGTCCAATCACAAGAAAGCAATTTGCCTCTCTCTTTGTAATGGAGAAACAAACCATCCTCTCTACAATCTCACCTGCAATAACTAATCACATTTAAGTTTTAGCTGCAGTTTACCTAGAGCAATTTCCTTCCTGCTTGAGTCCTTAGAAGCATTTCCCACAAATGTAAGCTTATCTGCTGCTTAAACATGTGGTTTTGTAATTCATAAAGGTGGGAAGTTTGTGCATAGACAAGCACAGCATCTCTACCACAGGTTGAAAAGTAGGCAAAATGTTTTTCTTTCTCTTTCTTCCTCTTCCCTCTGCTTGGTTTGCATGGACCCTGCTTTATAATTACAGAGATGCTTACTACATTCAGCCCTTCTGGGCAATATGCCTTGTTTTTGATTTTGTTTTTCTCCCTACATCTCAAAATTCCTTTTATTGCTTCCTCTCTTTAAGGGCTCTGACTGATGCCTGGTTGATTGATATATATTTGATAAATTCATTCAAGCAACAGCTTAATAGGTAATAGAAGAGCCAGTGGCAGAGACAATTTGATTCAAAATAATCTTTCAAATCATTCTACATAAGCAAGCATTTGCCAAAACGGTTTTGGTTCTAGCGGTACCTGATTTAAGCTTGAAGAGCAAAGCAAGGAGGTAATCTTAGAATAAAATCATTCGAAAAAACATTCACCAACGTGGTACAGATCTCATGTTAGTGAGGGAAAATCTCTAGCTGATGGCTTGATTTAACCATAGTTTAATACTAACATAGGTATTATTGTTGCAGGCCAAGAGTCTCATTTCCTAAGGTAACTTCTAAACTTACATATTTCAGAGCACAGATTGGTATTTTGAAAAGAATATTTGCAGGATACTAAATAACTACTGTCTTCAAGTTACTGTTTCACTTCAATCCTGTCACATATCTACTGAAGTCCACTGTATCTGTTCATATCATGATCTCCCCATCTTCATTGCCACAATTTATAGGTTTCCTATCTATTCTTTTCTCTTTCCCAAATATTTAATTACTTGACTTAAAGGTTTCATTTCTAACACATGCTTTATAACAAATTTAGGAAACTTCAGCTTCCACTTTATACATCTTCCAAAATCCAGACTTGATATACTTACTCTAAACATCTCAATTCCACTTCTACAAACTTTGAAACTTGTCATCACCTGCAACAGTTTTGCATCTTTCTTTCTCCTGTACCTACTCACTTATTTCCTTTATTCAATTTAATCTTTTCATTACATCTAATATATCTTTGTTTTTATTTTTTTCTGTGCCCATATGAATTCCATGATCAGCTATAGTAAATATGTTCTAATCCTTTCAACTATCTACCATAAGAGCTTTTCTGTCTAAGAATAAAACCCACATGCATTTCCTATGTTCCCATTCACATATATTTAGGCATATCAACTTTGAAGGATTTTTTAAAAATTCCAATATGAATTCATGTTACCAACTTCAATCTCAGCAAGGATGAAAGACATCTCAGGTAACTACCTTCATAGGCTCTGGCTCTCATCCGGCGGAATGGAATATGATATTGAAAAGGGTATGCCAGTTGTCAGCTATGTATTTGACATTATGTACATGTATAAATTTACCACTTCAATGCATATATAAGATATCACCATTACCCCAAAATGTTCTTTTGTGTTCTTTGGTCAGTCCCCATCCCCCATGCAACAAGGATGTAACAACTCATAATCTGATTTCTGGCACTCTGAAATATTACATTTTTCTTTTCCTACATAAAATTGTGTATAATTTCATATCAATGGAATGTAGTCTTTTATATCTGGCTTCATATACTTAGTACAAATGTTTGAGATTCATTCATGTTGAATGTATCAGTGGTTTATTCCATTTTAGTGCTAAAAAGCATTTCAGTGTCTGTATATCACAATTTGTTTATCCATTCACCAGTAACTAGACATTTGGATTGTTTCCAGTTTTTGGCTATTATAAATACATTTTCTGTGAATGTTTGCATTCAAGCCTTCATGTGGACATATGCATTAATTTTTCTCAGATAAATACTTAGAAATGTTGAGTGATGTGACAGTGTATATTTAACTTCTTAACAATCTACCAAACTGTTTTTCAGTCTGGCTATGGAAGACAGACTTTAAGGTGGCCCCCATGATCCCTGCCTGCCAGTGTTCATTCTCTTTTATAACTCCTACCCCTTGAGTATGGAGAAAACTTGTGACTTTTCTAAGCAATAGAATATGGCAAATGTGAGGGGATGCAATTCTTGTCAACACATTACATTATATATAATGCTCTTGTGTTGCAAGTAGACTCACTTTAGAGTCTCTCTTACTATCTTTGAAGAAGCAAGGTGCCATGATTTCTATAGCCACAAGTAAATTAATTCTGCCAAGATGCTGAGGAAGTTGGAAAAGTACTGAATCCTGAAATGAGAACTTAGCATGGCCACAACTTAATGGCAATCTTGTGATACCCTAAGCAGAAGACACCCCTAAGCCATGTACAGACTTCTGACCTACAGAAATGTAAAATAATAAACGTGTGTTGTTTTAAGCTGCTGTTTGTTATAATTTGCTACTTAGCAATAGATTAATACAGTAGCTGTACCACTTTATTCTCACCAACAATGTTCATTCCACTTGTTCCACATCCTTAATTTGTACTCTTAGTCTTTTCCATTTTAGCCATTCTAATCTAATTTAGAAATACTTTATCAATTTATATTTAAAAAGCTTGGATTTTGATTAGAATTGCATCAAATCTACAGATGAATTTAGGAAGAATTGACATCTTAACAATATTGGCTATTCTGATTAATGAACATAGTATATCTCTCCATTTATTTAAATCTCCCTTAATTTCTCATAACAATCTTTGTACTTTCCAGTGTCCAGGTCTGGCTCCTGGATACATTATGTTAAGTTTATCCCTAAATAATTCATGCTTTTACTGCTAGCTTAAATAGTATTTAGAATTTTAAATTTATAATAGTTTATTTGCTAGTATATATAAATAAAAATTATTTTTTGTGTATTGACCTTATATTCTGCTATTGCTAGGCTTTAGATTTTATTTGTGGCTACCCCAGCATTTCAGAATTTGTTTGGGTGTGCTTAGAGTAACCTTAACTCTAGGAAGAGTGTAGTCCTACATGGTTCTTCTGGGATTTTTGTTGAATTCTCTGAGTGAACATCAAGTACTCTCATCTCTGTGTGCTCTAGAAAGTGCTCAGCTTAAAGCCAGTGGTCTGTCTTTGGCCTGCAAATCCCAGGTGCCTCAGCCTCCGTAATCTCTGTGTCACCAGCTCAGCAAGAGCACCATTCTGCCCCCCATGTTTCACAGTTTGGAATGTAACTACAAGTAGAAAGCCAGGAAATCATGGAGTTCACCCATTTTATTTCCCTTAATGGTTCTAAACCTACTCTTGTTCACTTTCTTAAAACAGTTCTTTTCGATATTTAGTCCAGTTTTTTAATTGTTCCTCGTGGAAATATAAATCTAATCCCTGTTATTACATCATAGTAAGAGGTGTACACCTATCTCTGCTTGTGTTTTAGAATTTAAATTCTTCAATTAGATTCTATTCTCTTGATTTTTTTCACAGAGTACTCATGATTTCTGGTCCACCAAATACCATTTTTTGCATGCTAACAGAATTGACAAAGTGCAACCACATTAAGAATGCCATTAGGCATTTGGCATTTCTTTCATATATTAACAAATAAAATTAAAAATAGGTAAAGCTATAGCGAATTTTAATAACACATTTAATAGCTCTAATTAATTTATAAGGAACTTGCTAACAACAGAAAATATGCATTACTTTAAAACATACAAAAACATTAAGAAGTTAACCATTGGCCTCAACATAATCTCAACAATTCCAAAAACCATAAGCCATACAGGTTTAATGTTAGCAGTAGTGAAATAGTTTGTAATTGACAATAAAAAGTAGCTAAAAATTTATATTCATTTGGAATTAGAACATGCACTTTGAAATAACTGTTGTGTTAAAGAAGCCCTCAAAGGAAAATTATATATATAAATGGAATTGCATTACATACAGATTTAACTTCTGCGTATTCAAATGTGCTTACTAGTATGAGAGAAAAAAAGTAAGAGTGGGATATAAATAACTATATAAATAATGTGGTTGATTCTGACTACCATTCCATTCAAAGAGGAAATACATGTGAAAAAAGGAAAGATGTTCTTCTCTGTTAGCTCTGCTATTCTTCATGATGTGAACATTACACCATATTGAATAGGGTACATGTCTTTAAAAATACATTAAGATGGTGTTCACTTCAGCAGCACATATGCTAAGATTAGAACGACACAGAGAAGATTAGCATGGCCCCTGCACGAGGATGACATGTAAATTTGTGAAGCGTTCCAAATTTTTCTGCAATGGGATATGGGGGGTCTCGATGATAAGGGTGAATGTAATAACCACAGTGTTTTTCTTGTGAAACCTTCATAAGAGTGTACATCAATGATACCTTAATTTTAAAAAGTACATTAAGATGCCTTCCACTTCCGGTAATGACAGACCCGGTAATGTGGACCAAACCACCAAGTGAAGCCAACCAGAGGGAGATTTACCATGAAGCTAATGAAACTAGTTTTCAGGACTTCTCATTGGCATGACCCTATATCTGATTTTGTATTCTTTTTCTTAAAGAGGAACTCACAAATTGGATAAGTTTCATACTCTACAAAACACGATCGCCAACCAGAATAATAATACTGTTCAAAACAAGAGTAAGGAGTTACCACGTCAATGTCCAGGAAAATATAGAAATCCAAGTATACCAGGTCTTTGGGGCTCCTTCCGTGAAGGAGGCATTTGCAGATCTAGAAAGAACTTTGAGAAGCTCAACTATCTTTGACAACTTCTTCAGTGCAACAAAAGCTGAGTCCAATGCTTGGCCACAGAGGATGGCCCTGGTAAGCAACCCTAAGATCCACCCCTTAGAAGTCAGGACAAAAAGAAAGTAATTCAACCTTTGCAAGTACTGAGCAACCTCTAAGTCATAAGGGTTGTACAGAAAAGCTCAAACCTTGAATTTGACTTAAGATCACCTGTTTTGCTTGTGTCTCCAACTGCCTGACAAAAGTAAACAGAAATTCTCTCTGAAGGAAAATACTTCATTTTAGGCTTAAAATTATTTCTGTATTCTTTAAAAAATAGAACATCAAGCATACAACCAAAGATGAGAGGAAAACATAAGCAACAAGCAACACAATAGACAATGAAATAGAACCATAGGCTATCAATGAAATTACCAGCCACAGATGCAAAATAATTATTCTTACTATGATTTTGGAATTAAAAGCCTAATCTCCAAATGTCAGCTAAGAACTGGAAATTATGAATAGTGACTTAGCCTATTAAATAAAAACCCTGGAAATTCTAGAGCTAAAGTACACATAGAAAAATAAGAATTCCCTGGATAGTACAATGGCAAATAAAGCATATACAACAAGAGAATTAAAGAAATGAGAGGCAGATCAGAACAAGCCTCCTCTTTTAGGGCAGATAGCTTTCTGGCTCATACAGCCCTCAGTGGGGCAAAATGGCCAACTCCATTTGTTATTACAAGCTCATGAAGTTGGCTCTACTCTCTTATTCCAAACCTGGATTTGGGTTTGGGAAAGAACTCTGACTTGGCTATGTAATGAGGATCCTCCCTTGATCTAATCAACTATGATTAGGAGAGGTCTGAATATTGAAATGTCCTCAAAACACATTCTAGCATGTATATGGCATGTATAATTGCAAGTGCAGAACCTGAAGTCATTACTCTACTTATAGACTCCTTTTCATAAATGCAATTTTGCCTTAAAATTCGCTGAAAATTGTAAATGAAAATTCTAAAAGAAATTTTACCATTTTTATTAAAATTCCCCAGAATGAATTTATTAAAATTCATATCCTATGAAATACTGAATATGTTCATTGTTGGTGGGTTTTCTGTTTCCCTACTTAAAGAGGGACCTACATGTCATATATCTAAGGGACACTTTTTTTTTTCTATAGCATTTGATATCCTTGGCTACTCCTTTCAAGAAACGCATGCATTTTCATGGTTATCCCCTATATTTCTGGCTACCATTCCTTCTCTATTTGTAGCCTCATTGCCCTCTATCTAGATATTAATTATTGGGTACCCTAAGGTTTATCCCTAGACTCTTTTCATACATTCACTCCCCAGGCAATTTCTTCCATAGAGAGAGCTTCAAAAACTACCTATATGCAATAATCCCACATTTAATTTCTAGTCGAATTGCTCCTCTCACTTTGGAAATACTTAGTTTTTCCAGCTGAATGTAATGTACAATGTTAATAACAGAGGAATCAGGAAACTGAGTGCAGGCTATATGGGAAGTATGTGTATGACCATCACAATTTTTCTTTTGTCAGAAGGAATATTTTAGGGTCTCTTGAGATGTAGAAATAGTTATGTATAGTTAGCAATTATTTCAGCTTCACTTGATTCCCAATTTCTTTTGTTACATTTAAGTAGAATTAATTTAATAGTTTAAAAATAACATGCATAGTGTGTTCCCATTTATGAAATTATTTCCATATACCTCTACATTCTTCTATCCCTCTATCTATAGATGTGACCATAGAGTTGTCTATAAAGATATTTACCTAATGTTTATTCTATTTCTAGGTGATACAGTTTTTTTCTTCTAACTTTCATTGTTCTATATTACTTGTGCAAAATTCTGACTGTGTGGGTCTTGCTTTCTCAGAGTTTTCATAATACTGAAGCCAAGAGATTCTTGCTAGGTAGTGACATCATAAAATGCCCAATAAGTTTTTGTTCACAGAGACAGGACCAACCAGATGACTCTATCTACCTATGGGAAGAGAATATAGATTGACAGGTAGAAAAATATATTAGCTCTCTCCAGGGTGATTTCTGACCATTCCAAAAGAAAAGATGCTTCATGTGATTTACCATATCTTCTGGCTGTTGTTAACTTTCTTTTTTAATTAAAGTTTGGGTACACAGAGTAAATCTTATGCTTATTATCATCATCATTCCATTTGTGGACTGATTTTATTTCATTTCATTTATTTTATTTTTTGTTCTCTTCATCCCCAATCAATAATCACATTCCCTGATCACTCTATCCCTGAAACAATTCTCAGCCAATAAGTATTATCATACTTTAGAAATAATCTGTAGGATTAGGTAAGATTTTAATCAGGGTCTTACATGTGTTTTTTTCTTTTATACTGTTAAATGTCTGTTTTGATATTAAGGTATTCATTTCATACAATGTGTTCTTTTTCGATTCTTAGAAACAACTTGCATGAAACATTAATTTTAATTCTAAAAAGTTTGCCCCAACTGTTTTTGTATACACCTAGTGAGGTCTGAAGAAGAGCTGGGGAGTAGGTATGAATCCTCCCTGTGTTCCTGTCTCCTAGATGTACTGTTTCCTCACATTAGTCAACTTTTGGCCTCTACCGATAGATTAAAATTTTTGGCTAATTCTCCTTACTAGATTGTGTGGTGTCAGGATGAATAAGTGTTCATGATCTGTCTCTTCTTGGTGGTTCCCATCTTTCCTTAGGTTTCAGGTTAGTTACCCTGAAACTTAACTTTCTGTTGGGTTTTAAACAAGTTGTGGTTTTGTAATGGTTGGAATTTTGTTGTTGTAAGGGTGGGAGCGATGTACTTTCTAGCTTTCTATGTCCTCAGCAGAACCGAGAAGTCCATTCTTCTGTTCTGATTGCCGTCCAGGTCAAAGCCAAGTTTTAGATCTGAATGTAATTACTGTATAGGAATCTATAGTATGTAAAGTAGGTTTCACTGATACTTGGCCTCATTTCTGTGAATATTTTTTCTCATTGTATTGTATATGTTTTAAAAATAGCCTCAAATACCTTATGGAATTAGTGACTACTAAACAGAGAGATAGTAGTCAAAACGATTTCTCTCCTTTTTAAAGAGAATTCCAGCTTTCCCATTCAGTTTCTTCTCTTCCCTTGTTTCTTGAGGGGTTTTATCCTGTGCTCACACTTTCATTTGAAATGAAGACTCAAGAAGAAAAGGAAAGAGAAGAAAGAAAGCAAACTAGAACTAGATTAGAAACTTTTGATGGTTATTTAAGGATGAAAAATGGAGGCATCTTAAATGTGCAAAGGGGGAGAAAAGGGAGAGAAAAGGAGAATTTAAATTAGTACCACTGTGGAACACATATCTCTGCATGCTGAATAAAGATAGATAACTACCCAGATTATTATAAAATTCCTTTTTAGCTCTGTGGAATTTTTTTTATTTTTTGACACTAGTCCATGAATGTCATGTCATGCCTTTATCATACTGTATAAATAAAAAGCTTGTGTATTTTGTGAAAAATGAGTAAAACAATCAGATCTCTCATCTTTACAATATATTGTTTTAGATTGCTTTATAAAATACACAATGTTTCCTCCTATTAATTTACATATCTGCTACAATAGAATTGATTTTTTAAAACATATGTTTTGGAGACTTCTCATTATTTTTAAAAACTGCTATAATGGTATGTCTTCCCAATGGGTTTCAGCCCTGGGCAAGTTCACTATGGATTCAGTGAGACCAAGGAATGATAATGGAACATTCTTGGGGTAAAAGGGTTTATTACCTGGCTTTATTCTTCCAGTAGGTCGAGAACTAGAATCACCTCTCCATCCAACAGTCTGCAGGTCTGTAATCCTCCTCCATCTCTGCCTCCTCTCAGAGCACTGGGCAGAGCTCTTTATATAGTGACTCAGTCAAGAAGAGCTTATTGCCTATGAGTGTGGAAGCAGTAGCCTATCAGTAGTCCAGTTACATCATTTACATTATCAAGTAGTTTAGGTTCAGGTGAGGATCCTGGACATAGTAACTTCAATTTTCCCCACATGGTGATATATATTAAATGAAAAGATACATACAATGACACAAAAATCCCTTTCCTGCAAATCTGTTATACAAAAGCAGTAGTATAATATCAGTAGAAAGATATTTAATTTAGTATTATTTTGAAGGAAAACTCTAGAAACAATTTAATGTCCAGTAAAACTGAATGGCTGAGTAAATTATGATGTCTTACATAAAGCAGATTTTATACAAGAATTAAACAGTATGTGATATATTTATAGATATTACTTTGGAAATTTGTGCATATTCTTAACTGAGAAAAGCAATGCACTGGGTAATAAATATAGCATATTATAGTTTTCTATATAAATATATATTTGAAGCTATTCTGTATAAACTTGGAAAATAGGGAAAAATAAATACCAAATTTAAAACAGAAATTATTTCTAGAAGTTACATCTGAGGAGAAGAAGGCAGGGGACTTGCCCTTTTATTCATATGTTTTTTAAAAGTAATAGAATCAAGAATTATTTTTTGTTGTTGTTTTCCCAAGTGTTTTTCAATAGTTACAGAGAAAAATTTAATGAAAGGCCTAAAATAGGTACATACCAAATAATTAATAGTGGTTGTACTTGTGGGTAGAGGTGGAGAAATGAAGAGAGAATTTTTCACCAGAACATTATATGCCTGTTTTGTTTAGATTTCTCAACAAATATAAACCATGATTTTCTGAAGATAAACCCAACCTGCTTCAACCTTAGTCTTTTCCACTTCAGGCCCACAAATTGAGTGGTGTTAAATGGAGACTGATGATAATTGCACAATATGTTATCAACCCTTGAGGCGACCAACCATTCGGTAGCAATGTAATTTAATCAAGCCAATCTTCCCTGGAGGTGCATTTATGCATTGAGATAAACTAAGGCATAACTAATACTTCAAAATTCCCTCTGAATGAGCCTAAAGTGGCCCTCCAGGGGCCTTTGCCTAGAATAGCACTGGATTAACTTCAACCTCTTCTGTGTCTTGCTTTTTTCACTTTATTGGTTTCTCCTGAAGCACATGCTTAATAAATCACTTGCACGTGAATCCTTGAGTCAGGATCTGCTTCCAGCGAATCCAACCTGAGACACTGTATCACCTTTGCTGGCAAACCCTTTGCTCTTCCACTGGCCCCATCTCCCCAGCGTATAATGTCTTGCCAATGGGTTTCAGCCCCGGGCAAGTTCGCTATGGATTCAGTGTGACCAAAGGAATCGACAGCAAAACGTTCTTGGGGTGAAAGGCTTTATTACCCGGCTTGTTCTCTGGCAGTAGGTTGAGCACTAGCGTCTCTGCCTCTGTGCAGAACACTGGGCCGAGCTCTCTATATAGTGCAATAATAGCTTATTGCCTAAAGGTGTGTAAGCGGTAGCCTAGCAACAGGCCAGTTATGCCATCAGGTGGTTTAAGTTCAGTGAGGATCATGGCCATAGGAACCCCAACTTCCCCACACTCCACCCCTCCAGGATTCTCACCTTACAATCTACCCGCTTTCAATCTTCCGCAATGGTCCCTGTGCAAGAAAGCTGGAGCACTGTAACCAGGTTCCACAATAGCAACAGAGGATAACAACAACTTAGAGATAATAAAAATTAAGATACAGCAAGATTTTGATACAAAAATTATAATAATCCTCAAGCCAGAGGAGGTTCCTAATAACAAAAATTATAATAATGCTCAAGCCAGACGAAGTTCCCAATCCACAAAGACTTTAGGGGTGATAAGACACATGTTTTAATGCCACCAACATTGGCAAATCTTGTCCATCAGGTAGGATGCATGCAAGAGAGTGGTCCTGTGATAGGACTGTAGCAGGAAGGGGGTCCCTTCCAGGTCTAGTATACCATACTTTTACTCCTTTCCCATGGGGGTTACTGAAGGGTCTGTATATAGTGCTACTGGAGGTGCATGCACTGGCCATAATGATAAAACAAAACTCCCCGGTAAGATGCTCTTACCTTCTGGCCATTCAGGATATACTACTGTGACCTTTGGGGGCCACTCTGCTGTTATTCCAGGATTACACAGGAGGCCAGATTCCAGGCCTTCTCCCCAAGGTGCCAGGAGAGCCAGCCATCATTGGTCCATGTGTCGAAAGGTCCAAGGCCATGTCCACTCAATGGAGTCTCCGGGGTTCAGTGCAGTTGTTGCTGGCAGCAAGATGTTATTCTGGTGGCCAAACCTCGGATTCAGTGATTCTTTCTTGGTTTGTACTTGCAGTTGTATGGGGGAGGCAACCATATGTGTTAACATGTCTATGGGGCTCAGAGCTCCCTTTTGGGGTCTCTCATTCAAATGCCATAGTATGGTCCATAAGTGGACTGACCATCCCTGCAGACTATTGGTATCTGACTTTAGTCCAGATTTTAACAAGCCATTGTGCCTCTCTATCACACCTGCTGCAGTAGGATTGTATGGCATGTGAAACTTCCACTTGATTTCCAGCTGTTGTACCCATTCTTGCCATGTATGTCCAGTAAAATGGGTGCCCTGATCACTCTCAATCACCTGTGGTCAGCCATAGGCAGCAAAGAGATGATCCAGGCCTCTTTGGTTGCTGGCTGGTCGCACAATGGGTAGGAAAAGCAACCAGAAGTCCAGTAGCTGCGTCTACACAAGTCATCGAGTACCAATATCCTTCTGACACAGGTAGAGGCCCAATATAGTCTATCTGCCACCTTATGAGGGATTTAGTCCACTTAGGTATTGTTCCATGTTGCTGTGGAACTTGGTGTAAGTCTCTTTTGGAGCACACGACACACTCCTACCGGGCTCTACTAACTTCTTCAAAGGTCAAAGGCAAGCCCCACTGACGGGCTACAGCCCACATTGTCTTTTGCCCTGCATGCAACAAATGCTGATGTAGCCATTGGGTTACATCAGAGGCAGAATTTCCTTCTAACCAACATATCTGGGCCAATTTATCTGCCTCATCATTTCCTGGGGGTGCCAGTGGCAAATGACCTGTCACATGGTATACTGTAATTATTTTGGTCTGACCACAGGCCCATAAGTCTTGCCATAATTCTTGCCCCCAAAAGGGTTGGTGACCAACCAGCCAGTTGGCATGGTACCAGGTTGGTAGCCACAGGGTCAAGCCCCGATAGGCAGCCCAGCTGTCAGTGCAGACAACTATAGGGGTGGGCTCCTGACTGACCACAAGCTACACAGTCTGCAACTCTGCCCATTGGCTGCTCTTCCCCTCACCATCTTCCATCCATATTGTCTCAGTCTTAGGATAGAAGCTGTGGCCCTCCATTTTGAGGTCTGCCCATGGCTGGAGCCATCTGTATACCATGCATCTTCAGGTATAGGGGCTCTTCCCTTCTGATAGGGACTCTCAGCTACTAAGGGACTCTCTGCTACTAATGGTTCAAAAGCAAGTTCTCCCTGCTTTTCACTAGTATATGTCACCGGCTCCAACAAGTATTGGAGTTCTTCACTCAAGGGGCTACTAGAGAGAGCACTACGCTGCTGTAGGTAAGCACCCCACTTGGCTAGTGTGGGTGTTTGTGCCACACCACTCCTTGGCTTTGGGTCCAGTCTCGTACACGCCCCAAGATGGGATAGGTGGTTATTACCTTTATCGGGGCCATTCCAGTGATGGGTTCTGTAGCCAGCAAGGCATGGTACACAGCAGCCAGTTGTTTTTCTATCAAAGTGTATCATACCTCTGCTCCCTTCCAGAGTTGTGACCATAATCCGATGGGTTGGCGAGTTCGTTCAAGCTGCTGCCAGAGACCCCAGCCATAACCATCTTCAGTCACATGAACATCCAACTCACAGGGCCTTGATGGGTCTGTCACACTCAAGACCTGCATGGCCTTGACTGCCCATTTGGCTGTAGTAAAGGCAGATGCACATGTCTCATCCCAGTCCCACCTGACGCCCTTTCGTACCAACCAGTATAAGGGCTTCAGAATTTGCGCCAAGTGCTGTATAAACACTCTCCAGTAGCCTAGAAGACCCAGAAATTCCTGTAGCAATGTTACAGTTGTGGGGGTAGGAAAGGCCTGGACTTTGTCGATAACTGCTTCTGGTATAACTTTGCTCTTACCTGACCAGACAACCCCCAAGAATTTAACAGACAAACCAGGTCCCTGAACCTTGGTGCTGTTCACAGAGCATCATCCTTTCTCCTGTAAATGTTGCAGCAGTCTAGGTGCTGCACCTTCTAGATTTGAAAGAGAATCAGACATGAGCATGACATCATCAATATAATGGTACAGCCGCACTATTGGCGGGTTCTCCCATGTAGCTACAAGTCCATGACAGATGGTGGGCTGTGGAGATATCCCTGTGGGAGGACAGTGAAAGTCCATTCCCATCCTTCCCACATGAAGGCAAACTGATCCTGACTTTCCTGCTCAATGTCAATGGAAAAGAAGGCATTAGCAAGATCTACCACATAATGGTATGTTCCTAGGTCATGGCTGAGGGTATCCATCAGGCCTGCAATAGAGGGGACAGCAGCATGCATAGGGGCTATGACTTTACTCAGTTCTCTGTAATCCACAGTCATATGCCATGAGCCATCTGGCTTTTTCACAGGCCACACTGGGGAATTGAAAGGACTCTGGGTGGGCTTTATAATACCCACCTTTTCCAGCTCCTGGAGAGTTTCTCCAATCTCTTTATGCCCTCCAGGCATATTGTTTTGTTTGGTATTAGTCACCCGCCGAGGCACAGGCAAAGCTATGGGTGGGTGCCTAGCATGTCCCCTCAGAAGTGCCTTCACCACACGTACTCTCAGTCTGAACTCACCTGCAGTGTCTGCAACCATAGACCCCGCAGGATATCAATTCCCAAAATATCCTCAGATATAGGAGATAAATACACAGTATATCCTTTTGGGGGTAGATGCCCTGTTCCCAAAGGGATTTGGACTTGTTTCACTCTGACAGCCTTATCCCCATATCTGTCTATGATAGTGGGGGTCCTGTGCCAGAGCCAGAACACATTGTATGTTCACTGGGGACCAATGGATCGCTATTTCAACATGTAGCCTACGGACCTCCCTGATTCCTCAGGGGAGGTAACTCGACATTCCCCTCAGTTGAACCATGTTCCCCAATCATCTTCCTGTGTGGGCTCAAGTGAGGTTGGCTTGATCTCCAGCAGGAAGTCTTGCAAACACCCAGGCCAGACTTGTGGCTCTGTCTCTGACTTCTGCCTCTTTGGTGTTCATGGCTTGAACTGCTTCTCTGGTTTCAGTTGTTGCCATAGCTCTAGTAAGATCCTATTTGACTTCCTCTCTAATTTCCTTCCATCTGCTCCTGCCCATATTAATTCAACCCACATCTGGGTCCTCGTAACCTTCATGGGGCCCTTTAAATTCTTCTTGTGAGTAGGAGACCTTATTACTTTCCATATTCTCATTGCTTCAGCCTCTCTTAAGTCTGCTACTGTACGTGTCACCTCGTTTATGGGCTTCCCTAAGTGAGGGGAAAGAATGGCCACTAGAGACCCAAAGAGGGATATAAGAGCCATTTGAAGTACAATATTTCCCATCCCAGTAGTGAAAATCTCTTCATCTGCGTTGTAATTGTCTGGACTATAGATGTCATTTCTTATGCCTCGCTCTTGTAGCCCCTGTTGGAGCTCAGCTTATGTCTGCCATCTAACAGGAGAGGATGGCAGATCACCCGGATTGGGCCACACAGCATGAAGTGCGGCCATAAGCCAATTGAGGAGGGAGTGACTCCCTGGGGTCTCGTGTGCATTTTGCAATCGCTGCCTCAAAGCAGACTGCACTGTCAGGGAAGACAGCTTTCCCATTTCTTATCTTAACAGAACAATTCCATCCACCCCTAAGTCCCACAGACACAGGAACCAAGCTGATTTTGACTCTGAGGGCTTCTGCCTAAACTGGGAGCCCAAATCCACCAGCTCAGCCTGAGTATAGGGGCAGAGCATAGAGTGTTCCACGGCCTGGGGAGGGGGCTGCTCCTTTCCTTGGGGAACTTTCGGCTGCTGGGTCTTTATTTTCTTTACAACCACTGGGTGTGCTTTTAATACAGGAGGGGCTAGTGCCTCCGGCACCACCCCTTCATCCTTCCCCAGCTCCTCCATTTCTGGGGCTGATGGCACCTTTCTCTCCCCTCCCCCGAGTGCCTCCTCTACTACAACCTTTACCTTTTCAACTGTGCCTCGCAGCAATGCTACCTCAGTCTTCAGCAGCTCTCTTACCTTCAGCTCAATGCTGCGCAGCTGATGTTCTCATTCCACCTCTGCCTGTGCTTCCCTCAGGATCTCATCCCTTTCCCTGATGGCCTCTTCCTCCTTCCGAACACCTGGCAGTGCTGCGGGGTCGTCTCCAATGGCACCTTGCTGCTGGCACTCTGGTACTGCCTCCTCCCACATCAATGCCATTTCCCTCCTCAGGGCATCCACAGAAGTCTTCAGCTCGCATTCTCGTGTCGCCTCCTGCAGCAATGCCACTTCCCTCCTCAGGGAATCTACTGAAGTCTGCAGCTCACGTTCTAGCACCACCATTTCTTGAGTCTCCTCTGTAGACTTTTTTAAGACTGTGAGAAGCAGCCAACCCACAGTCCCCACTGCCTCACAGGCACTCTGCTTCTCAAAGGATCTGCTTACTCTACCAAGGGCCACCCCTACTGCCTCAGGTGTCACCTCCACTTGCCTCCAGTCCTGGGGTGGGGCCCAGTCCTCTAGGAGGCAAGCCACCTCAGACCACATACCCATTGGGGGACAATTCACTGTTTCTCCATTCACAGAGGAAGCCCACTGAAGTACCCCTCCCGTAAGGGCAGCCTGTCTTTTCCCTTGGTCAACAGTGAACCCTGCTGACTTTCACCAATGTCTTGCCTATGGGTTTCAGCCCCAGGCAAGTTCGCTATGGATTCAGTGTGACCAAAGGAATCGACAGCAAAACATTCTTGGGGTGAAAGGGTTTAGTACCCGGCTTGTTCTCCAACGGTAGGTCTAGTACTAGTGTCTCTGCCTCCACGCAGAGCACTGGGCTGAGCTCTCTATAAACCACAATAATAGCTTATTTCCTAAAGGTGTGGAAGCAGCAGCCCAGCAATATACCTATTGCCTTCCCAGGTATACCTGCTGCCTTCTGTGTTCAGCTCTACTACTAGCAGTATAAGAATTCTGGGTAAGTGTTTGGAATCATGTCTACCTAATACTACAATTCATTTATATTTAGTGCTACAAATATCCCTATGAGTATCCTTGTGCCTTGGCATAGTCCATCCAAATCCGGTAGTAGTGACTTCTAGGAGGTTTTATTTACAAAGGTCACATTAATTTCTCCTGATGTACTAGGTGCAAGATGTCTAAGGAATGCATACATGGGCTCTTACCATTATGCAACCATCTTAAAACTGAAATTTTAATTTTTAAAAATAGATAATTAAAAAATGTACAAGGCTAAATACAAAGAGTTTCTAATACTGTTGATATCTACCAATAATCTAAGTATAGGTACCAGGAATTTGCCATCTAAAAACAAATGCTAGTATTGAGTAATTACTCTGTTTTTAAGACTGTTTTAAACAATCGCATGTAACTGTAAGTTGTACCTTATTTGCAAAAGAACACTCAGAATTCATTCTTCCTAATTCAAACCTTGGTTTAAGAAAAAACATAATTGGAAACAGAACTGAAATAACTTTGGATTCACTTTCTCAGCTAAACTGATTTTTTCATATTTTAATTGCTCCCTAATTTCTCTATTATTGCTACATGTCCTAAAATAAATTTTCCATCTGCTCTTTCCATGTTTGATTGTCATGTTGGTTCTCTTGGAAACTGCTAAACAAGCAGCTTTTCTAATCGCAATTTGTGGTTGTGGTACATTTCAATGCTCATTCTGCATATAGAAAATGCACTTGCTGTTTAAAAAATACAGAATAGATTGACTATAACTAGATAATTCCATTTGTGGATATAGATTGTACTCTGCAGCAGTTTTACTCCCACATTTAGCAAATTCTGCCCAAATGAACAATTTCTGGGAAAAAGTAATTAAAGGGGCATAGCAAACATCTGTGCATCTTTCCTTCAAATTTTTTCTCTTTTACCAGGCTCTCAAAAGATTTCAGTTCAATTTAAAAAGGAATAGTATGTTAAAAAATAATAGCATAATGACATATTCTATAATTAGACACCTTTCTTAAAAGATAAGGAAACATGTTTCTATGTGAATATGTTTCCAAATTTAATTTAAGTGATTGTAATAACAATGAGTTATTTCAGAGGCTTCCCAGTATACATGTGTCAGGAAAATTGAAGTTCCAGTGTCCACGATCCTCACCTGAACCTAAACTACTTGATAATGTAACTGGCCTACCGCTTGGCTACTGCTTCCACACCTGTCATAGGCAATAATCTATTATTTACTGAGTCGCTATATAAAGAGCTCTGCCCAGTGCTCTGGGCAGAGGCAGAGACAAAGGAGGATTACAGACCTGCAGACTGTTGGATGCAGATGTGATTCTAGTGCTCAACCTCTCACCAAGAGAACAAGCCAGGTAATAAACCCTTTTACCCCAAGAATATTTGTGAGGAAGTTGGGGTTCCTATGGCCAGGATCCTCACTGAACTTAAACCACTTGTTGATGTAACTGGCCTGTTGTTAGGCTACCGCTTCCACATCTTTAGGCAATAAGCTATTATTGCACTATATAGAGAGCAGAGCTTGGCCCAGTGCTTTGGGTGGAGGAAGAGATGCTTGTACTTGACCTACCGGCAGGAGAACAAGCAGGGTAATAAACCCTTTCACCCAAAGAAACATTCTACTGTCATTTCTTTGGTCACACTGAATCCATAGCCAACTTGCCGGGGCTGAAACCCATTGGCAAGATTATTGGTGAAGTTGGCAGGTTTCATTGTTGACCAAGGAAAAAGATAGGCTGCCCTTATAGGAGGGGTGTTTCAGCAGGCTCCCCCTATGAATTGGGAGACAGTGTATTGTCCCCCAATGGGTATGTGGTCTGAGGTGGCTTGTGTCCTAGAGGGCTGGGTCCCACCCCAGGACTAGAGGCAAGTGGAAGTGATACCTGAGGCAGTAGGGGTGGCCCTTGGTATAGTAAGACAAAGTGCCTTTTGAGAGACAAAGTGCCTGAGAGGCAGTGGGGACTGTGGGTTGACTTCTCCTCACAGTATTTAAAAAGTCTATGCAAGAGAAGGACTTGCTCCTGTAAAAGACCCAGGAAATGGCGGCATGAGAATGAAAACTGCAAACTTCTGTGGATTCCCTGAAGAAGGAAATGGCATTGATGCGAGAGGAGGCAGCACGGGAATGCCAGCAAGGTGCTGTTGAAGAGGTAAAAGATTCCTTACAGAATGAAATGGCAGAACTGCCAGGTGCTCTGAAGGAAGAAAGGTCATAAAGGAAAAAGACAAACTCCTGAGGGAAGCACAGGCAGAGGTGGCATGAGAACACCAGCTTCAAAGCATTAAGGTGAAGGTCTGAGAGCTGCTGAAGACTGAGCTAACATTGCTGCAAGGCATGGTACAAAAGGTAAAGGTTGTAGCAGAGGAGGCACTTGGGGGAGGGGGAGAGAAAGGTGCCATCAGCCCCAGAAATGGAGGAGCTGGGGAAGGATGAAGGGGTGGTGCCGGCGGCACTAGTGCCTCCTGTATTGAAAGCATGCCCAGTGGTTGTAAAGAAAATAAAGACCTAGCAACCGAGAATTCCCCAAGGAGAGGAGCCGCTCCCTCCCCAAGTCATGGAGCACTCTATGGTCCGCCCCTATACTCAGGCTGAGCTGGTGGATTTGGGCTCCTGGTTTAGGCAGAAGCCCTTGGAGTCAATATCAGCTTGGCTCCTGCATCTGGGGGACTTAGGGGTGGATGGAATTGTTCTCTCATGATCAGAGATGGGAAAACTGTCTTCCCTGACAGTGCAGCCCACCTTGAGGCAGCAGTTACAAAGTATACATCAGATCCCAGGGAATCATTCCTTTCTCATTTAGCTTATGGCCACACTTCGTGCTGTGTGGCCCAATCAGGGTGATATGCCATCCTCTCCTATTAGATGGCAGACATGCTGAGCTCCAACAGGTGTTATAAGAGCTAGGCATAAGAAATGACATCTTTAGTCCAGACAATTACAATGCAGATGAAGAGATTTTCACTACTGGGATGAGAAATATTGTACTTCAAATGGCTCTTACATCCCTCTTTGGATCTCTAGTGGCAATTCTTTCCCCTCACTTAGGGAAGCCCATAAACGAGGTGACACGTACAGTAGCAGACTTAAGAGAGGCTGAAGCAATGAGAACATGGAAAGTAATAAGGTCTCCTACTCACAAGTAGAATTTAAAGGGCCTCATGAAGGTTACGAGGACCCAGATGTGGGTTGAATTAATATGGGCAGGAGCAGATGGAAGGAAATTAGAGAGGAAGTCAAATAGGATCTTACTAGAGCTATGGCAACAACTGAAACCAGAGAAGCAGTTCAAGCCATGAACACCAAAGAGGCAGAAGTCAGAGACAGAGCCACAAGTCTGGCCTGGGTGTTTGCAAGACTTCCTGCTGGAGATCAAGCCAACCTCACTTGAGCCCACACAGGAAGATGATTGGGGAACATGGTTCAACTGAGGGGAATGTCGAGTTACCTCCCCTGAGGAATCAGGGAGGTCCGTAGGCTACATGTTGAAATAGCGATCCATTGGTCCCC
Organism: Manis pentadactyla; assembly: GCF_030020395.1. NCBI lineage: Eukaryota > Metazoa > Chordata > Mammalia > Pholidota > Manidae > Manis > Manis pentadactyla. The sequence continues at coordinate 73,118,830 of NC_080020.1, forward strand.
AGTGAACATACAATGTGTCCTGGCTCTGGTGGACACAGGGGCTGAATGTTCACTGATTCATAGTAACCCTGAGCAGTTTCCAAGGACCCCCACTATCATAGACAGATACGGGGGTAAGGCTGTCAGAGTGAAACAAGTCCAAATTCCTTTGAGAATAGGGCATCTGCCTCCAAAAGGATATACTGTGTATTTATCTCCTATATCCGAGTATATTTTGGGATTGATATCCTGCAGGGTCTATGGTTGCAGACCACTGCAGGTGAGTTCATTCTGAGAGTATGTGTGGTGAAGGCACTTCTGAGGGGACATGCTAGGCACCCACCCATAGCTTTGCCTGTGCCTCGGCGGGTGACTAATACCAAACAATACAATCTGCCTGGAGGGCATAAAGATATTGGAGAAACTCTCCAGGAGCTGGAAATGGTGGGTATTATAAAACCCACCCATAGTCCTTTCAATTCCCCAGTGTGACCAGTAAAAAAGCCAGATGGCTCATGGCATATGACTGTGGATTACAGAGAACTGAATAAAGTCATACCCCCTATACAACTGCAAATATAAACCAAGGAAAAATCACTGAAGGTGAGGTTCAACCACCAGATAATAGCTTGCTGCGAGTACCAACTGCACTGAACCCTGGAGATTCTATTGATGGACATGGCCTTGGACCTTTCAACACATGGACCAATGATGGCTTGCTCTCCTAACACCTTGGGGACAAGGCCTGGAATCTGGCCTCCTGTGTATTTCTGGAATAGCAGCAGAGTGGCCCCCAAAGGTTACAGTAGTATCTCCTGAACTGCCAGAAGGTAGGAGCATCTTACTGGGGAGTTTTGTTTTATCATTATGGCCAGTGCATGCACACCTCCAATAGCACCATATATAGACCCTTCAGTAACCTCCATGGGCAGAGGAGTAAAAGTGTGGTATATTAGACCTGGAAGGGACCCCCTTCCTGCTACAGTCCTATCACAGGACCACTCTCTTCCATGCATTCTACCTGATGGACAAGATTTGCCTATGTTGGTGTCATTAAAACATGTGTCTTATTGCCCCTAAGGTTTTTGTGGATTAGGAACTTCCTCTGGCTTGAGGATTGTTATAATTTTTGTTCAAAATCTCATATTTTAATTTTTCTTACTATTTCTAAGTTGTTGTTCATTTTCACCTCTAAGGCTTTGAGGATTAGGAACCTCCTCTGGCTTGAGCATTATTATAATTTTGTTATTAGGAACCTCCTCTGGTTTGAGGATTATTATAATTTTTGTTACCTGTATCAAAATCTTGTTGTATCTTAATTTTTATTATCTCTAAGTTGTTATCTTCTGTTGCTGTTGTGGAATCTGATTAAAGTGCTCCAGCTTTCTTACACAGAGACCATTTTGGAAGATTGAGAGTGTGTAGATTATAAGGAGAGATTCCTGGAGGGGTGGGGTATGGGGAAGTTGGGTTCTTATGGCCAGGATTCTCACTGAACTTAAACCACTTGATGGTGTAACTGGCCTGTTGCTAGGCTACTGCTTCCACATCTTTAGGCAATAAGCTATTATTGCACTATATAGAGAGCAGAGCTTGGCCCAGTGCTCTGGGCGGAGGCAGAGACGCTAGTGCTCAACCTATTGCTGGGAGAACAAGCCAGGTAATAAACCCTTTCACCCCAAAGAAACATTCTACTGTCATTTCTTTAGTCACATTGAATCTATAGCAAACTTGCTGGGGGCTGAAACCCATTGGCAAGACAATATTCCATTGTCATTTCTCGGTCTCACTCAATCCATATTGAACCTTCGGTGCTCAAACCCATTGGCAAGACAACAAGATTAAAGCATAATTAAAAGTATAAAATTAAGATTTTTTTATTTCCAAGATTATACTGAAAAAAATTGAAATTTAATAATAAAGGAACATACATTCTTCCATAGGAAATTTCATTTCTAAACAAGCTAAGAGAAAAATCCAATAGCTTGACTCTGAGTCAAGGTAGTCCATGGCCCTTTGATTGTTAAACTATTACTTTCACCATTTAAAAAGTGAAATTGAATCTGCCTTTACGATGGCAAATTTGGGGAAGGTGATTTGGCCATATACTGTATAAGCATTAAAAGTTTCAGAATCTTTCAGTGTAGTAAGTCCACCACAAGAAACTTATTATAAAAAAATAATCAGATTCATATAAAAACACAATTCAGTGATATTCATTTCAATGTTATTTATGATAGCACATAGTATAAATAATTTGTCCACATCTAGACAATAATTTAGCAACTAAAAGTCATTTTAGATAAATATTTGATTTCTTCTGTAGGGAAAACAGAAGTTCCTATGGCCAGGATCCTTACCTATCACTAATCTACTTGATGATATAATTGGCCTCTTGCTAGGCTAATGCTTACACACCCATTGGCAATGAGCTATTTTTGTCAGTGTTACTAAAAAAAGAGCTCTTCCCAGTGGGCAGCCAGGAGGCAGAGACAGAGCTAGATTGGAAACACCCCAGAGGCAAATGTGATACTAGACTTGACCTGCCACCATGAGAATAAAGCTTGTTATAAACCTTTTTACCACTAAGTTCAATTGTTAGTCTCAGTCTCACCAAATCCACAGTGCACTTGCCCAGGGGCAGTCCCCCTCAGGTGAGACACTTCTATTTGCTCACAAATTATAAAAATGAATTTATAAGATAACATTTTCTTGTGATTATAATTTGCTAATATGAATATAGAAAAATCATGGCAAGATCATAGAAAAATGTAAACGGTGGTTTTCCCTGTGTTTATGAAATTATTAGCAATTTTTATATTCTTTACGTTTATGTATTTTTCAAATTGCTACAATAGCTATATTGCTTTTCAAGTAGAGACACACTATAAAAATTATACTTTAAGCTTTTCATGTTGCAATACTATACAAATATTTTATGTTTGTATCAAGGAGATGACTGAGGACTACCTTAATCAATAGGACTGATGTGGAAAGTAAAATGCAGGTGACTTCAAGGTGAAATATGTCTGGAGGAAGTCAGGCGTTCTTACTTTTGTTTAGTTTTTAGAGTAGGTTTCAACATGAAGAGACTAAGAAACTGTTACCTTTTCACCTCTAGTTTTAAGCAAAAATGTGTGTGCACAACCTGAATCTATGGGATGATATTTCTGTACCTTAGGCCTGTCAATCCCTCACCTTTCCAGAACACTAAACCAATAAAGTAAATTATTTTCAAGAATAACGAAACAGAGAAAATGTGATCCATAAATTGACTTCTTTGTTCTGCCAATTGACTAAGTGACACTTAGTCATCTCTAAGTGCCTGGAGAAAATAAAAGGCATTTCTTTTGTGAAGCTGATGAACAATTAGGCAATTGTAAAGCATTGAACGACAAAGTGGAGAATGCAGCGTAATATTGTTTAAAGCGTCTCCCCTCCCTTTCTCTTTTTATTTTTATTTTTGGAGAAAAAATGCTTGAGACAGATATTTTACTCTCCCTCCTTCTTCCTAGCTTTTAAAATAATGATGAATATTTGCCATGGCTAGCACAGAATGATACAAGCCATGGTTAAGATAAAGAAGTTGTTTTCTAAGTCAACCAGCACATTGATTGAGGGGGAGTGTGTGGGGGGCATGGAGGAAAATGCTGCTAGGTATTTTAACTTTGTTCAAAGTTCAGAAGGTCTGATAAGTAGTTCCAAGTTTCATTCCCTGCAACAACTATAGGTTTTGCATTTTGGGATTATAGTACACTGCTGTTTGCAATATTCATTATCTTTCAAATTCAACTGAGATCGTTATTGGGAGTCCTTTATAAAACTACAAAGGTTTTGAAAGATGTCAGTTATAAAGGATTATCTTTGGTTCATACAAAAAATGTAGGTCTCTTTATTATACATATATATATATATATATTTAATGTTAATTATTAAGGGTAGGTTGGAAAGGAGCATGGTATTTTGAACTCTTCAGTGTAACACTTCCACAGTGGCAGGAATAGAAACAGCTGTGGCAGCTGGGCAGATGCCTAAAACTTAAGGGAGAGAAAGCATCTCTGATCAGAGATTCTATGGTTGCAAGAGCAGAGGGAGAATCCCCACTGGTTTCTTCCCTATTTTCTATTTACAACTTTGCCATGGAGGCATAGACAATAATGGGAGATGAATGGCAGAGCCAGAGAACCAAAACTCTAGCTTTTTAGCAAGAGAACCTGGAAGACAGTGCTTCTGAGAACAGCAAAATGTTGGAGAGATTAAGAGGAAGGAGCTCAAGGAAAAAATCCCATAAAATTGTGTATGAACCCCTGGGCTTACTCCTCATATGCACATGCATGAATATTATCCTTAATAACTAGCAAAAGCTTTGAAAACTGAACTGTAGTCTAGACATGGCCCAGGTCCTAGACTAGGCAACTGGGTAGTATACATGTAGAAATGGCACTTCAGAGCCTTTGAAAACTGACCTAACATTGAAGCCACAACATGTATAAGTGGGAAGGAACTTGGACTGAACTTAACTCAGACAATTGCCTACTAAAGCAAACAATCAAAAATCACATTCTCTATAGGATTTAAAGAAGACCCAGAATCTCATAATAATATTCAAAAGGGCAGGGTTATAGTACAGAACTACTTGTTATACAAAACCAAAAACACATCAATATCTTACAAGGAAAATGACACTACAGTAACTGTACCCAACATGGCCCAGATATTGGAATCATCAGACTTTATAGCTAGTAACACCATGTTCTCAGAAGTAAGGGTAAACACTCTTAAAACACATGAAAAGATAAAATGTCTTAACAAAAAATAGTAAATATTACAAAATGGAAATTTTAGAATGGAGAAATTAAATAACCAAAGTAAAATTTTCCCTGGATGGGCTCAATAGTATAATGAAGATAAGGGGAAAGATTAACAAATGTAAATAGAGATTATCCAATCTAAATGCCAGAGAAGAAGATTTAAAAATATAGACATTCAGAAACCAGTAGTAAAAATTTTTTAAAACATCTAAAATACTCACTTATACTTCCAGACATAGAGAAAAAGAGTGTGTGCAGAACAAAATGTTTGAAAACATAATGGCTGAAAACATTCCACATTTGGTGAAAGATAAAAATTTAGATTTTCAAAAAGCTCAGCAAATACCAAAGATGATACAAGGAAATCTATTCCAATATACATCAATAAACAAACTTGTGAAAATTTAAGACAAAGAAACTTGAATGCAACCATATAAAAATAACAGATTACTAAATTAAACTACAGATTTTTCATCATAATCCATAGTGACCAGAAAGAAACAGCAAAAAATTTTAAAGTGCTGAAAGAAAAGAACTGTAAACCCAGAATTCTGTATCAACTGAAAATATCAAGAATGAAGGTAAAATGAAGACATTCTCAGATGAAGCAAAACTAAGAATTTGTTGCAAGCTGACAGAATGGCTAAAGTACTTAAAAATTAAACAGCACATTTCTATGTACTCCAAGGGTCAAAGAAGTCTCGAGAAAAACTAAGAAACATTCTTGACTTTAAAAATATGAAAAAAGATACATGAAAATCTGTGGGATGTAGCTAAAACAGTGATTAGATGGAAATTAATAGCACTAAATACTTTTTTATTACACAAGATGGAAGGTCTCAACCTACAATCCAAACTCTCACTTTAACAAACTACAAGAAAAGCAAAATAAGCTGAAAAATAAACAAAACTGAAAGTAAGGAAGGAAAAATATCAGTGAAACTAAAAAGAGAAAAGCAATTTTAAAAATAAGAAACAATAGCTTATTCCCTAAAAATGTCAGTCAAACTGCTAAACATCTATACTAACAAAGGCAGAGAGAGAGAGAACACAAATGACTAAGATCAGGAAAGAAAGGAAGATACCACTACAGACTCCAAAAACATTTAAAAGAATTTCGAGGGAGTACTATGAATAGCTCTATGCACTTAAATTTGTCTACTTAAATGATAAAAACCAATTCCTTGAAAACCTCAAACTGTAAACACTTGCACATGAAGAAATAAATGACTTCAATTGTCATATCTACATAAATTTGAGGGAGGAATACCCCTTCAGGTCCAAATGATTTCACTGGAAATTTGTGCTTAAAAAAGAAATAACCCCAGTTCTAAACAATTTCTTACAGAAAATAGAAGAAAATGGAAATTGAGAACTTCCCAACTCATTTGGTGATGGCAGCACTACTGCTATGCCAAAACAAGAGAAAAACAGAACAAGAAAGCGTAGCTATAGACTAAAATCCCTCATAAATATAGATACAAAAAATTCTCAGCCAAATATTTGTAAGTAGAATTGAGCAATAAAAAGAAAGATACTTTATGATCACGTGTCATTTATCCTAGTAACGTTAAGGTTGGCTCAATATTTGAAAATAAGTTGATTTAGATCATCATATTACCACACTAAAACAAAAACTACATGATCACATTCAGTTGATGTATCAAGAGTATTGGACAAAAATTCAACATCTATTCATGATAAGACAGAGAAAACTAAGCATAGAAGGTAACTTTCCTAACCTGACAAAGGGCATCTACAAACAGAATCACAGATGACATCATATTCAGTGTGAAAGACTAAACACATTCCCTCTAAGATTAGGAACAAGGCAATAATGTCTACTATCATTACTCTTATTTCACACTTAACAGCAAGTATTATCTAATGCAATAAAGAGAGAAAAAAAATAAAACACCTATATATTGGAATAGAAGAAATAAGACTTATTCACTGACAACATGAATACCTACTATGAAAATCTTAAGGAATTTACAAAATTGCACCTAGAAATAACAATTGAATTTAGCAAGATCACAGAACCCAAAGTCGACTGTGATCTTGCTAAATTGTTAGTAAACAGAATTCAACTGTTAGTAAACAGAAAAAATCAATCATATTTTTGTTTACTAGCAATTAATAGAAACAAAAATTCAAAGCACTTCCATTTCAATTTCTTAAAAATGAAATACTGCAGTATGCAGAATACTGGCCACCTAAAGATGTCTGCCACATTTTAATCCCCAGAATCCATGGATATGGCAAAGAATAAGGTTGTAATTAGCTGACCTTAAAATTGAGAGATTATCCTGTATTGTCTGGGCAGGCCTAATGTGGTCCTTAGAAATGGATCAGAAAGGTAGAAAAGAATCAGTGGGATAGTAGACAACAGAGCCAGAGCCAAGGAACAAGGAAAAGGCAAGGAAATGGATTCCCCCTTAGAGCTTAAAAAAAGAATGTCAACACCTTTATTTTAACCCAATGAGAACATGTTAGATTTCTAACCTACAGAACTATAGGCTAATAAATTTGTGATCTTCTATACCACTAGTTTGTGATCATTTGTTGGAGCAGCAATACAATTACACTTGAGTATAAATCTAACAAAACCTAAAAAAAGGTATATGTGAAAAAATTTTAAAGTTAATGAAAAATTTTATGTCTTTAGAAAAGGGTGAGGCATACCCTATTCATGATTTGGAAGATTCAGTGTGACTAAGATAAATTCTCCCCAAATTGATCTATGGATATAAGTCAATTTTAATCAAAACCTCAGTAGAAATTTTTATAGGTATAGCTGAGCTGATTCTAAACTTATATGGAAAAGAATTAGAATAACTAAAATAATTTTGCAAAAGATTAAAGTTGGAAGAAATCACAGTACTCAATTTTAAGACTATAACACTATAGTAATTAAGACACTGTGGTTTTAGTAAAGGAATAGACATATAGATCACTGGAACAGCATAGAGAGTTTATAAATAAACCAATACCAATATGGCCAGTAGATTTCTGACAAATGCAGAAGTAATTCAATAGATAAAGGATAACCTCTTCAACAAATAGTGTGAAACACTTAGACATCCATTAGCCAAAAAACAATTTGGAAAAACCCTCATTTTACACAAAGTAAACTAAAAAATGCATCAGCAATCTAAGTGAAAAAACATAAAATCTATAACTTCAGAAGAGAATGCAGAAAAAAATCTTAATGATATAGCATTAGGAAAGAGATGTTAGATCTGATCTTAAAAGCTCAATTTATAAGAGAAAAATAAGTTGAGCTTTCTCAAAATTTAAAACTTTCACTCTGTGAAAGACGTTAAGAAAAAGAAAAAAGCTACAGACAGAAAACATTTGAAAACATGACAAAGAATTTTTAAAACTCAACAGTAATAAAACATACAACATGATATGGACAAAATATTTGAACACATACTTCACAAAGAATGTCTCTGGATTGCAAATAATCACATGAAAAGGTGCTTGATATTATTTTCCATTTCGGAAATGCAAATTAAAATCATTTTTAGGCAACATCACACATCTATTAAAATGGCTAAAATTAAAAACTGACAATACCAAGTGTTTTCAAGAACATAGAACCAGTGGGACCCTCATGCAGTGCTGGGGGGAGTACAAAATAGCACAGCTACTCTGAATAATAATTTAGAAGTTTCTTATAAAGTTAAGTGTACACTTACTACATATCCCAGGGGTCCCCATGCCAAGGATTTACAGTGGAGAAATAAAAATTCATTTTCTCCAAAAAACATATACATGAGTGTTTATAGCATGTCTACCCAAAATCGCCTAAACCCGGAAGCAACCCAAATGTCTATCAATGGATGAATGGGTAAATGAATGGTAGTACAGCCTCACAGTAGATTATTACTGAGCAAATAAAAAAAATGAACACTCGATAGCCACAATGACATGGAATCTCAAAAGCATTATGCTAAGTAAAATAATTCAGTTACATACATGTTGTATGACTATATTTATATGACATTCTGAAAAAGCTGAGAGTATAGGAACAGATAATAGATCAATGGTTGTCAGCGGGAAGGAGCTGTGGAGGGTTTGACTACATAGATGCAGTAAGAGGGAGATTTTTGTAATGATGAGACTGCTCTGTATTCTTATTATATTGGTAGTTACATGATTTATACGTGTTTAAAACTGGAGCTGCACACACACACACACACACACAAATTAAATTTAAACACAAGACAATTTTTTAGACCCTGAAAATTAACACTCTTATGTTTTTTTTCTTTCACTTCCACTTAAAAATTTGTTCAAAACCATATTTGCATTTAAATGATTCCAATTCTTCCCTTCACTGAAGAATGGTGTTTTTTTGTCTTTTGTTTATTGAAGTATAGTTGATAACAGTCTTATATTGGTTTCAAGTATACAACACAATGATTCAACATTTACCCACATTATTAAATCCTCACTGCACCTAGTGCAGTTACCATCTGTCAACATAGGAAGATGTTACAAAATCATTGGTTATATTCTCCATAGTGTGCTACAATCTCTGTGAACAACTTATACTGTGATTGAGAATTTTTGTGCCCCTTTTCCCCTTTACCCTCCCCACTCACTCCCCCAACCCCTCCCCCATGATAACAACCAGTCACTTCTCAGTAGCTATGAGTCTACTGCTATTTTGTTCATTTTGTTTTGTTTTGTTTTTAGATTCCACAAATAAGTGAAATCACGTGGTGTTTGTCTTTCTCTGCCTGATTTAGTTCATTTAGCATAATACCCTCTAGGTCCATCCATGTTGTTTCAAATGTCAGGATTTCTTTTTATGGCTGAATAATATTCCATTGTGTATATGTATCACCTCTTCTTTATCCATTCATGTATTGATGGGCTTTGGTTGTTTCCATTTCTTGGCTATTGTAAATTATGTGGCAATAAAGATAGGGGTGCTTGTAATCTTCAAATCATGGATTTTGTTTTCTTCAGGTAAATTCCTAGAAGTAGAATTACTGGGTCTTATGGTATTTCTATTTTTAGTGTTTTGAGAAACCTCCATGCTGCTTTCCTTAGTGGCTTCACGAATTTCCAATACTGCCAATGGTGTAGGAGAATTCCCTTTTTTTCCACATCCTCACCAACATTTGTTATTTCTTGCCATTCTAACTGATGTGAGGTGATATTTCATTGTGGTTATGATTTTAATTTCCATGACAATTAGTGAGGTGGAGCATATTTTCATGTCCCTGTTGGCCCTCTGTATTTCTTCTTTGGAAAAAAGTCTGTTCAGGTCCTCCACCCATTTTTTGATTGGGTTATTAGTTTTTCAGTGTTGAGGCATAAAAGTTCTTTATATATTTTGGATGTTAACCTCTTATCAGACAGATCACTTATGAATATATTCTCCCATACTATAAGCTTCCTTTTTGTTAATTTTTAAAAAATTTTTAATTAAAGTATCATGATATACAATCTTATGCTCAGGTTTCACATGAGCAACATTGGGGTTACTACATTCCCCCCTATTATCAAGTCTCCACCACATACCCCATAACAGTCATTGTCCATCAGCAGAGTAAGATGCTATAGAGTCACTACTTGTCTTTTCTGTGCTATACTGCCTTCCCCGTGCCCCACCCCTCATATTATGTGTGCTAATTATAATACCCCTTAATCTCCTTATCCCTCCCGAACCACCCTCCCCAACCTCTTTCCCTTTGGTAACCGCTAGACCATTCTTGGGTTCTATGAGTCTGCTGCTGTTTTGTTCCCTCAGTTTTTGCTTTGTTGTTGTACTCCACAGATGAGTGAAATCATTTGGTACTTGTCTTTCTTGGCTTATTTCACTGAGCATAATACCCTCTAGTTCCATCCATGTTGTTACAAATGGGAAGATTTGTTTTCTTCTTATGGCTGAATAATATTCCATTGTGTGTATGTACCACATCTTTCTTATCCATTCATCAACTGATGGACACTTAAGTTGCTTCCATGTCTCAGCTATTGTAAATAGTGCTGTTATAAACATAGGGGTGCATCTGTCTTTTTGAATCTGTCATCTTGTTTTCTGTAAGTAAATTCCTAAGAGTGGAATTCCTGGTTCAAATGGTATTTCTGTTCTGAGTTTTTTGAGGAACCTCCGTATTGCTTTCCACAATGGTTGAACTAATTTACATTCCCACCAGCAGTGTAGGAAGGTTCCCCTTTCCCCAAAGCCTCACCAACATTTGTTGTTGTTTGTCTTTTTGATGTTGGCCATCCTAACTGGTGTGAAGTGATATCTCATTGTGGTTTTAATTTGCATTTCTCTGATGATTAGCGATGTGGAGCATCTTTTCATGTGCCTGTTGGCCATCTGAATTTCATATTTGAAGAAGTGTCTGTTCAGATCCTCTGCCCATTTCTTAATCAGGTTATTTGCTTCTTGGGTGTTCAGGTGTGTGAGCTCTTTATATATTTTGGATGTTAACTCCTTATTGGATGTGTCATTCATAAATATATTCTCCCATATGGTAGATTGCCTTTTATGTTCTGCTGATGGTGTACTTTGGTGTCAAGTGTTTTAGTTTGATGTAGTCCCACTTGTTTATTTTTGCTTTTGATTGTCTTGCCTGAGGAGATGTGTGCAGGAAGACATTGCTCATGCTTATGCTCAAGAGATTTTTGCCTATGTTTTCTTTGAAGAATTTTATGGTTTCATGTCTTACATTTAGGTCTTGAGTCCATTCTGAGTTTAATTTTGTGTGTGAACTTAGTAATCCATTTTCATTCTCTTGCATGTAGCTGTCCAGTTTTGCCAACAACAGTTATTGCAGAGTCTGTCTTCTCCCCATTGTATATTCATGGCCCCTTTATCATATAATAATTGAAAACATATCCATGGGTTTATATCTTGGCTCTCCATTCTGTTCCATTGATCTTTAGGTCTGTTCTTGTGCCAGTACCAAGATTTTTGGTTGCTGTGGCTTTGTAATAGAGCTTGAAGTCAGGGAGTGTAATTCCCCCAGCTTTGTTCTGTCTCAGGATTGCTTTGCCTATACAGGGTATTTTTTGGTTCCATATAAATTTTAGAAGAACTATTTGTTCTAATTCATTGGAAAGTGCTGTTGATATTTTAATACAGATTGCACTGAATCTGTAATTTGCTTTGGGTAGGATGGCCATTTTAACAATATTAGTTAATCTTCCTATTCATGAGCATGGGATAGATTTCCATTTATTGGTGTCTTTTTTAATTTCTCTCATCAGCGTCTTACTGTTTTCAGAGTACAGGTCTTTCATCTCCTTGGTTAGTTTTATTCCTAGGTATTTTATTCTTTTTGGTGCAATTGTAAATGGAATTATTTTCCTGATTTCTCTTTCTGCTAGTTCATTGTTAGTATATAGGAATGCAACAGATTTCTGTTTATTGACTTTATGTCATTCAATATTGCTGAATCCCTTTATTTTAATGGTTTTTCTGGTGGAGTCTTTATGGTTTTCTATATACAGTACCATGTTATCTAAAAAAAGTGACAGTTTAACTCTTTACTTACTAATTGGGGTGGCTTTTATCTCTTTATCTTGTCTGATTGCTGTGGCTGTGGCTTCCAAGATTATGTTGAATAAAAGTAATGAGAGTGGGCATCCTTGTCTTATTCCTGATCTTGGAAAGCTTTCAGCTTTTTGCCATTATGATGTTAGCTGTGGGGGTTTGAATATGACCTTTATTATGTTGAGGTATATTCCCTCTATACTTATTTTGTCAAGAGTTTTTATCATGAGTGAATGTTGAATTTTGTGAAATGTTTTTTCAGCATCTATTGAGATGATCATATGGTTATTATCCTTCTTTTTGTTAATGTGGTATATCACTTTGATTTATAAATATTGTACCATCCTTGCATTTCTAGTATAAATCCCACTTGGTCATGGATGATTATCATGTATTTTTAAATTTGGTTTGCTAATATTTTGTTGGGGATTTTTGCATCTATGTTCAACTATGGCCTGTAGTTTTCTCTTTTTGTGGTGTCTTTGTCTTAGACTTTGTATTAGAATGATGCTGGCCTCATAGAATGGGTTTGGAAACACTCCTTTTCTACTTTTTGGAATACTTTAGGAAGGATGGGTATTAGCTCTTCTTTAAATGTTTCATGGAATTTTGCTGTGAAGCCATTTGGTCCTGAACATTTGTTTGTTGGGAATTTTCTTATTACCAATTCAGTTTAACTAGTAATTGGTCTGTTTAGATTTTCTGTTTCTTCCTGAGTCAGTCTTGGAACCCTATACTTTTCTAGGGATTTGTCCATATCTTCTGTGTTTTTCAATTTATTGCATATAATTTTTCACAGAATTCTCTAACAATTTTTTGTATTTCTGTGGGGTCAGATTTAACTATTCCTTTTTTGTCTCTGATTTTGTTTATGTCTTCTCTCTTTTTTTCTTGATCAATCTGGCTGGAGTTTTGTCTATTTTGTTTATTTTCTCAAAGAACCAGCTCTTGATTTCACTGATTTTTTTCTATTTTTTTATTCTCTATATTTGTGCTCTAATCTTTATTATGTTCCCCCTTCTATTATCTTTTGGTTTCATTTGTTCTGCTTTTTCTAATTTCTTTAGTTGTGAGTTTAGACTCTTTATTTGAGATTATTCTTGTTTCTTAAGGTAGGCCTGTATTGCTATGTACTTCCCTCTTAGAACTGCTTTTTGTGGCATCTCACAAATTTTGAACATAAAAATGTTTTATTTTGTTTTCATTTGTCTCCTTGTATTGCTCGATTTCTATTTTTATTTTTTCATTCTTCCATTGGTTATTTAGATGCATGTTGTTTATCCTCAATGTGTTTGTGTCTTTTTTGTTTACTTCATAAAATTTATTTCTAGTTTTCATGCCATTGTGGTTTGAAAAGTTGCTTGATACAATTTCAATCTTTTTAAATTTATTGAGGCTCTCTTTATAGCCCAGCATGTGATCTATTCTGGAGAATGTTCTGCATATATCTATTAAGTCCCTGTGTTCACATGTGTCATTCAATACCATTGTTTCCTTATTTATTTTCTGTCTTGATGATCTATCCATTGATATAAATGATGTGTTAAAAATCCCTTAGCATTATTGTACTACTGTCTGTTTCCTCCTTGAGGTCTGTTAATATGTGCTTTATATATTTAGGAGTTCCTATGTTGAATGCATAGATATTTACAATTATATCATTTTGTTAGAATGATGCCTTTATCATTTCATAGTGTCCTTCTTTGTCTTTTGTTACTTTGTTTTGAAGTCTATTTTTTCTGGTATAAGAACTGCTACTCCTGCTTTTTTCTCCCTTTTATTTGCATGAGATATCTTTTTCCATCCCTTCACTTTCGGTCTGTGTTTGTTTTTAGATTTGAAAAAAGTCTCCTATAGGCAGCATATAGATGGGTCTTGTTTCTTTATCCACTCTGACACCCTATATCTTTTGACTGGTGCATTCAGTATACATTTATATTTCAGATGGTTATTGATTGGTATGTACTTATTGTCATTTTATTAATTGTTTTCTCATTGTTTTTGTAGTTCCTCTCCATTCCTTTCTTCCTCTCATACTCTTATTATTTGATAGTTTTCTTTACTGTTTTATTTGGTTTCCTTTTTATATTTTTTTGTGTATCTATTGTAGGGTTTAGGTTTGTGGTTTATCATAAGGTTCATGGATAGTTCCTTAAATGTATAACAGTTTATGTTAAGTTGATGGCCGCTCTATTTTGAGCACAATCTAAATGTACTTCTTTTTTATTTTGCTTCCTCAGCAACACTTTATGTATTAGATGTCATAATCTGCATTTTTTTGTGTATGTATCCCTTGACTTATTTTTTGTATAGTAGGTTTTACTACTTTTTTTTTAAGTTTATACTTTCATGGTAAGTAATTGGTCTACTACCTTTACTGTGGGTTTATTTTCACAGATGAAAAATATTTAGGTTTAAGAACATTTCCATCTACAGAAGTCCTTTTAACATATCCTGTAAGGGTGCTTTAGTGGTGGTGAATTCTTTTAAGTTTCATTTATATGGGAAACTTTTAATCTCTCCTATAATTCTAAATGATGACCATGCTGGGTGGAAGATTCTTGGTTTACAGTCCTTCTGTTTCAATGCATTAAGTATTTCATGCTACTCACTTCTGGCCAGTTTCTGCTGACAAATATGCTGAAAGCCTTCTTAAGGTTGCCTTTACAAGTTATTTTTTGCCTCTCTCTAGCTGCTTTCAATAACTTCTCTTTATCCTTAACCTTTGTCATTTTAATTATTATATATCTTGATGTTGTCTTCCTGGAATTCCTTTTCTTAGGTGCTCTCTGTGCCCCCAGGACTTGCATGTCTCTATCCTTCCCTAGATTGGAGAAGTTTTCAACAATTATTTCTTCAAAGAAACTTTCTACTCCTTCATCTCTCTCATTTCCTTCTGGTACCCCTATTATGTGAATATTGTTTCATTTGGAGTTGTCACACAGCTCTCTAGCACCCTCTCATTTCTAGAGATTATTTTTTCTCTCTGTTCCTCCAGCTTTATTGTTAGCCTGTTCTCTAATTTCCATCTCATTCGTTGTCTCCTCTACTTGCAGCAATCTATTATTCATTCCTCCATTGTATTTTTTCATTTCAGTTAATGTATCCTTTAGCTCTGAGTGACTATTTTTATGCACTTATATCTTCTTGTTGAAGTCTATTTAGCTCTCTTTCTGGTCTCTTATTCTGTACTTTTGTTTGAAACATATATCTCTGTCTCCTTATTGTGTCAGAGTTTCTCTGTTTCTTCCTTTGTATTAGATAGATCCACTATGAAGATTCTTAGTTTACAGTCCTGTTTCAATGCATTAAGTATTTCATGCTACTCACTTCTGGCCAGTTTCTTTAACTGACTTTTTATAAATGACTTTATAAAGAAGGAGTCCTGTGGTGCCCAGACGTGCAAAACTCTATGCTCACCAGTGCCTGGTTCTTCCTGGTGGTGGAATCCCAGTTGCTGTTGGTGGACTATGGATGGAGCCACCTTTCTGCCTTTCTGTAAGCAGTGGCTGATCTTAGTCCACCACTGGTGGCTCATCTAAGCCAGCCCTTTGTAAGCAGTACAGCAGTGCTTCTGCTGGGATTGTTGTGAGCAGGGTTGCCCTCTGCATGCCCAGCAGTGATGGTGGTGCTGGGTGGGTGGGGCAGGTGCACAGGGGAGTGCATTGCAGCTGGGTTACCACTGAGGAGGGAGGAGCATTTGGACTGGCTCCCTTAGGCACCTGTTCTGTTAGACTGAGAGAAGGCCAGGAAATCTGGAAAAGTCTCCCTCCGCCTGCCAGGCAGAAAATCTCCCTCCGCCTGCCAGACAGCAAAGTCTGACTGCTGCTGGGCTGAACTGGCTGGGTGGGGTGGGCAAGTGCACAGTGAAGTGCCTTAGGGCTGAGCCTCTAGTAAGGGGAATGGAGCATTTGGGCTGGCTCCTGTGAGTGCCTGGCCAGTTGGGCTAAGGGAAGGCTGGGGAAGCATTTTCTACCTGCCCTTTCTCCTGCAGGGGGAGCTCCCTCTGGAACCTTCCTGCTGCTACTAAATCTTTCAAATTCCTGCCTCTGTGTTGGGTCTCAGGAGGACTGGTGATGAAGTGTGCCTCAAAAGCAGCAAGAATCTCAGCCTCCCACAGCACTCCAACTCTCCCTGTTGTCAAGCCCCTTTAATTACCAAAGCCCAATGTAATCTGGACTCATGTACTCAGAGCACATCTCCAGGCCAGTTGTTCAGAGTTCCTGAGTGCTCATGCTCTCCTTGCTCTGTTCCTCTCTCTCTTGCTTGTGGGCTGGGATGGGGGAAGGGCTTCAGTCCCAATCCATCACTTATCTGCCACTTTACCCTTCTTTACCTACACCAGGTATATATGGTCTATTCTGCAGTCTTCAGGTCGTTTTCAGGGTTAGTTGTATTTGCTGTAGTTTCTTCATGGTGTGTATAGGAGAGGTTTCTCCTTTCCTTCCTACTCCACCATCTTTTTCACCTCTTCAACCATATGTCAATTTTTAAAAATAATAATATTAGCCCAAGATTTCAGTGACCTGGAAATTATTTTCAAGCTGGAAAACTGAAAAAACAATTACTATTGAGATAAAAAGCTTGCTAGAATTAAAAAAGTTAATTTCATGAGTAATATTTACTTTTCTTCTATTTATGGATAATGTAATAATCTTATTTTGGTTGTTGCTATTTAGCAAGTTCCCCAAAATGTGAACTGTTAAGAGTTTTGCTTGAAATTCTTTTAATTAGAGACATCTAAAACTCAAGCTTTTTTTTTCTTTTGTATATAAAGGCTGAACTTACTCTAGTTAAAATACTAATAAGGTTAACTAAATAACTTTAGGGTTTAAAAAATGGTGTCATATCTTTAAAATTTTGAGAGATAATTTTTAAACTAGAATTCTATGCCCAGGCAAAACAATAATTGTGAGTGGGGATTAAAGACCTTTTGGATATAAAAAATATCTTGAAATAGTTACTTATCACACTTTCTTTCTCAGGAAGCTGTGAGACCAAAAATAAATGTAAAGTAAGAGTGTAAGCCTCAGGATTGAGGACAAAGGAGTTAAATCCGAAGACTCAGAGTTTAGGATAAGATAATAAATGAGTATTTATTGAAGGGAGTGGATAAACTAAGAAATCATACCAGCTTTGATCAGGCAGGGATTGCAGGTCATGTTGAGTTATTTTGGATGCATGCTAAAGTTAATGAGAACTTTTAAGAAGAACAGGATCAAAAGATCACTCTGCATGGAGAATGGATTGAAAGAGGCAAATTTAAGGTGTAGGGAGATATTTGAATGGCTAATAGAGGTCCAAATGAGATAGTGAGAATGAAGCTGGAGAGGAGGAAGCAATTTAATCAGCTTCACTTGATGATGAGTATAAATAAGAGAGAATTAAAGAATGAAACTAAAGTCACTACCAGGGCCAAAAAGTGACCTGTGTTACATTATTTCCTTCAAGGTTTTCCAATACTTAATTGTAGTTAGGATGCCAAAGTTTGGAAAAATAAAGTCTTAGTTCTGCATGTGAAAGGTGGATTTTTTTCCCTGCAAAGAGTGCTGTTCATCCCAAGAACTGAAAATTAGGGTAGGCTTTTGTAAAGACAATGAAAGCAAATGGGAGTGGTAATGCTGAGAGAGTAAAGTACAGAGGATGAGAGGAGGAAGGAAATATTCTCAAAGAATGCATTCCTGAAATGGAAAGACTCTTTAAGGTTAGTGGCTAATCCTATACAAATTAACCTGGGAGCATCATTACTGTAAGTCTTCAGCAGGTGCCAAGCAGGGCTCTGGGTAGACTATGCAAAGCAATTGACATGGGGAGTCCTAGTGCTGAGTAACTCTGCTCAAGTAACTGCAGGTGTTAGAACAGACTTCTGGGTTTCCACTTTCTGATGTAATCCTACCTACCACAAGACTTTTTAGTGGACTCAAAGAGGGTGATCTGGAAGAGTGGGACTCTCCCTTGTCCTGTCCTTCCAACCTTCCTGTTAATCCCTCCTTGGGCAAGAATTGGTAGAATAACAGCATTTTAACACTCACTTTTTTTAACTCCAGGGGGAAAACGTGTTCCCAGCCCAGGACAAATAAACCTTTGAGGCCAAAATCAATCAAAGGGAAACAAACTGGGAAAAAACATTTTTTGCTTACAAGAAGTCACCTACCCCTGCTCAACCATGTCTCTCCCCTGTCCTAGCTGAGAAGAAACCAAGAACACCTCTCCAAGCCTGGCACATGATCTCTTCTCCCACCCCTTTTAAGCACCTATTTATATGGAGATGTACTACTTCTCTCCACCCCTTGGAAACACCTACTGATATGGAAATGGACTAAGGCCAGGCAAGAGATTCTGGAAATATTGCAATTTTACCCACAGCCCACCCTTCTAGAAATCTCACCTCACAACTTACTCACTCCCCATCTTCCACAATGGCTGTTGTGCAAGAAAACTGGAGCACTGTTACCAGACTAATAACATACATTAACAATAGCAATAAAATCATGACAATCCTCAGGTCAGAGGATCCAGCGAGGTTCAAAGCCCTGTTCAGATTAAGTCGATAGTTCACTCATCCACAGGAGGCCAGTATCTGAACTGATAGGGAGCTCAGCACTAATCAAGCAGCCACTGCAGCCAGGTGGTGGGTCCAGGCCACAGTGACTGTAGAAGAAAATAAACATAAGGGTGATAAGAATATATGTTTTAATGATACCAGCATAGGCAAATCTAGTCCATCAGGTAGAATGCATGTAAGAGAGTGGTCCTATGATAAGACAACAGCAGGAATGGGATCTCATCCTGGTCTACCAGACCTTCACTCCCTTTCCTGTGGGAGTTACATGTGGGTCAATATATAGGACTACAGGATATACATGAATTGACCATAAAGATAAAACAAAACTGCCCCTAAGATGCTCTTACTGCCCTGCTGTTTTGGGTACACTACCATGATCTTTGGGGTCCGTTCTGCTGTTACTCCAGGAACACACAAGAGGCCAGCTTTCAGTCCTTTTCCCCAAGGTGCCAGAAGGGCCAGCCATCACTGGTCCATGTGTCAGTATGTTCAGGGTACACTCAACAAAGTCTCCAGGGATTAATGCAGGTGGGGCTGGCAGCAACATGTTGTTCTGCTGGCCATATCGTGGCTTCAATACCTCCTCTCTGGTTTTCACATACGGTTGTACAGGAGAAGCAGCAATGTGAGTTAGCATGTCCACAGGGCTCAAGGCTCTTTTTCAGGGCTTCTCATTCAACACCATAGCACTGTCCATAAGTGAATCAACCAGCCCTTTAGACTATTGGTGTCTGACTTCAGGCCATATTTCAACAAACCATTGTACCTCTGTATCATGCTTCTCCCACTAGGGTTATATGGTACATGAAACTTCCACTTTCTCCTAATTGCTGCACTCATTTTTGCAATGCCATGTCCAGTAAAGTGGGTGCCTTGATCACTCTCAATCACCTGTGGCTGGCCATAGGCTGCAAAGAGACACTCTAGGCACCTTTTGGTCATTTGCTGATCTGCACAACATGCATGACAAGCAACCAACAGTCTAGTAGCTGTGTCCACATAAGTAATGACATACTGATACCCTTCTGTTATGGGCAGAGGCCCAATATAGTCTATTTGCCACCTGACGAAGGGTATCAACCCCTTTACTATTGTCCCATGTTGCTGCAGGACTCAGTGTAAGTCCCTCTTAGAGCACATAAGGCACTCCTTCCAGGTTCTGCTGACTTCTTCAAAGGTCAACGGCAAGCCCCAATGACAGGCTACAGCCCACATTGTCTTTTGCCCTCCCGTG
This sequence comes from Manis pentadactyla, assembly GCF_030020395.1. Classification (NCBI taxonomy): domain Eukaryota; kingdom Metazoa; phylum Chordata; class Mammalia; order Pholidota; family Manidae; genus Manis; species Manis pentadactyla. The sequence goes on from NC_080020.1 coordinate 73,138,947, forward strand.
TACAACAAATGCTGATGTTACTATTGGACTACATCAGAGGCAGGCTTTCCTTCTAACCAATGCATCTGCTTCATCATTCCCTGGTTATGCCAAAGGCAAATGGCCAGTCACATGATATACAGTAACTGTCTTAGTCTGAGCAGAGGCCCATAGGTCTTGCCACAATTATTGCCCTGAAAAGGGCCAGTGACCAACCATCCAGTTGGCATGGCAACATGTCGATAGCCTCAGGGTCAAGCCCCAATAGATAGCCCAGCTGTCAGTACAAACAGCTATAGGAGAGGACTCCTAAGTGATCATGAGCCATACTGCCTTCAACTCCTCCCATTGACTGCTCTTCCCCTCCCAGCCCTCCATCCATATTGTCTTAGTCTTAGGATGGAAAGACACAGCCCTCTACTTTGAAGGCTGCCCATGACTGGAGCCATCTGTGTACCAAACATCTTCAGCTACAGGGACTTTTCCTTCCTGATAAGGACTCTCAGCTACCAATTGCTCAAAAGCAAGTACTTCCTGCTTTCCAGTTGTATATGTCACTGGCCCCAATAAGCATTGGAATTCTCCACTTAAGGAGCTAGTAGAAAGAGTGCTACGCTGTTGTAAGTATGTGCCCCATTTGGCCAGTGTAGGTGTTTGTGCCACACCTTTCCGTGGCCTTTGGGTCCAGTCTCACATCCACCCCCAATGAGATAGGTGGTTATCACCTTGGTTGAAGTTGTTCCAGTGATGGGCTCGGTAGCCAGCAAGGCGTGGTACATAGCAGCCAGTTGCTTCTCTATCAACGTGTACCAGACCTCTGCTTCTTTCCACAGTTGTGACCAGAATTCAGTAGGTTGGCACTTCTGTTCAAGGTGCTGCCAAAGGCCCCATCCATAACCATCTTTGGTTACATGAACATCTAGCTCACAGGGCCTTGATGAGTCTATTACACTAAAGGCCTGTATGGCCTTGACTGCTTGCTTAGCAGCAGTAAAAGCAACTGCACATGTTTCATCCCAGTCCCACCTGATGCCCTTTCATACCAAACAGTATAAGGGCTTCAGAATATGTGCCAATTGCAATATAAACACTCTCCAGTAGCCCAAAAGACTCCAAGACTCTTGTAATACTGCCAACAGCGGTAGGGGTAGGGAAAGCCTGCACCTTGTCTATGACTGCTTCTGGGATAACTTTAGTTTTACCCTACCAGACAAGCCCCAAGAACTTTGCAGACAAACCAGGTTCCTGTATCTTGGTGCTATTCACAGCCCATCCTTTCTCCTGTAGACGCTGCAGCAGTCTAGGAACTGTCCCTTCTAAAACTGCAAGAGAATCAGATGTGAGCATAATATCATCAGTTAGTGATACAGCCATGCCATTTGAGGTTTCTTCCATGTGGCCAAGTTCTGGGCTTCAAGTCTGTGACAAATGGTGAAACTGTGGAGGTATCCCTATGGAAGGACAGTGAATGTCCCCTGCCAACCTTTCCACATGAAGGCAAACTGTTCCTGACCTTCCTGTACTATGTCAATAGAGCAGACAGCTTTAGCAAGGTCCGCAGCATAATGATATGTCCCTAGTTCATGACTGAGGGTGTCCCTAAAGACTGCTATAGAGGGGACAGCAGCATGCAAAGGGATTGTGACTTTTTTCAATTTCCTGTAATATACAGTCATACACCAGGAGCCATTCAGCTTTTTCACTGGCCACACTGGGCAATTGAAAGGAGTATGAGTAGGCTTTATGATGCCCACCTTCTCCAACTTCTGAAGAGTTTCTCCAATTTCCTGTGTTCCCTAGGCAATTTATACTGCTTAGTATTTGTCTCCCACCAAGGTACTGGCAGAGCTACAGGCAGGTGCTGAGCCTGTCCACTCAGAACTGCCTTTATCACATGCACCCTCAGTCTGAACTCACCTGCAGTGGTCTAACCACAGGCCCTGCAGGATATCAACCCCCAAAATATATTCAGGGATAGGAGAAATGTACACAGTATACTCCTTTGGGGGTAAATACCCTATTCCCAGTGGGATTTGAGCTTTCTTCACTCTAATTGCCTTATCCCCATAGCCATCGTCATAGCCAGGGTCCCAGCAAAATGCTCAGGGTTGCCATGAAGAGAATATCCAGCTCCTATGTCCCCCAGTGCCAGGACACATTGGACATTCATGAAGGACCAATGAATTGCTAATTCTACATGTGGCCTTCAGTCCCCACCATGTCCCCCAAGGTGGGGGCCTTGATGCTCCCCTCAAGCTGCAATGCCCAATTGTCCTTCTGTGTGGGAGAGGGTCCAAGCAGAGCCTGAGTGCTGTCCCCCAGGAAGTCTTGCAGGGACACAAGCTGGATATGGGGCTGTGCCTCCAGTTTCTGTGTCCTGGACCTCAGCAGCTAGAACTGCTGCTGTGGCTTTAATTGGTGTCACAGTTCTAGTAAGACCCTATTGGGCTGCCCATCCTGTTTTCCTTTCACTACCCCCACCTTTATCAAATCAACCCCCATCTAGGTCTTTGAGACCTTCATGGGGCCCTTTGCACGTCTCCTTTCAGTCATAGCCCATAGTTCCTTCCATGCTCTTATATTTCAACCTCCCCAGATCTGCTGAAGTATGAGTAGCCTCACTTATGGGTTGCCCTATGTGGGGGGCAAGAATAGCCACTACAGACCCCAGAGAGAGATGGTGGAGCTGTACAGAGCACCAGATTTCTCATTCCTGTGGTGAACAACTCCTCAGAGCCCTTTGGGTCCATATTATAGATGATATTTTTCATGCCGAACTCCCATAACACCTGCTGGAGCTCTGCATATGTTATCCAGCTAGTGGTTAAGCATGGTAAATCACCCTGATTAGGCCAAATTGCCCTGATGGCTGCTGTCAGCCAATCCAGAAGCTCCTGGTTCCCTGAGGTGTGATGGGCACTTTGCAACCACTGCTGGCAGGAAGGGTGAGTTGTCAGGGAAGCCAGTCTATTCATTCCAGAACCCGACATAACAATGTTTTCCACCCCTATATCCCAGAGATGCAAAAGCCATGTAGGCAGTGGTTCCGACAGCTTCTGCTGAAACTGGATGCTCATGTCCACTAGCTCATCCTGAGTATAGGGGCGGAGCATTGAGTGCCCCACAACCTGGGAGGGGGTGGCTTCTTCCCCTGAGGAAGACATGGTTGTTGCATTTTTTTACTTTCTTAATTACAACCGGGTGGACCTTTAATACAGGAGAGGCTGGTGCCTCGGGCAGTGGCCTTGGCAACAGATTAGTGGCCACACTCCCTCATCCTCTCCTGACATCACCTCTACCATCTTTGGGGCTGAAAACACTGCTCTTTCCTCCCCCTCCCCCATGGCCTCCTGCAGTACAGATTCTCCTCTTGCTCCTCCCCACTGCTAACATTATTTTTCAGGAATGCGACCTCTCTTCTCAATAACTGTCTCTCTTTCTTAAGGGCATCCCATGTCTCATCGCTCAGCTCCTCCAAGGAATGCCAGAGTGTTTCTCTCTCCTCAGTAACCCTTTCCACTATCTCAAGAAACAAACATGCCACAATCCAGGCTGCCACATGGCTGCTCAGGGCCTCTAAGCAGTCTTCTGCCTCCCAGAGGGCTAATTCCACAGCTTCCAATGTCTCCATCCTTCCCCACCATCCAGGGGTTTCCAGGTATCTTCCCACCATCTCTAGGGGTAGCCTGCCCAAGCATCACACCCATGCATACAGATTTCAGCTTCAGAGGTCCTGCTGACTATTGCCAGGTGTAACTTGGGTGGAAAATATGTTCCCAACCCAGGACAAACCTTTGAAGCCAAAATTAGTCAAAGAGGAAAATAAAGTAGGAAAAACCTGTTTATTGCTTACAAGAAGTCATCTATTTCCACTTGTCCGTGTCTCTCCTCAGTCCTGCTGGGAAGAATCCAAAAAGCCCTCTCTGGTCCAATGTGTGCTGGCTTCTCCCACCCCTTGTGAGCAACTACTGATAGATGGACTACTTCTCTCCACCCCTTGTAAATACCTATTGATATGGAGATGCGCTAAGGCTAGGCAAGAGATTCTGGAAATATTGCAAATTTACCACACTCTTCTAGGGAAGAAAGTATCACCAGGGGATCACCAGTTGCTAGGGAAGAAATCTGAGTTCCCAGCTTTCTCTTTGTAAAGCCACTCTAACAGGAATGGGGGTGTGGAAAACGTTAGTCTCTGAATTGTCTGAACTATTAGAAAGCAAGTAGAGCAAGCGAATCATGATAGGAAAGAAAGATGAACTTGGAGATGCCAAATAGAATTCAAAACATTTAATTTGAATAATCCACAGATATAAATATATTTTCTACCCCCAAAATTAGTAAAGTGGAGAAGTCTTGTGTATATATAGCACAAGAATATCCAAATCATAATATAAATGAAAAATATTCTTTCACCTTTCGTAACATCAAATATGAGGTAGGCTAGAAACATGTCTATAAGCAGGAATATGAAGCTTTTGTCTGGTAATCTCTCCCACCACCTAAACAGTCATTCAGTACTTTAATGGCAGGTTTTGTAAGGCAGGTCCAATTCCCATGTTAAAAAAATGACTGCTTGACTAAGGCTTTGTAGACTAATGACTTGACTAAGTAGTCTAATGACTACTTAATAATTCCTTCTGCAATGTGTTTACTTGTTGTAAAGATAGGACCAAATTCACAGTTCAGAGTATTGCAGAACTGATGAAAGGAGAAAGGATATTTATCTTGTCTGTTAGTCAAACAAATTAACATTTTATGCACATATGGAGCCCTCATTTTCATTCATTTATAATTATTGGTAATGTTTTTTAAGATTTCACATTTTCCATTAGATTATGGGTCCACTTGTTAGGTTAGTTTGAAATCAGACTCAAAATAGATAACAGACATATTATGAGATTTTAGCAGGATCAAGTTAAATAAATACTGTTTTCATAACAATTACATAAATATTCTTTCTGGCACAAAACAGGGTACAGTACTGGAAAATAAACTCACCTCACTTCAGTGATTTTGGTTTCATGTGGAGAAAATCCTACTCTTAGTTTTAAAGTTTCATTTTCTATTATCCTATCTTAAAACCTTTTTAAAATGTGTGGTCCATCTGCCTGAGCAGAGTTTGCAAGACCAATTTACAGTAGGGACCGTGTAATGCTGATAAAAATTGGTATTTGCTCTTCTCACTGGCATCACATTGCATCTGTTTTTGTGACAGCATTGGATTCAAAAATTAAGCACAGCAGGAAGGATGATCTTTTATATATTCAAAATATATTGCATATATAGCATGCTTTTATGGGGGAAAGGCCAAAAAAATTTAAAAAGCCCTCTACCTCTACTATATTTCTGGAAAATTAAGCCAGAGGAAAAAATAATATAGTCCTTCCTCTAAGAAACTTTCATCTCCAAAATTTACCAGCATCTAGTCCTAGTGTATCATTTTGATTAGAACACATATGCTAATAAGATTATTTCTAGTGTTACAACCAACCAAAATTTCCTGATTTTAGGATAGTAACCTCTATGTTGAGAAAGTATTCTACAGTAACATATAACACATATAAAAAAACAGAAAACAAAAATGTACAACTCAACAAATTAACCCAAAAAAAATCCAGGCTACGGTCAGACAGATAAGAAATAGAACCCTGCCAGCACCTTAGAAATATTCTCATGCCTCTTCTGAATTACAGTATAGGACTCTAAGTTCTGTAGTTTAGTATTGCAGTTTTTTAACTTTATACAGATAAAAATCTTACAGTGTATATTTTTTACTTCATTTCTGGTGTGTTTTACCCCAAATTATGTTTGTGAGATTTATTCATGGACAAATATACATATAATTCCTTCATTTTTGTTTTTGTTTTCATGGTCCATTGTACAAATACACACTAGTTATATAGTCTACTGTTGATGGGCATTTGGGTTGTTTCAAAATCTTGGATATTATGAATGATGTTGCCATGAGTATTGGTGCCTCTTTTGGTGCATATATACATGCATTTTTATATTTCTAGGAATGAAATTGCTAAATCATGTAGTAGGTTCAGCTTTAGAAGATAATTCTGAAGATTGTCTAACATGTTTAAAGCAGGCTATGTGAGTCCCTGTTACTCCATATATTTAGCCACTAACTGGTATTTAGTAATGTGTGCTTTTCCCATAAGCCTAGCTATTTTGTGGGTATCGAGGGTGCAATATTGTTATTTTTTACTTGAATTTTTTAAATATGTTGAGCATTTTTCATATGCTTATTGGTAACTTAGATATCCTTTGTTGTAAAATTTCTGCTAAATGTATTTTCTATTTTTCTATTGGATTATCTATTTTTTTCTTATGACTTGAAACAATTTTTATGTTTGAGATATTTGACTATTATATGTGGTGAATATATTCTCCTATTCCAGGATTACATTATCACTTTCTTAAAAGTATTCTTTGATGAGTAGACATTCTTAATCTTAATGTAGTAAAAACTATCAACCATTTTCTTTATGATAAAAATACCTTTCTGATTTTAAACATATTTGTCTTGGTTACAATTTCAACTGGAAAGCTTTCACTATTTCTCAGTGAAGTATGTCATTTGTTATAAATTCATTATAAATACACTGTTTTATCCTGGAAGTTCCTTCCATTACTATCCTGTTAACATGTTTTATTAAAAATGGATATGGAATTTTGTTTCATTTGGTACATTTCTGTATCTCCTGAGCTGATATGTACTTTGGCTTTTTATTTCTATTAATTTGGTTGACTTCTGAGATTTGTTGATTTCAGAATGCAAAATCAACCTTACAGGCAATGATTAAATCAATGATCATTATTTATTGTCCTTTTTAAAAAAAAATCACTGGATTCTATTTGCTAAATTGGGGGTTGTGGGCTCTGCATTTAGATTTATGAAGGATTGGCCAATAATGTTTCTTTCTGATATTATCCTTGTCTGCTCTCATAAAATGAGTTAAGAAGTATTCCATTATTTTCTTTTTGTTCTGTTTTATCTATTCTATTTGAATAAGATTGGTATTTCTTTACTGTGTATTAGCCTATTCGGATTTTCTCTTTTTTTCTGTCAATCTGGTTAGTTTTTTTTTTAAGAAACTTTTTCTTTTTATCCAAACTTTAAAACGTATTAGCATAAAGTTATTCAAAATATCCTCTTATTGAGAGAGTGGGTTAAAGATGGCAGTGTGAGAGGAGAGACAAAGGCTTCCTCCTAAAACTGGATATAATTAGAAAATTTAATTGGCACAACTAATCCTGAGAGAGCAACAGGAAAGAGGACGGCATCAGACTGCACACACCTGGAGAAAAGAGCAGACCTCACCGAACGGGGTAACATAACAGAGCTGTGGCTCCACAGGACCTGAGCCCCTCCCCCACCCCAGCTCACCGGCGGGAAAAAGAGAAACGGAGTAGGGAGGGAGTGGAAGGCTTGGGACTGCTGAATACCTAGCTACAGAGATCTGTGCTGGGAGCACAAACCTACATTTCATGGTGCTTTCATGAGACTCGCATGACTACCAGGTTGGAAAGTTAATACAGGGAGAGTTCCTGGGGAGACTGGGATTCCAGCTGCTTGTGGAAAGCAGGGATCCATATCTGGCTGCTCTGGGACAAAAATGTGTACCAATGTGCCCAGCCCACTGGCTCAGGCAGTGGAGACAGGCACAGGAGCCATGAGGCAGGGAACAGCACTTTCCTATCCCCAGTACCGCTCTCCTGTGACCCCCAACACTGCTTCAGGGGCTGAGCAGCTCCAGAATAGAGCTTCTGGACACTAGAGGGTGCCATATACAAACATGAAATGCCAAAGGAACCTTGTCCAGAGTAAAATTGTTAATACAACTCCCGAGAAAGATTTAAGTGATATGGACCTCGTGACTCTTCCTGAAATGGAGTTCAAAATAAAAATAATCAACATCCTAATGGAGGCACAGAAAGACAACCAAGAACTCAGGAATGAATTCAGATCAGAGATCCAATCATTAAAGAACACGATGGAGGGTATTAAAAGCAGTTTGGACATGGTGGAGGAGACAATAAATGAAATAGAAACTAGAGAAGAGGAATACAAAGAAGCTGAGGCACAGAGAGAAAAAAGGATCTCTAAAAATGAAAGAATATTGAGAGAACTGTGTGACCAATCCAAGCAGAACAATATTCATGTTATAGGGATACCAGAAGAAGAAGAGAGATAGAAAGTGTCTTTGAGGAGGTAGTTGCTGAAAACTTCCCCAATCTGGGGAAGGAGATAGTCTCTCAGGCCATGGAGATCCACAGATCCCCCAACACAAGGGACCCAAGGAAGATAACACCAAGACACATAGTAATTAAAATGGGAAAGATCAAGGATAAGGACAGACTGTTAAAAGCAGCCAGAGGCAGAAATAAGATCACATACAAAGGAAAACCCATCAGACTAACAACAGACTTCTCAGCAGAAACCTTACAGGCGAGAAGGGAGTGGCATGATGTATTTAATGCCGTGAAGCAGAAGGGCCTGGAACCAAGATTACTTTATCCAGCAAGATTATCATTTAAATTTGAAGGGGGGATTAAACAATTTCCAGATAAGCAAAAGCTGAGAGAGTTTACCTCCCACAAACCATCTCTGCAGTCTATTTTGGAGGGACTGCTATAGATGGAAGTGTTCCTAGGATTGGATAGCTGTCACCAGAGGTAGTAAATTCATGGTAGAGAGGGTGGAGCAGCTGATTGTGAGGCAAATGCAAAATTAAATTGACTATCCCCAAAGCCAATCAAGGGATACAGAAAAAGTATAGAATCTGATACCTAATATATAAAGAACGAAGGAGGAAGAAAAAGGAGGAGAAATAGAAAAGAACCTTTAGATTGTATTTGTAACAGCAAACTAAGTGAGTTAAGTTAGACTCTGAGATAGTAAGGAAAGTAACCTGGAACCTTTGGTAACCACAAATCTAAAGCCTGAAATGGCAATAAGTACATACCTATCGATAATCACCCTAAATGTAAATGGACTGAATGCACCAATCAAAAGACATAGAGTCACTGAATGGATAAAAGAACAAGACCCATCTATATGCTGCTTACAAGAGACTCACCTCAAACCCAAAGACATGCACAGACTAAAAGTCAAGGGATGGAAAAAGATACTTCATGCAAACAATAGGGATAAAAAAGCAGGTGTTGCAGTACTAGTATCAGACAAAATAGACTTCAAAACAAAGAAAGTAACAAGAGATAAAGAAGGACATTACATAATGATAAAGGGGTCAGTCCAACAAGAGGATACAACCATTATAAATATATATGCACCCAACACAGGAGCACCAGCATATGTGAAACAAATACTAACAGAACTAAAGGAGGAAATAGACTGCAATGCATGCATTTTAGGAGACTTCAACACACCATTCACTCCAAAGGACAGATCCACCAGACAGAAAATAAGTAAGGACACAGAGGCACTGAACAACACACTAGAACAGATGGACCTAATAGACATCTATAGAACTCTACACCCAAAAGCAACAGGATACACATTCTTCTCAAGTACACATGGAACATTCTCCAGAATAGACCACATACTAGCTCACAAAAAGAGCCTCAGTAAATTCCAAAAGATTGAAATTCGACCAACCAACTTTTCAGACCACAAAGGTATAAAACTAGAAATAAATTGTACCAAGAAAGCAAAAAGGCTCACAAACACATGGAGGCTTAACAACATGCTTCTAAATAGTCAATGGATCAATGACCAAATTAAAATGGAGATCCAGCAATATATGGAAATAAATGACAACAACAACACAAAACCCCAACTTCTGTAGGACACAGCAAAAGGAGTCTTAAGAGGAAAGTATATAGCAATTCAGGCATATTTAAAGAAGGAAGAACAAACCCAAATGAATAGTCTAACATCACGGTTATCAAAATTGGAAAAGGAAGAAAAAATGAGGCCTAAAGTCAGCAGAAGGAAGGACATAATAAAGATCAGAGAAGAAATAAACAAAATTGAGAAGAATAAAACAATAGAAAAAATTAATGAAACCAAGAGCTGGTACTTTGAGAAAATAAATAAAATAGATAAGCCTCTAGCCAGACTTATTAAGAGAAAAATAGAATCAACACACATCAACAGAATCAGAAATGAGAAAGGAAACATCACGACGGACCCAACAGAAATACAAAGAATTATTAGAGAGTACTATGAAAACCTACATGCTAAGAAGCTGGAAAACCTAGAAGAAATGGACAACTTCCTAGAAAAATACAACCTTCCAAAACTGAACAAGGAAGAAACACAAAATCTAAACAAACCAATTACCAGCAAAGAAACTGAAGCGGTAATCAAAAAACTACCCAAGAAAAAAATCCCTGGGCCAGATGGATTTACCTCAGAATTTTATCAGACATAAGGAGAAAACATAATACCCATCCTCCTTAAAGTTTTCCAAGAAATAGAAGAGGAGGGAATACTCCCAAACTCATTCCATGAAGCCAACATCACCCTAATACCAAAACCAGGCAAAGACCCCACCAAAAAAGAAAATTACAGGCCAATATCCCTGATGAATGTAGATGCAAAAATACTCAATTAAATATTAGCAGACAGAATTCAAAAATATAGCAAAAGGATCATACACTATGACCAAGTGGGATTTATCCCATGGATGCAAGGATGGTATACAACATTTGAAAATCCATCAACATCATCCACCACATCAACAAAAAGAAAGACAAAAACCACACGATAATCTCAGCATAAAATTCAACATCCATTCATGATAAAAACTCTCAGCAAAATGGGTATAGAGGGCAAGTACCTCAACATAATAAAGGCCATATACGATAAACCCACAGTCAACATCATACTTAACATCGGGAAGCTGAAAGCTTTTCCTCTGAGATCAGGAACAAGACAGGGATGCCCACTCTCCCCACTGTTATTTAACATAGTACTGGAGGTCCTAGCCATGGCAATTAGACAAAACAAAGAAACACAAGGCATCCAGATTGGTAAAGAAGAAGTCAAACTGTCACTATTTGCAGATGACATGATATTGTACATAAAAAACCCTGAAGACTCCATTTCAAAACTACTAGAACTAATATAGGAATTCAGCAAAGTTGCAGGATACAAAATTAACACACAGAAATCTGTGGCTTTCCTATACACTAACAATGAACCAATAGAAAGAGAAATCAGTAAAACAATTCCATTCACAATTGCATCAAAAAGAATAAAATACCTAGGAATAAACCTAACCAAAGATGTGAAAGACCTATAGCCTGAAAACTATAAGACACTCTTAAGAGAAGTTAAAGAGGACACTAACAAATGGAAACTCATCCCATGCTCTTGGCTAGGAAGAATTAATGTAGTCAAAATGGCCATCCTTCCCAAAGCAATATACAGATTAGATGCAATCCCTATCAAATTACCAACAATATTCTTCAACGAACTGGAACAAATAGTTAAAAATTCATATGGAAACACCAAAGATCCCGAATAGCCAAAGCCATCCTGAGAAAGAAGAATAAAGTGGCAGGGATCTCACTCCCCAACTTCAAGCTCTACTACAAAGCCATAGTAATCAAGACAATTTGGTACTGGCACAAGAACAGAGCCACAGACCAGTGGAACAGATTAGAGACTCCAGACATTAACTCAAATATATATGGTCAATTGATATTCGATAAAGGAGCCATGGACATACAATGGGGAAATGACAGTCTCTTCAACAGATGGTGCTGGCAGATCTGGACAGCTACATGTAAGAGAATGAAACTGGATCACTGTCTAACCCCATACACAAAAGTAAATTCAAAATGGATCAAAGGCCTGAATGTAAGTCATGAAACCATAAAACTCTTAGAAAAAAACATAGGCAAAAATCTCTTGGATGTGAACATTAGCGACTTCTTCATGACTATATCTCCCCAGGCAAGGAAAACAAAAGCAAAAATGAACAAGTGGGACTATATCAAGCTGAAAAGCTTCTGTACAGCAAAAGACACCATCAATAGAACAAAAAGGAACCCTACAGTATGGGAGAATATTTTCGTAAATGAAAGATCCGATAAAGGCTTGACATTCAAAATATATAAAGAGCTCACGCTCCTCAACAAACAAAAAACAAACAATCCAATTAAAAAATGGGCAGAGGAGCTGAACAGACAGTTCTCCAAAGAAGAAATTCAGATGGCCAACAGACACATGAAAAGATGCTCCACATTGCTAGTTATCAGAGAAATGCAAATTAAAACCACAATGAGATATCACCTCACACCAGTAAGGATGGCTGCCATCCAAAAGACAAACAGCAACAAATGTTGGCAAGGTTGCAGAGAAAGGGGAACCCTCCTACACTGCTGGTGGGAATGTAAATTAGTTCAACCATTGTGGAAAGAAATATGGAGGTTCCTCAAAATGCTCAAAATAGACTTACCATTTGACCCAGGAATTCCACTTCTAGGAATTTACCCTAGGAATGCAGCACTCCAGTTTGAAAAAGACAGATGCACCCCTATGTTTATCACAGCACTATTTACAATAGCCAAGAAATGGAAGCAACCTAAGTGTCCATCAGTAGATGAATGGATAAAGAAGAGGTGGTACATATACACAATGGAATATTATTGAGTCACAAGAAGAAAACAAATCCTACAATTTGCAACAACATGGATGGAGCTAGAGGGTATTATGCTCAGTGAAATAAGCCAAGTGGAGGAAGACAAATACCAAATGATTTCACTCATCTGTGGAGTATAAGAACAAAAGAAAAACTGAGGGAACAAAACAGCAGCAGAATCACAGAACCCACGAATGGACTAATAGTTACCTAAGGGAAAGAGACTGGGGAGAATGGGAGGGTAGGGAGGGATAAGGGCGGGGAAGAAGGAAGGGGGTATTATGATTAGCATGTATAATGTGGGGCGTGGGGGAAAGGGGAGGGCTTTGCAACAAAGAGAAGATAAGTAGTGATTCTACAACATCTTACTATGCTGATGGACAATGACTGTAATGGGGTTTGTGGGGGGTACTTGGGGTAGGGGAGAGCCTTGTAAACATAATGTTCTTCAAATAAATAAATAAATAAATAAAAATAAAAAAAGATATCCTCTTATTATCTTTGTAAAGTCTGTAGGATCAGGAGTAATACCCCCTATTATTTTCCAATTTCTCCATAAACCACTTCAAGTTTGTACCCCTACCTTTCAATCAAAGTCATCAACAACATTCTATTGCTCATGAAATCATCAATTCCTAGCTCTTATTGACTTAAAGTACATATCACACATCTTTTCTTCCTTTGCATAGTCTCTTCACTTGACTCTCAGATGCACTCTCCTGAGTTACCTCCTTCTTCACTGACTGCCTGTCTCTGTACCTTTTGCTGATTTCTTCTTACCCTCCAGCTCTTGATATTAAATTAGTCTGCTCCCTGTACCTCTTCTTCCCTCTGTCACTGACTACCTTGGTTACACATACAGTTTTGTGGTTTTAAGTGCTGTCTGTACAAGGATAATGCCCAGATACATACCTCCAGTCATAAGCTTACCTCTAATCTTCATACTCATAATATCCAGTGGCCCTCTTGATATCTCTGCTTTGGATTTAACAGTCATTTCAAACTTAATATGTCAAAACTTAACTCCTGATATCCCTGAGAAACATGTCTTCCCAATGTCTTTTCCATCTCACTAAGTGGAAACTCTTTTTTTTCCAATTGCTTAGATTAAAACCCTGGAGCAATTTTGACTCCTTTCTTTTTCTCATATCCCAGTCATCCATCAGACTATCCTGTTGGCTTCAACTTCAAAACACATTTATTATTCACTTCTCACCACTTCCTCTGCTACCAGTCTTGTCCAAACAATGATTATTTGTTATCTGATTAATTGAAGTACTTCCCTAACTAGTCTGTTGTGTTTTTCCCTGCCACTGTTCAAACTATTCTCAACACATTAGTCAGAGTGACCCATTGAAACCTAAGTTAGATTATGAAACTCCTTTGCACAAAAATTTCCAAAGACTCCCCATCTTATTCAAAGAAAAACCCTAAGGCATTGCAACAACCATAATTCTACTTTATCTGGCCCCAGTGTCTAACTTCAATTCCTTCTATTCTTTCTTTTCTTCTTCCACTCCATCATACTCACTCTACTTTCCTGAAATACATCAGACATGCTTCCAGCAAGGCCCTTGCATTTGCTGTTTTCTTTATTTGGAATTTTCTTTCTAGAGTCGTCAACATGGTACAGTCTCTCATTTTCTTCAGGTATTTATACCAATGTAACCTTCTCAGTGCAGCTTTCCCTGGCCTTCTATCTATAATTGCAACTTTCTCCTTCCAAAAAAACTTGCTACCTCATTTTCCTGTTATTTTTCTTTATGAATCATTATCTAACATATAATATATATTGCTTATTTATCTCACTTGTTGCCCATCTCTCTCACTAGAAGGCATGTTACATGAGGTTGGGGATTTTTATCTGATTTGCTCATTGGTACTAGAATAATACCTAGAATAGAGTAAGTGTTTGTAAATTGTTGAAGAAAAAGTCAATGAAGCTGAAGATATTGTTACATAGTTTTCAAAAAATAAAAATTTATGTACAGTATTGTGTATACACAGTAGGCAATATATAATTTAATCTCATCTGTCATACATGTATGCAAAGTCTCACTGAAAAGTAAGAGCATCCATGATGTGCTATTATGGCAGAAATTTGATTATTTCTGTATTGGTGTAATTTTTTGTGGGATTTTGTTTTTCTTTGGTAACTATCAATACATTTATTTCTTTAGTAAAATGAAATAAAGAGTAGTGTGTGGGAGAGTTATTGCATTACTTAACCAATTTTTTACCCTTCCCTAATTCAACACCCTCTGCCATGTAAATCTGAAGCTCCTCCTACCACTGCTTGATAGTGAGTTTACCATGTGACTTATTTTGGCCAATTGGATGTTACCAGATGTCAGAGGTTTCTTTGCCATAGGATATAACGTGGCTAGTCTGCTGTAAAAGGAGACATGAGAAACAGAGCTGAGTGAGCCACCTGGTTGTCCCAGCTGTGCCCATCATAAATTAGTCGACCCAACCAACCCATAGATATTTGAGTGACAGCAGTCTTGATCATAGTCTCCTAGTCAACCAGTTCCTCTGTGTGGTGATAAATTATTATTGTTGTAGGTTTCCCGATTGTTTGTTACACAGCACTACTGTGGTCATAAATAACTGGTAGAGAGCAATTTTCTCTGGAAGTTATGTCTAAGTTTTAGAGTTTTTGTTTAAAATAATTAAACATGTTTTGGGAGACGAGTCATTTATACAACATTTTAAGGTGAAATTCTAGTATTATATTTCTAAAAAAAACAGAATTCTTATAGACACCAAGTTCTGAAATGATAAACATCACTGATTTTAAACATTTTTCTCAAGCTTTCAAAATGAGCTAGTTGTTACTTATGTAAACGATGTGCAGATAAATAGTTTAGTTATTAATTTCCTGGGAAAATATTGATTTTTCAAGGTCTGGTTTCAAGTAATCTTTTGTTTTGTTGAATATTGCTGTTAGGTTAAATATTTTATTTAATGCCAGGTAAAACATAAAAATGTCAAATAAGCAAATGGAGCTGGGTTTTTTTTTTCTGAATCATATTACCAATTTATGAATCAAATTCACAGTGCATTTACATAATGAAAAGTTTATGTCCTTATCAAAGATTTCAGAATAACATCAGTTAGTGATAGAAATTTGATTATGTATCTTATTAGTATAAGTGACATGGCTCAACTGTGTGCATGCTAAAGCTTTATGAACCTCTATATTCTTCTTGTAGAAAACAGACTTTCATGTTGTTATTAATGTCATCCCCGTGATGAATATCAAAACCAAAGCAATATCTAAATAACCAAAAGTCACAATCTAAACTTGCACCAATGTGAAAAAATCTCAGGAAACTTGGTTGGATCTGAATTTGACGAGGCAACTCTACCTGCTTTGGGGAAAATTCAGAGTCCATTATATATACAACTTTGTAAGTGTACAATACTGCAGGTGTCTCTTAAAGTCCACACCAGGGTATATCAGCTAAAATATAGATAAAATGGTAAGTTTTTTTACTCAGTTTCTGATATTTTTATATTTGTTTAAATGGATCTTAAAGAATAACTATGTTACAAAGTTATGAACAATAGATTATTTTGTAGCTTAGAAATATGGAATCTTTCTCAGAATTTCCAAGCACTTAACACATAAATTACTGGATGATATTTATACTTAAATTACCTTGGTTAAAATAGGTAAGTAGTGCATATACTTCTTATTCAAATAGAATGAGATCTGTAGAGTAACATAATAGAATTATGGTTGGAAGGGAAACACACATTGAACTTTAAGACAACATTGCATTAAACTTTGTTTTTGAAATTATCTAGTTTTTTTTCCAATATGTATATATTAGCTTTGTCTATAATTATTTGCAATATGCTCATACTTACTGAAAAAATTGTAAGTTTCATGGAAAATCCATGACATTTCCATGTATATGCAATTGTGAAAGTTGTAACATGGTGCATTATTCTCAGCTGGCACCGTAATTAACATAAATTGGCAGGTTAAATATTATTTACATGTAGAAAACACTACGTAATCTAGACTACTTAGGTAAATAGTGAATAAAAATCATGAATTTTTAGCAGACCCTGCAGCAGTATGTCGGAAATAAATTCCTTGCTTCATTGTTTAAATTCTACTTAAAGAGACAGAGAAGTAAAAATAACTGTCCCAATTTTTTCATTCAGTAATGGTATTAAGGAGACTTTGTAATAAAAAGACTTTAGTTCTTACTAGACTAGTTCACAGTTAGTTTGGTATCAAACAGTCTAGGATTCTATACTTTGGGAGAGGGCAAGTACATATCAATATTGCATACATAAGGCCAACTTTCATAAGACAAATTTGAGTAGAAAAAGACAATGGGAACACCATGTTTTATAAAAACGATGACAAAGGTATATAATATGTGTGCACAAATTATATCCCCATAAAATTCTGTCACTATAACAAAAGGTAAAGCTGGGTCCAGGCTCTTTAGATAGCCAGAAATCATTATTAACTAAACTACATTAGAAGGACAGTCTTTCCTTCGTCTCTCAGTCTGTCTCCAGCAAATGGTACTTGACATATCTGATGAAGTACTGCAGTGTATTATGGAAAATAGCATAGAGTAATTATAGTAGTGATAGTATTTATTCCTTCTTGAGACTGCCTGTTTACCACATGCAGGGTTTGTCTGGCTGTCTATTTACTCAGATTGCTTTGCCACATTTGGGTGGAAAGTCCAGTTGGTCACTGAGTCGAACTAAAATGAAAAACAAAGTGTAAATGTTGAAGGGGTAAATTAAAAAATAATAATTATCTTTAATCACTTTAACCCCTTTTAGACCATAAGAAGTAGGCAACTTGCACACACTCCCTAAGAACTTTATACCAATGATGACACATAGAAAGTATAAAGGAGAACTAATAACTAATAATACTCAGGTTAAAATTTTATATGTTTCTCTCTCGTTTTGTCATGCACAATTACACCTTTTGCAAAGAAACTTCTGCATGTCATATGACTATCTTTACATCTATGCTCCATTTACATCAGAAAAAGACTTTCTACTCATCAAAACACCGGACCACATTTCCTCCCTCTGCCTAGGCCATGTTTTGTGAGTGGATCACATAAATAGTCTGTATTGGTTCAGGAGTCTCTTTTTATAAATTATTGGTTTGCTAACATCCCCTACTAAATGAGGTTTTGCTGACAAAATTGGAATTTCCTTGGACTTTCTTTGGGTCTGCTTGTCACATGACAGTATTGTTGTCAGGCAACTCATTCACAAATAGTGTTATTGGGTGCATTATGGGACTTCTAAAGTGTTGATGGTATATCTGTATTTCCAGCTGCTCTAATGATAGATGAGAAGCATTATTCTAAGCTTCAAACACACCACAGTAGGACTCTGTGGCAGGTGTGTGTGTGAATGTGTGCATGTGTGTACAAGCACCTGGATATATGCATAAGCCCATGCATTTAACTGAATTTATTGCATTCTGATTGACAGTTGAACCTAATTTAGGACTTACACTCTAATGATTCTTTTTGAAATGTACCTATCAGGATAGGGGAAAATAACTGTTATGCTAAGGGTACCCAAGATCACAAGAGGAGATGAAGAAAAGAATAGGGGTTGGAAAACACTCTTTCTTGAAATGTATTTATAGTTTCTACTCCATCCGTCTCAACAGAGGATGAAATATGGGTTTGTAGAACACACTCCATACAAGGGATATAGGAATTGCGTCTGATGTTTCAGAGGGTTTATTTTTGCTGTTGTTGATCTTTGTTTTTCTTCCTTCTCCTCTCCCCACCTTCTTCCCTCCCTCTTTCTTCTCCTTTCTTATTTCCTCCCTCTCTTTTTGTTTTCTATTTGTTTTGAGAGTCGGAACTGAAATTGGAGGTAAAAAAAATGTAGTGGAGGGACTGCTGTATCTGCACCACAGTCTAAGACATTAACACACTTTGAGCTGGTCTGTGACGAATCAGCATTATTCGTATTTCAAAGTCGACCTTAATATCCCATTTTGGACCAGATCTTAGTGGTCCTGAGCATAATTAAATTAGTTGCAGAGATTGTGGACCCGACATGTAATTTCAAGTGTCTCTCTCTGCCAATTACCCGGAGGCTGTGATTTGAGCTACTTCTAGGACCCTTTGAGGACAGTAGTGTCTAGTGATCCTGTGTCTAGTGATCCTATGGTTGTGTTTATCTAATTTCTAATTCACCACCTCTGTGATTGAGTGGAAAGAATTTTACCATACATCAGCACTGAAGCATGACACCAACAATCTCACAGATGTGCCAATCTATCCTTGCCTACTTTGCTAGCAAGGCTTATTTAAAACTGTTTTTTCCCCTGATGATTTTAACTGAATTACAACTGGAAATATTTGTTTATATAATTTTTTTTTTCTCACTTTAAGCTTTCTTTTCAAGTTCTCAGTTAAAAAGAACAAATAATCCAACAGAAAAGGAAGGACAGGATGTGTTACTATCCAAGATCTAGCTGTCTGCATGGCATTGCCCAGAAGGAAAAGATTGACTGTTACTAATATTTTAATATTAAATTCTCAAAAGTATTCAAAGTGACTTAAGAAAATTTATAGATTAGTAATAAAATGTAATTTCTATATTTACTATCCTAATATTCTGAGTAAATAATGATTTAACAAAAGGGCTTAGAGTGTGCAGTACAAACACCAAGTAAGTTTTGTACCTAAATTTTTATGGTGTTTATTACTAATCATACAGAGTAGGAAAAAGACAAGGGAAATGGAAAATGTTGGCAAAATATTAGTAATGAGAAATTACATAATCCAAGAAAAATCTAATAGATTTTTGAAATATAATTTCAAGTTTTCTAGTAGCCATATTTTAAAGGTGAAAAGAAACATGATATTAATTTTAATAATATATTTTACAGGTCTAATAAATCTAAAATAATCATTTCAACATAAAAATATTGAAATATTTTACATTCTGCTTTTCATATGGTCTTCAAAATCCATTGTGTATTTTATACTACATTATATCTCAATTTCAAATTTTCATTGGAAACACTTGATTTAAATTTTATAAAATATGTTGAAATAGTAGATTCACTTAATAAAGTGCTTTTAAGGTACTTAAAATTTTCAGACAACTAAATTGAGTAACCAAAAGAAATCACTTCCTTTAATATTTGAATCCACTTTAACAAAACTGGTCCATCTTTTTTAGAATTGAGATTAATTTTTGATGCAGAAACATATTGTTATAGAACTATATGTGTTCAAGTTAATTCAGTTCACCATCTTTTGTAGCTTTTTCAGCCAATTTACATAATACTATATATTTCAATTAAAATGTTCTTCCTGTTGATGTTTTTAAAAATGTATAATCATTAATATTGATTTGCGTTATGGAAACTTTCCATTTCAACATTTTGTACCTGCCTGTTTAGGCCATAGATAAGCTTAGAACTTTGAATTTTCAAGAAAAACTTTGAGTTATCGACAAGTCTTTTTAAAACAGTGGACCTCTATAAAACTCTTCTATGACAACCAAAGGGCACT
Source organism: Manis pentadactyla (assembly GCF_030020395.1). Taxonomy (NCBI): domain Eukaryota; kingdom Metazoa; phylum Chordata; class Mammalia; order Pholidota; family Manidae; genus Manis; species Manis pentadactyla. The sequence goes on from NC_080020.1 coordinate 73,159,093, forward strand.
GACAAAAAATACGGGATCACTTGATTCATCATCTAATTTTTTTTCAACAGTTCTGTAAACAGGTGTTATGGTAGTAGTTACATATATATATATATATTGACCAATCTTAACAATTTTATCCATGACCCTTTCAGTAGACTCAGAAATCTGAGAATAAATGTTTTCAATCTGTATTACTCAGAGGAATGAAACAATAAAAGAAATTAACAATCTCTGTTTTAAAATTCCAATGTATGTGGATTTTTTACCTAACATAACTGCAATACTCTCCATTGTTGTAGAAGGTAATTTTTAATATCTAGCTCAGAGTATTCTGTGGTAGAGAAAAGATTAAAAAATATCTATGTCAAGTTTGATTCTTTTGGCCACAAATTAGGGACATTTCTTCATCTCTCCATTTGAAAATTGTTTTCTTTTGTACAGAGGAGTCTCAACCAGTTTGTAGCTGGCCAATGTTATAAACTTAGATTCTCTTAAAAGCTATTTTAAAATATTTTAGGGACATTTAATTATGACTCCAGGTGACCAATTCACCAATTCTCTTTTGACTGTTGAAAGGAAACACCAAATTCATCGTGTTTTGCAAAAATCCCTCTTAACATTGCCAATTTTATTATTTTTAACATTTTTTGTACACAGAAAAACTACTTTTTTATTTTGCTGTGACACAAATAGTAATTGCCAAAATTTGTGATATAATTTCTTCCACTCTCATATTTTCCTTTACTGTCTGGTCGTAGTGCTCTTTACTGTTCTTTACCCTTCCATTATTCCACCTGATTCTGCATCAGCAGTATGCTTTCATTTAAATTAAAAAATTTGTCTGTACTTATTAAAATTAAATTAATAACATACTTAAATTTAATTACCAATTCATTCTGATTTTAAATTAGCATCTCCTAATGCTTAAGGTGTCCTTTGGCCAAAAGATAGGTATATTTGGAAACTACACCCTTTCAGGCACCAAAACAAAAAAGTTGAAGAAATTAATTTAGAATCCAAAGGCATCTAATTTACATTTACTGAATATTGTTGGTAGTGGGTAACTCTTGTTCACTAAGTGTTGTTTTTTTAAAAAAAATAAAAGAAAGCATAATTTCAGATATCAACTATCTGCCTGGGTTGGGCAAACAACTGTGATCATCTTTTGTTGTTCTCTAAAGAGCTATTTTAACAATGTTTTAGTAATGTGTTCATCTAGCTTTGTCTGAAATCACTCACTTTAATAGTCTGACAAAATGTAAGTAGTAGTGAGACAATTCTTTGTTTGGCAGAAGTGGATATTTTCAGCTCCATTCTCCCTCTTCCTTAGGCACACTGTGTCGCCTAAGTTCCCAATGCCTGTCACCCTAGTCATAATCCCTGTGAGTATTGTCCTCTTCTTGTGAAGGGCTCCAAATTTGACATAATAATAGAACTCTCAGCCCCAACACAGTGATGTGTAGGCTCAGAGGGCTTCAGGGGTGATTCGAAGAAGGAAACAGAAAAGAACACTAAGCTTTAGAAAATAGAGTTAAGAGCTAAAACGAACTTGGTGCAAATGTTACCTCTCTACCCTCTTTATTTCTCCAGACTTATAATTTTAGCCCCTACAATGGTACCGTTCTGTATCATTGTTAGAAGCACAGAGTCCATGATGCCATAAGTAGGAAAGAGCAAGTTGTGCTGTCCCTGAGCTCAGGCCTGATCAAGAGATGAGATACCACCTGATAGATGATTTCTGACCTAAATTTTTACTACTTGTGCTAATGTGCACAACAGAAGTCAGCACCAGTTTGCAGAAGTGATACTGGCTTATAATACTGTACTGTCTTTGTGTAATAAACATGGGAGAGGTAATAATGTGGTGGCTGAAAAGGAAAAGATACAATGCTTAAACTTCTTAGGACATAAATTTGATTTTGACAGTGAGAGTGAAAATGTGAGTTTATTCAATGGGTATTCAATGTGTTCAGATAAATCAGTTGGATAATGTTTCACTGGAACTACCGTTTGGATTTATCAAGGAAAAATCTTAGATGAAATTCAAAAGTTTTCTCTACATCAATTTGTACTAAAAATACTGAAATTGGTAGCTGGTATGTCATCTGCCAAAGGCAGATCATTTAATTGTATAAATTATTTTTTAATGCAAAGCAGAGTTTAGGATTCAACATGGTAAACAATGTAAATTTCAAAGGAGGAGCAAAAACTATGGTAATAATAATTTCTAATGTTATTGAATGACAGCACTGTCCTGTGTGCTTTACATATATTATATCATGTGATTCTCACAACTAACCTGTGGGACTGGTGTTTTTAATCTTCCTACTTTACAAAGAATAAAAGTCAATGTAAGTAATTTTCCCAAGGTCACTCTGGGTAAACTCAGAATCCTGGCTAGAATCCCACCTCACAGTCCCTATCCTTAAGCAGAACATTTATACTTATAAATCCTGAGTAATGGAGTCATAGAAGTTTAAAATTTTAGAGAAAAAAGAAAAATTACCTACTTAGCTAGCAAGGCAAAGAAATATTTTTGTTCACCTTTACTTATTAAATATTGTTGTTAGTATTTCAGTGTATTTTTAATGTCCCTTACTATTTGAGGCCAACTGTAATTCTTCTTGAGCAAAAGTTTCAAAATCAATTCACATTATTGAGTATGTTTCAGGCACTGTGTTCCATACTAAGGATACAAAAATTAATTACTCATGGTGTCCTCCCTTGAAGAGCATGTAATCTAAAGGAGGAGACAGCTTCGTAAACGAGGGTCTCTAACACAATGGGGCAAATGCAAAGAAACCTGAAAGGCGGGAGGAAGTATCTCAGATCAGGAGATTTTGTTTTGGAGGAGGGTATGTCTGAGTTGAGACTTAAGGTGCAGTAGCACCAAAGAGATGGGCATGTTTGGAGAAAAATTCAATGAGATTGATATTTGGAGTGTGTGCAAAGGAAAATAGTAAATCTGAAAACAATTAAGTTACATTAGAATTAAAATACACAGTGGCCTTAAAATGTAACCACCAAGTTTCCTGAGGCAGGAGACACATTAGGAAAATACTGATGGGAGAAACATTAGTAAGAAGTTATTTTTTAAAACTGAAGGCATTCTAACATTTTAGGATATATTCCATAGGACTTCATGTTCATTTTAAAATCAAGTGATAAAAACATGGCATTGTCAAAAAAATCTGTGAGTTGCAATTTATATTTAGCTTTACAAATTGTATCAACTAGAATAGTTTGTATAATTAACATTCAAAGCCGCAGAGAAGAGATGCATTTACATTCTGCCATATGCCATCTGAGCTCCATTTTTTGAAAGATGGACAAGCTCCGTGTACTGCTCCACTTTTTTTCAATTAATTACCCAATTACTTCACAAATTATATACTTGCTGCAAGTGGTGCTATTTTGAGATATTATATTTAAACCAATTTTCTTTCTTGTATGTTGAAAAACTCTCTATACTTATTTCATGTGATTGAACACTCTCTTTTGCAAAATTTTAATTCAGTTCATGAAGTTCAGCTTGGAATTTATTGTATATTTTGTTCTTTATAGATCTTATTGGTATGGAATGCCCTAAAAACTGACAGATTACTCACTTGTTTGCTGTCTCTCTCTCTCTACCTCTTTCTCTTTCTCATACACACACACAAACATACATACACACATACCTTAAATAATAGTCCAATTTCCCAAAATAAATTTGCTGATCCAATTATAGTTATATATTTTTAAAAATAATTCCTCCCTTAAAGAATCAACCTTTTTTACCATGCATATTGACTTGAGTTTTCTTACTAAATGTCTAAAGCAAGGTAATAGAATTATTAATGGAATGATGACATTTTTATCTTGGGTTAGAAGCATATAAACTGGGAATTTAGAAATCACTTTAACAGATTATATACATTTCAATCAAAAGGATAACTAGTGAGCCTAGTTACTAGTTACACTAGTGACACTGTGTGTCAGGCTCTCAGTTCTCAGTTTGCATCTGTATCAACAAAATTCATCAAGATGCACTCCTGAGATAGAGCAATGAAATTTTACAAAATTCAGTATGCATAGTTTGAAATATTTAAAAAGCAAATGTAAGTTGAAGTTCCTTTATTTTACCTCAAAGACCCTCACTTTAAGAAATAATTCAAAATAATATTGCTCTAAATAGCAAACTTCTTCATCTCTTTACAACATCATTCACTCACGATTTTAAAGAATCTTTTATGCAACTGGAGCAGACATTGCTTTCAATTCTTTTAGAAACATGGTGTTCACATATGTGTAAAAGTAGCAGAAACAAAACAGAGGAGAATAAGCAAAGTTGATATCTTGGAGTCAATAAACTTGCAGGCAAGAAAACTGAAAATCATATGTATACTTATAATCTTTCTCATTCTAAAGTGCTATGAATTGCAAGATGATTTAGCTTCCATTATGACAGCTTTTTGAAAAGATGCAATACCACATTAAACATGTGTATTGATTGCTTGATCTAAGTATCAGATATATTAAAATATGAATAGTGAAACTGAAAAAATTAGATTATTGTATACAGAGGAACATTTTTCCTATATAATATCCATATTTGTGAGTGTGTGTGCACGTGCCTATGAACACTTATAGAAGGGAGGGCAGAAAGAAGGGAGACTGATTGCTAGTTGGCATGGGTGCATACAGATTTATCTGCTTCTTGAGATCTCTTCCACTGTTCAGTTGCAGATGCCTCAGGCATTCAGCTTGCCTGCAAAAAGAGACAAATACCCACCCACACACCAATACTCTATTTAGTAGTTTTAAAATACTAATCATCTAAAACAAAGTTCTTTAAAACTTCTAAATATACCTGAAAATCTGTTGCATAATGACAAAAAGAAAGAAAGAGGCAGCAACTGCAGCACTTCTTGACAGAAATAGATATGTTCTCTGGGCAAGATCTGTTGGAGACGGGAAGGGTCAGTCTTTGAAGATTCGATTCCCTTCCTGCGCAGCTTTTTAACTTTTCACAGTAGTTACTAAGCCCATATCTGTTTTGTGCTCTTGATGCTTACTTAGCATTCTTTAAAAATACTTAATTACCTAGTACTAAGAAAGGAAAAAAGGATGGTTAAGACTGAAAAAGAAAATCATATGGGCTAGATTTAGTTTTGCTTGACAGCCCTCCATTAGATGTGAGCTAAGAAAACTGTACAGATTTTCTTTCCCAAAATATACCGCTAACACTCAAAGCTTGGGGGTAGTGATGGTTCGAGTGGAAAGGAGTTCATTTACTCAATGTTCTTCACAGAGTCTCATATGAATAATTTTCCCTCCAACTCCAAAGGACTAACAAACTAATATAGTTTATCCTGATACTTTCTTGGTCCTGCTTCTGGTTTTGGTTACATGCACACACAGCTGCCTTATTTTTTAGAAGGAGCAAAATGTAGGCATAGAGGTGCAGTATCTAGAAGGCAGGTCCTGGTGAGTCTCATGAGTACTTAGAGGCCATTTGATTTTGGTAAAATTGTCATTTGAATTTAATTAATGCCAAAATGTAAAAATAAAACTATTTCCATAAAGAATAACAAACAAATTATTGTACTATGACAAGGGAAGATGATAAAAAATAAACCCCTAAATATAAAGAAGGATGAGTAGAATTATTAGAAATTATGACCTCATGAATATGTATTATATTTTTAAGTACATGAATACTTCCCCCAAATGCCATAAACTCCTATATGATAAGAGATATCTCTTATGTTTCTTTGTATCCTCAGAGTCTAACACACTTAATGCACACAGAGTAGGCTCTTAATAAATTGTTGATGATTTATTTATCCATTCAGTTTTTGAATTGCCAGTATGTACTGTGAATTGCTAGTAGGGGTCAAAGATGAAATGGATGTAAATATTACTTTCAAGGAGCTATCAATTAGGAGGGTAAATAAGATACAAAAATATATGTGAATATAAGATGTATATATAACAATAAGACAGACTGAAAAAAGGAAAGTGATATCGTCAAAGTACAGACAAAATTCAGTTGGAAGTGCAAAGGAAGAAATTCAGTAAATGAAAAAGGCTTCATGAAGGAGGTAGAATGTAATGGTGATAGTAGAAAAATGTTGAGTCAATAATGTAGCATTAGTTTGAAAACAACTATGATAATAAAAGGAATTTGGCACAAAAGGAATTAGGCTCCCTAGAATATAGAGATGTTTAAAATTATTTCAAGGTGTTTTCTTTGTGCTCGCCCATCTATGCAATATTGTCCAATAAATCTATGCTTTTGCTAGCAAAGCTACACATATATAAAATATAAATTCTTATTTGTCCATTCATTTAATAAACATTCGTCCAGTAGTATTTTAGCAGAGTATACTAAAGGCACAATAAGGTATTAAAATAAATGAGACCCAATCCATATTCTAAAGGAGCTTGCTGTTTAATAAGAGTGTATATATACAAGCAATCATTATTAAGGTAGAATTTGCTAATTATAAACATCCATGGTAGTTGTGTTTGGCTCTTCCAACACATTTTTAAAATAGAAAATCGTCCTATGCATAGCTTACCAATTCTATCGAAGTTGAAGTAGAGATTATTTCTGTCTTAACAAAATCGGTTTCTATCACAAAGTCCCTGTAAGTCAGTCATTGATGTTATAAAGTTAGGGTTTCATTCCTAAAAAAAATTAATGTCATAATATATTAAGGCTATTCATGAAAGTAAGTTAAAATAAAACACAGAAACCTGGTATACACATTATAACTGTATGGGGAGAAAACAGCATAATATAAAAGTCACATTGTAAATATTACTTTGGAGGCATATTTCTGTAATTGTTACTCTGGCTACTTTAATTACAGTAAGCTGCTTAAAGCAGGATGGCACAATTTAAGATAGTATTAAGTCTGTGCTTTCCCCTGGGATAAAATACACAAACAATATTAGGGATTATGATTTTTTTATTCTGTTTTAAGAAAGCACTTCAATTTCTCGTATTGCTTCATCATTTATATGACCTATTTGGTAAAATTTTGTGATCTAGTCTGTATTTGAACTGTTTCTTTAAATTCTGGATAAACAGGCACCTGAGAAGCCTTTTGATAAAAGTGAACATAATATGCAGGGTTGACTAGAATAAAATTGAAAAGCCTGAGATAATTTCCACTGAAATACAAAAATTTGGTGGTTAGAGGAAAATAAACAAGTGAAGAGAGAAGAATAAGTGAGATATTTAGAGACCTCATTATTGACAAGTTAAATATCACATTATTGCCTTAAAAAGATAATCGTAGTGTGTGCATTTCCAAATTTTTTTGCTTTCCTTAAAACATACCCCTATTTAAAACTTGAAACTTACTATGACTTATTAATGTCATTTTTTTCCCTCTGCATTGTACAACAAATGACATTGCCTTCTTGTTATCACAAGTGAGTGACTACATGTTACAGGCATTTTCTCTACACTCAATCACAACCATAATTTATTCATCTCCAGGTGTTACTCTGGCCAACACTGGACAAGGTTGTTCTCTTTATGAAAGAAATAATTCCTGAGGAAGGCTCTTTTCCTCTTTGATGTTATTATAGTATTCAGTTAGTTATTAATCTGCTAAGGTGATCAAGTCCTACTTCAAATACCTTCTTATACACATGCAAAGGAACTGCATTCATGTACTTGATTATTGGGTTTACTTCATTGTTATTTTTAAAAGAACATGGGCATCTGAATATGGAAATTGAGGCTGTAAATGAAAGTCTGTCATTGCATTCTCCATTCTCCTACATACTCTTGATATTTCTCCTAAGCTGTTTTGCACCTGACTAGTTGCATGGTTTTAGCCCCATTAAAATAGGTCTGACACTTCAACAAAAAACAAATTGTGCCTGAAATTGGGACTACTAAAATTCTACAGTGCCATCCAGAAGCCAGCAGTGGCACTGCAGAGGACCCATAAAGAGCAAAAAATAAAAACATAAAACATCATGCTCCATTCAGTGTGGTATATCTAACATTTTTAAGCTCCAGAAGTCAGTTTCATGTAGTTTTGTCAGATTATAACTTACAAAAACCAAGGTTGGCACAAAACTAGCTTCACATCCTTTAGAAAGATTTCTTTTGGAGCTGAAATTTTCTCAGTGATAAATACAGTTATCTTCATTAAATCAGCATTCTTTTATATATTCAGGTTATTTACAAGGCAATTTAGCAAGTAAAAAAATAATAAATATTTTCATTTTCTAGAAGGTATCTGTTCCGAAAAGTAATCTACAACAAAGAAATGTCTTCACACACACAATTTTATATTGATGGGAATATAGTGGGGTTTGCTTCTAAGAAAGACAAGAAAAAAGGCAGGAATTCAAAGGAGGGGAAAGAAGTAGAGTGTCCTTAAAAACTAACCTCCTTCCACAGTACCCATTACTTGTGCTATCAGTAAAAACATTCCCCAGATCTTCACATGGCACCTGAAGCCCATAATTGAGTCACTATAGCTCATGAGCTTTCTATGTGAGTGTACACGTATTTCATAAAAATCTACCCTCCTTCTTACATACAAAAATTTGAGCTCTTAGTATGACTCAGTTCAAGTAGACAGAATTCTCAACTCCAACTTGAGTTTTTGATACAATGTCAAGGATTCAAACCTGAGGTATGTTGGTAAGAAAGCTGATCTCCTTAGCTAAACAAACCAGTTGCCCTAGAGGAGAAAGCCTGGATTCCAGAACAGCTCCTCATGATACTCAGGGATAATATGCAGCAACAGTAGTAGACCAATATATCTGTGATTGCTCTGGACTGTCCTTTCCAGTAGGGAAAGCTGGGTTGGGATGATGGTTGAGATATGAAAACAAGACATACAACACCTTTGTAAAATGTCCCCTCTATAATATTGTGTTTAGTGTCCATGTAGAGTGGGTACAAGAAGGTGGGAGTAGGAGAGGAACCTGAAAATAAGTAATAAACAACAGCAATATTTGCTTGTCAAAAGACATCAGGTGGTATTGTGAACATAGTCATACTACAAAGATTCACAATCTATTTAACAGCTAGGCAATGGACTACATTCCAACTGAGCTGAATTCAACGTAGGAAAGTTGTGGCTGAAAGTTATACTTACCTGTGTTTTGCAAGTCTATTAGGTTCTGAATATTTCTTGCACTGTTAATTATCTTCTATACCTACTATACTACTGAAAACTTATGTATGATTTGGAAGACTGTTCTGTATGATAACTGTTCATCCTCAACAGGCTAGTCTTGCAATACATTTCTGAATAAATAGGTATTGTAAAATGTCTATTCCCATATTCCACAGCTCATCATTGTCATGTCAAACAGCCTTCTCTCTACTAGGGTCTTCACTATAGAAGCACAGTACCAATTAATTGATTGTTGTTGTCCAAACCTGCCCAGAAATAAGCTTATTATTTTAAATTATACAAAGGAAGCCAAACAGTCCAATTAGAAGAGATATACCAAATGGATACATCTTCTTTGAAATGCAACCAGTTTTTCTAAACTATATAATTAAAAGGAATTAATACTTAATCCTCATGCCCTACCACACATTATTTTCTGTGTAGGCATAGAACAGGCACATTATATTGGGTTGAAGAGATGTGGAGATCTGTAATACCATCATCTAAAAATAGACTATGGCTTAGCTTCAAAGTGCATACTCAAAAATACACTGGAATTTTGGGTAACTATTTTAAAACCAGCCCACATAGTTAACTCTAGGCAAAAGTCTTTCCAATATAATTACCATTTTAAAAGTTGATATGGCAATGTATTTTTGAGTGTTAATATATCAGTTTTATGATATTCCAAAAGATCATATTTGGAGAAAATATAATCTTAGGAATACAACATGACATCTATGAAACTTTCAGTTTAATTGTGCTTCAAAATCTCAGTTCCTGTGAATGTGTATTTTAAGTTAGCTCCCTTCTAACGCATTCCTATGCTGGTCTGTCTCTTGTCTTTGTCTTCTCATGCTAATAAACTGAGGTTTTGCCCAACAAAGCAAATACTGTGTTTAATAAACTATTTGACATACCTATAGTTAACTCTTACTCAATGAAGTAACATTATTTTACACTTACACATTGTACGTACCAATTGATATGTGTGTGTGCTTTTAAAATTAACATATAAATGAGTTTTCTCTCTCCCTCTTTTTCTTTTCTTTTCTTTCTTTTTTTTTTTTTTTGTGTGTGTGTGTGATATTTGGATATTTGAAATCTTGTCAGCTTTCCTGACATTTTACAGACACACTATCATCTTCAGGTCAATTGTAAACATTATGTAGTAAGTAAAGAAGGCAAACTGAAAAACAAAGAGGCCAATACGAACTACAAAGTAACAAATTTAAGGAAGTGGATTGGGTCAGAATAGAATAAAATAATGACAGTTCTGTAGAAGCATTTAAAGCTATTCTAATGAGTTAATAGGATGAAATGTTTATATTCAAGAAGTTCCTATGAGGGCTCAGGTGCTTATGGCCTAAGAGAGAGTAATGTGGGTTCTGATGCTGATTTAAATCAACTTTATGATCCTTATCAAGTAGTCTGGTTTTATTTGGCATCATTTTCCTCACCAAATTCATTTAAAACACAAAAATGTATTTATGAGAATTAAAAATCGATATTATCAAGAATGTTACAAATAAGAAACTGATAAAAAAGTATCCTGTAAAAATAAAATTAGAATTGGTATCCTAAGTATGTTCCATTAGTATTAACCTCAAATTAATACATATTATTACATATTAATCTCAAATATGGGTGTTATATACATTTCCAACAGTGGCAATATTTTAGATTACCAATTTAATACAGTTTACCAGCCTTTCTGGGCATATACACATATTTAGTATATTTCTTCCAATCTTTGGCCATTTGAGTAAGAAATTGAACAAATTTTCAATTGTATCAGATGGAATATTATAAAGTAACTGTGATGTTTATGATATAAACAAAATATTCTTTAGAAATGAGATTAAATGCAACAATTAGATAGAAAGAATAATGTAAATTTGTGTCCTAAAGAAATCAGTGTTTTCAAGTGTGGCCACAAATATAAATTAAGATTTATTTTTTGTATTCAGTATTAGAAATTCTTATATGTTTTTATGTGGGTCTTTATGTCTTATTTATTTGAAATTCTGGCATCAGCATTTCCCCATCTTTTATTTACCCTAAAAAGTATCCCCTAGAAGATGAAAAAAGTGAAGTCTTGAAATTCTTTCAATTCCATTTATTTCAACTTGCAGTTACATAAAAGGGAATAGACAATAACCACATCCATTTGCATGGAAATCAAAATGGATATATAAAATTCAGCAGAACAGAAATAATGTCATAGAAAAAAATTATACAATATATACATACAAAAATATACAATATTATAATTTTAAAAGGCAAATATGCTGCAAAATTCTCAACTTGTAATTTTTTCTTCAATTTTTTATTTTAGTCTACTTTTAATTGTATAAACAATATGCAACCAAAGATAACACTTTTTAAATGTAGCATACTAGCAAGAGCCTAAAAACTTAGATATGTTAAGAGCCCTAAAGAAAAAAGCTTTCAAAAACTTTCATTCCTCTTTAGAAATCACCATTACTGTCTAAATAAAACTTATTTATGACAGCTGAAATTATATCGCAGTAGTGGAGACAGGGTAGTGAAATGAACTCTTACCAATATTCTAAATTTGAATTTTCCTAAATTATATTTTTCTTTTTCACCTCTCAAGTTAATTGCTGTTTTTTTTCCCTTATACCCCATGTTAAAAGCTCACTAATTATTTCTTAACATCACCCAAAAAATGTACAGTTTATGTAAGTGGACTCATTGTTCTAAACTGAAGGAAAAATCAGACAAAGCCCCTCAGAGTTCATGGAAATGGAATGAATGTGAACTTTTGAACTGCATCAATTATTGTTGCACTGTCAACCAAAACAATATTGGCACCCAAACAAATGTAAACAAAACGATCATTTTAACTGCCAAGAAACATCTCCATACAACACTTATTTACATTTTCATAATTTGAATGATTTGAAAGGTAAACTTCAGAAATATAAAAGAGGGTCTATGACATCTTGAGCCTAGAGGGTTCTTGGGAAAGAAGTTACCAAGATGTGAACACTCAGACTTTGTGGCCCCAGAAAGTCTATCAAAAGAACATGTAAACAATTCTAGTGCTCCTCGGTTCCCTCACTAACCCATAGCAATGGAGCTTCATGGTCTGTGAGAACACTTGCTGCTCCAGAAATGCTCCCTTAAGGTAACACTGCAACCATCTCACTCAAAGAGCTCTGACTCCTTTCCATCTCCCACATCCTCCCCTGTCCCCACTCCACCCCACCCCCCAGTTTATGGCATACTTTGTAAATAATGGAGATCTCTGATACACAGTTCTTAGGGAAACACATCTCCAGGCATCCTGTGCATTTGCCCTCCCCTCAACAGGAAAAAGGGGATCTCAGCCTGTTCAGAAGAGCACTGGAAGGACAAACTCTTATTTATATGCCTAAATATAAAACCAATTGTATGCTTATTGGCGGTACAGTACTGATTTGTCCCTGGGAAATATTTAAATAATACTTTATATTTCTCTATCACATTCCATCTATTACCATATTAGACAGTTTAATATTCATGTCTTTTTTAGATTAAGAATACATACTCTTTTTGGATTTTTAAAAACACTGAATCTGGAAGGAACAGAATGATCCTTTGTTTAAAAAAATAATGTGAATAAATGTTAACCAATCATACCCACTAACACATCTTTGGAGTAATGTTAATTTCAAAGAACTGAAATATTTACTGGCTTTATAACTAATAAATTCTACTAAATACATGTGCCTACATCCTTTTGTAAAGGAGGTATCAGATAATATTTGGTAGATATTTTTTCTAAAGATCCTCAGGGCCACTGTTCTCATAAAGAATGACAAAATAATACACAAGGTGTATTCAGCTTTAAAGGCAGAGAACCTTGGCGTCTTCTCAGGAGAGCAATACTTTTAATGACTCCAGGGACAAGGTTGTTATTTGGAAATCAGCAAGCATAGCCTGAAGTGGCCTCTTCGTGTTTTACCTTTTAATGTGAACTAATACTTTCTCCAATTTTTTCCTGCCTACAAATAACCCAATATAAAGAATGAGCTATAATATCCATCCCACTCACTTTTCTATTAGATAGGGCAGCACTGATATACCAGGTCCCTAGACTAATCCTTTATTTGGGGATAGAGCTTTTTTTCCAGAATAAATAAAACCACAAATTTCATCTTAATAAGGCAAGTGTACTCCTCTGCTTCAATTTCAGCTACTAGCGATCATTCTGTGTATCAATTTAGTTTTCTTGGAAAGGAAAATAATGCATAGTTTCTATCTCATTGTATATAGTAGAGATCAGTAATACACCACTTCTTAAGAAAACACACCTATAAATGAATGAACAAAGATACCTATACTGCATAATGTAATACTCTGTAGAAATATTTAGAAAAGGAAAACTTAGAAGCACTCAGGAAAGAATTTCCAAACTGGGAAGGCAATAATCTAATAGGTTTTTGAAGTAATGTTTGAACAATACAACTTTAGCACTGTAGAGGCATGTAGCACTGCAATCTCAATTTTTTTCTTTAATGCTCATATTTCTTCTCAGGTGGTCATAAGTCTAGACAGCTGAAAAGTAGCAATTTTAAGAGAAAAATGTAGATGTAGAGAAACTAAGTTACTACCATGGCATATAACTGAGGCAGAATAAATAAATGGAAAAGATTTTGACTTTTATTTTTCCTCCCGAGGGGATAAAGTTGCCTACTCCTTTAAAACAAAATATCTATTCCTACTATAGTTTCATTTTTACATAACTTTCCTAAAGTGGAAAATGGGTGACAGACTTAGGGAAAAAATATGTTTTGTCCATGTTAGAAAATAATGAAATCAATACCATTTTAGAGCTAATTCTGAATTCCCTCTTAATAAATCAAAGCCAGTAGAGCATGGTTGCTAATGACGGGTGCCACAGACCACATGTGTCAGAATCACCTGGGGTGATTGTCAGTAATTCAGATTTCTGAACTCCATCTCAGATGCAAACATCTGGATTTCAAGGACTCTGCCTTTTAATATACTTCCTACATATTCTCTGTAGCTTCAAGAACTGTTTATACAATGTCATTAGTACTTTTACGCTTAAATATCTACATAATATGCCTGTATAAGAGCTGTAAATTAGCACAACTATTTAGCATTGCAAAGCTATGATACATAACAGTTATGGCAGTGGGGAAGTTTGCAGAGACTTCAACCACAAAGACTTCTACTTAGGATAATAATAATTGAGTAATTAAAAGTATGTTTGTTGTGCTATTAAAAACTAAGATAGGAACTTCAGATGCAATGATTAATAGTGCCTGCTCCCTATCCTTTGGTGAGAGCAACTCACAGCCTGTCACAATAAATATTCATTGATTTTTTGTATTTTCCATATCGTCCATTTTTTCAAGCTCTCAAACATGATATGATTATATTGAGCCCCTTTTTAATCTTGAGACCTTTTTCTGAAAAAAGAAGAGACTTTATTTGTTCTATTCCAGACGAGCGTGGTTGTTTTATGGTCTGCCATACAGCTTTGTCCTTCCCTAGTATTTTGAGTTACAGCGGCTGTTTACTGAAGCCTGTGATATCCTCTTTTTTTGGTTTAGTCCTTTGCTTGCCAGGTGTACATCTTCTAATGACTTACAAATAAGTTGTCCATGGGAAGCAAATTTTCTGAGTCTAGGCATGCTGAAATGATTTTTTCTTCACTTTTGATGAGTAGTATGATTGGGATACAATCCTAGGTTGGAATTACCTTTTCTTGGATTTTAAAGGTTAGTTGTAGTCTTCTAGTCTTCATCAATATTACTGATGAAATATATAATGTCAGTTGTATCTTTTATCTTTATAGGTGACTCTGGTGGTTGACATGGTGGGATAACTCTAGGAAAATAGGACTTGTTTTCCATGAAGTTTGGAGCTACAAAATCTGGTGACTTATTAAACTCAATTGGAAAATAGCTAAGTGAAGACAGAGAACTCTAGTGGTTGCAGCTTGATCACTCAAGATCTTGGTGGGACAAAAGCAGTGTTGTTGACGTTGTTGTCATTGTTTTTTCCCTCTGGGCTAAGTAAATAGCACAGAAAGCAGCTTGGCTAGAGTTGATTTGAGAGGTCATTGCCTAACATGACTACGTCTGGTGCGAGGCTACAACATCAGAAAGGAAATGGAATCTTCTGCAAGGACATGAGCTGAAGTGAAGCCATAACAGGTCAGCCAGAAAGTGAACACTTTGTGTTGGGGAATTGTAAGTGGGAGACTCAGCTCCAGGAGGGTAGAGGTGGGCAATGGGTACACCTAAGACATGAAAGCGTTACAGATTGAGTTTGTTCTCCTCGGTCCTTATCCCCACTGCAACAAAGAATTGGAAGGCAGAGATACAGTAGCAAAGCAGAGGGCAAGTTTTATTTGAATACACTCCAAGGGAGGAGTGGATCAGAGTCAAGGTAGACAAAGGCCTTGATCTGTTAGGCAGGAGGCTTATATATTCCATTGTAATTAAGAGGCACCTCTTTGACTGACAAGGTGGGGGTTATTTGATTTACAGGTCCTTCTATAAAGTCATCCCTCTGAGTGAGCATGTCCTTTCCCCATACTGAGGTGTTATTTGGGCAGTTCTTAGTTCCATCCATTGGTTGGCCAGGAAGTTATCTCCCTGCAAAGCCTGTGTTGTCTCCACATGGGAACCCTGATCTGGACAGGGTTTGGGCGGCTTTTTCTTTGAACCTAATATGGGCAGATTCTTCTTTGAGCCTTGTCTTACCCTTTTCTGGCTGCTCATGCTTATCTTTCTACCTAACGATCCTCATAAAATTACCTCATAAGAGAGACACAACATTTGGACAGTGCCAGTGCCAGAAAAGGAACTTAGTAGCCAAGAAAGAGTTAAAAAGAACATTAGCTCAATAAACAAACATTTTATTTTCCATTATCACTCACCACTCTTTTTTTCACTTTAATCTTGGAATAGCTAAGGAGAGAATAGTGAATGGAGGAAGATAAGTGAAAAATCTGGGAGGATTCAGTAAAATACAGAACATATTTCCTTACTCTGTTGCAAGTCTTCCATCTTGGGTCAGGCCTCAACTAAGGGTGAGAGTGAGAAGGAGTCTTTGAAATGAAATGAAATAGAAATTTTGGTCAGTATTAGACTAATGAGACTGTTCTGTTATCTGAAGTAACAGTAAAACCTATAAAATATATCTGGGAACTCTCCAGGGTGGGAAAGGTAAATTCAACAATGAACACCTGAAAGCAGAGGTTAAAAAAAATATGAGCTATTTTTATTTTTTGTGTCTTCATCAGTTCTACCCCATTCAATAAACCGGTTATTATATCTTTTTTTTTCACTATTATTTTAATGCAGGTTCTAGAAATTATTTAAAATATATATATTTTTGGAATATGATTCTGTTTTTTCTTACTTGCTCCTTACTGTTCTTCCTATTTTAATGTATTTTGTAAATCTGGAAAAGTTAGAACTAGCCAACTTTGAATCTATGACTGAACACAACACCCAATAGCTAGTTTGGCTGTTTTTTCCTACAAACACATTTTTAAACCAAAACTAAGACATTTTGGCTCAGGGAGACATAATTTATGTAAATGTATAATTAGGGTCATAAGTGGCTAGGTTTCAAATCAATCAATAAAAGGCCAGACATCCAGTGAATAGTATGAACATGACAGCAAGATGTATAAAAAGATGATCAAGGTTGACTTGAAATGAAGGAGCTAGGGTTTGCTTAACACTTTGTTTATCCCCCTGATTTTCCCAGAGTAACAAGATTGGGGAAACAACTTTAAGAACCTCACTTGAACAATCAAAAATCTTAAATCAATAGAGACACATGCACCAAACAAACAAAAAAAAAGAAGGCAAAAAGAGAGTGGCAGTTGGCATTCACGGTTTTGCTTCTAAGATCTCGGGATCCTCATCTAGTCATCTGCTGCTTGATTGAAGGTTCTTAGGAAAGCTGTCTCCTTTGAGAAGCCATCTGCTACTGGAGAATCCTGAGAGATTCTCACTTTTCAATTTCCTATTGGCTTGGAAGTTTAGAAGGTGGATAGAAATGTCTCTTTTACTGAGAGACATTAATCCAAAGATCAAATTCCCTGGGGTTTTACTGCAGTATTTGTGGTTAACAATACCTGATAAGCTCCCTTCAAGGTTCAAGAGCAGTGTTATATTGGTGTCATTTCCAATAAATCAGGTCTCCAGGCTGAAAGTCATAGGGGTTCTATAGCTTGTCTTTCAGAAAATATCTTGATCTTTTTGTATACTGCATTAAACCTCTACAAGTTTTGGCTCTATCATCCTTAAAAGAACACAGTAAAGTATAGGAGATTCCTAGTGGGGCACCTGGTGACCAGTTCATATGTGGATAGGGTATAAGTTCTTGTTGGAGAAGACTTAATAGCCATAAGAGCTAAGAGTAAAGACTTTGGCCACAACAACTGTAGTTTCATGGGTAGTTATGCAAGTTTCAGTTTTAATGTGCTGAGTATTAGAAGTGGTAGGAACAGTAAAGTGTCAGGATGACAGGCAAAAATCTTAAGAATCCTTTAATTACTGTTCTAGTGAAATGGGTAGACAAATCTGTCTCTACAATCAGACAAATGTGGGTACACTATCCAAATCTAAAATTTCTTTACTATTTGAGCATTTGCTTTACAATAATGAAGGGCTTCTAAGCAACAGTCAATAAGAAAATATTCATAGCTGCATAGTGGAATAACTAATAAAATCTATTACACTATTGAGTTAGAATCCTCAAGGTTCATGTGCAAGTAGAAGAAATATTTATGGTTTTGAGGGAATTTTTTGTGTTACAGAAGATAGTCTCTAGTGAATTTGTCCAGGTAAGTGCTTCAGTCATGCCAGTTTTCAATAGATCATATATATAGGGGAAGTCAGTTCAGAAAAGTTAGGAATCTCATGTTTACCCTACCCCATGAGACAAGAAATTGACTTGGAAAGGTTATGAATAGCTTTTATTCTTTTTAGGGGAAAAAGTCTTTCCATTTTGTGTGGTGTCATAGCCTAGATAATGGATTTGGGACTAATTAAATTGATATTTATCTTTAGAGACTTTGTGTACCTTACACACTAGCCCTGAAGAGAGAGCAAATTCTGCAAGACTTCAGTTTATAAAACATAACAGTAGACCATTCACATTTTTATGTTTGGATATATGTATATCTTATAAATACCTTAAGACTATGTAAGACTTGAGGGGGCTGAATGTTTCTAAACTGGCTGTCTCTAAGGTTAGGATTCCGTCAGAGAGTGATTCTATAAACGTTTAGAAAATAACTGTCTATGTGTATTGTTTATTTTTCTAAGTGATGCAAATAGATACAGTAAGGCTGAATGCAAGGCCATTCTAAAGAATGCTGAGCATGGATATACAACTATAAAGTGAGTAATTCTATGAGTGAGGTTGAAGTAGTGGTAGGAGGATTATAGGGAAGTGAGAAAACACAATCTCATTAACAGTCTCAACTTTTGCTAAAAGAAGTAGCCATGCCCATTCACCTTTTTTTTTTTTTTTTTTGAGAGGGCATCTCTCATATTTATTGAACAAATGGTTGTTAACAACAATAAAATTCCGTATAGGGGACTCAATGCACAATCATTAATCAACCCCAAGCCTAATTTTCAACAGTCTCCAATTTTCTGAAGCATAACGAACAAGTTCTTACATGATGAACAAGTTCTTACATAGTGAATAAGTTCTTACATGGTGAACAGTGCAAGGGCAGTCATATCACAGAAACTTTCGGGTTTTTATTTATTTATTTATTTATTTTTATTGAAGGGTAGTTGACACACAGTATTACATTAGTTTCAGGTGTACAACACAGTGATTCAACATTTATATACATGATAATTCTAGGTACCAGCTATCACCATACCAAGTTGTTACAATATTTTGACTATATTCCTTATGCTATACATTACATCCCGGTTACTTATTTATTTTACAATTGGAAGTGTGTTTATATATACATATATATATATACATTTTTTTGTGTGTGTGAGGGCATCTCTCATATTTATTGATGAAATAGTTGTTAAGAACAATAAAATTCTGTATAGGGGGGTCAATGCTCAATGCACAATCATTAATCCACCCCAAGCCTAATTTTTGTCAGTCTCCAATCTTCTGATGCATAACGAACAAGTTCTTACATGGAGTACAAATTCTTACATAGTGAATAAGTTACATGGTGAACATTACAAGGGCAGTCATCACAGAAGCTTTCAGTTTTGTTCATGCATTATGAACTATAAACAGTTCAAATATGAATATTCATTTGATTTTAAACTTGATTTATATGTGGATACCACATTTCTCTCTTTATTATTATTATTTTTAATAAAATGCTGAAGTGGCAGGTAGATACGAGATAAAGGTAGAAAACAGAGTTTAGTGTTGTAAGAGAGCAAATGTAGATGATCAGGTGTGTGCCTGTAGACTATGTGTTAATCCGAGCTAGACAAGGGCAATAAACATCCATGTATGCAGAAGATTTCTCTCAGAACATGAGGGGGGAGGTTCTAAGCCTCACCTCTGCTGATCCCCATTTTCTCACCTGATGGCCCCCTGCGACTGTGCCTGTCTTAGGTTGTTCCTCCCTTGAGGAATCTTACCCGTCTCTGGCTAACCAGTCATCTTCCGGGGCCATACAGGGAAATGTTAAGTTGGTAAGTGAGAGAGAAGCCTTATTGTTTGAAAAGGTTAGCTTTTTACTTCTTTGCATATTTATGCCCTGTGGCTTCTATGCCCAGCATTTGTCTTGAGGTGTCTTTACCACTTGGAAGAATTATGATACTCGGTAAATTCGACATGTGGCACGAGTTCTATTTAAAGGCTGTGATTAGGTAGGAAGAAGAAAAGCTATAGAAGTAGCAGGCAGAAGAAAACCTGGGAAGATTGATTATTTCTTTGACATACCTTCTTGTAGAGTAACTTCAGCATGGATAGGTTTTAAACTACTAATTAAATTGTGCGCACACATTAACATAATAGGAGTATAGTTACATAACCAAAGCATACCTGTAATTACCAGCCATCTCCAGTGAAACCAAGAAAACCAGTTAGGCACCTTAGGCATTTGTGAAAACTTATCTATGATATGGTGGATATTGTCCAACTGAACTTGAACAGTCTGAGAGAATTCAGATAAATTAAAACAACCCATTCCTCGGGACTGTTCACATCCCATATGTTCTTTTAACAGTAAATAGTCTGTGGTTGTAAGATTTTGGAGTGCTACAATTTGCACCTCTCCTAATTCTTGGTTGAGTTCCAACAGTATAGATCCAGTCAAATTTGTTGTTTTACTGTATGCACAGGCCAGCTTAGATATCTCCTTCATCATTCCCATGGCAAGTCCAGGAACTGGTGGGATGAGTGCATCTACACCTGTGGCATGGCGTGGATCTTTGTTGGGGTTTTTTTTTTTTTGCTGATCATCTTCTGTCATGAGTCTTCCTGAGAGTGCTGGTGTTGGAAGTTCTTTTTCATATCGTATCTTAGTTCATTTTCGGGGTAGCCAAATTAGGCTTTGATCCTCTGTATAAACACAAACAGACCCTTTGCCTACACTTTTATATGCCCTTTATATCATTGTGTAGAACTCATTGGAGGTCACCACACAGGAACTGCTTTTTTTTTTCTTTTTTTTTTTATCATTAATCTACACTTACATGACGAATACTTTGTTTACTAGGCTCTCCCCTATACCAGGTCTCTCCTATATACTCCTTTACAGTCACTGTCCATCAGCGTAGCAAAATGTTGTACAATCACTACTTGTCATCTCCATGTTGTACAGCCCTCCCCTTTCTCCCACCCCCCTATGGATGCTAATCTTAATACCCCTCTTTTTCTCCCCCCCTTATCCCTCCCTACCCACCCATCCTCCCCAGTCCCTTTCCCTTTGGTACCTGTTAGTCCATTCTTGAGTTCTGTGATTCTGCTGCTGTTTTGTTCCTTCAGTTTTTCCTTTGTTCTTATACTCCACAGATGAGTGAAATCATTTGGTATTTCTCTTACTCTGACTGGCTTGTTTCACTGAGCATAATACCCTCCAGCTCCATCCATGTTGCTGCAAATGGTAGGATTTGCCCTTTTCTTATGGCTGAGTAGTATTCCATTGTGTATATGTACCACCTCTTCTTTATCCATTCATCTATAGATGGACATTTAGGTTGCTTCCAATTCTTGGCTATTGTAAATAGTGGTGCGATAAACATAGGGGTACATTGGTCTTTCTCATACTTGATTGCTGCATTCTTAGGGTAAATTCCTAGGAGTGCAATTCCTGGGTCAAATGGTATGTCTGTTTTGAGCATTTTGATGTAACTCCATACTGCTTTCCACAATGGTTGAACAAGTTTACATTCCCAACAGCAGTGTAGGAGGGTTCCCCTTTCTCCACAGCCTCACCAACATTTGTTGTTGTTTGTCTTTTGGATGGCAGCCATCCTTACTGGTGTGAGGTGATACCTCATTGTAGTTTTAATTTGCATTTCTCTGATAATTAGCGATGTGGAGCATCTTTTCATGTGTCTGTTGGCCATCTGTATTTCTTTTTTGGAGAACCGTCTGTTCAGTTCCTTTGCCCATTTTTTAATTGGGTTATTTGTTTTTTGTTTGTTGAGGCGTGTGAGCTCTTTATATATTCTGGACGTCAAGCCTTTATCGGATGTGTCATTTTCAAAGATATTCTCCCATACTGTAGGGTTTCTTTTTGTTCTATTGATGGTGTCTTTAGCTGTACAGAAGCTTTTCAGCTTAATATAGTCCCACTTGTTCATTTTTGCTGTTGTTTTCCTTGCCTGGGGAGATATGTTCAAGAAGAGGTCACTCATGTTTATGTCTAAGAGGTTTTTGCCTATGTTTTCTTCCAAGAGTTTAATGGTTTCGTGACTTACATTCAGGTCTTTGATCCATTTTGAGTTTACTTTTGTATATGGGGTTAGACAATGGTCCAGTTTCATTCTCCTACATGTAGCTGTCCAGTTTTGCCAGCACCATCTGTTGAAGAGACTGTCATTTCGCCATTGTATGTCCATGGCTCCTTTATCAAATATTAATTGACCATATATGTCTGGGTTAATGTCTGGATTCTCTAGTCTGTTCCATTGGTCTGTGGCTCTGTTCTTGTGCCAGTACCAAATTATCTTGATTACTATGGCTTTATAATAGAGCTTGAAGTTGGGGAGTGAGATCCCCCCTACTTTATTCTTCTTTCTCAGGATTGCTTTGGCTATTCGGGGTCTTTGGTGGTTCCATATGAATTTTTGAATTATTTGTTCCAGTTCATTGAAGAATGTTGCTGGTAGTTTCATAGGGATTGCATCAAATCTGTATATTGCTTTGGGCAGGATGGCCATTTTGACGATATTAATTCTTCCTAGCCGTGAGCATGGGATGCGTTTCCATCTGTTAGTGTCCCATTTAATTTCTTTTAAGAGTGACTTGTAGTTTTCAGAGTATAAGTCTTTCACTTCTTTGTTTAGGTTTATTCCTAGGTATTTTATTTTTTTTGATGCAATTGTGAATGGAGTTGTTTTCCTGATTTCTCTTTCTGTTGGTTCATTGTGGGTATATAGGAAAGCCACATATTTCTGTGTGTTGATTTTGTATCCTGCAACTTTGCTGTATTCTGATATCAGTTCTAGTAGTTCTGGGGTGGAGTCTTTAGGGTTTTTTATGTACAGTATCATGTCATCTGCAAATAGTGACAGTTTAACTTCTTCTTTGCCAATCTGGATTCCTTGTATTTTTTTGTTTTTTCTGATTGCTGTGGCTAGGACCTCCAGTACTCTCCCCAGTGGGGAGAGTGGTCATCCCTGTATAGTTCCAGATCTCAGCGGAAATGCTTTCAGCTTCTCACTGTTCAATATAATGTTGGCTGTGGGTTTTTCATAGATGGCCTTTATTATGTTGAGGTACTTGCCATCTATTCCCATTTTGCTGAGAGTTTTTATCATGAATGGATGTTGAACTTTGTCAAATGCTTTTTCAGCATCTATGGAGATGATCATGTGTTTTTTGTCTTTCTTTTTGTTGATGTGGTGGATGATGTTGATGGACTTTCGAATGTTGTGCCATCCTTGCATCCGTGGGATGAATCCCACTTGGTCATGGTGTACGATCCTTTTGATGTTTTTTTGAATTCGGTTTGCTAAAATTTTGTTGAGTATTTTTGCGTCTACGTTCATCAGGGGTATTGGTCTGTAGTTTTCTTTTTTGATGGTGTCTTTGCCTGGTTTTGGTGTTAGGGTGATGTTAGCTTCATAATCCCAGTGCATTTTGGGAGTATCCCCTCCTCTTCTATTTCTTGGAAAACTTTAAGGAGAATGGGTATTATGTCTTCCCTGTATGTCTGATAAAATTCTGAGGTAAATCCATCTGGCCCAGGGGGTTTTGGTCTTTGTTAGTTTTTTGATTACCGCTTCAATTTCGTTGCTGGTAATTGGTCTGTTTAGATTTTCTGTTTCTTTTTGGGTCAGTCTTGGAAGGTTGTATTTTTCTAGGAAGTTATCCATTTCTCCTAGGTTTCCCAGCTTGTTAGCATATATGTTTTCATAGTAGTCTCTAATAATTCTTTGCATTTCTGCAGGGTCCGTCGTGATTTTTCCTTTCTCGTTTCTGATACTGTTGATTTGTGTTGACTCTCTTTTCCTCTTAATAAGTCTGGCTAGAGGCTTATCTATTTTGTTTATTTTCTCGAAAAACCAGCTCTTGGTTTCATTGATTTTTTTCTATTGTTTTATTCTTTTCAACTTTATTTATTTCTTCTCTGATCTTTATTATGTCCCTCCTTCTGCTGACCTTAGGGCTCATTTGTTTTTCTTTTTCCAATTTCGATAATTGTGACATTAGACCGTTCATTTGGGCTTGTTCTTCCTTTTTTAAATATGCTTGGATTGCTATATACTTTCCTCTTAAGACTGCTTTTGCTGTGTCCCACAGAAGTTGGGGCTTAGTGTTGTTGTTGTCATTTGTTTCCATATATTGCTGGATCTCCATTTTGATTTGGTCATTGATCCATTGATTATTTAGGAGCGTGTTGTTAAGCCTCCATGTGTTTGTGAGCCTTTTTGCTTTCTTTGAACAGTTTATTTCTAGTTTAATGCCTTTGTGGTCTGAAAAGTTGGTTGGTAGTATTTCAATCTTTTGGAATTTACTGAGGTTCTTTTTGTGTCCTAGTATGTGGTCTATTCTGGAGAATGATCCATGTGCACTTGAGAAGAATGTGTATCCTGTTGCTTTTGGATGTAGAGTTCTGTAGATGTCTATTAGGTCCATCTGTTCTAGTGTGTTGTTCAGTGCCTCTGTGTCCTTACTTATTTTCTGTCTGGTGGATCTGTCCTTTGGAGTGAGTGCTGTGTTGAAGTCTCCTAGAATGAATGCATTGCATTCTATTTCCTCCTTTAGTTCTGTTAATATTTGTTTCAGGTATGTTGGTGCTCTTGTATTGGGTGCATATATATTTATAATGGTTATATCCTCTTGATGGACTGAGCCCTTTATCATTATGTAATGTCCTTCTTTGTCTTTTGTTACTTCCTTTATTTTGAAGTCTGTTTTGTTTGATACCAGAATTGCAACACCTGCTTTCTTCTCTCTGTTGTTTGCTTGAAATCTTTTTCCATCCCTTGACTTTAAGTCTGTGCGTGTCTTTGGGTTTGAGGTGAGTGTCTTTTAAGCAGCATATGGATGGATCTTGCTTTTTTATCCATTCTATTACTCTGTGTCTTTTGATTGGTGCATTCAGTCCATTTACATTTAGGGTGATTATTGAAAGGTATGAATTTATTGCCATTGCAGGCTTTAAGTTTGTGGTTACCAAAGGTTTAGGGTTAGCTTCTTTACTATCTTACTGTCTGACTTAACTCGCTTGTTCAGCTATTATAAACAGGGTCTGATGATTCTTTATTTCTCTCCCTTCTTATTCCTACTCCTCCCGTCTTCATATGTTGGGTGTTTTGTTCTGTGCTCTTTTTGGAGTGCTCCCATCTAGAGCAGTCTCTGTAGGATGCCCTGTAGAGGTGGTTTGTAGGAGGCAAATTCCCTCAACTTTTGCTTGTCTGGGAATTGTTTAATCCCTCCTTCATATTTAAATGATATTTGTGCTGGATGCAGTAGTCTTGGTTCGAGGCCCTTCTGTTTCATTGCATTAAGTATATCATGCCATTCTCTTCTGGCCTGTAAGGTTTCTGTTGAGAAGTCTGAAGATAGCCTGATGGGTTTTCCTTTGTAGGTAACCTTTTTTTTCTCTCTGGCTGCCTTTAATACTTTGTCCTTGTCTTTGATCTTTGCCATTTTAATTATTATGTGTCTTGGTGCTGCCCTCCTTGGATCCCTTGTCATGGGAGTTCTGTGTACCTCTGTGGTCTGAGAGGCCATTTCTTCCCCTCGTTTTTAGGAAGTTTTCAGCAATTATTTCTTCAAAAACATTTTCTATCCCCTTTTCTCTCTCTACTTCTTCTGGTATACCTATAATTCGTATATTGTTCCTTTTCGTTTGGTCACTCAGCTCTCTTAAAATTCTTTCATTCCTGGAGATCCTTTTATCTTTCTCTGCATCAGCTTCTCTGCGTTCTTGTTCTTTGTTTTTTAGTCCATTAATGGTCTCTTGCATCTCGTCCATTCTGTTTTGAAGTCCTTCCAGAGCTTGTTTTATTTCTGTATTCTTCTTCCTTAGTTCTTGCATATTTCTCTGCAACTCCATCAGCATGGTTATGACTTTTGTTTTGAATTCTTTTTCAGGAAGACTGGCTAAATCTATCTCCCCAGATTCCTTCTCAGGGGAAGATGTAGCAGATGCCGAAGCTGTCTGGGTTAGTCTTGTCTGGATCATATTTTTTTGCCTTTTCATGTTGACAGGTGCTATCGACTGTCAGCTGGGAGGGCCAAAATTTTCACTTGCTACTGGCCTTTCTTTACTGGGACAACTGCGACCCCTAGTGGCTTGTGTTGGGTAATTGCGTGTAGACTGGGTCTTTGTGTCTTTCCTGGCCGGAAGGGAGGAATTTCCCTTTGTGTGGGCGGAGTTTGTCTCAGGCTGCTTCTCTGCTTTCGCAGCGCCCAGAGGTGTAATGGATGGGGGGGCTGTTTGGCTTTTTTCCTCCGTGAGGGGTCTCATAGCTGTTGCCCAGGGGATTAGTGCGCCCGGTTTTCCCTGTAATTTCCAGCTGCTGGACTATGACCTGTGTTGTTTCTGTCAAGCTGTTAAGTCCCTGTCCCTTCAAGACTTTCAAAAAGCCCCCACTTTTCTTTGTCACAGGGGCATCAGCTTTGGCACCTGCTCAGAGGTCTTACTGCCCTCTTCCCCCAGTATCCAGGGCCCTCTGCCCACGCACTGTGTCTGTGCTCTGGTGGGGGTGGCTGGGGCTGGGTGTTCAGCAGTCCTGGGCTCTGTCTCCCTCCCGCTCTGCCTATTCTTCTCACGCCGGGACCTGGGGGGAGGGGCGCTTGGGTCCCGCCGGGCCAGGGCTTGTATCTTACCCCTTTCACCAGTCGCTTGGTTCTCGCTGGTGTCCTGCAGTCTGGCCACTGTCCTGCGTCTTCTGGTCTCTCTTTTAGGGCTAGTTGCGTTTGTTGTATTTTCAAAAGTATATATGTTTTTGGGAGGAGATTCCCACTGTCCTACTCATGCTGCCATGTTGGCTCCGCCCCGAAACTTTCGGTTTTGATCATGCATCATGAACTATAAACAATCAGGTCAGATATGATTATTCGTTTGATTTTTATACTTGGTTTATATGTGAATCCCACATTTCTCCCTTATTATTATTTTAAATAAAATGGTGAAGTGGTAGGTAGATGCAAGATAAAGGTAGAAAACATAATTTAGTGCTGTAAAAGGGCAAATGTAGATGATCAAGTCTGTGCCTACAGACTAAGTAAGTATTAATCCAAGCTAGACAAGGGCAACAAAACATCCACGGATGCAGAAGATTTCTCTCAGAATGGGGGGATGAGGTTCTAAGCCTCACCTCTGTTGATCCCCAATTTCTCACCTGATGGCCCCACTGTGACTGTGCCTGTCTTAGTTTGTTCCTCCCTTGAGGAATCTTACCCGTCTCTGGCTAACCAGCCATCTTCCAGGGTCATACAGGAAAATGTAAAGTTGGTAAGTGAGAGAGAAGCAATATTCTTTGAAAAGGTCAGCTTTTTACTTCTTTGCAGATTTATGCCCTGTGGCTTCTATGCCCAGCATTTGTCTTGAGGTATCTTTACCACTTGGAAGAATTATGATACTCAGTAATTTTCTGTATGAGGCACGAATTCTACTAAAGGGTTGTAATTAGGAAGGTAGAAGAAAAGCTACAGAAGTAGCAGACGGAAGAGAACATGGGAAGATTGATTATTTCTTTGACATATCTTCTTGTAGAGTAACATAAGCATGTATAGGTTTTAAACTACTAATTAAATTGCATACACACATTAACATAATAGGAATACAGCTACATAACAAAAGCAGACCAACAATTACCAGCCATATCCAGTGAAACCAAGAAAACCAGTTAGGTACCCTAGGCATTTGTGAAAACTTATCAATGATATGATGGATATTGTCTCACTGAATTTGAATAGTTTGAGAAAAATCAGACAAATTAAAACAACATATTCCTGGGAACTGTTCACATTCCATATGTTCTTTTAACAGTAGATAGTTTATAGTTGCACGATTTTGGAGCGCTGCAACTTGCACTTCTCCTAATTCTTGGTTGAGTTCCGACAATATAGATCCAGTCAAATTTGTTGTTTTACTGTATGCACAGGCCAGCTTAGATATCTCCTTCTTCATTCCAATGGCAAGTCCATGAACCGATGGGATGAATGCAGCTACAACTGCAACAGCGCCAGGATCTTTGTTGAAATTTTTTGATGATCATCTTCTGGAATGACTCTTCCAGAGAATGTTGATGTTGAAAGTTCTTCTTCATATCTTATCTTAATTCGTTTTCTGTGTAGCCAAAGTAGGCTTTGATCCTCTGTATAAACACAAACAAACCCTTTGCCCACACTTTGATATGACCTTTATACCATTGTGAAGAACCTATTGGGGATCACCACACAGGAACTGCCCTTTTTTATTTTTTTAAGAGAAAGGAATATTATCAGAAAAATGTACTTCCATAGCTGATAATCTGGCACCCTTTAAAAGATCAAAATTAAGGATATGTAAAGCATGCATTAATCATTGATTTGCAGTTAGTTTTATCTTATCAGGGAGTCATCCCCCTTTTCTTTCTCTTTTTTTTTATCATTAATCTACAATTACATGAAGAATATTATGTTTACTAGGCTCTCCCCTATACCAGGTCCCCCCCACAAACCCCATTACAGTCACTGTCCATCAGCATAGCAAAATGTTGTATAATCACTACTTGTCTTCTCTGTGTTGCAGAGCCCTCCCCTTTCTCCCACCCCCAATTATGCATGCTAATATTAATACCCCCTTTCTTCTTCCCCCCCCTTATCCCTCCCTACCCACCCATCCTCCCCAGTCCCTTTCCCTTTTGTACCTGTTAGTCCATTCTTGGGTTCTGTGATTCTGCCACTGTTTTGTTCCTTCAGTTTTTCCTTTGTTCTTATATGCCACAGGTGAGTGAAATCATTTGGTATTTGTCTTTCTCCACTTGGCTTATTTCACTGAGCATAATACCCTCTAGTTCCATCCATGTTGTTGCAAATGGTAGGATTTGTTTTCTTCTTATGGCTGAATAATATTCCATTGTGTATATGTACCACATCTTCTTTATCCATTCATCTACTGATGGACACTTAGGTTGCTTCCAATTCTTGGCTATTGTAAATAGTGCTGCGATAAACATAGGGGTGCATCTGTCTTTTTCAAACTGGAGTGCTGCATTCTTAGGGTAAATTCCTAGGAGTGGAATTCCTGGGTCAAATGGTCCATTCACCTTTTTGAGAGGCACCTCTTTCTGAAAGGTGTTACAAAGGTTAGAACAGGAGTTAAAGAATTTTTCTGTAGGTGTACAGATGGGCTGCAGTCCTTTAAAAACTTCTTTTTTGAAAGGGTATTTGGGGTCAGTTTCAGAACCACATAGAGGGATTCACTGTAACTTTATACATCCATGTCGGAACTGCCTTTGGCCCAGAAACAACTGGGGCAGATTCAAGGTCTGAGATGTTGGTAATGGAAACAGCAGATAAGTGTCCAATCTGTGCCATCATCAAGTCACAGGCCAAGGCTGCTGCATTTTCTGAGAGTTCCAGGAAGACTGTCTGGTCCACATTTAACAGTGGTACCCCATTTCACAAATAAATAAAATCTCTTTCTCAACAGATTACCAAAGTAAAATCACTAGGCAAAAAAGCCTATTGATGAGGCCGAGGGCCCAGAGAAACAGGACATTCTAAGAAAAAGGCAGAGTCTGAACGGTATTTGAGATAACTACCACTGAAACACTGGTTTTGAAACAGTTTTATTCAGGTATAATTGATATACAAAAATACTGTGAAACATTTTTGTTGCTCTGAGAAAGAAAAGATTTTTAAAAATTTGTCAAGTTAATATTAAAGAGTATAATCCCAGTAACAACAAAAAAACAGAATATTTTGGTTTTACAGTTGTATAGAAATTTTTCTTTTTTTTGTTGAGGGCAATTTTTGGCAGACCAGAGCATCTACCTACTCTGATGGGTGTTAGTCTTTCAGGCAATTTGTCTTTTTTCTTTTTAGATAGACTATCTTTTGCTCCAAGGTAGGATAATTATTCTTAAAGTGTCCTTTGTCCTTATAATTTCAGCAGATGTCTTTATTTAAACTAGACATAGGGGTGTCCTTGTCCTTGGCTTCTTCTAATTGATTAATTTAAGGAATGATTTAATTTGGCCTACAAATATTTTTTCTCAGTCAAAAAAGCTTCAAGGTATTCTACAAACTTGTATTTCACAAACAGACTGTGTGCCATCCCCTGTGTTTCCCAACAAAATCTGCTACCTCTAATTTAAGATCATCAAAGAAAAAGTAGTAAGGCAGTTGTGAGGTGTTATCCTATTTTATACTCCTCTATGTATCAATCTGTAGTCAGATTTTGACCCATACATCTTATATCAGTCTGATCATCAATCCTTTCTGCTTTTTCAAACCATGTTTTAGTATTTTGGGGTCTCACAAGGAGATGAATTAATTGATAGGCATCACAGAGTCCACACTGTACACCCCAAGGATAGTCCTAAATCTTCAGAGGATTCATGTCTTTCCTTAGGAGGGTATGTAAGTGTTCAACTAGATTGTGCAAATCTGATTTTGACTAAGGATTAAAACTATAAATGCAGGGAGATCAGCCCTCTTCTTTACCTAGGTTGGTTGAGAATACTTCCTGAATCCTAGCAACTGATAAAATGACTTGTTCAGCTCTCTGTCACTGAGACTCCAAGGAGGGAGATGTCAGGGGATCTCTAGCACTCTCTTCTCATGGAAATGGCCAGGCAGAGGACCCAATACTGATCCAAATCCAAATCACAGCACCACAGACTATGGAAGAAAATTAACCATAGCAACTGTTAGCATAAGGCAGTGGTTCTCAGCTTGGGTGGGGTGGAGGAGGTGAAGAGGGGGGCAATGGCACAAAGGACATGTGCCAATGCCTGAAGACGTTTTTGGTTGTCACAACTTGGGAGGTGAGAGTACTACTGGCTTCTAGTAGGTAGAAGCCAGGGATGCTATTAAACATCTTGTAATGTGCAGGATAGACTCTCACAACAAAGAATTATCCAGCTCAAAATGTCAGTAGTGCAAAAATTGAGAAATCTGGCATGAGTCTTTGTAATAAAACTGCCAGCTATCAGAAGGCTCTGAAGGAGACATTTGTTTTGAGGAAAGAGGGCAAAATTTTTAGAGCTTTAACAGGAAGTGTCAAAGTTGGGTAATTTGGGCAAAAGTATTTCTGTGAATATGGAAGAGTTGTTCTTGCAGGTTAGTAGGTGTTGGTTGGGTAATTCATATTTATCCAGAGGGGTGGGGAAGAGTTAGGAGCCAAGGTCATGGCCGAGAGGATTGCGAGGAACAGCTATGAGGGTCAAGGACAAGTGGGGACCAGAGTAGAAAATTATTTTATTAGAACAATATGAAACACATAATAGGAGAGTCATGGGAGTGGAAACGTGTTATCAAAATGTAAGATTCTGCCTAATGGAGGAATTTTGTCCCCTTGGGAATAAATAAGAATATGAATATAATAATTAAGTTAGTTTACTGTTCAAAGAACTATGTAATATGGAATTCAATCTGCAGTACTGGTCTGGTCAAGGCAATGATATTTAGGTAGAAAATATTAAACCTCTTCTGTTTTTCCTTTAGAGACATACCAAAGATTTTTAATTGAGTAATTTTAACCTCACAGCTCCTTACCGGGTTGATCCTTATACAAACTAAACTAAAATGGGCAGGATTCTTAGCTATAGTGGAATGTCTTCTAAACAAATATGTGGCTCAAAGAAGTTAACGGAAAATGATGTGGAATATAGACAGTCTGGACTGTTTGGCCAAGCTGAATGATATCTGTAAAGATTGCAGGCTTTTAAAATTCAGCAGTACAGAAGAGAGTTTCTTTGAAAAATGTTTTTAAGTACAAACATCAATTCCTCATTAAATCTACGTGTTTTTAAATTGTCCTCCACTAAATGTTTTTCTAAGTTAAACAAAAATATTTGAAGGAAATTTAACAGGTTTCAATAGGTGAAAAAGACTTCCTATCACAACCAGGCAGAAAAAAATGACACTTTTATGAGTGGAGGCCTGCCATGGAAATACTTTTAACAAAGCATCTTCCACAAAGCAACCTGGTCAAAGACTGAAGAACAGAGATATGCATATGAGGAAGCACAATGCTTGGTAATAAACAGGCCTGTTTCTTTTTATGTGTAATCTTTTAGCTTTCTGCCTGGATGATGTTATATAAGGCCATCATAATCAACAAATTTCACTGCTGCTGAGGAGAAGAGGAAGTCTAAACACATCAGCAATTTCTTAAGAAAGTGCAAATGCCAAACAAATCAGGAATTCATTAACTAGATGGTGCTGACATTTCCCAGTGGCGTTGGAGAACTGAACCATTCATTCTTCAATCTTTACCCAGGAACAGGAGGCTCTCTGATAGTGTGTATGAAGTGTAGATTTTTTTTAAAAACGTGATCTGATGTGCATTCCCACCTTCAGGTTTTAGTTTTATTGGACATGACCTAAGGTGCCTCAATGGGTGACAGACCTTCCAGAACTCATTCCCAATTAATGCTCACTGATCATCTCTGACCAGAGACACTGAAGTTTCAACATCATCTACAACCTGTTATATCACAGAGGAAATATAGCAAAATTTCTTACTAAACTCCTTTTTACATTTTTCTACAGATTATGTGGTTGGGTTTTTCTTGGAAATATTATTTTATAATTTCATCTTTATATTTGATTCACTGGAGTCAGAATCTATTTATAGATGATAAACAGGAAGTTTAAATAATAATTGACAATTCTTTTCTCTTTACCACGTGAATGTCAGAATAAAAAGTGCCCTAAAAGGAAGACAATAAGAATGTAAAATAAAGGCATACAGCTTCAGCCAATGTAAGGCAAGCAGAGACAGTCTGTGTGAATAATTAAGTAAAAGAAAATCTCACAATCATGTGGCTTAACAAACAATTCCCAGCTCAAGCCCCTGGGTAAAGAACTTTCCTAAATACTTCCTCATATTTATCTTTCATAATATAAGACACTGATTGATTCTTAAATTGTTTTAAACTACCTGCTCACAAAAACTGAAAACTTAATCTTAGTTGCATTAAGTGAAGAAACATACATTTAATGTTTATTACAATATCAATATTATGTTAACATTTCAAAGAGCTTCTTACTCTGAATCATATTGAACATATTGGTATGACATTGGTTCAAGAGTGTTTCGTAGAATTATATTTGGCTTTAAAACATTAAACAGATTTTAATTGATTTTTCTGAATTAAATGCAAATATCTATAGGCACTCTTGCTTTGAGTATTATTTTGAGATATCATTTTAGAATGTTTTTCAAATTATATTTTATTTTGTAATTTAGTAGGAAATGGGAAAAGAGAAGGATTTACTATTGTTTTATAAGTGTAGCAACTTCAGATCAAAATGTTTTCAACTTAGAGTTCATGTTTGTCAGATCACCAATAGTTCAACTCTTTCGTTTCATATTTTTCAGTCTTTCCTTATATATTCTAATGTTTAAATTATTTTCTATTAGAAATAGAAAGTTATATTCAATCCAGTCAATGACTTATTTACAATGAAAATCAAGATAAAAAATTCTTAATAGATTCTAAAATTTTTACTCTTTGTGTAAAAGATTACAGACAAGATCTTGAGCACCAGGCCTCCTGTGCCTTAATGCTTCTTTATGCATACTGGCCTACATAGGCAGAAAGCTAGGCAATTGATCTGAAAATCTAATGCAGTTAAGATAACAAATTCTAAATTCTCTGCTTGTCAGATATATTCTAAAGCCAAGAATATTGGCAAAACTTTTATATATGGTGGTAGAAAATTTTTATAGGTAGCTAATAGTACACCTCTTAAGTATACAACTGTGATTATTCTGTTTCTACCTAGAAGTCTCTACCTAAAAGTTTTAACCACAAGAAATTTTAACTATGTTCATACACTAGAACATTCACTTTATCTTTACAAATCTTCTGAAGATTCCAAAACTGCTGGTCCTTCTGTGCAAGTTTGATTAATTATCCCTTGATTACTTGAAGTTTGCCCTCTAGACTTTCCTCAAGAACAATTAATTTGGACAGTATTTCTTAAGCTCTTGCATATTCAAAACTATTTCATCATAGCCTTTATACTTGAAGTGTAAAGATATAAATGGATGTAAAATCATGGGTTTTATGTATTACTTCCTTGTACAATTATAAATTTTGCTTGGCTATCTTTAAAAGTACAGTAATTCTTCAAAGCAATGTGTCTGTGTGGATCGTTCTGGAATAGTTTTTATCTGCTAAAAGTGTGCCTTTTCAATTTGAAATTTCAAGTGGTTTTCTTTGTCTCAAGAAAGTAGTTATAGTTTTAAACAGTTCTTCTCTCCTGTTGTTTTAGTTTTTTATTTTCTGGGACTCCAATTATGCATTTTTGGGGATCTCCTTTGTATGATTTTTATATCTATAATTTTTTTCTAAAATCCAATTTTACATCTCTATTTCTATTTCTTTTTTCTTTTTTGCATTTCTCTTTCCTTAATGAGTTTTTGTGCTCTTAGAAATTAGTGTCTATTTCTCAAAGTTTTATCTTTTTATTCTATTTCCCTTCTGAGTTCTTCCATTTCCAGTTTCATATATTTCTGTTGTCTGACCATAACCTCCCTGAGATCTTATACTTCCATTTTGTGAATTTTTCTTTATAACTGCATATATTCATTTTAATTCATGTTGGTTTGATGGCTATAGTTTTTATATATATATATATATTTTTTAATTTTGGTATCATTAATCTACAATTACATGAAGAACAGTATGTTTAATAGGCTCCCCCATACCCCAAGTCTCCCCCACAAACCCCAGTACAGTCACTGTCCATCAGCATAGTAAGATGTTGTAGAATCACTACTTGTCTCTCTGTATTGCCCAGCCCTCCTCTTGCCCCTCCCACACTATACATGCTAGTCGTAATGCCCCCTTTCTTCTTTCCTGCCCTTATCCCTTCCTAGCCTCCCATTCTCCCCAGTCTTTCCCTTTGGTAACTGTTAGTCCATTCTTGGGTTCTGTGATTCTGCTGCTGTTTTGTTCCTTCAGTTTTTCCTTTGTTTTTATACTCCACAGATGAGTGAAATCATTTGGTACTTGTCTTTCTCCACTTGGCTTATTTCACTGAGCATAATACCCTCTAGCTCCATCCATGTTGTTGCAAATTGTAGGATTTGTTTTCTTCTTATGGTTGAATAATATTCCATTGTGTATATGTACCACCTCTTCTTTATGCATTCATATACTGATGGACACTTAGGTTGCTTCCATTTCTTGGCTATTGTAAATAGTGCTGTGATAAACATAGGGGTGCATCTGTCTTTTTCAAACTGGAGTGCTGCATTCTTAAGGTAAATTCCTAGAAGTGGAATTCCTGGGTCAAATGGTAAGTCTATTTTGAGCATTTTGAGGAACCTCCATATTGCTTTCCACAATAGTTGAACTAATTTACATTCCCACCAGCAGTGTAGGAGGGTTCCCCTTTCTCCACAACCAAGCCAACATTTGTTGTTGTTTGTCTTTTGGATGGTAGCCATCTTACTGGTGTGAGGTGATATCTCATTGTGGTTTTAATTTACATTTCTCTGATAACTAGTGATGTGGAGCATCTTTTCATGTGTCTGTTGGCCATCTGAATTTCTTCTTTGGAGAAGTGTCTGTTCAGCTCCTCTGCCCATTTTTTAATTAGATTGTTTGCTTTTTGTTTGTTGATGTGCATGAGCTCTTTATATATTTTGGATGTCAAGCCTTTATCGGATCTGTCATTTACAAATATATTCTCCCATACTGTAGGGTACCTTTTTGTTCTATTGATGGTATCCTTTGCTGTACAGAAGCTTTTCAGCTTGATATATTCCCACTTGTTCATTTTTGCTTTTGTTTTCCTTGCCCGGGGATATATGTTCATGAAGAAGTCGCTCATGTTTATGTCCAAGAGATTTTTGCCTAGGTTTTTTTCTAAGAGTTTTATGGTTTCATGACTTACATTCAAGTCTTTGATCCATTTTGAATTTACTTTTGTGTATGGGGTTAGACAGTGATCCAGTTTCATTCTCTTACATGTAGCTGTCCAGTTTTGTCAGCACCATCTGTTGAAGAGACTGTCATTTCCCCATTGTATGTCCATGACTCCTTTATTGAATATTAATTGACCATATATGTTTGGGTTAATTTCTGGAGTCTCTAATCTCTTCTACTGGTCTGTGGCTCTGTTCTTGTGCCAGTACCAAATTGTCTTGATCACTATGGCTTTGTAGTAGAGCTTGAAGTTGGGAAGTGAGATCCCCCCACCCACTTTCTTCTTCTTTCTCAGAATTGCTTTGGCTATTTGGGGTCTTTGGTGGTTCCGTATGTATTTTTTAAGTATTTGTTCCAGTTCATTGAAGAATGCTGTTGGTAATTTGATAGGGATTGCATCCAATCTGTATATTGCTTTGGGCAGGATGGCCATTTTGACGATATTAATTCTTCCTAGCCAGGAGCATGGGATGAGTTTCCATTTGTTAGTGACCTCTTTAATTTCTCTTAAGAGTGTCTTGTAGTTTTCAGGGTATATATCTTTCACTTCCTTGGTTAGGTTTATTCCTAGGTATTTTATTCTTTTTCAATGCTATTGTGAATGGAATTGTTTTCCTGATTTCTCTTTCTATTAGTTCATTGTTAGTGTATAGGAAAGCCACAGATTTCTGTGTGTTAATTTTGTATCCTGCAACTTTGCTGAATTCCAATATTAGTTCTAGTCTTCTATTTTTTGGAAAACTTTACGGAGAATGGGTATTATGTCTTCTCTGTATGTCTGATAAAATTCCGAGGTAAATCCATCTGGCCCGGGGGTTTTGTTCTTGGGTAGTTTTTTGATTACTGCTTCAATTTCGTTGCTGGTAATTGGTCTGCTTAGATTTTCTGTTTCTTTCTGGGTCAGTCTTGGAAGGTTGTATTTTTCTAGGAAGTTGTCCATTTCTCCTAGGTTTTCCAGCTTGTTAGCATAGGTTTTCATAGTATTCTCTAATAATTCTTTGTATTTCTGTGGGGTCCGTCGTGATTTTTCCATTCTCGTTTCTGATTCTGTTGATGTGTATTGATTCTCTTTTTCTCTTAATAAGTCTGGCTAGAGGCTTATCTATTCTGTTTATTTTCTCAAAAAACCAGCTCTTGGTTTCATTGATTTTTTTCTATTGTTTTATTCTTTTCAACTTTATTTATTTCTTCTCTGATCTTTATTATGTCCCTCCTTCTGCTGACCTTAGGCCTCATTTGTTCTTCTTTTCCAATTTCAATAATTGTGACGTTAGGGTATTCATTTGGGATTGTTCTTCCTTCTTTAAATATGCCTGGATTGCTATATACTTTTCCTCTTAAGACTGCTTTTGCTGCGTCCCACAGAAATTGGGGCTTTGTGTTGTTGTTGTCATTTGTTTCCATATATTGCTGGATCTCCATTTTAATTTGGTCATTGATCCATTGATTATTTAGGAGCATGTTGTTAAGCCTCCATGTGTTTGTGAGCCTTTTTGGTTTCTTTGTACAATTTATTTCTAGTTTTATGCCTTTGTGGTCTGAAAAGTTGGTTGGTAGGATTTCAATCTTTTTGAATTTACTGAGGCTCTTTTTGTGTCCTAGTATGTGGTCTATTCTGGAGAATGTTCCATGTGCACTTGAGAAGAATGTGTATCCTGTTGCTTTTGGATGTAGAGTTCTGTAGATGCCTATTAGGTCCATTTGTTCTACTGTGTTGTTCAGTGCCTCTGTGTCCTTACTTATTTTCTGTCTGTTGGATCTGTCCTTTGGAGTGAGTGGTGTGTTGAAGTCTCCTAGAATGAATGCATTGCATTCTATTTCCTCCTTTAATTCTGTTGGCATTTGTTTTATGTATGTTGTTGCTCCTGTGTTGGGTGCATATATATTTATAATGGTTATATCCTCTTGTTGGACTGAGCCCTTTATCATTATGTAATGTCCTTCTTTATCTCTTGTTACTTTCTTTGTTTTGAAGTCTATTTTGTCTTATACTAGAATAGCAGCACCTGCTTTTTTCTCCCTGTTGTTTGCATGAAATATCTTTTTCCATTCCTTGACTTTTAATCTGTGCATGTTTGAGGTGAGTCTCTTGTAAGCTGCATATGGACGGGTCTTGCTGTTTTATCCATTCTATTACTCTGTGTCTTTTGATTGGTGCATTCAGTCCATTTACATTTAGGGTGATTATTGAAAGATATGTACTTATTGCCATTGCAGGCTTTAAGTTTGTGGTTACCAAAGGTTCAAGGTTAGCTTCTTTACTATCTTACTGTCTAACTTAACTTGCTTATTGAGCTATTATAAACACAGTCTGATGATTCTTTATTTCTCTCCCTTCTTATTCCTCCTCCTTCATTCTTCATATGTTGGGTGTTTTTTTCTGTGCTCTTTTTAGGAGTGCTCCCATTTAGAGCAGTCCCTGTAAGATGCCCTGTAGAGGTGGTTTGTGGGAGGCAAATTCCCTCAACTTTTGCTTGTCTGGGAATTGTTTAATCCCTCCTTTATATTTAAATGATAATTGTGCTGTATATAGTATCCTTGGTTCTGTTTCATTGCATTAAATATATCATTCCATTCACTTCTGGCCTGTAAGGTTTCTGTTGAGAAGTCTGATGATAGCCTGATGGGTTTTCCTTTGTAGGTGACCTTTTTTCTCTCTCTGGCTGCCTTTAATACTCTGTCCTTGTCCTTGATCTTTGCCATTTTAATTATTATTTGTCTTGGTGTTGTCATCTTTGGGTCCTATCTCTCGGGAGTTCTGTGTGCTCCCGTGGTCTGAGCAACTATTTCCTCCTCCAGTTTGGGGTAGTTTTCAGCAATTATTTCTTCAAAAACACTTTCTATCCCTTTTTCTCTCTTCTTCTTCTTCTGGTACCCCTATAATGCAGATATTGTTCCTTTTGTATTGGTCACACAGTTCTCTTAATATTGTTTCATTTCTGGAGATCCTTTTATCTCTTTCTGCATCAGCTTCTATGCGTTCCTGTTCTCTGGTTTCTATTCCATTAATGGCCTCTTGCATCCCATCTGTTCTGCTTTTAAGTTCTTCCAGAGATTGTTTTATTTATTTAGTCTCCCTCTGTACTTGCTCCTTTAGCTCTTGCATATTTCTCTGCAGATCCAGCAGCATGTTTATGATTGTTATTTTGAATTCTTTTTCAGGGAGACTGCTTAGGTCTGTCTCCACAGGTCCTCTCTTAGCGGTTGTCTGGACTATTTTAGACTGGACTAAATTCTTCTGCCTTTTCATGGTGATAGCGGTGGATGTAGGCAGGTTGTGGGTGTGTCAGCTGGGAGAAGAAAGTCCTTCCCTGCTTGCTGGATGCCTTTCCCTTCTGCACTGCCTATTATGGTTACCCGCACTCCTAGAGCAGCCACTGGGTTAATCCCCTAAGCTGCTGGGGGTGGGGTCTCCATCAGAGCAGCGCAGAGCCTTGCGGGGAGTGGCAGGCACACTGGGTGCGCTCCCCCCAGAAAGCGGTGCCCCTGCCAGGCAGCTGTGTGCCAGCTGCAGCCTTTGGTCTGGCCCAGGTGGCTGTACGTCAGGCTGGGATTCTGGGCGGCTGCTGGGGGCACGGCTGCTCCTGGGCTGCTCCTCTGCCACTGCTGCCGGCTCCCACAGGCTGTTCCCGGGCCCTTCTGGTGCCGCCACCACCAGTGCATGTGGGCCACACTAGAGCCCCTCTCGTGCCAACACAGGTGCACGCGGGCCTCTCCTGGGCCCCTCTGGTACCGTGACCACTGTAGGCGCAGGCCACTCCTGGGCCGCTCAGTTGCCACCACTGTGGGCTCGCATGGGCCTCTCCCGGGCCCCTCTGGCACTGCAGCCACCGGTGCGCGCAGGCCACTCCCAGGCCGCTCGGTCGCTGCTGCCGTGGGTTTGCACGGGCTGCTCCCGAGATGCTCAGTTGCCACCACAGCAGGCTCACGCATGTTGCTCCTGGTACCCTCTGGCGCCACCGGCGTGCGTGGGCCGCTCCCAGTCCCCTCTGGTGCTGCCGCCCCCGGCATGCGCTGCTGCTCTCCCACTACTGGGCCAGTGTGTCAGGTGATTCCCCATTTGGGGGAACGATTGGCAGGCTGCTTTTTTGCTGTGAGGGGCTTGAGAGCTGCGCTGCCGCCCTGGGTGTTAGGGCACCTAAAGTTCTCTGGGATTCCCAGCTGCTGGCTAAGTGTGCCAGGGTGACTTCCTCCAGCTGTGGGGTCCCTGTCTCTTTAAGTCTTGCAAAAAACACTCACTTTTCTTTTGTCTCAGGGGCGCTGGTTCCAGGGACCTGCCCACAGGATTTGCTTTTCCGTTTCACTAATATCCAGCACCCCATGCACCGTATGTCTGCACTCTGGTTGCGGATTCTAGAGCTGGTTGTTTAGCAGTCCTGAGCTTTCACTCCCTCCCCATTCTGACTCCTTTCTTCCCGCCAGGTTCTGGGGTGGGGTAGCATTGGGCTCCCTCCTGGCCGCGGCTTGTATCTTATCCCCTTCGTGTGATCTTGAGTTCTTGCAGATGTAGATGTAGCCTGGCTGTTGTACTGCATCCACTTGTGTCTCTTTTAGGAATAATTGTATTTATTGTATTTTCATAAATATATATGTTTTTGGGAGAAGATTTCCACTGAACCACTCATGCCGCCATCTTGGCTCCACCCCCACCATGGCTATAGTTTTTATCTGCTTTATCTTAACCTCTTTTCTGGTGCATTTTTATCATCAGTAGGAAAGGTATGCTACTTCTTTTCACATTTATAATATTTTTGTATGAATGTTATAATTATTACTCTTTGTTACTTAAATAAGTTAAAATTTCCTGAAGCTTTAAAAATATCAGAAGGGCTAGTATAACTTTCCAGCTTTTACCAGTCAAAGATCTCTCATGCCCCGGGTTACTTCCTCATATGGTGCCTCTGTAAAGACTTGCCTCCATTGCCTCTCAGGATCTAGTCTGATGCTGGAGGACTTCTACTGGAAGCCCTCAGTTTTCCTGATGTCTTTCTTTGTTGTCATCACAAGTGAATAGATCTTGTCTTTCAAATGATTTTTTTTTCTTTCTGCAACTTTCTATACTTTCTATCTTCACCAACCCTAGAAGTCTTGTCCTGTTGATTCTCAAACCTGTCCATAAAAGTTCACTCTCAGAATAGGATCTTATCTTCCTAGGATGACTATTTGCTGTAAATTTAAGAGGTCTCTGTAGCTGGGCCCTTCTACACTCACCTGTCTTCCTCACAGCTCTGTCCCAACCTCCCATGTAGACCTGCTTTGCAGGTTAATTCAGTGGCCTTTGAAGACCTTGAAAATAATTTTGAGTTTGCAGGCTCTCTCTCTGACTTTTATTTGTAAATAGTACAGATTGTGGATCTTATGTTTGTTTGTTCTGTGGGGTTTCCAGAAAGAGAAATGAGATGACTCAGAACTATACTACTATATTTCAAGAGGAGCTGAAAATATCATAGGAAGTTCTGTTTAATTGTAATTCTAGGACAAAATCAAAATCAAAAATATTTTTCCTTTTCTAGAGTCAGGTTACTAAGTGATATACTCTGACAGCAAATTATCTTATACACTGGAGTTTAATAAGTCAAAATAAGTTTTATCAAACTACGAAATACACTTGTTTCACTGTATTATGGAATATATTTTGATCCCCCAAAATCATATGTTGAAGACCTAATGTACAGTACCTCAGAATGTAACAATATTTGAAGTTGAGTTCTTTACAGAAGTGATTAGGTGGGGTGGGGGAAAGACGTGATTAAATTAAATGAGGCCATTAAGGTAGATCCTAATCCAAGAAAAGAAAATTTGGATGTGTAGAAGTGTACACATAGAGGAAAGGCCATGTAAAGACACAGCAAGCCATCGGAAAGTTCATCCATCTATGAGTTAAGGAGAGGCCTCAGAAGAAACCAAACCTGCTGGCACCTTGACCTTGGACTTCTAGCCTCAAGAACTATGAGAAAATTGATTTCTGTTGTTTAAGCCACCTATTATTTTATTATGGCAGCCCTAGAAAACTAATATATATTGCTACGTCTGAAATTCATTTAGAAAGAGTAAGTATACCTCTGTAGTACCCAATGGAGAAGAAAAAGGAGGTTTGTTGTTATGAGTTGAGATAAGAGGGTATGGAATGCTGTCCCTAGAATCTATGACTATACCTCATATTTAGCTGCAGGCCTGGTTTTATATGACTAATACAAGTGATTTTGTTCCTAAATAAATAGGTTTTCAAATGATACACTAAACAGCTATTAAAAATTAGCAATGCTTGCTTTTTCCTATTTTCTTACATCTTGCCATTTCTTCTATCTTTCCACCTAAAATATTCCTTTTCTCAATGTCTAACATTCTATTATCTTCTGCACACATCCTTATTTTTTAGTTACCTTGTCAAAACCCCATTATTAACCACAAGGACTTTCTAGACAACAGCAATATGTTGGTTTTCAGTATCTGCACATAAGTTTATGTTCTCACAAAGCTGATTGGGGATTAGGAATTGCAGAGAAAGAAGTTAGAGGTATGGAAGCCATAAAGCATATGCATTGTCATTTCTGCCCCGATACTCTTTAGATGGTTCTAAAGTGCTTTCCACACACAGAACTCCACCTCAGCTCTCACCCAGGAATTCTGCAGTCAAAAGCATAATAGCATAACTTCCTGTTTATTTCATTTTTCAGAATTTTATTTTATTGTGTTATATATTTTTATGCTGTTCCATTCAGTTTGTAGGCACATTTTTGAAAAAAATATCGTCTTTAATATGAGGATTTAAATGAGAATTTTTGCTGATATAAAAAAAATTATACTTCAAAAAGATTACATTTATCTGATGATATTCTAAACTTAAATACAAATTAGACTGCTGATCTTGCTTTGTCACTCTTCTTCTTAATTCTAATGTGTGTATACAGTACTGAGGCTCAAGATGAATTTTAAAATGCTTACATCAGTACCTATACTTATTATTTTTCTAACTGAATACTGATGTATTAATATGTCAGAAATGATTTTCTGGACTGCAAGACTCCTAATCCATTTACCCTACAACTTCCATTTCTTCATGTCTGAATTTCCTCCCTTCCCCATTTTGAGTTTTATAATCCATCACTCCCTTTGAATACCTTCAATTCCTTTGACAAACCCTCCCTGTGGTTCTTGGAATCCTGTATTAATTTAACTATCTGCCGATTCTCACAAGTATCAGTACAGTTAATTAAAGCTGGGAAAAAAATACACAATAGTGACTGGCCTTACTATAAATTTATGACCACATACCTCAAGTAAGTATTAAACATCTTACTTCTATTGTATATTTACTCCGTCACTCTCTTAAATGACTTTAACACTTTTCCTTTCTCTTCAAATATCCAACATTCTTTTCTCTGTCTCTTGATTCTCAGCATATTATCTTGCTTCATGTTTCATTAAGAAAATAGAATCTGTCACAAGGGAACAAGTTTATCCTCCCAACCAAATCTCCCAACTTCCTGGCCTCTGGACAAATATTATCTCTCTTCCCTCCTAATGAAGTTGATGAAGTGGTCACCCATCTCCTACCCAAGGTCTGGCTTTCCCTGGTGCTCTAGACTCTACCTCCTCTCTCAGTAACCAGCTATCCCATCCTCCTGATCATCAGCTTCTGTCATCAACATACAAACACTTTTTGGTTACTCATCTTTTAAAAAAATTCTTTGCCCTCCCAATACCTTCCTGTTTTCTGCTTCCCTTCATAACAATTCTTAAAAGAACTGTCAATGGTTATTGCTGCTCTTCTTAGTATACTATTCTTTCATTAACCTACTCCATTTTGGCATCTATTGCCATTGTTCCATTGATTTTACTGTAGCCACAGTATAAATGGCTTCCAGATTCTTACCTAAGATGACTCTTCAGCTGCCTTCTACATAGCGAACTACTCCTTCCCATGAACTCTCTAGGTTTTCTCCCCACTCCAACATCTGATCCTCCACAAATTTGTTTTCTGGCTCCAAATTCATTCCTATACCTCTAAATAGCAATTACTCCAGGACTCAGCCTTCCTCTTTCCTTTGTTGACACAGTCTCCTCTCTTCTGACACAAGCTCTTACCTAGTGCATTGCTAGCCCAATACTGTCTGTCTATGACTCGGTGTATTTAGCACTCTCTGCTCTCAGCATGCTCACTTGGCTGGCGTCTGGCTAGAGCAGCCTAGGAATGGTTTGCACTGATCTCAAGGTTTGGAACCAGATGGCTGCAGTGGAGCTGTTACTACAGACCAAGAAGCTCCACACCAGAGGCTTATCCACTTCTACCCTCTCCTTGTACTGAATCACTGGGACTCTGGCTTCCGCCATGGCTGCCTGGCAGGAAAGTTAATGCCTCACTGAGGCGGGTTAATACCCCATAGAGCAGACTTTGACCAGGGGAACCATGAAATGAGAATGAGAATGATGACAAATTTTTCTCCTTTCCTCTCCCCTTGAAAGACTATTCAGAGACATGGTGATTTCGTATACCCTCCAGAAGGTATGTAATGTGATCAAGCTAACAGCTCTCTGGCTCTGTAATGCACTGCCTCATGTTTGCTCTCTGCCTCACTCTCCTTTCCTCTCACTCCGGTTTTCCTGGGATTGCCAATAAACTGTTCACAAGACTTAAGACACAATTAGTTTGTGGATAATTTCAAAACATATGTATCTCTGGCCCTAACTCTCCCCAAATCACCGAAGTTGTGTATCCATTTACCTACCTAATTTCTTCACCTGATACATAATTGACCATTCACATGTAAAAATATCCCAGAATTTCTCCAGAAAATCTTCTCTTTCAGTCTCTCTCAGATGA
Source organism: Manis pentadactyla (assembly GCF_030020395.1). Taxonomy (NCBI): domain Eukaryota; kingdom Metazoa; phylum Chordata; class Mammalia; order Pholidota; family Manidae; genus Manis; species Manis pentadactyla. Next base: position 73,203,828 of record NC_080020.1, read on the forward strand.
ATACACGATTCCAGATCCACCCACTTATTTCATCCCTCATATCCAACCAGTCATCATGTCCTCAATTGTTGGCTCAATTCAAAAGATGTCCCCAAACAGTCCATTCCCTTCATTCCACTGTAAGATAGAACCTTAATCATCTGTCACCTGGGTTACCCCACAGACCTCCTGATTTCCTGTTTCATGTTCTTTTACTCTTAGAATCTGTACAAAAATGATCTTTTTAAAATATGAGTAGACCATGTCTACTGCTTAACTCTGTGTGTTAGCTTCCTATTGCTTTTGGGAAAAACCAAACCCCTTCTCATTGAGCCTGGAAAGGCCTATATAATCTGCCTAATTACTCCAATTTCATCTCCTAGAATTTTCCCCCTTGTGTTTGGGCTCCAGTCCTGTTGATTTCCTCCAAGTTCATTCTTACCTTAAAGCCAGGCCTTTGCAATTGCTGTACCTCTGTCTAGAATTTTCTACCCCTGAACAATCCTAAGGAAAGTTGCTTTTTGTCATTTATGCCTCAATCAAAAAGGCACATCCTAAATGAGGCTTTCTCTTAACCATTCAATAAGTTTTCAATCTCCCCCCATAAGTCATCCCTTCATATAACACTTTTATTTTTTTCATAGTATTTACCACTATCTAAAATTATCTAGTTATTTGTTTTCTCTTTCTCTTTACTATCACATAATTTCCATGACAAGGACCTTGTATGGCTCTTCATTATAGTGTCTCCAGTACCAAGAAAGGACTTGGCATATTCATAATATTCTAATTGGCATTTGTTAAGTAGTCAAGTACATGACTGATTAAATGAATTAACTAATGATTCCAAGCAATTACATTGCATTCTTTACAAATATACCTGAATTTTACATAGATTATTTAAGTGCCTTATTGTGTTTTAAAATGATTCATTTTTATAATAAAAAGCAGAGTCTAATTCAGCTATGCCTATAAAGATCATTGGAATTAGGAAAACAATCTGATTAGTTTGTTTAGTATCTTTGTGCCCCCTACTAATGCATTAAGATAATCCTTCCTTCCTTCCTTCCCTCCTTCCTTCCTTCCTTCCTTCCTTCCTTCCTTCCTTCCTTCCTTCCTTCCTTCCTTCCTTCCTTCCTTCCTTCCTTCCTTCCTTCCTTCCTTTCTTTCTTTCTTTCTTTCTTTCTTTCTTTCTTTCTTTCTTTCTTTCTTTCTTTCTTTCCTTTTCTTTCTATCTCTCAGATAACTTTTTCTTTCATAATAACAATATCATTCAGTTTTTCATTTGATGATACAGACATAGGATCTGAAACAAATGACAGTTTTTAAAAACAATCTCAAGTGAAATGAAAGGAAACTTGATTTTTTTCCTTTTATTCCACATGGAAAGAGAACTAGTGCATGAATCTCCAGTATCCTCAGCCTTGGGTGCCAGGAGGGTGAAGATGGTGGGTGGAGTGATGATTACTCTGCAGATGGAGTCTGCATTAAGATCTCTGCCCCCTAAACCTGACTGAAGGAAATAAAGTAAGAAAAAGGCAGATTAAGAGAGCATCAAGGTGGCCAAATAGCTTGATTTACTCTCACATCTGAAAAACTTTCATTAAGATTTACATCATGATGCTGACCTAAGTGGCAAAGCAATTTTTTCATAGCCGAACAGAAAAGCTAATACTCTCTCATTGGGTCAGGTAACCTTTTTCTTGCTCACAGCAAGTAATGGAGTTTGCCTCCTGTGAATGAGACTGACCAATGGACATATGGCGCTGCATTCCAGTGAAGCAGGTTCCCCATGTGATAAATCGGCCCTCCACTTATTAAGCTTTTTAAAAAATCCTTTCTCATTTTCCTTACTGAGCTTCAGAAAGATTGTGTACACTTTTTAGAAAATGCTCAGGCTGATATTAAAATGCCCAGCATGATTTTTTTTTATTAAGGTATCATTGATATACAATCTTATGCTTAGGTTTCGCATAAGAAACATTGTGGTTACTAAGTTCACCCTTATTATCAAGTCCCCCCCACACACAACCCATTGCAGTCACTGTCCATAAGATGCTATAGAGTTATTATTTGTCTTCTCCATGCTATATGGCCTTCCCCGTGATGTACCTATATTGTGAGTGCTAATTATAGTGCCCCTTACTCCCTTCTCCTTCCCTCCCACCTGCCCTCCCCAACCCCTTCCCTTTGGTAAACACTAGTCCTTTCTTGTGAGTCTGCTGTTGTTTTGATCCTTCAGTTTTACACTGTTGTTCTGCTCCACAAATGGATGAAATCATTTGGTACTTGTCTTTCTCTGCCTGGCTTATTTCACTAAGCATAATACCCTCTAGCTCCATCCATGTTGTTCCAAAAGGGAGGATTTGTTTTCTTCTTATGGCTGAATAATATTCCATTGGGTACATGTACCAGATCTTCTTTATCCATTCGTCTACTGATGGACACTTAGGTTGCTTCCATGTCTTGGCTATTGTAAATAATGCTGCAGTAAACATAGGGGTGCATATGTCCTTTTGATTCAGGGATCTTCTTTTCTCTGGGTAAATTCCAAGGACTGAAATGACTGGGTCAAATGGCATTTCTATTTTTAATTTTTGGAGGAACCTCCATATTGCTTTCCACAATGGCTGAACTAATTTACATTCCCACCAACAGTGTAGGAGGATTCCCCTTTCTCCACATCCTTGTGAACATTTGTTGTTTCTTGTATGTTGGATGTTGGCCATCCTAAATGTTGTAAGGTAATATCTCATAGTGGCTTTAATTTGCATTTCCCTGATAATTAGCAATGTGGAACATCTTTTCATGTGCCTGTTGGCCATCTGAATTTCTTCTTTGGAGAAGGGTCTGTTCATATCCTCTGCCCATTTCTTAATAGGGTTATTTGCTTCTTGGGTATTGAGGTGTGTGAGCTCTTTATGTATTTTGGATGTTAACCCCTTATCAGATATGTCATTTATGAATATATTCTACCACACTGTAAGGTGCCTTTTTGTTCTACTGATGGTGTCCTTTGCTGTACAGAAGCTTTTTAGTTTGATGTAGTACCACTTGTTCATTTTTGCTTCTGTTTCCCTTGCCCAAGGAGATATGTTCATGAAAAAGTTGCTCATGTTTATATTCGAGAGAGTTTTGCCTATTTTCTTCTAAGAGTTTTATGGTTTCATGACTTGTATTCAGGTCTTTGATCCATTTTGAGTTTACTTTTGTGTATGGAGTTAGAGAGTAATCCAGTTTCATTCTCTTACATGTAGCTGTCCAGTTTTGCCAACACCTGTTGTTGAAGAGGCTATCCTTCCTCCACTGTATGTCCATGGCTCCTTTATCATATATTAATTGACTATATATGCTTGGGTTTCTATCTGGGCTCTCTATTCTGTACCACTGACCTATTGGTCTATTCTTGGGCCAGTACCAAATTGTCTTGATTACTTTGGCTTTGTAGTAGAGCTTGAAGTTGGGGAGCATACTTCACCCACACTCTACTTCATTTTTCCTTCTAAGGATTGTTTTGGCTATTCAGGATCTTTTGTGGTTCATGTGAATTTTAGAACTATTTGTTCAAGTTCATTGAAGAATGCTGTCAGTATTTTGATAGCGATTGCATTGAATCTGTAGATTGTTTTAGGCAGGATTAACAATATTAATTTTCCCACCCATGAGCATAGGATGTATTTCCATTTATTGGTGTCTTCTTTGATTTCTCTCATGAGTGTCTGTAGTTTTCAGGGTAAAGGTCTTTCACTTCCTTGGTTAGGTTTATTTCTAGGTATTTTGTTCTTTCTGATGCAATTGTGAATGGAATTGTGTTCCTGATTTCTCTTTCTATTAGTTCATCATTAGTGTATAGGAGTGCAACATTTTTCTGTGTATTAATTTTGTATCCTGCAATGTTGCTGAATTCAAATATTAGATCTAGTAGTTTTTTAGTGGATTCTCTAGGGTTTTTTATGTACAATATCATGTCATCTGCAAACAGTGACAGTTTAACTTCTTTACCAATCTGAATGCCTTTTATTTCTTTGTGTTGTCTGATTGCCCTGGCAAGGACATCCAGAACTATGTTGAATAAAACTGGGGAGAATTGGCGGTCTTGTCTTGTTCCCAATCTTAAAGGAAAGGCTTTCAACTTCTCACTGTTAAATATGATGTTGGCTGTGGGCTTGTCATATATGGCCTTTATTATGTTGAGGTACTTGCCCTCTATACCCATTTTGTTGAGAGTTTTTATCATGAATGGATGTTGAATTTTGTTGAGTGCTTTTTCAGCATCTATGGAGATGATCATGTGGGTTTTGTCCATCTTTTAGTTGATGTGGTGGATGAATTTGATGGATTTTCCAATGTTGTACCATCCTTGAATCCCTGGAATAAATCCCACTTGATCATGTTGTATGATCTTTTTAATGTATTTTTTAATTCAGTTTGCTAGTAATGTGTTGAGGATTTTTGCATCTATGTTCATCAGGGATATTGGTCTGTAGTTTTCTTTTTTTGTGGTGTCTTTGCCTGGTTTTAGTATTAGAGTGATGCTGGCTTTATAGAATGAGTTTAGAAGTATTTGCTCCTCTTCTACTTTTTGGAAAACTTTAAGGAGGATGGGTATTAGGTCTTCTCTAAGTGTCTTATAAAATTCAGTGGTGAGGGGATTGGATTAAAGATGGCGGCATGAGAGGTGAGACAGGGACCTCCTCCTAAAACCACATATAATATGAAAATATAATTAATACAACTAATCCTGAAAGAGCAACAGGAAAGAAGGCTGCACCAGACTGCATACACCTGGAGAAAACAGCAAACCTCACAGAACAGGGTAATGTACCAAAGCTGTGACCCGGTGGGACACAAGCCCTTCCCCCACCCCAGCTCACCAGCAGGAGGAAGAGAAACAGAGTGGGGAGGGAGTGGAGGCCTGGGACTGCTGAAAACCTAACCCTAGAGATCTGCTCTGGGACCACGAACCTACATTGATGGTGCTTGGGTTGGAACTTAAACGATCTTCAGATTCTCCATCCCCCTCTGGCTTGCTATGCAGCTCCAAGGCCTCTGAAACTGATATGCAGCCTGCTGTGTTTTCCTCCCAGCTAGCCTGCACCTGGCTCTCAAACTGGCAGCCCCTGCTCTGGCATCAGGACAGCCAGAGGGAAGCCCCGCTTACAGCAACTACAAACACAAAGCACAGAGGCTTACCCTGGTCTGTTCAGCCCACTGGTTCTGGCAGTGGAGGCAGGCATAGCACCTGGGAATCAGAAAACAGCTCTTTCTTCCCCCAAGCACCACCACCACTCCCCTGCAACGCCCAACATCACTCCAGGGGCTGAGCAGCCAAAGAGTAGAGCTTCTGAGTGCTAGAGGGTGCCACATACAAATATGAAACATCAAAGGAACCTGTTTAAAAGCAAAATCTCAACACCAGAGAAAGGGCTGAGTGAGACTGAATTAATAAATCTCCATGAAACAGATTTCAAAATAAAAATCATAAACATGCTCATGGAAGTATAGAAAAATATTCAAGAACTCAGGAATGAATTCAAGATGGAGATCCAATCACTGAAGAGCAGAATGGAGGGTATTAAAAGCAAATTAGATACGGTGGAGGAGAAGATAAATGAAATAGAAACTAGGGATAAGAATACAAAGAAGCTGAGGCACAGGTAGTAAAAAGGATCTCTAGGAATAATACAATACTGAGAGAACTGTGTGACCAATCGAAACAGAACAATATTTGTATTATAGTGGTACCAGAAGAAGAAGAAGAGAGAAAAAGGGATAGAAAGTGTCTTTGAGGTAGTAATTGCCGAAAACTTCCCCAGCCTGGGGAAGGAGATAGTCTATCAGGCCATGGAGGTGCATAGATCTCCCAACACAAGGGACCCAAGGAGAACAACACCAAGACATATAATAGCTAAAATGGCAAATATCAAGGATAAGTACAGACTATTAAAAGCAGAGAGAGAGAGAGAAATAAGATCACATACAAAGGAAAGCCCATCAGGCTATCATCAGACTTCTCAGCAGGAACCTTACAGGCTAGAAGGGAGTGGCATGATATATTTAATGCAATGAAGCAGAAGGACCTCAAATCAAGAATACTTAATCTGGCAAGATTATCATTTAAATTTGAATGAGGGATTAAACAATTCCACATAAGCAAATGCTGAGAGAATTTACCTCCCACAAACCATCTCCACAGTGTATTCTAGAGGGACTGCTATAGCTGGAAGTGTTCCTAAGGTTAATTAGCTGTCACCAGAGGTAAGAAAAAGGGATAGACAAAGAGTAAAGAATATTATACCTAATATGTAAAGAATGGAGGAGGAAAAAAAGGAGGGGGAAAAAAAGAGAACCTTTAGATTGTGTTTGTGATAGCATACTAAGTGAGTTAAGTTAGACTCTTAGATAGTAAGGAAGTCACCCTTGAACCTTTGGTAATGACAAATCTAAAGCCTGAAATGGCAATAAGTGCATACTTATAGATAATCACCCTAAATGTAAATGGTCTGAATGCACCAATCAAAAGACATAGAGTCACTGAATGGATTAAAAAACAAGACCCAACTATATGCTGCCTACAAGATACTCACTTCAAACCCAAAGACATACACAGACTAAAAGTGAAGGGATGGGAAAAGATATTTCATGAACCTAATAGGGAGAAAAAAGCAGGAGCTGCAGTACATGTATCAGACAAAATAGACTTCAAAACAAAGAAAGTCACAAGAGACAATGATGGACATTACAATATGATAAAGGGGTCAGTCCAACAAGAGGATATAACCATTATAAATATCTATGCACCCAACACAGGAGCACCTACATATGTGAAACAAATAGTAACACAATTAAAAGGGGAAATAGAATGCAATGCATTCATTCTAGGAGACTTCAACACTCCACTCACTCCGAAGGACAGGTCAACCAGACAGAAAATACGTAAGGAGGCGGAGGCACTGAACAACACATTAGAACAGATGGACCTAACAGACATCTACAGAACTCTCCACCATAAAGCAGCAGGATACACATTCTTCTCAAGTGCACATGGAACATTTTCAAGAGTAGAGCATATACTAAGCCACAAAAAGAGCCTTGGTAAGTACAAAAGATTGAAATTGTATCAACCAGCTTCTCAGACCACAAGGTTATGAAAGTAGAAATAAATTTCACAAAGGAAACAAAAAGTCCCATGAACACATGGAGGCTACACAACATGCTTCTAAACAACCAATGGACCAATGATGAAATAAAAACAGAGAGCAAGCAATAAGTGGAGACAAATGACAACAATAATTCAACCACACAAAATCTGTGGGATGCACTAAAGGTGCTGCTAAGAAGGAAGTATATTACAATACAAGCCTATCTCAGGAAAGAAGAACAATCCCATATGAACAGTCTAAACTCACAATTCACAAAACTAGAAAAAGGACAACAATGAGGCCCAATGTCAGTAGAAGGAGGGACTTAATAAAGATTAGACAATAAATAAATAAAATCGAGGAAAATAAAACAATAGAAAGAATCAATGAAAGCACGAGCTGATTCTTCGAGAAAATAAACAAAATAGATAAACCCCTAGCAAGAATTTTTAAGAAAAGCACAGAGTCTACACATGTAAACAGAATCAGAAATGAGAAAGGAAAAATCCCTATGGACACCACAGAAACACAAAGAATTATTAGACAATACTATGAAAAATTATATGCTAACAAACTGGTTAACCTTGAAGAAATGGACAACTTTCTAGAAAAATACAACCTTCCAAGGCTGACCCAGAAAGAAACAGAAAATCTGAACAGACCAATAACTAGCAACAAAATTGAATTAGTAATCAAAAAACTACCTAAGAACAAAACCCCTGAAACAGATGGCTTCACTGCTGAATTTTATCAAACATTTAGTGAAGATCTAATACCCATCCTCCTTAACGTTTTCAAAAAAGTAGAAGAGGAAGGAGTACTTCCAAACTCATTCTATGAGGCCAGCATCACTCTAATACCAAAACCAGGCAAAGACACCACAAAAAAGAAAATTACAGATCAATATCCCTGATGAACATAGATGCAAAAATACTCAACAAAATATTAGCAAACTGAATTCAAAAATACATCAGGAAGATCATCCATCATGATCAAGTGGGAAATATTCCAGGGATGTAAGCATCATACAATATTAGAAAAATCCATCAAATTCCTCCACCACGTCAACAAAAAAAAAAAGAACAGAACCCACACGATCATCTCCATAGATTCCGAAAAAGCATTTGACAAAATTCAACATCCATTCATGATAAAAACTTTCAACAAAATGGGTACTGAGGGCAAAAACCTCAACATAATAAAGGCCATATATGACAAACCCACAGCCAACATCATACTTAACAGCAAGAAGATGAAAGCCTTTCCTTTAAGATTGGGAACAAGACATGGTTGCCCACTCTCCCCACTTTTATTCAACATAGTTCTGGACATCCTCGCCACAGCAATCAGACAACACAGAGGAATAAAAGGCATCCAGATTGGTAAAGAAGTTAAACTGTCACTGTTTGCAGATGACATGATATTGTACATAAAAAATCCCTAAAGAATCCACTCCAAAACTACTAGATCTAATATCTGAATTCAGCAACATTGAAGGATACAAAATTAATACGCAGAAATCTGTTGCACTCCTATACGTTAATGATGAACTAACTGAAAGAGAAATCAGGAAAAGAATTCCATTCATAATTGTATCAGAAAGAACAAAATACCCAGAAATAAACCTAACCAAGGAAGTGAAAGACTTATATGCTGAAAACTACAGACACTCATGAGAGAAATTAAAGAAGATAGCAATAAATGGAAACACATCCCATGATCATGGATAGGAAGAATTAATATCATCAAAATAGCCATGCTATGTAAAGCAATCTATAGATTCAATGCAATGCCTATCAAAATACCAACAACATTCTTCAAAGAACTAGAGAAAATAATTCTAAAATTCATATGGGACTGCAAAAGACCCCAAATAGCCACAGCAATCCTGAGAAGGAAGAAAAAACGTGGGGACATTGTGCTCCCTGACTTTGAGCTCTACTGCAAAGCCACAGTAATCAGACAATTTGGTACTGGCACAAGAACAGACCAATAAACCAATAGAACAGACTAGAGAGTACAAACCCAAGTACATACAATGGGGAAATGACAGCCTCTTCAACAGCTGGTGTTGGCAAAACTAGACAGCTACATGCAAGAGAATGAAACTGGATTGCTGTCCATCCCCAAACACAAAAGTAAACTCGAAATGGATTAAAGACCTGAATGTAAGTCATGAAACCATAAAACTCTTAGAAGAAAACATAGGCAAAAATCTCCTGAATATAAACATGAGTGACTTTTTTCTGAATCTGTCTCCTCGAGCATGGGAAACAAAAGCAAAAATGAACACATGGGAATACATCAAACTTAAGAGCTTCTGTACAGCAAAGGACACCATCAACAGAACAAAAAAGGCATCCTGCAGTATGGGAGAATATATTTGTAAACGACATATCCAACAAGGGGTTAACATCCAAACTATGTAAAGAACTCACACACCTCAACACCCAAAAAACAAATAACCTGATTAAAAAATGGGCGGAGGATATGAACAGACATTTCTCCAGAGAATAAATTCAGATGGCCAACAGGCACATGAAAAGATGCTCCACATCACTAATTATCATGGAAATGCAAATAAAAACCACAGTGAGATATCACCCCACACCAGTTATGACGGTCGGTATCAATAAGACTGAGAACAGCAAACGCTGGCGAGAATGTGGAGAAAGGGGGACCCTCCTACACCTCTGGTTGGAATGTAAGCTAGTTCAACCATTGTAAACAGCAATATGGAGATTCCTCAGAAAACTAAAAATAGAAATACCATTTGACCTGGGAACTCCAGTCCTAGGAGTTTACCCAAAGAATATAATTTCTCAGTTTCAAAAAGAAATGTGCACCCCTATGTTTATTGGAGCACTATTTACAATAGCTGACATATGGAAGCAACCTGAGTGTCCATCAGTAGACGAAATGGATAAAGAAGAGGTGGTCAAATACACAATGGAATACTACTCAGCCATAGGAAAGAAACAAATTCTGCAATTTTCAACAACATGGATGGAGCTGGAGGATATTATGCTCAGTGAAATAAGCCAGGCAGAGAAAGACAAGTACCAAATGATTTCCCTCATTTGTGGAGTATAACAACAAAGCAAAACTGAAGGAACAAAACAGTAGCAGACTCACAGACTCCAAGAAGGGACTAGCAGTTACCAAAGGGGAGGTGGGGAATGGTGAGTGGGGAGGGAGGGAGAAGGGATTGAGGAGTATAATGGTTGGCACACATGGTGTTGGGCGAATCAGAGGAAAGACAGTGTAGCATAGAGAAGGCAAATAGTGACTCTGTGGCATCTTACTACACTGATGGGCACTGACTGCAATAGGGTATCGGGGGACACGATAACAGGGCTGAATGTAGTAACCACCTTTTTTCATTTGAAACCTTCATAAGAGTGTGTATAAATAATACCTTAATAAAATAAAAAATTCAGTGGTGAAGCCCTCTGTAGGTTTTGTTCTTGAGTAGTTTTTTGTTTTCTGATTGAATTTAATTGCTGGTAATTGGTCTGTTCAGATTTTCTGTTTCTTCCTGGGTAAGCCTTGGAAGGTTGTATTTTTCTAGAAAGTTCTCCATTTCTTCTATACTATCCAGTTTGTTAGCATATAATTTTTCATAGTATTCTCTAATAATTATTTGTATTTTTGTGGTGTCTCTAGTCACTTTTCCTTTCTCATTTCTGATTCTGTTTATGTGTATAGACTCTCCTTTTTTCTTGATAAGTCTGGCTAGGGGTTTATCTATTTTGTTTATTTTCTCAAAGAACCAGCTCTTGGTTTCATTAATTTTTTTCTATTGTTTTATTCTTCTCAATTTTATTTATTTATTGTCTGATCTTTATTATGTCCCTCCTTCTACTGACTTGGGGCCTCATTTGTTCTTTTTCCAGTTTCATTCATTGTGAGTTAAGACTTTTCATTTGAGATTGTTCTTCCTTTTTAAAATTGGCCTAAATTGCTGTATACTTTCCTCCTACAACTGCCTTCGCCACTCCCCACAGAAGTTGGGGCATTAAGCTGTTCTTTTCATTTGTCATCATGTATTTCTTGATCTCTGTTTAAATTTGTTCATTGATCAGTTGGTTATTTAGGAGCATGTTGTGAAGCCTCCATGTGTTCGTGGTCCTTTTTGTTTTCTCTGTACAATTTATTTCTAGTTTCATACCTTTGTGATCTGAGAAGTTGGCTGGTACAATTTCAATCTTTTTGAATTTGCTGAGGCTCTTTCTGTGGCCTAGAATGTGATCTATTCCGGGAAATGTTCCATGTACACTTGAAAAGAATGTGCATCCTGCTACTTTAGGGTGGAGTGTTCTATAGATGTCTGTCAGGTCCATCTGTCCTAATGTGTTTGTTCTGTGCCTCTGTCTCCTTACTTATTTTCTGTCTGGGTGATCTGTTCTTTGGAGTGAGTGGTGTGTTGAAGTTTTCTAAAATGAATGCATTGCATTCTGTTTCCCCCTTTAATTCTGTTAGTATTTGTTGCACATATTTGGGTGCTCCCATGTCAGGTGCATAGATATTTATAATTATATCCTCCTGGTGGACTGACCCTTTTGTCATTATATAATGTCCTTCTTTTTCTCTTGTTATTTTCTTTGTTTTGAAATATATTCTATCTGATGGAAGTATGCAACTCCTGCTATTTTTCCCCTATTGTTTACATGAAATATCTTTTTCCATCCCTTCACTTTTAGTGTGTGTATGCCTTTGGGTTTGAAGTGAGTCTCTTGTAGGTAGGATATAATTGGGTCTTTTTTATGCATTATGTAACTCTGTGTCTTTTGATTGGTGCACTCAGTCCATTTACACTTAGGGTGATTATCGATAGATATGTACTTATTGCCATTGCAGGCTTTGGATTGTTGGTTAACAAAGGTTCAAGGGCAGCTTCCTTATCTAACAGTTTAACTCAACTCACTAATTATGCTATTATAAACACAATCTCAAGTTTCTTTTTTTTTTGCTCCCTTCTTTTTCTTCCTTTTCCACTCTTTATATGTTAGGTGTCATATTCTGTACTCTTTGTGTATCCCTTGACTGACTTTGTGGGTAGCTGATTTAATTTTGTATTTGGTTAGTAATTAATTGGTCTACTTCCTTTACTGTGGTTTTGTTTTCTCTGGTGACAGCTATTTAGCCTTAGGAGCACTTCTATCCTTTAAAATACACTGTAGAGATGGTTTGTGGGAGGTAGATTCCCTCAACTCTTGCTTATCTGGAAATTGTTTAATCCCTCCTTCAAATTGAAATGATAAATTTTCTGGGTAGAGTATTCTTGGATGAATTCCCTTCTGTTTTATTTCATTGAATATATTATATCACTCCTTGCTGGCCTGTAAGGTTTCTACTGAGAAGTCTGATGATAGCCTGATGGGTTTTCTTTTGTAGGTGATCTTTTTTCTCTCTCTTGCTGCTTTTAATACTCTCTCCTTGTCCTTGATCTTTGCAAGTTTAATTATTATATGTCTTGGTGTTGTCTTCCTTGGGTTCTTTGTGTTGACCAGCATGATTTTCCAAAACACTTGGGAGAAAATATGACCCTGTACCTTAGGATCCAAGTTCCTAAAATAAACTGGAAAATAAAGCAAACACATAAACAAACACAGACACACATACACAGAGACAGCACCACATTAAAGAGATTTAAGTTGTGGCAGAAATAACTGGAATGTTGTTTTATGTAAATGATTTTAGAAAATTGATTTCTGTAAGTGGGGATAATCAGAGAGGAAAGATACCACAGAGATACAAAGTGACTATCTTCAAAGCTGTTACACTAACAGTCCCAAAGTAGCAAAGCATAGTAGTCACAGTATAAACTAGTTAAGACATTACTACCATTGAATGGCAGTGGGGGAGGGGGCACTGCAACCATCTCTGTTAGAGAGAGATGGCAAGCTGAGTCCCTCTAGGCTCACCTTGGCCATGTTAGGGAATTTTCTTTTCTTGATTATGACCAACTGGTTCTCCTGGACCATTGTTAATGTTTATGGTATCTCCATGTGAATATTAAAAAAAAAAAGTATTCCATCCTCAGTATGGAAATTTTATAGTAGTGTATTATTTATTCTACGATAAGGAGAGACTCATTTCATATAGATTATACAAATCAAATAATTGAATTTAAGAGAAAAGAAAATTGGGAATTAAGAGCCACATCATTAAGATATAATAATTTGTTATAAAATAGTTATTTCTCTCACTTTAATGGAAACAATATTCTTTATGGCTGTACTTATGCTTGGTTGTTATAGTTTTATAGAAAATGTAACTACACAGAACCCTTTTTTAAGACATGAGTGTCTTTAAGATTTTTTTATTATTGAGGTATAATTGACTTAGAATATTACATTAGGTTTAGGTATACAACACACTGATTCAACATTTGTATACACTGGGAAGTGATCCTCACAGTAAGTCTAGTTACCCTCTGTAACCTTACAAAAGTAATTAAATATTACTGACAATATTTCCTATGCTGTACATTACATCCCCATGACTTACTCATTTTAAAACTGAAATTTTGTACTTCTTGATCCCCTTCACCGATTTCAAAGCCTACTCATAACCTCTTTCCTCTGGGAACCACCAATCTGTTCTCTGTATCTGTGAGTCTGGGTTTTGTTTTGCTTATTTGTGTTGCTTTTTAGATTCCATATATAAGTGAAATCATGCAGTATTTGTCTTTGTCTATCTTTCTTCATGTAATACCTTTAAGGTTGATCCATGTTGATACAAATGGAAAGATTTCATTTTTATGGCTGCATAGTATTCCATTGTACATACATACATACATGGATACATGCATACCATGTCTTCTTTATCCATTCATCTACTGATGGATACTTAGGCTATTTCCATATATTGACTATTTTAAATAATGCTGCTGTACACATAGGGGCACATAAAACTTTCCAAATTAATGTTTTCCTTTTTTTTCAGATAGATATACAGTAGTAGAATTGCTGGATCATACAGTAGTTCTATTTTTAATTTCTTGAGGAATCTTTGTTGAGTTTTCCATGATTGCTGCACCCACCAATTTATATTTCCACCAGTAGTGCACAAGGGTTCCTTTTCTCCACATCCTCACCAACACTCATTAGTTACTTCTTTTTCAAAAACAGCAATTCTGAGTATACTGTGATATCTCATTGTGATTTTGTTTGCATTTCCCTGATGATAGGTGATATTTAGCATCTTTTCATGTGCCTCTTGGCCATCTGTTTGTCTTTCCTGAAAAAATGTTTATTCAAATCATCTGTCCATTTTTATTGAAATTGTTTGAATTTTGTTATTGTATGAGTTTTGTATGTTTTGGATATTAACCATTTGACAGAAATATAACTTGTAAATATGTTCTCCCATTCAGTAGGTTGCCTTTTCATTTTCCTTTGCTGTTTAGAAGGATTTTTGATATAGTCTCATATATTTTTGCTTTTTTTCCCTTGCTTTTGGAGTAACTTCCAAAAATCATCTCTTCAGACTGATGTCAAGGAGGTTACTGTCTATGTTATCTTCAGGTCTTACATTCAAGCCTTCAATCCATTTTGAGTTAGTTTTTTTATATATGAGTTTATATATATATACATAAGATATTTATATAAGATAGATAACATATATATATAAGGTAAGATAGTGATCTAGTTTCATTCTTTGGCATGTAGCTGTCCAGTTTACCCAGCACCACTTATTGAAGAGACTGTCCTTTCCCCATTGTATATTCTTGCCTCCTTTGTCATAAATAAATTGACCATATATGCATGGTCTTATTTCTGGGCTCTGTATTCTGTTACATTGATCTATGTGTCTGTTTTTATGATAATACTATACTGCTTTGATTACTAAAGTTCGGTAATATAGTTTGAATCAGAGGATATGATACCACTAGCTTTGTTCTTTCTCGGCATTATTTTGGCTATTCAAGGTTTTTTCTAGATCCATATAAATTTTAGAAGTATTTGTTCTAGGTCTGCAAAAAATGCCCTTGGAATGTAGAAGGGGATTACACTGAATCTGAAGATTGCTTTGGTTAGTATGGTCATTTTAACACTCTTAATTCTTCCAACCCATGAGAACAGAATATCTTTCCATTTATTTGTATCTTCTTCAATATTTCATCAATATCTTGTAGTTTTCAGTGTACAAGTCTTTAACTTCCCTGGTTAAATTTATTTCTAGGCATTTTATTCTTTTTCATACATTCATAAATAGAAATGTTTCCCTGGTTTCTCTTTCTGATAGTTCATTGTTGGTGTATAAAAATGCAACAGATTTTTGTATGTTATTTTTGTATCTTACCACATTATTATATTCATTTATTGGCTTTTGGTAAAATCTTTAGGGTAGTCTATATGTAGTATCATGTTCTGCAGATAGTGACAGTTTTACTTCTTCTTTGCCAATTTACATGCCTTTTATTTCTTTTTCTTACCTAATTGCTATAGCTAGGACTTCCAATACTATGTTGAATAAAAATAGTGAGAGTGGGCATCCTTGTCTTGCTCCTGATCTTAAAGGAAAAACTTCAGGTTTTCACAATTGTATGTCATATTAGCTGTAGGTTTGTCATATGTGGCCTTTATCATGTTGAGGTACATTCCCTCTTTACCCACTATATTGAGTTTTTATCACAAATGGATGTTGAATTTTTTCAAATGCTTTTTCTGTATTGAGATTCTGTGATTTTTATCTTTCATTTTGTTAATGTGGTGTATTATATTGACTAATATGTAGCTCTTGAACCTTGCATCCCTGGAATTGTACTGTATGATTCTTTTAATGTATTATTGAAATCAGTTTGCTAGTACCTTTTTTGAGGCTTTTTTCATTTATGTTCATCAGATATATTGGTCTATAATTTTCTTTTTTTGTGGTGTCCTTGTCTAGTTTTGGTATGAGGGTAACACATGCCTTGTAAAATGAGTTTTGAAGCTTTCCCTTTTCTACAATTTTGTTTTTGGAAGACTTTAAGAAGAATAAGATTTAAATCTTTGAGTGTTTGGTAGAACTCAGCAATAGAGTCGTCTGATTGTGGGCTTTTGTTTTTTGGGAATTTTATTACTGATTCAAGTTCCTTACTAGAAGGTGTTCTGTTTCTTCATAATTCATTCTTGGAAGATTGTAAATTTCTAGGACTTGCCATTTTTTTAGGTTGGCCAATTAGTTGGCACATAATTGTTCATAGTAGTCTTAATGATCCTTTGTATTTCTAGTGTATCCATTGTAACTTCCCCTCTTTCATTTCTAATTTTATTTATTTGAGCTCTCTTTCTTTTTTAGTGAGTCTAGCTAAAGATATGTCAGTTCTGTTTATCTTTTCAAAGAACCAGCTCTTAGCTTCATTGATCTTTTCTATCACCCTTTTAGTCTCTATTTTTATTTCTGTTCTGATCTTTATGATTTCCTTCCTTCTACCAACTTTGGGCTTCATTTCTGCTTTTTTATGTAGTTCCTTTAAGCATACAGTTAAATTATTTCAGATCTCCTGTTTCTTGAGGTGGGCCTGTATTGCTATTGCTATGAACTTCCCTCTTATAACTGCTTTTGTTGCATCTCATAGATGTTGTTATGTCATGTTTCAATTTTCATTTGTGTCTCTCTACATTTTTAAATTTCTCCTTTGATTTCTTTTATGACCCAGTAGTTGTTCAATAATATGTTGGTTAATCTCCATGTATTTGTAGTTTTTCCACTTTTCCTCTTGTAATCAATTTCTAGTTTCATCCCATTGTGGTCACTGAAGATGCTTATTATGACTTTAATGATCTTGAGTTTACTGAGAACTGTCTTTGGCCTAACATGTGATTTATCCTGGAGAATGTTCCCTGTAGAGTTGAGATTGTATATCCCACTGCTTTTGGATGGAATGTTCTGTTATTATTTGTTAGATCTATCTGGTCTAATGTCATTTAAGGTTGATATTTCCTTATTAGTTTTCTGTCTGAAGGATTTAGCCATTGATGTAAGGATGTTAAATTACCCAGTTATTATTAGATTTGTGTCAATTTCTCCCTTCAGGTCTGTTAATTTTTGCTTTATATATTTTCATGCTTCTGTATTGGGTGCCTATATTCACAAATATATATCTCCTTGCTGGATTGACTCCTTTACTATTATTTAGTCCCCCTCTTTGTCTTTTATTACAGTCTTTGTTTCAAAGCCTATTTTTTCTGATATGAGTACAGCTTTACTAAGCTTTCTTTTCTTTTCCATTTTTATAGAATATCTTCTTCCAACCCTTTACTTTCATTTTGTGTGTGTCCTTACTTCTGAGGTTAGTCTCTTGTAGGTAGTATATAAATGTGTCTTGGTTTTAATGCATTCAGCCACTCTGTCTTTTGACTGGAGTCTATTTATATTTAAAGTAATTATTGATACTTACCACTTGTCAATATATTGCCATTTTGTTAATTGTGTTCTGGTTGTTTTTGTGATCCTTTCTTTTCTTTCTCTCTTCCCTATGTATATAACAGTCTGTTTTTAGTTGATAGCAACTGAAATTTGAACACATTAAAAAACTACATTTTTACACTCCCCCTCATTTTTACATTTTGATATCAGTTTTTACATCTTTTTATTTTATGTATCCCTTAAGTAATTATTGAAGTTTTAGTCAATCTTACTACCTTTGTGTTTTAACCTTCTTGGTAGCTTTATAATGTTAGGATCCAGGACTCCGGGGTTTCCCCAGAGAGCAAACCACACGGACACGGAGATGTAAATCCAAGCAAAGTCTTTATTCAGCCAGCTAGCTGGGGCCGACAGCACCTCCCCTGACACGCAGGCCGAGTCCGAGCTGCCGACCCCTAGGCAACTTTAGGTATGGATTATGTAGGGTTTTCACAGCCGTTGCACCAAAGCCCACGCATTTCTACAACCAATAATTTTAAAACACATTCTATATATTCTATATTTTAACCAATGGAGTTGAAACGAGGACGCCCCGGTTACCTAACCGCTTCCCGTAATCTCTAGCTCACACAAGCGTGTCTACATGACTTATCATGGGTTATGTCCCGAGGCTACTGCCCACCTCTGGTTATCTAACTTAGGGCAGGCGTGTTAGCTTCAGGCAGTTTCTACGAAAACTGGGTGTCTCTTGCTCTAGGGTTTAGCTAGGTTTTATTAGTTCTTTTTCCTGACTTTTGCTGCTCTTTGCACTTCTTTACATTCCCCCCTTTTCTTGATCAGACTGAGGAATCTTCCACAGCGGCACCTAGGGCCTGATACTTTTGACGAAGGACCAGAAGTTGGACAGTGTTAATCCTCTCCCGTACAAACCTAAGCAGCCTGTTTATTATGCACGGACCGATTGTAAGCAACAACAACAGGATGACTAATGGCCCCGCAATGGCCGAGAGGAGGGTAGTGAACCAAGGCTTGTATTTGAACCAAGACTCAAACCAGCTTTCGTTATTTTCATATTCTTTACGCCTCTTCTCTAGATCCGTTTTTAGTTTGGCTAAGGAATCTCTGACTGCACCTGTCTTATCTACATAGAAACAGCACTCTTCCTTTAGGGCTGCACACAGTCCACCTTCCTCTAAAAACAAGAGGTCCAGGCCCCTTTGGTTTTGTAGGACCACCTCTGACAGGGAGGTGAGGGATTGCTCCAGGTCTGATATTGACTGTCGGAGTTGTTCTAGGTCCCTGTCAACTGCCAGCCTCAGGGCTGTGAGCCCTTTTTCCCGAGTTACAAGGGCTGCGACCCCAGTGCCTGCCCCTGCTATCCCTAGGGAGAAGAGGGTCCCAATGGTCAGGGCGGTAACAACCTCCCTCTTGCTCCGGTGGGGGCTCGGCCTTTCTTCCCAATAAGAAAGGAGAGATTCATGAGAATGATACATTAGGCGAGGTAGAATGGCCACCAGCACACAAAACTCACTGTTAGCATTGAACACAGAGGTGGATAGGGCTGGAGTGAGGCCTGTCTTTGAACAGAGCCACCAGCCCGAGGAGGGTATAATCCACTTTTCCTGCTCCCACATGGTGTAAGCGTAGGAAGAGCATAACTGGCCCTGGGCCGTCGAGACTGTGCCTACACACGTACCAGCGACTGAAACCTGAGCGATCGTAAGTCCCCACAGTTTCCCGTCCCAGTAAGTGGGATGGGAGTTGCTGATAGTGTAGGAGCCATTTATCCCGATTGCCTCATAGAAGGGGGGTGAACCTGGGTAGCATAGCCAACAGGGATAGGTGAGGGAGGGAGTGGTGTGGTTAAGAGTCTCTGCTACTGCCTGCACCATTTCCCACATGGGTTTATCTGACTCAGAGGGACCCAGACCCGGTCCTCTTGTGGGCTCTGGAATCAGGGCTACAGCACCTACTGGAACCAGGGCTACGGCTACCAGCAGGGCTATGGGCCAGGCTATGGTGGCTCTGACGACTTGCCCCATGGCTGTTATGGCTATGGCCCCGGCTACTACTACAGGTGGGTCCGGGGCATGTGTTCCGGCGGTTGGCCGGCGGATGTAACTGTCAGTGCCCACCAGGGTGCCCCTCGGGGAGCTGAGCCGGGCGTGAGGCTCAGGCGTACGTCTGGTCGACATTTTCTCGTCCCTTTGGCCCAGGCCCTTGTCCTGGATCGAAGGTGTCTGAGGATGTATAACCGGGTTGGGACCTACGGCGGTGCTGGGAGTTGACACGGCTAATTTGATGGTGAGGATTGAGCCTTCATGTTCCCCATGTCCCCCATATTTATAGTACTTTATCCCCCATTTTAGTCCTTTTATCCAATGCGATACCTCAGTCTTTTTGCCTGTCTCGGTGAATTGACTTCGTACCCAATCCTGGTCCCTTTGGTCACAAGCCTTGTCCATAGGCACGTGACAAGAGATGCTCTGGTTGACATAAAAAAATTTGACAGCATCCTTTTTGTAACTGGCCATCTCCAATCCCCATCGTTCGAGGTCACACAGTCCCTATGTTGGCACACCAGAAGGGCCCCCACCCACATGACTCTCCTTTACCTGCTTCTGGGCAAGCATAAAATCCATGGGAGCGAGCCAAGTTTTGAGGGACATTGGGCTGTCCCCAAAGGGTTCGGTAACCTTGGTTGATCCGTCGAAGACAGAAAAACAGGTCAGGCCACCAGGTTCCGAGTGGCGCAGTGTGTTCTGTGGTACTGATGACCTCCCCAGTTTCGCCGTTAACCAGCATCCAGGTCAGGTCCCATGGCTGAGGGGGGTTGCTGCCTTTGAGCGTGGTTCCCTTGAAGGTCCATATTAAGGTGCTTATCAGCAGGATCCCCTTCATCTTCGGCTTAGGTGTAGTTTTAGGGGATTCGCAGGATGCTGCTGCACCTTCCTCTCTTCCTTGCGGGCCCCTGGATCTTTATGAGGCAGGACCTTCCAAACGTGGGTGTGATGCACCCAGGGAGCGATACCATCAACCTTGAGAGCAGTGGAGGTGGTAAACAATACAACATAAGGTCCCTTCCACCTGGGCTCGAGAATCCTCACTTGGTGTCTCTTGACCCATACCATATCCCCTGGGACTATGCCATGTTCCGGGCTCGGAATTTTCCCGCCCTCGTAATATGCTCTGATCAGGGGCCAGATTTCCTGCTGCACTTTAGCAAGAGCTTGCAACACATTCAGATAGTCAGGGACCGGGTCCTCTGCACCAGGAAGCTGCACTCGCCGAGTTATGGGTGGAGGGGCCCCATACATTACCTCAAATGGAGTTAAACCATGTACATAGGGGGAGTTCTGAGCGCGGAAGATGGCTAAGGGAAGGAGGGTCACCCAGTCCCCGCCAATCTCCAATACCAATTTAGAAAGGGTCTCCTTCAAGGTCCGATTCATTCTCTCTACCTGCCCAGAGCTTTGTGGGTTGTAAGCACAATGTAACTTCCAATCTACCCCCAAAGCCAGGGCTAGTCCCTGCAGGACTTTGCTAACGAAAGCCGGGCCATTATCGGAACTCATGGCTTCAGGGACCCCATATCTGGGGACGATCTCTTCAATTATTTTTTTTTGCTACCACCTGGCTGGTCTCATGCTTGGTTGGGAAAGCCTCCACCCACCCCGAGAAGGTATCCACCATAACCAACAAATACTTATATCCGTACTTCCCTGGTTTTACTTCGGTGAAGTCTATTTCCCAATTCCTCCCTGGAGCCCTCCCCCTTTCCCGAGTACCTGCCGGGTGCAGCTCTCTTGGGGCTGGTCTTAGCATTGCACAGCTACTACATTCTTTCATGATCTGACGAGCTGCCTCATTCTGGTGGGGAAACACCAACTGTGCAGACTGGAAAAGGCTGAGCAGCTTTTTCCAGCCTAGATGGGTGGACTTATGCAGATTAGCAAGCATATACTGTCCTAATGCTTCTGGCAGAATCAATCTACCTTCTTGGTCCCTACCCCAATTTCCTTCCCCAAACACTTTCCCCGAGACTTGTTTCCTAATCCACTCAAGGTCCTGAGGGGAATACTCAGGTTTGGGTGGCAGGGCCGGCAGTTCAGGTATGGGTATCTCGAGGGCTACAAGTACAAGGGAGTCTGAGAGGGCCGCCCTCCTAGCTTCCGCATCAGCATGGTTGTTGCCGATGGCCTCAGGTATCTTCTTTGGTTGGTGGCCCGGTACATGTATAACTGCTACCGCCTTTGGTTTTTCGATAGTGGCTAGTAGTCTTTGGACTTCTTGTAGATTCCTCAGTTCCTTTCCTTCCGCAGAACGGAATCCTCTTTTTTGGGAGATGGCACCATGGACATGGACAGTGCCAAAAGCATACCTGCTATCTGTGTAGATGTTGGCCCGCTTGCCTTCGGCTCTTTCCAAAGCCTCAGCGAGAGCAATAAGTTCCGCCTTCTGTGCTGAGGTGCCAGGGGGCAGAGCTGCGCTCCAAGCAACTTCCCCTTCATGGGTCACTACCGCTGCCCTCTGCTCTCCTGATCCCTTCCTGCACAAAGTTGCTCCCATCTGTATACCAATTTAGCTCACAGTTTGGTAACGGTGTGTCTTTCAGGTCTGCTCGCACCTGTATAATTTCGAAAAGGATGTCTCTACAGTCATGGATGGGGGTCGACAGATCTGGGTCCGGCAGAAGGGTGGCAGGATTTAGGGTCACCGAGTCAGAGAAGACAATTCGTGGAGAATCTAGTAGGAGCCCTTGGTAGTGGGTGAGTCTTGTATTCATCATCCATTTTCCTGGAGGATGCCTGAGGATCCCCTCTACAGTATGTGGGGTTGTTACTCTCAGGTTCTGGCCAAAAGTCAGCTTGTCTGCCTCTTTTACTAGTAG
Organism: Manis pentadactyla; assembly: GCF_030020395.1. Taxonomy (NCBI): domain Eukaryota; kingdom Metazoa; phylum Chordata; class Mammalia; order Pholidota; family Manidae; genus Manis; species Manis pentadactyla. Next base: position 73,226,202 of record NC_080020.1, read on the forward strand.
AGCGATGGCTGCTAGGATACGCAGACAAGGTGGCCACCCAGAGGCCACTGGGTCCAGCCGCTTGGACAAATAGGCCACAGGTCTCTTCCATGGGCCCAGCTGCTGAGCCAGGACTCCTTTAGCCACTCCCTTCTTTTCATCTACAAACAGGATGAAGGGTTTTTCTTGGTCTGGCAGAGATAGGGCGGGGGCCCGGAGGAGAGCTTCTTTCAGTCTGTCAAAAGCCTCTTGTTGTTCTTGATTCCATTGCCAGCCTGGCCCTTCTTTGGTCGCCTCATATAGCGGTCGGGCTATTTCTGCATATCCTGGAACCCAGAGCCTGCAGAACCCGGCTGAGCCAAGAAATTCCCTCACTCCCCGGGGTGAGGAAGGGATGGGGATAGTCAGGATAGTTTGTTTCATGGCCTGCGTTAGCCACCTGGCTCCATTAGATATTTTATACCCCAGGTAGACCACTGACCTCTGACAGATGTGGGCTTTCTTGGCGCTGGCTCGATATCCCAGTGTGCCTAGTTCAGCCAGCAAGTTCCCCGTGGCTTCTTCGCACTCCTCACAGGTTTCTGTGGCCAGCAACAGGTCATCCACATACTGCAACAGTGTCACGTGGGGGTGGCTCCTGCGAAAGGGCTCCAAGTCCTGGCTTAGGGCTTCATTGAATAAGGTGGGAGAGTTCTTGAAGCCCTGTGGCAGTCTAGTCCAGGTAAGTTGCCCATTTCTTCCTCCCCCTGGCTCCTGCCACTCAAAGGCAAACAAAGGCTGACTAACTTCAGAGAGTGGGATACTGAAGAAGGCATCTTTCAGGTCCAGAGTAGTATACCACACATGTGAGGGTGGCAGGTGGCTGAGTAGGGTGTAAGGGTTGGGCACTGTAGGGTGGATGTCTTCTATTCTCTCATTGACCTTTCGCAAGTCCTGCACCGGTCTGTAATCCCCACTGCCAGGCTTCCTTACTGGAAGCAGGGGCGTATTCCATGTGGATCGGCAGGGTTTAAGGATTCCTGTCTCCAACAGTCTGTGGATATGGGGTGCTATCCCTTTCCTAGCCTCTTCTGGTATTGGATACTGCCGGACCCGGACTGGTAGGGCCGCGGCTTTGAGTTGAGCAACAATCGGGGGCAGATGTTTGGCGAGACCGATTCCTCCGGTTTCGGCCCATGTGGAAGGGAACCTCTACAACCAAAAGTCAATTTCTCCCTGTTCTCCCTGGCCCCCCTCTTCTTGATCCGCCTGAAACAGGCGATGTTCATCGGCCAGGGATAGAGTCAAAATATGTACCAGTTGTAAGGGCTGCCCTTCTTTGTCCATGATCTTTATCCCCTCGGGTTCAAAATGGATGCGTGCCCCGACCTTGGTTAGTAAGTCTCTGCCCAGCAATGGTGTGGGGCTCTCGGGTACAACCAGAAATGAGTGAGCGACCTGATGCCTTCCTAGGTCCACTTTTCTGTTAGTAGTCCAGGCACATCTCTTGGACCCTGTCGCTCCTTGGACTATACTTGTGCGTCCTGGGTTTAGGGGACCGTGGGCTTGGTTGAGAACTGAATACTGCGCCCCAGTATCTACCATGAACCCAATGGGAGTCCCCTCCAATGGGAGTCCCCTCCACGCACAGGGTTACCCAGGACTCGGGGAGGGGTGCCGAGCCCCATCCCCGTCAATTCTCCTCTTCTACGTGTAGGGTCTTAACAGGGTTCCCTCCACCTTGTTCCCTCCTTTTGGGGCACTCCCTCTTCCAATGCCCATATCTCTTACACAGGGCGCATTGATCTCGTCCTAGTCGGGATTGGCGGGGCCCTGTTCTTCGAGGTGATCTAGGGCTCTCCTTCACCCCGGCCAGGAATATCCTGGCCATCTCCTCCCTCTGCTTCTTATTCTCCCTCCTCTGAAATTCTCTGTCTTCTTTCCTATTTTTCTCCTGCATTACCCATTTCTCTTTCCTCAGCCTTTCCTCTCTGTCTTCTGGAGTTTCCCTAGCATTGAAGACCTTCTCCGCTTGCTGCAGCATTTCTCTAATAGATATTTCCCCCAGGTCATCCCACTTGTGGAGTTTCCTCTGGATATTGGGGGCTGCCTGATTGATGAATGAAAGGACTACAGCTGATCTATGTTCCTCTGCTTCTGGGTTTATGGGGGTATATTGCCTGTAAGCACCAAACAGCCTTTCCAGATACGCGGCCGGGCTTTCCATTTCCCCCTGAACAATAGTTTTTACTTTAGCCAGGTTAGTGGGCCGCCTGGCAGCCGCCTGGAGACCAGTCATCAGAGTCTGGCGGTAGACCCGGAGACGCTCCCTACCTTCTGCAGTCCCGAAGTCCCAATTCGGGCGTGCAAGTGGGAACGCCCCATCGATGATGGGCTGGAGGGTAGTGGGTCTTCCATTTTCTCCGAGGACATTTTTCCTGGCCTCATTGAGGATACGCTCTCGCTCTTCCGTTGTGAAGAGGGTGCAGAGCAATTGCTGGCAGTCGTCCCATGTGGGACAATGGGTAAACATAATGGACTCCACCAGACCTATAAGACACTTGGAGTCCTCTAAGAAGGGAGGGTTCTGAGTCCTCCAATTATAGAGGTCACTAGATGAAAAGGGCCAGTACTGATATTGTTGAGCTCCGTCCGGACTGCCTGCACCTATGGCATGCACAGGCAGGACCGGCACTGCTCCTTCTGAGGTGGAGGAGGGAGCTTCCCCTTCTTGTTCCCTGGCCCCCTGAGGCCTTAACCGCATTCCTTCCGCTATCCCTGGCCTCCTTCCCTCTCTTGCTGGAGAGCCTGGAAAAGCTGCAGCCATTCCTCCCGCTCTCCCTGGCCTCCTGTTTTCTCTTGCTGAAGAATCTGGAGAAGCTGTGGCCGCCTGGTCCCTGCTGGGCTCCCCAACCTCGTTTTCTAGCCCCCCGGCGGCTTCACCCCATTCCTCCCTCGGAGCCGCATACGGGGGTGGCCGTTCAATTGGCAGAGGGGGGTATAGGGGAGAACTGTCCGGGAGAATGGGTGGTGCCTCGGGGTTCTGGCCCTGCGATCAGAGGGCTTTAAATCTTCCCGGGCAACTAGGACGGAAGTCTTTAGTGGGTCGGTGTGAGGTTTCCCCACCAAAAAGGGCCTCAGCCAGGAAGAGGGATTCTCGGCCAAATTTTCCCAGACAAGAATATAGGGAAGTTGGTTGGGGTGGCCCTCAGGGTCTGGCCGGGAGATAATGGCTTTGACTTTGCCGATAAGGTCCAAGGAAAGAGACCCCTGCATCAGCCAGCCTACTTCAAAGGAAGGCCACTCGGCCGAGCAAAGGGTGTCGAGCTTAACTTTCTTGATGCTAAGACCCATATTTAAGGCCTGTTCCTTGACCTTCGGAAAATGGGAAAGGATCAGACCTTTAGGAGTAGCCTGAGTTTGGCCCATTGTGAGGAAGACAAAGGCGAAGGATAGAGATGCCACTTAAAACAAGATAACTGGTGTATGTGCTTGTGAACGGGTGCCTGTCATTGCACAGTTTTTTTCTTCTGCGGGGGACGCGAATTTATCTGGGATTCGCGGCTGTGACCCCCTTATCCTGTCACGGGAGTCTTCTAGTGGCGGGCGCCCTAATGGCTCTTAATTGCCCGACCCGTGCCCGCGAGGAATGATTTAGTGGCAGAAAGGAGGAACGGAAAGAACAGGAGAACTTCAGAATAGGGGAAACTTAAAATGATAAGCGCAGAAAGAAATATAAACCAAAACACAATAAAACAAGCAACAATAACACTAAACACACACACCACATCTGATCGCACTCGCTCGGACCGGTCCTTCTCTCACTCTGGTGCGCACCACACTCACCACTTTCAGGATCCTCAAAAACTCTCGTGATTCTCCCGAAAGGCATCCATTCGGACTGCCGCAGGGTGACGAGCTCGATCTTTTCCTCCTTGGGCACCAGGTTCCTGCCAATCGGACTTGCCTTCCCAAGGCCGAGTCACTCGGACCCCAGGGCCAGGATTGGTTACCTGGACTTCACCCAGGGTCGCTAACCTGGGGGCCCGGACTACCAACCCGGACTTCCTCACTTGGGGTCACTAACCCGAGACCATACATGGGATGGCGACTCCCGCTTTATAATGGGTTTATGCAGACAGAAGGGGGCGACCCTCGAATTACACTGCCCCGTCCAGACAATTAGACCTTGCCTCCAGCCGTCCTTTGTTCCCAGGGAAGCCGCTCGAATCCCGGACGAGCCCCCAAAATGTTAGGATCCAGGACTCCGAGGTTTCCCCAGAGAGCAAACCACACGGACATGGAGATGTAAATCCAAGCAAAGTCTTTATTCAGCCAGCTAGCTGGGGCCAACAGCACCTCCCCTGACACGCAGGCCGAGTCCGAGCTGCCGACCCCTAGGCAACTTTAGGTATGGATTATATAGGGTTTTCACAGCCATTGCACCGAAGCCCGCGCATTTCTACAACCAATAATTTTAAAACACATTCTATATATTCTATATTTTAACCAATGGAGTTGAAACGAGAACGCCCCGGTTACCTAACCGCTTCTCATAATCTCTAGCTCACACAAGCGTGTCTACGTGACTTATCATGGGTTATGTCCCGAGGCTACTGCCCACCTCTGGTTATCTAACTTAGGGCAGGCGTGTTAGCTTCAGGCAGTTTCTATGAAAACTGGGTGGCTCTTGCTCTGGGGTTTAGCTAGGTTTTATTAGTTCTTTTTCCTGACTTTTGCTGCTCTTTGCACTTCTTTACAATAAGTGATTAATCCACTGCCTTTACTGTATATCTCCTCCAGTGAGATTTTTACTTTCCTATATTTTGTTGTTATTAATTAATACCATTGCTTTCAGCTTAAAGAAGTCCCTTTAACATTTCTTGTGAGGCCAGTTAAGAGGTGATGACCTCCTTTAACTTTTGCTTTTCTGCAAAACTGTTATCTTTTCTCCAATTCTGAATGATAACTTTGCCAGGTAGAGTAGTCTTGGTTGGAAGTTTTTTCTTCATAGCACCTTGAATATGTCATGCCTCTCCCTTCTGGTTTGTAGTTTCTTCTGAGATAACTGCTGATAGGTTTATAGGGTTTTTCTTATACATAACAATTTGTTTTTCTCTTGCTGTTTTTAGTATTCTCTCTTTAACTTTTGACATTTCAATTGTAATGTATCTTGATGTGGCCCTCTTTGGGTTCCTCTTATTGGAATTCCCTGGGATTCCTGGATCTGGATGTCTGTTTCCTTCCTAGGTTAGGCAAGTTTTTAGCCATTATTTCTTTAAATAAGATTTCTGTCCTTTTCTTTCTCTCTCTTCTCTTGGGACCCCAATAATGCAAATATTATTCTGCTCGATGTTGTCCCATAGGTCCATTATCTCATCTTCATTTTTAAAAATTAGTTTTCTTTATGCTGCTCTGTCTGGGTGGGTTCGATTGTTTGTCTTCCAGCTTGCTGAGCTGTTGTTCTGCTTCATCCAGTCTGATAGTGAACCCCTCTAGTATATTTTTCAGTTCAGTTATTGTATTCTTCAGCTCTATGACTTCTGTTTGGTACTTTCTTATATTTTCTTTTTGTTAAAGTTCTCACTGTGTCCATTCATTCCTCTCCTGAGTTTTATGAACATCTTTATGACCATTAATTTGAATTCTTTATCAGGTAGTTTACTTATCTTCATATCATTAATGTCTTTTTCTGAGGTTTTGTCTTGTTCTTTTATTTGGAACATATGTCTCTGTTTCCTCATTTTGCTTGACTGTGTTTGTGTCTTTGTATTAGGTGAAACAGTTACCTCACTCAACCAGAGTATGTGGTAGACTGAGTAGGTAGGTAGCCTGTGTATGTGGTGAAACTTCTTGTTCAACTTTGCCCTAGCAATTGGTTGTCTCTTAAATCTTTGTTGCTTTTCTAAACTGCCTGATTTATTCTTGATATGTCTCCACTTTGAGGTTTTGCCTGGACATGTCAGTGTTCCAAGGAGAAGAATCTCATTTAGCATTTAGTTTCATTCTTATTGGAAGCCAGACCCTCAGGCACCAACTTTAAAAGTATGCAGACATATATGGTCCTGTGGGACAACTGTAATCCCTGCTGGCCACCTGACCATATCTAGAGATGTTTCCTGGGCAACAGTTGTAAGAACTGGGCTCCAGACAAGTGTATAAGTTCTTTTCTGTGAGGTCTCATCTAGCTATAGTGAGGCCAAGGGGGTACACAAGGATGGTGTCTCCCTGCTTATGTCCCTTGGGAACACCTCCTTAACCTCTAGTTGTGTGGAAAACCTGAAGTCTGTCCCTCAGGCTGAAGCTTCATGATAAGTGAAAAGTTATCTTTCATAGGAAGACTGGAGTTGTGTTTCAGTGTGCTGTGTATGCAGTGCCCCAGGGGGCTGCTCTGCCAAGAACTGTCTTTATAACTGTTACATTCTTGTGGAGCTCAAGAATGCCAGCTCCCTTGGCCACCAGGGCCAGTGCAATCAAGGAACATCCCCTGTGGGGAATTTGGGTATCTGTTGGAGAGTGTAAGGGTTGGGCCATGCTTGCTGGCATCAGAAAGGCAGCAGGAAAATTTTTTGACTATGCTCACTCTCGGGCTTCAGGAATGCTGTGGGAGAGTGCCTTGTCTGCATGCACATGCTGGTCAGACTGGAGTAAGAATATACCACAACCTCTCCTGTTTGCCAGGCCCAGCCAGGGTGCTGGAAAGTGTTACAACCTATGCAAATAAATCTCCCCCACATGTATCCTAGGTACTTTTCAAACTGCTTTTTTTTTTGGTGTGATCTCAGGGCAAGCAAAACTGTACATGAGCCCCAAGAGGGGTATCTCAATTTTCTATAGCACTTTGGGGTCCCTGGATGTCAACTCCAGTGGTTTTCCAAGCCATACATTCTGGGGGCTTGTCCCTCTGGCATCTCAGGGATTGAGTTGCCTGATGTAGGGAGTCAACCCACAGTTCATCCAGGAGAAGCGTCAAACTGGTGGGATCCCTCCCTGTTATATGTTGGTGGGTCAGAGGCAGGTTTCAGTTATACAATGTCTCTGCTTCTCCCACACATCTCTATATGGTCTTTGTATCCTTTGTTGCAGAGAAGTAATTCATCTAGTTTTCAGATCTTTTTTAATAGGAAAAGATACACATGTAGCTGTAGATTTGGTGTATTCATGGGAAGAGGTGAGTTCAGGATCTTTTTTGCCACCATTTTGTGGAAGTTGATTTTAAGTTTTTAATAATTTGTAATTCTGAGATATTAGGAATATTGCCAATGAGAACTGGAGTTATTAGAAATTTCTCTAATGAGAACTGGAATATCCAATGAGTTATTCTGCAATGAGAAATGATATTGGAAAAATCAAATAGATAAAAAACTATGAAAGTATTTAGAAATCTGTCTTTTAAGTGATTACTCCAAATGTACTACAATATTTCAACAGGAGTCATACCAAATTTTAGAAAACAACTGCAGATTTTAAAATTACTTAAATATCAGTGGCTCATCAATATCACACTCCTTTACTGTTCTCACTGTTAAATGTCAAATACAAATTTTTACATAGTTATAGTGTTTCTTTTTTGTGTAATTTTTCAAATTATATAGTTGTAGTATTTCATTTTCAAGTAATTCTTCAAATTATATATGTCATCTGGTCCAGTACTTCTCAAACATTAATGTACATATAAATCATATGGGATCTTGTTAAAATGCAGTTTATGTTTCAGGACCTGAGAGTCTGCATTTCTAACAACCTCCCAGGATGCCAATCTTGTTGGTCTGTAGCCCACATAGAAAGGCCATAATATTCTTCCAATGTTGTAAAGCATTCTTTAAAGAAGGGTTAGTATTTTATCTTAGAACTTGTAGCTTTTAAAAATAAAATGTAAATATTAAGCTGCTAAATATTAATAAAGTTAATTTTTATACTAATGAAATTTCCATATTAAAAATAAATAATTTCTACAGTATAATCAGCTAGCCATCATTTGCAATCCTTAATTTATACCTATCTAATACCTATATTGTAGATTATTAATGGTAAATGTCTGTGGATTATAGCATAGTGATTCATGTCATAATTGAGGTACTTTATTAATTTTAAATGGGTATTTAGTAAATCAGTGGTAGATAATGTAAACTGAAATACAAAACGGCAATTTAACCAGTACACTAAATATTAAAAGGGTTTCTTAAATTTTTGTTTCATTTTAAGATACCAAGCAGAACATTAGTGGGAAAAGAGACAAAAACTTACTGAAATGTTTGTATATCAAAAATTTATTTGAATTAATGGATATGTTCCTCTAGGAAACAAAAAACAAATACCAATTCTGTTAGAACAACACACTCTGCTTTCATTTGTCAGAAAATTATTGTAATATGCTAAATTTGTTCAAATAATACACTCTACTGCCATCTGCTGTAAGATGGTCATAATAAATAAACAAATCACTTGTTAGGTGGAGACAAATTTTAATACAAGTACAAACATTTTCCAACTACTAAAGACATCTGTCAGATGCCCAGTATGCCCTTATGCATGGCTCCTTATGTGGCAGGCAACCTGACCAAACCTTAGGGAGTCTGACTCCACTCCTCTGATCTGATGGTGAAGGCTGTTCCTTCAATGGTCCTGGACCATTGAAAAAGGACTTGATATTGTCCTTGTGACATGGTATGAGGAAGGACAACTGCAGACTCCATTAGCATAGACAAGGTACAGCATTCATGTGAGTGGAGTATAGTGGGTTTTCTGGGTCTGACTGGGCAACCAGATGGCTCACCTTTTGCAATCCTTGATTTTATGCCTATCTATACCTATCTAATACCTATCTAATACCTAGCATTCTCTCTCTGCTCTCTTGTTCCTCTTGCCCATGGCAACTCTGCCTGGATAAGAGCCTGAATATGGAGGTAGGAACAGTCCTGTTATTTTAATATTTCACAATGTTTTTCCATACTGACTTGTAAATTGTAATGAGAGGTGTGCCATTTTGATAGTACATTGGATTGTTCCATTTAAGGGATAAGGCTTCAAACTAAATTACTTTTATGATAACTGCACCAAATATAGTAACTGCTGGAAACATTTTTGGTAAATGCTAAATAGAAACATCTGTCATCTTCTATTTCTGTCCTTTGATGGATATTGTTCAGAAAGTGATCACATAAATCTAACTGAGAAGTGTTTTAAAATTCTATCAAAGGGATGTCTGGCAACATGGTGGGCTAAACTGATACATATAAATCTTTTTTTCTCATTACAAATACATAGATAGGCTGGATACATTATTGCCAAAAACTTTAAATACATAGTTAAGTTCAAAATGAAAACAAGGGAAATTCCCTAGTATCAGAAAGAAGAGAGAAATAAAACTAGAGCTGAAACTTCTGCAGGTTTGTGGATGTTTCTAACCAGTTATAGGACCAGGGTGCTAGTGACTATATTGGGGTAGGTATGTAACCACAAGCTATAAAAAAATGAATGATTTCATCCATAAACATTTTGTTTGCTGACAACTCCCACATCGATTTTTTTTTGGCCAAAGCCCTTTAAGGAGATTCCCCTTTGAGAAGCCTTTGCCTCCTGGGACAATTCAGTACTAAAGCCATTAGGTGGTTCTACATGTGGTAAGAGTGGGACAGCAGGGAGAAGAGGCTCAGTGTGGAGAATCAAAGCTCAAATGTGATAAGGAGGGAATTTGCATGGGGTGGAAGTTGGCCCAGAGTAAGTTTCAGGGCCAAGATAGGGTAAGGAGGGCTCCTGAACAGTGATGCAGAGCGGGACAGAAGATTGAAACAATAGGGTAAGGAGGGCATCTACCGAGGTTGCCAGAGCCGGTGGGATGAGATGGGCATGTGCATGGGACACAGGTACAACAGGGGGAGTGATGGAATACGTACATATGACCAAATTTCTCACTGTGGGAATTGCAAATATAAAAGGGATTAAAATTATATTGCACCTTATGTTGTTGGTCTGGATTCAGGGTTTTCAGTGAACTACTGGTTTTCAGTATATAAAAAGAGAAATAGAAATATAGATAAACATGTATGATACATACACATGTTCCTTAGCTTTCCCCACTTAGAAGCCTAGGTAAAAGTAAAAATCCCTCAAAGCAGTGAACATATGGAGCATCAGATCTTGATTGTATCATTACTCACTTAAAGGAAACAGGGCTCTCAAGAGAAATGTCTGATTCCAGGGCTGGGACAGGAAATACGTTTGATGTGTCTAAACATATTCTTGTGCTGGAAAGCAATAAAGTGCTCCAGGAGTAATGGGATCATGTCAAAAAAGACACAAGAGTCATCTTTAAGAAGCTCCCGGTAGTCAAATCTCTGTCAATATGAACAGCAAACAAATATGATACTATAGATTATAGCTTATTGAATAACATAGAAAACCACAGTCCATTCTGATGAATGATTAACTAGAAAGGTTTTGAAAAAAAGGATATTTATCTAGCTTCACAAGGCATCTCTCCAAAATACTTGTTAATTACAAAGCTTAAAAGAACTTGAAAATGGAGAACCAAGCAAACATCATCTTAATCAAGGGATCAAAGGGAACCTCAGCAGTAATGGGATAAATCAAATTTTGTGTACCACCTTACAGGATAAATGATGAGAACACAGCATCACTTTTGTGATACTTTGCCAAACTTTATAATTCTGCATCTAATCATGATGAAACATCAGACAAAACCAAACTGAGTGACATTCTGCAATATAATGGTTCTGTAATCTTCAAAAGTGTTAAGGTCATGAAAGCAAAGGAAAGACTGGGGAGATAGTCTGAATGAAGAAAGCAGAACAGTTAAATGCAACACATAATTCTGACTTGTACCCTTTTACTCTAAAGAAAATTATTTGGACAATAATTGGTGAAATTTGATTAGATTCTGAAGATTACAGGTGAAGTATCAGTGTTGATGTCTTAATATTGATGATAGTATTGTGGTTATATTGGAGAATGGACTCGTAGGAAAACGTACACTGAAGTATTTGGCGGCCTGGGGTGCAAATAATTCTCAAATGGCTTAGGGAAAGGTTATTTTTTATTTTACTTGCAACTTTCCTGTAAGTTCAAGGTTGTTTCAAAAGAAAAAAGACATTGCTTTAAAAATGTCAATGTTGCATCTCTTTAACAGTAACAAATACAAAGATATTTGTATAACCTAAATCATGTGCTATGAAGAGTAATAGAAAATAATTTAGAGCATGTCGCTGCTAGACATAATTCTGATTTTTTAACATGTATCATCTAATTTAATTCCACAGCACAATATGAAGGTTATAAAAGGCAAATCTGAGGTGCCTAAAGATTATATAACTTGCCCAAAGTTATACCAAGAGTAAGTGGCAAAGCTGGTATTATATTTATATAAAATATTTATATCCTCCCTAGCCATATATAAATGTAATTGATGCAGAGTAATTTTTCTCTAGGATTTGCTTTAAGACTACCTTTATTCAAATAAAAACTCTCTTGATCCTTATAAACTATTATATCAAGCTTCAGATATAGGATGTTTGTCCAGGGTTAAGATGGGTCCTTCCAAAGGGAGTCACATAAAAGCTCCCTGTTCAGAGTCAACATATGCAAACAGCAGGAGCAATCACAGCATTATTAATTAGAAAGCTGGTCTCGGCACAGCTGAGTCTGGAGAGCCCCTTTTCCTCTTTCTGCTTTCCGTGTGTCAGTCCGATCACAATGGGCAGCAGGGGTAGAGCTTAGGCATATGATACAACCTAATACTGATACAACCACTCTCAAGGCAGTGGACAACCTTTAGGGGGAGAGATGCACAGTGGATATCGGGGATAGGAATAATAAAAAGTAAGTAAGACCCTCAATGACACAGTGAAAGAAAAAGGAAAAAGCAAAGTCAGATCTACTCAGACATCAAATACTCTAAAGCTATTCACACCCAGAGTAAAGTCCCATTTACTTCTGCTGTTAGCAAGACCACTAGCCTGCCTGCTCCACATGCATGCACAGGCAGTCTCACCTGTCAGCACAGAACACAGTTAACCCTCCTTGACCCACTCCCTCAAAATTAATGACTATTGAAAGAAGAAAACCACTTTATTCAAGGAAATTTATACCAACATTTCATTCATAAACACTCTGGCAACCAGAGTATCAATGTTTTTTAAAAAAACATTGGCAAGAAAAGGATTCACAACAGATATATGCCTCCCTATTCAGAGATCACCAATGAAAAATTGGACAATGGCTATGAAATGCCAGTTAAAGAAGAGGAAAACTCAACTGCTAAAAAAGATGTAAAAGGGCATTCAAACTGAAGAAGAGAAAACAGTCTTGGTATACAGATGGCTCAGTACAATGTGCAGGCATCACCTGGAAGTGTACAGCTACAGCATTTTAACCCCACCCCAGGGTTGCTTTGAAGGACACTGGTGAAGGGAGGCCAATTTTAAATGTACACCTAGGGGTTTCGTTTGCCTAGAAAAAAGGATAGTCAGATATATAGGTCCACACCAATACATGAGCTGTCATTAGCAGTTTAGTAGATAGTCAGAGATTTATAAGAAAACTATTGGAAACTCTTTCTGAATGGGCACAGAATGTGAAGATATTTGTATCCCATGTAAGCACTCACCAAATAATGACTTCATCAGAAGATTTCAATAATCTGGTGGAAGAGTACTAGACCTAAGGACATAAGTCCATATCCCTTTTCTGCCACTTAATTCATAGCTCAGTGGTCTCTTGAAGTGGCCAGGGAAGCAGGAGGAAGCTTATACCTGGGGGAAGCAGCATGATTTTTACTCACTAACACCCATCTGGCTCCATCCAGCTACTGAGTACCTGACCTTCTAAAAGCACAGACCGACACTGAACCCCTAATACAGCACCATTCTGCAAAAGAACCAGCCATCTACTTGGTCACTGGTTGATTAAATCGGATTGCTTCCTTCATGGAAGGAACAATGTTTTTCCTGGAATTGACACTGTGATAGTGGAGTTTTTGTTCTTCCTGGAATTGACACTGTGATAGTGGAGTTTTTGTTCTTCCTGGAATAGACACTGTGATAGTGGAGTTGCCTTCTCTGCATGGAATGCTTCAGCCAAAACTTCCATCTGCAGACTTATAGAATGTCTCATCCACCAGCAGAGAATTTTTCACAGAATCATTTCTGACCAAGGAAATAATTTTCTAGCAAATAAAATCTTAGTGGTGTGTCCACACTCATAGTATTCTTACCACACCTTGAAGGCAGCTGGCTTGAAGGAATAATGAAATGACCTTTTGAAGACAGTTAATTGCTGGCTGGGTGGCAACATCTTGCAGTGATAGGACAGATGAAGATTTTCATCACCCTCCCAGATAAGGAACCACAACCAGCTGAGATGCTTGCTGGGGCAAAGAGAATGTAGACTAGGTAGTGGCTGAAAATTTTATAAATAACTGCAATGATATAAACAGTTGCAAAAATGAGAACTGCAATAGTTATGCATATTCCTTCCCTATTGTGACAGGAATATATTTGTTAGCACATTACTCAGTTTTTCTTTCCTTCTCTTATCCTCCAATCATCTAACATAAGATATATATATATATGTATATACATATATGTGTATGTGTAAGTTTCATTTATACATGAAATAGTTACTTCATCATGTTAGTTGACTTTGTGATGTAAAAACTTGGCTAAGCTAAACTACATTTGCCAGGATTCAATTCCCTCAAGGTTGCCAGTTAGAGCTGCCACAAGAGAAACTTGCATGACATCTAGAAAGCAGAAGTGAAGAAATAGCTATGGCTTACTATCTGAGGGTCAAGGCGCTTCAGGCCTGTTTGGAGTCCACACACATTTTCCCTGATCTAGTGCCTGGCTTTGTTGGCCTGAGCCGCAGCAGAGCCCACAGCTCCTCCAGCCACTGCTAAAGCTTTTCTTTCAGCTTCCCAAAGTTCTGGGTCAGGTGTGATATGGCTCCTCTGCAAAACAGCTTCCCCTGCAGGTCATTCATAGAAGCAAGGTCAAGGCTTTGATATGGAGAGAGGCCCCGGGGAGTTGTGTGAGGGCTCACTTCCGAGTAGCCCACCATGTTTTCAGACTCAGTAGCAGATACAAAAGAAGCAGCCAAACTAAGAATGTTTCTACCAATTCCTGCCATTTTCTTCAAGTCACAACCCTATAATAAACCTGTTATTCCACATTATTCCCAGTGGTCCTGCTTCTATGTTGAAACCATGGCTGGTAAAAGAGAGAATTTTGCCACTCATGACCTGGAAAGAAAAAGATATTTTTATTTCTAGAATTACTAAATCTTGTCTCCCTAAGTAAAAGAGAATTTGAGACAATACTAGGCAAACCTTTATCACTTTAAGTGTGGTTTAGGACTAAGTATGCATTGAGAGAAGTGTTTTATGTTGGGTTTCTGAGAAAGAAAGCGAAGACAGTAACAAGGAAGGAAATGCTAATATATTCTTTGGAAAGACTTGCAGGACTGCAAGGATGAGGGAAAAAGGGAAGTGTAGCAAGGAAAGATGAGAAACATTGTAAAGTGAAGCATGACCATGCTGAATACTGCTTCACGAGAGTGACAAGGAAGCTAGCAAGGCATATGGCAGCTGCATTAGCTCAATACACGGGAATTTTCTGGAGAGGCTGCATGAAGCTGTACCTGGAAGCCCTCTGTGGGAGAGGGGAGTGTAGGAAGTGTACCTGTTGGGCCCCTGCCACCTGTTTCCCCAGGGGTCAGAGTCCAACACAAAGACTGCTAATATCCCTGCACTTTCAGATTTCATTATTGGCCCCTCTCAGCAGCTGCCCTACATGCCAGGCCCCACAGTAAGTATGGCAGCTGCATTGTGGAAGCCAAGGGTTAGAAAGCATCATTCCTAGGGCACATGACTAGTTGACCTCAACAGTGATAATGATGTATCTTCAGAAGGAAAAAGCCATCTTTTTCCCTCAGAAAAGGGAAATTTGAGAGGACCAGTGAGCACTGTGTCTGATAAAGTAAATAAGTCAAAGCAAGATAATTGAGACTGACGCTTCTCATAAACAGCCTTGGGGAAGCCCAGCAAGAGGGTCCCCTGGCTCTGTGCTCAGAATTTAAAGGGTTTGCTAATTAAATGTCTGAGTACATCATGCTTGATGAAAAACGCTAAAGCGTGCCTATAAAAGTAGGGATAACAAGTCCCTAACACTTCTCTGAAGAAACCAGTTGACAGATTTAAAAAGAGGAAGAAATTATCAGTACAAATTCAGAAAGCAGAGTGTCATAGTTTGTAAATAATATAATTGCATCTTGGGAAATGTAATAGAACTGCTTGTACTATTACAACGGATTTTGGGGAGGTTGATAGATAATTAATAACAGAAATCATTGGCTTTTATTTGTACAAAAAGGAACCATATATAGGCTGAAGCTACAATAAGAAATGAGCAAGAGCTATATAAAGAAAAATGTAAAAGGTTGCTATGGTCAAGAAAAGAACATGTGGACAAATAGAGCAGCATTACATGATATTGGAGAGGAAGATTCAATATTATGTTGTTTCCAACTCTTATTAAGTTAACTTATTAAAATATCACAATTCTAGTAAGATAGAAATGAGATTTTTTTTAAAGTAGACAGACTGAATCTGAAGTTTTTTAATGTGGAAAAATAACTGAGCAATAATAGCCAGAGAACTTGTGAAATAAAATAATAATGAGGAGGGACTTGCCCTGCTGAATATTAAGTTATACTATAAAACTATACAAGTAGTAAGTACTTAGGAATACTGCATCCTGAATAGAAGACTGTGGCTCATATCTTAATGCTGGCTCATGACTAGAAGACAACACTTTAAAAGTACAAACTAGATCCAAATATATATATATATGAGAATTTAATATAAAGGCTAAATTAGAAATCAGTGTGGAAAAGATTTGTAATTCAATAAACAATGTTAGGGAAAATGTTTGGGAAACTCCATATCCCACAAGGAAATAAATTCCAGGTGGTTCACAAGTTTAAATATAAAAAGAAAAGTTAAAGAAGAAAATTGAAACTATTATAGTACTAGAACCTGCACTATTCTTAATAATCTCACAGTGGAGAAGGCCATCTATGATGGAAAGCTGACAAATATCCAAAAGCCACCTCATTTGCTTCATGGTGGGAGGAACTCAGTGTAGTTTGTGCTCCAGAGATTTATTGGGATCAGACTGAAGCCAGACTCCAGTCCAGACCATTCTGTCTGACTTCGCTCACTCTCCTTTTCCTAAGAGCACTGCTTAGTAAACCATGTACACAAGAATGCTCACCTCAGGATCTGCTTCCAGTGAACCAGACCTAAAACACTGGTGAATGTATTATCTGTTAGAAAATTAATCTATAACAAAAGTTAAAATTAAGCCTATAGTCTGAGCCCTGGTTACAGTTAGTTTTACTGCTGAGCACATCATGCTTTATTTACTTTAGTCTTTGAAATCCAACTTAAGCCTCATGAATTCCCTCATAAAAGCAAGCCAGTTAATTTAAAAACAGGCCTCAAGCAAAGTCAAGTTATGGTCCACAAGGCCTTATTAACATGATCAGACACTACCGTTGGAGGGGAAACTCCATAATTGTCGGAATCCCTTCTCTTGGTATCAAGAGTGAGAGGCTGGTAGGAGGGGGAGAATTGATTCCATTATTCTCTTGTTCTACTGCCTGGTATTCGAGATTAAAGACTGTAACCTGGAGACTTCAGGGCTATGAGGCTGCAGATACAAGACCAGGAGATCTCTTTACTTTCTCATCCTGTTCCCTAATCCTTACTATCTCAGCAAAATTAGCATGGGAAAATTTTGAGCAGAGAGGATTATATTGCATGTGGGGCTCTGCTAGATTTAAACCCAACATGACAGGCCATAGTTCTGTTGAAAGTTTGACTGATTTCACCTCATCCCAGCAGACTGACCTTTCATAGCAGTTTCATGTCTGCCTACTCAACACCAACCTCAGAAGCTGGTCCCAAGTATAAAAGCAGCCTCTGTCCCTTGCTCTTCCCACTGGTATTTAGTTCTTTCAGGTTCTTTGTATCTACAACTCTTCCATAGTTTTTAGGAAGATGTGTGTGTTAGGTTTATCTGGCAATTTCTTGTTGTTATAGCATGAGTAAAAATTGTTTATGTTTTTCTGATTTCTAATAAGAGGTGAACCTCACCCCACCTCCAATTATTTCCAACATTATTCTGGAAGTTCTTACAATGTAATAAGATATATAACAAAAATAAGAAATACAGTAGTGAAAAGGTTGAAGCAAAATATGATTTGTGTATCATCTGAATGCATATTAGAAAACAATAAAATTAAAAGTTAGATTAATTAAATTTAAAACTATTTGGAAGGTAAAATAAATATATAAAAACAAATAATTTTTCCATATAACACAAGTAACATGAAAGAAAATATGAGTAAAGCTTATCAATAGCAACTACTCCTGCAGCAAGAAATAAATATCTTAAGAGTAAACTTAAGAACATGAGTAAGATCTTTATGAAGAAAACCTTACAAATAATATTAAAGATGAATAGATGAAGAGTTATACCTTTCTCTAGATAGGGAAACTGAATATTATTTGTAAAATTCCACTTTTTAAGAATTATTTTATAGATTAAATGCAATTTTAGTCAAAATCAAGTGTACTTATAATTTTTAATTGAAAGTTCAAGAAAGATCTCAGTGAGAGTGTGACATTTGAGCCAAGACCTAAAGAAGGTGAGGGAGCAGTGAGATCTGGGGAGGATCATTCCAGGCAGAGGGCACTGCAGCCCTGGGATATGCAAGGACCCTGAGAGCTTGAAGGAACAGAAAGAAAACCAGTGCAAGAGGAAGGGGATGAATGAGGAATAGAGTCACAATGGGAAAGCAGTAGGAATAAGATCAGAGAGGAAATGAGGTCAGATTGTGTAGGCCATTGAAAGGGCTTTGCTCTGGGTAAAATGACATACCAATGGAGGGTTTTAAGCAAATGAGTGACAAGAATTGAGTCACATTTTAATAGGATCTCTAACTGCCAAGTTGAGAATACCTTGGCAAGGGTGCAAGGAAAATCTATCAAAGAGCTATTACAAAGTTAAAACAAATAAACATATACAATTAGAAAGCAATAAGATAACTTTAGATAACTAAGCAAAGGAGAATTTTAAAAACTAAAAATAAATGTGAGAAATTCAATTTCACTTAAAATTTTTTAATAAGTTCAAAAATTCTGAGATAACATTGTTTAGCCAATTACCCTATTACCAAGTATCTTATAATATATAGTCATGTATGTTGGCTCATATACATCCAATTTCAAGAACTACTTAAGAAGATGCACACCTATTGACTTAGTAATTGACACTCTAGTTATTTATCTTAAGAAAGTCAGAAATTTATTAACTAATTCTTTGCACAAAGATGTTTGTCATGTTAACTGATTTGATACACTTGCAATGAACAATCTGAAAATGAAATTGAGAAAACTCTATAACATCATCAATAAATAAAATACTTATAAGTTTGACAAAAGAAGTTCAAGGCTTGTACCCTGAAAACTACAAAATATTGTGAAAAGAAATTAAGGAAGACTTAAATAAATGGAAAGACCCATCGAGTTTCTTGGCTGGGAAATTTAAGAAGGCAATACTCTCTAAATTGGTCTACAGATTGAATGCAATTTCCATTAAAATTCCATTAACTATTTTTTGTAGAAATTGACAAGCTTGTCATAAAATTCATATGGAAATGCAAAGCATGAATAGCCAAAATAATCTTTAAAAAGAAGAACATAGATGGAAGACTCAAATTCTTTGAAGACAAAGAATAAACATGGATTTTTCAAATCCTCGTTTTAAGGTTCTTTGAGACACTAAGATACAGGCTTTTTCAAGGCTTCTATACCATCTTCTCACCAATGGGAAATATCAGAAATAGATATTCTATTAAAGAAAAACAGTAAACCTCCTACTAATGAATCTAGGAAAAAATTTTTAATGATAACATTTTCCTCTTTTATGTAATTTCTTAAGGCAAATTATATACTGATAAGTCTTAATTAATTAGTTGTTAACTTGAAGTTTCAAGTAGGTATGATTTATCATACTGCAAAGTTATGCTGTCAAATTTTGCTCAACTGTGCTAAAACGTTGTGAAGAGCATAGCACAAATTTCTGCCCCTTTTACCTTCTTTCAGAGTAGGCTGGTTTAGGAGCCTATATGGAAAAGCCTACCTCTATCTTCAGTCCCTCATTATTTTATAGTTTGTGTGTGTGTTCCCCTTTCCTGTTTCCTTCAGAAGTATAGCGAGCACTGGCAATGGGAGTAAGTAGATCTCTGCAGGTGTAGAGAATAATATGGGTTTAGTGTCTGTAGAGAATTCAAAACAGTAATAAAACCTAGTCAGAGTGGATCTGCTTTCAATTATCACCGCACTCTGGCAATTCTAAACAATGTCAGTGATAAAACTTACTGCCCCAAAATATTTTGTATATGCTCTAAAAAACTGTTGCAGTTGCGGGTTTTTATAATTTATATCTAAGCTTCAAATTAGCACAGTTTTATTACCATCAAAACAAACACTGTATTGTCCTCAGAAGTTAATTGAGAGACCTCCCTGTTATACAGACCCCTCCCCTGTAGATAGGGTTCAGCTACATGAGTTTGTTAGGAGAGTAATATCCTAAAGTTGTGGGTCTTTGACTTGTTTCCAGTGCTGTTGGTGTCTTCATCTCCTGAGGTGCCATATATCCCTGCCTTCAGAGTAGACTCAAAATAAACAGTGATAATGCAATGATTATAAAGATAAACAGAACTTGAGTTACCTCAATTCTGTCATTCTGTGTGACCACATGGAATGAATTTTTATTTGCGCTTAAATGTTTAAAACTAAAACAGTGTGTAAACAAAGATTTTTGTTTGGGAAATGTGAGTTTTATATATGTGAAAAATATGCATGACTATTCATGAAATATATTCATTTTATTTTATGATTATTATTGAAAATAATGGAGGGAAGGTATTTCAAAATGATCTGCTCTTCAGTTAGACACTTAGGAACACCACTGCCCACTGCTCCTCCTCCTCCTCATAAGCCTCTCTCAGTCAGTAGGCTGACTGTGATTAGTACATATTCTGAGGAGACACAGACTCAGAATCTGATTATTGTTACTGAAACAAAGTATCAACTTAACATTTAACTTAAGTAACACTAAACGAATTATAAAATGTCTCCCAAAAAGAATTATAACCAAATCGTAAGTACGCTGTAAATAAACGTGTTCATATATATAAAACAGACATTTATATATGTTTATACAAGTATTATTTTATGTATCTTCTTAGAAAAAGTTTAAATGTTCTTCTAAGCAATTCTTAGGTGAAAGAGAAAATTAAAACTGAGAAACATAACATTCAGAAGTGAGTAGCAGTAAGAAGAAGCTACATATTGAATCTATGAAATGTGGACAAAATAAAATTGAAAGGAAAATTCAGAAGTTTGAATGTCTTTGTTAGAAAATAAGGCAAACAACAACAATTAATAAGAGATTACTTCAACTTTTAATTCAAGGAGCCAATGGGAATATTAATTCTGTATTGAAAAGGAAAAAGATAACAAAAAATAAAATAGGATAAAACAATTACAATAAATATAATAAACATACTAAGGACTAATAAAATTTTGCCTACTTCCTATGAATTAATAAGGAAATGACAAATAAATGTTATTGAAATGGATGACTAATAGGAAAATGCAAGAAACATAGAAATATGCTTACTCATTTATAATGAAGGAATCGCAAACTAAAATAAGAAAATAAAACAATTTTTTCATGAGATGGGCAAAATCTATTACTGATAACATGAAGTGATAGAAAAGTTGTACAATAATGATCTCTGATACACTGTTGACAAAGTTTGAGTTGGTGCAGCCTTTTTGGAAGGAAATTTGTCAGTATTTCCCAACATTGCAAGTGTCTATGACCCTTTTGACCTGACCATTCATCTGGAGGAATTTGCTTTACAAGAAAGACTTGTTTACTTTCTGTAAGGACCTGTTTACTTGTTACACTTGATCACAAAGATATTTATACAAAGATATTCATTGCATCATTCTTTATAACAAAAAAATAGGAAACAAACTAAAAGTCAGTCAACATGGCATCTCCATCTTATGGAATGTTATGCTGTCATTAAATAGAATGATGCAAATTGGCATATTCTGAAATAAAAAACTTAATCTTCCTAATTCCTGAGCACATTATTAAGTGAAGAAATGAAACTCATGGGTAAATATATAGCATGATCCCATTTTTGGAAATATTTTTCAAAACTTAAGTAAATATGCATACCCATCTTTGAAGTAAGTGCATGAAAAGCAATCTGGAAGAACATAAAATTGTTTCCTCTTGGAGAGGCATTGGAACTGGGGAAGGGAGATAATAGAGGATTTCATTTTTCATTCCTTAAAGAATGCATTAGTGAATACTTTGTAATTGTTAAACACACACACATACACATAACATATATCTTCTAAAATATATATAAAGGATAGCACAAGACTGGTCAATAAAAGGGAGTCCAAAAGCTGTCGTTGAAGACAGGATAGTTATAGAGTGGTCTCTGGAACCAGCTCTCTTGAGTCCAAGTCTTTCTGACACTGTGTGACCTTGGGAAGGTAATTAATCTCTTCATCTCAGTCTCTTATCTATGAAGTACCAGTAGCTAATGGAGCATTAGCCAAGCAAATATGTGTAAAATCCTTAGACTAGTGTCTAGCAAATGTAAAGTACTCAAAGCATATATAAAAATAAGAGTTGGCTGTTCTTATTAAAGTACTGAGGAGCACTTTCCAAGAAGAAATGTTTGATATTCTTAAATTAGGAATGGATGAGAAATGAAGGGAAACAACTGATATGTTACTTTCACATTTGAGAAGACAGAACCAAAGAATAATTGAATGTTGAGTCCTCAAGTTAATAAGAAGTGAAAAGTGGGGGCAACAAAAATGCTTATACTTTAAACCAGTATGCAAGAAAAGAAAGGAGTGACGACAACGTAGATTAACTTGTGGGAGCAGGCTTGAAAGAAATGTTTTTAGAATGAAAGTATTTAGTAAGTTTACAGAATGGAGAAAAGGTATCAGTGGACAAAAGACTGAAGGGGTGTTGGACTGTGAGGGTGACTGATGGAAAATGATACCAGAGGGACAAAAGGAGATGGGTTCAGCACAGAATGGGGTGGTAGGGAACTGTTATTTCCAAATAGGATTTGAAGCATGGATCCAACATTCTGAAAGAAATAAAACCCACAAAGAATAACTCCAGAGTTTGAAACCTCCCTTGTACTGAGAACACATATAGTTGATACAGAGGAAGGGAGCAATTGCCAGGGTGGCTTAGGAGAGGAGTATGGCTAGCATACTGAATGACAAATTAGGGCATTAGAAGGACAGGAGGAAATTGCAGTCTCAGAACTATTAAGGAAAGTTAAAAAGAATTGTGGAGATATGAGGGGAAGTTAAATCTAGGTGTGGAATCTTAAGAAAGACTGTGCTAAATTAATCAGTTACAAGAAACTCTGAAGTTTTAGTGAGATTTTTAAACTATTTTCCAACATGGGAAATAATGGAACTTATGAAATGAACCATCTACATAAATCTCTAAGGGATGGAGACATTGTATTTTGGGTATAAACATTTAGCATTTTGAATGACATGTATTTAATTTGTATTAAAAGGCATTCATAATAATAACTGCATTTACTACTGTTTTTAAATGAAGTTAAGACATGTAACATTATTTATAGACCCCTGCATTTTAGTTTCTGTTTTAATAACAAAAAAGAGACATGGAGAAGAACCACAAGCATAATTTCAGAAAGTTTAGTTACTACTAATCCTGCTCATGTCTGTCATGTTCTAAATCACTTGGCAAACGGAATGTATAAGGAAAGGTGAGGCTAGGGTGAAGAGTGAGCATGGGGAACAAATGGAATGAGAGCGACACATGACATTTATCCTCCACATACCCTGACATGTCCTACCCATGCCTACAACTATTCTAATAGGACTTTTCTCTTCTTTGACTGGTGCTATAGAAGAAGGCAGATAGAAAGAGTGGACAGATACATGGAGAAAGGGAAAAGAGACAATGTACACCTTTGTGACAAGGAAATGTATTTTATGCATATGTACATGGGTCCTTGAAACTTGTTAAGACTGTATTGCAGTTTAAGTAAACTCAGTATACAAAAATAATATTTACCATGTGAAAAACACAAATCAAGTTGTTACTTATCTTACAAAAGGCTATTTGATTCCATGTTTTCTCTTGAGTTTATTTTTAGAAAGCAACCCCAGTGCACTAAATATAAGAATTGATTTACACCCAATGCTTTAGAAATGTACCAAATTTTGCCCAAATTCCAAAAGCAGAAAAATAGCTATGCCAAATGTGGATCAGTAATAATATTTCTACAGTTCCTAGGGTCTAATATAGGCAAGCACAATGATATTTTCATGCCTATAATCTTGTTGGTGGATAGAGAAGTTTTCCTAAGCTATTTGTAAAGTGAAATTGGAAGAATTAATGAAGAGGAAGTTTCTGCTCAACAAGTGGGTAGGCTTAATTAGAAGTATTTTCTTGCTTTGTCATCTATAAAAATCTAAGAAAATGTTTCATAATACATGTTTGAATAACTATTTTCTTTTCTGATCTTAGATCTCTGAAACACTTAGAGTGCAAACTTTGTCAGGCTTTATCCCTTTTTGATATCTAATTAAACCTGATTTAGAGGAGAATTTATCAGCATGCATTTTTGCTCATATTTCATTTATGGATATGGACAGACACCCATTTTTATCATGCTCTGTATGTTGAAAGATCAAATACATCAGCATAATTTAAATAAATCTGAGCCCTATAAATTCCCACTGGATGCAAGACCACAAATAGAAATAAGAACAAGGGCATGTTCAGTGACATTAAAATGCAACTAATTTAAAACACAAAGGAAATACATTTCTATGGAGTGCCTAATAAATCTGCAGTACTCATTTCCACAGGATTTTAGTGAGTGAAATACCTCAGCAAATTTTCAAGAAAGAATTACATATTCATAGCATAGGAAAAAAATATTTGTCACTTTGAGGCTACATGAGCGATCAATTTACATGCTTTGTTTTCAAGTTCAGAGACTCCACCCAACTTCCTAGATTAGTAAAAATTCCTTGACAATTAAGGAATGTACCGAAGTAAAAATATCTTTAGAATTGGAGTCTTTGTTTACTTCCTTTGTTTGACTGCTGGGTTTATTTCCAGTAGCACTGAAGTTCAGATACGGTGAATATCTTTTCTTGGCTATTCTTGAATTGGTTATACTAATAGATCATCAGCGTAATTAAATCCTGCAAAGACTGGATTATATGCAAAAACAGTATTTTTATGGTAGCACAAATACATTTGTGTAAGAGTATTAGTGGAAGAGGAGGAAAAGAAAAGTGGGAGTGAATGAGAGTTGGAGGGGAGAAAGAAAAAGGAAAGGGCTAGTGGTGATGGCATGGCTAGAGCCACAGAGTGGTTCTGGACCAAAACAGAGATAAGAAACCAAGTTTTGCTAATGAAATAGCAGCACCTTTATGTTTCCTTCTTATTACTATTTCTTAATGCATACATAGTCTTCCATGTAATGTGAATCACAATGTTTTCCTTTTTAATATTCCTCCTCTTATGCCAGCAGTTACCAAAGAGGCTCATTGTAAACTTCCCTTTATCCAGATACCTTCTTACAAGTCTCTTTTTATTTTTGCTGATTTATTGAGGTGTAATTGACATACAATATTATATTAGTCTCAGTCTCAGGTGTATAATAATACAGTGATTCAACATATGTATACATTGCAAAATGGTCACCACAGTAAGTCTAGTTACCATCTGTGACCTTACAAAGTTAACACAATAATATTGACTATATTCCCTATGCTGTCCTTTATATCCCCATTTTGTAAGTGGAATTTTGTACTTCTTGATCCCCTGCACCAATTTCAAAACCCTCCAAATCCCTTCCCCCGCTAACAACAACCACTCTGTTCATTGTATCTATGAGTCTGGGTTTTGTTTTGTTTGTTTGTTTGTTTGTTTCAATTCTTAGCTTTGTATGTAAGTCAGATCATGCAGTGTTTGTCTTTCTCTTTCTCTGTCTGACTTGTTTCACTTAGCATGATACCCTCCAGGTCCATCCATGATATGTTGCAAATGGTAAGATTTCATTCTTTTTTTTTGAGTATTATTCTATTGTGTATGTGTACCACAACTTCGTCACTCATTCATCCATTGATGGACACTTAGATTGTTTCCATATTTTAGCTATTGTAAATCATGCTGCAATAAACATAGGAGTGTATATATATATTTTTGAATTAGTTATTTTGTTTTCTTTTGATAAATTTCCACAAGTGGGATGACTGGATCATATGGTATTTTTTTTTCATTTCTATTTTTAGTTTTTGAGAAACCTCCATACTGCTTTCCATAGTGGCTATATCAATTTATATTCCCACAAATAGTGTACAGGGGTTCACTTTTCTCCACATCCTTGACAAAACTTTTCATTTTTTTGTCTTGTTAATATTAGCCATTCTGACTAGTGTGAGATGGTATCTCATTGTAGTTTTGATTTACATTTGCCTGATGATTAGTGATGTTGAGCATCTTTTCGTATGTCTGTTGGCCATCTGTGTATCTTCTATGGAAAATGTCTGTTTTGGTCGTCTGCCCATCTTTTAATTGGATTTTTCATTTTTTTGGCATTGGATTGTAGGAGTTCTTTATATATTTTGGAGTGGTATTTTTTGGTTGAAACTTTTTCCTTTTCAGCACTTGGAATGTGTCATGCCACTTGCTCTGGCCTGCAAGGTTTCTGCTGAGAAATCTGCTGATAGCCTTAGGGGTTTCTATTCTCCCAGTCTCAGGGAGAGGAAGACTATATGTGAACCCCCCAAGAGGGGCTTCTCAGTTCCCCTGGATATCAACCCCATTCATTTTCCAAGGCAAACATTCAGAGTCTTATTTCCCAAGCACACATCCCAGGGGCCGGGATGCCCATATGGGGCACCAATCCCTCACTCCCACTCCTCCAGGAGAATTGCCTGTCTGATGACATCCCTCCCTATTGTGTGTCACTGTGTCTGGGGTGGGGTTTTTTGTGAGATCGTGTCTTTGCCTCTCCTACCTGTCTTGATGTGGTCCAGTTATCCTTTGTTGTGGAGAGTAGTTCATCTAGTTTTCAGATCTTTTTCAAAGAGAAATGCTCCATATGTTCTGGAGTTTTGGGGGTGTCCATGGTAGAATGTGAGATCAGGATCTCCCTACACCACCATCTTTGGCCCCCTCCTCTCTCTGAGGTTTAAAAAAGTCCCTTCTCAGCCCAACCTTTTGAATGTCATTAGTGAACTCTATTAATTTCAAATCCATGACCTCCCATTCTTCTACCTGCTTAGTAGACTATGTATTATCTCTCAGGCACTATAATAGGCTTTGTCAATAAAGTAGACAAATATTCTTGTTCTCATAGGACTTATACTCTATGGTGTATAGGGGTATGAGAGAGAAGGTGAATAAAAACATTAAAAAGTGAAATATAGAGATGGCAATACATGCTATGGAGAAAAAAACAAAGTAGGAAGTGTGAGTAGAGAGTGTGTTTATGAAGGCCAGGGAAAAGGTGTGGTTTTAGAATGGTCAGGAGAACGCACACTGAAAAGTGTAATGTTGAACACTGTACAAAGTGAAGAAGTGAGTCATTGGCATACATGTTCAACGCAGAGGGGAAAGGGGACTGCAAATTCCCAGAGGCAGATAATTATTCTAGATTTAATTTTGATGAAGATGGGGAATCTGGGGGATATTGGCAGAATTGGTTGTAATCTGACTTGCATTTTAACAGGATCATTCTTGCTTTGCATTGAGAGTAAATGAATTCAAAGCTCTGGGTAGATAAAAGTAGTGTGGAAGATGTAGAAAAAAAAGTCTTTAGTATGGATACAGAAGTTAAAACCATGAAGGTTGATGGGCACTTCCAAAGAAAGCATGTGAGAAGAACAATAAAATAAAGGCAGTGATGGAAGCCTGCTGGATGCTAATATGTAAAGGATGGAAAGAGATGTATGTATGAACTTATAGAATCCAAGAAAAAACTGGTCAGAGAACTATGAAAAGGAAAACACAAACATGAAAAATGAAGGCTGCTTACGTTCACTAAGGATCCAGATGTGCTGAACCACCATGAATTTGTACAGATGTAAATCTGGATTGAGCTGTGGTTGCTTGGTACATTTAGCAGTACTTCTATGCCAGCAATAGCATAGAAGTGATTGAAGAATTGATTCAGAGCTGTGGTTTTGCTAAGCAAATGCAGTAAGCAATAGAAACATCCAATAGCTGAGATATTGATGAAAGAGAGTGGATAAGATTTTCAACCATGTAGTTCCAGGCAGGAAAAAGTGAATAAATCCCAAAGAAGTATAAATAATGACATATAGGAACCAAGAAAATGATGTATCTAAGAGTTCAGAAAGCAGATGTAGTAGAAATGAGGTTGATATTGAGGATAGGAAAGAATTGTTTGAGAGTAGCATATGGGTGCTTAAGATTTTTATTGTGGAACATAATATAACAAAACATAATTACATTGAATTTAATTTAATTAAAAGTTAAGTCTTTAAAATATCTTGAACTATGAACAGTTTCATTTCATAGTACAGATTTAATTATTCTCAGTTAACTTTTTCACTTTTATAAAATTCCAAGTTAAAGGAGTCTCTTCCAGATATTTTTAGTCAGAGAATTCCATGTTAACATATGCCAACTGACCACTACAGGCAAGATAGAGGGGCCTAGTGTAGGAAAGCTTTCCCTAGCTTAAAGAATCCTTTTTTTCACAAAGCTTATGTCAGCGTGGATATGAACATTGTACTAGAATTAGCATAGTTCTAGGGAGTCTGATATCATGAAAGAAATTTTGGCTGTGATCAAATGACCAAATGCCATCTAAGTGCTTTTTCTGTTACAGAGTCTGGATTAAAAGAATGAACATTGATTAGTAAAGCCAAAGAAAGATATAGAAGCAAAGACATACTATTTAAATAGAAACATACTGTTTACTTCCAAATATCATAAAGATTAGGTAGGTAGGTTGATAGATAGGTAGATAGCCTTTTTCAAATTTTAAGCATAAATTGAATAACTTGAAACAAGGGAGCATACCTGACTCTTCTCTGTCAGTTTTGAAATCAGCAAGCAAGGTCTGCCAGGTGTAATTTTCTTTTTAGGAGTGAATGCTAAAGGAAATCTCTTCACCTTCTCTTAGGTGTAGTACACTACTTTGAGTTTGCTTCTGGCCCTTTTATGCACCAGTCACAAAGTGGGAACCTGTTTTCAGCTTCACACTTTTCCTAGTATTTAAGTCATTTTGTTGTGGAATAGATACTCGCTACATTAAGGCTATGCATAAAATTGTGACAAAATGACCCCAAGGCTTCTTTTGGTCATTAATCTCCAAATGTCCCTCTCTAATGTAAACTCACAAAGGGAGAACTTGGTAACTCCCTGCAACAGAAGGAAATCTAAATTTCATTGTCTTTAAAGGTAGTACTCCCAAAAGTAAATTGAGCAGCACACAAACTCCTTTTTCACTCAAACCAAATATCCATTTTCTTGCAGCTTTAATAAAGAATTTATCAAGAAAAAGAAATTCTCATAATAATTTAATAAGATGTTAAGAGAAATAAGCTAAAAGAAAGAATTATAAAAGGGAAGAAAATATCAGGCATAATTTGATGACTAATGTCCACCAGGGTGTTAAAACAGGGAGTAAAAAGTTGTGCAAAAAAATGAAAAAAGCAGAGAAGAGTAAAAGGAACAAAGTCCAAGCGGTACATGGGAAGAAAGTGAAGAAAGAAATGAAAGAAAACAATGAGAAGTAAGTTTTTTAAAAAGAGAGAACAGTTATTTCCTGTCCCTTTTTAAAGCATAGCATTGTTATTTTAATAAGAATATTAAATCACAGAATGATGTTAACAGAGATAAAATATTTTCTTTCTTATATTCTATTTACATCTCACTGTATTGCTTTTTAGCATAGTACTATGCTAGTAAAAATGTCTGTATCTCCTTCCTTATATCATTGGATGGATTATTTCATATAAATAAGTTCATAGGAAAAGAGTAATCACACAATGTCTCAAATGCACAGGGCTCATTATGGGTGTACATTAATCAGAATATTCATTCCACTTAAGTAAACATAATTATAATGCTAAAATTTTTATATTTTCTGGATACCTACTTTAGGCTTTCAATTGCCTACTTATTTCAAGTTTAACTGGAATATACCCCTCCCCACCAAAATCTAATGCTTTCTACTTACAGCCATATGCTCAGATTTATTCAAAAAGAGAACAATTTCTGCAGTGCCCTTTAATAATAAATAAATAAATAAAGTATCTGACTGTGATTGCTGTTTTGTAGGTTCAGACATTTTAATGCATTCTTCCTTGGAAAAACTAACAACTAGGAACAATAATCACAGGCAAAACTTTGCAACACCAATTGCCTTGAAAAGGAAACAAATATTTCCCCCACACACAAGAAAAAATACTGTCCATTCCTGTCAGCCTTTTCAACCTCTTTTGTGTTCCAAGAAATTGCGGGTAATGAAAACAGGGTAGAGCCAATCAAATGGGTGTGTATACCAGTGCACTGTGAGAGTTGAAAGCTCTGCATTTAAAATAAGGTTTATGCATAATTCATAGACTATGCATGTTTATGTAAATTACCAGAGGCGGAAGTATATACGAAACCAGAATCTGAAGTAAAATGACGATGTTATAATATACTGCTCTACTTGCATCTCTCCAATTCAACATACCCCCTTATACTATTCTTGAAAATTATATCATATGCCAGTTCACACTAGGAAATCTAATAAAACTTTGAGGCTTACACACATTGTATATTTTTCAATATTTCTTTCAGATTCAATATATTATTAAACACTGAATCTTAGCCATATATAATTTAGACAGCCTGGGAATAAAGATGTACATAAATATTCCTGTTAATGGGTGTTATATAAGTTGAAAGAAATAGAAACAGTGCCTAGAAATTTAATTTCAAGATAGGAAGATTTTTAATGCATGGGGATTTCCACTTTAAAAAGGGAGGAAATGAACTATTCCATCACTGGAAACAGAGCCAGTTAATTTTGGAAAGTAAAATACTATTTGGAAGGCATCCTGCCACCTAACATGGAACACTGGAGTGGTTTCTGGCTGGCGATATTCAGCGCAGACTCATCTTCTGGGTTAAAGTGTTCTTTGAATCAGTCATTGTGGGCTGCCAGCAGAGGAGGAGAGCTCATTTGCATGAGCTCTCCACCTCCTGGTCAGCTCTGAAAATCTTGGCAGCTTAGCACTGCAACTGGCAAAGGAGTGTTAAAAAAATAATTAATAAATAAGGCTTCCAGAGAAAACATTGTCACTGCATCAAGTCCAATGCACCTAAAATTCATTGCTCTGTTATCTTTTAAATTGTTATAAATATAGCAGACATTTTAAAGTCATTTCTGTTTATTCCCTTCCTAATGTACTGTGTGAACCATTTTTCACATGTGTTAACGTACTACATGCAAATGGCGTTTAATGTGTTTTATTCACAGAATGCATTTACAAATCATTTTATGTATGGAGGAAAGCACTTCTACATGTGAAGCTGAAAAGGAGGAGTACATATCACTAGATTTCTAAAATGAGAGAAAATTTAAATGGAACAAGGAAAGCCCACAGATGCTATAATAGAAATTTTCTGTTTCTATTTCACCTATTAGTACCTTTTTCTCACTTCATAGACTTTTAAGACCTGGTGCTGAATTTACTCCCTAAGAATTTTAAGCTCTTGTCATTAGAAACAATTACCCTTTCCATTATTCGTGTTTAGGTCCACATGTACTGTTCCTCTTAGAAATCATAAGAAATCTCAGAAATAGCAAACACTTAGGTGAAGCAAAAATTAAACATTTTGTTCCATGTACTACCACAGTAACTGAGAGTAATTTCTCAGACATCTAATCATCATATATTTTTTTCATGGCATTTAAAGACTTTCAAATCATTTGCAAAATAATTTATTTTATTTGAAATAGTCCTTTAACACTAACCTATATAAAATCACTAGGTGTTTTAAAAATGGAAAGAATATATTAAATATTGACAATGTATTAAAATTCTACTTTTATATATTAAATATGTAACAAAATATGAACATCTCTAATTGTGATAAAAATAATGCGAGGAATGTGAACAGTATAATGCTTTTATTCTACTAATTTATAGAAATAGGTCCCTAAAGGGTTATTATTTTCATTCCATGTATAGAATGACCAGAAAAAATGCTGGCAATTACTCTATGAATGGTGTTCTACAGCGGCATGAAGCTATAATTAATTTGCATATGGCATTGCTGGAAATGAAGCTTGTGACATACAGATCATCATCAACATTGGGAATTCACACTGCCAACTGTACCTCATACAAATACACACTGCCACTTAGGGATCAAAGGGAGTGTTGCGACTGCAGTCCTCAGCTATTAAAGCACATCACGCTACTGGAATTTTAAACATGTTTTAGAAGTGGTATTTATCATTAGAAGGATGTTTTATCCTTTGTTATGTAAACAGAGGGAATTATAAAATTATACCATGGAAATATATATCTTTTACCTACATTGTCACATTTTCCCCAAATGAAAAAAGCATATAGTACAAAAATAATTTTTTTAAATTATTTGATATGTTTGTAAACAGCATTTTGTATTTTTTCTGTAACAGGAAAAGAATTTTTAAGTCCTTAAATTTAAAAATAAACAGAAAAATCAAAATGTAGATACGATCCACTAATTTCTGAGCAATGGTTAAATAGTTTCCATGGTGATGTGAATCAACAAATATAAACTCAAGTAGGCCAACTTTTACCTTATTTATCAAATAAATAAGTAAATAAAAAGGGAAGAGAGAATTTTATTTTAAATTACCTGAATAATTATTTCAGTTATTTCCTTCATATTACATACATAGTCACTGATTGGCTTATCTCCTACTATTTATCTTTGTTTCTAAAATAAACTAGAAAATTTTCTCTGTGTATTTTAGAAGACTAAGCATTTTGAACTTAACATGAGAGATTATTATTTTTTCTTGATGATCATAAAAGCTTTCTTGATAACAAAATAGTGAATTGAAGAGAATTATGCTCTCAGCAGTAAGATATTTTTCTATCAAACTTTTGAAAGAGGGCATATAAATATACTAGAGAATTTACATCTGCCTTATGAATTTATCTATAGTAGGTTGTTTCTATACATTATATGTCAATACTTGCCTATGGAGGCATATAACCAGGTATGCATGGAGTATAATTTATAAAGTATGCTTACAAGGTATTTCTATAATGCTCTCACCTATCACCTATTACCTTTCTTGTCATTTAATTTTCATGAGGCTCCATCAACACAATTTATTTTCTATTTAGTGAAGAAGCTAAGTGATCAGTTGTAGATGATAAGAAAAAAAATATGTCAAATGTGGGCAAGGCTGGCCTGATAAAGTTGAAATGAAGTAAGCTTTTGGTTGAGTAATAATTTGCCAGCTGTGTTCTCATTTTGGAAAATGTCCAACATGGCACTCCTAGCTTAACTCAGTCACACATTTCATACAGGTAGTATTTTTCAGATGACACCAAGTTAGAAGGGGTTGCTAACACTTCAGAAGAAAAGATCAGAATTCAAAGCGACCTCAATAAATTGAAGAAGCAGCATGAACCAGATGAAAATACTAGCTAGCCACAGTTCCTACAAGAAAAAAAAATCTAAGCTAGAATTCATCACTCATTTATGTATTCCTTCATCAAATATTTATTGAATACCTACTATGCACCAGCCACAGGATGAATATCATTTATTACAAGTGCATTTTTAGTTTGGAAATCTGCCCCCTCCTTCAATGCATGATTGGCCCCTTTTAGAAAATAAATCCCTTTCAAAATTGTAGTGTTCCAACTTTGTGCAAAACCAATAGACTTAAAAAAAATACAAGCAGTTCAAGAAATACCAGCATATCACACTTTATTATATCTTTGTACATTATACATTTATTACGTGTGTGTGTGTGTGTGTGTGTGTGTGTGTGTGTGTGTGTGTGTATAAAAAGATGAGTCACTTCAGGGAGACAAAAGTAAATCACATTAAATGTGTAACTTCAGCTTACTATAAGGTTATGATAAAAGCAATTAAAAAGATTTTATGGGTTTAATCTTTATCTTACGAAAAGAATACTCAATTCACTTTTAAAAAGTTGATTCCAGTAGTGTCAGATCTTTGTTTTCACCCTGGCTGCCTTGAAGAAGAGTAACCATGCATCCTGGTTTGATCGGACAGTTCACACCTGCTATCCCAGCATAATATTAATCTCTTTCATTCACAGAAGTGATAATTTAAGCAATAAATTATGTGATCTCACTACCTCGAGGTTCTGTTCACCCATACCCAAGCACTGCACCTTTTAAAGGAGTCAAATAAGATGCCATTCCTCCCTTTGAGAACTTGGCTGGGCACCAGGAAACACAAATATCAACAGATCTTTTCAGTGGAAATAAAGGACCTGAAGGATGAACAGACTTCACACAAAGGTGTAGATAAAAGGGAGCTAGTACTCAAGAAACTATTAAACCTGTTAAATTTGAGAACATAGGACAGGCAAACACTAATTGACAACTTATTAGACAGTTCATCTTTGAGCAAAAGCCACTTTAGATAGGGATGTTTAACCTGAAAACCATGTTCCAGAGACAAAACAAGCAGAAATGATAATAGCACATGATAGTAATACCCATAAACAAATAATACATACCTAAATATAATGAAAAGTATTTTCATTACTTTTCCAGCTTTTTTTACCATTCTTTGAAAATGGATACTGTATATGTTTTTCTTTTAACCAATATTTCATAACTCTTCTACCTGGATTGTATTTCTCATAATGTTTTTCTCCTCTCTATTTTGTAACTTTAGGCATGAGGAAATAAAGAGTTAAATTTTTAAACAGCCACTGATATGCTCTCTAAAGCAATTATTCCTTCTGTCACCAAGAGATAAATGTACTACCACAAGACATTACAAATGTGCTCTTCTAGACTAATACAAATTACTGTCAGACCACACCACTTAGAGCCTTCTTCCTCTTATTTAGTAAAGCCAATTTCTTTTGATTTTTTAAGTATAAAGAAGGAAATATCTTGCTCTGATGATTGTTGAACACATTTTAACAGTTATTAACCCTTTGAGGATAACACTGTTTGTTAAACCTTAACACCATTCAATCCTGACACTCACAGACATTCCAGAACAAATTGGTGAAAAAGAGAGCCTCTGGTATCAGGTGAGTTTCCTACCATTTGCTAGGGTTGCAGAAAGCACCTCAATAACTGGAAGGAACTCTAAATTTAATCCTAACCCCAAAAGAAGCCTCATGAAAAAGAATTTGAACTGCAAAAATTGAAATATAAGTTTACCTCCTTTATAGTCTTAATCCAAGCAGAAATGATCTTAGGGTCATTGAGAACACATCGCTCTGCCTAGAGATTGTGAACACAATGCACGCATGTAAGTTTGTGGTTTTGCACTATGATTTTTTCAATTCCTTGAGCTTGGGAAAAGGTAAGTCTAGCTAGCAATACATTCTTGGGAAGGTGAAATTAAAAACCAAACTACTTTACAGCCTATAGGCCATGAAAATGTGCCATGAATTAGCCTAACGGTCAAGCAATGTTGTGAGAGAGCACTGACTTTTAAGTAAAGGACTCCTGTCTGTAAAGCGGAGAATGATGTAGAAATGAGAGCCAAGAAAAGACTCGACATAAACCTGAAAGACTGACTAGTCCTTAGATGTATTTCCAGACCAGCCTTCCAGGCCCAGCACTGATTTCAGCCCTGGACATCCACCCCAATCGCCAACTACCTTTAATTAATATACCTTACAGCTCTCACTTTTTTCAACTAAAAAAAAAATCTAAGTAGGAAAAAAAGGAAGTTTTAAAAGTACAAGTACGGGACAATTGTCTGAGTATAGAATAGAGGTTGTCTGTGGAAACTAATGGGAAATAGGTTAAATACTTTGCCAAATGACTTGGAAAATCTGTTCTTGAGACCATTTATTGTGAAAAAATATCTTCTCTATACTTGATTTGAAAACCTTTCATTAAGTTTAGAATAGAGGATCACCAAGGCCTTGGCCTTTCCTCCCACAAGATAATTTACACATGATTTAACAGTGGAAGGAACACAAAGGCATGAAATACCCTGAAGGTCATACTTTCCTTTGGAGGACATTATGTCTGCTTTCTATGTTATAATATTTCTATTAGATATTAAAAAAACCCACTGTTCTAAGGACAGTTATATTTGGATGGTATCACTCTCATTCATATTGGTAAAAGAGGGATCCCATCACCTCAACTTCTTTGAAAGCAGTCAGCAGATCATTTCCCCTGAGTTTGGGCTGTGGTCAAAAGGCTCTTTCTGCTAGCCCTTCAAGAGCACTGATAATGAACCTTTACTTATTGGAATTTTTGAAACAACCAAAAAAAAAAACAGCAAAGAGCCAAAACCCAACATCCACACTATCTAATTATTACCTAAAATTAACTCAAGTTAGTATTTAATGCCACCAAATTTTACTCTTAGAGTGGTTAAAATGATAAATGTTGCCACACAGTACAATTTAAAAAATTATGGTAACAATAAAAAAGCTTTGTTTTAAAACAGAAAATTCCTTTGACTTGTTTCTGCCTCTTAAAATTCTGAGTTTTAGAGTGAACTGACTGTGAAAATAACTAATTGATTAATTAAGTCCTGAATGGAGAAAGAAGACATTCTTGCTCTAAGTTTTCTAAAATGAATAGGTAGGCAGGCCTTGATAATTGGTGAGTGTTATCTTACAAATGCATTTTAAATAAAACAAGCTTAGTCCTCAACCCACCTTTATTTTTGAGTTCTTTATTACCATGATAGGTAGAGATCAAAGTAATGACCAGGTAAAAAGAAGAGATAGGTGATAATTAAGAGTGGCAAAAATTAATTTTTAAACACTCAGAAGCCCTTGAGTAGAATGATCGATCACTTTGCTATAACTTCAGTGCCATGAGAACTATTTGTTTAAGAAAAAGAAAAGAAAAAAAAGTTGTTGGCATAAGAAAGAATTAAACAAAATAATCACTACTTATACGTTAAAGCTGTGGTTACGATGACTCTCAAACTAAGATCTCTTTACAACTATAGAGAACAGCATTTTTCAAGAGACCAGGTAGCATCAGAACTATATATAATAAAATGTTTCTTTATTTTCCTTTGAAGACCATCAAATGCTAAGGGAATTCAGGTATCTTTTATACAGTGCAAGCCAGGGTGGTAAATTTATCTACCAAAAAATATATGCTGTAGGAAATTAGTTCAGCTAAATTGCTCCCTTATTGCAACAAGCAGTAAGCTGGGCTTACTTCTGGTGGTCTTGGGCAGGAGGACAGGAATAGTTCCTGGAAGAGTGTTATTTGTAAGAAAATAAATATTTGTAATAGCAAAAATTGGAAATGCCATATCTACTCAGAAATATCATTAAGTTACAGCACATCTGTTTTTTGAAATAGTCCTTTAAAAATAAGTTACATATAAGTTCTCAGAATGGGGGAAATCTCTAAGACATGCTACTGGGGGAGGGGGCAAGAATGTTAAATATAATACAAAGAACCAGATCCTGTTCTATATTTAAAGAAAAACTGCCATGTCTGTGTGTGTGTACATGCAGAAAAAGTTCTGGAAGAATGCACATCAAACTCTTAACAGTGACATGGGAAGGGTAAAAAGGAAATTTTTATATTTAAACTGGATACTAGAGTATCATATTTAAACTTCTCCTGCTTGAGTAAAATGGGTTAAATGGTCCCATTTAAACAAAATCTTGTTTTAATTTTGATCAAATTTTGCAATTTTATAATTTTTAGAAAAGGCTATAATTTTTTAAAGTTGGCTTCTCAATAAACAAATGCCCATATAACCATATATATGATGTGTATGTGTGTATTATATATGTTGAGGGCTGAGATATATGTGTTTCTCTGCCTCTGCTTTTTGTAGACATCACAGAAACCCAGTAAATCAATTGGTGAAGGCCTAACTCAGTATTTATCCCAGTTACATAATATTCCATAATAAAGATACTTAGAAATTATCCATCCATTCTCCTATTGATAGAGATTTGTTTTGTGTATTTTTATATCATATATTTCATGTATGTTTTGGTCACTATATATATTTCCTTACATGTATATACTTCCATTTTAGTGCTTCATTTCCTATGGCATAAATTGTGTGGAATGGAATTTGGGGGGCCAAAGGGCATGGGCTATTCTCAATCTTAATAGACATTGACAGAATTTTCCACAAATAATTCTTATTCCTACCAGTAGTGTTTGAGAATACACTTTCTCCTGAATTCTAGCCATTAGTAGGTGTTACCTCTCTTCGTAAATTTTGCCACATATAGAGTAATAACCTATTTTTATATTATTTTGCATTTCCTTTCATAAAAGTGGTTGAATATATGTTCATTTATTAACAATTTTAATTTACTTTTCTGTGAATTGCTTTTGTAGCCCTTGTTCATTTTTCCATTTTTAATTGTTTTGTTAATGATTTATGCATCCTTTGTGTCATAGAAAAAACTTTAATTTGTAAATATTTTTTCACATTCTCTCTTCTGTATATTTACTTTGGTTTTGCTATTTTTAAAGATTTCACTTGGTTAAGTATACATTTCTTTAATGGTTTGGGGTTCTTAATTAAAACATCATCTCTAGTACTTTAGCATTTATTCTCAGATTTTTCCTTTAAAGTTTGTTTTGCTTTTACATTCAAGTTTTACTCCATCTGGGATTATATTCTGTACTTTACAAAAGGTAAGGGATAATTCCTTTTTTTCCAAAGGGATAGTCTACTGTGCCAGTTACTAAAAATGTACCTTTTCCCTGAAGAACTGATAAACCATCTTTCATATAGTAAAGTATCATATATACTAATTCTATATGTACTGGGATCTCTGTTAAGACTCACTCTCCTGATTTATTACATTCACTAGGACCCAAAAAAAAGCTGAATTATAAATGAGGGTGAACTTCATTAATTTTAACTTCAGCTTTTCACTATGTAGAGTGATATTTGCTGTTTATTTTGCACAATCTTTACCATATTTAAGTATAGTTCTTTCATTTTTATGATTAAAAGAAAGCTCTTTTGAGATTTTTGTGTAGCCTTAATTAGTAAGAAAGTACAAATCACAATTTGATATGGACCAGGAGTCTTACACAGGGAAAAAATAACCTCATGAACTTAAAAATACTTTTGCTTATTCTGAAGCTTTGCTACGGATAGCCCTTCTCTATACTGAAAAGGAAGATGGAAAGTATTTACAAGTCCATGAATTTGAACATAATGCATTGCCTGCCTAATCAGGCTAAAACAAAGGTCCCACGTAAGATGAAATTTGACTATGCTCTATTCACGCTCATAAACTACAGATTCTTTATATTGTGTTTCCTGACACCAGCATCAGCTACATAATTTGTGGGGCCAAGTGCTAAATGAAATTGTGGGGTCCCTTAGTCAAAAAGCAGGAAAAATATGCCATAAGAGGTACTACAATGTAAAATGTTTTCTCTTTTTCCCACAATCTTTGTCTTGATCTGGAATGGAGTTTTCTGTTTCCTATTTAAAGGCATGCTATCTGGGTCATGGCAGTACTCCTAGGCAAGTACAGACCCTCATTCATCCAAGGACAGGGCTGTGATTTGGCTCATAAAGATGTCCACCAGCAGCAGGCTCCCCAGCCAGCCAGTCCTACCAGTGTATGTTAAAGAGACTCTTCTTTTCCCATTACATGGTCTTGGCACAATTGTTGAAAATCAATTGGCCACAGTTGCATGAGTTTATTTCTGGAATCTCAGTTCTATTCCATGGATCCATATGTCTATCCTTATGTCATTACAACACAAAAGTGTTTTTATTGTGGCTTTATAGGATGTCTTACACAGTCAAAAAGTGTGAGTCCACCAACTTCTTTTCAAAATTGTTTTGGATATTAGAGGCCTCTTGCAATTCCATGTGAATTTGAGGACTGCCTTTTCCATTTCTTTAAAACTGGCCATTGGAATTTTGATAGGAATCACTTTGATTATATAGATTGCTTTGGGTAGTAATGACATCATAACAAGTTAGTCTTCCAATTCATGAAAACAAATGTCTTTCCATGTATTTAGGCTTTCTTTAATGTCTTTCAGCAATGTTTTATAGTTTTCAGTGTATAAATCTTTCACTTCTTTGGCTTCCAAGTTATCTTATTCCTTGGGATGCTATTGTAAATGGAATTATTTACTTAACTTCTTTTGCAAATTCTCTGTTGCTGGTGTAAAGAAACAGAACTGATTTGGGGCATTAACCATACACCCATAAACTTTACTAAATTTGTTTATTAGCTCTCATAGTCTTTTGTTGTGTGTGGATTTTTGATATTTTCTATACATAGTATCATTTTATCAGGAATAGAGATAGTTTCACTTCCTCCTTTCCAATTTGGATGGCTTTTATTTATTTTTCTTGCCTAATTGCTCTGGTCAGAACTTACAGTACCATGTTGAATAGCAGTGGTAAAAGCTGACAGATGTCTTGTTCCTAATCTAGAAGAGCTTTCCTTCTTTGATCATGAGTTTGATGTTAGCTGTGGGTTTTCCATAAATGCCTTTTATCATGATGAGGAAGTGCCCTTCTAGCTTTTGGTTTCATTTGCTCTTCTTTTCCTAGTCTCTTAAGGTCTAAAATTAGGTTATTGATCTTTGTTTAAATTTTAAATTTATAGTTTTCATTTCAGCAGTTCTGTTTTCCCCTAGTATTTTTTTCTCTTGGCTATTGGGACCTCTGGTTCTAATTTTAAAAATAAAAAAAAAAACTATCAATTATAACCAACTCTGTCATCACCTACATATGTACTTAATAATTTTATGGAAAAATATTGGTTTAATTCTTATTGAATTGCTTGTCAATACTTATAATCTTAATAATATTTCTCTTTAAATCTATTTGCTGTTCTTTGTTTATGACACTATTAAGTTATATATTATGATTGGCAGTGCAACTGTGGCTGAAAATTCCATTGCACTACTGGTGCCGCATTTCACAATGAATATAGGGCTAACCTACTGCACAAAGTTCAGACTTCACCCACAATTTCCCTAAATCATTTATTAACTAATCAACCCACGTGTACTTGTAATACATAAACAATTTTATTTTTAATAACATTTAACATAAGATAGCATTTATTTATTGAGGGAGATTTGGAAAACAAAGGAAATTATGAAGAATTAATAATGTTCATGTGTAAGCCTACCAGGAACTTTACATTTCAATATATTTCTCTTCATAAATGCACACGTATAGTCCACCAAAATCAAGATCATATTATACATCTTATTTTAAATGCTACTTTCCAAATGTAAACTTACAAAACTTTTCAACATATGGGGCTTTGTATATCTTTAAACTGGACTTCTACATATTTATAATAGTAACATACTAGCATTCCATGTCCAGAATAATAAATCTATTTCTCACAGGTATCCAAATTGCTCCTTGAATTTTGTTTAAATATTTTTAAGGATAAATTTCCTTTTTTAAGTAACTGATAAAGTGACCTATAAAAGTTGAAAAGCCTCTTAATCACTGTTTTTTAATTGTTAGACTATACTTTTAAGAAAGGTAAGAGGCCATGATAAGCTGGGTTGAGCAACTGTATACGGAAACATTTTGTTTTATTGTTTAAAGTCACAATTAGGAAGGTGATTCTTTTTTTTTATTAAGGTATTATTGATGTACACTCTTACAAAGGTTTCACATGAAAAAACAA
Source organism: Manis pentadactyla (assembly GCF_030020395.1). Taxonomy (NCBI): domain Eukaryota; kingdom Metazoa; phylum Chordata; class Mammalia; order Pholidota; family Manidae; genus Manis; species Manis pentadactyla. The sequence continues at coordinate 73,267,209 of NC_080020.1, forward strand.
TGTGGTTACTATATTTACCCATATTATCAAGTCCCCACCCATACCCCAATGCAGTCACTGTCCATCAATGTGGTAAGATGCCACAGATTCACTATTTGCCTTGTCTGTGCTACACTGTTTTCCCTGTGATCCACCACACCATGTGTACTAAACATAATACCCCTCAATTCCCTTCTCCCTCCCACCCACCCACCCTCCCACACTCCTCCCCTTTGGTAAGCACAAGGTCCTTCTTGGAGTCTCTGAGTCTGCTGCTATTTTGTTCCTTCAGTTTTGCTTCATTATTATACTCCACAAATGAGGGAAATCATTTGGCACTTGTCTTTCTCTGCCTGGCTTATTTCACTGAGTATTTTATCCTCCAGCACCATCCATGTTCTTGCAAACAGTAGGATATGTTTCTTTCTTATGGCTGAATAGTATTCCATTGTGTATATGTACCACATCTTCTTTATCCATTCATCTACTGATGGACACTTAGGTTGCTTCCATATCTTGGCTATTGTAAAAAGTGCTGTGATAAACATAGGGGTGCATATATATTTTTGAATCTGAGAAGTTGTTTTCTTTGGGTAAATTCCAAGGAGTGGGATTCCCGGGTCAAATGGTATTTCTATTTTGAGTTTTCTGAGGAACTTCCATACTGCTTTCCACAGCAGTTGAACTAGCTTATATTCCCACCAGCAGTGTAGGAGGGTTCCCTTTCTCCACATCCTCACCAGCATTTGTTGTTCTTAGTCTTTTGGATGCTGGCCATCCTTACTGGTGTGAGGTGATATCTCATTGTGGTTTTAAGTTGCATTTCCCTTATGATTAGTGATGTGCAGTATATTTTCATGTGTCTGTTGGCCATCTGAATTCCTTCTTTGGAGAACTGTCACTTCATATCCTCTGCCCATTTTTTAATTGGGTTATTTGCTTTTTGGGTGTTGAGGCATGTAAGTTCTTTATATATTTTGGATATTAACCCCTTATCAGATATGCCATTTACAAATATATTCTCCCATACTGTAGGATGCCTCTTTATTCTGTTGATGGTGTTCTTTGCTGTACAGAAACTTTTTAATTTGATGTAGTCCCATGACTTCATTTTTGCTTTTGTTTTCCTTGCTCGAGGAGAAGCCCTCAGAAAAAGGTTGCTCATGCTTATATTCAGGAGATTTTTGCCTATGTTGCCTTCCAAGAGTTTTATGGTTTCATGACTTACATTCAGGTCTTTGATCCATTTCAAGTTAACTTTTGTGTATGGGGTTAAACAATAATCTAGTTTCATTCTCTTGCATGTAGCTGTCCAGTTTTGCCAACACCAGCTGTTGAAGAGGCTGTCATTTCCCCATTGTATGTTCATGGCTCCTTTATCATGTATTAATTGACCATATATTGTTGGGTTTATATCAGGGCTCTCTAGTCTGTTCCATTGGTCTATGGGGCTGTTTTTGTGCCAGTACCAAATTGTCTTGATTACTGTGGCTTTGTAGTAGAGCTTGAAGTCTGGGAGCATAATCCCCCTGCTTTATTCTTCCTTCTCAGGATTGCTTTGGCTATTCGGGGTCTCTTGTGGTTCCATATGAATTTTAGAACAATTTTCTCTAGTTCATTGAAGAATGCTGTTGGTATTTTGATAGGAATTGCATTGAATCTGTAGATTGCTTTACACAGGATAGCCATTTTGACAATATTAATTCTTCCTATCCATGAGCATGGGACGTGTTTCCATTTATTGGTATCTTCTTTAATTTCTCTCATGACTGTCTTGTAGTGTTTACAATGCAGGTCTTTCACTTCTTTTGTTAGGTTTATTCCTAGGTACTTTATTCTTTTTGATGCAACTGTGAATGGAATTGTTTTCCTGATTTCTCTTTCTGCTAGTTCAATCTTAGTGTATAGGAATGCCACAGATTTCTGTGTATTAATTTTATATCCTGCAACTTTGCTGAATTCAGATATTAGATCTAGTAGGTTTAGAGTGGATTCTTTAGGGTTTTTTATGTACAATATCATGTCATCTGCAAACAGTGACAGTTTAACTTCTTCCCTGCCACTCTGGATGTCTTTTATTTCTTTGTGTTGTCTGATTGCCATGGCTAGGACCTCCAGTACTATGTTGAATAGAAGTGGGGAGAGTGGGCATCCTTGTCTTGTTCTCAATCTTAAAGGAAAGGCTATCAGCTTGTCGCTGTTAAGTATAATGTTGGCTGTGGTTTTGTCATATATGGCCTTTATTATGTTGAGGTACTGGCCCTCCATACCCATTTTGTTGAGAATTTTTAACATGAATGGATGTTGAATTTAGTCAAATGCTTTTTCAGTATCTATGGAGATGATCATGTGGTTTTTGTCCTTCTTTTTGTTGATGTGGTAGATGATGTTGGTGGGTTTTCAAATGTTGTACCATCCTTGCATCCCTGGAATAAATCCTACTTGATCATGAATGATGATTTTTTAAATGTATTTTTGAATTCTGTTTGCTAATATTTTGTTGAGTATTTTTGCATCTATGTTCATCAGGGATATTGGTCTCTAATTTTCTTTCTTTGTGGTGTCTTTGCCTGGTTTTGGTATTAGAGTGATGCTGGCCTCATATAATGAGTTTGGGAGTATTCCCTCTTCTTCTACTCTTTGGAAAACTTTAAGGAGGATGGGTATTAGGTCATCACTAAATGTTCGATAAAATTCAGCGGTCAAGCTCTCTGGTTCAGGGGTTTTGTTCTTAGGTAGGTTTTTGATTACCAGTTCAATTTCATTGCTGATAATTGGTCTGTTCAGATTTTCTGTTTCTTTCTGTGTCAGCCTTCGAAGATTGTATTTTTTTAAAAAGTTCTCCATTTCTTCTAGGTTATCCGGTTTGTTAGCATATAGATTTTCATAGTATTCTGTACTAATTCTTTGTATTTCTGTGTTGTCCATAGTGATTTTTACTTTCTCATTTCTGATTCTTTTTATGCAAGTAGACTCTCTTTTTTTCTTGTTAAGTCTGTCTAGGGATTTATCTGTTTTGTTTATTTTCTCAAAGAACCAGCTCTTGTTTTCATTGATTCATTCTATTGTTTTATTCTTTTCTATTTTATTTATTTCTGCTCTAATCTTTATGATGTCCCTCCTTCTACTGACTTTGGGCCTCATATACCTCCTCAAAGACACTTTCTATCCCTTTTTCTCTCTCTCTTCTTCTGGTACCCCTATAATGCTGATATTGTTCCTTCTGGTACCCCTATAATGCTGATATTGTTCCATTTGAATTGGTCACACAGTTCTCTCAATATTCTTTCATTCTTAAAGATCCTTTTTTCTCTCTGTGCCTCCACTTCTTTATATTGCTCTTCTCTAGTTTCTATTTCATTTATCATCTCTTCCACTGTAACCAATCTGCTTTTAATACCCTCCATTGTGCTCTTCAATGATTGTTTCTCTGACCGGAATTCATTCCTGAGTTCTTTAATATCTTTCCATACCTCCATTAGCATTTTAATGATTTTTATTTTGAACTGCTTTTCAGGTAGAGTCATGAGGATGATGTCATTTAACTCTTTCTCAAGGGTTGTATTAATAATTTTACTCTGAACCAGGTCCTTTTGTGTTTCATATTTGTATATGGCACCATCTAGTGCCCAGAAGCTCTACTCTCTGGAGCTGCTCAGACCATCAAGCAATGTCGGGTGTCACAGGGGAGTGGTATTTGTGCCTGGGGGGAGGAAAGAGCTGTTTCCTGCTTCCCGGCTGCTAAGCCTGTCTCCACTGCCTGAACCAGTGCCCTGAGCACACAGGTATAAGCCTCTATGCTTTGTGTTTGTAGTTGCTGTAGACATATCTCCCCTCTGGCTGGCCTTATGCCAAGGTAGGGTTTGCCAGTTTGTGAGCCAGGTGGGGCTGGCTGGGAGAAAGGCACAGTAGGCTGAGTATCATGGAGGGGGTCCTTGGAGCTGCGTAGGCAGCCAGGGAGCTGGAGCACCTGAAGATCATGAAAGTTCCCAACCTGCTGGGCCGAGTGCACCCAGACAATTTTGTCTATCTGTCCTTTCTCCTGAACATTAAGCTCTGTGCAATCCTTGCCCCTTTAGCAGCCATCTTGCTAAGGGCTTCCTTGTTAAGAAGTCTCTCAGACTTCCTACCTTTCTTTTGTCCCAGTGCAGCCAGATATGGATCTCTGCTTTCCACAAGTGGCTGGAATCTCAATCTCTCCAGGAATTCTGTCTGTCTTAGTTTTACAAACTCCTAATCATGAGAGTATCATGCAAGCACCATGAAATGTAGGTTTATGCTCCAGAGCAGATCTCCAGAGTTAGGTACTCAGCAGTCTCAGGCCTCCACTCCCTCCCCGCTCCATTTTTCTTCCTCCCACCAGGGAGCTGGGTTAGGGGATGGGCTTGGGTCCCACCAGGCCACAGCTTTGGTATGTTACCCTGTTCTGTGAGGTCTGCTCTTTTCTCCAGGTGTATGCAGTCTGGCACAGTCCTCTTTCCTGTTTCTCTTTCAGGATTAGCTATATTAATTATATTTTTGTATTATATGTGGTTTTAGGAGGAAGCCTCTGTCTCACCTCTCATGCCGCCATCTTTTAGGAAGGTGATTCTAAATGATGAGAATTATTTAAGATTTCAGTAACATGAGTTTAAAAGTACCACTCAAATAGTAATTTTTTTTGTTTTGCATCTAATTCACTCAAACCCTTCCTTTTACAAAGGCTATTTAAAAGTTAAGTGTAAGCGCATTAAGGGGCCATCTACATCCTTCCCTCCATCCTCAGTGCTGGACACAAAAACCTCACTTGTTGCTGCCACTGCCCATTCCACTGTCATTAAAATCAGTAAGAAAAGCATCTTGCTTTCTGCTTCACTCTGTTGCTCTTCAATAACCTGGGGAAGTTAATGTATATTTGAATGATCGCCAAGACAGAGTTCTGAAAATACTGAATAATAAAGCAAAAAAAATCTAAGCTTTAGTTTTGGGTGGTATTATTGAAAAAACTTTAAAAAGGGGGCTATGCAAAATGAATTGGGGGCAGTCTTGTGTGCCCAGACAAAAGGTGAAGATCTTATAGTGGATAGCTCACATTCCTCTTATACTCTGGCCTGAATTTCTTTCTGTTCTGATACTTTAAATAATACCCTCAGCCCTTTGCTTTTTACAGATTATGTATTTTATGACAAATATTACTGATCTTTAAACATTCTTATTAACAACCTGTATTCTTTATGATTCAACATATCTGCTGTGGAGTTCCATTATATTTTTGATGTTCAAATTATTTATTGGTGATGGATTTTAGGGAAAACACATATAACCTGAATGGTATCACTGGACCCCAGGTACTGAAGTCCTATAGCATTTAAGTGTGGAATTGGCTGGAACTATCAGAGGTCACCATCCACAATGCTCTGAAGATGGGGCTACTGACAGACAATCACCTCCAAATTGGAAATGAAGTTCTCATTTGCAGGCTTCCTCTTCCATCCTTACTAATGATGAGAAGAAGGCTAAATTAGGTGGCAAAGTGAAAACTTTTTGAATAGGCAAAGAGTTAACATAGAAAGTTTTGTGAAATTTCTGAGAACTCAGTTTGATATATTACATCATATTTACCATGATTCCACTGTACACCATGAGGTCAGTAGATTTCCTTGGATTCTGTAATTCAGACTGGTTAATCTTTACTGGATTATCCATGTGACTTCATAGAGACTAAGGCTACAAGAGTGGAGAGGTCCCAATATGAATAACATATTATTTCTTCTTCTCTTATCTTAAGTTTCTATGTTTTTGTATTAAGAATAAATGAGCTTGTAACATTTCCTGCAGGCTAGTGAGTGGTCTGTTATTTCTAACAACAGATTCTGGGAGTGGAGTCTGGAGTATAGTGGAGGTGATAACCGAGGGAAAAGATCATGGATGGAGGAAAAGGGGAACTAGAAGAGTGATCAGAAGAACATAAATATAAACATCTCTGTGTTTTCACTTCCTTGCACCACTTAAGATCATGATTTGCTGTAAAATGTTCATATTGGTGACTTGAAATTCATTTCATTGAGGTTCTGACAGTGAATTGCAAATCCTGAAAATAGTTTGTCTCCATTTTCTTCATTCTTGGAAGCTCTCTCAATATAATAGTTTTGTTTTCTTACTCCATCCAGCCTCCATCAGCATTTCCTTCTATATGAAGTGTCCTTATGCATATAGCCCCATACTATTATCTTCTCCACCTCTTTTCACTTTGCATGAATCCATTTTAAGCTCTTTAAATAAAGTTCTAGATATGTGCTAATTAGAGTGCCTCCCCTAAAGGTATCAGTAAATCAGGCTGCTGCTAATCCAGCCCTCTCCATGTATTTGAAATGCCCTAGGATGCACAAGGGTATTAAAAAATATCAACCCTAGAGAACAAGATTTATCACCCCTGTCAAATAACACTCACACTGATGAGTTCTGACATTCACCTCAATATAAGTCAGAATCCACTTATTATTTAATTAGCCAATTCTATGTAACTTTTGCCATTAAGTTAGACAACGTATGCAGCCTCTCTCTCTTCTTGTATTATGGTGTAACCTAACATGAATTAAAGAGGAATTTTAAATTGAGAGTTCAGTCTTCAAAGTCATACATTCTTTGACCTGTAGGTTGGCATAAGATAAGAGTTTCTGTGAAGAACTAAACCCTGCTGTAACATTGTTAGGTCTGATGGCATTTTAAAAATGCAAATTCTTGACATTAACTTTAAAATTATTTCTAGAAAGGGGTAACTTATTAGTACAAAATGGTTTCTGTGGTTTATCTGAAATATGAGTGTTGTTATTTAAGTAGTCTTAATCTCAAGTATTTGTTTATTGACAAACTAACCAGATCTTCTACCTTTCTGCCTTTCTGGGAATAGTAGGGTTTGGCTATTGAATTAAAGTGTTTTTAATTCTACATCTTGCATAGCTGATGAAACCAAATCTCTAAGTTTAAAGAGAAAGTGAATAACCATTCAATTCACCAACCCCTTGCATATAAACCTTTTTCTAAGAAAGAGGAACCCAACAAAATTCTCATGTCTAGAAATCCTTGCATGATAGAGCATACAGTAGCTATTTATTTAAACTAATGCCCTGCCCACAATACCACATCCTAAGAGTAATATCCCATTCTTTTGTGGAATTTCTCCTTCCCCAATCCATCCACGTGTTTCTATTGAGGACTGCCATTAGTATACCACTTCCTTAGCTAAAAGGTTGTTGCGTCCCTGACTCATAGTGAGCCCAATATACTGCTCCATCCCTGAGGTTATAAGGATTGCTCCAACACCAAATGGGTGACTTAAGGTGGACTGGAGGACTTATTATTAGGATCAAATTGGAGATTCTCAAAATCTCCCTATTGCTTTTTGAGTTATATAGATAGAAGAGATTTAGTCTGGAGTGGTCCAGAGCCATGTTCTCAGTCATGAAGAAAATTCATCTGGAATGGAGGAAAAAAAGTCTAGTATGTAAAAGAGTCAGACCCAAGAGTCAGTGAGAGGAAGCAACCTGATTGAGTTGAGTCCATGAACCCTATCATCTCTGAGTCCAATTCCACCCTTGAATTTGCTGTTGATTGGTTACATGAGACAATAAATTCTTCATAGTTGCTTAAGTTAGGTGAGTTTTTGTCACTTGCAGCTCTAAGCATTCTAAATTACTAAATAAGAGGTCTGAACCCTAGAATACCTGGAAGTCTTGATAATTTTCAGGAAGTCTACTAGCTTCTATTGAGCCTTAAAAAAATGTTTTAAAGGAAAGTCATTCTTGCATCTAAGCCTATATGATATGCCATATACACAAGATACATAATGTTATAATAATATAATAACTGCTCTGTTATCTGTCTTAAGGAAAAAGTGACATTTATAAAGATGTTCAGATTATGAGGTTTGCTCACCTAATCTGAATCTTGGTTCTGCCACATCCTAGCCATGTGACTTTGAGCAGTCCCCATAAACTCCTGAGCCTCAGTTTTCTCATATGTAAAATAGAGATAATAAAACATACCTCATAGGATTCTTTCAGTGTGTGACACATACAAAGAACTCAAAAATAATACTATTTTTACACCTTTACTATTATTACACCTTGAATTCAATGACTATATATCTCAGTTACACTATTTTGGGCACTTATAGCAGATAGAACTAAGGTGTCTTAACCAGATATCTTTTGTAGCATAATGAGTATAAAGAAATTTATTAATTTAAAATGTTGACTGGGGATTTACTTTCCACAGAGATACATAAGGCTTAGAGTCTTCCTTCACAGAGGTTACAGTCTAACAGGAAGGAGTACAAATACGCACATCTTGTAGAATTGCATTGAGTGAAAAAGTTATTGGTATACTAGGAAACAACACACAATATAGGATTATTATGTCTCTAATTCACCTTGCCAGAGTATGTGAGTTCTCTCTGGACTAGGTTTATAAAACAGACTGCTCATCAAAAATGGTAAAAACTAGTAGACAAAAGAATTATGTCTTTAAAGAACTGAAAGGGAAAAGAAGGTCAACCTAGAAGTAGCTATTCAGTGAAAATAACAGATGAGAGCTGAGAAATCTGTCATTAAAAGACTGGCATAGCAAGAGAAGTTAAAAGTTCTTCAGACAGAAGCAAACTGATACCATGTTCTGTGATTACAATGGAGTTACATTAAAAATCAATAACAGAAAGATATCTGGAAAATCCCCAAATATCTGGAAATTACCATACTCCTATATAACTCATGAACTGAAGAAATCACTAGAAACAGAAATTGTTGGAGATAAACTAGTTTGAACTTAATAAAAATAAAAACAATATATTAAATATGTTATAATATTAACAGCTAAATGCTGTTAATTTGTCAATCCTCCCCAAAATGGTCTGTAGTTATGTTGGCCAGTATGGTAGCCATTAGCCACATGAGGCTGTTGAATACTTGCTATGTGGCTAGTCTGAATTAAGATGTGTTGGTAAGTGCAAAAATATATCAGCTTTTGATGACTTACTACCAAAAAGAATGTAAAATATTGCATCAATACTTTTGTATTGATTACATGTTGAAATGATAATATTTTTATATGTTGAGTTAAATAAAATATATTAACATTAATTTCACAGGTTTTGCTTTTTCTATTTTAGTGTGGCTACCAGAAAAATTTAAATTATATACATGCCTCATATATGTATTTTGTCTTGGATAGTACTATGGTCTGAAAGTTTGTGTCCCCACCACCCCACCACCCCCAACCAAATTTATATGTTGAAACCTCACCCCCAAGATGATAGTATTAGGAGGTGGGACTTTGGGGAGGTGATTAGGTCACAAGAGCAAAGCCCTCCTGAATGGGATTAGTGTCCTTATAAAAGCAGCCTGAGAAAGCTCACTTGTCCCTCTGCCATGTGAAGTTGCAGGTAGAATACTGCTGTTTATGAACCAGATGCAGGCCCTCACCAAACACAGAACCTGACTCTACAGGTAACCTGATTTTGGACTTTCAGCCTCCAGAACTGTGAGAAATAGATTTCTTTTGTTTACAAGCCATTCAGTCTGTGGTATTTGGTTATAGCAGCCTGAATGAACTAAGACACATTATAACCCATTGTTCAGCACTGATCTATAGATTTAGCAAAATTCCAGTCAGAACCCCTATAGGCCTTTGTTAAAAATTAACAAATGGATTATAAAATTTATATTGAAATGCAAAAATTGAACCACATAATATATCCTCAGTTAATGTTCAACAATGCGTGAAAGTAATCTAATGAGGAAAAGATAATCTTTTCGACAATGGTGTTGGAACAACTAGATAGCTATATGGAGAAAAAAAAACAGTTCTTTGTCTCATGTGATATACAACAATTAATTCGAAATGGGCCATAGAACTAAATATAAACTCTAAAATTTTTTAACTTCTCAAAGAAAATGTAGGAGAAAATATTTACAACCTTGAGATTGGTAAAAATTTTGTAGATAGGACAGAAAAATTATAATATATTGGACATTATCAAAATTTAAAACTTCTGTTCAGACACCATTAAAAAACATACCATAAACTGAGGTAAAATATTTATAATTGTATCAACTAAGAACTAGATTCAGACTGTGCAAAGTACTCTTAAAACTCAGTAATAAGAACAGAAGCAATCTAGTTAAAATTAGGCAAAGATTTCAACAGAATTTTCACACACAAAATAAAGATGGCAAAGAAGGAAATAAGATGCTCTTAGTCATTAGTGAAATGCAAATTAAAAGAATATTGAGATAAAACCACAAACCTATTAGAGTAGGTAAAATATTTTGAAAGTGATAATACTGACTAAACAAGAATATGGAGTAAGAATATTCTTGTATATTATTGGTAGAGATGCACAATGGTACAATAACTGTGGGAAACAGGTGGGCAGTTTCATTTTGCTCTGCTTACAGTATATATCTACATTTTATTTAATTCTCTTAAAAATTCCACAGGATTATGTGGTTTCAGCACATAGAACTTACACATATTTTATTAGATTTGTATTTAAGATTATCGTGGCTTTGGTGCTATTTTACATTGTATTGATTTCTCAATTTCAATTCTCACTTGTTCATTTCTAATATAAGGACATACAATTGATTTTGTACGTAAGCATTGTATCCTGAAAAATTGTTAAAACTCATTTATTAACTCTAGTAGACTTTGTAGATTCCCTTGGAATTTCAAAATAGATAATCATTTCATCAGAGTATAAGATGATTTTATTTATTTTTTATCAATCTGTAATGCCTTTTACTTCTCTTGGTTGCCTTTTTTTCTTTTCTTTTTTTGAAGTAGAGTTGATATACAATATTATATTGGTTTCAGACATACAACATAATTTGACAATTATATACATTACAAAACTTTCACCATGATAAGTGTAGTTACCAGTTGTCACCAAAGATATTAAAATATTATTTATTATATTTCCTATGCTATAATTTTCAATCCCATCACTATATTATAGTTGGAAGTTTGTCCCACTTTATCCCCTTCACCTATTTCACCCATCCTTCACCCCCATGGCACCACCAGTTTGTTCTCCATGTTTATGAGTCTATTTCTGCTTTGTTTGCTTGTTTCTTCATTTGTTTTATTTTTTTTAGATTCCACATATAAATGCAATGATATAGTACTTGTCTTTCTTTGTCTGACTTATTTTATTTAGCATAAAACCCTCTAGGTCCATCCATGTTGTTGCAAATGGCAATATTTCATTCTTTTTAATGGCTGAGTAATATTCCAGTGATATATATAGATATAAAACACATCCTCTTCATCCATTCATCTATCAAGGGACACTTAGGTTGCTTCCATATCTTGGGTATTGTAAAAAATGCTGCAACACATATAGGGGTGCGTGTATCTTGTTTAATTAGTTTTTTTTTCCCTTTGGAAAATACCCAGAAGAGGAATTACTAAACCATTTCTATTTTTAATTTTTTGAGGAAATTTCATACTATTTTTTATAGTGGAAAATTTACAGTTCTACCAATAGAGCGTGAAGGTTGCCTTTTTCCACATCCTTGCCAACACTCATTATTTCTTATCTTTTTGATACTAGCCATTCTGACTGGTGTGTGATAATATCTCATTGTAGTTCTGATTTGCATTTGCCTGATTAGTGATCTTGAGCATCTTTTCATGTGTCTGTTGGCCATCTGTGTGTCTTCTTTGGAAAAATATCTGTTCAGGTCCTCTGCCCATTTTTTAATCTGATTATTCATTTTTTTGGCATTGAGTCATATGAGTTCTTTATATGTTTTCAATATTAGCAGCTTATCAAGTATATCATTGGCAAATATCTTCTCCCATTCAGTAAGGTGCCTCTTTGGTTGATGGCTTCCCTTTGCTGTGCAGAAGCTTTTTAGTTTGATGTCGTCCCGCTTATTTATTTTTGCCTTTGTTTCCCTTGCCTTGGGAGATAGATCCAGAAAAAAATTAAAAATTTCAATGTTGTCTATTAGTAGTTTTACAGTTTCAGGTCTTATATTTAGGTCTTTAATCCATTTTGAGGTTATTTTTATATATGATAAGAAAGTGGTCCAGTTTCATTCTGTTGCATGTAGCTGTTCAGTTGTCCCAACACCATTTCTTGAAAAGACTCTTTTCCCCCTTGTATATTCTTGCCTCTTTTGTCATATATTAATTGACTGTATAATTGTGGGTTTACTTCTGGGCTCTCTCTTTTGTTCTATTCATCTATGTGTCTATTTTTGTGCTAGCACCATACTGTTTTGATTACTAGAGTCTTGTAGTGTAGTTTGAAACCAGGGAGTATAGTACCTCCAGCTTTGTTCTTTTTTTCTTAAGATTGCTTTGACTATTCATGGTCTTTTATGGTTCCATGCAAATTTTAGGATTATTTGCTCTAGTTCTCTGAAAAATGCCATTGTCATTTTGATAGGGATTATATTGAATCAATTGAGCAGTTTCTTATGAAATTAAACATCTACTTATTATCCAGCCCTCTTAGGTATTCACCCAAGAGCAATGAAAACAGGTCCACACAAAGACTCATTTATGAAATTTAATATATTTATTCATAATAGCCCCAGGTCAGAACAACCTACTGTCTATGGACAGATATCCATTACAGTGGAATATTACTTAGCATTAAAAAGGAATGAACGTCTGATACATTCAACAGCCTGAATATATACCAAAAATATTATGCTGAGTGAAATACTTTAAATACAAAAGAGCGCATACCTTTTGTTTATATGAAACAATAAAAAGGCAAATTTAATTTATAGTGATAGAAAGACCACTGGTTTCTGGCCAGAGAGCAGTGGAAAGACTAACTAAAGAACACAAGTGAAGCTTTTGAAATGTTGGAAATATTCTATATCTTGATGGTGATGGTTATATGAGTGTATATATAAATTCATAAGCGTTCACTTGAAATTAATGCATTTATTATATGTAAATTTTTCTTAAAACAAATGCATTTATTCCATAAATTTCACTTCAAAAAAAAGTTGGGAACTCTTTCAATTGGTGAGAATAAAAGAATTTTTTAAAGGGGGATTATAAGACTATTTGAATTTTTTATTTAATGCTCTTATAATTTTTATTTATTAAAGATAAATTCTTACCAGTAGCATTCCTTTGCTCCACCCTGTTCTTCATTTTTGCATTAAAGAATCTGTTCTAACTTTGTGGTCTTCCTCCATCTTCCAGTGTAGCAACATGTTAAGACATACTCAAGTTTTAAGTATGTAAAAAAAGTAAGCAACAATTTCAACAGACTTCATAAGCCTAAGAAGGTGATGGCTCACTAGCCATTTGCAGAACAAATTTTGTTTTAAAGAAGAAAAAAAACCCTCCTTCAGAGTTTCAAGCTCCTGATGCATATCTATAAAGAAAAAGTTGCTTTTGAAGGTAGTCTAAGAAATAATTTCCTGACAGCCAAGTGCTGTAACCCACATACTAGACAGAACATCTTTGTAAAAGAACGAAGTCTATCTATAAGACAAATTATTATAGCTATTGTCTTTTTTTCCCACAAGGAAAAATAAAGTTGCAGAACCTCAAGTCATAAATACATGGCTCATAGCTTGTGAGTTTTGCAACATTTTATCAACTATAAAAGAAGTCTAGTGAAGCTAAATATGTGCATTCTTTGGTTATTTTTTTATGCCATCCTCAAACTATTATCTGTCAATAACCAAACAAAACTATTCATGCTAACTGGAGGTGAGAAAGTTCAACTTGTTTATCAAGAGAGAAATATTTTATTGCTTATGTTTTCCACACTGAAGCAAACTGATAAGCTTTAAAAGAAGAAATCCACTCATGCTAAGAATATGATGAAAGAAATTATCTTTAGGCTTATAAGCTTCCTTACTGGCATAGGCATAAAGAATAAAATTTTCAATATGAATTTTTTGTACTGTGCTAGCAGTTAACATTTAACAAATAAAGAGTAGTCCAAAAAAATTCTTCAAACTGTGTTGGTAGACAAAACCATAAATGGTGATATTTGTTACCTTCACAAAGCAGAGCCTGAGATGAGTACTTGGGGACAGGTGGCTTATTTGGGGAGTGATATCCAGAAGTGGGAGTGAGGGAAAGAGAGAAAGCTGGTAAAGAGTATGTTAGGGAACTGGTTACTGTTGTGAACAACTGGGGCTCCATACAACTGGGGACCCTCTGAGAAACCATAACCTTAGAACTGTCTGGTGTAACCCGTCCTGAGGCCTGTTCCCGGAGGTGTTAACTCCCCAGCAGTTCCACATTTCTCTGTTCCTGGTTGAATGCCCCTATGCTTACAAAAAACCTAAAATATAACAGCAGAGAGACCTAATAGGCACTTGAGGTGGGGCTGTGGTACTATGCGTAGCAACTGTCCACTATAGCTTGTCACTCAAGTCAAAGGCAGTCTGAGGGAAAGTGACACAGGGCACAAAAGACATCTACTACTAATACATATGTTACCAGTGTAAAAAGAGTGTCTATACTGTTCACAGTGTCAAGAAGTGTCCTCACCTATTAAAAGGGAAATGGCATAATGGAGGTGGGGGAGGCAAAAATGAATCCCAAATATTAGGACCTTGATATCAACAAAGAAAATAGAACCAATACCTCCCTGCCTGCTCTACAGTCTTGATGCTATAAAGGTGTGAAAAGCTTACATATTACAAATTAGATACAATCAAGCTGTAGAATAATTAGAATAAAACCAATTGAATGCTCTCCAAATTTGGGGGAACAGGTAGAGGGGGCTAAAGCTAAATTTATAAGTAATAAATCACCAAGAAAAGTGTCTATAGATAAGATATGGACAACATATAACTAAAACATCAGATACAAAATACAAAGCCAAAATTTACTGGACAAAAAATTGCTTGTATTTTTTACTGATAAAATCAAATTATAATTCACATTATTTTAACTACTCTTTCTCATTGATACAAATAGATCATTTTTATTTTTGCTGGTTAAACATTAATGCCACTAATATCAATATTGACAAAAACAATGGATAAATTAATGACTCCAACTCTCTGACAACGTCAAACTTGAGAAACAGATGAATGTTTGTGATTTGCAAATTTGTTTTACTGTGAGCTGTGATCAAAAGAGGCTCCTTAGTTAAAGAGTCAAATCTGAACTGATGCTGAAAAAGACACAGAATCACCACTATTAATGTGCTCAAACTTCTTTCCATGTAGAGTATAACCTTTGAGAAATGCACAGACATGTATCACCACTTCTGAATGAAATTTTTCCTCTGTTCCTTCAAGAGCCTTGCTTTTGCTGGTATTTTGTCTGTATAAATGCCCTCCTGTTCTCTGTGAGACTAAATCCTTCCTGTTCATCAAGGACCAGCTCACATCTACTTCCTCTGGGAAGCTGCTCTGTTTCCTGACAATATCAGCCCCTACCTTTGAAGCCAACTTCTTCTCTTCAGATCTCAAGATTCTTGGGCCTCCATTATAGCTATTTATGGTCTTTTCCACTCACTAAATCATAAATTCTTAAATGTAGAATTCACATCTGATTTGTCTTTGAGTTCCTATTGCATCTAAGATGAGCAATTTGCACATAGTAGTTCTAAAAATATTTATAGACTCAGTAAGTTAAACAAATGATTGTATACCGGTAAATACCATAAATTATTTGTTACTGCTTGCTTCTGTATCTTACAGGCCACTTTCATCTCTTTGTATGTAGAAATCTATTTCTCCCATTAGTCTGATCCACTTTATAATAGATAATTTTTTACTTTAATTCACAAATTAGCTATTGTGAATCTTTAACAATTTGGACTTATTCAAGTTGTCTAATAAGAATAGATTCTCAGAAATCTAGTTGAGCCATTGATAGAATTAATAAATGATAAGGGGTAGAATCTCCAAATGAAACACTTGTCTCAAATATTTTTGAAAATGGAGAGCTAGTGAGTTTGTGAGCTCACATAATAGTTACTTATTCTAGATATGTTTGCAATTGTGCTATTTTCATTGATAGAAATTATTAAAAACTTAGTTGTGATTTTTGCTAGGCAGTTTCTCTAAGAATAATATTTAAATATTACAGGAAATTAGGAGAAAAAGAAATTTGCTTGACTCAGCCAGTTGTTAAGAGACAAACCATTCACATCCTTCCTTTCTCTACTTCTCTGTAATATTCAGAGAAGGCAAGTATGTCTCTGTAATCAAGGAGCTGAAATGAAATCTCCTTTAGAAAAATTATGGTTTCCTCAGTGTACTCTCTCTGAATCCACACAGTGTACATTTACATTCCAAAAAAATAGTTGTTATAAAGAAATTCAGCAAAGAGCTGATATTTGCAAGATATTCTCTATTCTGTTATGTTAATACAATAAACCAATATATTAAATCTGCAAAGAGTTTTTCCCAAGAATATTTTATGGGATTAACAGAATTAGCTAAGTTTGCCACTGGTTTCTAGTCTCTATAATCATACTTTTATAACTTATAGTCTCCAAGAAGAACCTTGGAAAAGTTCTTACGAGCATTTAAACCTTTTTTCAGGAGCATGTAATACCAAATACAGAAGACATTGACAACCTATGAACCCTTCCAAACACCTCAAGATATATATTTTTTATCATACTAAGAAAATAATATTCCTGTAGGGCCAGCATATTAACTTTTAGGGAACTGAACCTCAAAGGCCTGTGGTGATATTTTATGTTCTAGACCTATGCTGTCTAGTATAGTAACCATGAATCACACATGGCTATTGAGCTCTAGAAATATGGTTAGTCCAAACTGAGTTGTCCTTAAATGTAAAATAAAAGTCAGATATTAAAGACTGAATATGAAAAATACAATGTAAAAATCTCAGTAATTTTTATATTGGTTATATATGAAAATAATCATATTTAAATATGTTTAAATAAGATATTAATATTTCACATGTTTCTTTTTATTTCTTATAAAAACAACTATTAGAAAGTTTAAAATTATGTGTATTCCTTATATTTATTACTCACATTCTATTCAATTAGACAGCATTGTTCTATAATCTCACCCAGTTTTGCTCAAATAATAAATATTTTTTCAGGAAAGTGTAACTATGTATTCATGACTCTGGATTTTACCAAATATTAGTAAGTCAGAAAACAATGGCTAATGACTGATTTTTTTCAAAGATGGACCAGTGTTTGAGAGGTAATAGTTTGGCAAGTGATCTTTTATTTCATCAATAGTTGTTTTCAGATACGATGACAATTTTCTAACTTAGACTGTGTGTAATACTCAAATGCCAAAATTATGTCCGGATGTGTGGTATCAGATAATGTAAATGTAAAGGGCTGATCAACAAATATGGAGAGCCATATGTATACAGGATGCTACTTCCCGTTTAATAAATATCAAACAGTGACTAACAATCACATCAAATTGTTAGTACTCTAATTTCAAGATACCAAGAAAGTAAGTGCAGAATTCAGAAAACAATAATTTAAAGTCTTTTCAAATGAAATTCTACATAGAACTAGAATGAAGTTATTAAATTAGTGTGACTTTCTTTTCATATCACTTAATCTACAGATTGTTTTTAGGCCACTGGTATAGAAAGGATAATTTTTAAAAGTTAAAGATATAATGGGAGTTTTCTTCTAATTTTTTTAAATCTGGTTTTTGCAAATTCTTTATCTGCTTTGTCTTTGAGAAAGAAAACTATTCCTTAGCTTCATGTCATGAGAAGTTCAAAAAGCAAAGACACAGTAACAAGAAAGATATGTTTGAAGGTGCCTATAAACACATAAAAGTATATCTCACACTCTTCAAATTTCCAAATTCTGTTCAGCCAGTGCTGGTTTGTTGTAATTCCATTCACTAGAAATGAATCAGAATCAGATACGTACTTAGCATTCATATCCTCTGTTATTTAAACCAAGGAAAAGAGACAGGAGTAATGGATAAGTAGTGTGGCTCTCCTTGCATGGTTATTGTTGCTAGGGAAACCATTTCCTTCTAATCCTTGTGTTCAGCCTGTCCATCCCACTCTCTGGCATCATTGCCTCTCAAGAAGGGCAACATCACAGCATGGCATAAGAACAGGAAACAAAAAGGACAAAAACTGGTACATTATCCTATAACACACAGACATTTCTCAGAAAATCTACATGGTAGTGACTTCTGGGAAACGAAATGCAGAACCAGTTCCCTAAAACCGCTATGTGCACACGTGCTAGAGGCTACAAGGTACTGCATTCACACGTACAAGTATGCAAAAACACCAATTTCCAAGTCACACTTGTGATTGCAGAAGAGAATATAATGTGTCAGGCCCAGACAGGACAGGGCTTGGTAGATCAGAGTCCCAAGGCTTGCTGGGTCAGTATGAAGCCTGTGATCTCCCTGAGAGGCAGAGTCCCTGTCAGGCAGTGTGGTCAGTGAAAGGACTTTGTAGGAGTAGATTCTGAAGCCAGTACAAAAAGGACTGTGACCCCTTGTGTCCTGGGGGCAGGCTGAAGTGTGAAACAGACCATCTAACCAAATAAGAGCATCATGAGTAAATAATAACAAAGCTGACCCATGTGCTGGTAAAAGAACCCTTGGCTACGAAGGCAACTGTTCTTATAAATCCAATATTGGCTTCCTCTTGGACATCTTAGCAACCCACTTGAAGACCCAAATAGGCTCTACAAAACAAAAGAATGCTAGAACTATGAAAAGTGATCATATACATTAACTAATTTGAATGAATAAAGTTAAAAGTACAGGTCTATCATCTATACATCTATAAGAAGATACCAAATAATCAGTTCCTCTACTGTTTCTTGTTTAACTCTGGTTTTCTAGTATTTACTCCATGTGTGTTCTGTAAACATTTGCTAAATTGAACTGAAGGTACAAGATTTAGTATGGCAAAGGGTAAACAATGTCTACCAAATTCTGAAATCAGTTGGTATAAGAAAACTATAGCCATACTAGGTAATTATGCAACTACTCAGATAAGAAACTGTCAAAAGAATTTAATCTGAAAGAACCACAAATCAAAAGTTACTAATTATAAGCCAGACGTACTAGTGGGTACTGCTTGGTATAAGACCATGTTCAAAGACTCTATTCAGAGTCAGTCTGCTTATTTTCTTCTTTTATAAACCTGGGACTTCACTTTGTGCTTCATTCACTGTCTTATAACATATATATGCTTAAATATTCTTGAATGATTAAGAGAGGGCGGTCTCAACATTGCTACTATCAGAGCACCCATCAAGAGTTCCTCAGCTTACCATACTAATTTAGAAGGTTGTTTTTGTAGGCTTTCAAGTGTGACACTGAGCAATCTCACAAAACAAGCACCAGAACACCACCACAAAACATAATAGTAATCCAAAATATAAAAACAGAAGCAATTTGTCTCAAAATCTCTAGCACCCCAATCTGAACCAAAATTCATCCATCAGTTTCTTGACCATTTTTATAGGTGGTCTCACAAAACAGATGCCTTTAAATTTTCCTCCTTTAGACATACCCAAATTGTTTTCTGGAACTTTCTTCTTACATGTTTATATCATCAGCTTTGAAATTTTCGATATATCTGAGAGAAATCCAAATTCATTTTTAAAGAATTCTGAAAAGGAAAATAGTAAATTGCTGTTGATCATACTAATTTTAATCCTCTTTTCTTCCTAAAGAATATATTCCCAATGACTCAAAATTAAATACAAGATTCCCTACCTGAAAATTTGAGAAATTACTTGCAAATGTAATGAATACTCAATCCCCATGCTGCGGAGGAGCTACTTAGTTGTTCATGTCAATAGAGAGAGAAAAAAAATGCAGGTTACATTCAAAACTGTCTGAATGTGACCTGTTTCTGTTCCCCCAAATGTTGCTTTAACATCACAGCACCAAAGGCAGTCATACACAAGACAAGTTACATTCTCCCGAAGATGTCTGCTTTTGTTTCACTCCATAATCTGATGCAAGGGTACAGCCCTTTATGATGTTGTTACTCTTCTACCCATAACATTCCTAATATGGGTATAACCTTATTACTTTACTGTTAGGCAGGACCCACACGTAGAGTTTAGTAACAGTGGTCAGTTGATTGTTTCAAGTGTTAGTCATCAATGCATGGAAACAACAGCTATTTGAGAAGACTGCATATACAGTGAAGCAATGTTTAATATTTTAATGACCACACACCCCCCGCCTCACCAGGAGACAAGAATTTATGTGTGAAATGTGTACTCTTTGCCACTTCATGCCCATCCAGTGAAAGTGCATTTGGTCATGTCCCATTTAACTTCCTCTGCTCCCTGCACTTTGAGACAGAAAGAGAGAGACGTTGAAATCCACTCAAGCAAATCTTTAGAGAAACAGTAAAAACCAAAGCCAAACAATCCTTCACAAGAGGCTGAATGTGGTGGTGGGTGGGGAAGTTTCTGGTGGCTCCACGTGTGAAGGATGGAGCACGGATTCAGGGAGCATAAGAATCTAGGGGAAGGAGAGGATGTGGGAGAAGATTGGAATCCCTGCTTGGGGTGTTCTTGAAGGGCTACACAAAAGCAGGACTAGACCCTTTGGGGTTCAGTTTTATAGGCATTACACATGATAGTAAATACTCATTATATGCAGGTCATGAATTTATTTAGATGAAATGCCTTAAACTCAGTGATTCCTCTGGAAAAAAGAAAAGGCTAAAGAAAATCACAAAACAATTCCATAACTTGGAAAAATATAGTAGCATCATGCTCACATGACAACCATTTCCTGGTGGCCTAGCCTCGTGCCCATGGCATATAAAATAGCCTGTGCACACTCAAGCCACAGCCTGGGCGGCAGCCGAATCTCCCTAACATGAGAACTTCCTCCAGCCTGTCCTTGCCTTTTATACTTTTCTTTCTCTCCAAGTATCTCAGAGTCACATTTTAATAAGTGACCTTCAACAAGCTGAATAATTTCTTCAGTACATGGGTATGCTCAAAAGCCTTGGAGGATTTAACTGTAATAAGAAGTCCTACCAAATATACGGTTTTATGAAGCCTTTGAAGTCTCTAAAAATTCCCTTAAATAGCCTCAATTGAAGGTTTGGGCTAGATGATTTACAGAGCCCCTTGCAAAGCAAAAATCCTATGATTTGGGATCAGCAGAACCAGCTGGATATTATAGCTTACTGCACTTAATATGGCTCTCCCATCTTTAAGAGTATTTGTGGACCCAAAACACGCTGCTTGAATTGTTCAGCTATTAACTGTTAATTAATATATGGTCTTCACTAGGCTGGCAACAAAACCAAACAAGGCAGAGATTTATCTTTTCATTCCCCTAGCATAAATAGTGATCTGATAAAGATTTTCCATTAAATGCAATTAGAAAACATTGTATAGTACTGTAAGGCTTAAGATATTTTCTTGTGACTCTGGATTAATTGTTATTTCAGGGTTTATATTTTTCCTTCAACAGACTCTTATACTTTACCTGTAACTCACACTTTCCATATCTATTTCTGTAACTTTATTAACAAATTTGGAGATAACATGTTCTTAATGTTTCATTTTTCAGTTGGAAATGTAAAGTATCAGATAAATTTTATTTGCTTGGTCAATGAATCAGATACCTAATCGCATGTGCACTGAATAACATATTTTGAAGTCTTCAAGGACTTTTTATACTAATTACTGCCTTCAAAACAGTAATTGAATACTTAATCATAGTACAGCATCTAGGGCTTGATTTTTAGAGAAATACAATTTTAAAGCATAATCACAAGTAATAAATACACAAATAGAGAATCATGGTCAATAGGAAGCATAGAAATTAAGAGAAAACTTATCTATTAAAATCAATTTGGTTAATAATCAATTCCTGAATGGCAAAATTTGCTGGTCAAATTTACTAAAAACTTATTTTATGAAATATTCTTTTAGAATGTAGTTAATGAAAGTGAATCTTTTAAGTATCTACTAAATGTAACCTTCTGTTTTCCTAAGATTCATGGAGGACTTAAAATATGTCAGGTGCTATTTTAAGTACTTAACATTAATTATTTATCCTTCACAACAGTCCTATGAAATATATGCTATCATTATCCCCATTTATAGAGAAGGAAAGGGAGGCACAGTCATGTTGAGTAACTGGCCCGAGTTTACTCAGCCAACAAACTGCAAATTTGGCTCACTGTACCATACTGCCTCATAACATGACATTCACAGAAATTATATTAACAAGTTTATTTAAGATTGTATTGAATATATCAAAAAATAGGGAGATCAAATTAGTTGTGACTTTGCTTTTCAAAACTTGAATATTTTTTAAAATACTGCTAAGGAAGATACGTCCCCTAACTAGACTTTAAAGAGAACAAATTCATATTTACTAAGTATATTTAAGAAGCATGTTCCCTAAAGTGTACCATCACTTGGGCTTTTCTCTGTTCATTAGAAAGGAGTGAGTCACTGACAGGGAGGGGAATTACGCTCTACCTTTTGAAGGGAGAATCAAACAATTTGTTGTCACAATATAAAACCACTATGCAAAGAAAAATGTAATCAACTGAAAATCTTAACTATAGATTTTTTTTAATGAGGATTTCATGAGTTGAAGAAAAAAGTATAGGTTAGATGTCCTAAGAACACTTACAGAGATTAGGGGTTTTCTTTTCAAGTATTTTCATAAAAAAAAAAAGAGATAAATATTCAGTTCACTACCTGTTTCAAATTTTCTTCAATGCTGAAATTTCTGCAGCCATGTGATCAAAGGTACGGAATGTTTCAGGCAAGAAGCTCTTATTTGTGTACTGAAAACCACAAAATCTACTTCTTGGTAGATTCTTGGTTGGGTTCACCGAGAGCCCCTCAGGTCAATTCTCTGGGAAGTAGGGTGGCTTATATTTCTGACCAGTGTTCTCAGATTTTTATGAGATGATTTCAATCCTAATCTCTTTTTGATTGGTCTATAAAACATTGTCTATTTCTTTCCTCTAAATTTTCTTAGACATCTTACTGAATTAGTCATTAGTCCCCCATATAGAATTGCTAGTCCTCCTGGAGGGAAATTTAAGAATCAGAGTTAAGTAACACCTTCCTGCATTTGTTGAAAGGGCGATGTGAAGATGTTGTCCATTACTTCATGTGGGTGCTCTCTATGCAGACCCATAGGTCTCTATCTATGTGTCAGAAAAACAATGGCTTTCTCTTAAGCAACTGATTTATATTTGTCTTATGGACACTGTGAATTATATAGCTGATTATGTTTTCCTTTTCCATTGGCACTAGGAAGTTCAGAGCCATGTTTGCATTTACTTCTGTTCAGTATATGTAACTCTGTGACTTTGATTTTTAAAATAATTTACCCCTGCTATATCATTTTCCACATATTTTCATTCTCTTCTTTGTCTTATTTTCTTCATCATGTTTTAAATTTTTTATTGCAAAACATGTTTGTATAAATAAACTTAATTACTCTTGAGAACAATTTGGAAAGTACATAAATATACAAGTGTACCAAGCAACCTCTTATTTGTCATTACAATACTTGAGAATATGATTTTCATCTAACTTTTTCACTTTTCACTTAAATACAATCGTTATTTAATAAACCCTTCTTCAGACTTACTTTTCTCACATTTACTTTTCTTGCTAAGGGATGTCATCCACTGCATGTCTTCAGCTGGCACCGATGCTAGATGTCACAGCCAGGGAGGTGTGCCACTCAGATCTCCCTTCAAGAAGGAACTTGTCATTCTGCAAAGGGAAAGGCTGTTAGGTGACAGCCACCCAGTTTGTTCTTTCCAAACTTACCCCAGGATTTGAGCCAAGGCTACACTTTTCCTGGGAATCACCCAGTCAGTGATTCAGCACAGTGGGTGTGGTTGGGTCTGGCCACTTCCACCCAATGAGGGACTCCTCTAGTCGGTCTTTCATCTGGGGCTTGTCACTGAGTTGGCCAAGGCTTTTCATACATGCATCACAGTTGAAGGCCTCTTTCCGGTTGTGTCAGACTAACATCATAATGTGAAAGCATTCCATGGCCACTCTTTTTTTTTCACTCCTTTACCTTTTGTAGGCATTCTCAACATTCCACATCTCTGGCCAATAAACCTCTTGCACTTCTAACTTCAAATCAGCATCAGCATCTGTTTCTCAGAGGAGCCAAAATGACATACTAGATAATTCACAGATTTATATGTCTTTCTAGTTTCCAACCTACAATTACATAAACCTATTTAAAGTCATCTCCTGGGTCTCTCAAAGACACCTAAGTGCAACCTGGCCAAACTGAACTTGCAATCTTCTCCTAAATTGTTTTCCTGTTCTGATATTCTGTATCAGTGGGTAGTCATAGCATCCATTTAGTGTGTAAGTCAGAAAACTGGGAGCCATCCTTGATATTTCTTTTTGTCCAGCCCACATATCTAATTCATCATCACATTATGTTGGTCTTATCTCCTAAATATGCTCCTACTTCTATTTCTTTCCAGCTCCTTCACACTAGTCTTGGTCTAGAATACCATCATCTCTTGCTTTTACTCTGTACCAACCTCTAAAGACCTGTGTCCTCTATAATCACTAACCAATCCACGATTCTCTATACTACAGCCAGAATTACTTTCAAAACATAAATCTGATCATGTCACCATCTGGCTTCAAGTCCTTCTGCTGTTTCCTATTGCTCTTACTATAAAGACAAAGTTCTTTAGCACAACAAGCTCCTGTGGTCAAGCTTCAGCCTCATTTCCCATTCCCTTATTTTGCCCTATTGTAACTCCATGATGGCAGGCATTGGGCCATTTTATTTACCATTCTATCTCAGTTTGCTTGAGCACCTGGCCCACACCAAGTGCTCAATATGTAGTTGTTCAATACATAATTAAATGGTTGAGCAAATGAATGAATCAAATGAGAGAGCCTATTCATCATTGACACATACTTTATGTTTTTTTATTTGGTATTTTAACTCAGATTTGCCTGTCTAAATCTCATCTGTTCTTTAATTCTCAGCTCAGATGTCAACTCCATCAAGAAGGCTTCCTTGACTTACATAGTTGAAAATAGTTCCATACCCTATTGTGATATCCTATATTCTTGCTTACTACACTTACACGTAATCATCTGATTAACTGTCTTTAGTATAACTAATATACCCAGTTAAACTCTACATTCCTGGAAGACAAATGTTGAGTTTATGATTTGAAGTATTCTGCACATCACCTGGCACACACATATATGTGTAAGTGTATGTGCTTTGCTTGATTCAATGATGTGATTGACTGATGTGGCAACATCTGGATGATTTTTCCTGCCACTAGAGCAACTGTGGTGATATTACAAAGAGTGGATGAGGCTAATAAAAATGTGATGGCCAGTAAAAATGTTGGTTAGGCAGTATATCTCTTGAATCTAACTTTAAGTATCAAGAATAGGAGAATCATTTGGCCTATAAATTTTTGTTGGTTTTCTAAACTCAAAAGTCATAAAATCTACCTCATAGCTACAAAATGTGCAGTGGTGGTATGTTTTTATGAATTGCCTAAGCTTAAAAACAGAGAAAATTTCAAAAGAATAATATGTGTACCACTGGAAACAGAGAAGTTTATTTTAGTTGCTATATAGAGAAAAAGAGTTTAACAATCTTTAATTGCCATGAATATATTCTGATGTACATTAGGAAAAAATTAACCATCACATCAAAGCCATGATTGTCATAGCTAATATTGCTTTGGGTGGGGTTAAAAACAAACCTACCAGTTTTTAAAATAATCATTTTAAATTAAAATATTAAAATAATATGTGATAACACATATGGCCAAAACCATGACTGAAGTTTGAGAAACATCGCAGGCATACCTCAGAAATACTTAGGGTTCAGTTCCAGACCACCACAATAAGCAAATAGCTCAATAAAGCAAATGAAGTGAAATTTTTGGTTTCCCAGTGCCATTAAAAGTGTTGTATAAACCATATTGTAGACTATTAAGTGTGCAATAGTGCTATGCCTAAAAAAACCAATATGCGTACCTCAATTAAAAAATATTTTATTGCTAAAAAATGCTCACCGTCATCTGAGCTTACAGCAGGCCTTACTCGTTCTGCTGGAGGGTCTCGTCTCAGTACTGACAGCTGCCGACTGATCAGGGTAGTGGCTGCTGAAGGCTGAGGTAGCTGTAGCAATTTCTTAAAATAAGATAACAATGAGGTTTACCACATCAATTGTTCCTTTCACAACTGATTTCTCTGTAGCAGGCGATGCTGTTTGATAGCATTTTACCCACAGTAGAACTTCTTTCAAAACTGAAGCCAGTACTCTCAAATCCTAGATGCTGCTTGATCAATGAAGTTTATGAAATATTTTAAGCCCTAAGTGTGATCCTTGCATTGTGCTCATATAAAAAATGTTCTTATTTTTCAAGTTACATGAAGAAATATTTCAAGGTAATATTTTGTGATTTAAGAGTAAGTTACTTCAAATGTTTCAAGAATAAAGAGATTAATATTACATAAATAGCTAAAGCAAATGTTGCAAGGGTATATGGATGTTGATTTACTCTTCTAGTGGATATTTTGTTAGCTTGACAATTTTTCAAAGTAAGTGTTAGAAGAATTGATGCCTGAGTCCATGCCCAGAATTTCTGATTCAATTGGTTCTGATTTAATTAATTTAATTGAGGGTGGAGCCTAAACATAGACACTTTTTTGAAACTCCCCAGATAATGCTTAAGTTGAAAACCAATGCAGTAGTTCAAAATCATTATTTTACAGTTAGGTGAGAGTAAAAAAATCGTTAACTCCTTGAGCCTAGCAGTTCTTGAGTTCTGACTGTATGTCAGATACTTTTATAAGTGCTTATTAACATATTAATTGGCTACATTAATGAATAGCACAGGGTATAGGCTTGAACAGATATTTGATTTTAGTCTGTTAGTCATTTTTACAAGAAAACATCTGTGAGTGAATTAGTTTGCACAAGAAACCCAAACCATTCCACCCCATAAATAAGACCAAATCATTTAAGAGAGCTTCTGCCTGGAATATGTAAACTACCAGGCCAGAGAATTAAAATTTGAGAACCTTCTATGAAAAACACTCAAAATTATATGCAGTCATGATATAGGTCATGGAAAGAGCAAGAGTTTTTTACAAAAAATATATTAAGAGATGATAAAATATGTACACAGTTATCCCCAACACTGAGAAAGTGACAGAACTATAAATTTCTAAAATCAATAGCTTAGTAAAAAATTGAACTTTATATCTAAACTCTACCTAGAATAAAAGAATTAAGGTGAAATTCTCAAGTTCAGTTATTATTTTATGTTACATTTTTTTAAAAGGCTTAATGGCTGATAAAATCACAAAGGAACTTTATGTCTCTCTGGCCAAGTATAATATTTAGCTTTCATTTGGTCCTGATTCAGGGATTTGTGTTACTTGTTATGGGAAAATTAGACATCATCTGGAGCTATAATTACAGCTTCTTTTTTTTTTTTTTTCACCTTGGCTAGGCAATTTGCATTTGATTAGTCAATGTCCTTGTCTTTCCATGTTTTTGCATGGAAATATTTGTAATATTTCAACAAAAGGGAAGTTCACACAAAACTAGTAAATACTCTTTAATATAGCAGATTCACAGATTTTCTGACCTGTGTTGTCTCAAACAATATATTACTTCTTTATTGTTATTTCAGTAATTAAATTTATCATAAAACAGAAGTTTGTCCTTTAACAAAACGCAAATAATCGGTTCTGCTCCTTTACTGCATTTCTGTTAAGTGAGTTCTAGTTGCATAGCTAAAATTCAGAGTCAAGTGTAGTGCTTACTTTACACTGTTAAGTTCACTGACTTAACTTCCATTATTCTTAAAAAAACAAATTTTATTTAACCATTACTTCAAACATTATCTGCATATGTACACTAGCCAAAACAATTCAGGTCTTCAGTTGTTAACTAGGAAGAATGATACCTCATCTCTTACTCCTTTCCTTTTCACTGTCATCTGCCATCCAAGACCGGAGAGAAGGAGCATTATTTAAGAGCAATAATGTCCATATTTTGGTTTGGTTATGTACAACTAAGGGAACAGCCATAAGAAACATATGAATTTTATACCTAGTGTGTGTATGCTTGTTTGTATCTATATTTGTATTTGATTCAACAGCTACTCACTGAGCATTAAGAGTAAAGATGCCCATCTTCAACTCACACCATTTAAGAGACTAAGCTTGGAATGGCCACACCCACTCTAGACCTTTCTAAGAGATTTGGAGTGTGAATGCCAAATCTAAATAGTCCTTCCAGAACACTGATGGGATTATTCTAACTCATTCTTGGAAGAATATACTTCTGGGAGGAAAGGCAGTGGATTCTGGAGTAAAACTAACTCTTGTGGATAAGTAGATGGAGAGATTACCAAGAAGAAATTAGAAATCTGAAGATGGAATGGAAATGGGAACTGGGACAGCTTCCTACCAGGCTACTCAGGAAAGGTGGAAATCCTTGAGTGCTTTCCCACTGGACTATGGGAAAGCCGTACCTAGCATCTAGCATACCTATTGTAAATTTTGATTTTCTTCAAGCCTTTAATAAATTCAAATATGGTTTAACTGTTTGTAGTGGTTGCGAGGTAGAAGTAAATAAGGAACATGGCCATAAAGGCAGATGAGTCTGCACTACTTTTACCACACACATCTTCTATAGAGGATTTCATCAAGTAGCACCATTTTCCTGAGGGGACCTGAAGTGTATGAACATGATAAAAAAAAGTCATAGTGAAGTCTTGCATCTATTTTTTCTAATATATGCCATTGTCTTCCATATCTCTTCCCATATACTACATAAGGTGTTGTGAAAAAATGCTTTTAAACTGAACTTTTATCATCAAAATTGGGAAGGAAAAAAGAACTAGAAAGGAATAATGTAGAATGTTCAACTTCTGTTCCCAGGACTTACCAAACTTAGTTCTCCCCCAGACTTCTACAGATGAACACAGACTCTAACAAAACCATTGTTAGAACCTTGGTGATTTTGATAATGAAAGTATAATGCCAAAGAAGTCAAGGTTTCAAGTCTCTTCAAGAAGAGTGTGAAATAGTATTCATTTGGGAAATTCTGTTGAATAAAGTACGTGTATATGAATACAAATGGACAATAAACATGTAGATTGACTAAAACCCACATTTAGTAAATAACAAAGTAAGAGCCTGCTCAGTTTTGTCAACTCCAGAGCTCCTGCTGTGCCCCACTACACTGCAGCACCCCCCTAACTGTATAAAGTCAGCTTGCACACCTAAGAGATCATAATGAACCTCTCAGTTCCCTGGGATCCTGTACAGTGACAAGAAGCCCTGCTGGAAGCCCGAGGGCAGGTTGTGACAGCATCACTTCTTTTGAAAATATTGGAGCAGAGTTCTACTTATCAGTTACCAACCAAATGAGGATACTTATATTTTTTGTTCTTTATTCAGAAATAAGAAAGGGACATGGGGGCACTAAATCTGACATGCAGCAAGATCATCCTGCCTGCAGCCCTGAAACTGTGAGATTTAGGTAGTTTAAAGGTGACTGGCAGGAGGATCCATTGTGTTCACTGCATTGACACACATATCAGAATGTTGGGTAACAGTAAAATCCTGAATGCAGGATATAGATTTCTTGTCATATATCATGTTTAATAGATGTATTTAATATTCACTATTGAATATTAAAACCAAATTCCCTTGAAGCAATAAGACATCAAGAAAGAAAGAAAAATGACATGTTATCTTTTTTGACGTAGTGAACACTGAAAAAGACTCAGAATAAATACTAACTTAATCATGACAGGTGTGTCTGGGGAAAGCATGTGGTAGTTACTAAAAGCACAAGAGAATCACTTGAATTGTCCAGCAAACTCAGTTCTGTTCATGGCTGTGACAGCAGATATATAACCATGGACAACCGTAAGTCACTCACCTGAGTTTCCTTATCTGTCAAAGGAAGCTAATTTTATGTGAGAAGCAAATAAAATAATGGACAAGATCACAGCAAACTGTTATAAAAATATAAGTTTGTCTAATGGCTTAATGAGATAATACATCCCTTATAGGCAAATTCCACTAATTAAATGCAGAATTATTTTAATTAGAACCTACAGATCCACTGAGCCATCCATGTAAAATAAGAAAATACAGATATGGAATGTTGAGTATTTAAATAGGAGTGAGAGAAACATTGAAACAGAATTTATTGAGAGTAGCTTCAAATGCTGAATCAATTTTCATTCCAATGATGTGGAGTGTCTTAGTTTCACATATGAAGTGAATAAAATTATTGGAAAATTATTGATATTTTAAAAGAAATGTCAATTAACATTAAATTCTGAGTGCTGCAATATTTTTAAAGAGAAACTAATACAAATAATAAACAAATATGAATTGATTTTCTAATCTAAAAACTTAAAAGCTTAGAAATTTAAAAAGTTAGAACTGAAACAGTGTAATAGTAGGCTGTAGAATATGTGTAAGTTTGCATATTTCCAGTTCCAGAAGGGCCCAACACTTTGGAGTACCTTTCTCTAAATTTTCTAAAGCCTCTTCTGGCTCCTGTAATGGCCAGCACTGGTGGTGCCATCCAGACAGTGTTCTATGAGCCAAAATCATGAACAGCAAGGGGTTCAATCCCCCTTTCCCACTTTGGGGAACACCCTGACCCTCTTCCCAGAGTGTGAAGTCAACCAAATATGCTGTGAAGTTCTAGGACTCATACTTGTGGAGTCTTCCTGCACCCCAGAGTTGGTCCCTGTCCCCAGGGGGCAGCCTGATGAGTGGGTAACTCCTGATGGTCAGGCATTTCTTTTTGCAGGATCACTTTGAATGGGATTGCCCTAATGGCACTTAAAAGCAGCAGATGTTGGTTGACTCTGTCATCATATATAAGAAATATTCAAGGTGGGACTGCCAAGGATCCATAGCCCAAACTGAACTTGAGCTATATGTTACGGGCTTGTGAGTGAGCTGCCACTCAACTCTCTTCTGACCATAGTACCATCCCTGGTCTAGCATCCAGGGCTATGCTTTAATCCATGCACTGGTGGCTAGTTGTCCCTAGGTTAGTCACCCATCCCTTCTGCAGGCTCCATGCCACATGTCTGTCAGCCCTCTGGATGTGGCTGAACTTATTTATCCAAGGGCTTTGGGTCAATATCCACTCTTGCCTTTGATCAATATGGTAATGCCATGCTCTTCCGAGATGATCTCCTTGCCCAAATTGGACTGTTCTTTTGTTCTTCCCTATGCCCAAGCCCCTTACCTATACTCTCCACTAAGGCAGTCAGCATGAATGAGATCACATCCTAGGAATGCAGTGATTGTTGCATAAAGTACTCAAGAGAAGACATGGCTAGAAGAGATGTTTTCTGTATTTGTGTTATAAAATTCTAAATAGTAACTTTAGTGTGAGTGGAAAAATGAATTGTTCACATTTTCCTGCATAGTCTGCATAGGACTTACATTTGTGCTCACTATCAAGGAAGCACTGTAATATTTGAGAGAGTCCTTTGAAGCCAGCAATCATAGGAGGCACTAAGGATGATACAGTCATGAGTATTCATGCAACCAGAATTAAATAAATGGTATTAGGAAACTGCAGAGACAGTTCAATACAAGTAGGTTCCAAAGAGCTTTGGCCTGGTGAATAATAACAGTAGTTCTGTAACATCTTTCTATGTTGACAGTAACTACACTAGTAGGCTGAGGATTTAATAATGTAGATAACTGTTGAGTCAATATGCTATATGCTTGAAACCAATATAATATTGTATATCAACTACAGGTTAATTCTATGTGTGTATATGTATGTATATATATAAATAGTAATGTTAATGCCTTTTTTCTCAGTGAGAGATATGAAATTAGCCAGTAAAGGTGCATCACTTGACAACAGAGAACATGAAGAGATGATTTCTGACCTGAACAGGAAGAGATAATGCCTGGATACTGTTAGGAAAGGCCATCTGCCATGGGCCATAAGCAGTTGCTTCTCTGTGTGGTAGATTATAAGGTTTATCCATCTCCTGATATGGATAAATTTCTGTGACTAGTCACAGAGACTAAGTTGGTTAAGGTGATGAGCAGGACTGTGGGGTGGAGAGTAGGGCTGAGTGGTTTGTTGCCCTCCTCAATGTTTCACAACTTGTTTGCAATGTTCTGTCTTCTTGGGTACTTGCCTGTGATGCCACCCTGTGCATTGTGGGAGTCAGCCGGGCCCATTGTATCACCCCTTGGGAATCAGCAAAGAGAGACAAAGCAAATATGCTCACGATCATGCTGTTTTCTGTGCTGTGAACAAATAAGTCCTTTGTCTATGACCCAGGAGTCTCCGGTCTCTTGCTAGCATCCTTGAAATAGAAATGAACTGACTTGTTAGATCACAAATAGGGTAAACTCTCACAGCTCTCACAGTTCTTGGCAGATAGTACAAAGAATTTTCAGTTGCTTTAATTGGACAATAAACAAATACATAAAAATCCCTTCTTTACTCATTCTAAATTTTCATCAATATATCGCTAAAACACACATGGGCCAGTGCATTTTGTAGTACATTTTAAAATCAAATTAGTCACATAGATGGGGTCCTGACAAAAAATATTTTCCCTGGACTCTGTACACTCTGAAACTCTAAGGATGGCCTTAGGTAAGTAATTATTTGAATGGCTACTTATGCTGTTCAGTAGAAAATGTATCCAAGTTGGCTTTTTGTCTGTGAAACTAAGAATTCTAAAATAATATACAAGTGTTCCCTGCCTTTTGAAAGTTCAGCTTAGACTGCTTCACTTTTATGAAATATCTAGATTAGTGCCTGTTTTCACTAACAGAAAGAAATCCAAAGAGGGTTTTCACTGATACGAAAAAAGGAAAATCAAAAATTCATGGTCCGTTATTGTTCTGCAGTAAGCCATTATAGGGGTGACTCACATCCAGACAGCAAGTGGCCCCACCAAACTCCTTCCCTGGCAGCTATACTCACCCTCTCAGCATCAAGCTATCTAGCTCTGAACTGTGTAAGGTATGTGCATCTTGATTTATTTCATGTATCTGTCAGAAAGATGTGTCCTAAGGTATCAGAAAACCCCAAGAGAGGTTATTTTTTGGTTCTGACAATGCTCAAATATTTTTCCATATAAATTAATGGTAATTGCTGCTTTGCTTTATACCATTTTGGGTTATGTGAGTTTTCATAGGACCTCTCTACTTTTGGATAGTAGGGGAAAATTGTAATCATATATATTATTACAATTTTCAAAGCATGTGTTGTATAAGTAACCAAGAAAGATAGTAATTAAAAACTGATAGCTAATTATCAAATGCAAAGCACTGATCAAATGTTTGATATATATTATCTCATTTAATCCTAAAATCCTATTATCCTCAAGTTTTTTCATCCAATCAACAGCATGTCTGAAATTTCATCCTTAGTTAATATTTTTAAATATTCTACTTACAGAGACAGACAGAATGAAGCTTAAGGATAAAGCTAGTGTTGAAGGAGAGCGTGGGTGTGTTTAAGGACACTGGATTAGACTGGATAAGAAAACAGAGACCAGCAAATGCAAAAACCAGGGTTTTCAAGGATCAGGAACGGGAACTGGAGGTAATGAATGTCCTCCTCAGGACTCTTGGTTTTTGCGTTTTCTTTGGATCCCCCTTGTCTTTTGCTTCTTCTGTCTGCTTAGAACTTTCAAGGCTGAATCACCACCTCTGGCACCTCCTAGACTCCTATCATAACATATTCATTCACCTCTTGGGATAAAAGGGCTCATCCCTCTAACTGAAATTTAAATTCCTAGGAAGTAGTCTAATTGGCCCTACATATACCATGTGCTCATTCCTTGGGCTCTAGACTGTGGTCACAGTTAGTATGATCAGTAACCCTTACTAAATGCTAGGTTTAAATCACAGGAACAGTGGTGGGCAAATGAAGCAAAGAAATATCCACAGCAATAGATCAGACAATTATGGATCTGTCCTTACCTTAAAAAATTATGAACTAACCTTATCAATATCATTGGTTTAGTTATTCAAAGAAAGCAGATCAATCGTTACTCAAGTACACAATTTGAAAGATATCCAAGGAGCCAGAACCCATGTAGCTGAGAGTCTCCTACTATTTATAAGCATGACACTGAGGTTAAAAAAAAAAGAAATGATAGTTTATATAGCCAAGAGATGTATTCTATACACACTGTAGTTATTGAGGATCAACCCTTAAATATACCTATCACCAAAGCCAAAGGATGGTGTTACTGTCTCTCACTTTCAACCAGTGAAATTGACCTTCCCGTGAAGCGGGAAGGGATTGTGTGGTAAGGCTAATAAAGGCAGAAGAGTTTATTATTTATATTTAATAACTATATTAGGCCCATCCAATCTCACAGAAACACTAATTGATTCAGCAGCATGTTCAAATTTACATAAGAAAGGCAAAACTGCTTGCTATCATTGCACATAAATACCACCAATATTCTAATCATGGATTTTAACATCAAAGGTACTCAGCTAAATGTGAGCTCTTTGCAATTATTAATACTTTCAAAAATATTCATTTTCATAAAGTTGAAACTTTTGGCAAGCTCTTTAACTAGAGGGCATTTTAAAGGATTGCTTCTGAAGACAGAGTACACATGATAGAATTGTATTATGTTTATGACTGTTCAGAACCATTTCTAGTATTGGCACCTTTTTGTTAAAGTAACATCAAGATGTGTCTGTTCAAAAAAAGTGGCTTTTATATGCCACCTGACTCACTTGGACTTAAGAAAGCTACATGCTACAGTTGCAAAGCAGGTTAATGGTATGACTAGAGGGACATTTTGCAACTGTTTGACATGTCAGTACCAACAATTACCTCCGCTGCTCCTGACAAAAAACAATAATTGTATTAGGATAGATACTGATGGCCTGAAAATAAAGACCAAGACACCCTGGTAGCCACTGTCAGCATCTATGTCATCAGGTAGGCACAGATGGGAGATATTTTTAGGGCTGAAGCTGCCTTCCTTAGTTTCCCTGAAATCAGGGCCAAACGACAACTCTGGGCCCTAGGCACTTTTGCCTTCATGGGCCCCTTCCTCCATTAAAAATAATTTAAAATTGTATTTTATCATTATGTTGGCATGAAGATGAATATATTACTATTTATACTAAAACATTTCTTTGACCTAAAAGTCTATTTTAAATTCTGATTTAGAAGACATTAAAACATGTTCATAGAGCACTACAAGCATTGTGGTCAGCAGGCGCTCTGCCTGTCATGTCCAGTAGTTAAGGTTCCCTGACTAAAACCACACCTCTTACTTTTCAAGAATATCCAGCCTTGAAAATCTACTTCTGGTAGGTTCTTGGCGCTTCTAGGGTGAGAACTATCATAAACCCAGAGATTCTGAAAGGCCAGCCAGTGAGTCCAAGGATCCACTAATTTAAATAAAAAGAATGACTGCAGAGTGCCATCACCCACAGGCAAACCATCCATTCTCTATTGACTTAAATACACTTTAGAGCTGAAAAATTTAGATAGAAAGTACAATGTAGAAGCAGCTGTTCCTAAGGACAATGTTCCCTTCAAATGGAATAAGTTGGCAGAACACAGTGTCTGCTTTAGAATACATTTAACATTTGTTGATTTGTCCCGCCCCACATTCTGTACTCTAAGGCACTGAAAGGTAAGCAAACACTTGTGAGTTGTTTGACAGAAATAAGCATTCAGTTCTAAATAAGATGAAGTCATTTTACATTATTCATTTAGTCATTCAATAAATATTAATTAGTGCCTACTGAATTAGTTGCTAGGGATATGAGCCCCAACCTGGAGGTGTGGAAAAACCTGGTGAGTTTAGACCAAGCCTGTGGGTAATTCTATAGGCTGAGTGTCTATATGCGTGGTGGAGGGCGGAAGATGGTGTTGGGGATGCTAGAAAGGCAATGGTCAAATATTGAAGATGGTTGTTTCCCTTGCTTAAGGAAGTTCATTTTATCCTGAAGTTGATGATGTGGCAGTGATTGATTTTACCTGAAAAAATAGTGTGATTAAATTTATAATTTAGAAAGATGTTTATAATGGTAGTATGGAATGTTGGTTTGCAACCGTGCTTTTAGGATATAATCACCTGCACAACCTTAAACCTTGCCAATGTTCAGGCCCCACCCTGCAGAGATTCCTGTTCAATTAGCCTCAGGTAAAGCCCCAAGCATAAGGGTTTTTAAAGACTGTCCAGGTGATTCTAACGTGCAGCCAAAGTTGCACAACCACTGCTATAGAAGCCTGGAAGGGAACAAGCCTGCACTATGCTAAGTGAGACATAAGTAACTAAACTACTAGTACCAGAGGAAACTACATGCAGGAACATTGTATGGTTGGGTTTACCATGAGTTATTTCAAAACGGTGAATATAATAAAACCGGTGTCTCTAGGATCTAGCCACAGGGCTCCACCATGTGGATAAACTGTGTTGTATGAAACCAATTGATGGCTTTTTTCCCTTCTGATTGTTTGCTGTGAACATGAGGATATTAATAGAAATAAATATAAAAGCCAAAAATAGTGCATTGATTACAAGAAAAATATTTATTGACAACTGAAAAGATTTAAAACTTTATTCAAATCTGATATAATACTTTACATATATTTATACTTTTTCCTTGGCACAACATTTATTGTGAAGAAGGTATTTATTTGCATTTATTAAGTCTAAAATTATTAAATAGTAAAATTATCACATTTGATTTTGGGTAAAACATAAAGAGTTCTGCTTTGAGGACTTGAAATGCAAAACATTTATAATTGCTTTATATCTCTATAGGAGTCCTTGAAAGTAGCTTCATAATTATACCATTCTTATTTTTGGGATATATACTGAAATAATTCAGATAGAAATTTTAAATTGATTAGAAAAAGAGCACAATAAATTGATAAATTTTTATGACTGTAGAAGTTTCTCATCTTATTTAACTATTCATATAATTCTCTTCAAAAGCTTGGACTGTGTTATTCTTAATGGAAAAATAAAACATATTCATAGTCTGTAAACTTTCATACATGATTGGATATTGTAATTTATCGATATCTCTTCAAGCAAAATCTGTAAATGAGATTATTAAACTAGTGAAATTAACATTGCATTTCTAATTATTCAGCCTCCAATTTGCTCAATAAGCACTTTTTCAGTTCATAATTAAGTTGTACTTTTCATCTAAAAGGTTTGAAATAAGTTTAAATTTCAGTTCTATAATCTGATTTAATATATCAATCCAGAGATTTATATTTTACTTTAAAAAGTGTCTTTGTTCTGGAAGAACCATTAATCCCCTCCACTGAAATGTATGAAAATCTATTAAAGAAAAAAAAGACATCATAAAAATGTGAATGGATAAGAATATTGCCTCACTTACTGTAATGATGTCCTGTTGACAGAAAAAAGTCTTTTCTAGATATAGGACAGTAAGGTACTATGTGAGCATAATAGGTGACAGATGTCTAAAGACAGCATCCCCACTTTAAGGGACTTTAAGTCTTTGTGGGGAGGTGAAGATAGTAAAACTTCAAAAATTCAAATAAGGCACCGCAGGTTACACCTAGTGGCCCAAGTGAAGCAAAGTAAGTGCACTGAAGAAAAAAGATCACAGTGAGCTGGAATAGTTAGGAGCAGTAACAGAGGTAATAGTATTCAAGCTAAATGGACCTCAAAGAAATCTGTATAGGCAGGAAAAGTTTAGGGCATTGCAGTCAGTAATGGTGACAAGAGTAAAAACTGAGAAATACAGTGCAGTTTGCAGACCAGCAGCACTCCTACTTGGGAGTATGTTAGAAATGAAGGATCTTGGTCTTGGCTCACTGAATCGAGTTTCGCATTTTAACAAGAACCTTAGGAGATTTGTACTTACACTAAATATTTTAAAGCACTCTCTTAGACTCTATCAGTCAGCAACATTTTTCTCTGTAAAGGGCAGAAAATAAATTTTTTTGGCTTTACTATGCGTAGGTCTCCGTCTCAGCTCCTTAGTTCCGCTACTTGCATAAAAGCAGCCACAGATAACAATAGTAAAATGAATGACCATTGGTTGAGTTCCAATAAAACTTTGTTATTATGATGGCTAATTTTATTTGTCAATATGTTGAGGGCCGGGAGTACCCAAGTATTTGTTTGAACATTGTTCTAGGTGTGTCAGCACATTTCTGGATAACACTTGAATTGGTAAACTGAATGAAGCTGATTGCCCTCCCCAGTGTGGCTGGGCCATATCCAATCTGTTGGAGGCCTGCAAGAAATAAAAGGAGGGATAAATGTGAATTCACTTTTTTTGACTCTCTCCTTTCTATTCTCTAACTAGGGCACTGATCTGCACTCAGAATGGAACTTACACCATTTCTCATGGTTCTCCAGTTTGCCTCCATAATTGCATGAGCAAATTCCTTATAATAAGTTATAAGATTATATAGGTTCTGTTGCTCTGAAAACTCTTTACTAATAGTTATGGACATCAGAATTTGAATTTCATATAATTTTCATGTGTCATGAAATACTATTATTTTGATTTTTTCAACCATTAGCATTAAAAACTATTCTTAGCTTGCAGACTATAGAGAAACAGACATTGGCTGAATTTGGTCTATTAGCCATAGTTTACTCACTCCTGTCTTAGGACATCAAGCAGTCAATAGAGATCCTGAAACCAGTCTTTCAATTACTTTTATCATCTAAATTCTAGATTCTACAACAATAGAATAACTAAAGAGGTTGGTAATTTTTATTACTCTATAATCAAAACGATTTAAATCTGTGGGAGAATACATTTTTCTTCATCTTTTTTAGCCAGGAAGAATACTTTTTTTCAAATGGTTATTAAATTTCACCATGGTCATGGTATATATGTACAAACATAAGGCCAACAGATGATTAAGCATCTTCCATTCTTTTCTCTCACGAAGATAAGCTGGAATAGAAGTATGGTTTCCTTCAGTCAACAGAAAAGGTGAGACTCTCCATGATAAGGACACTTCATTCTCCCCATCACCAGAGATGTAAAAATCAACTGCACTGACTCAACTGGAACAGTAGTTCTCAAAGTGTGATCCAAGTTCCTAGAATCAGCTGGGAAGTAGTTAAAAGTGCTACTTCTTTGGGTTTTGGGTTGGGGAGTGGAAGGGAATTTGACCATGAATTAGTAATTGTAATACACTTCTCTCTAGACTATATGTCTGAACTTTTCCATAAAAATATAGAATAAAATAAAATGGACAGAAACACCGACTTTTTAGTTGGAACTAGAAATGAAAATAGGTGAAGGCTCCAAGTTCTAAGTCCATAGTCTGCCTTCCACTGTAGAAATAGCACAAGATACAAACTTGTGCTCAACAGGCTGAGCAGGGGAATGCCACTCAGACAGATTGACTAAGGTGGCATCCAGCCTGCTCACTTCAATAAGAAGAAATCATACAGGAGTCTTATATTAGGGCACCAGCAATAACTTTATTCTTCAGGTAGTTGATCTGGTCAGTGTTAATTTTCATAGATTAAGACGTATTAAAGGTTTAAAAAACACTAGGTACACCAGGAACACCAGGATTTTCAAATTTGTCTTCCTAAATGAACTGTGACACGCATCAGTATTACTTCAGATCCCTGTGGAAATCATATTCTGCCATCTCCCCAAATGCCCATTTTTATTTCCCTTTACATAAAATGAAAGTTGTCAAGTGCCTTTGAAAAAAAAAGAAATGGCATGGTATATATAACTATCATGGGTCTAAGATTTTATACGTACACTCATTTATCTGAATCACTTATTTTCCTATCTTTTGTAACTGTTCTTTTTGACTTCTTCCCCATTATACAATTTTTTGTGTAGATTGTAGGGTACTCAGAATCCACTGGACTCTTAACTTGCTGTGTCCTTCCTTAACATCACATTTTCTCCTTCTTTCCCTTTTCTCAGCTAATTTACTAGTCTAAGTTACCAACACATGTTCAGGAAGTGTCTGGGTCACCAAAATTATAAACTATAAATGGTTTGAAAAATTCAAATAACTTCGGCAAACTCTGTCCTCAATTGCACCCACCAAAATGAAACAAAAAAATTAGAAAAAGCTCTCCCTTTCTTACCTCCAAAAACATTTTCATAAAAAGCACAGATATCCTGCTATCTCTTTTTAGCTGTGTGACCTTTTCAAGACCCAGACTCTCTGTGCCTCATCATTTTTATCTTCTTTTTCTTTATCTTTCTAACAGGAGAATATGGTATGAATAAATGAGATAAATATTAAAACCAATTAGGGCTTTGACATCAATGCAAATTTTGTTAACTCAAATACAAATTTGAAAGTACTAGTAATAAAAATTGCCCTTGGGCAATAACAGAGATGGGATTCTCCAGCAAACTCACCATACATTGTCGCCTCGGTAATGGAAATAGGGAAGGAGGACTGGCTAGTTAGCAATACAGAAGAAGGGAAAAGGCACATAACAAGAACAGACTAGGTCACGTTAGTGGCAGAACAATAAGGAACAGTTTACATGCAACCATGTTCCATCCTCTCTGAGGCCAAAATTTTTATAAGTGCACCAGGAACCACCTTCTTTAAGAGAGCCAGGAATACTTCTGCCGTAGGACCTCGACTGTTCAATCCGCCCCAGATCCCCTCACGTGACCGATGGCCTACTTCCTCAAATGCTTCAAGTGTTTGCTCAAATATCGTCTCCTTGAGGACTACTCTGAACACCCTGTTTAAAAGTTGACACCCTCCCAAGTGCTTTCCCCACCTGATTACCCGCCGCGAACTGTCCACGTACTCGCAATTTACGTTCCTTTCGGACAACCCTGGCTCTTTTCCTTTAAATCTTGCCGGAAGGTGCGGGGTTAGGGGCAGGGCTTGCAGAAAGGAGAAGCTTATAGTAGGCTCCGCCCGCTTGAGTAGCTGGCGGTGGTAAGACAACGCAGGAGACAGGCTACTTCGCTCAGGAAACGCGCATGCGTATGGAACTATCACGTGTTCTGACGTTAGCGCGCCGGACTGATACTCTCAGCTGTCGCGGGATCTTGGTGAAGTTTTAAGTGTTTTACGCCACAGATCGTGGAGTTTGGGGTCGTTTTTCTCCAGGTTCCGTGGGTCTGGTTTTGGACTTCACGATGTACCACAACAGTAGCCAGAAGCGGCATTGGACGTTCTCAAGTGAGGAGCAGCTGGCACGACTGCGGGCCGACGCCAACCGTAAATTCAAATGCAAAGCGGTGGCGAACGGGAAGGTGAGCGCTGCTGGCGGCCGTTCCCCGGACTCGGCCTCTTAAGCTTGCGCAGCTGCTGGGTTCTCCGTCCCCGGATGCTTCCCACACACCCGCCTTCCTCCCGCCGCTGCCCCCGCGGCGCGTAATGCGTTATTTATTCAATAAACGGGCAAGCACGTTGCCTGGTGCTGAGTACAGAGGCTAACAACGCCGTACCCGTACTTACCAGCAACATGGCGGAAAGACTTTTAAGATGCTAGGGTAGTGCGGGACAAGAGCCACAGCATTTGTCAAGAGGGGATGTTGGGGAAGACTTTCCGGTAGCGGATGCGTAGAGGATAAGGAAAGGGACAGGAGAGGCGGACAGAGCCACAGGTGCAGAGTGGGAGATTGGAAGGTGTGGGGCGGGGCCGCGGGGTGCTCAGCATCTTGGTTGGTGGAAGGTGAGTAAAACGTTGGGGAAGGTACACAGAAACTTGTAAGCAGAAGGAGTTTGAACTTACGATAATGAGATGGGGAACTTTTGAAAGATTTTGAACGGGAGATTAACATTATATTCTGTTATAGAAATGTTGAGTGGATTGTATAGGGCAGGGTGAAGGCAGGGATAGAGGAGACCTTCAGCACAAACTAATTTGAAGATGGTTTTGACTGTGGCCTGCCAGCCAAGTCCTTCCTGTTACAGCTCCCATTTCATCTGTTTAATCTTTTCTCAGACTACTACCCATTCTTATCACAATCTTCCCTCCAGCAAGTATTCCATGTCTAAGATCTATTGATACTGAAGTACTTCTACCTTTAACTCCTGTGTTTCATAATCACTTAATTTTTGTGTGTGCTGGACGAAGTTGTACATATTGTTTGTTTGCCAGGCACTTTTCTAAGTATTTAGTAGTGTTAGCTCATTAATCCTCATAAAATACCCCATGACGTAGATACCATTA
Organism: Manis pentadactyla; assembly: GCF_030020395.1. Lineage (NCBI taxonomy): Eukaryota > Metazoa > Chordata > Mammalia > Pholidota > Manidae > Manis > Manis pentadactyla. The sequence continues at coordinate 73,309,338 of NC_080020.1, forward strand.
ATATACTTGCTCTACAGCTGAGGATACCGAGGTATGCAGAGATTGAATAACTTTTCAAGGATACATTGCTAATAAGGGACAGAGCCAGGGTTTGAACGCAAAGAATTTTGTTCCAGGAATTTAAACCACAATGCTATGCTGTCTCTATAAAAATAGCACCTGTATTAGTTTTCTAGGGCTGCCATAAAAAAATTACCACAAACAGGTGGATTAAAACAATAGAGCTTACTTCCCAGTTCTGGAGGCTAGAAATCTGAGATCAAGGTGTTGGCTGAGCTGTGCTCTGTGCAGCCTCCAGGTGAGGCCCCTTCCTTTCCTCTTCCCTTATGGTGACCCCAAGGGGTTCCTTTGCTTGTGGCAGCATAACACCCATCTTTGCATAGTGTTCTCCCTGTGTCTCTGTATCTCCCTGTGTCTTTGTGTCCCTGTGTCTCTGTATCTTCACTTGTTCTTCTTACAAGGACACTGCTCATATTGGATTAGGAGCCCACTCTACTCCAGTATTACCTCACTTTAACTAATGTCTACAGAGACCCTGTTTCCAAGTAAGTTAACATTCTGGTATACTGGGGTTTAGGACTCCAACATAACATTTATTGGTGGTGGTAATTAAACCAGTAACACCTAACAGATATTGCTGTAACCAGTAGTACTTATTTCCTTTAGTGTATTCTGTGAAGCATTTTCAAAGATGGGTAAGATATTTTAAGGCTCAGAATTATCCTTGAGACACTTGGTGATTTTTACCACAACCTGTATGACTTAATGACTGAGAAATGGATATTGGAAGCCAACCATTGACCATGTATATCTTCTTTTTGATTTATAAATAATGACATCAAACCTGAACATAATGCAAACACTCTTTCGTGATTGCTTAAACCTTAATGAAGTATATGTCCAACTGACATTCTGAGAAATTAAGTGATGGTGTAGTTTCAGTTTATCAAATATTTTCCTAAAGCTATTTTGTGTAATAATTATCAATTTGATAAAGAGAAAATGAGGTGTATATTTCTCTTTGGTTGAAGTTATAAACTAAAGTTAGTCTGCAAAAGAAAAATTCTTTAAGATTACTTAATTCACTGAACTTATATGTTAACGTTTGAGCTAAAGGTTCTTCCAAATGATCCAATCTTTCTGGAGCCTCATGAAGAAATGATGCTGTGCAAATACTATGAGAAAAGACTGTTGGAATTCTGTTCGGTGTTTAAGCCAGCAATGCCAAGGTCTGTTGTGGTAAGTTGTGGTAGTGATGAGTATAATGTCCTTTAGCTGACTTCTGAAATCTGACCTCTTCTAAATTTGTAACTCAGATCTCTAACCACTTGACTAAAAAAATGCACCTTGTTATATAAATATGTAATTTATGCTTTTGAGTTTTAGTCATATATTTTTTAAATAAATCCCTTAAATTATGAATTTCCTCTATCATATCTTACGAAGTGTTTCAAGTCTCATTTCATAATCAAAAGAATTTGAGATCTGCTAGACAGATCCTTTCATCCTCATTTTATAGAGAAAGAAAAAATTAAATGACCCTCCATGTTCTCTACTAATGAGCAGTAGAACTGGGTCCAGAAAACAGACTTTGTGCTTTTTCTACTCTTATCACACACAGTGTTTGCTCTAATGCATTCATGCATCATTTCTAATCATATGCCCCAACTGAAACTCATGCTGTAAGAAATTTTTGAACCTTGATTAGTATAAGCTGGAGATTCATCTTTGGGTAAAAAATTGTCTTGTGGTCATTTTAGGTTTATAGTTCTGAGGATGGCATTTGTGTGTGTGTTGTTTACTGAGGTGGGGCAGTGGTGAGGGTAAACAGGTAGAAATTTTTGGCTGCATGGATTTACACTGTCACTGTTCTTATTGTGTGTATTCTTGTTTATAGAAAATGAGCTGAGATTAAAAAGCTGAAAGATACAAAAAGGGGAAGGATTATAAGATTTTTTCCCCATAGTACAAGTTTGTTGTGAAGATCAAATATGAAAGTCTGTCTTAATTGAAAGTCTGTCTTGAATTTTAAAGTTATTTAGGATAAATAACTTATAACCCAGTAGAGAATATCATCTAAGAAATGATCTCTATTTTTATAGTTGAAAAAAAGTTGGAGTATATTGAAAATACCAAGTCCGAAGTATTCATAGTGTTTTCTCAGTTTACAGACCTTAATCAGATCAAAAAATTCATGAAGAATTTTAGATATGCCTTATTAGTTTCTGTCTCCAGATATGGTTCTATTTCTGATTAAAAAACTATAACATAAGGTAATAGGTTTAAGTGATGAAGGTGAAGACACTGGATCATTGAACTGTTTTGTGGAATTTGTCTTCATACAGCAAGCTTATTCATGATGAAGTTTTATTTCACATACAATGACAAAACTAAACTTTTAAAATATTTAAAAGAGAATATTCTGGTGTTCTATCATAGAATAGATTAATATTTATTTCACTGGTTCCAGCCAAATGAAGTTGTTAAAAGTACAGGCAAGTCTTAGTTGAATGCAGCCCCATCCCTTAATAATTATGTGCCCTTGAACAAGACAGTTAATCTCACAGATACTCAGTTTCCTCTTGTGAAGCGGAGATAATAATACTTCACCAAGCTGTTGTAAGGATTAAAATTAGATGGTAGTCTTGTGCTTGGTATAGGATATGGCACATGAGGTGCAGTCAGTAAATGATGGCTGCTGCTTCTAATGTTTAGTTTGGCAGCAGTGGTTAGGGTATATCACAAATCAGGAGTAGGTTTAGAGAGAAGGCTTATTGCCCCAACTGCAGCATTCTGTCAAATGTATTTTACAACACCGACTAGCTTTGGACATGTGTATGTTTCTCTTTGAATTTTTAAAATTTGGGCCACTTTTGTTCTGAGTTCTAAAAATACGCACGCGCACACACACACACGGACCTTTTTAATTCTGAGTTCTAAAATACGCACGCGCGTGCGCACACACACACACACACACACACACACACACACACATTTTTAAAATTAAGCTAATGTTCATAGGAAGGATAACCCAGAGGGGGTGGGGAAGAACAGAGGGTCTTGTGGCTGTGACATTTCCATAGTAATACATCACTATTTATTTTGATTAAAGAAGATTTGACAAGTCTTGGTGTTTTTGTATAGGTAGCTTATTCAAAAAAAACCTTTAAAAAAAGTTTTGTTTTTCTTTTTTTCTCAAAATCTAACATGTCATGTATGTGTGAATAGATTCTGATATATGTATTTTTAACCTTTAGGGTACAGCTTGTATGTATTTCAAGCGTTTTTATCTTAATAACTCAGTAATGGAATATCCCCCCCGGATAATAATGTGAGTATAATTCTCTCTAATGTATTGATTTTCATTCAAGAAGGCCTTTCCACAATTTGAGCCTGTGTGTGAAAAAATGATCCCCCAATACAGGGTAATTTAGACTTGCATTCTCTTCTGAACTTAAGATCCCTCCTTATACTCCTTAGGTATTTATAGTACTTCCTATAATACTGCTGACATCTGAACTTCAATTCAACTTGTTCAAATTCAGAATCTGGTTTTCTTAAACTAGTTCCATAATACCCTTTCTGTTAGTGGCACCTTTTTCCTTCCAGTTGCTCCATATGATAATTTGTGGTAACTACCTCACTTTTACATCCAGTCAGTTGACAAGTCTTACAGCTCCATGTTCATTTCAGTTGGACAAAGGTTTGTTGCTTTTTTGCTCTCTGCTAAGCACTGTGCTTCTCGCTAAAGATGAAATTAGTGTGACACTCATCAGAAAGCTTACTGTCATTCATATTGTCCATGTTTATTTCTCCTCTGTTTTTCATTTCCATTTCTACCAGTCTGGGTCAGGCGTTTATTACTTCTAATTTTGATTTTTGTGGTAATTTTATTACTAGTTTCCCACTGAAATTTATGGTAGTAGCCATGAGCATTTCATAGGTTTGTTACTGAGGTAATCCTATTCGAATATACTTGGAGACTTGACTTGGCTTTCCACTATATTCCTTCAACCTGCCTTTCTTCCCATGCTCATATGTACATATGTGTGTATTTTTTTTCTCTTCTATCTACATTTCATGAAGTACAGAGTACTCTTATTCCTCAGTTATTTTGTTTTTCAAGATATTTAAGTTGAACTGTATGAGTTTGCCCTTAGGTCAATTATGGTTGCATATTGTGGCAATATTAATGTGGTTCAACCTAATTTTATAGTCTCCTGATGGATAGAAAGTTTGAATAGGTATAGGAAAACCCCCCCTTTTTTAAGTAAATATCCTGTGATTTCTAGCATAATCAATTGTGAATATTAGGTAATTTTAGAATGTACTTTTAGAAATAGATTATTTAGATATTTCTCAAAGTAACACTGATACTTTTTTTTTTTTTCTCTAGGCTCACTTGTGCATTTTTGGCCTGCAAAGTAGATGAATTCAATGTGTCTAGTCCACAGTTTGTTGGAAATCTACGGGAGAGCCCTCTTGGACAGGAGAAGGCACTTGAACAGATTTTGGAATATGAATTACTTCTTATACAGCAACTTAATTTCCACCTTATTGTCCACAATCCTTATAGGCCATTTGAGGGCTTTCTCATTGATTTAAAGGTAATCTTGTTGCTATAAAGTAAACTAGTAAAGTGTACTCTTTCATTATTATTATTTAACCAGAAGCTCCAAAATTGTACTGTAGTCATCCTAATTGTTACAACATGGGCTCAGCTAAAATGTGAGTTTGGCTTGGACCTCTGGGGTATTAGTTCTCCAGCTTTAGTGTGCATCACAGTCACCTGGAGGGCTTGTCAACTCTTATTGTTGGGCTGCAGTTCCAGAGATGCTGATTTAGTAGATCTGCAGATACTGTTCCAGGGATCATAATGAGGACCAGTGTAAGTTTAGAGTAATGCTTTTAAAGACTTAAGATCTTTTAACTCTGAAGTATACTGTCATAGATCTGATTTAAAGAACCATAACTTTTAAACTAGAGGATTGCTAAGTGCCTTCTATTTTTCATGCATTGTGAATTCAAATGAATATGTAGGCATAAAAAGTGAAAGTAAATAAACACTGACAAAAGCAATTAAAATTTTCTTCTTTGGGCCCTGAAGGATTACTTGGATAGAGGGACTAAAGTAAATCAGAAGTCATAAACTGGTTCATTCAGCTCAAGTGAGTGGCAAAATTTGGGTACCTTCTGTATGCCAAACATTGTGCTTGAGGATGTAGCCAGAACAAGACGGAACAGCCACAACTCTCAATGGCCTTACAATCAAATGGGAAAGACAATCACATATTCAGTGTGCTAAGTGTTTCAGAAGGGGAAATAAAGGATGCTTAGAAGGAGATAGCAAATTGAGGGGAAGAAATGACATTAGGAGAATGTGTCATTTAAAGTGCAATTCAGAGCAAGAATAGGTAAAAGAGACCTTGGTCAGAAAGACTCACCTGGTAAAAGGACCAGAAAACTGGTGTCAGAAAACTGGTGTACTAAATAACCTAAACAACATAGGTATAGAGGGGAAAGACTGCACAGTGTGCTGCCTGGATGGGTGTCAGTGTCTAGACTGGAGGTGGTGGTAATAAGTTTGAATAGAGCAATGGGAAGCCAATGAAAGGTTTAAGTCTGGAAGAGTGGGATAATTAGGTTTGTAGCTTAAAAAAAAATGTTGGCAAGCTCATGCATCAGTCTACAGTGATAATTATTGCACATCTTTATGTGTCAGGCATAATGTGGAGAATGGATTAAAATGGATGAAGGGATACCAGTTAAGATGCTGTTAGAGTGGTCTGGGAAATAGGTGATTTGACTCAGGTGGTGGCATGGGTACAGAGAGTTTCCTGGACTTAAGAGGTAATAAGCAGAATCAGTAGATCTTAAGAATTGATTGTATATACAGAGTGAGGACAAAGGGGAAACTCCTGGTTTTCTGACCTGAGCATATAGGTAAATGGTGGTACGCTTAACTGATAGAGGAAACACTGGCACAGGAGAGATTTGATGGTGGAGGTGTGGGAGGTGATAAATTTGGTTTTAAACATAAATTTCCACTGCCTGCAAGACATCCAGGTGGGAAGTCATTTGTGTCCAGAGTCAGAGAAAATAGCTAGGCTGGAGGCATAGATCAGGGTGTCACGGCCCCTGGAAAATCTAATGTGAACTGGCCCTGAGGACCATGTAAAGGACAGTTAGAGAAATAAAAGGATCTAGAGAGAAGACAGAAGAACATCCATAGGACTAGGACTTTTTGGAGAAGTGAAGGGAAGTAGATTACTTGTAGAAGATGAGCATGGGTAACTCACCAATCCTGCTTAGAATTCAGGCAAAGTAAAAGTAGATGGAGAATACTTGGTAGATTTAGTGCCAGAAAGGTCACTTGTGATCTTGGTGAAATTAGTCTCTAGACGAGGAAGAAAGTAGATTGGAGCTGATTGGAGAATGAATAGAAGGTGAGAAAACAAGTATGATAACTTGGAGTAAACAGTTTGTCTTTGAAGTGGTGAAAGATGATGGGATGACTGAGAAAATGGGAAAACTACCAGAGATAGAAGAAAGGGACAGTTTAATGTTTTGCTTTGTGGAAGAAACTAATGCAGAGAACTAGTAGGGAAAGCTTAAAGAAAAAACAACGCAGCTCAAGTTTCTCTTTGGAGTAAGGTAGAAGTGGCTGGCATGGAATTCAAAGCATGACAGTATTGGCCTCAGAATAATAGCTCTAGATAGAAAGAGGAAAGCACAGGTGAGGACAGAGTTATGCCTGGAGGTCGGTGATGGCAGGAAATAAAGGATGTCTGTCTTTTCAAGAGCAGAGATCATTTTCCGAGAGTGATGAAGTTTCTGAGAATTATCAAAGACATTGAGACAGGTCAAAATGTTTAACATAGTCACTGAAAAACAGGAGAACGTTTTCTCTGGAACATTATTATAGCTGGGCAGTGTAGAGAGCCCTGCTGAGGTCAGTGAACTTGAATTTATAGTAATATTACCAGACGACCTGGTTGTATTTTCTGTAGCAGTACGCAGAAGTCTGGGTGTGGTTGCAAAGCAGGTTCTGTTGGCAGAAATGTGTTGGCAGCATGTTAGGGCAGGGAATTCAGTAGAGAAATGAGGACCAGCGGACACTGATGAGCACATAGAGGGATAAGGGACCAAAGGTTCTGAGGAAGTTGAAGAACAGCTGTGAAGTAACTGAGCAAATGTACAGGGAGACAGAGCACTGTGGTCAGAGTGGAATGTCTGAGTTTGTCATATTAGAGGTCAGGCATTTTAGGATAATGACAAGATCTACAAATGACTGTACAGTTGACTCTGGATATTTTGTTCAGAGTATAGAAAGGATTTCTTACTGTTTGGGATTGGGCTGTGGATATCTGGAATCTATGTAGGTTTTAGGGTTGATCTTAATGGATGAGAAGACTTGTCAGGAAATATGGGATCTTCCATATATTTTGGGCATGTCTAAAAATAATTGGGAAATCAAACCAAGATTCATTTACATTTATTTCTTTTCAGAAGTAAACTGTAAGTTGAAGGAATTTCAAATAAAAAAATAAGATGGTGCTTTGTGGCCTTATATCTGGATCACCTGGATTGCCTGGGAAGCATTTACCAGGGATCAAATATTTCTTAGGTCGACTTCAGACCCAGTCGAGTCTCTAAGAGCCTTCTTTCCCCTTTTTCAGGTGAAGAGGGCAAAGAGAGGGATCAACAAAAATCAGAATAGTGCAAAATACTATACTGGGAACTTTAGATATATTATCTTAGAGCATATATTTCTTACTATAGATTATGTCCAGAAAAGTTTGAAAGCCACTGTGTAGAAGATTTCTAAAACATGCAGAATTTATTGATGGCACTTTGGCTACATTTTCATGCAGAGTACAAAACAGTCTACATGAATGATTATTTGTTGTTGCTGGGATGTTACTTCTATAAAAGAATCCTGTATTAGGCACTTCCTGGTTCATATAAAATACTTTTCAACTGTGATTACTCCACTGACTCCTGAGAAGTGATAACATTTGTAAACTTTCTTTCTAGACTCGCTATCCCATGTTGGAGAATCCAGAGATTTTGAGGAAAACAGCTGATGACTTTCTTAATAGAATTGCATTGACAGATGCTTACCTTTTATACACACCTTCCCAAATAGCCTTGACTGCCATTTTATCCAGTGCATCCAGAGCAGAAATTACTATGGAAAGGTATTAATTTGTGTTTTAACCTAGATCAGACTCACTCACTCAGTTTATTCCTTCCTGGAGTCTGAGGTTTTAAGGTTCACTTTGTGACTATAGACTTTTATCTCCTATGGTTGGGAGGTTGGTGTAGGCAAGTGAGGGAAACACATGAAACCATCTTTTAGGGAAATCTTTAAAAACTGAGTAAGATACCTTTGAGTGAAGAGGATCCACTTATGACTAAAGTAGAAGGAAGATCTTCAAAAGACCAGTGTAGCTGTCAGTATATTGGCAAATTGAGTTTTGTGAACTGGTAAGCACCATGAGTGCAGCAAACATCTGCCTTGTTTTATTATTGTTCTGCTGTGGAGAATGTGGGGCATATTGAATCAGTTAAGATTTGCTGAACAAATACTACTTTAGGGAATGTCCAAATGAACTGCAGTTGAGCTCTAGATAGAAATAGCTGGTCCATAATGCACACTGAAAACCAGGCTCTGTGATAAGCACTTCACATGAATTAAACTCACTTGATTTTACAACAGTATCTTGTGCACAGATAATTGAATGCTACTTTATTACCTTTTTCATTTACAGCTAAAACACATGCTAGCAGCAAATTAGGCTTTAAAATTTTTACATTTCTCTATGACTTGGAGTTTTGATTTTGTTCCTAGAAATAGCTGAGGAAGAAAGATGATAAAACTTTCTAAACTTAGTGTTCTATGTGTTTATAATCCTTCATCAATAGTTTCAAAATTCATTGATATGTTGGCAGCAAAATATTTAAAACTTTTTCATTATTACATTTGTGGTGGTGATCTGTGGTCAATGATTATGACTAGCTGAAAGCTCAGATGATGGTTAGCATTTTTTAGCAATGAAATTTTTAAGGCATTTTCCTTTTTTTTAGACACAATGCCATCAATAAACTATAGTATAAACATAACTTATATGCACTGGGAAGCCAAAAATTTCATTGGAATCACGTTATTGTGGTGGTGGTCTAGAACCAGCAGTGTCTTTGAGGTGTGCCTGTACTGCCGCAGCCGTCACTGATGATGAAATGAACATGGAGGAAAATTATAATTCTATAATTTATGTCATATTTTCTCAAGACCCTGCATATGTTAAATAAATCAAAACTTTCTTTTCTTTACCAGTTATTTAACAGAAAGTCTGATGCTGAAAGAGAACCGAACTTGCTTGTCACAGTTACTAGAGACAATGAAAAGTAAGTAAGACAGAACACTTTATAAAATATTTTTCTATTAAAAAGCTACTTTCTAAATAAATACCATCTTGGTATAACTTGGGAAAATTTAGATTATTGATTACTTTTGTTGAATTATTATATCATGGAGGTGTGAAGGATATGTTGATGGAACAAATCAAAGGTACATGAGAGGAAGTAGTTTTCACACACATAGAATTTACCAAGAAAATGAAAATACCAGATTCGGAAAGGGCTGACATCAAAGCCAGGGTCCCTTTTAAGTGTAGACAGATACATGACAGGAACAGGAAAGGTCTAAAGGGCAATATTTAAATTGAAGCTTCTATTCTGGAGATAAATCAGCTTTAACTAGTTAATAAGTCATGTGCTAGTCATTTTATTAGTTGATACTATAAAAGGCATGGTTATCAATGGGGTGTGATTTCTGCAATACCTGGAGAAATTTTTGGATGCCACAAGTCTTGAGGTGGTAGTGGCTGCTACCAGCAACTCGTGGTTGGGGGTAAGAAGGCCACTGAACACAAAATTCATAGTTTATCCCCTTGGTAGGCTGAAAAATGGCTCCCCGAAAGATAACCATGTCCTAATCCCTGTAACCTGTCTGTGACTATTACCTTACATGGCCAAAAAAATAAAAAAACCTTTACAGATATGATAATATTAAGGATCTTAAAACGGGAACATTATCTTGGATTATCCAGGTAGGGCCTGAATGCAATCACAAGAGTACTTATTAAGAGAAAGGCAGAGGGAGGTTTGATACAGAGAAGGCAATGTGAAGACAGAGCAGAAGAGATGTGAAGAAGCTGGCCTTGAAAATTAGAGTGATAGGGCCACAAGCCAAGGAAATGCTGGCAGTCACCAGCAGCTGGAACCAGGCCAGGAATGGGTTTCCCCCAGAGCCTCCAGAGAGAATGGCCCTGCCAACACTTTGATTTTGGCCAGGTGAGACTGATTTCAGACTCCTGGGCTTTGGAACTATAAGATTATCCATTTCTGTTGTTTTAGCAAAGCCTTACTGTGTGTTCATATTTAGTAGCAGCCTTAAGAAATTTAATGCTCATTCACAACAAAGAATAATCCAGCCCAAACTGTCAACACTGGCATCTCTGAGAGACCCTGTCTTAGTGGTTGAGTAGAAATCTCCACTTAACTGATTGTCTAGATTAGCCAGCCCTCACCATTCTTCACTCCTTCCTTCTTATCCATGTCACACTAAACGCTCATGGCTACTAGAGTTCTTGTCAGAATTAAAAGTCGATCGTGTTTTTTTTCCCTAAAAATTCTTATGCCAGTTGCCCTTGTTAGTTAAATTTGTGGTTTAAATATTGAATAGACCAATAGAATGAGAGATTGAAGATCTTGTGCTTGGATGATAGTAGTAAATAGGTATGCTTTTTATGTTTTAGTTTTAAAAGCTAACATAATTCAGGTATCATTTCTTGATTCTCTGACTGAAATGATCTTGAGGGCTTCTCTTTGAGAATGATTATTTGTGATTTATGAAATCATAGAACTGCAGGTCTAAAGTTACACCACTAGAGGGTACACTTCCAAAGCTAATTGCATTTTGGCTGTAGATATTTAAGGTGGTGGTGGCATTTAATAGTTAGAAGGAGCCTTAAAGATAACTGACTGCTCATATTGTAGCTGACAGTTGCTACTGATTTCTTCTCAGTGCCATTACTTCGCTTATTTTAATACAAAATAAGAATAGCTCTTGATACTCAGAACTTTAATGATATTAAGGTATATTATCCATAATTACTTGGAACAAAGCTATTGTCCTAAGGGTGTTGTGGAGTCACAAGTATTAATTCAGTTGAAAACACTGCTTTATTTGCATTATATAATAAGGCTGTAGCGTAGTCACCCATTTGGAGCATGTGGCGGCTAATAAGCGATGGTTATCTCATCATTCCTGTAATAAATCTTGAGATTTATATTCTTTAGTTTATTGTAGTTTAGTAACACAAACATACCAGGTGGAGAATGTTTCTGTAATTATAAAGTTCCTGATGTAATGGTTTGCTTTTAGTCTAAAGAGGACATTTTGTTCTTGGTGATGCTTCATTGTATAGGTTCTGCATTTTGTTAAAGCAAAGGACCATTGACATATTTTTACTAAGCATCCTCCCTTTATTCCTGTTATGTAATGATTTCCTTTATAAGCAAAATGTACACTCTTGGCCTGCCAGCTAGCTATAGGCTAGAATTTTGTGTATATGGTTGGTTTATAGCCTTCTAACAAGTAAAAAGTGACCATGGTAGGACTTAAGAAATAACTGACAGGATTGTACCAGCCTGCTTATCTTTATGCTGTACATGTATTGGCCAAGCTGCAGACAACTCTACCAACCTGAACTACAAGTATGGTGTTCACTGGATTTTAATGTAGAAAAATCCTGTTAATAATAATCACATTCCAAGAATCTGTTATTACCGGTTGTATAACAAGATGGGAAAATATTATTCAACTCTCTTATTGAGAACAAGACTTTTTATTTAGTATAAATCCTTCTTTTATTTCCACATAGGTATGAGAAACTTGGTAAAAAAATATGAACCACCAAGATCTGAAGAAGTTGCTGTTCTAAAACAGAAGTTGGAGAGATGTCACTCTGCTGAGCTTGCCCTTAACATAATCACGTAAGTAGATGTGACAGTGTTATATTCAATGATAGATGTGTTATTGGGTCCAACTGGTCCTTAAAGTAAATCACTTAATTGGTAAATGTTTGCACACTTGGGATAACTGACATCCAACTGGGTTTTTTTGAGTGGACATTTCTGACAGGATTAAACATGAATAGTTTGGCTTTTATAGTAAAGTTTGTACCTGCTGTGACTAATGTGTTCTTTCACATGCAGGCCCTGTCCCGTTCTTATTTTTTGGGATCCCACAGGAGCCTTCCTAGGGAATCCCTGAACTTCTTAGCTTTTAAGTCTTTGGGTTCTTTGTAGGTCTGATATTTTATCTGAGGAACAAGCAAGTATACTGTTCAAGTTAGCTAGAGTAGGGAAACTTGTCATATTTTCTTTCACTGGTAAACTTTATATTGAAAATGGAATCAGAAGAAAAATATGCTGTTAGAACTCCTTTTGCAGCCATGAGGAACACCTATCATGTCTTTTACTGATTTGTAGGCTGGATGTGTAAATCACCACACTCAAGCTCTTTATGCTTTGCAAATTGAGAATCTACTTAAACAGTTGGGGATATGGGCAAGTAATAGGAATGGTAAAACTATTTGTTTTCTATTTTTCTGTGGAATGCATTCCAATTCAGAAATTCGACTTCATTTGTAAACATTAGTGGGAGTTAGCTCTGGCTTCTTACTGTTAAGATGCATTTGAAATGTTTTTGATCTCTGTAATTGGTGAGTGTATGCTATTAGATAATATGTGAGAAGTCAGAACAGCACCCCAAGGCCTTCAGATCAGGTACACAGGACTCAAATTCTTCAACTATATAGTTGTAGTAGGAGACTATCCAAGGACTTACGCAGTATGTAGAACATGGGAGTTTAAAAATTAAAGCTGTAACTGCAAAGCATACCTTATATAGAACTGAAAATTGGTAGATTTCACTCCTGGGTTTCAGTGGTAACTGAGGAATGAAGGAGTGGCTATAGAGAAATAAATGTTGACTTGAATAAATGAAGTATTGTAGTACTAATTATGTTTTTTCACATTGATTTGGAAATTGGCTTAGACCTGGAATTGACAAACTGAACTGTAGGCCAAATTGGGGCCACTGCCCGTTTTTTGAAAGTTTTACTAGAACACCCACTGTCTGACATATTGTCTGTGAATGTTTTCACACTACAGTTGAAGAGTTTGGTAGCTGTGACAGAAACTGTATGACCTCAAGGTATAAAATATTTACTATCTGGCCCTTAAAAGGAAAATTTAGCAGCCTCCAGATTAGACCTTTCTAGATATATAACTGAATGGGCCATATCCCTAATTGCCAGAGTTTACATATTCAAGTTACTGTCATTTTTGTAGGGTGCCAAGCAAATTCTGTTTCTCTGAGTACTTGAGAGATGCTTCTCAATGTGTAAAGGACTGTTTCTTCTTAAGCTGCATTACAGACATACTTTTGTAAAATAAAATAAACATTACTAGGAAAATGAAATAAAATAGACAAAATAGAAGTGTAAAGTTTATTACATTCAACAGTCAAAATTAATCAGATTGCTATAAAAGTTTCTAAACAATCTCTGTACTTGGGTCTTTGCATGCTGGAAATAGTTCATAGACTAGCAGGTCCATGGACCACACTTACAAGCACTACTTTAGGATAAATATTTGTTTTCCTTGGTCTGTAAAATTCTTCTTTCTTTTTTATCACACAATAATAAACTATATTATTGTTGTTAAAGTCAGTCAGTGCAGGTAAACAATCCCTTTGATCAAAACCCAAATCCCAGTTGAGAACTTAAAATAGTTGGTATTTCTCATTGCCAACATTCCTCTGCATAAGTGTTGTGTATGAAATCAAGTTTGGTTTTTTTCATTAATGTTTTCATATATATTGTACAACACTAACAGTGTCAGTCTTTAACTTTTCCCTGTCCAGGTGAGAAAATAACATCACACTGGTATTTTAATTTGCGTTTCTCCTTTTCTGAGGCATTGATGTTTCTATGTTTAAGTCATTTGCATTTTTTCTGTATTGCTTACTAAGAACATTTACCCAGTTTTCTGACATCTTCTTGATTTGTAGTTCTTTATATTTTTTTTAGTCATCTTTGTACATGTATCAGATATCTTCTTCCATATCTTTCACTTTGTAATACATAGGAAATTTGTCTTTCCCTTTATGCTTCTACACCTGAATACCTTTTCTTACGTCACATTAATCTGTATTTTATTTTGCCTTCTGTTCAACTGTTAAAACCACTTAAAACTGAATGATGTGAGGTAGAAGTCTCCTATTTTTCAAATAAATAACCTGTTGTGCCAGCCATCTTAAAATATTTCATAAGTTTCCCTATTTTAAAAGCTCTTTCATTACAGATTAAATTCCTGTATATACATACTTGTGTTTTACCTATCTGCTCTGATCCCTGATCTGTTTATAATTCTTTGGTAACATACCCTTTGAATTGCCATAGCTTTTATATATACAGTATGTTTGTAGTATACTATAGATGTAAGTAACTGAGACAAGCAAGGTCCCTACACTTTCTTTTCAAATCTATTTTGCTATTTTTGCATAATCTTTTCCAAGTCAGAGTTGGACTTGACAAGTTCCATTAAAATGTTTATTAGGATTTTAATTGGAATTGTATTGAATTTAAAGATCGGTTTGAAAGATACTGTCTTTCTCTTCATAATTCATCTCTTCGCATTGACGGAGGCTTTGTTCTTCGGCAGACCTGTGATATTTCATACAGCCTTGGTAGTTTGTTTTACAGTTTCTGTGAACAGTCTTGATTGCTTATTGATGGTTGCTTAATTACAGAAAAAAGAGGAAAGGCTATGAAGATGATGATTATGTCTCAAAGAAAGCGAAACATGAGGAGGTATGTTTTCCAAAGGTAAATTTTAAGCTATTCTTGGACATAGTGGTGTGACCGTCTTGTTAAGGTTTTATTATTCCAGGATGCAGGTCTTTTTGAAAGCCTTCCTTTTTTGTGTTACATTGCCCTGTTTTGTACATTGCTCAGTATTACAGAGATTTTTCTCACTTCTCTCTCAGCCTATCCTGAAGCAATATAACCATTAATTGATGAAAAATCCTTCCTGTGGTCACAGAAAGCAGCAGGGGTATATACATACATGCTAGATTTCTGCTTTGTTTAACTCTCCAAGGATTCTTCTCCTAGCCTTAAAAAAAAAAAAAAGTAGTACCTGGCAAATCAGATGAATAAGAGGCAGAAGGTCACAGCTGTAACTTTTATTCGTGTCACTGGAGTAGTCTGGTGAGATCATGCCATATTACTCTTAAGATTAAAACTACCACATGTTTTCTTAATTTATTTACCTTCTATAATCAGCATTGCTAAAAGAACATTTTTTCTAAGGAGAGGCAAAGAAGTAAACAATACTGGCTATGCTTTAGTATAATGTTATCCTTACTGCATTTTCTTTCCTTCTCAGGAAGAATGGACTGACGATGACCTGGTAGATTCTCTATAACCGATGGAAACTGATTTGTCAATGCTGACTTAACCAACGGAAGGATGAAGTGTATTTGGCATTTAACTTTATTTAAAAATGAAATGCGAAAGCATCAAAATATATTATACTTTTCTATTTATGTTATTTAAAGTGTTTTCCTTTCAGAGTAGCTTTATATGAAATAAGATCTTCAAAGAAGTGGGAATAGCATCTGGCCCCCAATGACTAATATCAAATTTGTCTTTCTATAGTAGTCAAATTTAAGCCGTTACTTATTGGCCTATATTGCTTTAAACAAAATGCATTAAAAGCAAACCTATCCATTTTAGGAAAAGGCACCACAAAACTTAGCTAAGGAAATGTGTTTTGTCCTGCAGAAACCTTCATAAATGTCATTCTGATGTATTTAGCTGTTAGTGTGTTACTGCTCAGCTACAGAAAACTAGTCACCCATGAATAATGTATTTTCTTCAGTTATCTGAAAAGATTTCCAAATGGATTTTTTAAAAAAGAAAAATCAATATGCATTCTTGAGTAATTAGATAAGTAGGTTTTAGCAAATTATATATTGTATTATAATTAACCTATTAGATTACATAAATGAATCCATATAAATAGATATGTTCAAAAAAATTCAAATTGAGATGAACTGATATAAAAGCAGACTGTGGGACCGAATTACATGGGTATGAATCATGGCTGCCTCTACTTCACTTCGTGATCTTAAGTTACTAATGCTCTGTGCCAGTTTCCCAAGGGGAAAATGCCTACTTCTCCCAGGATTAATTAGAATAGTCCCTGCTGCATATACTAAGAAGTATTCAGTAAAAGTTAGCTATTACAGTATTTGTTCAATTATTTAACTGATTTTTTTCAGTCTCTAAATTGGAATCCTATTATAAATATCTGTCGAATTTTTTTTGGAAAACTGGGTTGAGGGAATTCTGGAAAAGTCAACTGCACTGAATCTAAGTTTTACAGATAACTCTTCTCAGTGCCAGTGCATCCCATTAATATAAGGACCATTTTTATAACATCTCAGTATTTGACAGCAATACTTACTGTATGCATATTCATATTCTTTATTGAGTTTTTGGTTTAGTTTCCTTCTAAAATTCCTGAAACGTGATTTTATAAAAGAGTGGGAAGCAGTTGGAAGTTGATGTCCTCCAGTGCACTTCAGGTCAGGTAGAGTGCTGCTAGGCTCTAGATAGAATTGCCAACTGTTCATAATTTATCTCATTTCTCTTTTAGGTCACTAAACTTTGGCATTAGAGCAAGGTCCACATTTCTCTGAAAAATTTCCTACCCAGCCCTTTAAAAAAAAGTTTTAGAGATTTTATTTCATCATTGACCAGCTAATAATTACTGCAAGGCCTAAAAAGGTAAATAACAAGTTTCCTATTCTAGCTTAAAAGATAAACATATTGTCAAGATATAAAAAGAGGATGTCTTTACATTTGTGGGTTTTTGTTTTTTTTTAATAACAAGAGTGAGGAGCATTTCAGCTTGGGAAATAGCCAGAAGGTCAGTATGGCTGAAGACTGAGATGTGATTTATGGGAGAGCCAACTTGCCCAGCAGTGGAATTTGGACCCTTTTGCATATTACTGACATGCTTTTAGAGATGTCACAAGTCCATATCCTTCTGGTCTACTAACGCCAAGGAAGGCGACCAAATAGGATACTACTGTGGTAGTCCAGCTAAAAGGCAGGAGGGACGGATAAGAGAGGAAAGTAAGAGGATACAAAAGGATACAGACAAGAAGGGAAAAAATAGAATCGAGTTGACATCAAGGAAAAGGAGGTGGTGTTGAATGTTTTGTTACGATTATTCAACTGTGATGGCACCCATGTCTGGTATAGCTGCCTCCACAGGAATACAGCAAAGTTTGGAAACCCTCATTATTTTTGTGTTTTTTTTCGTATATTTTAAACAGCAGTGGGAGACAGTAAAGTGTTGCTCTCAGAATCTAGGCCTTTAGAAATTTTTTTCTCATGGGAAATGCTTTTCTGCCACATTTTGTATGACTTCTCTCTGCTGCACAATTATGGTCTTTAAAAAAAGACCATTAGCTAAAAAATATGACTTGAAGAAATCTTCTCCCTGGGCCTTGCTCTGGTTCTAAATTTGAACTGCCCTTTATAAAAGAGGAAGAAAATAATGAAATTAAATGCTTAGCTGTATTTAGACATCAGTAATTTTCAAGATATCCCTTTGTTTTATTTTAACTTAACTCTTGTGAATACTTCACAAAAATACATATACAGAAGCAAATAAAACTATACATAACAAACTAAATATCCAGCAGATACAAGTAGTCAGAAGTTCAAAGATGGATAGCTGTTAAGAGGCTGCTGATGAGGTTGTTTTTGAATAATTAAAAAAGTTCAACGTGGAATAAAAGCATTCTAGGGTTTTTTTCCTTAAAAAAACATGTAAAAGAAATTGGTAATCTATAAAATGGATGAATGGGTAACTAACCAGTACAACGACCAATAATATTTATTGAATTCAAACTATTTACTGTTGTAAACATTTAACAGAAGCATTATGAAATCTAAATACAGTCTTTGATAATTCCAACAAAATAAGTGGTATGTTTAAAAAATAAAGCTGATGAGCAATAGATCCATTCTGTATATTTTCTTTCAACAAGTTCCAGCAAGAGAAATAGCACGGTATTTTTAAAAAGTATACAGCAAAGATTGTTCCCGTTATAATGGCAAACTCTGGAAACTGTAAATACAAATAGGCATTGAACAGTCAATCGGTCATATTCCTAATCAGGAAGGAGTTATAGAACAGTCTGCAATCCAGTTGTTTTATGCTCAGTTGTCAATAGAGAATGCTTTTTCTTGTCAGTTGGGTTTAGTTTTTCCTTTCCAAGAGACGACAGAAAACTTTGGCAATTGAATGTATTGAAAATATATTTTCCAAGTTTAGGAGTACAGTCATAGCATTTTGTTGTGTGAAGGTGATCTGTACACCAAGGCTCAGAGGTTGGTAAAGATTGATTCCCTATCTGGAAAAAGTGCAAATATCCTGCACAGATAGCTTACAAAGTTGCTACTGGCACACTTATTCACCAGCAGAATCTTGGATTTGTTTTTTTGCATAGCTCACACATCACTGGAATGTGGAAAGGTGTGCTATTTTTTGGCAAGAGCAGAGAAGACGTCATACTGATGAGATTTACCATGTAGGTCATGCTGAATCCATGCAGAACACATGGGTGAAGGCTGCTACCTGACATCATTTGTTTTTGTATATTGGTTTTGTTTCTGTTGAAGCAGTTCTGTTATAGCTAGAAGCTTTTTCAGTACATGCTAGATAAGGATAAGGAAAAATAGTATAAACATAATTAGTAAATAAATGAAAGCCTGGTTAGAAATTTCGAGGGTAGGAACCTGCATTTGAAAAAAGTCCTATTAACTCAAAGAAATTCATAAAATATTACCATTCTACTCAAATCATAAAAATTTATTAGTGCACAAAAATTTTATCTCAACCAAAATATATTAAGAACCAAGTGAACAGAAATTCATTTGTGTTTGGTGTTCTCATAACTACTTAGGCCAGAACAATTGCTAAGACAGATCTTATGTTCTATCATTATAAATGACACATACACCTTATGCCTTAGAAGATCATGTAAGAAATATAACTATATTGTGCCTAAAATTAAATCAAACAGGTCCTATATCTTTCTTGAATTTTTTTAATTGGAGAATTTGGCCTAAATATGACAAGTAGGCCCCGTGGGATATATTCTGCCCAAGTTTCTAAACTTGGAAAAAAACCTTTTGAGGAAAACTCAGAATCACCAAACTCAGTGCTTTAGTCTCTTCTAACAAATGGCTGGCCAGTGTGGTGATAGTATTCGGGAAGAGCTTATTGCAACTAGCAGTTTACAAGATCACACTCTGGAAGATTGGGAGCTTAGAATATTTTTGTGGATCACTTGGCAGTGCACTGTGTGTGTGAGAGAAACAAGTCACGTAACTACTAAGTCAGTAGTTACTCTCTTCACACATCCTTCTGGAATTCACATTAATTTAGACTCTAGCAAGGTTTGACAATTTGCAGAATAAAAAAGTCTGGGTATATTATTCCTATCTGCCAAGATCTTTCTGGATTGTAACTCAGGTTCTGAAGACTTTAATGGAACAAAGTGTTGACCATAATTCAGCTATTTACTGCCTCTCAGTCTTCTTAAGTGCTAATGAAACATCATTGTTCAATGAAGTCTGGCCAAAACCTACCTGCTGTGCACCACGTTCATTACTGAGTGTTCGCAGTTCATCTGAATGGGCCACACAAATTTCATGCAATGCTGCTAAATCACGGGACAGGTCAGTTCTAGAATGTTCTATACTGTCTGGAAGTTCAGGCACATTCTTTAAGGGAATCACAAAACTGCATTTAGAAATACAATCTTTATAGTTACCTCATTGGTTATAATAGAAGTTTTAACATACTGAATTTTAACATTTAAATAGTCTTTTAAAATCAAATTTGTAACCTCAGTGTTCACATCAAAACCAGGTTCCATTTTTAGTGTAGTAGTACTGCTCTTCTAAATAAATGGGTTTCTTAAACTTTATCTGTAGAGAGTTTTCCTACTTTTTGATCCACAACGCATGCCAAATAAACAATTAAAAGTACTAATCTGGATTAAATGCAACCTACATTCCTCTTTCATACTGAATTTCATTACTAGGCTGCTATAGTCTGTCCAAATTGATCAGCATCTGCAAGTAGTAATTACATTAATTACCTGTGGGCTGTGCCCAAAATACCTGATAATGTGTGGAAATGATCAGCGGTAATTATGGTATTTTCAGATAAGTTTCATGAAGTAAATAACTGAGTCACTATAAATAAATTGTTAGTAAATAAATTGGTAGTACTTTATTAGCACTAAATATTAATGTTTTTAGCCTTGGAATAAAATTTAACATGGGCTCAGATTACTAGTAGTTTTGAATAAATCCATTCCTTTCTCTAATGGTGACAGTTCTTGATATATACAGTCCTAAAAACTGCAAAACACTTCAGTTTTCTGAGCTTTCCTAAGTTCAGTTTCAGTTTTCTAAGTTTACTTATAAAACACATTTAGAATACAAATCATTCTTATTGACTCAGTTATTAAATTCATTCAGTGAAAGGATTAGAGATGAAAGACATATTTAACCTTCAGATAGCTTACCATCTAGTAGAGCAACAGAGAAGTAAACTGATCACAGCAACACAGAGTGAGTTATGTATATACATCAAAGATACAGAGGACACTTAGAAAGCAGAACAAAAGAATTTAATTAATTCAGGCTTAGGGCTTAGCAAAGCCCCCTGAAGGAGATGTTTCAGGTGAGTCTTGAAGGATAATTTGATTTATACAGGTAGTAAAGAAATAGAAGAGTATGAGGAAACTGGAAGAGGATTAGAGTACTGGGATTTTAAGCAGTCTGAAAGGCATAACTGGGAAAGTAAGAGAAAGCTGGACAATAGATGCTTGTGATTATAGAAAATAAATAGAGTCCTAACCATGAATCTAAAAACCTAATATAAATATTTCTAGGCTGCACATAAAACTAATAGCCTTAAATACCGGACAGTTCCATACAACTCCTTAAACAAGCATAATAGTAAAATGGCTTTTTTCAATCACTGACTGTATTTTTTGGTAATTAGAAATATTGGTAACTTAAGAACTTCCCAGGAGTTCACACATAGAACATTCAGCATTTGCCCCTTTATTTCTCCATTTCAATATAAATACGGACCTACACTATGAACAATTTCCTATACACTAGTTTTTATACCTGAGGATGCAAAACAAACTAGGGGCTCACAAGTAGTCCTAATTGGTGTGACCGCAAAAAGTGTTGTGGAGATTGTGTTTTTAACTGAATCTGAATGCATTCAGGCAGAACACAGGCCCCTCAATCTCTGCCCTAGCATTCCCTACTGCCATATACCTGCCTAAGTTTATAGATACCTGCCCCTTCTCCAATTTCTATATATATGTACTGAATTAGTTTTAATTGATTCAGTATCTGAAAATCTGTTAACAGTCAAAATTTTGCTAAGAAATCCAGGGTCTTACAAATAATTTCTAAATGTCCCCTATTCTGAAGTTTATGATCACAATTTATAAAGGCCTACATAAGGCAAAGGCAATTCCACTGAATGAAGTATAATACCAAATGCATGATTTTATTCCTAGAAAAGCCACAAGAACACTCATTCTCCAGTCCATTTACTTATTAATAACCTCATCAGAACTGTGGGTCATCCATCTCTGTTTCTGTAGTCAGCAAAATGTCATGGTAGAAATGGAACAGTTATAAGAGGATAATGAGGGGTAAGAAAAACTTAAAAATTACCCAAGTCCAAAAGCCTCAATAGTGTATGCTCTGTGTAAACCACTTGTAAGAATAAATTGCTATACCTATAATCAAATGAAAAATTTGAAATAGTTTAGGAAGGCAGCCCAAATTACACAGCTTCTTGTTTTTTTCTGGATAAATTTCTAAAGGCTGTTGCTTAAATGAGCTAACTCTCAGCTCTACTAACTATAGGTCTCAGAAAATACTTGAAAAATTATATACGTACCCCAAGTTCATCTAAAAACATGATCATACGATGTTTGTTACTTTTGATGAATGGATTGACACCTTCCATATAGGGCTCCTAAAAATATAAAAATAAAAGCTTACCATAGGCCATCAAAAAGAAACACTGACCTATAACAAAAACCACACATGTAGCAAAAATTATAAATTAATTTCCATCAGCAGTATACATTCACAAGAGTTAATTTAATCATACAATGACAGTATTTTCCTTCTTAAATAAAAAACAGCTACACTGAGGAACTGGAGTATTTTTAATGAAAGAATAAATCCTGAATGAAAACAAAACAGCCAAGCGGACATATACAGCTTAGATGTAATTTTTAAAAACGAATTTATGAGAAACTATTATTTGACAAACACTGAGACAAACATGGGCCCAGTGCAGAAGTTAGAATCTAGCAGACTATAGGGAATTATACATTGTGATAGGAAAAATATATTACTCATAATTTGCCCCAGGATTTAGATAAATGCCAAAGCTCAGCCATACTACAAACTATTCTTTATACTAAAATCTTAAACTTATTTAAAAATATGTTACATTATAAAGCAAAAAAAGGTTGGTATTAACACAAGCTCCCTTTAAAATCAGTAAGATGATAAGGACCTCAACAGTCAGTTCCAAAGAATGGACTTTATTCAGTCTAAGAGTAATGAAATAATGAAACATAAAATAACACCATGCCTATTGGATTGACAGAAATGTAAAGAAAAATAATCATTGAGTTTTGGCAAGGCTGTAGGAACCTTTTTTTTTTTTTTTGAAGGATAACTGACATACAATGTTACATGGTTTCAGGTGTACAACATAGTGATTCAACAATTACATATAGTACAAAATATTGACCATGATTAAGTATATATTTAACCATCTGGTTACTCCAAAGTTAAATAACTGGACAAGTCTGAAAGAAGTATGTATGGATAATTGTTATAGCAGTATTTCCAACAGTGACAAATTGGAAACCATCTATCTAAACGTCCAATAGAGGACTACTTAGCTACATGATGGCATAGTAAATAATCTCTAATAATAATAAAATATTGTATGTTTCCAAGTATACCAAGAAGTTGTTACCTATACTGACAAAAGTAGGTGACATAGTTATGTTCTCTACCATGATACTACTAACAGTCTCCAGCCATATTTAGTGAGATCACTTATACAGGTGTTCTAAAAACTCAGATATCTGAGTTTTAATATTTATGGTGAATGTTGGTTGTGAAATAAAATGGACTGAGCTACATTTTAAAACATGCTCGCTGACTTTTACATTTAAATTGAGAGACTGAGTATATTGGAGATTATAAAGTAGTTTTTATACTGGCTGCAATGGTGGTTTTTAAAATTCCCTTAACTAAAATGTAAAGTCTAAGTAAAAGATTCAAAAAATAGGAACATACCAACAAAAATATATAGCTTAAGTAAATTTTCAACAGTGGATTTTGCATAATTTATATTTCATGGTTTTATCATAACAAAGTTTCATAAATGATGTTTTAAAGTATCAAAATGTTGTTACCTTGGCTCCAAATTCCACAAGATTTGCTAAGTTCTGGACAGACTTAGCAACTAGTATCAGAGTTCTTGCAGCAATAGGAGATGGGGAATCTATAAGAGAATTAGGCATGGCAAATGACACTAACTCCAAAAGTACTTCCAGGTAAACAATTATAAATTTTGTACTTAGTATTTCTTTACTATTAAGTATACTAACAGTCTTTCATTCAGAACAGTGTTTTTTTGAAAAGTGTATAACCTGTGCAAATTCAAAAGCACTTGGATTAGAGAGAGAAAAATTAAGTACACATATCAGTGCTTCTAATTTATGAAAAGAGTACTACATCACAAAGCAATTCCCAATGGGTTAATACTTCAAAATACCTCAAAGCTTTATCTTTATCACTAAAAATACTGTCACTGCACACATCCTTCAGGACAATTCACAAAGCTAATTTCAAGCCACTTGGGTTAGCAATTTGCAATCTAAGCAATTCCCTGCTTCCAGCCTCCATTAGCTACAAATATTTCACTTTAAAGATCAATAACAAAGATAGTCTGGGACCTCTGCTTTATTTTGTGGAGGAAACATTCAAGTTAATAAATACTTTAGAGATTAGTCAGGAAACATTTCCCTATAGCATATAAATAGGATGAAAATGAAAAGTATCTATGGCCATTAAATAGAAGCCCTTAAAAGTAGGATAGTTATTTAACAGTAAAAACCTATAGGTGATCCTACCTAATTTTAGACTGTACTCTTTGTATCTTAAGCTGCTGAACTATATAGTATTGCTTAGTGTTTCAGAGGTCAACATTCATATAAATAAATCTCTCCAGAAGAATTTTAAACGCTTAGTTCTTAATAGGCCTATATAGATTTAATCATTTTCGTAGCAACAGAAGATAGAGATGTGATGACTATAAAGGTAAAACTTAAGATATTCTAAAATACTTTTAATACAATTTGAGTTTCAAATTATTAAGATAAAAATGGTTTGGGTTCCTTCTGTTAATAATGGCTCATTATTACATTAATAGTCACAACAAAATCACTCATCTTTTCTTTGAAAGAAGCCTACCTGTGTTCCTTAAGGGACACATGGGTAATAAACAAAACAACACCTTGTTTGAGTTTAAAATGCACAATTAACATTAGATAACTAGTGATGGGAAATCTTCAACTGCAAAAGGGCCTTTTTCTTCGTAAGGATTCATGAAGCACTGCCGCAACTGTAGCTATAACTTTAATTCGATCTTAAAATCCAGCCTGCAGTGGTAGTGATACGGTCTAGTATGTGCTTAAAAGCACAGAGGAAGCTCCTCTTCCCAACCTGAAAATGCCAAGTTGCAAAATGGGAAAAGTCATCAAAATACAAGTTTTGAGACACAGGTAGGGATGGAAAGAAAAGTGTTGTGTGTCTAATCATGCATCTCAGGCTTCAAATATAAGAAAGAGAGAGATGAGTGGATCCTGTATTGGAAAGATGACATTCTTGAGGTAAAAAAAAAAAAAAAAAGAAAGAGAGAGAGAGAGAATGGAAGAAAAGGTAAAGTAGTCAAAGGAAGAAGAAAAGGGTGCTTGGGAATGTTTTATAGTAAGTCATAAAACTGGATAATTAAAGACAAAATCAGGTTTAAAAGAAAAAAATGAGTAACTTACTTAAATTGCCTGAAACTTTAATCTTAATTTCAAAATTTATCAAAAGCTGATTACCTGAGATGATATTAAACATCCGTGGGTTCAGGATGGCAGGACAGATAAGTCGAAGAAAAACAAAACCACTGAATGGAAGGAAAATTTTGTTTTTAGAAAACTACATATATGTTTTATATCTACCTGTACACATGTATGTTACATAAAAATAATAAACAGAAATTTTAAATGCTCACAGAATCAGGAACTTGGAAGTAATTGTAGGGAAGCCCAAACACAGCTTGAAGGAAATAGTAAACTGAAGTATCTTACTTTAAGAATATACATAGTTGCTTCTTAAAAATATTATTCACTATTACTAAATTAGGCATTTTAGAATTATTTTGGGAAAGATTTATTTCTGTGGCATTTACTGCCTTGGCTACTAATTAATTTTGTTACAATCTAGTAGTGCATTTTATACTTTGAGGAAGTAATGCCCTTAGGAACATTAAGCATTTCTGAAATACTAGTATAAGTAAACCTTTCTATAGATACATGGTCTTTATAAGTTTCTAAAACTTCCATTCTCTCACTTCTCTTATCAAGTTGTTTACATTGATTTTGTTGATGATTCATATAAAAATAAGAATCCACTGTACTAGGGAAATAGTGGCTCTTGATAAATGAAAATGTATACAATACAATGCTGCAAAGGTTTTACGGCAATAAAAAAGACAACAGGGTTTCTGAAGTTAAAAAAGCTCTTAAAGAAAGGGGAACCCTCCAATACTGCTGGTGGAAATGTCAATTAATTCAACCATTGTGGAAAGCATTATGCAGGTTCCTCAAAAAACAGAAATACCATTTGACCTGGGAATCCCACTCCTTGGAATTTACCCAAAGAATACAACTTCTGAGATTCAAAAACACATATGCACCCCTATGTTTATTGCAGCACTGCTTACAATAGCCAAAATATGGAAGCAACCTAGGTGTCCATCAGTAGATGAATGGATAAAGAATATACACAATGGAATATTAGTAAGCCATAAGAAAGAAACAAATCCTACCATTTGCAACAACATGGATGGAGCTAGAGGGTATTATGCTCAGTGAAATAAGCCAGGGCAGAGAAATACAAGTACCAAATGATTTCACTCATCTATGGAGTATAACGGTGAAGCAAAACTGAAGAAACAAAACAGCAGCAGACTCACAGACTCCAAGAAGAGACTAGCAGTTACCAAAGGGGAGGAGCTAGGGGAGAGGGAGGGAGAAAGGGATTAAGGGGTATTATTATTAGTACACATGGTATGGGGGGGGGCAGGTCATGGGGAAGACAGCATAGCACAGAGAAGGCAAGTAGTGACTCTGTGGCATCTTACTACACTGATGGACAGTGACTGCAGTGGGGTATGTGGGGGACTTGATAACATGGGTGAAGGTAGTAACCAAATTGTTTTCATGTGAAACCTTCCTAAGAGTGTATATCAATGATATCTTAATTTAAAAAAATTTTTTTAATTACAAAATAATAGCAACATCAAAAATTAGTATTAAAACACATGGCTTAACAGTTGTCCTATATGATTTTACCTGTAATTTTACTGTGGGATCAATGTATAATATAAAACTACAAGTAGAGAGAAGACTTTTTTCTAATTCCCTGTTGAGAGGAATCTACAGTAATAAGTGACCTCTCACCTGCCCCATCTTGTAAAGTTAAGCATTATTCTAAAAACAGTTGACAGAATTCCTTTTAGAGATTAAAGTAACAGTCATAGAGACACAGTCTCTGCTCTCTGTTAAGAGTGGAAAACTCAGCATTTACCTTCCACAACAGTTAATTTTTGGACTGATAAATGAAACGTTACTTCTCAGCATTTACTGCAATACAACTATGTCTTTAAATTTAGATTTTAATTATGAATAATCTTGTATAAATTTTGCTTGAGAATATTTTAATACTTAAATAGGTCTTTGAATCTGAAATATAAACAGGCAACATTGTATCATAAAAGAATTTCAAGATGCAAATCCATGTCCTGTGAGATTTTAGAGATGACTTTAAGAGGAATACTAGGTACTTATATTTAAAAGCTTACTAGGGATGGAAGTCATCACCTTGGGCATCAATGTACCTTAAACGCCCTTTAATATCAAACAGTTCACATAGCAGAACTTCCTATGATGTTTGCTTAAAAATTATACTTGTTTGAAATTTATAGTTTCTAGAACAGTTATATCACACATCTAACTGGGCCAAAACATTATGTGCCTATAAATCTTCACTATTCCTCTCAATCACTACTAAAGCCAAAAAATATAGAATCTACAGTTCTTAAATACTAATGTCATATCATTACTAACCAAGAGAACTTTTATCTGTAAAAAACAATAGAAGTTTCTTTACAAAATTTAGGTTGGGGGCAAAATTAACACATATTTTCAAAATTAACTGTATGGTATTGGTGTCCTTGGTGGTTACCTAATGTACTTTACTATGGGATATAATGACTGACAGTATATTTTCTACGTAACATTATATTATTTATTAGACTGCTATATTCTCTGATGTTTTGCACTAAATTTCCAATTGTCTTGAATGGGTCTGGTTGGGCTTTAAAACACCTGCAATAGTGTTAAAGATATTATATTGGGATCTTAGAAGGTTTGCCTTTAGTTCCTTTTCCTTTTTTAAAGTTTGTACCTCTTTATCCCCTTCACCTATTTTGTCAGTCCAACCACCTTCCTCTCCTATGGCAACCACCAGTTTGTTCTCTGTATTTATGTGTATTTCTGTTCTGTTTTTGCTTTGTTTTTTAGATCTACATATAAGTGAAATCATATGGTATTTGTCTTTCTCTGACTTAGAATTAATACCCTCTAGGTCTCTTCATATTATCACAAATGGCAAGATTTTATTCTTTATAGCTGACCAATATTCCACTGGGTATCTATCAGGTGTGTTTGTGTATCATCTGTATCCACTCATCTATTGATGGACACTTAGGTTGCTCCCATATCTTGGCTATTGTAATTAATGCTGCAATAAGCATAAGGGTATATATATCTTTTCTTAGGATTTTTGTTTTCTTTGGTAAATACCCAGACTTGAAATTATTGGGTTGTATGATATTTCTATTTTTAATATTTTTGAGGGACCTCCAAACTGTTTTCCATAGTGTTTTTGCCTTTAGTTCTGCCTTTGTCACTAACTTGCTAAATAACCTTAAGCAAACAATTTAGCCTCTACAGATCTGCTTCCTCACGAAGTTCCTACATAAGCTACAAAATTGCTATTACGTGCCAGGGCAATTCGTACTAATTCTTATACAATGAGCACACACAAACACAGCTTCAGAACTAGAAGCTCTGGATGGAGATTAGCCCAGAGTCAGACTGTGTCACAAACCAGTTAATATCTAAATCAGTATCTAAATGGTTCGATCATTGCTCCTCCTGTCCAGCACCAGATGAGTCTTTTCTCTCCTCTCTCTCTCCATATGTACACATGGATGTAATGCCTATGAGTGTGTATATGTGTTTAGCTACAGATGTTGTTAGTTATATGACTTTATCTTTCTATATAAGTTAAAAAGTTAAATGAATATAAACAAATGTTCAGATTTTTTAAAAATATAAAATGCAGTTATATATCTTACAGCACCTTACCCAAAAAACACAGTAAGTTAGTTTAGGAGCCATTTGAACTCAAAAAATATTCAACAGGCTCTGACATAAAAGTGAAAGGTTTTGAATTGTATCCTATATACTGTCAGTCTTCAAATTTCCTGTTCTCCACTTGACTATCAGTGTGTGCCATGTATCAGTGATGTAACAGATGAACTGATGAGGCTTACCTAACAACTCTTGTTCTCATGGTGGTATTTGTAGGCCACTTATGTTGGACAGATTTCTGTAAACACCCATAAATATATCTCAGTGTCCTGCCAAAATAATATAGTTATCTCAATATAGAAAGCAAGTGAAAATACTGATCTCATTACAACCAAAAGCTTAATTTACCACATATTCAACATTTTAATGCAACTGGCCTCTTCCTTCAAAGAGCACTTTGCTACAAAATGAGAATTAGCCATGGCTAAGAAAACCTTTATCCAATATGTTTTGATCATCAGTTCATTACCCAATTCTCTTACATTTACTTTGGAAGAGATCTTAGACTTTTAGATTATTTCTATATTAATGAAAAGTATTAAAAAATACTGCAATGAAGATAGAGAGGAACTAATGAGTACAGGATCTGGGAGACAGATTTTTGACTTAAGTTCTTAACTTCTGCTTGAATACATGAGTTCACTAACACTGGAAGCTATTAAGCAGATACTGAGTAATTATCTGGTGCACACTTTGAGTAAGATATTCAAGTATAGATTGGATAGATACATGTCTTTTATGATCTCCTCATACCTGAGACTGTAAGCCTCTATTCATTCTGCAAGTTACTATTATAAACCAGACATACGGGCCTGCATAGAAACATGGCTTGTTATTACTTAATCTAATAAGTATTTTATTCTGGTTTCTTCAAGTCACTCTTTTCCATTAAACACAGTTGATCTTGTAAAGATGAAAAATCCTGTCTTTTTCAGAGTATAACAACATCAGGACAGTGGAAAAGCTTATACATATTTTAGAAATACAAATTTTTCAAAATGCAGATATACAATTTTTTGTCAAGTTAAAATTTAACCACTTACGGTGGAAGTATTTCTGAAGCCATGAATATTTTCTCCACAAGCTCTGAGAGTATATTCAATAGGTGTGCTAAATTAGTGTTCACATCTTCATTTTTTTCTAACTTTGATGGACTTAACTAAGAGAAGGAACAAACCAATATAAGTGCATCCTGGTAATGATAAATAATCATGAATCAAGGTAGTCAACAGCTGATTTCAAGGTTCTCTATTTTTTCCTTTTTTCTGTCTCTACTAGTTTTTGTGGTGGGATCAAAGTTTAAATGAGAACTTTTAAGTTGCTTGCTTGCTGTGTGGAAACTCCTTCAAATGGGTTCACTAAACAACCATTAATTCCCAATTACTTAATTGAAGAGCAAGCAGTGATAGTTCAACAATTTTTAGCTGTTTTGGGATTAATGCCAGTATTAAAACTCTTCATTTACCACACTTTACCATGGATTTTTATAAGCACACAAAATTGGGTAAGACTTTATTTTAAATATAGTATTCTTAAGTAGAAGATAAAAATATCCAGCTTTAGTGGCCATGTATTCATAAGTATACTAGGAGTATTTAAATGGGAAGAAAGATTACCATATATTATTTTAAAATAAATTTGAGGAAAAAAATGATTATAATAGAAAGGCTTTTCTGAATAAGACTTATTTCATGACTAATAAAATACCAAATTCCTTAGGTAGAATCATAAACATTTCTTAAAACTTTCCCATTAACCAATGGAGATTTAAATATACAAGTCTAAATTCCTTAGCCTATATCCAGCATCCAGGAACTGCACATTTGCTGTCATTTCTATATCCTTTACAGTAGGCTGACTGGCTTTATCCCAGGTTTTCAACACTAAATCATCAGTTTTTTCCCTTTAATTAATATAAACTGACAATTTAGTACAGAATTAACATTTGACAGTCTCCAGTATACACTATCAAAAGCAGTTCCTTACTTTATTAATTTTGGTATCAGATCTAAAACATATATTTAATATCTTCTTTTTTTAGTTGCCCTGCCTTCAAAATAAAATAAGAGAATAGTCGTATAAGTGAGATTCCTCTTTTTCCTAATGGATCACTATTGATAAATTAATCAAGAGGTTGTTATGTTTACTTTTGGGGGGATTATCTCATGCATACACTTGCCTCCTGCCCAAAAAAAACCCCAAAAAAACCTTCAAGGACAAATCTAGATGTTATGAGGTGCTTCATAGACCTTAACTAGGTTCTACAACAAGACTCTACCAGAAACTTCAAATTATGCACACTCTCTGAAAGTAGCATGTACTTTATCATTAGTACAGCAGGAAAAATGATTAAAGTACTTTCATGAATTACTGGTGCAATTTGAGGTTTTTAATCCCAAAATAAAGTACCCTTTTTTTTAGTCTGTTTTGTATATTTTTCTAAATGTAAAAGGTGTAGTAACTTTAGAAAGCTTATATATTTCCCTTAAAATGCAATTAGCTATAAGCCATTACCTATTAAAATACACACTCTGTTGAGATATTTAAAACATTACGTTCTTACCTCACAAGACTGCTTGCTTTCCATTATCTTTAAAATAGAGTCTTTCAAAGCATGATGAACAAATTGCGTAGCAGTGGCTTTCATATACTGCTCCATCAAGGTGCTTGCAAGTGTTGTGGCTCGAAATAGGGTAGTGGCTTCATCTAAATGAATATTTACATTAAGATTATTTATGAAAGATTGTATTAATGTGAAAGAAATTGGAAATTCAATGATGTCATTTTTCACTCAACCATTTTTCCTCAATTATTATAACCATTTATGTATGCTTATTTGCATGCAACACTGAAGTACTGATTTTAAGAACATCCTGTAGTTCTATGAATTTAACTGTTCAGAAGACTTTCCATATATTACTTCACTTCATTAGGTCATAAACAGGAGAAGGAATTAACACTGCCATACTCATATGAATGTTAACACAAAAGCCCTAAAATGGTCATACAACTTCTAAGATCAAAGTAAGTCACAAAACTAGGACCAGAATCCAGGTTTGCTGTCCATTGAGCCCCTGCGTTAAAAATAATCTGAATTAATTTCCAAAGAAATAAAATTGTAACATAATGGTTTACATGGTTAACTAGATTTATCATGGGATCACTTCATAATGTGTGAAAATATCAAATCACTATAATATACAGCTGAAATTAACAGGTTATTTTGTATGTCAATTATACTTCAAAATAAAAATGCAGAAAATGAAAATAAAACCACAAAATTCCACTATAAATTAACTTATTAGCTTAAAACATAGCTGTTCATGACTTTTAATAAGATCCTAAAAAAAACACAAGTATTGCCAGAAAAGAATCTTAGTGTAAAATACGTACCATCACTTTTATCTTTCCTGATAAATCTGTATTTTTACATTTTCTATGATTAGGAGGAAATATATCTAGATTGTACATATCTAGATTGCGCAGTTTATTTGGGAAACTAGAAGCAGGTACTGAGTCAAAGTGCTGATTGGAAATATGTTATTCTGAAATATTTGTAAGGTATTACAAAGCACTATGTATACATCTGGCTATACTGCCTAGAAACTACTTATCTCTAGAAACTAGAATTAAAATGTAGTTGACATCCAACTTTTATGCAATAAATCAGTAAGTACAAAAAAAAAAGAGAACATGATAAGTATATAAACTATTCTTTATAATCAGGCACTATGAGCCATTGATCTGGACATGGAAGTTACTTTCTTATAGCTTCTTATACTTGCCGTGACAGAAATCTGTGAGAAATACTTCCCACTCCCTAATATCAGCATAAGAATCAGAACTGACATTTCAACTCTGATTTTTAATGAAGAGAAAACAATAATGTTCTCTTAGAGTCTGTATACTTAATATATAAAATCTAATTATTACCCCATTATTTTAAAGTATCATACTAACACATCCATACCATACCTTCCATGCTTATTTCTCTGTCATTTAGTGTACATAACAACAATGATTCCAGCTTTTCATGAAGAAAAATCCTCAGTAAGATGCTAGCCAGTAGTGTTCGGTCCTGTCCACATACATGTGATAAAGCATAGACTACATGAAGCTCTTTCTGCAGTATAAGCTGTAAATGACATCAAGAAAGACTTGAAAGTTCTCAGCATTTAAGCATTCTCAATGAGATTAGCAGGAAATATATTCTTACACATTCTTATATTTAGGAGTATGTTCTATTGAATAAACTTACTAAAAATAGAATGAGTTTGTAACCTATATGTTATATTTACAGTCTAAGACCAGCAACACACTACTGTAAGGCTTTTTCACTTGCTCTCCTGTTAGAGTGCCACTAAGCTATGAAATTACTACATTTAGCTTAATGGATCTTTTATTAAGTTTTAAGTATTTCTGTTAATAATATCAAAAAAATTAGACTAGTAAATAATACCTCTTTAAATTCACTGTACTCTTCTTCTGGCATGATTTTTTCCATAGAATATCGTGCTCGAACACGCAGGGATCCTGGTTCAATACCTTTTAATGGTATATGGGAGCTGAGCAAAAACCATTCATCTGTGGCATGCCCTTTCTGTAATCGGCTCAACTGGCAGCGCATAAATACTTTGATAGAAAAACATCAAATGATTACTGTCTAAAAAGATGACACTACAATTAGTCACACAAGTAAATTTTTCCTGATGTTTCATCATCTCTATAGTGTTTAATGCTTTCATTTAAAGGAATTTTCACTGATACCCCAAATTCAACACATGATGTTTGTTTTACTTCATTTACTGAATGACTACTATGTGCCAGACTCCGTGACTGGCAGGGACATCAAGTACAGGCATGATTACGACACGGTCTCTGACTTGCATGGAGGTCACACTCCAGCCAGAAAGGTAAGAAATCATTTATACTACAGTGTGGTAGGTGCTGTAACAGTGGCTAATGCTACTGAAGTTCATAGGAATAATATGAAGTAATTCAGCTGTGTATGTTAGAAATCCAGTCTAAACAAGGAACCCTCAAACTGATGTGTAACAGGATCTGAGCATGCAGCTAAGTAGACAGCGAGCATTTATATGAGAATCAGCATAGTCCAAATAAAAGGTAAGGGGGTGCTTTTAAAACCCAAGAGTAATAAGAGCTTAAGAAAACCAGTATATATGGGGAGAAAAATATATAAAAATACATAAAAGAGAGGAGTAAATTAGGAAAGGGCCTCACTTGTGTGTCATTATTAGGGGGGTTGGATTTTATCAAGGACTCACTAAGAAAAACGTTAAGCATTTACATAGAAGTTAAAAAATGAACATTTTATACAAAAAAAAATTCTGGCTTTGATCTGTTAATACATATTCTTTCTCTAAACCCGACTTTTAAGAAGGTATTAATCTAATTCACTCTGATGCTAAATCCCACTACCACCTGTTTCAGCAACAGGCTGGGAAAAGGTGTACTGCTGAGAACAAGAACTGGGAGGTGTGACTTAGAAGTGAATAAATAGTGTACTCTAAAGAAAAAAAATTTAAGAGTGTTTTTCACTTACATGCAAAGTATAGGAAAGTAGGAAAAATCTGAAAAGTAGAAAGAAGGGATAGATGACCACTACTGCTGTTTCCTTGTTCTTCCTATTCATTGAGGGAGAGGGGAGGGTAACATCATAATTCAATCTTAAGGGTTTAAGTGTACAGTATATACAGATTAGCCATTTTGGTCTTTTTTTCTTTCTCAATAATCAATACTTTCAGAAGTATAAAGAAAAACTACCTCAAATTACACTACCTGCTCTCCTATTTTATTTTTCAATTTCCATTTACTACCTTTTGCTATGAATTTTAAAAATATATAAAACATACTTATTCACTTAGAAAAATTTTTGTATCAACTTACAGATATCAGGATCTTTGCTTTTCTTTGTTTTATTACTAAGAGTTATTTCAAATCTGTTGATGTCAGGAGGAAGATCACTAAAGAGCAAGGAAAAAAAGAATCAACAAAATGTCTTGGTATCAAGCTGTCTAATTATTTTTAGTATCAAGCCCCCTATTTCTGCTACTAAACAACTTGAATGTGCTAGTTTTAAAATCAGATTCAAAACATGTTTTGTTATTTGAAACACAGGAATACAGACAAATTTTACTTTCCCTAGCAG
The DNA here is from genome assembly GCF_030020395.1 of Manis pentadactyla. NCBI lineage: Eukaryota > Metazoa > Chordata > Mammalia > Pholidota > Manidae > Manis > Manis pentadactyla. Next base: position 73,344,515 of record NC_080020.1, read on the forward strand.
CTTTTACTTCCCTAAGTAAATCCGAGAAACTCTTGTAAACATTTTGTGTGTGTGTGTGTGTGTGTGTGTGTTAGTAAATGTTTGCAATTTGTGAGTAATGCTAACTCTTATTAATAACTAGGTGAAAAAACAGGATATGGAACTCTACCCATAAAAGTTAATACAATAGAAAAATGTATTACTGTTAAAATACCTGGAGTTGGTACCTTATTTTGAAAGTTTAGATAGAGCCAAAAAAAAGGAAAGAAAATGCAATGTTTTAAAAGAAAATAATTTAATGTAATGATAAGACTTACTCGAAAACAAACTCTTCCGACCATACAGGGTTTTGCCCTTCCCTTGCATGAGTTTTTGCTACCTGAACACTATTCAGGTAAATGTTACAATATGGATTGGTAAAATGTTTTACTGGGAGTTTATGGGCTTCTTCAATATGTAAAACAAGACTGCTGACCTAAAGAAAACACAAAAACTGTCACTCCAGATTTCAAGAATTATGCATAGGATTTCAAAAGCAATTACTATAAAATCAAAACCCTAAATAGTGACTTATTTTTCCCTTGTATGTGACATGTAAAAGACAACATTCAAGCATTTAAAATAATTCTTAACACTTAAAAAAAAAAAGCAATATTTTTTTATAGGTTATTCCTCCAATTATATTCTTGCAGAAATAATGAATAACACCTTTTCTACTATAAAACTATGGTTCAGATAAAATGAAGTAGAGGATTCTTTATTATAAATAGTAACTGTCACCATCCAAACCAAAATCCTGTTACATAATGCTTATCTAGATATTTTATTTCTGTATAGTGTTCCAGAGCTAGAAAATATTTTTAAGACACAGATACTACCCTTTTCATTTTATAGAAGAGGATAGAGATCCGAAGAACCTATTTGTCAGCCTTGATGTCAAAACTTAAACCATCTACCTTCTAGCAGCAGGCCCTCTTTCCTTCTTGTCACCTACTCTACTCATGGCTTTGGTTAAGTCAGCCTCTCTGAGCCTCATCTTCCTCATATAAAATTAGGATCAAGTCTACACTGGAAGTTGTTGTGAAGATTAGAAATTATGTGTGTGAAAGCACACAGCAGAGTATCAACACACAAAAAGCTTTAAGAGATAACAGCCATGATTGTATCATGTTACACATACAAATGCTAACTAATGGCTGAAACTTCACACAAGATACAACTTGCAAAAATCCAATCTGATTTTCCATAGCTTACAAAATGTTAAAATGCTTTCATAACATATAGTGATTATATGTATAATAAAATGCCTTTGGGGAAAGAGTCAGACTTTTTGTTATAGGAAATGTAACTTGTAGTCATCTAAATATTTACCTTATATCCACTTCCAATAGAACAATATTGTAAATTCATCAAGCTTATTGGAAATTTCCATAAATAAAACAATCACTTTGGTCAGAACTCCAAGAATGTTAAAATTACCTAATATTTTCCAATTATATAGATAACTAAAAGAATAAAGAAAGAAATGGAAGGTACAAAGTTGACTTTACATTCCTAGAAAAAAAGAGAAAGCCTAGCTTAACTCTCCATAAATGAACATGTAGGATACAGTAAGGTTTCAAATAAGAGAGAATACTACCTAAGAGTTATGCAACAGGTTTCAAAAGCAATTACTATGAAAAGAAAAACCCAAAAGTTCATCTGGATTAGTACTGTAAGCCAGATGATCTTTTCAGTAAGGACTTTTGATCTCTTTGTTGAAATAGGCTGAAATACTTTTTCAAAGAAAAAGATAATGAAAGTGCCCAACAGAATGGTTTTGTTGTTTGGTATTGTTATTTAAAATGGAAGAAAGAAAACCCTTAATATGTATGCAAAAGATGGCATTATGGACTACATACTCGGTAGGTGTATGAAGAACATTCTCTTTCAGAAGGAAATAACTTTCTCCTGCTACTAAAGCCAGGTGGAAGCATGGCTTTAAAATGTCTGAAAAGATTAATCTCTTTTTCAGGAACTCTAAAGTGTTTGAAATGTATAAAACAGCTCATATAGAAATAAAAATTAATAGCAAAGTGATAAAGCAAAACATGACAATCACAAATCAAAGGAAATTAAGTTTCACCTGACGCAGGCGTTTATTAGTTGTCCCTGGACTACTTTTCCGTAAATTGCAGAATGCCTGCAGACCTTTCATCCAGTCCTACAAAAAATAACATCATTTCGAATATACTACACAGTTTTTATTTAGCTTCCAATTATATATTTTTTTCAAATTCAGTAGTTCTTTCCTTCTGTAGACTGCCATTTCTATTCTCAGAGTATGCTGCACTTTAATATATTTGTGCCCCAAATGAAATAAAACAATTATAACAATAATTCTATTATAAATTGTATTTTTGTAGACTTTTAATGTTAAGTACTCCAATGAATGGCCATTAGTTAGCCAAAAAATAAAATTTATGTATAGGAAAACTGCTACACTTGATGCTAAAGCAGAATTTAACTTGATACATTTGTGGAGAGAGGGCTGACTGCAAAAACCAGTAAGATGACTGATTTGATGACAAGCATTCTAACCTTTACCTTAGAAAAAAAATAAGGGGATCTGGGTTATTTGTAAGCCTCTCACATAGAATACTGGATTAAAAAATTTTTCAGCCTAATACTCAAATTGCAGCTATATTTTAAAATGTTTATCTAGTGCTCCAGAGATAGCAGAAAAAAGTTTAGGTTTATCAAAAATCTAAATATTTCACTTCAGCTTACATGTTTCTAGGAAGCTATATACTATTGCTTTACTCAGTTATGTCTTTAATTTGTTGACTATTTCAAATAATCTGAACTGTGTCATTGTTTAAGAATGTCTTTATTGTAGAGCAAATTAAGACCAAATCAATTACCACAGTTTTAGGAAGGAGGGGAGTACCTAGAGATTCCCAAAGGCCACTAAAGTAATAAAAACTGGAAATGACAGTGTTATTTTTGGACTTTAGGGGGTATGTGGAAATACAGAGTGTGGAAAATGTGTATATAAATGCAATAAGAAAATGCTTAATTTATACAGCTAAGAGACATGCAAAGCATACTGAAATGTCAAGGAGGTATGTAACACATCTTTACTTAGAAAGAGGCAACATGGTAAAATAATTGAGGAAGTGGATATTGAAGTTTAAATGTTTTTCCTAACTCAGGCTCTAACATTTTTAAAACAGTCTCTAAGTTAAAATGCTTTTAGCCCTACTTTTTGCGTCCTACAATTAGGGTCAAAAACCACAAAACAAGGTTTTATGTGTGTTATATGTTAATGGGCATTTAACTGAGATATATTACAAAGATTTGAAACATCACAATTAATTATGAGACATGGAACAAACATACTTGTTCATTCATCAGGTTTACTCTAGAGTCTAAGATATTTTATTATCTGTGAGTCAAGGGCCCTGCCAGGATCCACAGTTTTAAGAGCATCTGTCTCATATCCAGGCTTGGCTGATTATCTTCTATTTACAACAAAATTGCTTTCTCTGACCTCTTATGGTTCCTTCCATTTAGTAAAAGTAGAAGAAATATCGCCATATTTCTACAAAATACCACTAATGCCCAAGAAATACTGTGGCTCAAAGAAGTCAAAATATATTTTAAAATATATTTTAAAACAGTATTTCTTCATAGCATTACTTAAAACTTAATAAAAGTTTTAAGGGCATTGCACATGGATCAATGGCTAGTGCTAAAAATAGACATTCTACCTAGAAATAGAGAAAATAAGAAAAGTCCTAAAATATTTTTCCTTTTGATGACTGAACTTCTATTCTTAGACATGGAATTCAACCAGTGAAGAATAACAATGCTTGTTAGCAAAACTAACAGGCTTACCTTTTGATTGTACTAAGAATATCTATAACCTTTCTGCAGAGAGGATTTTAAATGAGCATTCTCCGTTGGACTCAACATCATAGAGTAAAGATCAACTTAAAAATGGAGTTTCATTCCTAATAACCCTTCACTGTGATTTTCTGCATTTCTTTCAAAAAAATTTTTTACACATGAAAGCTCTCATTCCTTAAAATAAAAAGATGATTAGTTTTCAGGCATTCTTTTTATTTATCTTAAATGTAATAGTTTTCTATTCCAGTTAAAAAGAAAACAAGCTAAATACAAGTCTACACTAGTTGAATAAATGATTAACTTACCTCTGCTTGTTCTGGAGTTTCTCCTGCAAAGTAGAAGATGTAATGTTCTTCACTAAAGTGCTGAACTACTATCTGAAAACAATTTGGCCTTTAAAATACAAATAAATAATTAGGAAGCATAACAAAAAGTATGGTAACACACCAACTTTTACAAAAAAAAAAACCACTATAATTAATTATATAATCGATATAATTCTTAATTTACAGAAACTCCACTGTACCAGATCATTACCAACAAGAAAATGTTAGCTGCATGTACTTTAGAAAACTTTTGTCTGCACTACTGAAATTTTATCAGTCTTTCAAAGTTTAAAGTACTGTGTAAATTACTTACAAGAAATATTAGAAAAGTTACAAAGAAATTGAAGCAGAAATACTAGAACTATACATAGCTAATTTAAAGACTTTTAAAGCAAATAAAATATTAATAACCTCACTGCTTCAGGGTGATACATAATATTCACTTATATGTACTAGAAAAAGACTTAGATATGTTCTCAGACCAAAATGTTCTTAACAGTACTCTCAGGAGATTGCAGGCGATTTTAATCGTTGTCTTTATAATTTTATGTACTTTAAAATTTTTCACATTGACGATTTTGCCTCATTTGTTAAAATGGAAACATCATCTACTCATAAGTATTAGTTGTCCTCCTATAGTATGCACCAAAGTGTAATTCATTTGACACATAAGTATAACATAAGATAGTAGTTTATATCTTTTTTGAAGATGTGCTATCTTGCCAACTAGAAAATTTTCATGATGTGTTTAGTCAGGGCCTTCATATTTTTGAAACTATTTTTTTGCTTTAACCAAATATTTTATCTTATACTTGTGTTAAGGAGTCACAACAAAATACCCAGAGTGCAAGCTTAACAATTATTAAAGATTTTTAAAAATCTTTTCATGCTTTGAGAATGCCATAAAATAATGGAAAATATAAATTGAAAAATTTTTATCATGAAAGTAGCTTGAATCAGACTGGATGAAATGCAAAGAAAACAAAACACAACTGTTTGAAGTCCCTGGAGAACTAATAAAGTGGCTAAGAATTGAGGGGCCAAGATCTTAGTGACGCAAGACTGAGATGCTTTACAGCTTTTCCTTTCATGGCATTTACCAATTCCTAAACTGTGTAGAGCAAAAAACAGATGCTAAGCAAAAAGCAGCACAAGAAGCTAAAAAGCTAACAAGCATGTTCAGAAGTTTCACAGTGCTGGGGGAGAGAAATGACTGAAAAGCTAAACAAAGAAAAACAAAGGAAAAAATCTACATGTACCTCAGAAATTGACGTTAGATGCAACCTTCAAATAACTATAATTAAAATGCTTAAGAGCTAACAAAATAGAGAATTTTGCCAGATAACTGTATCTATAAAAGAATAATTAAATGGAAACTCTAAATTGAAAATTACAAGAAATAAAATTACAATCTCAACAAACGATTCAACTCTAGAAGAGTAATTAGTGTACTGAAAGACAAATCACAAGAAAATATCCACCCAGAGACAGAGAGAGGAAAAAATTATGAAAAACATAGGAAACTACATAATAGACACATGGGACATTGTAAAAGTTTAACATGAATCCCATTTATTAAGGAGAATGTAGCAGAACTGTGTAAAGAAGTACTAACAGAATTTTCCAAAAACTGACAAAAGAGCAGGTTTCACAATGAAGAAGCTCTATAAACACCAGACAAATTAAAAATAATTTTTTTACAGCAGGAACATTTTGGTTTAACTGCTGAAAAATCTAAGGAAAAAATCTCAGAGTATCCAGAGAAAGGATGATATACAGTATATACCTCCAGGAGAAAAAAAAGATACATTATCTCTAAAAGAGCAGCAATTAGAATGAAAAAATGTTTGAAGACAAAAATAATCTATAATGCTGAAAGAAAATAATTGCCAATCTAGAATTTAATACTCAACAAAAACATCCTAAATGAAGATAAATAAGGCACAGTGAAAGATTCAGCCTATGAACAGGGAAAGGGGTAAAAATTCCCACACAAATAATTCACTACAATAACTCTGTATGACAGAAATGGCTTTCAGCTTGTTCTTTTGAAATGGTTAATATTTAAAGTAAAGCAGTACTAAACATCATTAGTTTAACATAGAGTGCTTAGAGAGCTCTTATAATACTAGAAATAACCCAGTAAAATTGTAGAACTGTGCTACTAAAGCAAGGCAGGAAATCAGCCCAAAGAGCTGTGCTGTCCAAAATGCCTTCACTACAGGCTGAGCATGCACACCAATTACCTCTACTGGAGAAGGCTGCTGTTAACTCAAACTTCATTGAAATGCAAAGGCCAGTGTATTGAATTCTGAGCTTACACAAAGCAAGAAATGTTGGATGCCTGGATATGTTTCAAAGAAAAAGACAATAGCATTCACCCATTATTTCCCCTTTTGTGCTATGCTATTTGCATTCTATGATATGTTATTTATCAACTTAATTTTCCTTAATACTAGAATCTGGTACAGATGTCCTTTCACTTCCTTGAAATATATTTTGTTGATGCTGTTTTCCTTTGCATTCAGTGTTTCTCACTGTTTCCCAACTATTTCACATAGCACACAAAAATAACTGATTGTAAACTGGCATACTTTGAAAAATCAGGTTTTTTTTAAATAAAAGATTTGTGCTTAGTTCCTGTGGATTTAACTTTTTCGTATCAGGTTTAGACTTTGTATCATTAAATACAATTCATGACCAAGACCTTTTAAAATGTCTTCAAATTTTTAAGTCACCTTCCACAAGAAATTGTACACAAGAAGCTATGATCGTGTAGAAAATGGTAAATGTGTATTTACTGTTTTTTTGCTCCCAAACTTCCTTGATATTAACCAAAATGACTCTCTTTAAATTATACTCCAAAGATCTGAACTTTAGTAGTTCTGCTCTTTAGTAGGCACAACTGTAATGCTGACCACTTATGAAAGTGCAAACAGGTTTTCAATCCAGTTGTACCTGTTCATATAAAGTACATCAAAATAATGGAAAGCTTTTCCCCAAACTTGCTAGATACTGTTTTACTGGTCTTAGTATTTAGATTCATATTATTCAAATAAGTATTACTAATGTATCATTTTATTTTTCTAATGTATCATTTTTAACCTCACTTTTCCAAAGCTGGATTTCTGTTTTAAATACATAAACCTTCACAACACATTAATATCCTTTTGTGCTATACTTCTAAATTTGAGGAAGTTCACCCATTTTCAATAAATCTGCGAAGTGATTTAGATAGTTTTTCCTTGCAGATAAACTTTAGCAAAAATCTAGACAGTTTACACAATTTAGTATCAAGCACTGCAGTGGTATCTGATTCTACTTCCTCCCATAAAACTGAAAATCACATGTAGCTGAAGTAGTTGCATTTTACTAGAGTCTCCTTTTAAAAATATTTAATCTGGAATTCAGGCTGACAAACTTTTACCTATGAAAGCATCTTGCATTACTTAATTTTTCCAGAATAAATTTTTTTTTGCAAGGCACTATTACTTAATACATATATATATATGATACACTTTATAGTATAAAAAAATGTGAGTACAGAATAGCGTTCTTCTAAGATGTTTTCTCTTTTTGCATCATAGATACTCAATAGAATCTTTTACTTAACGGACATTCTTAATATAGTCAAGCATTTACACCAAAGACACTCAATAAAATTTTTTTTGGTATCATTAATCTACAATTACATGAGGAACATTATGTTTACTAAACTCTCCCCTTCACCAAGTCCCCCCCACATACCCCATTACAGTCACTGTCCATCAAAGTAGTAAGATGCTGTAGAATCACTACTTGTCTTCTCTGTGTTGCACAGCTCTCCCCGTACCCCCCCCCACATTATACATACTAATCGTAATGCCCCCTTTCTTTTTCCCCCTTCTGTCTTCCTTCCCACCCATCCTCCCCAGTCCTTTTCCCATGGTAACTGTTAGTCCATTCTTGGGTTCTGTGATTCTGCTGCTGTTTTATTCCTTCAGTTTTTCTTTGTTCTTATGCTCCACATATGAGTGACATCATTTGGTATTTGTCTTTCTCCGCCTGGCTTATTTCACTGAGCATAATACCATCTAGTTCCATCTATGTTGTCCATGTTGTTGCAAATGGTAGGATTTGTTTTTTTCTTATGGCTGAATAATATTCAATTATGTATATTCCACATCTTCTTTATCCTTTCATCTACTGATAGACACTTAGGTTGCTTCCATTTCTTGGCTATTGTAAATAGTGCAGCGATAAACATAGGGGTGCATCTGTCTTTTTCAAACTGGGATGATGCATTCTTAGGGTAAATTCCTAGAAGTGGGATCCCTGGGTCAAATGGTATTTCTATTTTGAGCTTTCTGAGTCACTTCCATACTGCTTTCCACAATGGTTGAACTAATTTACATTCCCACCAGCAGTGTAGGAGGGTTCCCCTTTCTCCACAACCTCACCAACATTTGTTGTTGTTTGTGTTTTGGATGGTGGCGATCCTTACTGGTATGAGGTGATATCTCATTGCGGTTTTAATTTGCATTTCTCTGATGATTAGCGATGTGGAGCATCTTTTCATGTGTCTGTTGGCCATCTGAATTTCTTCTTTGGAGAACTGTCTGTTCAGTTCCTCTGCCCATTTTTTAATTGGATTATTTGCTTTTTGTTTGTTGAGGTGCGTGAGCTCTTTATATATTTTGGATGCCAACCCTTTATCGGATCTGTCATTTATGAATATATTCTCCTATACTGTAGGATGCCTTTTTGTTCTATTGATGGTGCCCTTTGCTGTACAGAAACTTTTCAGCTTGATATAGTCCCACTTGTTCATTTTGCTTTTGTTTCCCTTGCCTGGAGAGATATGTTCATGAAGAAGTCGCTCATGTTTATGACCATGAGATTTTTGCCTTTGTTTTTTTCTAAGAGTTTTATGGTTTCATGGCTTACATTCAGGTCTTTGATCTACTTCGAATTTACCTTTGTGTATGGAGTTAGACAGTGATCCAGTTTCATTATCTTACATGTAGCTGTCCAGTTTTGCCAACACCAGCTGTTGAAGAAGCTGTCATTTCCCCACTGTATGTCCATGGCTCCTTTATCGTATATTAATTGGCCATATATGTTTGGGTTAATGTCTGGAGACTCTATTCTGTTCCACTGGTCTGTGGCTCTGTTCCTGTGCCAGTACCAAGTTGTCTTGATTACTGTGGCTTTGTAGTAGAGCTTGAAGTTGAGGAGCAAAATCCCCCTCCACTTTATTCTTCTCAGGATTGCTTTGGCTATTCGGGGTCTTTGGTGGTTCCATATGAATTTTAGAACTATCCCAGCTCGTTGAAGAATGCTCTTGGTAATTTCATAGGGATTCCATTGAATCTGTATATTGCTTTGGGCAAGATGGCCATTTTGACAATATTAATTCTTCCTAGCCAAGAGCATGGGATGAGTTTCCATCTGTTAGTGTCCTCTTTAATTTCCCTACTCAATAAATTTTAAGAAGGAATGCAGAACATCTTACATGTATTTGGAGTCACAGATATTTATAAACACTAAAATAGAAGTCAGTAAATCAACGTTTTTATAAGACTTAGAAGGAAACAAAGTAGTTTAAGCTTGTTATTCTATGAATGTGGCTATTTAGGGTTACTGAAAATAACTAACTTGCCCAAACTAGGTAATGATGGAAACAACTATTCTTGACTGTGCTGCTTCCAGAATGCATTTTTTATGTAAAACCTTTAAATGTTCCTATTATGAAGCCTGCCTTATCAATCATAAACTTAATACTTTATTTCCATAGTACTTCTTTCAAAAGATTTATTTGAATACTTTATCCTTACTAATGTCCTTTGTTATTTCTTTGAATGACCAATAATTTATTTCCAAGTATTTCTCTAATGTCTGTAGATTCATCAGTCTGTATGAGAATGTAATTTCTGGGTCTGTATACAGCCTATTATCTGATTCACCAATGCATTTACTGATAATACTGTCTGAACACAATCCAATACAATCTGAAAGTGGTACCTCATCTAATTTCCTTTGCTTTTTGGCCTCAAACATAGACTTGGCAATGTCCATGCACACAGGTAGAACAAGCAATTCCCCAACTCTGTGTGAATCATTTTGGTTTTAGCTTTAGCTATTAATTTAATGATCTGCTAACAAAGAGCTTACAGTTTTTTAGTGGCATGGTACCAGCACAATGTGCTTGGCACCACTGATTTATTCAATAACTTATATGCAAATAAAATATTTAGGCTGAGGAAGAGAAGATACTGAATTTGGATAGCTAATCCAGTATGTTTCTTAAGTGGTCTTAATTAATGGGCTGAATTTTTAAAATTAAAGCTACTATTTTTATCTTTTGAATTTAGTGATTTTCCAGCTTTAATCACCAAACTGCCCTTTATAGTGGGAAAATAAGTATCTGTACATGAAAGATGATCATAAAGAACAAGGAAAAATATCTTACTTTTTCAAGAACTCCCTTTTATATTTTGCAATAATGAAAACAATTTTAACTTATGTAGTAACAGAAAAAACATAAAAGACAAAATTAAACTACATTTTACAAACACAAAAAATTTCAAAGATGATCAAGAAAAAACTGAAATAAAGTAATATTCAGAGTAACTGGGTGAATAAGAAGACAGAGGGAATGAAGTATGGTCACTACAGAGAATTTCTCTGTCTGTTAAGTATTATGCACCAATTCTTTCGCCACAATAAAATGATGAATTAGAGCAGTTTCTAGAAGGAGTCATACGATTTCAAGTTGCATAATTTTTTGAAATGTAAATAAGACATTTGTTTTAGTGTTTTAAAAAAATTATATTTTATGACCAATATCTCAAGGGACACCTCTTAACTTGGGAAGCTCTGCTCTATCTATCTAAATGAATCCATAGCCATCCTCCAAGGCTTATCTTAAGAACCTATTTCATATTATCTCATTAAGCTTGTCCCCACAATCTCCTCCCTCTTCTTACTGTTAATAGCACTAAGAAGTTGTATTTGGTAGTGAATAGTGTTGTCATCTCCCCAGCATCCATTTCATTCTCCCACAGGGTACAGCAGCCTTACTGTTTGTGTGGAATCTCTCTCTAGCAGCAGGACTGGGCACCTAATGGCCTTACTTAGTGAAGGTAATCCCACTCCTTTGCTACTTCAGATAACCCAAGAGTGAAGACTGATTAAGAGGTGGCTAACTAGTGCATTTACAGGATTTTCAGGTTACTGGAGGGGAATGCTCACTCTCCTAGCTCTGGTATTGTTTACCACTTTGCTATCTTGAAGGAAGCTGATTTGCAAGGAATGCAGCACACACGAAGGAAGAGCAGAAAAATGAAAAGGACCTAGAGGTCTGATTTAACCATACCTGAAGGCCAAGATTCCCATACTGTTAAAGTAGAAAAAAAATTAGGAAATCCTATTTATTCAAGCTTTTTTTTGCTGGTTTTTATGTGCTATGGGGAAAAAGGGGACTATCAAGGTCAAAAGAATTCATGAAATATTTCACATTAAACTTCCTTCTTAGTGACTGATTCACAACACACACATGGGCTAAGACTAAAAAAGAACCCTGTTGTAAGGAAAACTTTGACTCAGCATTTATCAAACCTATTTGGCCATTAAAAAAACACTATCTATTAAAAGTACAAACACTGACCTGATTCTAAAAACAGTTTGAAGAAAAACAACAAGGTGTATGCTCTACAAGTACTTAAAGGTTTTCCAACGAATAGGATAAAACTAGATTTGCCTAGCAGAAATGCCATCCTACAGTAGATAAGGAAGTTGTTAAAAACATTTTTGTTTTATGTTTTCTTAATCATAATAATAGATAATAAAAGTGATAAATACTATATGAAAGGACTCTGAAATGGATTATTGATTATTCTGAAAGTTACAAAGGCCATTGTTGTTGAGCAAAAACACAAATCGAGCTGGATTTGCCTTGTGACATTCAGGATTTAGCTTCAGCTTATATATAATTTATATTTATTTTCTTTTAAAAACTTTGAAATTAAAGAGAAATGTTTTAACTTCATATCTGAAATATTCTCCTTCTAGTGAAATACTTTTTATGATTGTTTCTGAAAGCCAGATTTCTTAGCCACATGTTTAACTGAGTGTACCTGTACTATCAGGTGCACTGAGGTAACAGAAAATGTGATAAAATAGGGTTAAGATGGTAAGACTCCAAGGCACTCACTCAAAAGACTTGTCATTAGGGGCAGGGAAGAACATGCCAAGTACAGATCAAGTCTTACTACAGGAAATGTCATTCCAAAGATTTCTAATTAATAACAGTGGAATAGAATTTATGCACAGGTTAGTCTAAAATAAATAAGGAAGACAAAAATTACCTGAGAAAGTATATCTAACATTTTCAGATGATTTTAGGGCTCTCAGAATTGGTTTGCTATGCTTTGAAATAGTCTAAATATGCCCACTGGTACTATAACAATTCCAAAAAGAAAGAGGAAACCATTCTTACCTGCCAAAGAGACTATCGTGAACAACATAGACAGAACAAACACTGAGATCTATTAATCCTTTTGGCTTTGTAGCTCGTTTTTCACTTTCAAAATAAATAAGTTGAGCATCACTGCCCTCTAAGATGAAATATAAATTTTTCCACCGTTTTCCTTTACCTGTTTAAATAAAAAGGTTTTCCCCTTAGCCAAATAATGAACTTTGAAGTCATATACATTAAAGTAATAAAAACTGTAGCTGAAAATAAAAATTTAATTGTTTTTATTCCAAAGCTTAAATTACATACTAGTCCTTATAAAAGAGAAAATATCTGTAATTTATATGTAGAAAAATGACTTTTATTATATTGCTTGTTTCAGTGAATCATAGACTGTGGCAAGAGTACCTTAACTATTTTTGGAGTTCATTATGATAAAATCTTTAAAATCTTGCTTAGGAGTAATTCTTTTTTAGTCATAAGAAAAAATTCTTCCTCTAACTATAAGTTCTTCAAACCCCTTAACCTTGCTTAATGTCAAATTGAGGCAAATCTATAAAATAGAAACATCGATTCCATGAAATGTGCCAAGTGCCATTAGAAGTTTCTCTTTAAAGAAAAAAAAAGTATGGGGTCTTTCAGAACGGACAAAGAATCAAATAACTTGCACTGGAACTGATTTCAGGATTTGAAGACTTACTTGGAAAAATATAGGTTTGTTTTCTAAAACTCTGCTTGGAAATGTGGACTTAATATACCTAGACTCTAGAATTTGAAGGACGCTTAGATAAAAGGCTAACCAAGGGTCAATGACTAATATTTCATATCAAACAATTAAATACATAACTCTATAGTAAGTTTTATGCCCAGTATTTACAATGCTTCTATTAAATGTTATCAGTAAAATAACTCAAACTGAATTTTTAGTCTTAAAAGTTTCTACTTACCCTTTTTTAGGAGATAACCTTTTTTAACAATATTTTTATAAAAGGCATCCTTTGTCTTACGACGAATTGTATTATAGATTTCCTTCCCATCTACTGTATCATTGAGTACTTGTTCTTGATCCTGAATTTAAAATATTAAAATTATTTCATGAATTCTTGATGTAAATGAAAGTAAAATCTACTGAATTACCTACCACCTAAAAACCAGATGTGTCACTGAGACATTAAAAAATCTTTTTAATACTAAAATCTAAAATACTTTAACATATATTTAAGAGATCTTTTGCTTTCAAAAAGGTTCCCTTACCATTTCTCAAGAACATGGACAATAAGCTATTTTCAAAAACAGTTTTGTTGTGTTTTGCAGCAAGTAACTGTTTTAAAAACATGATCTGTCCCAACATAACTGATGAATTAGGAACCAGTTCAAGCACAGAGCAAATTCATGTTTACTTATGCACAAATTACATGTGCTAGAAACACGAGATGATTGCAGAAAACTGTACCTAGCTGAGATACGTGGGAACATACAAAACACACCTCAAATAACTAACAGCCCCCTATGTTCACTGTGCTATACGCCACAGCCATCCATCCACATGTGGTGTTATAATGCTATCTGATTTCATATAATCGTCCTCCTACCACTTCACCATATTCACAAACCTTCCACAAGTAAGCTTCAAGACTTTTTCAAAGTAAAGTGCCATATTTACTATAGCATTTAAATATTTAACCATTTAGCATTTACAAAAACTATGCTACATTTTATTAGGTTCTTACCTTTATGTGTCACTGATAAAAAGACTGAGTGCTGTACCCCTAGCCCCACTTTTCTCATATACCCATTGGTGATTTTGCACAACATTATTAGAAATGCATTGTCTCTTAACTGCTAAATCCACCCCCCCAAATAACAAAAATTATTATGATGTGGGAAGACTATATAAAGAGAAGAGTGCCTTTATAATAATCTTTCCAAAATAAATTAATCTTCATTTACCATCAGGGTCCATTGGACACAATTTTAGATCATTAGTGTCTTTTGTGGACAGTTCTACCTATTTGCAAGGAAAATATTTTATGACTTTATTTTTTTAGAGACTTCATGGGTCCACCTGATCGTTTCATAAATTTTGGGATTTTCAAGAATCTTATTTTTTGTATATCTTGAAATTTTCATCATCCTAGGAACCAGCTCATCATAATGCATACTTATTCCCACGTACGCTACAGAGCAGGAGTTGGCAAATTATGGCATATGTACCAAATCCAGCCCCTGTTTTTGGACATTATGTTTAACTGGAACACAACCATACTCATTCCTTTACATACTGTCTGTGGTTGCTTTCAAACTACAGAGGCAGAGTTTTCAGTAGCTGAGACCAAGACTTACTGGCTCACAAAACCTAAAATATTTTCTGATCCTTTACAGAAAAGTTTGCCAACCCTTGGCCTAGAGGATGATGCAATAGTGAAATAAATCATCTCCACTGCATCACCCTTTGAATTTTTTTTTACTGTGTTGCCAAGTATTGTAGCATCTTTCAAAAAAGTATAAAAGACCATCTTCAGCACCTTTTTAGCTTTTATTAAACAAGCTGAAAATTCAGAACTCTTAATTTTCTGCTCTTAATAGCAAAAAGAAAAAACTGACAAATTATGATACTTGACAGTTGTTAATCAGAGGTTGAATGTGAGGAACAGCAGCACTCTGGGATCTACTGTGAGGATAAAGTTGATTTTGATAAGCAAAATTTCAGACTATAACTCTTCAGATGATAATATCCTTGATGAATTTTCTCAAACTCAAGAATCACTGAGTGAACAATATATTTCTAGGAGAAAAAATGAAATAGGGTGTTCTCACCTAGTTCATTATTTAATAGGAAGGACATCATCATGCAATATTTTGTGACAACAATCTAGATTATCCTGTTTTCCTAAAAAGAAATTAGGGTTCCTTAAATGTTTATGTTTGTGCACCAAGATTACTTAATATGATTTGTAAGTGGACAAAAGGTGCTCTGTATCTAAAAGTTATTGGAAGGGAACATATGACATAGAAATTCACAGTACTGATCATTCTAAATGATATTTATAAACTGACATTTAAAAATATTTTATGTCTTATGGAGCAAAGAAAACTATACTCTCAAACAAAATTATGAGTCATCAAAGTTTTCAAAAGGATTGCATTTGATGCAAGTACGGAAACAACAGGAAATAATCATAAACTAGAACCCAGCAGAGCTATATATAAAATCTGGAAACACTACTGCATTCAGACAGTGGAAAATGAGAAGAACCAGAGTAATTATAAGCAAGAACTTGTTAGGGATATACCTGAAATCTGCAACTAGGATCTATAGCAGGGACTTAAGAATATAAAAAATTAAAAAGGATACATCAGACCCAGATGACAAATAGTGGTAACTACCTTTCTGGTTATAGATTTATACTTAGCAGTCTTTGTTTCAATAATGATAATATTTAGTATTAGCTCTAGAATGGGGTATATTTGTTAAGTTTGTTATTTAGGATATATTACTTCACCAATATTTGGATTTAAATATCTGATCAAGATAATCTCTTAGGTCTTTTCTGGATTATATTAAGGTAAGGGCTGATATACTGATCTACAACTCCTAAAGGATTCATGTATAAGAAGACACTACTGGCAAGGACACAACTTCATTTTCCAAATTCTAGTAAATAACTGTGATAGAAGGATAGGCTTCTCAGCCTTTTCTCTACAGTTTTGGAGAAGGAACTCTTAAAACATTCCTCCCCATGAGAAGGAGATAATATGGTCTCACTGAGAGTCTGACAGTCATTTAAGCAAGCTTTTGCATAGAAGTTAGGTATGCAGTCTCCTAAAGCCAGACTGCAGTTGTAAATCCTGACCTTTTCAACTCAATGGCTAGGGAAACTCCATTTAATGAATTAATCAATAATTGTTTGTTCAGTGCCAGGTGCTATTCCAGTTCTTGAGATATATCAGTGAACAAATCAAAGATCCTATCACCAAAGAAATTACAGTCTAATGAGAAAAAGAGATAATAAACAATAAGTAAATTGTATGGTAAGTGCTTTACAGAGTAGGGCAAGGAGCAGCATTAAATAAGCTGTAAGGCTAATTCTCATTGTGAAGCTAATTTTTGAGCAAAACTTGAAAAAAGTAAGAGTGAGACAAACGGATACTTTAAGGAAAATCATTTTGAGCAGAGTGAACAGCTAGAGCAAAGATCCTAATTCAGCAAAGAGCTTGGCATATTTTAAAATACAGGAGAGAAGCCATTAAGAGTGGAGACAAGTGAGAGAACGTAGAATGAGATGAGTCCAGCAATGGGATGCCACTCTAGGGTCTTGTATGCCCTCGTGAGGACTCTAGCTTTTACTCTGAGAGAAATGGAGACCACCTTCAAGGGGGAGTGAAATGATCTCACTCACATTTTAAATGGATCCCTCTGACTTTTGTGCGCTATAAAGTCAATGCCTGGTTTCAAAGCTTCAAAGGAGAGGCTGACTCTCTTGTTAGGGGCTAAAGAACTGGTGACTTTCAGTTGAAGCCAATGCTCATTTACCATTCCGGAAATCCTAGGTTCCTTAAGAACAATGCTTAAGGGAGGCGGGGCGGAGCCAAGATGGCGGCGTGAGTAGGACAGTGGGAATCTCCTCCCAAAAAAATATATATTTTTGAAAATACAACAAATACAACTAATCCTAAAAGAAAGACCAGAAGACACAGGACAACAGCCAGACTACATTCACACCTGTGAGAACCCAGCGCCTGGTGAAAGGGAGTAAGATACAAGCTGCGGCCCGGCGGGACCCGAGGCCCCTCACCCCAGCTCCTGGGGGGAGGAGAGGAGTTGGAGCAGGGAGGGAGAGGGAGCCCAGGACTGCTAAACACCCAGCCCTAGCCATCCGCACCAGAGCGCAGACACACTGCATGCATGCAGTGCTGGAAACTAGGGAAGCAGGACAGTAGGACCTGTGAGCGGGTCCCGAAGCCGGCGCCCCTGTGACAAAGAAAAGCGAGTGCTTTTTGAAAGTCTTAAAGGGACAGGGACCCCAAAGCAGGATGGAAGCATCCCAGGTCACAGTCTAGCAGCTGGAAATTCCAGGGAACTCTGGGCCCACTAACCCCCTGGACAACAGCTCTGAGACCCCTCACGGAGGTAAACAGCCAAACAGCCCCCCGTCCATTACCCCTCCGGGGCCCCACCATAGCAGAGCAGCGGCCTCAGGCTGGCCACGCCCACAGCAAGGGAGCTTCCTCCATACCGGCCGGGCAAGATACAGAGACCCAGTCTACACGCAATTGCCCAACACAAGCCACTAGGGGTCGCAGATGTCCCAGTAAAGAAAGGCCAGGAGCAACTGGAAAGCCTTGGCTCTCCCAGCTGACAGAAAGTCAATAGGTCACCATTGCACCTACCAACATGAAAAGCCAAAAAAATTTGATCCAGACAAGACTAACCCAGACAACTTCGACATCTTCTACATCTTCCCCTGAGAAGGAACCTGGGGAGATAGATTTGACCAGTCTTCCTGAAAAAGAATTCAAAACAAAAGTCATAACCATGCTGATGGACTTGCAGAGAAATATGCAAGAACTAAGGAGGGAGAATACAGAAATAAAACAAGCTCTGGAAGACTTCAAAACGAGATGCAAGAGACCATTAATGGACTAGAAAACAGAACAGGAACGCAGAGAAGCTGATGCAGAGAGAGATAAAAGGATCTCCAGGAATGAAAGAATTTTAAGAGAACTGTGTGACCAATTGAAACAGAACAATATCCGCATTATAGGGGTACCAGAAGAAGAAGAGAGAGAAAGTGTGATAGAAAGTGTCTTTGAAGAAATAATTGCTGAAAACTTCCCCAAACTGGGGGAGGAAATAGTTGCTCAGTCCACGGGAAAACACAGAACTCCCGAGAGACGGGACCCAAAGAGGACCACACCAAGACACATAATAAATAAAATGGCAAAGATCAAGGACAAGGACAGAGTATTAAAGGCAGCCAGAGAGAGAAAAAAGGTCACCTACAAAGGAAAACCCATCAGGCTATCATCAGACTTCTCAACAGAAACCTTACAGGCCAGGAGAGAATGGCATGATATATTTAATGCAATGAAACAAAAGGGCCTTGAACCAAGGATACTGTATCCAGCACGATTATCGTTTAAATATGAAGGAGGGATTAAACAATTCCCAGACAAGCAAAAGTTGAGGGAATTTGCCTCCCACAAACCACCTCTACAGGGCATCTTACAGGGACTGCTCTAGATGGGAGCACTCCTAAAAAGAGCACAGAACAAAACACCCAACATATGAAGAAGGAAGGAGGAGGAATAAGAAGGGAGAGAAATAAAGAATCATCAGACCGTGTTTATAATAGCTCAATAAGCGAGTTAAGTTAGACAGTAAGAGAGTAAAGAAGCTAACCTTGAACCTTTGATAACCACAAACTTAAAGCCTGCAATGGCAATAAGTACATACCTTTCAATAGTCACCCTAAATGTAAATGGACTGAATGCACCAATCAAAAGACACAGAGTAACAAAATGGATGAAAAAAGTAAGACCCATCCATATGCTGCTTACAAGAGACTCACCTCAAACCCAAAAACATGCACAGATGTAAAGTCAAGGGATGGAAAAAGATATTTCATGCAAACAACAGAGAGAAAAAAGCAGGTGTTGCAGTACTAGTATCAGACAAAATAGACTTCAAAATAAAGAAAGTAACAGGAGATAAAGAAGGACATTACATAATGATAAAGGGGTCAGTCCAACAAGAGGATATAGCCATTATAAATATATATGCACCCAACACAGGAGCACCAGCATATGTGAAACAAATACTAACAGAACTAAAGGAGGAAATACAATGCAATGCATTCATTTTGAGAGACTTCAACACACCACTCACTCCAAAGGACAGATCCACCACACAGAAAATAAGTAAGGACACAAAGGTACTGAACAACACACTAGAACACATGGGCCTAATAGACATCTACAGAACTCTACATCCAAAAGCAACAGGATACACATTCTTCTCAAGTGCACATGGAACATTCTCCAGAATAGACCACATACTAGGCCACAAAAAGAGCCTCAGTAAATTCCAAAAGATTGAAATCCTACCAACCAACTTTTCAGACCACAAAGGCATAAAACTAGAAATAAACTGTACAAAGAAAGCAAAAAGGCTCACAAACACATGGAAGCTTCACAACACGTTCCTAAATGATCAATGGATCAATGACCAAATCAAAATGGAGATCCAGCAATATATGGAAACAAACGAGAACAACAACACAAAGCCCCAACTACTGTGGGATACAGCAAAAGCAGTCTTAAGAGGAAAGTATATAGCAATCCAGGCATATTTAAAGAAGGAAGAACAATTGCAAATGAATGGTCTAATATCACAATTATCAAAATTGGAAAAAGAAGAACAAATGAGGCCTAAGGTCAGCAGAAGGAGGGACATAATAAAGATCAGAGAAGAAATAAAATTGAGAAAAATAAAACAATAGCAAAAATCAATGAATCCAAGAGCTGGTTCTTCAAGAAAATAAACAAAATAGATAAGCCTCTAGCCAGACTTATTAAGAGGAAAAGGAGAATCAACACACATCAACAGAATCAGAAACGAGAAAGGAAAAATCACGACAGACCCCAAGGAAATACAAAGAATTATTAGAGAGTACTATGAAAACCTATATGCTAACAAGCTGGGAAACCTAAGAGAAATGGACAACTTCCTAGAAAAATACAACCTTCCAAGACTGACCCAGAAAGAAACAGAAAATCTAAACAGACCAATTACTAGCAGCGAAATTGAAGTGGTAATCAAAAAATTACCAAAGAACAAAACCCCCAGGCCAGATGGATTTACCTCAGAATTTTATCAGACATACAGAGAAGACATAATACCCATTCTCCTTAAAGTTTTCCAAAAAATAGAAGAGGAGGGAATACTCCCAAACTCATTCTATGAAGCCAACATCACCCTAATACCAAAACCAGACAAAGACCCCACTAAAAAAGAAAACTACAGACCAATATCCCTGATGAGTGTCGATGCAAAAATACTCAACAAAATATTAGCAAACCCAATTCAAAAATACATCAAAAGGATCATACACCATGACCAAGTTGGATTCATCCTAGGGATGCAAGGATGGTACAACATTCGAAAATCCATCAACATCATCCACCACATCAACAAAAAGAAGGACAAAAACCACATGATCATCTCCATAGATGCTGAAAAAGCATTCGATAAAACTCTTAGAAAAAAACATAGGCAAAAATCTCTTAGACATAAACATGAGTGACCTCTTCTTGAACATATCTCCCCAGGCAAGGGAAACAAAGGCAAAAATGAATACATGGGACTATATCAAGCTGAAAAGTTTCTGTACAGCAAAGGACACCATCAATAGAACCAAAAGGTATCCTACAGTATGGGAGAATATATTCGTAAATGACAGATCCAATAAAGGCTTAACATCCAAAATATATAAAGAGCTCACACACCTCAACAAACAAAAAGCAAATAATCCAATTAAAAAATGGGCAGAGGAGCTGAATAGACAGTTCTCTAAAGAAGAAATCCAGATGGCCAACAGACACATGAAAAGATGCTCCACATCGCTTGTCATCAGAGAAATGCAAATTAAAACCACAATGAGATATCATCTCACACCAGTAAGGATGGCCACCATCCAAAAGACAAACAACAACAAATGTTGGCGAGGTTGTGGAGAAAGGGGAACCCTCCTACACTGCTGGTGGGAATGTAAATTAGTTCAACCATTGTGGAAAGCAGTATGGAGATTCCTCAAAAAGCTCAAAATAGAAATACCATTTGACCCAGGAATTCCACTCCTAGGAATTTACCCCAAGAATGCAGCACTCCAGTTTGAAAAAGACAGATGCACCCCTATGTTTATCGCTGCACTATTTACAATAGCCAAGAAATGGAAGTAACCTAAATGTCCATCAGTAGATGAATGGATAAAGATGTGGTACATATACACAATGGAATATTACTCAGCCATAAGAAAAAAAACAAATCCTACCATTCGCAACAACATGGATGGAGCTAGAGGGTATTATGCTCAGTGAAATAAGCCAGGCGGAGAAAGACAAGTATCAAATGATTTCACTCATATGTGGAGTATAAGAACAAAAGAAAACTGAAGGAACAAAACAGCAGCAGAAGCACAGAACCCAAGAATGGACTAATAGTTACCAAAGGGAAAGGGTCTGGGGAGGACGGGTGGGAATGGAGGGATAAGGGTGGGGAAAAAAAGAAAGGGGGCATTATTATTAGCATGTATAGTGTGTGGGGGGCACGGGGAGGACTGTGCAACACAGAGAAGACAAGTAGTGATTTTATAGCATCTTACTATGTTGATGGACAGTGACTGTGAACGGGGATGTGGGGGGGACATGGTGAAGGGGGAAGCCTAGTAAACATAATGTCCTTCATGTAACTGTAGATTAATGATACCAAAATAAAATTTAAAAAAAAGAAAATGCTTAAGGGACCCATGTGTTTACAGCATCCTTTACTGAATATTTTAAGTCCACTGATGAGACCTACTGTTCAGAAAAGTAAGATTCCTTTCAAAACATTTCTGCTTATTGACAATGCACCTGGTCACCCAAGGACTTAGATGGAGATGGACAAATATGATTAGTGTTGCTCATGCCTGCTAACACAACATCCATTCTGTAGCCCGTGGATCAGTGCATCATTTCAACTTTGAAGTCTTATTATTATTTAAGAAGTTTCATAAGGCTATAGCTGCCATAGACAGTGGCACCTTATGCATCTGAGCAAAATAAACTGAAAGCCTTCTAGAAAGGACTCATCATTCTAAATGTTATTAAGAACATTTATGATTCATGGGAAGAAGTCAAAATATCAACATTCACAGGAGTTTGGAAGAAGCTGATTCCAATCCTCATGGACGATTTTGAGGGATTTGAGACTTCAGAGGCCAAACTACAGATGTGGTGGAAACAGCAAGAGAACGAAGTGAAGCCTGAAGATGTGACTGAACTGCTGCAATTTCATGGTAAGACTTGGATGGATGAGGAGTTTCTTCTCATGGATGAGCAAAGAAAATGAAAATGGTTGCTTGCAAGGGAACTTACTCCTGTGAAGATTGTTGAAATGAGACAAAGAATATATAGTATTAAATATAGTTGATAAATCACCCATCAGGATTTAAGAGGATCAACTCCAATTCTGAAGTTCTATTGTGGGAAAAATGCATCAAACAGCATCACAAGATTTACAGAGAAATAGTTTGTGAAAGGAAGTCAACTGATGTGGCAAACTTCATTGCTGTCTCATTTCAAGAAATTGCCACAGCCGCCCCAACCTTCAGCAACAATCACGTTGGTCAGTCAGCTGCAATCAACACTAAGACCCTTCACCCCAAAAAAGATTAGGACTCACTGAAAGCTCAGCAATGGTTAGCAATTTTTAGCAGTAAATTGTTTTTTAACTAAGGTATGAACACTGTTTTTTAAGACATAATTTTATTACATACTTTAATAGGCAACAATATAAACAACTTTTATACGAACTAGGAAACCAGAAAATTCACCTGACTCACTTTAGTGTGGTGGTCTGGAACCAAACCCACAATATCTCTAAGTTACGCCTGTAACCTTTTTCTAATCCCCGCTACAAACTTTTCCCACCACATTGGCAGAAGAAAGTATAAGAAACAAAGGTTAATCAATTGCCCTATGCATTAAGCAACTAATATTCAACAGGCCCTCTTGTTCAAAACCAGTCTTTCTTCTCATGTTACGGATTTTTAGTCACCTTGTCTTCTCTAGGACTTTGTATTATCAGGTATCGCCACTACCCTATCCTTCCCCCACAATGACTCTTGTCTTTACTACTGGTTTTACCCAGAGCATACAGACATGCTCAAGTCTCTTGCCATAAAACAGGCAAATAAATGAACAAGTAAAAAAGCTTAAAGCACTCTTGGCCCTACATCTTCTTCTAGCTATCATTTTTTATTTATTTTCCTTACTTCCATGCTCGCTTAGGTAAAAGGCTGGCTGCATTTCTCCTTGGCTCACTTTTGCCTTCAAGAAACCTTGAGACAGTGCACTTGGCTTCTGCCTTCAGCGCTGCTTCTGTTCTCAGAACACCACCAAGATCTTTTACTTATCTAGAACTAACATAAATAAAAGCTTAGAGTCTCTTCCAATTCACTTTCTGAAAGCTGAAAACTCTGCAGTTTTCAATTTTATCTGGTTTTAAATGCATGAATATGTGCATAAACATACCACCAAAAATGCATTTCAAAATAAAATGCTACAGAAAGAAAAACAACACTGACCTGCATTGGTACAGGTTCCTTAAGATAATACCCTTCAACAATTTGTTCTTTTCGATAGTGGTCTATGATGTCCCCAATGCTGTTAAAAATAAAAATTACTAACATTGGCATGATTTGTCTCACAGAAAATGCAAATTTGTACACACAAACCTTGTTAGCAAGGATTATTTGCAACTTTTTTCCCAAAGTACATAACCTGAGTACATTAATAGCATATATGATAACAGTCACATTATTTTAAAAAAACAATAATGGTTTACAGGTCAGATACCTGAGCCAGAAATTCCAATTTTCCATACACAAAGACTGAAAAAGTCACTAAGTGAAAAAGGATTAAAAGGTCTACCTTTTTTTTTTAAACAAGAGTATTTCTAAGAGATTGAGAAATAAGAGATGGCAGAGAAATGGCACTTATATAGCAAATAGTTCAGGTAAACTAAGAATATTTATTATCAAAACATTTACATATTCTGCTTTTATAGTAATCAGATGGAGTTGATCATAAAAGATATAAATAGAAGGTGAAAGCAGAAGCAAATTTAATTTAAAAAAAAAAGGAAAACCAGGGACTAGTCTTACATGTAGTATTACTGCTATGGCAGGAAAGCTTATTGATGACTTTGATAGAAGTTGCTAAACAATATTTGGGAAATATTACAAGTCAAACAACTGACAATGACATAGAATATATTTTAACACAAATTTAACATGGTAAAATTAGGTTTTTTTTTAATATAAAAGTATTTTTCCATAATAGGTTATTTTATAGTCCTAAACATTTAAATCCTAGAACTTTAAACTTTCCTTTAACACACTGAAGGAATGGCATTTTAGGGACACCTAGGAAACATTTCTCAAAACAGATCTTGTTTAACCTATCACTTGATTTTCATGTTCTTCTTACTGATATAACTAGAATATATAGTGTGTGTGTGTATATATATCTCATTTGATTTTTTTACAGTTCTTCCTGTCCATAGAATAATTGGAATATATATGTATATGTATGTGTGTGTGTGTGTGTGTGTGTGTGTGTGTGTGTACGGCACATACACATATACATACATCTCTATCTCCAAAAATAAACACATCCACATCCACACACATATACATATATCCAAAAATATCTTCACTATAAAAAATTAATTTAAGCCAAATATAAATAATATTAAAAAGCAAAATATAGAAGACTTGAAAATAATTAAAAAATAAGTATAAATGAATATGAACTAAAAAATACTAGATGCAGCATTTAACACAGGTAGGGGGAGGGATAAGACAAATAAAGAGGTACTTTCATAAAAAGAACAAAGCCGGTTTTAAGTCTCTAAAGAAAAAATGTATACCATACAAAAATTCAGAAATTTTAAAGGAAAAATGAAAACCAGGAAAAATACATTTGAAGACAGCTAGATACCACCAGAGATGACTGTGTCTTTGAAAGCAAAAAACATCAAATCTGTGAAAAACAATAAATATCAAAGATTTCTAGCTTGGTAACTAAAATGCAAACTGATCCTACACTGCACCTCAATGTTCAATGTAATTCTTGTTCAGAAGCTGAAAGCATAGGATACTGTTGTAGAGCAGTTCAGACTGACCAGGAGCAAATTTAACAGGGTGGCAACTAATCAGACATACTTTTACCATTGAGCTAGACTTCCAAGATTTTTAAAAAATTACTCTCTAGTTCACATTTTATCCATATGCGTGAAGAAACAGTCAAGGGAAACGTAACAAACCAAAATTTCCTAGACATTCTGTAAAAGTTCTACCTATGAAAGCAGACAGATTTACATCTCAGAAAACTAAAAAACATGTTCATTATAGAAAGTGAAATAAATTATGAATTTCTAGAAATACTATGTCATGTACTTTCATGTTAGTGATTTACTTAATAATAAAATCATGTCTCTCTCTTCTTGAATCCTAGGATAAATACTGTTATCTTCAAGTCTCCCAAAATCCTCCCTGTCCTCTCATCACCATCTGAACTACTTTCTTCCCACTAATCTTCCTATGCATATTTATATATCTTTGAATTTATCACAGTCAGCCCACCATATTTTCTAATAGACCTGAGCACTAATAATGTAGGAATAGTATCTTTTTCTTTAATATATATGCATAGGATCTATACAATGTAGTTTATAAAATATATTGGTCAATAAATATTTGCTGAATTATATTTGCTGTTAAATGCCTCTCCTGCTTTTCTAAAATTTTCTGTATATAGGAACGTTAAAGTTATGTCTCAACAAAGCAGTTTCTAAATGATTACCTAAAGACTAATGAAGAGTTAATGGGGGGACAGAACAGCAGAGTAATGGCCGTTATGTAGATTTACTGGGTAACCCAACTTTACACTTTCATATCTCAACAATAAATAATAATCACAAAGGTGTATCTTTTTAAGAATAGCTTCATTACTGATATTAATGCTGAAATAAGAGTATATATTCCCATAAGAACCATAAAAACTGCCATTTTCAAAATACTGGATGCACATAATTTTGACTTTCCTTAAAAAAACTGTTTTTAATATTAAAGCTAGAAACAAGAAGACTACTAAACCTCGTAAGATCAACATATCCCTATGGAAGATTTGGGAGAAAGATCATGGACACTAACATATTTTTTAAATTTCTTAAGTCATAATTTTGCAAGTGGACTAATAATTCTGCAGGATTTTGGAAAGAAATATACTTTAAATACTTCTTTCTTCCTATTTCACTCCCATCTTTATCAATAGAAGAGTACCTTTTATACTTTACAAACTGCCTCTATTATGTAGCAATAATTTTCATCTTTGCAGAATGTGTATCATAAGGAAGTTTAAATCAATAAGCAAAACAAGTTCCCCTCCAAATATTATCTATATATTTTATCTTTAAAAAAAAGTCTCTAGATGGACACTTCTCAATTCAGTTAAGAATGTTTTCAACTTATAGTTTTATATATTCCAAATCCCTAGAATACTAGACAATGGGAAAAATTAATTTATCTTCATAAAGAGCTCAAACTGCAGCTAGCTATTCAGTTGAGGATGCCTAGAGATTAGACTACTAAAGAGGGTACAAGCAGCTAGCATATGTGCAAAAAAAAAAAAGGATGTAACTATTGAGGCTCACATCTTCCATTTGAATTAGACGACTGTCCACTGAACTTCTGACAAGCAATTAGAACTTGTTTTTGGTTTTTGTTTTGTTTTCCACATAAACCAGCTGCTGGATTTCTACATAATCAAAGGTCAAGGCAGAGTTAAGAGAAATTGTAAATAGGATGGAGAATGCTTCTGTGGTACAAGGGATTAAACTAGGCCAATGCCAGCATTTTAGTTTATGCAAGCCTCCAAAGGAGAAAAATAATGTTTGAGTTCTCCAGTATGGGAAAACCTTTACATTCAGAAATAAAATGAAAGATTGCTTTCTAGTATACAGAAAAAAAAAGCTGACATTCTATCATTTTTTTCTCTATTATTTTTCTAAGCAAGCAACTAAAGTCCATTTTGAGTGCTGAGATAGGCAAAGCATTTACTTAGAATTTTAAAGATGAGAAGTAGGAAACAGTAATTACAAATAAGTATCAATTTGAGGACTTAATTACAGGGTGACATTTGCATAAGTAGCAGGTTACTCTTCAAGAACCTTTTTCTCCTAGAAAATGTCTCACTGATAAAAGAACAGAATGTACTTTCCTTTTCTTAGATGTTTTGCTGTCTTGCAGATTATATATGGGTTAAGCAGATTTACTGCAAACAGTCTGTACATAAACAATAAAAAAAACTGACAAATTATTTTGGAAGGAATACAAATTATAAATTACTAATTTATATTCAAATCTAACACTGTCTCAATTCAGAGATATGACTACTATTAAATTATATTAAAGGTCTTATAATTTTGAATTTTAAAAAGTCAGAAACTCATGTAATTTTGAATCTGATATACTATAATATTGAAATTTCAACTATTTTGCCAAAAAGTAAAAAATAACTAAAAATTTTTTACAACTTACCTGTTATAGTATCGGCCTCCCATCATGAACTGATTGTTTGGTGTTGGACATATTTTAAATCGCTGAATATTTTCATTGGTCCGAAAATAAAGTGAATAGTCACCAGGGGTATTATCTGAGGGCCTCACAAGAAAACTGCAGACTTGACCAACTGTAAAAATTAAGCTGTTAGTTTTATTTCCTAATTATCAAATAAAAAAGGAAAAGTGTTGAGTAGTATAATTACAAAGTATGTTCAAAGGTCATAAACATATGTATTTTCATGAGTAACTTATTTTATAATAAAAACAATTTTAAGACATTAAAAAAAAAGAAATTCCCATTTATGAGTCACAGCCACCCATGATGCTGCTTGTCTTTATTACATAAAAATACAAGGTAGGCGTCTGCAGCAGTGACATCTAGTTAATAATGCTTATACTTGCCATAACTTGAAAATAAATAATCAACCACAGGTAGGGGATTACTGACTAAAATGCCACTTTCTGTTTGTAAATCCCCTTAATGAGAAGGGTCTAAAAAAGTGATTTTTCCTTAGGAATACTCAATACTTAGCACTACTACTTAAATATTAAAAGGTACCAACTGTAATAAAATAGCACCAAAAGCTTACAAAGTAGATTCAAAACAACTGAAATATCTGTGTACCTTGCCCAAATCAATATACATGCACTATATTTTATTGAATAGGTATGATCCTGAAAAGTCATGTAGAAGTGAATTTTCATACATTGAATATCTTCATATTAATTTTAGAAGTCTTTTTGTTATCTTCAATTGACAGTGACTCCTAACCCTAAGATGCTTTGCCTTTTCCCTATTTAAGGAATATATTTTCCTTTTCTTAGATTTTTTGCTGTCCTGCAGATTATATATAGATTAAGCAAAATTGCTGACAGAAATCAGAACTGGATTGCTTTTAGGAAAGCACAGTGAACACTAAGTGTAATTTTTATGTAACTTACTAATAGTTCCAATCATTTAAACAAGGCACTTACTACTAAGTAATTTCATGTTAAATACAGAAATAGGAATTACTGCAAAATTGTGCATGCAAGGGTTTATATGTACTTTTTAGGGGAGAAAAATTGGCAGATTCTTAAAAACCAATGATCCAAAGAAAATAAAAAATAATGTAGGGAAATTAAGTTCAGCTCCTTTTCAACTTTACATGCCTAAAATCAAAATGAGTACCTCAAGAATTTGGTGGTACAAGTTCAGAAATATAAACTTATATTCAAAATTCAGTAAATTCACTAAAATAAATATTTTGGTCCTATTTTGAAAAACTGATTAACATGTCATTTCGGTTGAGCATTTGGTCTCTCTCACCACAGAGCAATGGAGGAAATGCTACATTGTTTTCATTTTTTTGCTGTTCAACTGCAGCAAATGTTCATTACAAAAAAAATTGTAATGTTTTTCAATTTATCTTTAACCCACTTAACCTATATTCTCAAAATAAAATTGAACACTTCTATAATTGCCTCAAATCTTTCAAAAGAGCCAAGTATTAATTACAATTAAATGCAATACCTTATGGCTTTAAACAGCTAACTCAGACAACATCTTTAGTAATTAAGAATTTATTCACCATATACAGAAGCTAGAGAACTCTGGTTGTTTTTAAAGAACTAAGACTTCTTTCTAAATTGCAGATTATGGCTTAAACTTGTCTTAAATCATTATAAGGTATGATTTACTGGAGAGGTTATTAATAGCTAAATTATTTCAGTCTTAAATGTTTAGTTAGGATCAATGATGACAGGATGGTTTCTGTTTTGGATAATAAGCCCGCAATACAAGTCAATTTTTACTTTGCATTTATCCCCATATCCACAATGTCTTGGGATATGTTGAAATTAATATATTTTAAATAAGGCCCAATATTATAATTCCACAATACACAAAGATAATTGCACGAACATTTGCTGCAGTTGAACAGCAAAAAAATGAAAACAATGTAGCATTTCCTCCATAGAGAGCAGATAGTAAGTTATAGGATTTATACAATGGAAAGCTTACGGTCATTAAAGAGAATAGAGAAAATCTATATATGCAGATATGGGATGATCTCCCAAAATATATTCTAACATGAAAAAAGTGTTTTGCATGTTCCTGTGAGGGTGTGTATATAGGGGTATGTGTAGGGATGAGGAAGAGAGATACACACAGATGTAAGAAATTTCTAGAGACACAGAAAAAAAGTTTTATCTGGTGCTGTCTTTGAAGAAGAGGACAGGGGCCTGAGCAGAAGGAAAACACACTTAACTGAATTTTATACTACATATTTTATACTATTTATGAAATACCAAATACCAAAAAACAAACCACACACCAGTTTCTCTGCACTGGGCAAAAAGTTACAATATGCATTAATATAAAATGAATGCTGAAGGCAAATACACTACAAATGGGTGATTTTATTCTTTTCAAACAAAGAAGTTAGAATAGGCAAATGAATATCTTTTGTCTTTAAGTACCTGTCATTAGTAAGTTATAAGCTTCTTGTTTGGAGATTTTCCCATGGAACCATCTTAAAAAGAGAACAAATCAAATATGAAAATCAGAAGTCTTTTTGTTGATTATACAATCAAAACTAAGCAACCAACATAATGTAAGTTTAATTCAAGTTGGCACAATGAAATAAATACAGTGCAATTGATCAAATTATCTTATTCCTTTTACATTTATATTATACTTTGTAAAAACACCTAATTTCAGCAATATATAGAAAAATTAGGGATTATCTACTATGAACTATAACTTCCATATTAATTACCAGTACAAAAACAGCAAGGACTTTATGCTTAAATTATAGCTAGTGTTCTCTTTTTCTGGGGCAGGGGTGGGGAGAAGAGGAAGAGCCCACTACAGAACTGCCCAGAAAAAAAAATCAGTGAGGTAATTTTCCTCATCTCTCTCTCAAAGTGAATTTCCCTATAATATGTGTTACGTTCTCTCTCTTGAAATGAAATAAACATGGCTGATTCATATGTTACTGAAAGTCAGAAAACACGACTGAGGAATGAGAAAGATTAGATGCCAACATCAAGAACTGAAAGAAAAGAATGGCTTAGTATTCCTAATTCTATTAGAGGTAATGGCCTAGTAAATTACATTGCTAGAGTATTTTATATTCTGTACACTTAAAATAAGTCTTTAGAAATTATTATAAATGGCATTATAGTAAAGATCCATTGCATATAATTACTACTTAAGTTTTACCTTACAATAAATGTCTTTGATTTTAAAAATTAATTACTAATAATTCAATTACTTAAAATCTGCTCTCACATGAAGGACAATCTTGCTGATTGACACACATTAATGCCCACACTGACACCTTCAGATTGCTCTCTACCACTCTGCCATATATTCTTATCTAGGCCCTACAGTTACTGTATCTAGAATCTACAATTATTTGTAGTAGTGACTTAAAGAACAAACATTGGAAAGTAAAAACACTACAAGATTAAAACATATAAAAATGCTTTAAAATCCAATGTTACAGGTTTAGAGGCTATTAATACTGTTTTAAATCATCTGTACTATTACTGGTCAAAGTATAAAATATAACTGAATTTTTACCTTTTCACATTAAAGAACTGTTAAACTTTTAAATTCTGTCTTTAATTCTATTCCAATCATTAACTCACTAATTCAGACTTCCTGGTGCTGTCAATGCAAATTATAAATAATATAAAGCAAGTATATAACAACTGGAGCAGCCCAGCCTGTCTTAAAAGGTAGTAAGCCTCCATAATTGCATTCAAGTATAATATATACAACCATTTACTATAAATTCTAGAACCAGATTTCTATATTCTGGAACAGAGTTGATTAAATGACCTCAAAGCCAATCCTATATTCTTACAGCTGAAATAAAGGGAAAAAAGGGAATTCAAACAGGTGGGCAACAAATGAAGTTTAGAGAGCAAATTTAGAGAAAAATGAGTTTCCTCATTCACACATTTATTACCATATATAAAATGTATATAATTGAAGGACAGGCTTGTACCAATGATAGAAAGATGAGTGTCTTAGGAAGTCCCCTTCTAGTGCAAAAAAGGGACAAAAATACCATATAATTTATAACAATGTTGAAAATACAATAAAGCACAGTGGTAAGTATGAACCAAAAGCACTTCTGGATTAACAGAGAAGGGCACTAATTCTGTAGAGTGTGTAAGGAGAAATTAAAGGAAGACTTCTTGGTAAGAGTGATAAATGATTTAAGTCCTTAAGTAAGATTAGGAACTAACTAAACACAATGGAGGGGAATTCTGGCCTAGGAAGAAGCTTAAACAAAGGAGAAAAACAGTATTATGCATTCGAAGATCTGTAAGATGGAAAGCCAAAGATACAACTAGAAATGACAAGAAATAGAACTAGACACAAGAACTATTCAGAGGATCTTTTTAGGTTCTGCTAAGGTAAACATGGCAGAGAATTAGTTAAGAATTTTAAGTGAAAAAGTGGTATGGTCAGATATGTGTTTTAGGTAGATTATTCTGGCTACTGAAGGACAGAACTTGAGAAGATAAAAGCATCAAGGAAGACCAACTTGACGTTATTGCCACACCAAGTCCTGGTCAAAAAGCAACTGAACGAGAACCTGGTTGTTTAAGGCTGAGAAGAAGCACACATTTAAGAACTATTTTGGGAGATAAAATTAACAGGACTGGACCTACATAATGAAATGAGGGAGCTGGAAAGGAACAGCTAAAATTATACCATCTATTTAGTTTCGAGGGCATTCATGGATGTCACTGAGGATGTTTCAGTAGAGTTCACGGTAAGAAATTAGAGCTGACAAATACGTAAACTAACAGTGCAAACTAAGCCTATGCTAAATATCAAATGAGTAGAAAAAAATACAGTTCAGAACATGGAACAATCACAATGGTATTAAAGAAAGATTTCCTGGTGAAAGTGTCATTTTATGCTATGAGAAAACGAGATGTAGTTTTAAATGTTTACTGGCATTTGACCTATAATTTTTCTTCTCTTTTTAAATAAATGTATGGTACTATTTTAAATAAGGGTAAAAATATCAATTTCTAGCTTCTCTTGAAAATCCGGACAATTTCACAACACTAGACTCATTCTTTTCACACACGAATTAGACAGAGAAGTCACCTTACTGCAGGCAAACAATTTCTAGTTTTTGACTTCCTACCACCTTCCCTAATACAAAGAGTGAATGTTAATTGCCATTTATCAACACAGTTCAGGTGTTGCTTTCTTACAGTAGGGAAATATTTCCATGCCTTGATTTCTATCAAAGAGGGAAAATAAGTATGACTAAGATTGTTGTAATTTGGGAAAAACATAAATAGAACACACGACCCACTTCCTTTGCTTATTATCTGTATGCCTCTTCCAAGTTTTAATTAGTATTTTTGTGACTCCTGATATAGGCAGTGGGAAGACTTCAAACTAATAGTCTCACTGATGGAGCATTTTGCAGCTTCATAGAACAATAAGGAAAATGAACTCAGAAAATATCCCATATGTTCCACTTAAGGAAGGGTGGGGAATTAAATGAAGTGACTGAAAGTGGAGTATTCAATTTAATGTTTTCATGTTTAAAGGTTAGAAAATAAAATAAGCAAACACTTGAGA
This sequence comes from Manis pentadactyla, assembly GCF_030020395.1. Classification (NCBI taxonomy): domain Eukaryota; kingdom Metazoa; phylum Chordata; class Mammalia; order Pholidota; family Manidae; genus Manis; species Manis pentadactyla. Next base: position 73,378,159 of record NC_080020.1, read on the forward strand.
GGCAAGCCTTAAATTTCATCCATAAATACTGACAGGAGGGTAAGAAAAAATGTTCCACTGAAAAGATACTAGAAGATGACAGCCTATTAAAATAACATGAGTAAAAGGGAACTGAGATAAAGAGTTAAGATATAAAGAAAATTGATATACAAATAAATGTCACAAGGGATGAAAAGGACACTAAAAAGATCTTCTAGGACAGTAATAAAATCAGAGCAATGCTGAAACACCACATAGAATCATTTCCTGTAAAAGATTACTGGTTATAGCTCATAACTTCTAGACTAGAAGAGAAGAATTTGGCACAGTAGGGGTGTAGGTGTAGTAATAATTAGGTGTAAATGTAGTATACCTGGTCTTTGAATTAGCCTTTACAAGATACTCAAAATCAACCTGAAAAGATTATGAAAAGAAAGTTCTTACAGAACCTTAACAGAGTAAAGAACCAAGATCTTGGGGAAATTATTTGACCAAAATTATTGAACCATAAAATATATAAAAGATGTGGTGATGAAAATCAGAAATACTATGAATAAATCAAAATAAAGAGAAATGTTAGGAATCATGACATTCATATTGTTATTAATATAATGTTTGTCAAAAAGTCTTTAGTTTGTCGATTTAGAAAATATTACACATCACTTTCTGAGCTAAGTAAAAAATGTTTCTAGGTCAGCCCAAAAGTTTCAATTTTCTTTTAAAATATATTTTGGCTAAGGTTTTCCAATTAGTAGGTTTACAATAGATTTTTTTCTTTTTATAATTAACACAAACTCACATTTTGCCTTCATGTGGATCTTCTTCTCGGCCCTAAAGGGGAAGACATTAAGACAGTATTTTCTATAGTTAACTATTAATCTGTTTTTATTAAAATTAATTTAAAAAATCATACATTCAAACGTATCTCCAGTCTGTTTATTTATTCATATATACATAAGAAAAGATGTTTCCATTCAAGAAATGTTTTTCCAGGACTCTCTCTCACTATTCTTCTCCCCTTGTTGCCTGTTTCCTACCTTTTCTATTTCCTTTTTCTTCCCATTTTTCTTTTATTGTTTTATTTTTTGCTCCCTTTCTTCAACTATCACAATAGCCCAACTAGTAAAAGTACCTCTGCGACCCATCCCCCCTACCCCACCACTACAATCTGGATTCATCAATTTCAACTGCAATTTTGCCCAGCATTAAGGAAAACTAAATCTTTTCTAAAGTGTTTTTTAAACCAAACCTCTAATACCTCCCTACTGCCTACAAGTTCTTCAGTTTGTGACCCAAATCCACATCAAGTGACTCATTCTATATTTCCTGTTTTAATTTTCTAGGTATCTGTACCATAGTCACACATAACTACCTATTAGCTAATCTGCATCCTCCCACCCCTGTAGCTTTGTTCTTTATGACTTAAAATGTCCCTCCCACTCACTGCTTCCTACCTGTTAGTTAAAACCTAAACTATCTAGGGAGGATCTCTCAAATACTAACTCCTGTGTGAGACACTGAGTCCCTAAAATGTAAATAGGTATAAGTAACTTTTATTTTGAATACAAAAGACACCCTTCTTTTACCATCTTTTGAACTTTACCTTACTCTATTTGATATTTCTATTTTTTAAGATACACTAGTATTATAATTCCATTATAGTGCCTGTAAGTATCTTAAGCTCTCAGCCATTCTTTATTCACACCCATCACACTAGCACAATACTGGGCATAAAATTTTCACTGAATAATGAAGGAAAGAGCAGACAGTCTAACTATATGTGAATTTTCTTCAATTTGGTCCTCATTCATCAAATACCTAAAATTTAAAACTCACCGAATGCCTACTATATTACCAAGCAGTATGCTGAACAAAAATTACATAAAAACAAAATGCATTATCATTGCCCAAAAGGAGTTAGCCTCTATAGAAGAGTTTACACAATTTATTTTATACAATGTAATGGAAGGTAAAATTAACAAGATGCTATGGAAACACATGAGGAAACAATTTAGCATTCTAAGAAAAGCATAAAACCACTGTGAAAGAAGGGGTGACACCTGAGCTGAAGTGATAAGATGAATCTAGTTTTACAAGACAGTCCAGCAGGGCAGGAGGGTCAAGGAAGAGAAAAATACTGACACAGAGACATTCATTCATTCAGCATTTACTAAATGCCTGCTAATGCCAAACCCTATTTTTGGCAATGAGGATATGTCACTGAATTAAAGACAAAAATCCTCAGAGAGCTTACATTCTAGAGTTAAGGCATAAAAGTATAAATATGCTTGGAGAACAGTCATTAGAATCTTAGAATGGGAAATCCAAACACCAACCAACTGCCTGAAATCTAGACATCTAAACGGATTTTCAACCTATAAGAAACTACATGTTCTAATGAAGATCGTTATAAAATCTTACTCTAAATATTAGAGTTTTGAGTAAAAACTCTAATATTTAGAAGTTTATAACTAACCTGGAACTGTTCCACTGTTAATTCAAAGTATGCTTATATTCATATTTAGCAGCCATATCACTGCTTAACTGACACTGAATTGTTAACTTGTTCTTTTTTTTCCCTTTAAGTCATGTCTCCTTATCTTAAATCGGGCTGTTTTTTTCTGTACTCATTGGATAACATTCACTTATTCTTATCAAAGTTTACCTTGTTAAATCTGACCTAGAATACTAAAAGCTTGAGAAAGTTCAACTGTGCTGTAATTCCTTTAAATAATCAGAATAATGGGGGCAGGGGAATTAAAGCAGGGAGAAGAAAATCCAACATAAAAGTTTTAACCAAGAAATTCTGTAGTAAAACCAGCACAGATGGTAAAATTCTTCAGCCTGAACACTTCTTGCCTGTATGGAATAAATCTCTCTCCTGTAGAATACAGAGTTAAGATATAAAGAAAATTTATATACAAATTCCAATTTCAGCTCTTCCACTAAGTAACTATGTAACTATATGACTATACCATTTCCTCAACTCCTCCCACTTTTCCTCTACACAAGATCTGGCTATCAGAATACACAAACAAGAGAATTAATAGCAAAGAAAAATATTCTCCACTGTTCACTGCTGTCTTTCTGGAACAGTAATTAGAGCACAAGTTTCAGCATATTACCAGGTTCATGGCATGATTTAACAACAGGAGCTCTGAAGAGTGTAAAAGGAAACAGAAAAACATTCCATCCCCACTGGACAAATGCAAAAGGGAAGGGCAAATTCCAGAATTGTAATATAATGTTTAATGTGCTTCAGTGATACTGAGTACTCTCTCTGAAATGCAAATGCTTCTCAAATGCTGACTTGCTACCTAAAAATGCATAAACACAATCATACTATGTGATAAGACTACTGATAATGTATTACTATGTGATGACAATGAAAACAAGGAATACTCAAAATGTAGAACACCATGTGGTAATACATGTGTAATATAACTTTTTCAAAGTTACTAGAAAATTATACATATTTTTGGGAGATAAGGAATTTGAAAGCAAACATGCAACTATTTGAGATTCCATGGTCAGTCTGACATAACATCATTTATGGGAAGACCAAGATGGCCAAAAGGGATACAAATAAGCACAAATGTTAATACATTCTAATTCTTAGGAACTCATGAAAACTTTCCAAAAATTGGTAACTACAGATTTAAACATGCTAGCATGGTTATCTCTTCATAAATAAAAAACATTTAGTAACAACAAATACATTTTAATGAAAAATCTCTTATACCTATGAATTGAGGTTTTATCATAAAAGAAATGTATTCACAGCTAATTTCCATGATTATGGGCAAGTTCCAAAATTTTACAAAATATTTGTAATTCTGAGAGTGAGAAGAAAAGCACAAAACTTACCACCTCTTCAACTAGGTCTTCAACAATAAGGCCTTGTTCATCTGTTCTTAGATTTGTAACCCACATCCATCCATCTTCTAGTTCATTGTGAACAATGAACATATCTCCTTTTAAGAAACTGAAAATAGCAATTACATTAAAATTATAAGCATGGAAATTTGAGTAATAATTTACCCCCACCACAGAGACAATATATTGAAAAATCTAAGAGATTAAAATCAAATACCCTATTTTTGCCCTATTTCTGGTATTACTACATGTAAAACACTGAAGACACTTAAAAATCTGAATCTTAATTTCCTCATGTGTAAAATGGGTTTAATAATAGTACCTGTACTATCTACATCTTTGAGATATAACTCCAAGAAAACTGAATTTAAAAACTTAGGTTTCATTGTTACTACTCTTCCAGATGTAAGTTACAAGACCATAAACATAAAAAAACTCATTATATATATATAAGATATACTTTAGAGAAAGTTTTAAGTAAGCACAGTTAGCCTTATCATAAAGATGCTTAAAATAATTAACAAAACATTATTTCACTCAAACATCTGTGATACAAGTATAGTATTCTTTCTCTGAAAGTATTACCAAGAGCTACAGTATGAGAATGCATACATGTTCTTTTTAGTACCAATTTCTGGTTAGAAGGATGCATACACAACATAGTTTCCTTTCATTGGATTCAAGGCATTTTCATTCTCCACACAATCACAGGAAGAGTTCAGTTGTTGATGTATGTCATCAATATAAAACCATCAAGAATTTCTTGAACTTTTCTTTTTAGGCTTGAATGAGCAACCTGAATGAACACTTAGGGTTTCAAGACTGATTGGATGCTACCACTGATCCTATATCCATATGTGTCATTTCTTAAGATCAATTTCCTTTTAGTCTTAATATTCATGTTCTACTACCTCTCTTCTCAGACCTTTGCAAGTTCAATAGAAACCGTAGAACAGAAACAGTACACAACACTTCAGATGCACTCTATTTGAATAAGCACAGAATATTACATTCTATTCTGATTCTACAATCCTTTTTAACAGTGACCAACATACCACTAACTGAACAGCAATAGATATTACCACTTAACCAATAAATTACTCCTTTCTAGAACCAACCACCTAAATAAATACACAGAAGAAAAAAATTATGACTGAGTAAAAAAGGAGTTACAATAAAAGAGAAATGACAAATGACAAGTTTCATTTCTTAGTTTAAAACTGTCATAAAAGATATTTTAAAAATTCCTGATTTGTTATTGTTGCAATACTACTCCTTTTTTAGAAAGTAAAAAGCTTACTAACACTAACAACATAGTCACAGGATTCATTCTGCATTATTTTGTATTCTTCCCTGAAAGAGATTAAAATGCTTTATTAAATCTCATTAATCTTCAGATGTTTTTACCTTAAAAAAATCCTTCATAGGTATATACAAGTTAAAAAAGACTCAGAATTCCATACATGTTTACATCAAATTAAAATTTACTCATTCTAAGAAGAAATTCTTGTTTAAAATTTCACAGATTGGTTCTCAATTTTGGGGGGAATCTCTCAAGACCCCTTTACACTCTTAAAAGGTGATACCCTAAAGGCTTTTATTTATATGATTGTATCTAGTGATACTTGACCATATTAGAATTTGAAATATAAATGTTTTTAAATACTTTTTAATTCCTTTAAAAATAATAATATACCCCATTATGTGGTAACAAAGAATATGAAAAATAACTTTAACAAGTTTAGTGATAATATATCACAAAATATATTGTTTTCTATTTTTATAAATCCCAATATCTGGTTTAACTGAAAACAGCTGGATTCTCATATCCATTTCTGTATTCAATCTGTTGCTATATGGTTTTTTGCTTAAAGTATATGAAGAAAATCAGTGTCACACAGTATGTAGTTATGAAAGGGATGAATATTTTAATGGCCTTTCCGATATTTACAGACATGCTATGATATTACACCAAAAATTCAACAAGCAGCAGCTAGTTCATCTCTCAACTCACTGCTTTTCCTCAAGATGTTGAACTTTGACACATGGCAAACTGCTTTATTTATACTTCCCATTTCATCACACAGAACATTAAAAAGATGGGGAGTCAAGGGTCGAGATCTAGTTAAGTAAGTATTTTTACTGCCTCACCAAGAACATTCTTAAATAAAACTGGCCTTTCATGTGTAACTACAAATGTGTGGCAGTGAAGAACACTGCCTTGATCTGCACTAAGACACCAGCAGTTTGATCACCCAATACTGCTTTAGTATCATCAGTGTGTCTTAGTGAAAAAGGCAACCTTAGTATTTTTATGAAAACAGTTTTGATCTCATGACCCTCTGAAAGGGTATTCAAAGATTGCCAAGAGTACATAGATCACACCTTGAGCTCTGCTGTCCTAGATTATCCCACTGGAAATTTATAAATTATCCATAGCTCCTGAATTTGTAGTACACTGTGCTGTTCTTCTATATAGTATACAACTCCTCCCTTCTCTTTCTTTCATTGGGTTTTCCTGTTACATCACAAATAAAGGAGTGCCATTAAGAACTAGATGAGGAGTCATTATTTTGCTGACAATCATATAAAATGGGAACTCCTATTTGGGGATTCTAGATATCTGAAATCTTTGTTTTTTAAAATACTATTTTTCCAGAACTTTTAGTACCCCAAAAAGTTAGTACCATATCTTAATTGCTACTGTTGGTTTCAAGAAGGTATATACTCAGAGTCTGTAAAGATTTTATCTATGAGAAACAAATTTTCTATTGGAAAGTTAAATAGCTTAAAGAAAGATATTAATTTTAAAATCACTGAATTATCTAATACATCAAATCATATATAAAAACAAATTATAAATATAAAAATAACTAAAACATCATGTCCTACAGTTCTACACCATTAATAACACTTAAAATTATTCACCCATTATGTAAAATAGAAGTTTAATCATCATTTGAATAGCACTTACAGTTGAGAAACAAATGTCATGTAGTAATAAAAATTAAAATAGAGAATAGAATATAACAACTCTTCTTACTCTGCCAGAGATAGTCTAATAAGAGCTAAGTATTTCTCCTATCATCTTCACTGTGGCCGCTATGATTCAAATCCACAGTTCTGAACAGATAAGTCAACAGAGAAGTACAGGAACAATGGACTCAATATTAAAGGCACTTTTACCTTGCTGTATGCTATTCCCTCAAATTCCAAAACCTTAAGTCCAAGCACAATAAATTTTCAAAATCTTTTAAATGCCCATTAATGACAATATATTATACATACCTTATTTCATCAGTGTCTGGTACTTTTGTATAAGGTAGAATGGCTCGAACACGCCTTCTATCTTCTACTGGCTAGAAACCATAAAAAAAAAAGTTTTATGAAGGATAAAAAACCTTTTTATGTCAATGTCAAATCATGTGTTTCCACATAAAGTCAATAAAAATCCACATTATAAACTTCATAGGACCATTCAAACTATTTTTCACTTAGGCTATAAAAACCCAAGCCTAGAAATGTTTGCCTTGTTTTGTTGGTTTTACAGAAATTCTTTTAACAGTATAGCCAAATTTATTTTTACCAAGTAACTTAAGTTATTTAATTTTAAACAAACTACAGAGAATGTATAAATTAACTTTTTTCTAATAAGGTAGTAGGTATTTCAGAATCCTGCAGCAACTTCAGCATTAGCACTATGATATCAGCAATTACTCCTCATTCATTAAAAAATACTTGTTAGGCTATCACCATATAGTACTATAAAAAATCTAGTAACTTAAATACAAATTACAGAAAAATTACTTTTTTTTTAAGAAGCTATGTTGCTTTGACACTACAACCAGAATTAAAAATTTCATACAACAAATACTTCTTGAATTATAGTAAACATTATCATTTAACAAGAGTTAACCCCATTAGTAAAGTGAAATAACAGAGTTTTGAAAGATACTTTATTCAGGTTTTACTTACCTCTGGCGGTGCAACTGGATAAAGCAATTTTTCTCCTTTAAGCAAACAGGAAACATGACTATAATAACCTATTAGATCTGACAGTGAAGAAAAACGTCTTCCACCAATGTAGTAATCTCCACACATAGCAATAATCCTATTTGTACAGGAAAAATACAGTATAAGAAAACCCTTAAAGCCAATTTGAAATAATAAATTCTTTAACAATTATAAATCCACAGTTTTCAAACTCTTTTCCTTTAACTGAATCCTTGTATTATAATACAACTTATTGATGTCTTCACCATACACAAATTACTTGGTTACTTTTTAATAAATATATTATGCATTTTATGTGAAGCACATAACCTACAAACCTCCATTACATAATTCATTAAAATATTTCCAAGTCAGTACTCAGACACTTCTTCTCACTTTCCATATTTAAGACTGAATAGCAATTTTAGTAAGTTTTCTATGACTAAAAGGAATTTACAGATCTCTTGAAATAATTACAGACGATAGTAACAATTTCATATTGAACATGGTATCACAGTACTCTTACAGCTTATTTTAAAATCTAAAAGTCAAGGGTACACAAACATCTTAGCAAACTTTATAAGCACTAAATAATGTTTTTTACAATGTCTTCCTAAATATGAAATTAAATACAATAATATATGTACATATATTCATACATACAGACTTCAATTACCTGTACTTGAAAATCTACATGCCTGTTTAACTGCAATGAATGCAAGGAGTTTCAGAACTGTTAAGTAAAATGAATTAAAGAGCACACACCTTGGCTCTTAAATACCATTTCCTGTATTTTCTGTTACTCCATAGTCTAAAAGTATGCATTCCTTTATTTCTGCTTTCCATTCAAAGTTTCTATTTCTTATAGGTGATTATTATATTTGAGATTAAAAATACTAGTATTGGGCATTACTATGCTAAATGAAAATGTAAACATTTGATAATATCTACTCTAAATCACTGACTAAATCATTTGACTGAAAACAAATCTTTCTCCATTATTTAAATATCACGGACTTATTCAATGTTATTAAAGCAGGTATACTTATGAATACTACAGCAATATTATGTAAACCTCATAACAGGAATAAAGACTTACCTAAAATGGTTGACAACATTTGTTTGACTAAGAAATGAAAGTACAAAGGACCCTGGCCTCCGATCACTCTCTCTTATAAGGTAACTGCCGGACTTCCCTGCCTGCCTGAGGCGTTCTTCTGCTATAGTTCTATCAAGTTTTCCATGATACCACCTAAGGGGAAAAAAGTTGAGATTAGGAAAAAAACCAACCATTTAATTACTATTAGGGGATGAAAACATACTACTAGAGGTTTTAAACACCTATATAAAACTTAAACATTTACATTTTACGCTGAACCAGTTATTGCAGTTTTGACTCAATTGTTTTTAATTTCTCAGTCTTTCAAAAAAATTCATTTACTCAATTTTTAATTTGTTCTGTAAGTTCAGGCCTTATGATCTCACATATGAATCTCTTCTGTTTCTACCCAAATCTCTACCTCCAGGACTATCTGTTCAAGTTACAAACACTATTACAATCAAATGCTTACTTAGAAAAATAATAGTAAGAGGACAAATGGAAACAAATGATTAATTTACTGCCTCTCCATATACTAGGAGCCAAGACTACACATGATAAGGTACATGGTGCCTGTGAGAAAATAATAATTTTATTTAGTGTTTGTGCCCTAAAATAGGAAAACAGAGATGATACTCTAAAAAGTCATTATTCTAATTTCCTACTTCAACATGAAGCTGATTATTCCCTTTGGTCCTAAGATGATCTACTCCCTAACCACACATCTGAACTCAACTCCTCAAACTCATTTAACAAGCATGTGGAAAATAAATAATACCTTTGTCCCTTTAACTTTCCTGCTCTCAACTATACTCCACCTACCATACTACACACGATCTACTTATATGGCTGTAACTCTAGCTTCATCCACATGCCTGAAAAGCCTCATGGATAGATATAAATAAAGCATACTTACAAACAGACTGGAATTTTCTTATAATCATGGTAACAAATCTACAAACTGTCATTAAATATTTTTCCACTTTGAATATATTAGTCATTCAGACTTATCCTTTGGTACTTGTCTATCTTGAAACATTCAGAGGAAAACAAACATTCACATTACATTGATATAATTAATATCTAGCCATAAATCAAATCAAAACTATTACTATGACTATTTTTGTAACACTGCTGCAATGAAACTTACTATTCTTGATTCCTTATTTTGTTTTATTTTTATTTTTATTAAAAATTCTCAGAATTGTTTTTAGTCTTTTAAAAATCAAGCCATTTATTTGGAAGTTTGTTCATAAGGCTAAGATAAAATAATGAAAAACTTAATCATGGAGCTTCATTATAACTTAATAGTAAATACATAATCATAGACTGTTAATCTTAGAGGAAGAAAGGAAAGAACAACCAACTTTGTATTCTTCTAAAATTGTAGTCCCAGTTCAAACCGTTATCTTTGAGACTCCTGAGCAAGTCAGTTTAACTTTCAAGAGCTATTTTTCTATCCAAAAAGAAAGAGTTTAGACTAATGATCATCAGAAGTTCCTTGAAGAGCTAAAATTTGATGATATCTGATTAGGATAAAATTTTGAAATTTCAGACTGTGAAGAATATATGGGACATCCTTAGAATAGTACACTCTTTACTACCTAAAGCAGTGGGGCTATCCCACAGTTCAGATTTACACACTGGCCAGACAAAATTAAGAACAATTTTAAGTGAACCCTAACCCTAACCCTAACCTTAAGTGAAGTCCCTATTTTTGTGTACTTGGTATTTGTTAAACTTGTATTTTTATGCAAAATGTCCAGATTAAAAGAGTTTACCTAATCTCCTTGCTCTTGTGAATTATGAGCCAATACAGAGGTACATGAGATGTTAGTTCCTAATTTTTAATAAATACCTGACTAAAGATCTTTACTGATACATGGAAGATGTATTTGTGATTTTTAGTTTTTAAATCTAAGTGCTTTCTGTAAGATTCTGCATTAACACAGGTATTCAGTTCAAGAGAGACATTAATCAAAGTAAAACAACTTTGTTTCCCGAATATTAATAATTCCCTTTATGCCAAAAGCTCATAAGCTTTGAACAAAAACAAAAAATGTCAATTCTTGATTATGATTATAAACTGAAATTAAACTATCCAACAATGGGCTTGTGAGCGCATATGTAGTTGAATCTAATCCTCAAAAACTGTTAGAACAGACCACTGTTAAAAGTTTCCGGCTGGCTGGTCTAGAAAAAAAAAATTAATATTTTTATCAAAGTTCAGAATTTCTTGAATTATCTTTATTGATTTTAATTACTTTAAATTATCAAGGTAAATCATAATAACAATATTTTAAATTTATCTGCAGAGAAAACTTAAAGTTACTATTGAAGTATAAAAAGTACTCCAATTAAACATACAGTAGGTAATCCTTATCCCATTTAAAACTTAGAAATCAAAAAAATCAGTATCACACTAGATAAAAAAATCATTTTATTTAAATTGGATATAGCATGATATGCAGCTAAAGTGTTTTATAAATAAATCACAAATCCAGTGTGATAGGATTTGATTCAAATACTTCCCAAATTTACAGAACCTAAGTAAAGGTTCTATACTGAGCATTAGTCCTTGGTCTATTTTAAAACAATGTCTCTCAGGTTTTTTTTAACTTACCTTTTTGATACAAACATAAAAATTTCACCTACTAGGAGATTCATAGTCTTGAAGGTAGCAATTTCTCATAGAGAATTTTTAGAGATTCTATTTAACCCCAGCAGCCAAGAAAACGCAGACTATCTACCTTAACTTTCTGAAATTGGTAACTCATTTTATATAAAAAACAATGCGGAATATGCCTTTCCAACACATACCACCACACCGAAAATACGACACTCCCCTAAGGAGACAATTCCCTAGTAGATATTCACTTAAAAGATTCAATTTTACAAAATGCTATCCTTTCTGACTGTAAATAATTATAGTTGCATCATTACAAGGAAATGAAAGAAAACATTTAATCACCCCCACTATTCTTCTAAGCCTTTACAGTCAAAGCCTTATTATCTCTTTAAGGATAGCTTTGCTGGTACTTGTTTTCAAGTAAGTTTTTAAAAATGCAGCTGGTATCTAGAATACTTCAAAGGCACACAGAATAACTGAAGTGTCATATTAGGGGTATAAATGTAATCTGAGTGTAAGATGAGATTACCAAATACCTATGGGCTCCATCACCTAAGTTAAATTTTTTACTCTGCTTGCATATATTTGTGGCAATTAAAACTCACAGACTGTACCTGGCACATAGTAATATTAATTTTAAAAGTATTTGCTGAGTGAAGGAGAAGTGTCAATTCATAAAACATAACATTGGAAAAGACTTCAGAAGTCTAGTTTGACCTCCCTATCACTGTTTTAAAAAAAAAACCTTTTTTAATGTCCCCGATAAGTAAGTTCTGACCTATGAGGACTGCTTTGTATTCTGAAAACATAAAAACAATTTAGGTTGACAGAGTTTAAAGGATGGGTATACTGACACATTCTAAACTTAAGAGAGACTAAGCCAACTGCAGAGACTAAGACGCACAGAAACCCCATAACTATAGTCAAGTCTCTACATTTCGTACCTCATTACCATCACTTGTAAAAAAGGGAAAATAATTTCTATCTCAAGATCAGATTAAATTATTTGCCCTAAACTTCTTCAAAGAAAAATATAAAAAATGAGAAAGTACTATATAAGCTATATTGTATAATAGTTAAGAGTAAAGACTCTGGAGTCACTGCTTATGTTTTGGCACATGCTCTGCTACCTGGCTGAACAAATGTGGGCACATTGCTTAATTTCTGTTTCCTCATCTATAAAAGGCATATAATAACAGTACCTACCTCACAGGTTGCCTTGATGTTTATTAAGTGGACTTAATATGCATATGAATTATATATATATAAACATATAAAAGACTGTAATACTGAGTAATACAACTTCATCAATGAAAATCTTGAATTTTATGACTATTGCATAATGGATGATTAGTTTGTGGACCACCTAAGCCCCAGTTATCTTCCTATTTTCCAGTCTTGTTTACTTTTCATCTAATGTGGGGAAGAGAACAGGAGAAACCAATCCTTGTTTCTACTAAAGAATTGATTTTATTAGGAAATTTCTTTTCCCAAAACTCCTTTTATGAACATTACAGATCTATTAACTGGGGCTGAAGGCACCACAGAATCCATGAACTAAAAATTCTTCCATTTCTCTAAGTAATTCTAGAAGGAAACCCTCAAATAATGTTACTCTTTCCCCAGTATGGATATATTCTTTGGAGGGATAGCAAGGACAGCATGCATTTGAGATACTGTGACTTCAATTTGCCTGATATAACACTTTAATAATAAAATATCTAATGTATTCCTACTTAAAAATATCCCTCTCTTTTTCTCTCTGTTTTAAAGAAGATGGGGAAAAGAAATTTAACTAAATGCATTTTTCTTTGCTGGCTTTGTTAATTTTTTGTTGTTGAGAAATGTTACAGGCAGATATGGAGTCCCTTGATTTCATTTTCTTAGAAACTATACAGTTTATCTAAAATATCCTAACATCCAAGATGAAACTACATATTAAATTGGTCAACAATAAAAGAGACAAATTGTGCAAGTTGCAGGAATCATTTTACTTTTAAATGTGGAATCCCAGAACTGCTTTTTATAAACATATGTTGTATATTGGTGAAGCACATTTGAGGGGCTTTAGAGGAGTGTTTGTGCTTTTTAGTCTGTCTCTCCTGATCAGGAAGAGTAATACAGATATCTATGCAATGAGAAAACAATTCGGTGTGACTACAGATAACAGACCTTCATTCAAACTACTCAATTATTTACAACTAACTTGACAATCCCAAATGGAAACTGTCTACAACAGTAGAAAACAATTAAAATAGTGTTACCAGCAACAGACTTCCTTATTCAAAAACAGAAACATAAATTGAAGTTCCCAGCAGATCGCTTTTACTTTCTACTATGCTCTTCCTCTTAGTTTTATCTCTGACAGGCACCAAAGTGCTTAACAGAAAAACATATATGCAGAAATCCAATTGCCAAGAAATCTCTTCTGTCACCTGAATCACTTGGGACTCTGTGTGCCTGATTACGATGTAAACTCTCAAAGATGCTAATCAGATTTTCTTACACAATCTTCCCTTCTCTGAAATTATATTCATTATTTCAGGCTAAGAAGACATAAACCTGCTAAGTCTACTATAAATCTCCTGAAGCCCACATTTCCTTTTAACAGGCATAGCTCCTATAGTCATACAGTCCGAACTGATGGTTAAGAAAAAGAAATTGACTTTTTAAAGCAAAGGGAAAGTAAAGTAAATATAACTTATATTAAGTGACTTTATTTGGTCTTTTTTCACATCAGCATGCAGAGTTTAAAATATGGTCACTAGAAAATTCACTTGAACAAACTACTAGACTAAGTAGAATACTTACAATACCCCTTAGACCAACTACATCACTTAAACTAGGGAAAAAATCACATGTGTATATGTTAGGTATTTTGAATATATTTGTGTGTTCAGGTAAATATCAAGTATGTGTGTGTTTATGTAGTTATATATCTCAAATCAAATTAGCTTAAGGCAAAAGTAGAAATTCTATTTCCTTTTGCCACAGGTAACATATTTAGAGTCCCAAAGAAGCTTTAGCTCTATGCAAGTATTTTTAAAGAACTAGCACCATCACATGTTCTACCATCCAAAAATTCAGTTTACTGAAAGTCTAATATGTGAATGTGGAAACCAACACAATCCTCATATAGGAGAAGTTTATATTGAGAAGCACTCAACCAAGACAGTCTTGTTCTCACTATCCCTTAACTCCCATCATGTGGAAAACAGACAATGGAGTGTAGAAAAAGCCACACCTACTCCAAAAATGTTATGCAGTGATCAAACTTGTTTGAAAAGCAAACCAGATGGGAGGGGGAAAAAAAAACAAGAAAATGCTTAATACCTACTAGCAGGAAGATAACATCAGTTTGTACCAAACACCCTCATCTCTTATTACATCTGTATAATTTAATTTCTCAAAAATACCAAATCTTAATTGTCATGCCAGTAACTAAGTACATGAAAAGAGGGCAAGGAAATGACTTGTGGCCATTTGGTCCAATGCATTGCTGCACCATAGTTGCAAACTACCTCGAAGCAATCTACTAAAAAAATTAACACTGTTTTGTTTTGCTTAAAATTTCACAGTGCTCAAGCTAAAACTTTGGAAGTAATGGTAATTCAGTGGCTTTCTAATGCAACAAAACATTTCTTAACCTGTACTTCAAGATACACTTTTAAAACACTGAATCTGAAAGTTAAAAGCAAACTTTGGCCTAATAGTGCTTTTTCTTTAGTTCATCTCCAACAAACTATGTACCAAGCATTGTGCTACATGATAGAAAAACAAGTTAACACCACAAAACAAACACCATGACAAAGAATTTTATGACCAAGTAGAGAATACAGCCAAAACAAGCAACTGCAATCTGGTGCAGGTAAGTATTCTAGACTATGGCGGCACGTTGAAAAACATCAGTCTTAGGATTTTAGTATACACTTCCTGAAAAAAACCAATGGCTAAATGGAAATCTAAAAGATGAGTTGCAACTGATTGAGAGAAAGCAATGGACTGAAAAGGTGAGAAAGATGTCACAGACAGAAGTTAAAGTACAGGCAAAAAAAAAAAAAAAGTTTTTATACAGATACAGAAAAGGAGAACACTAAACTTTCAAAATCTACAAAATTTTATCAGATAAAATAGAATTTAAGCTCCTGAATTAAACTAGATTTACAACCTTACTTGTTGAACTTCTTTCAGTTCCTCAAACAAATATTTCTCTCAAAGAACATTTTTAAAGTTCAAAATATTCTCAGATCTATCCTTTCATCTGGTCCCAGCAATAACCCATTGGGGCGTGGCGGTACTAATATCATAGTACTCGAAGTTCTCCACAGTAGGCCCATTATGCTCCTATAAGTCCTCTTATCCCAACCAAATTACATTTATTCAACAAATATTTTACGCACCTACTATTTTTTAGGTACTGTTTTAGACACTGCTTTTCTCTCTCTAAGCTTTCTCAAGATGTTTTTCCTACATAATATATTTTTTTTAATGAGGGTGAAAAGATTATGCAATTTAGGCAAAGGTCATCCAAAAATTAAGGTGTTTCCTATGGGTTTTTTCCTCAGAATTTTCTATTTCTCTGTTTATTCTTACTTATGGAAATATCAATACCTCTTCAGCTCAAACTCTAACTTCAATGAGGATGATTTCCAAATTCCTCTCTCTAAACCTGATTTTCCTCTTAAGCTTCAGCTATGTTAACAAGTACCTAAGAATCTTCACCTTAACATGAATATATCCATATTTAAACATTAGCAATGACCCCTACCTACACACAGACATACAACACCCCCTTCCTCTTTATTCCTCTATACTGTTAATGGTGCTGACATCCTTCATATACCTGTTAATATGCTGACAGGTATAATATTCAAGAAGATTTTGTTTAGGATCTCCAAAACTTACATAATCTAGGTCACATGATTGTGTTCACAATCAAAACTTCAGAACAACTTTGATTTTCCTTCTAGCTCTCTAGCCATTAACACTATATGACATCTCTAACTTAATTACTGGAGTTGCAATGTACAAATTACTCTCTATTTTTCCATTCCCTCATAGATTACACTAATTCAGGCCCTCTTTTCCTCTCAAAACTGCTCCAACCCTTTCCACAACCATGGGAAGATTCATCTTCCTAACAGGCTCTTCCTAAACGACAGGCTTAATCATTTTACTCTAATAATTCAGAAGTCTACAAATGGTTATCCATTATCAAATGGTATACAAGCTATTGAACCTAACAAAGGCCACCACAAAGGGGAGAGAAGTGCAGAATTTAGAGATGAGAAAGATGAAAAAGAAAGAGGTTTAGGTTTTGAAGTATGTGTGTGATTGTCAAATTTAACTATTGTGTATGCTTACCTGGAATCAGAATAAGCTATCCATTGACTTTTGAAAAGGTTCCACAACTATTTTTCATACTTCCTCAAGTATATTATGAAACCAAGAGGCCCTCAATAAGATAATCATAGTAACCATTCAAAGAAAGAATTGTTCTCCAGGTACCATAACCAGAACAATGATATCTGAGAGCATCTGTTAAAGGCAGAAGAGCCAAGGCACAAGCTAATAACTGTTCCTCATATTTGCTTTAAATTTATACCCTTCTTAACTTTTCTTTTCAAATAAATAAATCTGATCTCAAGGCATTCTAGCACAAATAAAGTGAGCAATAGCTCTCTGAAGTTTGTCATTTTTTTTAAATTTTCATGAGATTACAAACACACTGAATTACCCAAAAAAAAATCACAGAAGATTTTGACTAAAATTTTGAGCTTTTATTAATAGAAGTCAAAGGATCACCTAACTGTTCATTTTTTAAATTAGGTTTGTTTTTTTTACCTGTAATGTACTATTGTATATCAACATTGCTTCTTAAGGAAAACAGATAGCCATAATTTCTAGGAAGTACTTAATTTGCTTGATTACTAACCTAGGAAATGGAAAATAAAGCTATTATTCTCAAACTGCCAGTTCTTGTTTAATAGTAGATAAAACATAATTATACCAACAGCAGTTATTCAACCTTCTCCCATATCAAGCATTCTAACAGAAGATATCAAACAGTAGTACTCTATACTTCCTCCAGATTGAAATGTTCTCTAGAAACTCCAGAAGATAGCTTACTTCTTTAAAAACAAAGATTGTTTAAAAGGAACCTTTCCCTGTAGCCATAAGAGCTGCAACATAATTCTACTTATTTATGAATACAGTGAATATGAAAATCAGAATACATCCTTTTTCATATAAAATATTTTATATTTTAAATAATTTAGGAACCTCATTCTGCCTACCTCCCCAATATCTATCTTCAAAAACAGGTAAAATATTCAAGAAGATTTTGTTTAGATCTCCAAAACAAAAAGGGAAGCGCCACTTACATAACCTAGGTCATATACCTGTCATATTTATCTAGTGTCATGATGAAGAATAAATGTAAAGCATTCCTAACATGCCAGTAAACCTTAATAACATTTTATCATTATTATCAATAATAAGTCAGTCATTTTCACATATAGTTTCTGCATCAAACTGAAAGGTTCTTGAGGATACTGAGGGCACTGTCATCTTCACAATTCTCTAGGTCACATCTGGCACAATGCTTTGAACACAGTAGGCATTGACTGGCAGGAGGCTGAGAAAAATAAATGTGCCAAAATTCCTGCCTCCGCTGAAACTATAAAGTCATAAACCCCTTACTGGATTCCATGTATCTAGCCATTCAAACTATTTCCTCAACCTACATTGTCCTCCACTCCCATTCCAGAGGTCTTTTATCACTCCTCCCTCCAGGGAATACCCAGGCCTCCAGCTTAGGCCACATTTCCATTTCCTGGAAGGAATCATCTAAAGACCACTGGGACAAAATGATGTTTTAATTCTAAAAACCATCTAGCACATAATACCTTGTGATAACATGGATTTTCTCAGTAGAAAAACTAAAGTACATTATTCCCTCATCTAAATAACCCAGCCACCCTTATTCTGAATTCCCATAATATTTGCAATCTGTGCCACTTGCTGACACTCAAAAGATGCTGATCTGGGAGTTGTCTGTTCAACACCCATCCCATTCAGAGAAAACACACTCATATACCCTTCTCTGGGAACTCTTTTTCCCAGTTCCAACAACACAGCTGCTAAGGAAGCCTTTATTTCATTTGAAGAACTTGGCCCAGTCAAAATTGATCATTCCATAGTAACCACCTGAACCAAGCACAGTAGAAACTGCTAGTATTTTCTTCATCTGAAACTGAGGAAAAATAGTAGTCTTTCTCTGTAGGCAAAAGCTAAAGGATGCAAGGTTAAAGAAAGGGTTTTGTTTGTTTGCTAGGTTTTCTACCACTGGAAGATCCAGTCTATAATAAGAAAGAATGAGACTAACAGGGTCAAACAGATAGAGAGATGGACATGGAGATTTCATGATAACATTCAAATCCCTGCTACAGTTATCTTTGAGATCCCAGTTAACAAGCCTACTAGTCCCTAAATTTAGTCATCTCATTCTTTTAAAAGATCAGGTTTTTTGGGTTTTAACCCCTTCCACAAATTTAAAAAATTACCTGCACCCCCGAAGAAATTTGTTTATGTGGGTTATAGCTATCAACATTAGTGGTACTAGTAATTAAATTTGAGAGTTTTAAAAATGTTTATTAATTTTTAATTAATACATAATGGAGTTATGATGGTTAATAATAAATAAAATATATTATGTAAGATAACTATACTTTTCCAGAAAATATTTATTGAGAAGCGTAGCATTATTTTATGATTTTATATAACTCTTTAATAGCTAACTTAGTAGAAGACAGCTGGATTTTCATATCTACTTCTGCAATCAGTTGATGCATATTGTTTTGGTTCATAGTATACAAAGACTGTTACTTAATGTAGTTACTTAAAAGTCAGATGAAATGTAGAACCGGACCATACCTGTAAACATTCTGTACTCCTCATCATTTAAACCCATTGTTCTGTCATTTACTCATACATATTTTATAGCATCATGCAGTAGTCGTTTGGTAATACTCACCACTGCTCTATGAAGATCTTCCAAGTGTAAATATGTTTTATTTTATAATATCAAAATGTCACATTTTTATATCACCACCTTGCAGTAAAGCAGGCCTGAGTTTTTCAAATGGCACATCTGGCCCTTGCCCAGCTCCTGGGAGAAAACCTCTAAGCCCTCAAAATCCCTGCCCAATAAGAGTATCTTTATTTATTGAGAACACCTTGGGCCATGCCAGGCCATTTATGTTAACACTGTTATTTATGTTAGGGCCTTGACCCACACAGTATTAGTTAGAAAATCACTGAAGATGACAGTGGTATTAGGGACTTTTAACAGCAATGGTCAATATCATCAAAAAGTTATTTGGCATTCAAGAAGTTCTAAAACTCACAAATGCAGACGCAAAGTTTCCAAAATTCTAATTTTTCCTTGAAACCTCAAATTTGCTTAAAAGCAAAAAATATTGTTATTTTCCTTAAAGTGACACTATTCTTTCTCAAGAAAGTATCTGTCAAATACCCAAGTCTGAATAACAATAGTTTATCTGCCGTTGGTTCTTTATAGTAAAAAATTGTGTGACATAAAAGAAGTGGCTAGTTCAGCTCTCAACTCAATCACACAAATGCTTTTCAAGACAGTGTACTTGGCATTTTGTGTATTTTCCATTTTGTCACACGGACTATCAGAAAGGCATACCCTCAAGGATTGCAACTTGATAAAATTAATTTTTACTGCTCCATCAAAAACATTGTTAACTAAAACCGGCTTTTTCCTTTTTTTTTCCTGCAATTGTATGGCAGTGATGAATATAATGAAATGACTACTAACTAGTACAGTCTGGTGCCACTGCATTAATTTATACTTAGGTATCAGAAGTTTTACCTCCCATTACTTTGCAGCATCGGTGCAAATGTCAACACACTGAAAATGATAAATAATGGCTCTGTATTATGAAAACCATTTTAACATTAAAGACTTCTTGAAAGGGTCTCAAGGAACGACAAGGTTCAGAACCAATATCCTCCTCAAAGCAGACTGGAAAAGTCTATCAATCCTAGGGAATCTATTCCAACCTCTTTCCTGAACAGTCTCTCAGCTAAGCCTGTCAGCTTTTATATGGATGACAAGGCCATCAACCAATATAACCAAAATTTTAATTCCTTCCTCCCTATTTCTTTATGCCAAGCCCACCTAGCATCCATTAGTTGTGAATTTTATTATTTTTAAATAAACTGTTATAAAGAACCTTATTCCCAAATGTTTATTAGATGAAACATTATATTTACTGATATGTTTCAGATGTTTTTAACTTCCTAGTTTTGACATCTTTCTTCCACTAATATTTTGATGATCAACTCCATCTCTTTAGACTACTAATTTTTCTCTAGTTGATTCATAGGATTATGGATTCTTTAAAATTCTTTTAAAATTCCTTAGTTCTTACTTTATGGTTAGCTATCTTCCTTACTTTTAACATAATTTCAACAATTATTTAGGAATGTCTTACTTACAGAACACTCTAAGTTATGCAAAAAGAAAGGCATTTCAAGCCAGCCAATTCAGGTCTTCAAAACTGAACTTCAAAATCAATAATCTCCTCAACATTGCTTGCTTTGACCAACAATATACGTCTTTCCTCTAATCAAACACTACGTACACATACTTCATTCCTTTTCTTCCCCCACTAAAGCTTTCCCTCCAAGTCATCCAAACAGCAGCACATCTTCCAACATGTTACACATCAATTCCTGAAAAGGAACCTATCACATAGAAAAAATTAATATGTAATAGGAGGTATAAAACAAAAAATATTCAATAAGTAGTCCTACAATGATTAGCTATTCTGAAAGTAATCAACTTAGATTCCCAAACAGTAACATAAATGCCAGAAAAGTACTTATTTTTAAAAACCAAACTATAAAAACTATAGGTTTATATATGTAAATCCTGATATGACAATTTATACTTAAAGGCCAAAAATGAAAAAACTA
This sequence comes from Manis pentadactyla, assembly GCF_030020395.1. Classification (NCBI taxonomy): domain Eukaryota; kingdom Metazoa; phylum Chordata; class Mammalia; order Pholidota; family Manidae; genus Manis; species Manis pentadactyla. The sequence goes on from NC_080020.1 coordinate 73,399,743, forward strand.
CAAAGAAGTTTGAAATTTGACAGCAAAAAAATTATTTCAGAATAAAAGCAAGCAAAAGATTACATGCACACATGCTGACATCACACACAAGGACTGTAACACACACTACAGCTGTTTATACAGTATAAGATTAGATAAAAATTATTTAATGACTAGAGAGCTGAATAAGTCTATTATGCATACCCAATGGAAAACTATGTAACTGTTTAAAAAAATGAAGTAATTCAAATATACACCAATACACAGATGTAAAGACATGCAGGTAGCTGAACGACCTTCAAGTTTCTGTACAAAAATCTCAATGAGTCCTATTCCAAACACCCTATTTAAAATATTGCTCCCTCCCTTTTGGCACTAGTACTAATCCCCTTTATCCCACCCAATGTTTTCTTCCTTTATTGTCAAAGCACTGATTACCTCTAGCACTTTGCACAATTTATGTATTATATTCATTGTTTTTCTCCTTCCAGCAAAATGTAATCTCCAAAGGAGCAGGTACCTTCATGTATTCATTTATCCTAAGCATCTACCTTTACTCATACATATTTACTCATACTATTACTCATACATAAAGGTCCTAAAAATGTATCTGTTAAATAAATATACAAAAAGTGGTAAATAGGTGACCTGAGAAAGTGTAACTAGAGAACTGAAAGCCAGTAATAGGAGGGTTTTTTTTACTTTTTATACCTTCCTATACATATTGCATTTTTTCCCTGTGTGCAAATATGTATTTCCTATTGGAAACTTAATAACCTGAACACTCATAACAATCACATGTCATACATATAAAATCATGAATGAACATACATATATAAGAGCAATGGTTACTGCTAAGAACAGTGAGATTAGGGAGATATGAAGGAGTAGAGATTCTTTCCTATACTCTTTTGTTTTTTGTTTTGTTTTATAAGAGATATTAATGTAATACTTATAATATTACTTGTAGCACAGTAATTCTCCACCAAGAGTAACTTGAAAAGGCAAATAAAACACAAGAAAAAAGTTTATCCATATTAAGTCATACAAGAATTGCTGAGGCAACAGAACTTGAAAAGCCAAAATTCAAAGAAAGTAGAGTGCCATTCAGCATACACTTTGCCACTTTTCCCTCTGTATTTGCCAGTCGTGGTTACAAAGTAAGAAACTGAGAATCCAATCAGAAGACCCGGTTTTCTTCCTGGGCCCTATTAGGGAGGAAAGGAATCCAGGAGAGTTTCTGGCAGTCTCACAAAGCCAGTTAAACACATATTAGAAAGTTGAAGGGTCAGGATTCCTGTCATAAGAGAGAGAGAGACAGAGAACTAGACTAAACCATAGGCTGAACTAGTTCCACTCGAGATACGTACTGAATTCTGAAGCTTATAGGGATAAGAAGCTCAGCACAGACTCTGCATAGAAAATGGAAATTTTGTGATTCAAGTGATTTGACCATGTGCTATTGGTTTAGTAGAGGAAGGGGTGAATCATCCATTGTAGCAAATTACCACTCACATCTATAAACTGTCAAAAACAATGTTTGATATTTAATAAAAAATTATGCTTATGCATGCCAAGAGACAGGAACCAACAAAAGAAAAGCAAGCAAAAAATAAATAAATAAATAAGGTATAATAATATAAAACTTCAGGAAAAAAAAGCATGTTCTTGCAGAAACTAATAAAATCAACAGATTCTAGCAAGACAAATCAAAAGATGAAAAAAGACCACAAGTTATCAATTTCAGACCCACAGGCAAATAAACTTGAAATTTACTCTGAAGATTAAAAAATATATAAGAAAAGATAAAATAGATACAATGATGGAATTTAACCATAAAATTTGAATGATTAAAAAGTTAGCAAATTCATAAAATTAAGAACTAAATATATGAGATTGATAGCAAATTAGACATATTTTTTAAAAGGTAATAAAATGGGCAAATTTCATGGAAAACATCTTTACTGAAGCAGACACAAAAAAAGACAGAAAATACAGAAAAGAGCATAAAAGATGAATGGGAACATAAAAAAAAGTGTTAAAATATACGTAAAGTCTCAGAGGAGGAGAGTAAGAGAATGGAACAAAAGCAAAATTTGATGAGACAATGGCCAGAATTTTCCAGATCCAATGAAAGATATCAACCCAAAGATTCCAGAAGCTCAGTATACCCCAAAAAAGATTCAAAAAAAAGGAAAGCAAGTAGCATTGATCACATTAGATACATCATAATAAAGATGTGAAAAAACAAAGACAAGACTAAACTCTAAAAGTGGTCAGAACAAAGCCATTACCTTCTAAGAAATAACAATAAAAATCTTTGCTGACTTTGCAACTGAAATACTGCAAACCCGAGAGAATGGAGTATCTTCACATCCTTAAAATAAGTTTTTGGATAAACAAAAAGTAAATTGTAAATTTGTTGACTGGAGATGTTTACCAAAAAAAATACAAAAAATTCTATAGACAAAAAAAAAAGTTCCCACAGGAAAGCATGCAAATATGCAGTATAAAGAGGGTATACATATGGATAAGTCTAAAAAACCACTGACTATATAAAGCAATAATAATTCTAATGAATATTAAAGCATATGTACAATGGAAGTTCAGGACAATAATGTAAAAAGCAGGGGAAGTTTAAGTAGAGTTCAAGTGTTCTAAGTTCTTAACATTGTTAGGGAAGTGGTAGAAGTAAGTATTGTCAATAAACTGCAATTATTCAATGATATGTGTTGTAATCTCTAAGGCAACCACTAAAAGATCACGATTATGAGAATGATAAACGTAAAACACACCTATAAAGAACACAGAAAGGCTGAAAGTAAAAGAGTTAGCAAGTTATACCCTAATCAAACAAATCACTAATCAAACAAAAAATGATGTCGGACAAATTAGATTTTAAGACAAGTGTATCATTAATGGGGGAATTTCATAATGACTCACCAGGAATTCAAGCTAAGCTAACAGCATATATCCAATAATGCAACATCAAAATAATACACCATTGTAGGTTGGGAAACTTTAACATACTTAACAGTTGATTAAGAAATGTACAAAGAAAAAGACTCAGTAAATATAAAAAGATTTGACCAAGATTCATAAACATAATGTAGTGCCTTATATAGAAAACTGCATTGCAGTAACAATATAGAGAGGAACAGTTAATTTTACCATCACTTATCAAGACATTGCCAAGACACAAAGGTAAACCAAAGGAAGAGAACGGACATGTAAGTAACAGACTTACACAGACTGCTATTAATTTATGACAATGATAAACCTGAAAAAGATGGTCTTGTAGTTAATGTTGCTGGGTCAACTAGATATCCATATTTTTAAAAAGAAGAATAAGAACAATCTTGACCTCTTCCTTGTTTCCTACACAAAAATCAATTCCGTATGTATGTTACTTCTAAAAGTGAAAGGTAAAACAATAAAGCTTCTAGAAAAACATAGGCGAATATATTCAGGCCCTCAGGGCAAAGAAAGATTTCTTCACATGATAAAAAAAAGCACCAATCATTAAGGGAAGAACTGATATATTAAAATTAAAAACATCTGTTCATTAAAGACAGCAGTAAGGAAGTGTAAAGGCAAGATAAAAAAACTGCTCTCTCTGAGGTATACATCCAACAAAGGACTCATAGCCAGGATAAAAAACAACTAGAAACCAATTGGAAAAAAGAAGACAAGCCACTGAAAATGACAAAAGACTTAAACAGCCAATTTATGGAAGAGGTTATCCAAATAGCCAATAAATAAGAAAAAAGATACACACCATCATTATTCAACCTATCAGGAATATACAAATTAAAACCACAAGGGCTACTGCATCACCATCCACCAAAATAGCTACAATGAAAAGGATAAACAATACCAACTGTTGGCAAGATGTGGAATAACTGGAATTCTCACACACTGCAATTGAGAATATAATAGTACAAGCAACTGCAAAACTATTTAACAATATCTACACCAAGCTTATCTGACCCAGCAATTTTAATCCTAGGTTTACAACTAATATAATTGCCTAGTTGTAAATTGCATAGTTGATCAAAACAATTACAAAAAAAAAAATCACACTAACACTATTTATAATAGACAAAACTGGATACAACCCAAATGTCTGATCTATCAATAGTACAAAAGATAATAAGCAGCTATAGTCACAACGTAACACTCCAGGCACTGAAGTGAGTGAAATATTGCTACTTGCAACATGGATAAATCTCATAAACACAAGAATACATACCACAGATTCAATTTACAAAGAATTTTAACTCATAATAAAATTCAAAAAGTCAGAAATAATCCATGGTACAAAAAGTTAGGATTGTTTGTCTTTGGGAGAGATGGCATGGGTATTAGACTGGGAGCAGGCACAAACCTGTCTAAGGACCATACACAAACTTTATGTACATGTGCTTTCAGGATGCTGGTAATATTCTGTCCTTGATTTAAAGAGGGACTATGTAGTAATTATTAGTAAATAGTATTAATCCAGCTGTTGCCCTCCCTCTCATCTATTACATCATCTTGGATTCAATCTCCCTTAACCCAAACACTGCCCAATATTTGCATAGGTCAAGACTGTGGTAACACCTGCAAATTTATGCAGTGTTTTATGCAGTGTTCTGCTCAATAACCTCAGATTCTATGATCAGTACCAACAGCCGAGCTAGTGGGTAACAGCAAGGCCCCAGCCCTGTCTCATTTGTCATCTTCCTATGGACTAATAACTCATGACCACTGAGATCAGAGATGTGACAGGAATACATGCTTCTGCCTCTTTGACAAGTGTATTTTTATACCATTCAGAATTCTGTCCCCATTTTTTGCTTTCTCTATTAATTATGTAAAATTTATTTAATAATCATCATTAACTTTTTCAATAATTAAAAAAGTTGAATGCTTTAGTCTGTCTTCCTATAAAAAGCTCTTCCATGCCCAACTAACAGACATTACTCTAAAACTCAGTTTTAACTTCCTTATAACAAAGCAATTAAGTATAGATGTTATCTCAAAAATAACTGCATATGATTTTATCTAAAAATGTTCCATCATGTTTCTATCATATTTCTGTTATTAATGAGCAGAATAACCTCTCTACTAGGGAAACTTCCTCTTATATCTGAAAATCTTAATTAGTAACACTAAAATGTATATTTATTCTTGCTTTATTTTCATCTCATCCTAGCCACATATATTGTGTGCAAAGAAAAAAATTACATGAAAACATAAGTTCTTTGCACTGTTGCCTCTACATAAAGTTAACAAGTCATTCACTTATGTACTTCATTCATCTACTGTTTCATTATTTATACAAGTTTATGATTTCTGTGACAATTTATATCATGTCACCTGCCTCCAGAAAGTAGGCATCAAATATTCACCTTCTTCTCTAAGGACCATACACAAACCTTATATATATATGTGCTTTACTAAAGCTTTTTTGATAACTATAAAACATCAATATCACTGTGAATTAGAAAAGGAGAAAAGTTACATTTCACAAAAGGAAAAACTAAATGAGGAATTAATTTTCCAACAGAGTGACTCAGTAAAAGGAAAAACAGAAACTCAGGTTTTCCAATCTCTAAACTATGGGTTCCTCCTCTATATTACTTCCTTTGCAAGCCCAGGGTAGACAGAAACCTAGCTACTTGCTATTACTACATTTCTCAAAACATACTCTGCAAAGCATGTTCACTAAGCAGGCAGTTAAGTTTATAAAAAGGAGAGTTAAAAGAGTTTGTTTAGTACAGTAAAGACTCATATAATCCTATACCAAGTACATTCTGGATTTCCAAAACATGGACCCAAATTATTTGACTGTCAAAGTCACAGAATTGAAATTCCTGTAACTAAACAACACAGTGCACAATTTAGGAAAGACACTTAAGAAATAGTGGCCATTTGTTGAATGGCTAGTAATTCCCTCTATTTGTTCAAAACTGCTTTCTTCTAATGATAAAATATCTACCTGAATTCTCTAGGTTTTGATTAAATATATTTATATTGAAGAAATAAAGCATAACTTGCTTTTAAATATACTGAAATAAAAGTTAGAAATCTAAGCTAAATGACTGCTTAAAAAGACACTTCAATATTTACTATAAGAAATAAAAATATTCACAAATTACTTTGCTACTTTGAAAAATCTGCTTCCTTTGCTATCCCCTCCATCATTCTCTTAAAGGATTGAGCCTCCAAATTTCCACAAGCTGCTCTTTTTTAACCTCTTTAAAACTTTTAATTTAGAACTCCTTTGTACCACTTCCAGTTTCCAGTCAGGTATATAAGGAACTTAGAAGTCACTACTCTGTTCTACCAATAAAGACAAAGCTGAACAAGCTTAAAAATCAACAATTTTTCTTAGCTCCATCAGAGGAGTGAGGTCACAAAGCAAACTGATGCCCCAACAACAGAGACAGACAAGTGGATGGAGAGAAGCCAGGAGTGGAAACCTCCCCAGATATCAGCACTAGAGTAGGAAAACCTCAACTGTGACTGACAACTTACTGGAAGCTTGGTGTGGACAACTCTGAGAGTTGAAAACTCCAGGGTGACCCAGTCATAGGGGGCTCCAACGCTTTTGGAGTTTTACTTTCATGAACTCTACCAGGTCCTCACAGTGAGTACCTGAGAAAAATCACCTAATGCTTCTGCAGAGCGGGGGGGAAAGAGACCATTTTGAAAAACACCAGAGCATTCTGGTTTAACAAGGCCTACCCCCAGGAGAAATTAATCTACCAGAGCCTAGCCAGCCAGGATTTTATTTAACAGCCCATGTCACCTGAGAGAAGGGAAATACACAACTCCAACCTTCTATAGCCATCCAGTCCCACCCCAGGGGTTTAAAAAAACAATTGAGACACACTGAATTTCACAGTCCAAAGGCACAGGATCACTAAAAGACTAAGACCTAATTATACGACTATAGAACACTTCCTTCCCTGACACTTTAGCGCACTATTAAAGGCCTGTCTACCACAGGTACTGTTACCTAGTACATGACGTTTACCTTTCAACAAAAATAAATGACCAGGCATACTAACAGGCAGACACAATTTGAAGAGACAGAGCAAATATCAGAATCAGAATCAGATATGGAAGTAATGTTGTAATTGTCAGATAAGAAATCGTTTTTAAAATACCATGATTAATATGCTAAGAGTTTTAATGGAAAAAAGAAGACAACATGCAAAAAAAGTAGGATAATGTAAGCAAAAAAAAAAGAAATTCCACAAAAGAATCAAAAACAAATGTTAGGTCAAAACACTGTAACAGAAATGAAGATTGCCTTAGAAGGGCTCATTAGTAGACTAGAAATAACTGAGGAAAGAATTTCTGAACTTGACCATATTACAAGAGAACTATGAAAACTGAAAAACAAAGAGAAAAAAAGACTGAAAAAAACAACATCCAAGAACTGTGGGACAACTACAAAAGATTTAAGATACATGCAATGGGAGTACCAGAAGGAAAAGAAAATGAGGAAGAAAGAGAAGCAATATTTAAGCAACAATGACTGAGAATGCCTCCAAATTAATGCCAGACACCAACCAAACCATAAATGCAGGAAACGCAAGAGCACCAAATAAAGTAACTGCCAAAGCAACTATATCTAGACATATCATAGTCAAATTTCAGAAAATCAAAGACAAAAGAAAAAATCCTGAATGAAGCCAGAGGGGAAAAAACACCTTATACATAAAGGAGCAAAAATAAGAATAAATCCAACTTCTCATAAACCATGCAAGCAAGAAGAAAATGGAATGAAATATCTGAAGTGTTGAGAGAAACCACCAACCTAGAATTCTGTGCCCTTTGAAATTATCCTTCAAAGAACAGGACAAATACTTCTCAGACAAATAAAAATTGATGTAATTTGCTGACAGTAGATCTGCTCTGCAAGAAATGGTAAGAGAAGTTCTTCAGAAAGAAGAAAAATGATATAGGTCAAAAACTCAAATCTATTACATAAAGAAAGAGCGAGCCCTGGAGAACAAATAAGTGAAGGCAGAATAAAAGGTTTTATTTTCATTATTCTTAATTGATCTATGAGACAGTTTGATTAAAATAATAATACCAACAATGTATCTGATTATGTATGTTCATGTATATTTAACATATATAAAATAATATATAAGCAAAATGAGTGACAGCAATGCCAAAAAGAACAGGGGGAAGGAATTAGTAATATTTTATTATTATAAAGTACCTGCACTATCTGTGGAGCAGTACAGTATTTGAAAATGGACTTTTATATAGCTGTAAATGTATACTGCAAACTATAGGGAAAGAACTGTAAAAGTAAATAATGAGAAGTATAGTTAACATGCTAAGAAAGAAACTAGAAACATAAAATGCTCAATTAAAAGCACAAAAGGCAAAAAAATTGTGTTAGGGAAGAAAACAGGAACAAAGAACAAGGGCAACAGTTAGAATACAGTAACAAATATCACACCCATTAATTCAACTATGTTAATAATCACTTTATAGGTAAATGGTCTAATGCACCAATTAAAAGATAATCAGAGTGGAAAAAAAAACAAGGCCCAACTATATGGTATCTACAAGTAACCAACTTTATACAGACACATAAATACCAAAGGTAGACATGGAGTCTCACAAGAAAAAAAATTTGTGTTTAATAAAAAAAGTAAAGAGGAAGATATGCTAATAACACCAATTTTTAAAAAAGGCTGAAGTAGACAGAGTGACTTCAAAGCAAAGAAAAGTTACCAGGGAAAAGCAGACATTATGTAATGATACAGGAGTCAGTACTCCAAGAAGACAACAATCCTTAGTTTGCATGCACCTAAAAACAGTGTCAAAATATGTGAGGTAAAAACTGACAGAACTGCAAGACGAAATACACAAATTCACAATTACAGTCAGACTTTAACAACCTTCTATCAGAAACTGGCAGATGCAGCAGGCAGAATCAGCAACAACATCAATTAACTCAACAACATCAATCAACTAGATACAACAGAGATCTATAGGCTATTTCACCCAACAGCAGAAAATAATACATTCTCAATTCACACAGGACATTCACCAAGATAAACTACATTATAGACCATAAAAAACATTAAAAAATTTTAAATAGAGATCATACAATGCTTGGTGTTAGATAACAGAATTAAAAGAGAAATCACTAACAGAGAGTAAAGTCCCAAAATACTTGGAGATTAAAGAACACACTTATAAATAACACATGTCAAAGAGGAAATCTGAAATTTAAAAATATTTTTAACTGGACGAAAATACAATTCTTTAAAATTTGTGGGATAGAGCAAAACAGTTCTTAGAGGGAAATTTATAACCTGAATGCATAAATTAGAAAAGAAGATCTAAAATCAATATTCTAGGCCCCCACTTTAGGAAACAAAAAAAAAGGGAGCAAATAAAACCCAAAGTAAGCAGAAGAAATAATAAAAATTAGAGCAAAACAGATTTTGAAATTAAGATTTAAAACAGACACTCAACAGAGAAAAATCAATGAAATCAGGGTGGTTCTTTGAAAAGCTCAATGAAATCAAAAAGCCTCTATTTAGGCTAAGAAAAAAAAAAAGAGGGTACAAATTGTAATATCAGAAATTAAAGAGGCAACATCATCACAGAGCCCATGGACATAAAAAGAATAAAAAAGAAAGAAACCCAATGAACAACTCTATCTCCACAAATTTGATAACGTAGATGAAACAGACCAGCTTCTGAGGAACATAACTGGCAAAAACTCACTCAAGAAATGGATGATCTGATCAGCCTATACCTATTAAAGAAATTGAACCAATAATTAATAACCTTCCTAAAGAGAAAATACCACATCCAGGTAGGTTCACTAGTGAATTCTACCAAGAATTAAAGGAAGAAATGTTATCAATTCTCCATAATCTCTTCAGAATATCTCTAGATGGAATACCTCCTAACTGATACTCTGAGGCTAAAATTATCCAAATACCAAAACCAGACAAAGAAATTACAAGAAAACTGCAGACCAATCTCTCTCATGAACATGGATGCAAAAATCCTCAACAAAGTATTAGCAAATCAAATCCAAATTTTAAGAACAATTATACACCATGACCAAGTGAGATTTATCCCAGGTATGTAAGGCTGGTCCAACATTTGAAAACCATGTAACTGATAATGTTTTTAACATAATTTCATAAATTATTGTGTAACTATGAAAATTAATGTAATCAATGATATCAACAAGCTAAAGAGGAAAATCACATGATCTCTGTGATATAATGAGTTATTAGAAATACATATTTGGTCATTCATATGACCAAATACATAATTCCCAGGTATATTTGGTCTTCATCTATAGTTCCTGAAAACACTGCAGTCTTAAAGGTGAAATAGGTGTCTTGTCAAGCTAATGAGAGACTTCTGGAAGCCCCACCTAAGGACGAGGGCTAGCCAATAATTTAGTCAATCATGACTATGCAATGCAGCCCTCACAAAAAGCCCTGAGAAAAGCTTATCACTCTCTTGGATCCTGCTTCTCAGTCAGGGAGAACCTCTATGCTCGGGTATCCAGAACACCTCCACATGCCACCAAGCCAGACCCCAAACTCCATGGGAATAGAAGCTCCTTTATTTGGGACCTTGCCCTATGTATCACTTCATCTGGCTGTTAACTTGTATTCCTTATAGTATCCTTTATTAAACTGGTAAACCTAAGTGTTTCCTGAGTTTGTGAGCCACTTTAACAAATTAACTGAACTAAAGGGGCAGTCACTGGAAACTCCAGTCTGTGGTGAGTAGGTCAGAAGCACAGGTAACAGCCTGGAGCTTGCAACCCAGCATCTGGTTGTTGGGGGGGGGGGGGGCAGGGGGGTGCTTAACCTGGGGAAATCTGGTCCTGTCCCCAGCCAGATAGCATCAAAATTGAGTTGAGTTCTTGGATATCCAGCTGGTGTTCAAGAACTGTTTGGTGTTGTGTGGGAACACCTCCTACATACTTACACACACTGGAATTGGGTCTGGGGACCCAAAATTCCTTTTACTGCTATGTATAATACTATTGTTGCATATATATATATATATATATATATATACACACACACACACACACACACACACACACACATATGTAGGAAAAGTCACCATAGCAATCACATAAATTGATGCAGAAAAAACCTTTGATAAAATCTAATGCCCATTTAATGATAAGATAAACCTCCCCCAAATAAAAAGTACAAGGGAACTTGTGTGGAAAAGATCTTAGAATTTGAAGGAACTTCATAAAAAACCTAGAACTGACATCACACTTAATAGTGATAAACTTCAAGTTTTTCCATTAAGGCAGGGAAGAGAGCAAGAATGTTTTCCCTCACCATTACTTTTCATTGCATTAGAAATCTCAACAAATTATACTAGGAAAGGAAATATAAGGTATACAATTAGGAAAGAAAAAATAAAATTGCTATTGTTCAAGATGACATAATTGTCTATGTAGAAATCCAAAATAATTGACAAAAAAAACCTCCTGGAACTAAAGAAATTACAGCAATGTTGCAAGATACAAGGTTAATAAACAAAAACCAATACCTTTCCTAAATAGCAGCTATGAATAAGTGGAATTTTAAATCCAACACATTACCATTAGCACCCCAAAAAATGAAAGACTCAGGTATATATCTAACAAAATATGTACAGATTTATATGAGAAAACCTACAAAACTCTGCAAAATCAAAGAAGAACTGATAAATGGAGAGCTATTACATGTCCATGGGTAGGAAGACTTAATATTGTCAAGAGGTCATTTCTTCCCAACTTGATATACGCTAAACTTAGGTAATCCCAATCAAAATCCCAGCAAGCTATCTTATGGATACAGACAAACTCATTCTAAAGTTTATATGGATAATCAAAACACACAGAATAGCCAATTCAATATTGAAGGAAACAGCTTGGAGGACTTAAGTTACTTGACTTCAAGATTTACAACAGCAAGGATCATCACAGTAATCAAGACAGGGTAATATCAGTGAAAAAACAGACAAATAGAAAAAGGGAACAGAACAGAGAGCCCAGTAATAAACCCACATAAATATAGTCAACTCTCTTGGACAAAGTAACAAAGGCAATAAACAGAGCGAAGCCAGTCTTTTCAAAAAACAGTACTGGAACAAATGAACATTCAAATGCAAAAAAAAAGAATCTAGACACACATCTTCCATACTGTAGGATGTCTTTTTGTTCTACTGATGGTGTCCTTTGCCATAAGGGGTTGACGTCCAAATTATATAAAGAGTTCACATACCTCAACAAACAAAAAGCAAATAAGCCAATTAAAAAATGGGCAGAGAAGCTGAACAGACACTTTTCCAAAGAAGAAATTCAGATGGCCAACAGGCACATGAAAAGATGCTCCACATCACTAATCATCAGAGAAATGCAAATTAAAACCACAATGAGATATCACCTCACACCAGTTAGGATGGCCAACATCAAAAAGACAAACAACAACAAATGCTGGTGAGGATGCGGAGAAAGGGGAATCCTCCTACACTGCTGGTGGGAATGTAAACTAGTTCAACCATTGTGGAAAGCAGTATGGAGGTTCCTCAAAAAACTCAAAATAGAAATACCATTTGACCCAGGAATTCCACTCCTAGGAATTTACCCTAAGAATGCAGGAGCCCAGTTTGAAAAAGACATATGCACCCCTATGTTTACTGCAGCACTATTTACAATAGCCAAGAAATGGAAGCAACCTAAATGTCCATCAGTAGATGAATGGATAAAGAAGATGTGGTACATATACACAATGGAATATTATTCAGCCATAAGAAGAAAACAAATCCCACCACTTACAACAACATGGATGGAGCTAGAGGGTATTATGCTCAGTGAAATAAGCCAGGCGGAGAAAGACAAGTATCAAATGATTTCACTCATCTGTGGAGTATAAGAACAAAGCAAAAACTGATGGAATAAAACAGCAGCAGACTCACAGAACCCAAGAATGGACTAACAGTTACCAAAGGGAAAGGAACTGGGGAGGATGGGTGGGGAGGGAGGGATAAGGGGGAAAAGGGGGCATTACGATTAGCACACATAATGCAGCAGGGGGGGACACAGGAAAGGCAGTATACACAGAGAAGACAAGTAATGATGCTATAGCATCTTACTACGCTGATGGACACTGACTGTAATGGGGTATGTGGTGGGGACTTGATAATAGGGGAAGTCTAGTAACCATAATGTTGTTCAAGTAATTGTACATTAATGATACCAAAATTTAAAAAATAAAAAAATTTAAAAATCTAGACACACATCTTAAATCCTTCACAAAAATTAACTCAGAATGGATTTACTAAATACAAAATGCAAAACTACAAAACTCTTAGAAGATAACACAGTAGAAAATCTAGATAACTGGGTATGGTGATGACTTTTTAGACACAACAAGGCTTAATTCATAAAAAAGACACTAGATAAACTAGACTTCATTAAAATTCAAAATTTCTGCTCTGTGAAAGCCAACATCAAGAGAATGAGAAGACTAGCCACAGAATGTGAGAAAATATTTGCAAAAGACAAATCTAACAAAAAACTGACACCTGTTAGAATGACCAAAATCCAAAACATTGAAACCAAATGCTAGTGATATGGAGCAACAGGAACTTTTCATTCATTGCTAATGGAACTGTAAAATGGTATAGCCACTTTGGAACAGTTTGGGGTTTCTTAAAAATTAAGAATATTCTTACCATATAATCCAGCAACTGCACTCCTTAGTACCTTCCCAAATGAACAGAAAAATTATGTCCACACAAAAACTTGCACAGATGTTTATAGTAGCTTTATTGGTAATGCCAAAACTTGGAAGCAACCAAGATGTCCTTCAGGAAGTGAGTGGATAAATAAACTGAGGTATGTATCTAGACAATGGAATAATATTCAGCACTAAAAAGAAATGAGCTATCAAGCAATGAAAAAATATATAGGAACCTTAAATACATATTACTAAGTGTAAGAAGCCAAACTGAAAAGGTTATTTGATTCCAATCATGGGACATTCTGGAAAAGCAAAACTATGGAGACAGTGAAAAGATTAGAGGTTGCCAAAAGTTAGGGAAAGGAAGGAATACATAGGTGGAGCACAGAGGATCTTTGGGGAAGTGAAACTATTCTGTATGATAATATAATGGTAGATGTATGTCATTACACATTTGTTAAAACTACAGAATGTACTACACCAAGAGTACATTCTAATGTATGGATTTTGGGTGATAATGATTCAGTTCATTGATTTTTAACAAATGTACCATTGTGCTGCAGGATGCTGACAGCAGAGGAGGTTGTGCATATGTGGGGACAGAGAATATATAAGAATTCTCTATACTTCTGCTCATTGTTGCCTTAAACTTAAAGTTACTCTACAAAATAAAGCTTTAAAAATTGAGTTGGAAAAAAACAGCACTCTTTTTATTCCTGTCTAGAAGCATTCACCAACATACACAAACAGGATTGCTGTTAATTATCCATCACTTTTAACCATTAAATCAAATGCCTTTTCTGATATGCATCCTCCTATCCCTTATTATTTTGAAGCGATCATTATAAAACCATGAAACAAATAGGCAAGGTGCTAAATTAACTTGCTGGCTGCCGAGAGATTCAAGAAATAGCAATAGCCAAGGTAATTTCTCCAGGGTCTGCAACTCAAATTCAAGTTAGTCAAGTTTCAAGAGGTGACTGGACTTGAGGTTGTCAATCCATTCTAACAAAGCTTACAAGTGACTAATACAGAAAACACAACAATTTTTCTATTACCAAAAAATGTCCACATTTCTCCTCCTAGCTTACTCTCCTCCTCCAAGCCTGTTAAGTGGGGAGCCAAACTGTAATCCTAAGATTGTGTAATGAAAAATGCCAACTAATAAATTTCAAGGGAATAAAACATAAATCATCATTTATAGTACCCTTACAACAGAGTATTGATAGAAGTAAAAATCTTCAATGGTACTTATTATTAACTCCATTTTTTAATGGCAGTATCTGATGGGACCCATTTTAACCAAGTTCAAATTTACATACATCAGTAGGACTACTGACATCATGTGCCCATGGACATGATGTACCAAGACCTCATGATCTATGGAGCACTTCTACCAAGAATGGTTAACCTGAATCTAATTATGAGAAAAATAAACAAATAGAAATCACGACAAATTCTGCAAAACAACTGCCCTGGACTCTTCAAAAATGTCAGTATCATAAAAGGAAAAAAAAAGATGGGGAATTATTCTAGATGAAAGGAGACTGAAGAGGCATAACAAGTAAATGCAATTCATTAAAATAAAATAAACAGATATAAAGGCCATTATAGGAACAACTGAGGATATCTGAATATGAATATTACAGTAAGATTAAATTCATTATACTTAGTTATGTAGGCTGTTGTCCTTGATTTTAGGAAAACATGAATTATTTAAAAAAGAAAAGACATGACCTCTGTAAGTAACTCAGACTGTCCAGTAAATATATAAAGACAAAGGGATAAACAAAATATGCTTAAATATAAAGGTAAAAGGATATATGGTTCCTTGGTACACTATTCTGAAAACTTTTCTGCAGGTATGAAATTTTCAACATAAAAATTTGGGGGGGGGGTTGCTTACTGAGCATGAAATCTGGACAAAAGGATATAGATAATTCGTGTATTTAATGAAATCATTTATGTAATAAAAAAAATAATAACTGCACCAGAAACAAACAGGTTTCATCTGTGGGCTTAAAAAAAAAAAAAGCCTACTAACTTGAATTTAATTATCACTGACAAGCCTACCCTTAATAAGGCTCTGTTTTCTATGTCTATTATGATCAGGTTATTTGCTACAATCCCTATTATTTAAATATGTCAATACTACCAATTATGTTACCATCAGATCTTTCTAACCAGGAAGGATCTTTAATTCATCAGGTTAATTTAGCTGAGATATCACAATTTAATTCTCTGAGAAAACACTCTTTCCAAGTTTGTCTGATGAGATCACTACTGTCACTATTTGAAAAGAAACCTTTATTTTTGTCACTATATACCACCTTCAGTAATGTCTCAGTTGTATTCAGAATAAATGAGAGTTCATCACAGAATCAAGGTAGGGAGAAGGGTGCCCGTAACAAAAAAAAATAGTAAATGGAGAAACAAAAACAATAGATGTTTAAGAAATAAACAGTATAGCATACATGAATTACAAAATATTAGAGAACAGGGTAAGATGGTGTTGTATGTCATACTAAAGTAAGCTTTAATTTTTTTGTCTCAACCTGCAGGTCTTAAGCCATTGGGTCAAGAAGTCAATTTAGAAGGTCACTGGAAATTAAGTGAAATAGAAGAGAACAGAACAATAAAGTGTGCATCACAGGTAGTAAGGGTAAGTATGGGTCCATTAAAATTTTGTTTCTGTTACATATGTCTGTTTATATGTATGCTTGGTCACAGATTTAAAATTTCTTTCTTTTGGTGGGTTTCAAAATTAGGTTTGAAAGCCACTACTTTCCAGACAATGGAGACTCATGGAAAGGTTTATAATACAAGTACAAGATTTGTCTTTACAAAATCATGGAGGCAGTAAGATAAAGCAGTTTTTCAAGCTTCTCAAAAATCAATTTAGTTTCCACCAGTATGCTTTTTTTAGGTAGAAAAGAGTTAAAAAGAAAATGCATCATAAATAGCGATTAAAAAGGGTATTTTTCATCCAATTTTGGTTTCACTGATTTGTACATACACACATAAAAGTTCTTGGTCACAATGTACAATGAATTTCTTAATATTTACTTGGATAAAACAAATAATTTTTGAAGGCCTCTATGATAAAAGAGTTATTAATTGGCATATAAAGATATCAGGGACAGGGAGAAAATTAAGACTACTTCAGCAGGAGGAAGAGAAAAATGAGGGTTCGAAGTCATATGAGATTAAAAAAGAAAAAGAGAAAGAAGTTAAGAAAGGCACACTGACTGAAATCTTAAAAAAGAAAAACTTATGAAAATTTAAGTAGATTGTACTTTACGGATTCCACATACATACACTATAATGCACAAGCTCCTAACAGTGACATTTAAAGCATACCACAGTATGTCTGCCAAATATATTTCAACTTCATTGCAGTCACTTAAAGGCCACAAGTAATAGGCAAATAATACCATTTCAATAAAAATTGATTCTAATTTATTAAAAGGTACTAATTTCTCTACAGTCCCTAAAACTTTGTATAATTTCTGACACTATAGAGTTAAATGTTAATTTGTCACATTACAGAGAATAGGTCCCTAAAAAAGTGACAAAATACAAATGTTAGATATTTTCTATCACTTTTAAAATTACTTCAAGAACAATTTCATGATCAAAACATTCTGAGGATGATATTCTCAAACTCTACTATTAACTAGAGGATGCCTCTCAATGTGAGATCTGTGTTCCTTTCTTCTGAATTTCATGAAAAACTAACTTCAGATAATGACTAACAGGAAAGACAAAACCACATAGTTAACTCATCCATAATTGCCAACAATGACAAAATGCAGAAAATTTTTATAGGATTCTAAAGAACTACTGAAAACTAATTTAAATCTTAATTGTCTTTCCACCAACCATAAGGACTGCTGCATCCCTTAAGTATATAAGTACAATTGCCATTTCACTACACATACCAGAATTAGTTGTCTTAGGTGGAACTAAAAGACAGTTAAACATTTCTAAGCCCTCATATAGTCACTATTTAAACCAGTAATTAGGAATTTCCTCTAAATATCCATGTTCAAGCAACCATCCTAAAACTCAACTGACGTGCATAAACAACCCAGCTCATTACATACATATGATGTGAACTTTATAGTGACTTAGGTGAGATAATGTGTAGAATTATTTCTATACAGTTATTGCTCAATAAAGGAGTAAGGAAGCTAATGATTTAGTTTTAAAAAGCAAAACAAAACACCATCTCTTAGATGGAGATAAAAACCTGTAAAGAAAAGGCCTACCATTGCTTCACATTCAAGTATAAAGAGGTATTTATCTACTTAAATATCAGTAAGTGAATGCATAAACTGAGGTATCAAAGCTCCTTTTTCCACTACCTAAAAAAATCTTCCAAATTGCATGTACAGATAGATATATCTAAACATATTTGAATATCTATAAGTATATATATTCAACTACTTAAACATAGCAAAATGTCTGAGGAGGGCTATTAATCTCTTGATTACTCCTTCTAAAAGAAATTCATTCTCCTACTGAAACAAGTTTTCCGAAGTGGTAAAGGGGGAAGGAAAAAAAAAAACAAAAGGGAGTGGTAAAAAGTATAGACCTAGGAGTAAAAACTTGGGTTTGAATCATTTGATAGTTTGTGACCTGGAAACATTACCTAAACCCTCTCTACCCCAATTTCCCCATATAGAAATGTGTTACCTATAATTATATTTGGGGGTATGGAAATATACACGTATTTTCTTTCATACACACACACACACACACACACACACACACATATTAGAAAAAAAAGTTAATAGCTACCTTTGGTAGGAAAAGAGTGATTTTCTTCCTGTGTATTTTCCAACAGTCTCTAAATTTTCCATAGTAAATATATAATCATACTTAGGCAGAAAGTTATTTTTAAAAATTAAAGAAGACAAAATGTCCACCATACTATAAAAAACCACCCATCACACCAAGAACCAAGAAAATCATGACCTGAATGAGAAAATGGCAGTCAACAGATGGCAACACTAAGAAATAGATATTGGAATTATCTGACAAAGATTTGAAAGCAATTATTATTAAAAACTCCTCATCAATCAATTACACATCTTGAAACAGACAAAACAAATAGAAAATCCAAGCCAAGAAGTAGAAATAATAAAAAAAAGCAACCAAACGGAAATTATAGAACTGAAAACTACAATAAATGGGAAAAAAAATTTGGATGGGCTCAATAGTAGGGATTACAGAGGACAGAATTAGTGAACTTGGAGACAGATTAATACACGTTACCAAATCAATACAAAAGAGGGAAAAATGACAGAAAAGAAACTAGTGAAGTCTCAAAGATGTGTAAGACAATAACAGAGGATTCAACTCTCTACCACCGGAGTCCCATAAAGAGAAGAGGAAGAGGATGGAGTTGAAAGAGTTTTCAGAAAGTAATGGCTGAAAACTTCTAAATTTGGAGAAAGACATAAACCTACCTACAGATTCAAGTGAGCAACCCCCCAAAAAGGTAAACCCACAGAAACTCCACCTTGATGTATCATTACACGTCTGAAAACATAAGACAAAAAAAAGTGTCATGAAAGTAACCACAGAGAGGATGCATTACCAACAAGGAACACCAATTCAAATGGCAGCATATTGCTCATCTGAAACCACAAAAGTCAGATGAAAGTAATAAAATATTTTTTAAGTGTTGAAAGAAAAGAACTGTCAACCATGAATTCTAAATCTGACAAAATTATCTTTTAGGAGAGAGGGGGAAATAAAGACGTAGACAAACAATGGACTAAAATAATTTGTCACTAGCAGATGTATCCTTCAAGAATGACTATTAGAATAAATGAATTCAGCAAAGTTGCAGGATATAAAATCAATACACAGAAATCTGTTGCATTCCTATGTAATAACGATGAACTAGTAGAAAGAGAAGTCAGGAAAACAATTCCATTCACAATTGCATCAGAAAGAATAAAATACCTAGGAATAAATCTAACCGAGGAAGTGAAAGACCTATACCCTGAAAACTACAAGACACTCATGAGAGAAATTAAAGACGACACTAATAAATGGAAATACACCCCATGCTCATGGATAGAAAGAATTAATATTGTCAAAATGGACATCCTGCCTAAAGCAATCTTCCGATTCAATGCAATCCCTATCAAAATACCAATGGCAAAACAACAAGCAAGATGGCAGTGTGAATAGAGCAGTGGAAATCTCCTCCCAAAACCATATATATTTTTGAAAATACAACAAATACAACTATTCCTAAAAGAGAGACTAGAAGACACAGGACAAGAGCCAGACTACATCCACACATGCGAGAACCCAGCGCCTCGAGAAGGGGCTAAGATATAAGCCGTGGCCTGGAGGGACCCGAGCGCCCCTCACCCCAGCTTCCGGCGGGAGGAGAGGAGTCGGAGCGGGAAGGGAGAAGGAGCCCAGGACTGCTAAACACCCAGAGCTAGCCATCCGCACCGGAGCACAGACACACAGTGAGTGCTTTGGGTGCTGGAAACTAGGGAAACAGGACAGTAAGACCTGTGAGCAGGTCCCTGCAGCTGGCACCTATGGGACAAAGAAAAGCGAGTGCTTTATGAAAGTCTTAAAGGGACAGGGACCCCATGGCTGGACGGAAACGTCCCGGGACACTTAGCCCAGCCACTGGGAATCCCGGGGAACTCCAGGCGCCCTAACCCACTGGGTGGTAGCGCAGCTCAGAAGCCCCTCATGGAGATAAACAGCCTCCCGCCCATTTCCCCTCTGATCTGGCTCTGTCAAAATGGAGAAGCAGCCTGAGGCAATAGGGCAGAGCTTCTTTCACAACGGCTGGGCAAGAATTAGAAACCCCATCTGCGCACAGCTGTCCAGCACAAGCCACTAGGGGTCGCTGTTCTCCCAGGAGAGGAAAGCCACAAACCAGCAAGAAGGGACATTCTCCCAGCCAACACAAGTGCCAGCTCCTCAAAAATACCTCTATCGCCTTGAAAAGGCAAAAGAATTTGATACAGACCAGACTAACCCAGACATCCTCTTCTGACAAGGACTCTGGGGACAGAGACCTAACCAATCTCCCTGAAAAAGAATTAAAAATAAATGTCATAACCATGCTGACGGAGCTGGAGAGATATATGGAAGAGCTAAGGTATGACATCCGGAAGGAGATTACAGAAATGAAACAATCTCTGGAAGGATTTATAAGCAGAATGGATTAAGATGCAAGAGGCCATTCATGGAATAGAAAACAGAGAACAGGAACACATAGAAGCTGTCAAAGAGAGAGATAAAAGGACCTCCAAGAATGAATCAATATTAAGAGAACTGTGTGACCAAACCAAACAGAACAATATTCGCATTATAGGGGTACCAGAAGAAGAAGAGAGAGAAAAAGGGATAGAAAGTGTATTTGAAGAAATAATTGCTGAAAACTTCCCCAAACTGTGGGAGGATATAAGCGTTCAGACCACGGAAGCATACAGAAGGGGCCCAAGGAGGACAACACCAACACACATAGATGAAGGACCAGGACAGAGTTTTAAAGGAAGCTAGAGAGAGGAAAAAGGTAACCTACAAAGGAAAACCGATCAGGCTATCAACAGACTTCTCAACAGAAACCTTACAGGCCAGAAGAGAATGGCATGATATATTTAACGCAATGAAACAGAAGGGCCTTGAACCAAGAATACTGTATCCAACACGATTATCATTTAAATATGAAGGGGGGATTAAACAATTCCCAAACAAGCAAAACTTGAGGGAATGTGCTTCCCACAAACCAGCTCTACAGGGTATTTTAGAGGGACTGCTTTACATGGGAGCACTCCTCTAAGGCTAAACAGATCTCACCAGAGAAAATAAAATCACAGCGAAGAAAGCAGGCCAACCATATACTAACTAAAGACAAAAAATAAAGTCAACTACCCACAAAAGCAGTTAAAGGAAACAAAAAAGAGCACAGAATAAAACACCCAACATATAAAGAATGGAGGAGGAGGAGTAAGAAGGGAGAGAAATAAAGAATCAACACAGAGTGTTCATAATAACTCAAAAGCGAGTTAAGTTAGGCAGTAAGATACTAAAGAAGCTAACCTTGAACCTTTGGTAACCACGAATCTAAAGCCTGCAATGGCAATAAGTACGTATCTTTCAATAATCACCCTAAATGTAAATGGACTGAATGCACCAATCAAAAGACACAGAGTAACAAAATGGATGAAAAAGCAAGACCCATCTATATGCTGCTTACAAGAGACTCACCTCAAAACCAAAGACATGCACAGACTAAAAGTCCAGGGATGGAAAACGATATTTCATACAAACGACAGGGAGAAGAAAGCAGGTGTTGCAGTACTAGTATCAGACAAAATAGACCTCAAAATAAAGAAAGTAACAAGAGATAAAGAAGGACATTACACAATGATAAAGGGCTCAGTCCAACAAGAGGATATAACTATTATAAATATATATGCACCCAACACAGGAGCACCAGCATAAGTAAAACAAATACTAACAGAACTAAAGAGGGAAACAGAATGCAATGCATTCATTTTAGGAGACTTCAACACACCACACCCCAAACGATAGATCCACTGGGCAGAAAATAAGTAAGGACACAGAGGCACTGAACAACACATTAGAACAGATGGACCTAATAGACTTCTATAGAACTCTACACCCAAAAGCAACAGAATACACATTCTTCTCAAGTGCACATGGAACATTCTCCAGAATAGACCACATACTAGCTCACAAAAAGAGCCTCAGTAAATTCTAAAAGACTGAAATCCTACCAACCAACTTTTCAGACCACAAAGGTATAAAACTAGAAATAAATTGTACAAAGAAAGCAAAAAGGCTCACAAACACATGGAGGCTTAACAACATGCTCCTAAATAATCAATGGATCAATGACCAAATTAAAATGGAGATCCAGCAATATATGGAAAAAAATGACAACAACACCAAGCCCCAACTTCTGTGGGACACAGCGAAAGCAGTCTTAAGAGGAAAGTATATAGCAATCCAGGCATATTTAAAGAAGGAAGAACAATCCCAAATGAATAGTCTAATGTCACAATAATCGAAATTGGAAAAAGAAGAACAAATGAGATCTGAAGTCAGCAGAATGAGGGACATAATAAAGATCAGAGAAGAAATATATAAAATTGAGAAGAATAAAACAACAGAAAAAAATCAATGAAACCACGAGCTGGTTCTTTGAGAAAATAAACAAAATAGATAAGCCTCTAGCCAGACTTATTAAGAGAAAAAGAGAATCAACACACATCAACAGAATCAGAAAGGAGAATGGAAAAATCATGATGGACCACATAGAAATACAAAGAATTATTAGAGAATACTATGAAAAACTGTATGCTAACAAGCTGGAAAACCTAGAAGAAATGGTCAACTTCTTAGAAAAATACAACCTTCCAAAACTGACCAAGGAAGAAAAACAAAATCTAAACAAACCAATTACCAGCAAAGAAACTGAAGTGGTAATCAAAAAACTACCCAGTAACAAAACCCCCGGGCCAGATGGATTTACCTCAGAATTTTATCAGACATACAGAGAAGACCTAATACCCATTCTCCTTAAAGTTTTCCAAAATATAGAACAGGAAGGAATACTCCCAAACTCATTCTATGAAGCCAACATTACCCTAATACCAAAACCAGGCTAAGACCCCACCAAAAAAGAAAATTACAGACCAATATCCCTGATGAATGTAGATGCAAAAATACTCAACAAAATATTAACAAACCGAATTCTAAAATACATCAAAAGGATTATACACCATGACCAAGTGGGATTCTTCCCAGGGATGTAGGATGGTACAACATTAGAAAATCCATCAACATCATCCACCACATAAACAAAAAGAAACACAAAAAACACATGATCATCTCCATAGATGCGGAAAAAGCATTCGACAAAATTCTACATCCATTCATGATAAAAACTCTCAACAAAATGGGTATAGAGGGCAAGTACCTCAACATAATAAAGGCCATATATGATAAACCCATAGCTAACATCATACTGAACAGTGAGAGGCTGAAAGCTTTTCCTGAGATCAGGAACAAGACAGGGATGCCCACTCTCCCCACTGTTACTCAATATAGTACTGGAGGTCCCAGCCACGGCAATTAGACAAAACAATGAAATACAATGAATCCAGATTGGTAAAGAAGAAGTCAAACTGTCACTATTTGCAGATGACATGATATTGTACATGAAAAACCCTAAAGACTCCACTCCAAAACTACTAGAACTAATATCGGAATACAGCAAAGTTGCAGGATACAAAATTAACACACAGAAATCTGTGGCTTTCCTATACACTAACAATGAAGCAATAGAAAGAGAAATCTGGAAAAGAATTACATTCACAATAGCATCAGAAAGAATAAAATACCTAGGAACAAACCTAACCAAGGAAGTGAAAAACCTATACCCTGAAAACTACAAGACACTCTTAAGAGAAATTAAAGATGACACTAACAAATGGAAACTTATCCCATGCTCCTGGCTAGAAAGAATTAATATAGTCAAAATGGCCATCCTGCCCAAAGCAACACACAGATTTGATGCAATCCCTATCAAATTACCAACAGCATTCTTTAACGAACTGGAACAAATACTTCATAAATTTATACAGAAACACTAACAGCCCTGAATAGCCAAAGCAATCCTGACAAGGAATAATAAAGTGGGGGGGGAACTCAGTCCCTAACTTTAAGCTCTAGTACAAAGCCATACTAATCAAGACAATTTGGTACTGGCACAAGAACAGAGCAACAGACCAGTGGAACAGAACAGACTCCAGACATTAACCCAAACATATATGGTCAATTAATACATCATAAAGGAGCCATGGACATACAATGGGGAAATGACAGTCTCTTCAACAGATGGTGCTGGCAAAACTGGACAGCTACATGTAAGAGAATGAAACTGGATCACTGTCTAACCCCATACACAAAAGTAAATTCAAAATGGATCAAAGACCTGAACGTAAGTCATGAAACCATAAAACTCTTAGAAAAAAACACAGGCAAAAATCTCTTGGACATAAACATGAGTGACTTCTTCATGAACACATCTCCCCAGCCAAGAGAAACAAAAGCAAAATTGAACAAGTGGGACTATATCAAGCTGAAAAGCTTCTGTACAGCAAAGGACACCATCAATAGAACAAAAAGGTATCCTACGGTACGGGAGAATATATTCATAAATGACAGCCCCGATAAAGGGTTGACATCCAAAATATATAAAGAGCTCATACACCTCAACAAACAAAAAGCAAGTAAGCCAATTAAAAAATGGGCAGAGGAGCTGAACAGACAGTTCTCCAAAGAAATTCAGATGGCCAACAGACACATGAAAAGATGCTCCACATCGCTAGTCATCAGAGAAATACAAATTAAAGCCACAATGAGCTATCACCTCACACCAGTAAGGATCGTTATCATCCAAAAGACAAACAACAACAAATGTTGGCGAGGTTGTGGAGAAAGGGGAACCCTCCTACACTGCTGGTGGGAATGTAAATTAGTTCAACCATTGTGGAAGGCAGTATAGAGGTTCCTCAAAATGCTCAAAATAGAAATATCATACGACCCAGGAATTCCACTTCTAGGTATTTACCCTAAAAATGCAGCAGCCTAGTTTGAAATAGACAGATGCACCCCTATGTTTATCGCAGCACTATTTACAATAGCCAAGAATGGAAGCAACCTAAATGTCCATCAGTAGATGAATGGATAAAGAAGAGGTGGTACATATACACAATGGAATATTATTCAGCCATAAGAAGAAAACAAGTCCTACCATTTGCAACAACATGGATGGAGCTAGAGGGTATTATGCCCAGTGAAATAAGCCAGGTGGAGAAAGACAAGTATCAAATGATTTCACTCATATGTGGACTATAAGAATAAAGAAAAATTGAAGAAACAAAACAGCAGCAGACTCACAGAACCCAAAAATGCACTAACAGTTACCAAAGGGAAAGGGACTGAGGAGGATGGGTGGGAAGGGAGGGATCGGGGTGGAGGGAAGCAAGGGGGTATTATGATTAGCATGTATAATTAGCATGTAGTGGGGGGGCATGGGAGGGCTATGCGACACGGGGAAGACAAGTAGTGATTCTACGCTGATGGATAGTGACTGTAATGGGGTGTGTGTGGGGGTACTGAAGGGGGGAGCCTAGTAAACATAATGTTCTTCATGTAATTGTAGATTAATGATAACAAAATAAAACAAAAAATGAGTAAGTAAATAAATAAATAAAACAGATAAAAAAAATAGCAATGGCATTCTTCAATGAACTAGAATAAATAGTTCTAAATTTCATATGGAACCACAAAAGACTTCGAATAGCCAAAGTAATCCTGAGAAGGAAGAATAAAGGGGGGGATTATGCTCCCAGATTTCAAGCTCTACTACAAAGCCACAGTAATCAAGACAATTTGGTACTGGCACAAGAACACACCCATAGACCAATGGAACAGAATAGAGAGCCCAGATATAAACCCAAGCATATAAGGTCAATTAATATACAATAAAGGAGCCATGGATATACAATAGGGAAATGACAGCCTCTTCAACAACTGGTGTTGGCAAAACTGGCAGCTACATGGAAGAATGAAACTGGATTATTGTCTAACTCCACACACAAAAGTAGACTCGAAATGGATTAAAGACCTGAATGTAAGTCATGAAACCATAAAACTCTTAGAAGAAAACATAGGCAAAAATCTTTAGAATATAAACATGAGCAACTTCTTCATGAACACATCTTGGGCAAGGGAAACAAAAGCAAAAATGAACAAATAAGACTACATGAAACTAAAAAGCTTCTGTACAGCAAAGGACACCATCAGTAGCACAAAAAGGCATCCTACAGTAGGGTAGAATATATTCATAATTGACATATCTGACAAGGGGTTAACATCCAAATATATGAAGAACTCACACACCTCAACACCCAAAAAGCAAATAACCTGATTAAAAAATTAGTGGAGGATATAAACAGACAATTGTCCAAAGAAGAAATTCATATGTCCAATGGGCACATGAAAAGATGCTCCACATTACTAATTATCAGGGAAATGCAAGTTAAAACCACAATGAGATATCACACACCAGTTAGGATAGCCAACATAGAAAAGACAAAGAACAACAAATGCTGGAGAGGATGCAGAGAAAGAGGAAACCTACACTGTTGGTGGGAATGTAAATTAGTTCAACCATTGCATTGTGAAAAGCAGTATGAAGGTACCTCAAAAAACTCAAAATAGAAATACCATTTGACCCAGGAATTCCACTCCTAGGAATTTACCCTAAGAATGCAGGAGCCCAGTTTGAAAAAGACATATGCACCCCTATGTTTATTGCAACACTATTTACAATAGCCAAGAAATGGAAGCAACCTAAGTGTCCATCAGTAGATGAATGGATAAAGAAGATGTGGTACATATACACAATGGTATATTATTCAGCCATAAGAAGAAAACAAATCCTACCACTTACAACAACATGGATGGAGCTAGAGGGTATTATGCTCATTGAACTAAGCCAGGCAAAGACAAGTACCAAATGATTTCCTTCATTTGTGGAGTACAATAACAAAGCAGAACTGAAGGAACAAAACAGCAGCAGACTCACAGACTCCAAGAAGGGACTAGTCGTTACTAAAGGGGAGGGATGGGAGAAGGTGGGTGGGGGAGGGAGAAGGGGATTGAGGGGTATTATGATTGGCACATATGGGTGCGGGGTGAGGGGGTGTTACGGGGAAGGTAGTACAGCAGAGGAGACAAGTAGTGACTCTGCAGCACCTTACTAGCTAATGGACAGTATCTGCAATGAAGTGTGGGAGGACTTCCTAATATGGGTGAATGTAGTAACCACAATGTTTTTCATGTGAAACCTTGATGAAAAGCAATTAATTAATTAATTTATAAAAAAGAATGGCTAAAGCAGCTCCTCAAATGTTAAAAGAGGAAATCTTTGGACATCAGGAAAGAAGAATGAATAGGAAATGCAAAAATGGGGGTAAAAACAAAATTCAGTAGACTACTCTTCTACTTAAGTTTTTAAAATTATTGTTGATGAATGAAATAAAAATTTCACAGGCAACAAAAAAAATAAGATAAGCTGGAATTCATCAGAATTAAAAACCTCTATACACCAAAAGACACTATTATCAACAGAGTAAAAAGGCAACCCACAGAATAGGAGAAAATATTTTTAAGTCATTTGTATGAAAAAGGATTGATATTCAAAATACATAAAGAGCTCCTACCATACAACAAAAAACCTGATTTAAAAATAGGCAGAAGTCTTGAATAGATAATTCTCCAAAGAAGATACACAAATGGCCAATAACTGCATAGAAAAATGCTCATTAATTAGGGAAATACAAGTCAAAGCCACCAGATACCATTTCACACTCATTAGGATAGCGGTTATTAAAAAAAAAACTGAAAAGAACAAATGATGGCAAGGATGTGGGGCAATAAGAACCCTCATGCATTGCTGATGGGGCTGTAAAAATGGTACAGCTACTATCAAAAAGGTTATGACAGTTCTCAGAAACTTAAGAGTTACTATATGATCCAGCAATTCCACTTCCAGGTATATACCCAAAATGAAAGCTGGGCCTAGAACAGATATTTGTATACCATGTTCAAGCAGCATTATTCACAATAGCCAAAAGGTGGAAACAACCTAAATATCCCTCAATGGATAAATGAATAAACAAAAAATGCAGTATTAGACTAGAATAGTGCTCAGCCTTAAAAAGAAAATTCCAACAAATGCTATTAACACAGATGAAACCTGAAGGCATTATGCTAAGTGAAGTCAGTAACAAAAGTATAAATATTGTATGATTTCATGTATATGAGGTACCTACAGTAGTCAAATTCATAAAGACAAAAATTAAAATGGTGGTTTCCAGAAGCTGATGGAGAGGAGAATGGCAGTTAGTTTTTAATGTGTACAGAGTTTCAGTTGGAGAAGATGGAATAGTTCCAGAGATGGTGATAAAGGTAGCACAATTATGTGAAAGTACCCTAAGTCACAAACTGTACACTAAAAATGGTTAAAATGGTAAATTTTCTGTCATATATATTTTGCCACAAAAAAAAAAAAACATTTGATCAGCTGCTCAATACACACAGACTATTCAAGATAATGCTATTTACAAAGTGGAAGGGTAATGGGTTCTAAATGAAAGGACAGTTCCCACACTTAACTCAAACTGATAAAACATTTGTATCAAGAGACTGCAGTAAATTACATACATATGTATATTTTAATATGTAGAACAAACACTAAGAAAACTACATATTCTAGAAACATTACAAATAAATCAGGATGAAATCCTAACAGATGTTCAAGTAACCCACAGGAAGGCAAAATCAGAATCATAAGAATATAGAACTGCATATCACTGACCAAAGCAAAGACTAAAATTCAAAATTCAAAGTATTGTTTCTACTGAATGCCTATCACTTTCGCACCATCATAAACTTGAAAAATCTTAAGTCAAATTATTGTAAGCTGGGGATCATCTGCCTATACTACCAACATTTAAAAAAAAATAAAATAAATAATAATATGTATAATCCTGCAACTATTTAAAAATCAAACTCATAATTTAAAATCTCCAAAAAAAGATATCCTGGGTTGAGATGTTTTAAGTGGAGAATTCCATCAAGTATTTCAAGAAGAATTAATACCAATACTTCACAAAATCTCCAAGAAGAGGGAACATGTCCTAACTCATTCCATGAGGCCAGTATTACCCAAATACTGAAACAAGACAAAGATATCACAAGAAGAGTACAGACAAATATCTCTTATGAATTGACTCAATAATCCTCAACATACCCAACCAAATTCAACAATGTTTGAAAAACATTATACGTCATAACCAAGTAGGATTTATTCCAGATATGCAAGGCTGGCTCACCATTAAAAATCAATGTAATCTACCATATCAACAAGCTAAGGAAAAAAAAAACCATATGATCATATATATAGACTAAGAAAAAGCATTCTACAAAATCCAGCAACACTTTATAAAAACTGAGTAAACTAGAAAAAGAGGTGATCTACCCTGACTTGCCAGAGTTACCTACATACCCACAACCACCCCAAAAAAAAGGCCTATAGTTATCATACTTAATGGTAAAACATAAAATGTTTTCTACATAAAACAGGGGAAAAAAGCAAAGATGTCTACTCTCACCACTCTTGTTCGATATAATACTAGAAGTTCTAGCCACTGCAGTAAGACAAGAAAGGGAAAGAAAAGGCATACAGATTTAGAAAGAAAAAAAAAAGTCCCTATTTGCAACTGACATGATTGTCTAACAGAAAATCCCAGGGAATCTGCAGAAAGCTTCTCAGAACTAAAAGGTAAGTATATAAGATCAGCATACAAAATCAATTGCATTTCCATATACTAAAAATGAACATGTAGAAACTGAAATTTAAAATGTAATATTGATAAAATTACTCCCAAGAAGACAAAAAATTAAGTACAAATTTAACAATAGATGTACAGGATTTGCTATAAAAATTACAAAATGCTGATTAAAAAAATCAAAGACCAAAATAAATGGAGACACGTACTATGTCAATCTAGCAGATATAAATTCTCCCAAAACAGATCTTAGGTTTAATGCAATTCCTATGAAAATCTTAACAAAGTATTTGAAGAAATGGACAAGTTTGTTTTAAAATTTGTAAGTAAAAGGCGAAAGATGTATGCAATCTGAAGAGAAACCAAAGTGTACATGGTGTGTGTGGGGCCATGGGGAAGACAGTGTAGCTCAGAGAAGACAAACAGGGATGCTGTGGCATCTTACTACACTGATGGACAGTGACTGCAATGGGGTATGGGGGGGGAGGGACTCAATAATAAGGGTGAATGTAATAACCACATTTTCTTGTGAAACCTTCATAAGAGTGTATATCAATGATACCTCAATAAAAAAAATGTGTAAGTAAAGACAAAAGCCTTAAAATAACTAAAGCCATATTGAAAAGTGAGTAAAACTCTACCCAGTATTAAGGTTTACAGTAATCAAGAGTGTGACATTAGCAGATGAAGACATATAGATCAATGGAATACAATAGAGAACCTAGAACTAAACCCTCACATATGTGCTTGATTTTTGACAAAAGTACAAAACAATTCAAATCATTCTTTCATATAACTTCATTTTTTCAGTTCTTCAACAACTATCCTCTAATCTGAAAAAACTATCTGTTCAATGTAAGATTTTCATCATCTTTTTTCTCTATCGCTAATGCCTCATCTTCCAACTAGATTGGACTATTCTACATTGTATTTCTTTTTGTTCAGTTTTACTCACAAAAATCACATAACCACTGAACACCTAAAATCATACCCCAAATCTTGTTAAGATGTGATTAGAAATGGAAAAGTTATCAGTAATTTGTATCTGGTAACTACTTTTAACTTAGCCTATAACTGAAATGTATTGCAGGTGACTTCAAGATGATACACCTAAAGTACATACGCTTGCATATTCAAACAATGAGCTATAGCCAACATCCCTATTCAATATTTTTGGTTTAAAATTAAGATGATGGTGGTCAGATGCAAAACCTATTGTGGGGATACTCAAATCATTTAATGAAAAATAATTTATGATGCTGAGCCTAAGGAGAGAACCTGTAAGTACTTGCGCATTCTCCCACCTTCTCCCTCACTGCTAGTATTCAAGTATTTTCTGATGTTATTTACATATAAATGAATAATACATGCAATGGCTATTACTTTGGTAATAAGAAATTTCACTTCCCAGTAATGATGCCCTTATAAGGTTCTCCCCATACTAAATCTGGACTGGATCATGCACTTAATATTGGCCATTGGAATATCGGCAAAAATAAAGAACAAAGAGTCATAAGAACTGGCACAGTGAGGCTTGTCCTCCTGAAATACTCCCCAGTGTAACCCAGCAGCCATGCTACAAAGAAGCTCAAGCTAATGAAGCAGAGAGACTAGTGGAAGGGAAGATGGGGAAGAGGAGGGAGAGGAAAGTCAGAGAATTTTGCCCAGCTTTCCTGTTCCAGCCATCCAGCTGAGACACCAGATTTATTAGTTAAGCCACCTTGGATGTTATAGGCAACAGATGACACATAAGCCCTGCTCAAATTTTAGAATCGAGCATAAATGTTTTAGCAATTAAATTCTGGAGTGAAGTAATATGTAAGTAATATATTCCATGTCAACCAATTAAGACATTCTTATTAGATAGTAAACAACCAATAAATGTCAGCAGTAATAACTGTTACTGTGAATAATCATTGTAAGACCCCTCCACCCCAAGGCATTGTTTTAGGTATTTGAGCTGCTCTTAAAGGCATTCTCTCATTCCCTAAGGGCCAATAAAGAAACAGGATTAAAGCAACTAGAAATTACTACTCCTCACTTTCCCTTTCTTCTTCCTAAATTACAGCTTCCTTTTTCTTTCTGTCTCTGTCAGTAATGTTTGTCTGGTTTCCCTGAGGTGGCTGATCAATGATCAAACCAATTCTAGCCTTTGGCTGTGCTCTTATTCTCAAGAACTACAGGCACCCACTTCAACCTCCCTCCAGAACACAGGTCAGTAATTAAGAGTTCAGTAGGACAGACTCTTCACTAACAGTCAAGAGTTCATACTTATTAAACTTGTAATTATTTTTTACCTGATAGAATCATTAGATTTTACCTGATAGAAACCTTACAGGCCAGAAGGGAGTGGCATGATGTATTTAATGCAATGAAAAAGAAGGGCCTCGAACCAAGAATACTCTACCCAGAAGGTTATCATTTAAATTTGAAGGAGGGATTAAACAATTTTCAGATAAGCAAAAGCTGAGATAATTTACCTCCCACAAACCACCTCTATGGTGCATTTTGGAGGGACTGCTATAGATAGAAGTGCTCCTAAGGCTAAATAGATGTCACCAGGGGAAATAAAAACCACAGCAAAGTAGAACAATTAATAACTAAGCAGATGCAAAATCAAATCAACTACCCCCAAAGTCAATCAAGGGATAGACAAAGAGTACAGAATATGATACCATATGATACCTAACATAAAAGAATGGAGGAGAAAGAAAAAGGACAAAAAAAAAAGAACCTTTAGGTTGTGTTTGTAATAGCATACGAAGTGAGTTAAAGTAGACTGTTAGATAATAAGAGAATAACCCTTGAAACTTTGGTTACCACGAATCTAAAGCCTGCAATGGCAATAAGTACATACCTATCAATAATCACCCTAAATGTAAATGGTCTGAATGCACCAATCAAAAGACATGGAGTCACTGAATGGATAAAAAAGCAAGACCGTCTATATCTTGCCTAAAAGACACTCACTTCAAATCTAAAGACACACACAGACTGCAAGTAAAGGGATGGAAAAAGAAATTTCATGCAACTAATAGGGAGAAAAAAACAGGTGTTGCAGTACTTGTATCACACAAAATAAGACTTTGAAACAAAGAAAGTAACAAGAGACAAAGAAGGACATTACACAATGATAAAGGCGTCAGTCCAACAACAGGATATAACTATTACATATATCTATGCACCCAACACAGTATCACCTACATATGTAAAACAAATACTAACAGAATTAAAGGGGGAAATAGAATGCCATGCATTCATTTTAGGAGACTTCAACACACCACTCACTCCAAAGGACAGATCAACCAGACAGAAAATTAGTAAAGAGACAGAGGCACTGAACAACAGATGGACCTAACAGACATCTACAGAACACTCCATCCAAAAGCAACAGGATACACATTCTTCTAAAGTGCACATGGAACATTTTCAAGAACAGATCATATACTAGGCCACAAAAAGAGCCTCAGTAAATTCAAAAAGACTGAAATTCTACTGGCCAGCTTCTCAGATCACAAAGGTATGAAACTAGAAATAAATTACACAAAGAAAATGAAAAAGCCCACAAACACATGGAGGCTTAATAACATGCTCCTAAATAATCAATGGATCAAGGACCAAATAAAAAGAGATCAAGCAATGTATGGTGACAAATGACAACAATAATTCAACACTGCAAAATCTATGGGACGCAACGAAGGCTGTGCTAAGAGGGAAGTATATTGCAATACAGGCCTACCTCAGGAAAGAAGAACAATCCCAAATGAACAGTCTAAACTCACAATTAATGAAACAGAAAAGGAGGAACAAATGAGACCCAAAGTCAGTAGAAGGAGGGACATAATAAAGATTAGAGCAGAAATATAATCAAGAAGAATAAAACAATAGAAAGAATCAATGAAAGCAGGAGACGGTTCTTCGAGAGAATAAACAAAATAGATAAACCCCTAAGCAGACTTATCAAGAAAAAGAGTCTACACACATAAACAGAATCAGAAATGAGAAAGGAAAAATCACTATGGACACCACAGAAATACAAAGAATTACGAGAGAATACTATGAATAATTACATGCTAACAAACTGGATAACCTAGAAAAAATGGACAACTTTCTAGAAAAACACAACCTTCCAAGGCAGAACCAGAAGAAATGGAAAATATGAATACACCAATTACCAGCAAGGAAATTAAACTGGAAATAAAAAAACTACCTAAGAACAAAACTCCTGGACCAGATGGTTTCACTGCTGAATTTTATCGAACATTTAGTGAAGAACTAATACCCATCGCTTTAACGTTTTCCAAAAAGTAGAAGAGGAGGGAATATACTCCCAAACTCATTCTACAAGGCCAACATCACTCTAATACCAAAACCAGGCAAAGACACCACAAAAAAATAAAATTACAGACCAATATCCCTGATGAACATAGATGCAAAAATACTCAACACAAAATTAGCAAACCAAATGCAAAAATACATCAAAAAGATCATCCATTATGATCAAGTGGGATTCATCCCAGGGATGCAAGGATGGTACAACATTCAAAAATCCATCAACATTATCCACCACATCAACTAAAAGGACAAAAAACACATGTCATCTCCATAGATGCTGAAAAAGCATTTGACAAAATTCAACCTCAATTCACGATAAAAACTCTCAACGAAATGGGTATAGAGAGCAAGTACCTCCACATAAGAAAGGCCACATATGACAAACCCACAGCCAACATTATGCTTAACAGCAAGAAGCTGAAAGATTCTCCTTTAAGATCGGGAACAAGACAAGGATGCCCACTCTCCCCACTTTTACTCAACATAGTTCTGGAGGTCCTAGCCATGGCCATCAGACAACACAAAGAAGTAAAAGGCCCAGATAGGCAAGGAAGAAGTTAAACTGTCACTGTTTGCAGATGACATGATCTTGTACACAAAAAACCCTAAAGAATCCACTCCAAAAATACAAGATCTAATATCTCAATTCAGCAAATTTGGGGGATACAAAATCAACACACAGAAATCTGTTGCATTCCTACATACTAATGATGAACTAGCAGAAAGAGAAATCCAGAAAACAATTTCATTCACAATTGCATCAAAAAGAATAAAATACCTAGGAATAAACCTAACGAAGGAAGTGAAAGACCTACACCCTGAAAACTACAAGACATTCATGAGAGAAATTAAAGAAGATACCAATAAATGGAAACTCATCCCATGCTCATGGATAGGAAGATTTAATATTGTCAAAATGGCCATCCTGCCTAAAGCAATCTACAGATTCAGTACAATCCCTATCAAAATACCAATGGCATTCTTCAATGAACTAGAATAAATAGTTCTAAAATTCATATGGAACCACAAAAGAACCCAAATAGCCAAAGCAATCCTGAGAAGGAAGAATAAAGCAGGGGGAATTAAACTCCCCAACTTCAAGATCTACTACAAAGCCACAGTAATCAAGACAATTTGATAGTGGCACAAGGACAGACCCATAGACCAGTAGAACAGAATAGAGAGTCCAGATATTAACCAAGCATACATGGTCAATTAATATATGATAAAGAAGCCTTGGATATACAATGGGGAAATGACAGCCTCTTCAACAGCTGGTGTTGGCAAAACTGAACAGCTACATGCAACAGAATGAAACTGGATTATTGTCTAACCCCATACACAGAAGTAAACTCAAAATGGATCAAAGATCTGATGTAAGTCGTGAAACCATAAAACTCTTAGAAGGAAACACAGACAAAAATCTCTTGAATATAAACATGAGCAACTTTTTCCTGAAAACATCTCCTCAGGCAAGGGAAACAAAATAAAAAATGAACAAATGGAACTACATCATGCGAAAAAGCTTCTGTACAGCAAAGGACACTATCAGCAGAACAAAAAGGCATCCTACAGTATGGGAGAATATATTTGTAAATGACATATCTGACAAGGGGTTAACATCCAAAATATATAAAGAACTCAACCCTATTAAAAAATGGGCAGAGAATATGAACAGACAATTTTTCAAAGAAGAAATTCATATTGCCAACAGGCACATGAAAAGATGCTTCACATCTCTAATTATCAGAGAAATGCAATTTAAAACCACAATGAGATATCACCTCACACCAGTTAGGATGACCAACATAGAAAAGACTAGGAACAACAAATACTGGTGAGGATGCAGAGAAAGGGGAACCCTCCTACACTGCTGGTGGGAATGTAAACTAGTTCAACCATTGTGGAAAGCAGTATGGAGGTTCCTCAAAAAACTCAAAATAGACATACCACTTGACCCTGGAATTCCATTCCTAGGAATTTACCCTAAGAATACAGGAGCCCAGTTTGAAAAAGACATATGCACCCCTATGTTTATTGCAGCACTATTTACAATAGCCAAGAAATGGAAGCAACCTAAGTGTCCATCAGTAGGTTAATGGATAAAGATGTGTTGCATATACACAATGGAGTATTATTCAGCCATAAGAAGAAAACAAATCCTACCAGTTCCAACAACATGGATGGAGCTAGACGATATTATGCTCAGTGAAATAAGCCAGGCGGAGAAAGACAAGTACCAAATGGTTTCAGTCATCTGTGGAGCATAAGAACAAAGCAAAAACTAAAGGAACAAAACAGCAGCAGACTCACAGAACCCAAGAATGGACTAACAGTTGCCACAGGGAAAGGGACTGGCAGGAGTGGATGGGAAGAGAGGGATTAGGGGAATAAGGGGCATTACGATTAGCACAAATAAAGGGGGGGGCACGGGGAAGGCAGTATAGCACAGAGAAGACAAGTAGTGATTCTATAGCATCTTACTATGCTGATGGACAGCGACTGTAATGGGGTATGTGGTGGGAACTTGATAATGGGGGGAATCTAGTAATCATAATGTTGCTCATGTAATTGTATATTAAGGATACCAAAATTAAATTAAATTAAATTAAATTTTTAAAAAATGCTTTCATCTGAGCTTTCAGGGAGTAGTAATCACTAATCACAGATCACTATAACAAATAATAAAGAAAAAGGTTGAAATACTTTGAGAATTACCAAAGTGTGACATAGACATAAAGTGAGCAAATGCTGCTGGAAAAATGGCACCGAAAGACTAGTCCGACATAAGATTGCCACAAACCTCCAATTTGTAAAAACAAAAAACAAACAAAGAAAAAAACAGTATCTTCAAAGCAAAACAAACAAGATATGCCTGCAGTTGGCTAACTAACCTCCTACTAGATCTAAAACTATCCTGGGAGACTCATTGAGAAAGGGGTGTTCTGTATTCCTTAAATTAAGCACCTTACTACATTGCTCTACTACTCAAGTATGGCAAAAATATCTGGGTACTGGTCAGCAACCACCCTGTCCGTAACTAATTTTTGCAATTCTCAACCCCACCCCCTTTTTTATTAAGAAATAATGACTCCCCAATAATCATAATGTAATTAGTGACAAAGTTAATGAATGCTACACATCCTAATATTAACCTTTAACAATTATTTGACTTAATTAAGAATGATTTTACTTTTGTAGAGACAGTAAGATGAATTTTGGGGGGAAAAGAAAACTATTTTATTTACATTCCTTTTTTCTTTGTCCTTTAATTTGTATATTAGATTCTGGGTAGAATCTAGGACAGATGCCAGGCAAAAACTAAAAGCCTGATAGAGACTACAGCAAATTGGAGTACACAGAACTCACCTAAAAGGGGCAACCACTACTCAGCTTTAGTAAACTGCTCTCAAGCAGAAACAGCAGCCAGATAGTGCCAAGTCCTGTGATTTTTCAAGTGGTGCTAGAAATCAAGACTTATTAAATGTGAAGTCCTCCTATTTTTAAATGGTGGTCTCCTATTTTTATTTATATTCTATATAATTGAAGGTGGACTAAAGAAGCAATACTCCTTTACTATCACCCCTCATCTCTAGAGAAGAGAGAAAGAAATAATGAGGACCATGATAAGAAGCTCCATTAAATTACAAGAAGTTACCAGTGACAAACTCTTTTAATTTTTCTCTATCTTGAAAAAGAAATCTATTAGTAGTTGTAGATCTAGAACCTTCTTAGCATAAAAATATATGGACAGAATTTTTTAATAAAAATTTACCCTCAAAGCTTGCAAAAAAGGAAAATATTCAAATATATGTAATAGTTAAAATTACACAAACTTTTCCAGCCTTAACCAAGCCGACTGTAATAGACATGAGATAAATGATTCATCATGCACACAAAAAATGTATTTACACTGGTCTATCTATCTACATATCTCTTTATTGTCACTTGATTCTCCTGTGACCAACGGTAGCAAACTAGCTGGATACAAGGTTGAATTCTGTGACCAGGGAACCCTAGCCTGACAAATCACAGTGGACTCAATCCTGTGAGTAAACCATGCTATCAATAACTAAGGTGTCCAGTCACTAGTAATCAAATATTTAGTCCAAAAACATTTCTTCAATACTTTTACAAAAGATTTGTTACTAAGTTAACAAATTAAGGCTTTTTCCTTTCATTTAAAAATAGGAATTTATAGAAAACTCTTGAATTCCATCTCTAAACCTACTTAGCCTCCTGGAAGCCTTTATGAAGTTAAAATTAAAATGGTTAATATAATTAATCATGGTAGGCAGGCCTTTCAAGTTTAAAACATTCTCTAAAATAGCTATTAGTAAGGGAGTCCCTCTACCAATAGAATTAAGCAATTTAATGACAATAAAATTATATTATTATTGTGGAATACTATTTATTTATTGAACACTTACTATGTGCCAGGCACTGTGCTGAATATGTTCAGGGTTCTCATTAAACCTTAAAAACGACGTATGAGGGAGGTACCATTATTATCCCCATTTTACAGATGGGGAAACTGACCTTTCCAAGATCACACAGCTAGTAAGTGGCAGAGTCAGGATTCCAACCCAAATCTTGTCTAACTTCAGAATTTGCACGCTTAACCACTACACTGTATTGCCTCCAGTGACTCTGGGTTGATATCTAAGATAAAGAAAAGAGGGAAATTTGTACTTCTCAGTGGCAGATTTAAAAAACATACTAGAAATGGAGGATAATTTTAGGACATGAACAATTCTCATATAATACTCATACAAATATTTTTATTCCCAAATACATATAATGATGAAAATCCCACACAATAGACTTCTCACAAACACAATTTTTCCTTAGCACACATTCATGTTTATTAAAAAATGTAATGGAAACACTCTATATTTTTTGCTGAATGTTGCTGTGACTCTAAAACTGTTCTACTGAATAAATTCTATTTTAAAAAACCTTATAACTACAATATACTAAGTATGCCTAATTCAATTCAGTTATGAACTGGTTTAAGACTATTATTCTTTCAGCATAAAAAGTTGCACGTTATTATAACCACAGTGGTGAGCATGTAGTGCATACTTAATATTTAACTGATTTTTTCCAAAAGGCATGAAGGTGTATAAACAGTTCTGTAAATTCTAATTTTTACCACTCCCAGAACACCTTCAGAAAAGTCTGCGACACACAGACACTGCATAAGTTGGAATTAAATAAAAATATTGAACAATACAAAAGGAACCCAATACCCCTATACAATGACTGACATATGAGTAGCCTTAGATTTCCACCTTAAGCATCAGAATACGTAGCCTTAAGTCAAAAATGGGTTACTATTACAGAAACTCTTCCTAATTTTTTTTAAGTCCTTTATAAATCCTCCAAAGAACCTTATCCAAAAAAATGTTTTTTTCAATTGTTCAATGACTCTCAAAGTATGAATCAAATCTTTTTTTCCCTGATACTCACCTAACTTATCGAAATTCTAAACTGATGTGAGGGAGCTATAAACACTTCTTTTTTTGTTTGTTTGGCAACTATTACCACTTGCCATCAAAATGTTCCTCTCCCTCAAGGTCCACCTTGGTCTATAAATACATACCTAAGTGCACTTATGAAAAGAACAAATAAGGGGAAAGTAGTAACTTTCTTTGTAAAAGTCATTTGTCTATACAGTCTGCAGGAGCTGTCAAAATTAATTTTCAAACAGAATACTGTATTGGCCACCAACAAAGAGTTAAAGGGAAGCAAGTTATTTTCTTGTACTTCAAAATTGTACTTAAAAAGTCTTAACTATAAAAGATTACACTCATGTTACAGCTCTTGGAGTATGGGTCCTTAACGACACCTGCAATGTACAGAACTTCTTTCCTTTCTCCCTGACCCAAGTTTTCCTAAGTGATACAAACACTTCTCTGCATCACAATGCTTTCAATGGGCAAAAGCTGGGGTATGCAGACAACAAAAACTATGCGTTCTGGCCCATGTCTGTTTCAAAAGGCATAAATACAATACCCAAATACTTGTACTCAAAGTTTCTCACTAATCATTTAGCTTCAACAAGGAACACATACAGGTTAACACAGACTATGAATGCCTCGGTAGCTGCAAGCTCAGCTGAATCGCAGGACGCCACCTCAATTTGGAAGGGGCAGAACCATATCCGGTTCTCGCTGGATGCGTATTTTCCCAAGCTTCCCATCTTAAAAACTTTACATCTTCCCAGAGGAGCAATAAATACACAAAGACGCCAGGGAGTATGCCTGTAGGGAAGATGAGTGATCAAATTAAATCCCTAAGCATGGAACCTGAAGCTTCAAAACTTTTCAGAACAAATCACGGCTGCAAAAGTGAGGTGTGTTTTCTCATTTCTTTCCAGGAGCCAGCTTTCCCAGTCCCCGAACAGCGGTCTTCACTTACTGGTTAGTCGGAGGAGCGGTCAGCGGGATGGCCACCTCTTCCTCCTCGTATTCTGGTCCATCCAGAGAGTCACCTTCGTCCACTGTTCCCAGGCCAGCGCCCAAAGGGGGCAGCTGAGGCGGCGGCGGTAGAGGAGGGAATCCTCCGCCAGCTCCGAAGGTGTCAGCGGGCAACGAGGTGGTCCCCTTGGTGAGATCCATCTCCCCGCCGGGCCCGGGGGCGACGGCACCCGCCCCGCCGGTCGGAACACCTCCCCATGACAGTCCGGCTACCCCCGGGGCTCCCGCCACAGACCCGGCTCCTAGGCACCCCGAGCCCGGAGCGGCTCCGCCACCCAGCGTGCTGGCCCCTCCGGCCTCCGCCAGCCCCGGGTAGGGGGCGGCTGCCACAGGCGGGGCCGCGGCTATTTTCACCCGACACACCGCCGGGTAGGCATTCGAGCCCGCGGCCGCGCTGCCTCCTGCTGCCCCGGCGGTCACCGGGCCGCCCTCCTCACTGCCGGCCTCGGCCGCCATCATGGTGAAGCCCGCTCTCCTCTGCCCTACCCTGCCCGCCCGGGAGCCCCGGGGGCCAGCAGGCCCGGGCTCCGAGCCGCCCCACCCAGGCGCGTCCCCCCTTCAGCACCCCAGGCGGAGGAAACAACAACAAAAGGAGAGAGCCCGCCGCCGCGCCCCCTCCTCGGGCCGCAGCCCAGACTCCGAAGCTGCCCGGGTTACGGGAAGCGAACTGGGCAAAAAACACAACGCCTGCACAAACGCCGCCCAGACCTTCACCCTACACACCCACACTCACGCACACACACATGCACAGAGGCGAGAAACTTCCTGGCTACACTAAAGAGGAAGGGAAGCACAAGGGAAGCGGCTGGGGCGGCTGCCGCTCCTTCAGCCGCCGCCGCCGCTTCTTCACCACCCCAGTTCCTGCCGCCCCCACCGCAGCCACCGCCGGTGCCGCTGCTGGGGCTGGAGCCGCTGCACCCGCTCCATCCTCTACCGGGCTGGAGATGGGAGGGGTGGGGTGAAAAGAGGAAGGGGGGCGGGGTGGTGGGGAAATCGACTGAACTGCTCCCAACCTGGAGCGCTCAGCGAAATTGACCGAGAGAAAGAAAGGCGGGGCAAGGGAGGAGGAGCGGAGGGGAGGAAGGGCGGTGGAGGAGAAGGCCGCCTCTGCGCAGGCGCGTTCCCGGCGCCGGGGGGTTGCACTGGGCCCGGAGAGGAAAAGGCAGAGTCGGGAGGAAGGGAAGCGGCGTGTGCCCGGCAGCGCGCGCTGGGCAGCTCCAGTGTGAGCGCGTGGCGGCGCAGCCGCTCTCCCGTAGGTTCTGCCGCCGGCGCGCGCCTGGGCTTTGTCCAGTGGGCCGGTGGGGCAGAGGAGAGGACTGGGAACCTGAGCACGCGGCCGCCCAGCACCGTGAGAGCAGGAGAGACGAGAGGGACGAGGGGCGGAGAGGAGGATAAAGGGAAGGGGAAAGGGAAAGGAAGATGCCGCGAAGCCAGTTCCCTGCTTTCAGACCCATAGAGAAAACACCCTTAGCCGGCGGCGCAGAAACCCAGAACTGGTCGAGGCCCAGGGATCAGGGAGAGGAAATGCTTCGAAAGTTGACGCGGTACTGTTAAGGTTTAATTTTCATTGCATAATATAAATCACTATATAACTTAAAAATTAAAGAGTAAAATGAAATCTAAGTGATGAAACAAAAGAAAACCAAATAGATAA
Organism: Manis pentadactyla; assembly: GCF_030020395.1. Classification (NCBI taxonomy): domain Eukaryota; kingdom Metazoa; phylum Chordata; class Mammalia; order Pholidota; family Manidae; genus Manis; species Manis pentadactyla. Next base: position 73,442,383 of record NC_080020.1, read on the forward strand.
AGGAGAACAAATGGGGAGAGCTAAGAATTTTGGTAGAAATAGTGGTTGTAAAATCAGATTCCTAAGACTACACGTTTTATTTTCTGCAACAGGCTCTCTTAACTACTGACGCGAACGCATTTACCTGTGCCACACTGCAAATCCTTTGGAAGTGTGGAGTGGAGGGGTGTCTCAGACGACACGAATCAACGCACCTTTGTCCACGGCAGGGCAAGCTGCATGATCACGTGAGACCGCATAAAGCATCTCTAAGGCAAATGTCAAGAAGATCCCAAAGTGCCAGTTATGATGATGTCTTGTTTCAAAAATCGTCAGTAAAATGAAATCTCACCTTTAATATAGCCAGAGATGGGTTTTGTCTTTTATACTGGAATATATAAACCATTACATGCATTCATATAAGTGGAATAGAAAAATTATTCCCATTGTTTGAAATTACAGGATCAGATACTTTGCCCTTTTAGATTCATGTATTGTTCTTACCTTTTAAATGCTCTGAAGAGGAATCCCACATTAAATACCATTAAGTCATGATCATTTAGATCAATATATTCTCTGCTAAGGATGATCAATATGGGAGCATACTGGGGATTGGAAGGGTCTATAATAGAGGCCCAAGAAAAAAGGAAAAGACTACTGACAGAGGTGCCACGTGCGCTCCACACGTTTTGCTTTACTTTAGAAGTCTGGGTAAGTTCTGGGAATTAGAATGATGAGTTTGCAAAATCAGTGACAAATTTAAACAAACAGTAATCCTAGGGACTACACTGTGTTTACCTATTATGCAGTGTACCACTTCGGAGAGTGAAGATGGACACGTCCAAGAACGGTCTCAGACCATCTTTATACTGGGAACTTGTTAGAAATGTAAATTCTTGGGGCCCACCCCACACCCTCTAAATCAGAAACTGTGCAACAACCTATGTGTCAACAAGCCCTCCAAGCTTACACTTTGACATTTAAGCACCACTGCAGTATATTATGCTAAGCAAGAAGGAGATATGCAATATGTAAAAATGGTTTTGAAAGAGCAAACAGATGAGGAAGTCAACCCGATGTCATCCATTAGGTAGGTGGGTAGGATATGTAGGTAAGCCTGGGGTGCTAAGCCCTCTGCTATTCTGGAAGAAGAGACCGTCCTAGTGCCTATTCCATCCACTGCCAAAAAATTTTCATGTAGACTGATCTTGAAAACCTATAGTATGTTAGCATCTCAGTCCTGCAACACTCCCACCCCAGTTACCACGATCAGTCTTTGAATGTAGGATATTGAACCCACAGGTTATCACCACTGATCTTCCCTTAAGTGTTCACACATCATGAGTATGCTGCCTGAGATTCTAGGTCAGGTTCATCACTCTAATTCCCAGAATAACCTCCTCCTACTTTTGAAATTGTTTAGGAATTAAAAACCAATATTTACTGCAGTCTGACACCAATTATATACTGAGATCTACTGTTTTCTATGTTCTAAAAGACACATACTTTTAGGTGTATGAATCTATAAAACTATACTGCAAATACAACCTTTGATCTATCCTGTTGCCGAGCCCAGTGCTATGCATCCTGGCCAACTGCTTTGAACAGATCATCCTTTTAACAAATACTGGATTAGATCAACTCATGTCGTTGGACATCAATTGCTCAACTAGTAAGAAAGACCTGCCATGTCTATTTATATATCAACCTAATATCAGTATCCTACTTTATATTCAGTCTTAGACTTTTACTGTCCTTTTTATCCAGAGATCACTGTGTATTTTTGATGAAGTGTTTTCAAATATTTTATAGACTCCTTTTATTGGGCAGATCTGGGCTTTGATCTTTACTATTCCTTGTGTACTTCTTTTACCTCAAATCAGTCTTCTACCATCAATGAATTTTTATTTTTTTCAAAAGGGTTATATGTTTCTACCTTCTTAATTTTTTTCTATTGCCCTTTTTCTTTTTCAACTCACCTTGGTCTTCTGCCCATCTCTCATTTATAGCCTCATGTTCTTTTTTCCTGCCAATTCACCCCTCAAGTTTCATGGAGTTTCATGAGTCAAAACTGAAGAACAATTTTTTTTTAAACTATAAAATATCTATGTGGAGAGAGGCATTACAGGAATTCTCCAGGAATTGGTGTTAGGTGTGGTGTTATGTAACATCAGTTAACAAAGGGAAGTAAACAGTCTGTTAATTAAATTCACAGATAATATTAAACAGGAGGTTCTGAAAAACAGAACAATATACAAAAGAGGAAAATTCAAGTAACTTATACCTTTAGTAAAACATCTTTAATATCTGTGATTTAAGAAAAGTTTCTTCAGATATTGAATTAAATATAGTTTTTAATGAAAAAATAATCAAAGGTTGGGCAAAGACTTGCAAATGAAAATGATCTGGACATTTAATTTTTAAAAATTGGCTCATTCTGATTTTATTGGAAACTCAAATATGAATGTAATACATTCTAAAATATTTTGTAGTGATGCCTCAATATATGAAAAGGTAATTCTGAGGGAGTAATACAATTTTAGAGAACCTCAAGGCGCTTAGAGCAAATATATGAGTAGATTCTGAGGGGAAGACTTACCAGGACATGATAAAGAGCTGTGTCTGAAGACTCCCACCTTGTGTTTCATGTCCTAGTTCTTACTCAGCTATATAAATAGGTTTCCAAGTTTATCTAAATGGTGTCAAAAGGTTTTCATTTACTCAAAAATTTTGAAGGGAAGCCTTTACTCCTGACCCCTAATATCTCTACTGTGATTGTTAACCTCATCTTAAAATCTTTAAGAGCATAAATTTTCTTTTTAGGGAGATGTTTTGAGAAAATAACATTGAGGTACAGGTTAAAAGGAATTATTTTAATTAAAAAGTAAATAACTGCAGAGATTATAGTATGTGATATAGCTGAATACCATTTATGAAAATTATAAGCACTCTGGAGAAATTAAACACTGATCTCTGAGGCTGTAAAATAAACATCAAAGAAATTATTAGGAGCCCTCTTGAAACATGCAAACTTATATATGGTTAAAGGAGTGTAGAACAGTTGGATCTTAATATTCCTATTCTTGAAAGAATAGAAAAACTGTATTTTTTATTATTTAATTTATCCTATTCTTCTAGATTTATTTTGCTGATTCCCCTTCATTATTCCTAGTCTTTCTTTGCCCTCTATTTTCCTTTGACTAGGAACATTGCATATTTCCTGTCTGTTCCCTGGTTACTTTACGTGATGTAGTGCCCCGTGGTAGAAGTAAAAGCGAAAAAGGAAGAGGAATGGTTTCAGGGCAAGGGAAGTGAGGGAGTCAGAGTGAGTAGGACTCCAGTTCATATTTTCCATATTATTACACTCTCAATCTTTGCCTATGTCAGCAACAATTTAAATACCTGAAGCTCATTCATGGAATCCAACTAATGTTTGGCCTCTTCACCATAGGGATCCTGCTGAGTCTCTAGCCCTGGCTGCATTCTCAGGTCCACCTGAGTGTCTCCTGGTAACCCCTTCATCTCTGACTTCAGGTAGCACATCTAATACACAAGCCCCTTTAACAGTCTTCAAAATAGCTGTACAATTAAAGGGCTAAGTGGAGCTTTGAGTTGAGATAATTATAGATAAAATAAGGTGAGTTTTAAGTACATCAGGAGAAATTTTGAGTAAGATAATTTTACTAAACCAAAACTACCTTTCTAAGATATTTCTAACTATAATTATTTCTCAATTCACGTGCTCTTTTGAAGAAATTTGCAACTCCACCTGTTATCTTAACACAGCTTTTTTAGTTTTTGGCTTGCTCTTCATTCTTTATCTAATTGTTAAAATAACAATAAAATATTATACATAGTGTAACAGTAATTTCCAGACTTGGGGGTTTTACAAACCACTAAATGTTCAATGTTCAACAAAATTGAAAGACTATTAAATTGTTATGAATTCACTAACTTTAAATTTTATGAAGTGAGGAGTATTTTTTTGTTGTTAGTAACTATCATTTCCTACCACTGCACTTTGTAAAAGGGAAGGACATTTCAAGGCAGAGAAAGGGAGAGAGAACAAGAGGGAAAAGAAGGAAGGGAGGGAGGGAGGAAGAAAAAGGAAAAAAGAAAATAAGAGAAGGTAAGGAGGAGGAAGGGAGGGAGGGCAAAAAAAGAAAAAGGAAGGAAATAATCCAGAAAAAAAAAATCTTTTGAATTACATAAATTTAGTTTCATGAACTATGCATCATATTTTATGTCCTTTTTTATTGTTCCATGGATTTATTAAAAATTCGCCTTGGTTTGCTGACCAGGTATCTTAGTTTGGGTTTCCCCAGAAGCAGACTCTGAAACTAGGACCTGCATATTAAGTGGTTTATTTGGGAGGTAACTCCAGGAAATTTTAATAAGAAAGAAGGGAAGGGAAGGAAGCCAATACAGGATGTGTTGCTAAGACCAACTAGGACTCATTTCCAATGGGGAGCTTTGAAAGAGAGCTCAGAACCCCCAAGATTTGTCACACGTGATGGACAAAGAAACTGGGTTTTACTCACCAGCTCCCATTTATCACTGGTCAAGGGCTGCTCCTGCAATCATCTCCTCTCTAATATCTCCACACTGCCCTGTGTACAGGTGGAGTGTCTCCATGGCGAGAGACAGTCCTCCAGGTAGAGTGTGTGGATAAAGTGAAGGTTCACGTGGCCAGGATTCGCACCTGGCCCTGGTTGGCTAGCTCACTGCACACGTGTGGGCAATACGTTGTTATTGGCTTTACATAAAGAGCTCCACCCAGTGCTCTGGGTGAAATGGTGGCAAGGCTGCAGGAGAGCAGAGGCTGGAGTGGTGGTAGCACCGAGGACAGAGACCGAGACGGCTGCATGGGCAGAGAGGCCCAGAGGCAGACACCGGCTTGCTGTGTGCAGACTCGCTCTGAGTGGACAGGACTCTAGTGATCGACCTGCCACAGTGAGAGTAAAGTTGGGTATAATCCTTTCACCCCAAGAATGTTCTACTGTCATTTCTTTGGTCAAATTAAATCCATAGTGAACTTGCCCAGGGCTGAAATCCATTGGCAAGGCAAGAGTTACCAGTGTTTGCAGTGAGTGGCCACTGCCCGTACAGAGTAGGTAAGTGTCAAGGGGGTGCAGGCTTTGCATGACAGTAGCTACTACATAGGGTTTGAGAACCACTGTGATGAAGAACTTATTTCTGTTAAATATAGGTACTGTGGAATGCTACTGGTTATATTTGAGCCACTTTATGTTTAATTTAGCCTATTCCTGGACCTACTAAAAGGCTATTTAGCACAGTTGGCTAAGAAACTTATTCAGTTTTAGTCATGGTGTGATTGGGATAAGAACTCATCACATCCCAGTAATCGGTATTATACTGTGGCAATGCTGTCCACAGGCAGTGGTTTTCTAAGACAATCTATTTAGTGCTTGATTCCAAATGTAATTCCCTTTTTTTTTAACATGTACTTTGAGCTAGATAGTAAAAGCAAAAGTGATTGTGCCTTGGATATAAAATAGTTTAATGATCACTAAATTGGAAAGACTCAAGAACAACTTACGAATATTACAACCGCATTTTTGAAGGAATAATTCTATAATATATTTTATTAAAAGTTGTCCAAAATTCATGCCTTATATTTGTAGAAAAATTTTAAATTGTCAAACTGCTTTCTTGTGCACTCTCTTCCACAACTCTGAGAAAGTATGACAATATTATTATTCTCAATTGACAGATCTGTTAGCTTTTGAGCTCCAAAGGTGTGGTCAATTCACTCAAGTGATGAAAGTTTATTGTAAGGATTCCTAGGTACGTAAGGCAGAATGAGAAAACTCCACAATAAAACGTCTGGTCTCACTGGGAACTGTAATGTCTTTCATTGTTCAGGATCCAGAGGCAGTTCTGGGGAACTAACAGGCATGCTTGTGGTCATGACTGAAGAATGGGGACCATGTTATTAACTCCTTCAGTTGGTGACACTGTTCCCATGACTCAAAGGCTCTGTCACTGCTTTGTTCTGTTTCTCTGCTCCACATAGCCACTGTTTCTACGATCCTGACACAGCCCCAGTACCATCAACCCATCTCTGCACACCTCTGTCCCTCATGATTCCTGCTTACTCATGGCTTCTACTACTTCTTTGCTTCTACTTACAAATATTTATTAAATGCCAGGGAAACAATGGTGAGCCAAAATAGGCATGCTCGGGGAACATACAATTTAGAGAGAGGCAGACATTTAATCAACTAGTCGTATAAATAAATGCAGCACTTAACACTAAGATAGATTATACCCAGAAAAGAAAAATTAAACTGACTTGAAATCTGTATGGTTTTTATAGTCCCTTGACAGAGTCTTTGTTGAGTGTTTGTAGAGTCTTACAGTATAATAATGCAGAGGGTAAATCAGCCCCAAACCTGAGATGCTGGGACAAATAGACTGAATTTAAAGCGCTCCTCTACAACTGCTAAGTCTGTAACTCTGGTCAAGTTGCTCACCCTCTCTCAAACATGTTTTATATATGGATAGCAACAGCTCTTGGCTTAATTTGGGTCCTCCCAGAAGCAGACCCTGAGACTAGAATTGGATTGTAAGTTATTTGGGAGGTGATCCCAAGAAGCTCCTTTGCAGAGAGGGGAAGTGAAACAGGGAGGGAAAGGAAGCCAATAAAAGGTGTGTCATCAAACTGGTAATCATGTGGACAAGGGGTGAGAGCTCAATTCCATGGGGGGAACTGTGGGAAACCATGTTTGCTATGTCTCAGAGTTATCCTGCATGAGGAGTGAGGAAGCTGAGGGGACTTATCCTCCAACTCCTGTATTGGTGAAAGCTGCTCCTAGATTCTTTAACTCCCTGCACTTCTGAGATGTGCCATGCTCACAGGAGGGAAAAAGCTCCCACACAAGTAGTCTGAACTCCATGGCCATGCACTAAAATTGTGAGTCACAAGGGAATATAGGTGGAGTTCTGACAGCTTCCACACCTACCTTTGGAAGGTTTTTATGAGGATTTGAGATAAAGAGATAGTGGAACAAAGTAGGAGCTAAGTAAAAAGGGCTTGTTGAGAGGACGAGATACACACTCAGGAGATGGAAACATTATAAAACACTACAATGTAAAATTCAATGTATAATTGTTAACATGTATTAACATGTTCGATTATTTCAGTGGCAATTCAGAGGAGTCATATAGTTTGTGTCCTAAAGAAAAGGGCAACATTTGTCCTTGAGCTTCAGTTAACTCTATTAACTCTTTTAACAGTGGAAAGAAGAGGGACTGGATCTCCCAGGAAAGGAGAAAAAGACAAGTGAGAGGACAAGATGAAAATTTTTCTGTATTAGGGAAGGAAGAAGCCAAACTTATTAGTGCAGAGAATTCACAATCAGAAAAGAAGTTGAAGATACAGTTGTAGGTTCTGACAAAGTTATGGGAGTTTTTAAAAACTAATCAGACGCATTTGGATTTTATCATGGGGCAAACAGGCAGCGGCTGAAGATTATTGAATAAGGAAAACCATCATGGAAACAAAAATCTAAGGATGAACACTGAGACTCATCTTAAAAAGGACATTGGAGTCTAGTGTACATTCCACCCAATACAAAAGGCCTCTCTAGAAAGTCTGTGACAATGAAAACGTGAGCATTTTCAGTGATTTGATGTTCTTATGATGTGGCATATCTGTCAGTGTTAGAAAGTGCTTCCCTTCATGGAGCAGAAATGTGCTCCAGGTGACTTTCTGGTTTACGTTTCTAAATTTATATGAAACACAGAGCCCTTAAAATCCTTGAAGATAGCTAACAAGTCCACCAAGACATCTTAAATTCTAAATGTTGGGAGTAACCCTGGCTTTTTTCACTACCTACTGCTCTTCCTAAATAAGTTAATCTAGATCCATGATTTTAAATAGCATATATACGCAGATGACTCCCAAATTAGTATCTCCAAACCCAGCCTCTCAATTCAACTGCACCATGACATGTCCATCAGAATATCTCATGTCCAAAACAGAATCCATGAATTAACTACACATAAACCACCCCCAAGTATGCTCATATTGTAAGTGGTATCCTAGAAGCCAAAAACCTAGATAGCATTGATTCCTTTTTTTCTCTCAAATCCCACATTTACTTCATCAATGCATCCTGTCAGCTCTGTCTTCAAAATATATCTTGTATTTGATTACATTTCAGTCCTATTTGCTACCACCCCAGCTAACCCACTAACATCTCTTACCTAGACTTCTATGATAGAATCTTCTAGCAGTCCCCCTGCTTCCACTTTCACTCCTCTTGCCTAGTCTACGCATATTAGCCAGAATAACCTTTTTAAAATGTAAGTCAACTCCCCTCATATCCCTTTTTAAAGCCTTCCCATCACACATAATAAAAGTCAAGCTTCTCTCCAATCTATAAGGCTCTACACATGACCTCTGCCTCTCTCACAAGCCTCAACTCCAATGCGCACCTCCACCCCTCTAACTATAGTCCTGTCATACTAAATGTCTTGCAGTGTCCTGAACGTTCCAAGCAGCCTGCTATCTCAGAGCTATTAGCTTACTACAACTTTTGCATGACATACTCTTCAACAAAAGTTTGCCTGGCTTGCTTCCTCCCTTCCTTGAAGTCTGCTCAAACATCATATCCTCATAAAGTTCTTTACAGACCACTCTAATCACAAAACTCCCCAGTTACACTGTTTGATTTTTCTTCTTAGTGCTTTTCAGTTCTTGAAGTGATGGCATATGTTTGTTTGCTTGCTTGTTTATCATCTACCCCAACAAAGAGATTCTAAGCTTCACAAGTGCATGATTTCTGCCTATATTAACTGCTATATTCCTCTTGCCTAGGATGGTGTCTGACACATAGTAAGTGCTCAATAAATTTCTTTGGAGGGAAAAAAGAATAGAAAAAAAGGAAGGAAAAATGAAGGAAGGAAGGAAATAAAGAAGGAATTCGAATTCTTGACAATTCACATCCTACTGTTAAAAAATATTTTTACAGCAATTACTATTTAAGTATTTTCCCTATGAATGTTCATCAAGTCACATCTCCCCACTGCTGTGTGTGCAATTTATAGTATTTAATCTATAAATTCTTTTTGTTTGTGTTGAATATTTCAAGCTTTCAAGAATTTTTTTTAAAAAAACTACACTATATAATACAATATATTGACTACTTGTTCTACCTTTTTACTGTCTATGATGGTTAAATTTATGTGTCTGCTTGTCTAGGCTATGCTACCCAGTTATTTTATTAAATACTATATAGCTGGTGCTGCAAAGGTATTTTGAAGATGTGGTTATCAATTAACCACAATAAGTAAAGGAGATTACCCTCAATAATGTGGGCCTCATCTAATCAGTTGAAGGCCTTAAGAGCAAACACAGATTTCCTGGAGAAAAAATTCTGCCTCAGGACTATAGACTCAATTGTCCTACCAAATTTCCATCTTGCTGGCCTGCCCTACAGATTGCAAACTTGCCAGCTCCATAATTATGTACGTAAATTCCTTAAAAAACTTTCTCTTTCTCTCTCTCTGAGATACATAGAGATAAAGAAACATATAGATAGAAATCTCTTTGGAGAAATAGATATAGATATTATCTATAGATAATTATAGGTTATAGATAGGTAAAGTTATCTATTTATCTATCTATCTATCTATCGATCTATCAATCTATCTATCTATCTATCTACCTCCTACTGTTCCTATTTCTCTAGAGAACCCTAACTGATACAGTATCCAATTATGTGAAAAGCAGATCATGCATATTATCACTCAAATTCAAATCAGTAATACAATGAACAGAACAAGTACAAAGCTAGCAACTTCTTTATGTGGACATGAATCCATTATTAAATACTATTTAGGTGTATTTGTTCAATAAGCAATAAATTCTCTCAACCTACCTTTATTGTATTTCCATGTATATTATAAGTGATTTTTGAAAATACCTTGCTAATTTTAAAAAGAATGTCTCCGGAGCATTTTTTCTATCAATTTAATAACCTTACCAAAAAGTAAAATAAAGAAGAGCTTGGTATATTTCTTCCTGGTGAACATAACTGTTTCCCATTCTTTACTCAAAACAATTCATTAATGATGTTCTCTAGAGTTTTGTTAGTCACTGCTATATTTGCTTAGCATTTCTGGAATTTTTTTTAATAGAGGTAAGAGCTATTATTTGAAAATTCTTCTCTTTGTTATGTGTCATCTGTCTTGTTTAATCCTATCAGCAACCTTACAGAATAGATATTATTCCTATTCAGTAAATAAGAAACACAAAACACTCAAATGTTAACTATTTGCTAAAGTCACACTATATCAGAGTACTCTTCTAATCAGAACATGCTTTTGATGTTTACCTTCTGGTTTGTCTTGTAATCATTACAACTCATCCAACTTATCAGGGAATCCATTATCACATCTGTACATTCTTTCAGTAGACTAAAACTAAGATGTAATTTTTTAATGGAGCTATTGTTGGAGCTGATTTGAAGCAGCCATGTTCCCATTTAGTATTCTCTAACTTATCTTAGATCACAGATCCTTCTTGGTTGATCACCAATCAAGCAATCCCCTGAGTAGATTGGAGGAATGAACTGAAGGGAGTTTATAACTGATTGGATGTGAAAAGCAAAGAAGACAGTTTTGTTTTGTTTTGTTTTTATTTATTTCAATATACTAAGCCTAAGAGGATAGGTCTGGTAGATTATATTCCTCATGAGTTACACCCCAGTTATCTGTAAAAGGATGATACATCCCCATCCATTGCCTCTTGAATTTCAGTGCATCTGTCAATGGAGAATGCTTTCCTCTCCATTGCCAGGTTTAGCCATGTGATTTGCTTTGGCCAACGATATCTAAACAGAAGTGACATAAATCATAGCCTATTTCTACCAAGTCTTGCTCTTTTCCATCACCATAAGAACAGAGACTGTTCCTTCAGTCAGGGTCTCAGAATAAGAAGATTTGTGGAGCAAAGGCAGAGGCAAACCTGTCAGCCAACATGTAATGTAAGCAAGGAATAAGCCACTATTATTTTAAGTAACAGATTTTTAGGATCATTTGTTACTGAAGCAAAGTTGACTAAAAAAAGTAATGAATTTATAACAAATACAACTAAATATTGTGAAAAGCAATGGTGATTTAGATTATGTTAATAGATTGGAGACTGCCACAGGTTTTTATAGCCTGAAATCTGAATTACAAATAAGCTTTTGCTCCCATTTGGAAATAACCAAAAATATCTTCCATAAAATTATGAACCAAAAATACCTTCTGTAAGATTATCAAGCTAATTCTAGATAACTGTCCACATAGCCATAGATAGGTGAAAATGCATTAATTTTCTACAGAATTTGAGCAATTGTCAAAGATAGCATAGTTAATTAGATTTTTGTTTAGGATGGGGATTCTTTGTTCTTTTGGACTGAGGTATTAGAGTTGATTTTATATGTTTGTTTTTGCCATTTCTCCATTTGCTTTGTTTATTAATAAATCCTAAAGTTGAGAAAGTTTCTGAATTTTACTTTGTTATTTGGTATAAATATTTTTTAACATCTTGGCTAATGAATAGGATATCCATTAAATTTCTATACCTTTTGAGATGCTTAAATCAACCAGAAAAATATGTCAAGGTTTTTTTGTTTGGAAAAATCAAAATAAATACAGTAGGTTGAAAACTACAGTGACATTTTATTTTCCTAGTCAGTTAAAAAGTTATGATTTATGCACATAGCCTGACTCTTTAAAACTGTGCTTTACCCAAGTAAAATAATCAGTCTTTTAAGATTTGGCATTAACTAAACCATGAGATGATTTTGGCCTGAAGTTTCTTAAATGCATTATGTATTGATGATCTTATTTCCTGAGCTTTCTGACTGAGGTCATGGATAATGCACTGCTTATATAATCTTCATTCTTAGATGAGAAAAGTATGTTTAACTTCTTTAAATGTTCTACTAATCAACATAACATCACAGAAATATATCCACCTAATTAAGTAATTATTGGAAGACTACTTGGTTATATTTATTTCCTTTAATATATATTTTACTACTATAAAGGCTTTATATCTTATGTTCCTCTGATGTGAAGAAAAGTTCTGAGATTTATTAAAGCAATAATAATCTGTGATTCATTTTAATCTAAAACAATTTTGCTTTTTTAATATAGTTATTTTTATTTTTAAATTGATTTCTATTTTCTTTTTTGATAATAAAATAACATTTTCATTTTCTTTCATTTTATATATACTACATGTTTCCTTTAAATAAGACTATTCTGTATATTGTTGTTCCATGTTATAACAATGGTACTTATTGCTAAAACTATAATATTAGTCATATTCTGTCATAGCAAAAGTAGTATTATTTATATTTTTCTTATATTTTTTAATAAATTAACACTTATTTTTACTTACGTAATTAAGATAAAAATGTTAGGAGAAGATTAAATCAGGCAATGCTATGAAAAGATTTAAGGATTCTGCAGGGAAAGGACCCAGTGATTATGGCAGATCTTGTTCAGGATGGCAATGCGTCCAGCCTAAGCAATGAACCCTAATGACTCTTCAGTCTTATTCCCTTTTGGCAGACAGTTAATTTCTCAGCCACCTTTGCAACTTAGCATAGTCATGTGATCCAGTTGGGCTCCTTTATGGCTTCTGGATCTTCTCTTAGTTAAAAAGATCTTCTCTAAGACTACTTTTGGAAATTTTCCCAAGTTCTTCTCACCCCTTTATGGTTTCAGTTTTCATGTTGTTTAAATCTTTAATTCATCTAGGCTTTATTTCGGTATAAGGAGTGAAGTAGTCAACCATTTTTTTCTTTCTAAATATATCTCCTTTCACATACTTAGTTATTGTCTCTACTTCAGCTTTTCTCCCATTACATACTTACCCTGAGTTAAAAAAATGTTTAACTCTCAGAGTGAGTTTATTTTCTATGTTTAACTCTCAGAGTGAGGTACTACTAAGTGGAGGAAGTAAGCTTAGGATTTTGATATTTTAATTATCTTTGGCATTCAGGGAAAACTGCTATTATATTTAAGTTTGCATATGAGTGATTAAGAACAAACTGCTTGGAATACCTCTTCCTTCCTCCACCTTATACAAACATCCACTTTAGTGTGAAAATGCCAACAAAAAAAAGAGAAATTTCCACAAATGTATGTGAAATATGATGATTTACCCAAAATTTTGTTGAAAATTTCTTGGGTGTCAAAAAGACTTCTGGTACCACACTTTTTGAAAGTTAAACAAAGGTCTTTTGTAGTTAAACATTGTACTTTCTTTTATTAAGGTATCATTAATATGCAATCTTTTGAAAGTTTCACATGAGCAACATTGTGATTACTACAGTTCCCCCTATTATCAAGTACCCTACACGCACCCCATTACAGTCACTGTCCATCAGTGCAGTAAGATGCTATAGAGTCACTACTTGTCTTCTCTGTGCCATACTGCCTTCCCCATGCCCCCCCTACATTATGTGTGCTAATCATAATGCCCCTTAATCTCCTTCTCCCTCCCTTCCTGCCTGCCCTCCCCATCTCCTTTCCCTCCTCCTAGTAACCACTAGTCCCTTCTTGGGGTCTGTTAAACATTGTATTTTTAACAAAGGAAGGAATCTCTTTCTATAGAGGAGATATGCTTCAAATATTCCCTTTACCTTTGAATGGATCATGATTCTTTTTATAGATAGAAATTGAATATAGCCATTTATAGTTATAATGTAGTTTGGGAACATAGGTTTATAGGAAGATCCCCTTTGAAATAAAGAATTATGCATCCTTATTAATAGATTTGAGAAAAGGTAACTTTTTATATAGCTGGCAAAACGCAAGTGTTGAAGATGGGTGATGGTGATTCTTGGAGGCTTATTATCCTATTCATTGTACTTTTATGTATGTTTGAAAAGTTACATAATGAAAAAAAAGAATAACATTTTAAACTTCTGTTAGTCATTTATACCTTTCTTTGTACAAACATACTTAGAACAATATGGGAGGAATTTCTAGCAAAAGGTTGGGAGATCTCACCTCAGAGAGATGCTTTCATATAAATCAACAATTGGAAATAAAGTTATCATTTCTCAAGCATTTGCTCAACCAAGAGGAAGGAAAAGCCTGAAAGGAGGACAATACAAAATGTATCTGAAGACATCTACCATTCTTGAAAACACAATGTCTTTCCATTAGACTCAATTTGTATTACAACACTCCCCTAGTGTGGCTGACTAGTTGTTATGAGTTGATATCACACCCCAACTTTTAGGACATTATGTCATAGTTTTGTAGCTATTTATTATTTCTATTGTGAACAAAGGGTCTTTCTCTTCCCTAAGTTTTAAGCTAAGGCAAATTTAGAATCTAAAATAAAAACAGTAGGCATTTATATTAGTAAGGACCAAAATGAATAAAGTACAAATGTGTGTGTATGTATGTATATATGTATATGTTTTATATATATATTATGTTTTTTATATATATGTATATGTATAACATATATACACACCACAATAGAAATTCCTGAGGTTTCATTTCAATTTTAAGATGCAAATATTCTTTGATTTGAAATGAACTAAGACTGAAATAGTTTGATGTTCATTAAAGTCACATTTGTATTGCATTCTCACTCAAATTTTTCTAATGTTATAGCTTCATTTTTATCAGTATTCATTTCTGTAAAAATGTTAATCAAAACAGCAAGAAAGTGTTGGTGAATGTGGTGTGGTTTGTTCCCAAGCCAGATCCCTCCTCTGCGTGATTGAGGCCAGAAGTTAAATTATGTTTATTCTCATCTCCATCTCCAAAAATAAAAAAAGAAGACAGTGGGGTGGAAGGGACCAAGAAAATTCAAAACTCAACTGTTTTCAAACATGTCACAAAGGTGCAAATGGGAAGAACTATAACAAGACTGACTTGTTTTATGTGATAAAGAAGTGGCAAAAGAAGGAAGGGATAGGGAAAAAACAGTATGTAGGTGAGGAGGAGAGCTGTATTTTATTATTGTGTGTTTCATTTTGGTAGCAGAGTGAGAAGGGAAAGAAAGACATGTAAAGCAGGTTTTTATGAAGTTTCAGAGGGTGATTGGAATGCACATAATTTGCTATTAGAATCAAATCTCTATTTTGGATGTGTTTCCAAGTTAACATGGGTCTAAAGTTGAAATAAAGTAGGCCCAGTTTTATTAAATTTCAGTTAAATAAAATGAGCTTCACTTATGTTATCCTAAAACATGTACATTTATGCTGCTCCTTAAGGTCAATATTATAAAGATATTAATTTCATTATCAATGACTCAAATATTAGTGAATGTTAAATTAAAAGACTGGGAGGAGACACTATATTTTGGAGGCCCTTGTTGCTCATTCATTTTTCCAATTTCAGGATAGAGTATAACAAAAAGATCACAGCATTGTTTCTACCTAGAACAGCTTGTAGTTCAGATCCACCACATATTAAGTTGAATGACATGAGGCAAATCAAACTTAATGAACTTTTATTCCATATACGTAATTTCAGTGACTATATTTATTAGTTTTAGACATTGTATTTGGTAATTTTCAAACTTGCCTTGTGCTGTTTGAGAATGTCATGTTTTTTTCCAGTTTTAAAAAAATATCTGTGTTGATCATTTGAAACATGTTATAGTCAATATCTAATAATTCTACTTTATAAAGTTCTTGTGTCCAAGCATGCTGTTTGTTGACTTTAACTTGGGATAGAGTGTTTTACAATTTTGGTTTGTGAGTACATTTTAATTAGAGCTTTATTTGTGGGAATCCTGCATGGTGTATCCTTCTAGAATGGTTTGTACTTTAACATCTAGGAAAGACTGAGTAACAGAAATTTATATTTACCCCTGCCTTAAATGAAAAGTATCTGGTCAAAATATATGAAACAATAATCTTTAAAGACAACAAACATTTATCAACAAAGACAATGATCCAAAAGGGTACACAGGAGAAGCCCAGCAGCTTTTTTGAGGTGAGAAGATGGAACTGGGGATGTGGAAAAGCCAAGGAGGTTAGAGTTTATAAATAAGAATATCAAGGAGGAGAGAACTATATACATACATACATACATAGAGGGTCTCCTTAAGTCTAAAAACCCTAATTAAAAGCCAGAGATTCACAGATTGGGTCAAAAAGCAAAACCTATCTATAAAAAAACTATCTATAAAATACTCACTTTAAGTAATAAGACACTTTAAAAGGATAGAAAAAGCATAACATGCCAACACTTACTAAAAGAAAGTTGGAGTGGCTATATTAATAACAGGTAAAATAGATTCCAAAGCAAAGAATATTATCAAGAATAAAGAGAATCATTTTAAGTCTTATTTGGCATTTCTTCTACAAGTCTCCCCTTGAATATTATTAACTTTGGTATTAATGGACACAAGGGAGAAGAGAGTAGGCCTTAGATAAGCAAAAGGCAGGGAGTTGGCACCAAGGCAGAGAATTTCTTGGCTTAAACGTTTCCAGACCCTACAGAAAGTATAAATTCTGATCTCAAATCTGAATGCTGTCCTGAGGCAAATTCTAAGGAGACTTTGTTTCTGAACCAGAATGCAGAGAGATGACAAGCTTTTTCGCCTCTTGGTATCACTGAGTTAATTTTTTTTCTTCTTCGCCCTTTTCCTGGATGGCAATGAGTCTGTTTTTCTGCAGAACGTCTCAATTCTAATCCCCCACCTTGCCTGGTCCAGGGCTTGTCTCCCTATATACACTTACGGTGCATAAACCACCGGTGCCCTACCCTAAGACAGCCCTACCATTAGTCCACACTTTCAGCTCTAGTTTTTAGCTTTCAAGTTTGCCCTCTGGGGGGTTCCTTTTCTTTCTTGCAAGCTCAGCTATGCATTTAAAAGGATGTTTGTTGTATTTTATCTAGGATCTCTTGTGGAGTTTTTTTGGAGTTTTTTTCAGATAAAGGTTGCCATGTTGCTGGTAATGGAAGTCTATCTTCCTGTAAGTGAAATGGGCATAGTTAGGGCTCAATACATAGAGTCATTATGCGGTAAGTGAATACGGCGTCAAAACCATGGTGCTTTGCAGATTACAAACCTCTGGAAAGGATGCACTCTGGTGAATGCAAACACAGTTGGACTCAGAGGTCTTGCTCTTTTTGCAGACTTTCTATAGGAATTTATCAGAACTTTTTTTCAAAAACGTCCTATTTTTGTATGAGTGATTATAATTCTTTTCTTTACATGAAATATTCTTCCCTATTTGTGAAGACAAATTGTATATAAGATGAATATAAAAATTGAAAATAGAATTTAATTATCTAAGAATGACCACTGTCTAAAGAGACTATGTATTGAACGGGAAATTAACCTAATTTGAAAGAAGCAAAAGTTCACCCATATCTTTGTTAAAATGAGTATCGAAGGTACTGAGACAAAAAAAGGACCAGTTTTTGCTCTAAAGGAGCTGGGGATCTGTGGAAATATGAAATGTATACATACTTTCAAAAAAGCAGCTGACTCTATTACCAGAAAATATGTGCTTCAAAAAAGAAAAACAGTTGTTACAAGTAATAAATACTATGGGAAGATCAGAAGAGGGAAAGCACCTTGGGCTGAATTAGTCAGAAAATACTTTACAGTAAATGTGTACATGGAATCAGTTGGGGGGTAAGAAGGAAGCCAGAAGAGAGGGTAAAAAAGATAAGCATGGACCTAGAAGCAGTAAAATGAAGAACTGAGTAGACTAGCCTAAATAAAGGGGGTAATTTATAAAAAACATGAAAAGGAGGAAAAAGTACATTGAAGAAGGACTTACATTTTAAGCATTAAGAACAAATGAAGATCTATATGGGAGACATAGTAAAACAGAATTTATACAATAATTATACTGCTAGATATTATTATAGGGTATATTCCTTGACATAGGTATCTTCCTTTTCACACTAGTACACATGTGCTTCCTGAGGGTAGGGGCTTCCACTCTCTTGTTCACTGTACTTGTTCTGAGTTGAGGTGAGACTAAGAGCCTGAGTTGAGGACTTGGTTAACTTATACCTGGACTCCTGATCCATAAAAACTGTCATATAATAAATTTTTGCTCTTTTTAAGCAGCTTAATTTGTGATAATTTGTTATACAGCAATAGAAAACTAATCAGCATCTATGACTTTATTATAATCCATTATGTTTCTTTATCTTACATTAAATATTTGTATCGTATCCTATTTTTGAATTTTAAGACACTGATGACCCGAGTTTATATATTTCTTTGTCCTTAATTATTCAAATCTTAGACTACATGGATTAGTAGCTAAATTCTTTCTGGATTATTACTTTAATTTTTAATCTTTAAAACATTTTATTGGAAGATTAATTATCAATGATGAGCCATAACCTCCTCCTCAATTTTTGCCAATTATACAATTTGATAATATTTTTAGTCACATGTTAAAAATACAAATTGATAGTTGGATATTAAACACTTATAAGTAATCATATTTGATATTACAAAAGAATGAAACATGTCTGTGTATGTGTGATGTCTATAAGTTATTAGCATGCTTTTTGATTTCAAATGGATATTTAGTGCTTATGTAGTTTATCTGAAGTTTAGCAACAGGCTTAACAATCATTTAAGTGTTAACTTTTAGTTAATCTACATTTTCAGGTACATAGAGACAGGTCAGAGGAGTGCTATTTTGTTGAGGTTTTTGGTGGCAAGGTGCATGGGACTTTGTTTTTCTTTTTATTAAGATATTACTGATATATAACATATGCACAGAAGTGTATACACATTATAAACGTACTGCTCAGTTGTTTTTTCCACCAAATGAGCACTGCAAGTATTCACCAACCAGATCAATCAATAGGACAAAAGAATCTCAGAAACCCTTCTCCAAGTTCAAGACCTCTTGCCCCAGTGGTACATGACTTCCAACACCACAGATTCATTTTGACTGTTGTGAACTAATATCGTACATTCTCTTCAATACCTGGAGCCAGCATTATGTTTGTGAGATTTGTTTATGTTGTTGCAGTTATGGTTCATTCATTTTATTGTGATATAGTCTTCCATAGGATGAATATACAATGATGTATCACTGTAGGTGGATATTTGGCTTGATCTCAGCTCTGGTCATTACAAGTAGTGCTACTATAAACATTTTGACCCATGTCTTTTGTTGAACATATCTACACATCCTGTTGTGTTTATGCCAAGAGGTCGAACTCCTAGAACATACGGTATGTATATATTCAATTTTTGTAATTGCTGCCAAACAGTTTTCTAATGTGGTTGTTCCAGTTTTCACTCTCAGCAGCATGTATGTGTTCCAGTTGTTCCACTTTTTCACCAGCACTTGATAATGTCCCTTTTTAATGTTAGCAATGTTAGTGATATAGAGGAGAATCTCTTTATGGTTTTAATGTGCCTTAGCTTGACAAATAATTAAGTTGCTGCCTTTCTTCATATTTCATTGCCTATTTGGATAGTGAAACAGCCACTTTGATCTGGACACTCATGACTTTTTTTTTTTTAATCAATGAAGAGGCTATATCACCCTTGGCAAATATGTTTTGGGCAACTTTATATGTAGCTATTCGAAGTCAAAGAACATGCTATGAAGGTGACAAAATGGTGCAAAGAAAAATGTTAAGAAAACACCAAGGCAGAAAAAGAATTGTTAAACAACATTCTGATAAGGTATATGGTTTACCTAGTCTTACCCACTCTGACTACCAGATTATCTTAATTGAATTATTTAACTAAAATAATAGCTTGCTTAATTCTTTAACTATAATTTTTATAAAGGAAAAAGGATTTCTTAAGGATTTCTTAAGCTATATAAAATAATCATATTTCATTAAGTAGTTTGTATGTGTGTATATAAATATGAATGAAGCAAATTGCTTATGAAGGCTACCCAATGGGTCCTCTTCAATACAAAACACTGAAAATCTATCATTAAGATAAAGGTAATTTTTCTTGTGGTCTTCTCTGAATTTCTCCTTTCATACCATAACCTTCCATTAATTCACTTTCAGTTAATTCCCTATCTTGATCTTATCTCTCATTATGTAGATATTCAAACTGCTTTTATTTTACTAGCATGTGCTTGATAATTGAAGAGAAGGTGTTTTAGGTGTACCCTGAGCTGTTATTCAGTCTGCATCTACCATTATGCTCTATTTAACAATATCTGTTCTGATTGGTTGTTATCCATGCATTACTAATAGTTAAGTATATTGGCTATAGTCACTGGATATTAGTATCTTCAAATAAACCTGGCCTAGAAAGGTAGGTTATGAAGATAATACAGTGTGTATGAAAGTATTTTGAAAAAAGTTAAAAGCATCATGTAAAACAAGGTATTATTAGCATTGCACTTAAATATATTATGTTGCCTCATAGTACCATGAAACATACTTACCTTTCATATTGAGGGAATCTAGCCTTAAAACAGTCTAAATCAAACAGATCCTGAAATGAAACTAAAACACCCCTATAATAATATCAGAATAAAGTGGATATAAAGGCAAGAAGCATTGCTAGAGACAGAGAGGGAAATTTTCTAACAGTAAAATAATCAGCCCCAAGGAATAGATCATAATTCTAAACCATATGCACTTAAAAATATAGTTTAAAATATATAAAGCAAAAATTGACAAATCTCAAAGGAGGAGGATACAAAGTCACAAGCATAAGAGGACACTTTAATAAATCCCTCTCAAGTCAATAAAAATAGCAAATTATCAGTCTGGGTACAGAAAATTTAAATAGTACAATTAAACTTGAACTAATTAGCATAAACAGAACAGTGCCTCTAATGACATCAGAAGACAAATTCTTTTCACGTACTTGTGCAAAAAAGTAAATAAAAGACACAAAGATGGGAAATAAATAACATTATCTCTTCTTGCAGATGATATGATGTTCATGTGAATATCCAAAATGCTATCTACCAAAATCAGTCCCATGTGAATTGTAGAGATAATGTGAAAGGTAAATTATAAAGCTTACAGAAGAAAACAGAGTATCTTATGTTTTTGGAGAAGACAAAGATTTCTTAAATGGGACACAAAAGGTGATAAAAGGAAGAAAAAGATATATTGGCTTACATTAAAGTTTAAAACTTCTCTTTGTTGACAGACACTAGTAAGAGGGTAAAAAGGCAAGCTATAGGGTGGGAAATATATTTGCTGTTTACATAGTTAAGAATAATTCACATCCAGAATGCATAAAAAGTGACTGGTAATATGATAAATGAAAAAAAGACTTAATATAGCACTTCTCAAAAGTACTTTTTCCTTTATAAAAATTACAGTTAAAGAATTCAGCAAGCTATTATTTTAGTTAAATAATTCAATTAAGATAATCTTCTGGTAGTCAGAGTGGGCAAGACTAAGTAAACCATATCCCTTATCAGAATGTTAACAATTCTTTTCCTGCCTTGGTCTTTTCTTAATATTTTTCATTGCACCATTTTGACACCTGCATAACATGCTCTTCTACTTTGAATAGCTACATATAAAGTTGCCCAAAATATATTTGCCAAGGGTGATGTAACCTCTTTCTTATTAAAAAAAAAAAAAAAAAAGAAATCATGAGAGTGGCCAGATCAAAGAGAACTTGTTAGATTGCTTATATTTTCCCTTTAATATTATTTTCATAGTATATCTCCTTCCTTACAACATATGTATCCAGAGCCACTTAATGCTCAATTATAGCTACTATATTAGACATTGAATGAAAAGTTTGGCTTCTCCTTATCATTTTAATTTTTTCATACATATTTATTAAGTTTTAGTTCACAAATGACTTATCTTGTCCCCTCAAATACTTTTTAGGAAACAGTGGTATATAAATAAATATTGTTAAGACCAATAATTTATTACTAATTTTTTAGAATACCATAATACTACAGAAGCCATTATGTTTAAAAAGGGCTATGTATCATTATTAAAAATTTTCCCCTGGGATCCTGTAACCTTATTCTCTATGTAGCACCAAGATAACCATACTGATTTAATTTCGTTCTAACCAACTGTGGCCAAACTTTCACTGATAGCTTTTTGAAACTTTACAGTACTAAGAACATGGATTGTATATTTACTTGAATCTTTTCCAATTTTATATGCCATATATTTGAAAAGAAGGGCAAAACTCCATAAGATCAATTACAAATTCAACCTTAAACTTAATAGTATAGTAATTCTAAATGAAATGCTTTTTTATGTACAAATATATATAAATTATAGCTCACATATATTCAAAATAGATTTGAGATGGATTTGTGGACCCATTTACCCTAATATTTTTTGCATTTAAGTGTGAAATATTAATGAGATGTACTTAGTTTTACACATGCTTTTCCTTGCATCGTCATTAGTATTTTAGTTTTAGTATTTATTTTCTATTTAAATATAACATATTAATGTCACATAAATGAATATGAATAACAAGATGTATGGTTACTAAAAAAAATCAGGAACTTAGTTCTAAAATCACAAGAATATTATGGAGAGTATCCTGCCTCGCCTGGCTGCAGTTACAACTATAACCTCCTCAGATTCCAGTATAGTTGCTAGTTGGAGTTAGTAGTTATCACAGTACATTGAGCTAAAGGGATAAGTGCGGCACAGAGAGGGAGGGGTATAGAGGCAGCTCGGGGCATGATGCTGTTCCATTGTCCCATCTGGCTTCACTCATTACTTTATTTATGTATGTAGTCCCACACTTTGCCCTTTTTACAAAATTATTTGACGTTTACCAGGTATCCTATCAAAATTTAATTCTTTCATTCCACAAATATTTTCTGAATATCTACTGTAGGGCAATGTATTAGTTTTATATTGCTATATAATACATTATCACAATTTAGCAGCTTTAAATAACACAAATTTATGACTCACAGTTTTGTATTTCAGAAGTCCAGGCACTACACGACTGATTCTCTGGTCAGGTCTTGCTGGACTGAAGCCAAGGTGATGTTGGGGTTCAGGTTCTTATTCAAGCTCATTCAGGTTTTTGGCAGAATTCAGTTCCTTGTTGTTGTAGGACTGAAGCCCTATTTTCTTGCTGGCTCTCAGTGCTGCTTTTAGCTCCTAGAAGCTGCCCACTGCTCCCTATCACATGACCTTATCAGCCTGTCTTCGGCATTCTCCTAGGCCAGTCAGAATGTGTGTCTTTAATTTCCTTTTCTGTGATCAGCAGAGAAAACTCTCAGTTTTTAAAGACTAACAATCAAGTCAGGCATAACAAGGATGGTTTCCCTATCTTAAGGTCAACTGATTTGGGATATTAATATACCTGTAAAATCCCTTCACAGCAATATATAGATTAGTGTTTGGCTGAATAAGTGGAAGGAGATTATGTGCATCAGGAGCCAGGAATCTTGGAAGGCCATCTTAGAATTCTCCCTAAGAGTCAGATATTTACTCTCTGTCTCATCATATGGGACACATTAGATTTAAAAAATAATAAAAATACAGTCCGTGTGGAGCATACATTCTAGAAAGTTTACAGGAAAATTTATATAAATAGTCATCAGAATAGGCTAAGATACCTGTTTTGTATTTATTATTCTCTGCTAGTATTAACTCTTTAATATGGTTTTTTTTTTCTGTATATGCTTGTCAATGTGTCTGAGTTGAAATTGTACTATTTGAGCACTCCTTTTTTACCTTAGATTCATAGAATTTGAAGGAGGGACCTTAAAGATCATGCCATCCTTTGTTAGCATTCAAGGGTAAGGTAGTTGGAAGGAGACTTTTCCTGTTTATAGTTAATAAAATATCAAGGTTCTATTATATGTTTTTGAATATGTGTTCTCTGCAAATGATAACAGATGTGACCATCCTAATGAGTGCATTTCTTGAAATAGTGTAAAAACTTAAATAGCTAGAATGGGCAGGATACCAAGGAAACAGACTAATCAGGCAGATGGTGACTGTTTCCTAGGGAAAGTCTGAGTAAACCAGTAACTCTACAGCAGTGATCTGAAAATAAAGGAATATTTGTGGGTATGAAAAACAATGTTCATACATTTTTCATTACCTTATAATAAATCATTAGATTTGCATACATATTTTTTGTTACTATTGATCATATGATGAAATTTAGTTGTTTCGTTACAATTTTTTGTCTTCATATTAACAAAATTTTGTCAAACTATCAGTTTTTCATAATTGAGACACAGCAATGATTTCCTTTTCTGCAAATCCTTTTGAGCATTTCTATCAGTGTTTTAAAATTATCTAATCATTTTTTATATTAATTGATTTTTAAATTAAATAAAATAGACTTATATGACCAAGCTCTGATTGTGTAAAAAACAAAAATTACAACTGAACTGAAACATATTTGCTAAAGAATGAAATTTTTCATAAAAAAACAGAGTAAAAAAACATCCTAGCAGGAAACCAGGAATGGAATAAAAACACAAAAAGGTATCTCTGGCACAATGCCCTGAAAGTCAACAACTGTGGCCAAGAGCATGAGGTAATGTCAGAAATAAGAAAACACCCGGGTTTCCTTGTTACTGATCCTAAGACCACTAGTGATCATGTAAAAATGTAATCTATGTGGTGATTTATAAAGTTGTCATATATAGCACCTCATTTCTATCTCATAACACCCTGGTAAGGCAAGGCAGGTCTTGTTATCCTCATTTTACAGATGAATAAATAAATATGCAGAGATACATTAACTTGTCAAAATTCATAGTTACTAAGCGGCAGAGCAGGAACTAGAACTGAGTGTTCCAATACACTTTTGAAGAGAGGAATACTGGAGGCACAGCTGGAAGAGTGTGGGAACTTCCAAGAAGTTAGATGTGTGATCTGGATGCCTGCTATTGCAGGACGGTGGGGGCACTAAACATTTATACTCTCAGGTAAATGTACATATTGGCTACACTCCAAAAAGGGTAGGGTGAGCCCTAGTTATAAGTAAATTTACACCCATGAGCTAATCTCATTAGACTTTAGGTATAGGATGAAAAATGTGATAGTGGTACCAGAGTGGTCTTCAGAATGCTTTAAATCTCTGGCAACACGGGTCCATCTATGTGGGAGGATAATGGGACTTCATTTGTTTATTCATTTCTTTTTAAAACTTTTAATTGTGAACAAATTTTAGGATTACAAAAAGTTATTAGCCATTACAAAGATGTTCTGTATTCACCTAGCTGGTGAAAATGTTAACATCTTAATAGGACAATTACAGAGCAGGAAATTAATACTGAGAAGATACTATTAACTAATCTGTAGAACTTACTCAGTGTCGGCAGTTGATCACACATTGCATTTAGTTGCCATGTCTCCTTGGTCTTCTCTAATATGAGAGTTCCTCAGTCTTTCCTTGTCTTTATGACTGGCAATTTTGAAGAGTGCTGGTCAGTTTGTGTTTGTCTGATGTTTCCTCATGATTACATTTAATTTAGGCATTTGGCATCACAAAGAAGTGATGCACCCTTCTTAGTGCATCACAACAGGAGGTACATGATGCTATGTTTCAAAGTTAGTATTATCAGTAATAAGACATATCGACATCATGTGCCTCCTGCTGTGATATACTGAGAAGGCACAACATGCTCAGATATGCTCCTTTCCTTTTGAATGGCTACATGATGATGCTCAGAGTGATGTTGGAAGCTATTAGTGGAAGACATGAAAAACTCTTCTTCAACCTGGGTTCCTGAATAACTGTATGGACAAAATCCCTTCCAGCTCTACCTACTGACCTGTAGCTGTCTTGGGCTGTTTACATATGAGAAAAATACATTTTTATTCTGTTTGAGCCACTGTATACTTTGAGTCCTTTCATTAGAGATGTTTGCCTACTTTGTTATATTACCTACAATTAGATTCATGATCTATTAGAGAGTGATTTGTCAAAAATACTCCTGTGATTTTCTTCTCTCTTTATTAATAGTTGCCAAATCTGTTCCTGTAGCACATATTTTTCACAAATATTTCTGTTCAGTTCCTTCTCAAATTCAAGTACTCTGAAATAGTTGAAGCTTGATATCTCACTCCTACCTTTGATTTTAAATCCTCCTTGGATATAAATCTACTCTATTTTAAATCCTCCTTGTTTTTAAGTACCCCCAAATTAGTCATTTTTTTACAGTGTTTAATCAGACTTACCATTTTTTAAAAACTCAGACATTGCTTCTTGCATATCACATACTTTAGCTGTTCTTTTAAGGAGGGTCTGCAAGTGGTAAACTTAATCTTTTTCTGATAAATGTCTTTATTTTACAATAAATCTTGCATCGTTCCATCTTCTGAAGATATTTGTTTCCTAGCATCAAACTTGTAAAAATGAAACTGGGTTAAATTTACTTGAAAAATACAGAGATTCTCAGCTTGCATTTAAAAAACATATCAGTTTAAGATATATGTTTCTTTCAAGAATCACACCCAAAATAATCTCAAAAGTTTGAAAGTAATGGAGTGAAAGAGTAATGGGTGAAAAAATTACACAATGAATCCAACCAAAATAAACCTGATAGAGTAATATCGATGTTAGAAAAAACATTTTATAGCAATATCATTTATTATTATGGTTATAGAAATTGCTTACTTACTAATAAAAGGACCAATTTACCATGATGACAAGAACTGCTAGAACTCATCAATATTGATTTTCTCCTCTTGTTTCTTGGCACACAACTAAAATACTTCATAGTCTTTTTATAATTTTATTGGGATCCTGTATCTGATTTTTGACCAATGGAATATGTCCAACAGACCTTTGGCACTTCCAGGTCTGGCATGTTAACTCTTTGGATGTGTGACCTTTGAGGTTCTCCTCGCATTCTGCAGTGATTTTGGAGAAATGTTAAAGATGGATATGCTCTAGGTTCTGCTACATGCTTTCTTCTTTGCATCTTACTGGTCAGAGTTTTTATTATAGTTATTCTGTCTGTGATCTATTATTTTATATTAAATGTGTGTTTGGAAGTGGTGGTGAAGATAAATTGTATCTTCAGTTCACAGGACTTCATTTCAGGAGAAGTCAAATATTCACATATTGGAGAAGACTTCACATTCCTTGGATATCTTGGACTTTGAGCTGAATTCACTGGAAGGGACTTCGGGTTGTCTTTCCTAGGGAGAAGGTAAGTTTACTCTTCATGTAGAAATGAGAATAAGATGATCACAGAACCTTGCTTTTTTCCTTTTCTTCCTATAAATTAGTTCAAATACATGTCTCAATTATTTTACAGTTGGGTTGGGGTCATGTGAACAGAAGTGATCCATGATACATCTAGTCCTGATGCATAAAAATCATTTATATGTCCCATCCTTCATTTTCTGTTTCCATTCTTGGGTGACCTTGGAGACAACATGATGAAATTTTGTACCCAAAGAAGAAAGATGGCTGGATTCTTGATTAATTGCTTTGGTCAATAAACCAAAAGCTGGTTCTTCCCAAAGAGTAATAACACTCCTCAGAAAGACTGATCAATAATGCAAAGAGAGGATGCTAGGAATAAAAATAATTCCAGATGCAGTATATATTAAAATACCGTAAGTCACAAGAAAATTATTTATAACATTTATATTTATGAAATTTTATAAATATAAATCTTAAAACTAACTCAATTGGAAAAATTTCTATAAAAATTTTAACTACCTAAATTAACTCAAGAAGAGTAAACCTATATCTGAGGAGACAGCCATCAGAGAAATTGAATCAGCAAGGAAAAATCTATTGGTACCACAAAACTGGACAGTTTTAAAGGCAGGTTTTACCAGCACTTCAAAGGACAGAAATATTTCTCTTGTGTACAAAATATTACAAAAAATACAAAAAAGAGGGGAATTCTATAGCAGCTTTTATAAGGTTAATATATTCTAGATACTCAAAGTAGAAAAACAAATTAGAGAAAGAAATAATGTAGGTTAACCTCCCTTATGAGTATATGTGCAAATATCTTAAAGTATTGACAAACTGTATCAAAACAGTGTTTTTAAAAATACATTATGGTCAAAGATGGTTTACCCAGGAATAATATTTGAGCATTATAAAATTCCCATTAGTATTAGGAGCAAGAAAATATTGCTTACTATCTCCGCTAATAACCATCATTGCTCTGGAGGTTCTAGCCAATGAAATAAAATAAGGAAGAAATAACAGCTGAATGAATTAGGAAGAATCAAATATTTATTAGTTGAAGATTATTTGCCTAGAAAATCCAAATAAAATCTACAACCAAACAACCAAAACTAATAGTTAACTAAAGTTTCTGCATACAACAGCACTCACTAGATACATAAAATACCAAACTCACTAGAATATCCGTATGCCAGCCACTAATGAGGCTGACATGATGCCTTAATGTTTTTCCATTCAATGCATTATCAGTGTCAGTGATATTTCCACACTAAATATTGATATTCCAAAGTTCTATTAATAAATTGTGGTGTTAATGTTTTTCCACACAATGCATAATCAGCTCACTGATATTTCCATATTAAATATTGATATCCTAAAGTTATATTAATAAAACTGTGTTGTTGTTTTAGGAATAAATTAATAGACCAATAAAAAAAAACCCAGAAACAGGAATAGACACACATATAATATGTGAGAACTTGGTGTGTGACAGGCACAGCATTACAATTTAGGGTTAAAAGACAAGACTACTCAATAAATGATGTCAGGACAATTATTAGCCACGTGGGAAAAATTAAATCTATGCATCCTCACACTATTTATAAAATATGTTTCAAATGAATAAGATTTAAATATAAAAAGGAAGACTTTTAAACTTTTGAACACTATAGGGGAGTTTATGACTTCAGGGTAGGAAAGAATTTCAAAAACCAGACACAATACAGGAAAATATTGGCAGTTTGATAAAATTAAAAACCTATGTTGCATAAAAGATATCAAAATAAAATTAAAAGACAAATCACACACAGGGAGGAAATATTTACAGTGTATATGTGACTTATAAAATTCTTCATATCTAAACAATATAAAGAGCTCTCAAACAGATGAATAGCAAAAGGGGACAAAAACAAACAGTTTACAGAAGAGGAGACCCAGATGGCTAATAAATTTATTAAGCAAGTGCTTAACTATTTTAGAATCAGAAAAATGCCATATGAATACTTGACTTTACATATAACACAGGATAGATAGGATAGATACACAAAATTTGAAATGACAAGAAAAAAGCCTTAAAGTATTAACATGTAAAACACACACAACAGACACACTTTGAAACCAAACCAAACCAAACCACAAAATCTACCAACAGGAGCATGAATTTGTAAAATCACTGTAGCAGATACTCTTAGCTGCAAATGCAATAGCCATCCCTCTTTCTTCCTAAAGAATACAAGCACAATTTTGTCCAGAACAAAAAGAAGTGAGTTCCAATGTTGACTCATGACTAGTCTAACTCCATCATGACAGTCTTGTCCCCACTCTCTGAGCCATATTACCAGATAGGAAAGTTTTAGAATGAGGAGATTGAAGTAAAAGGATTCTAGTGAATATTAAATCTATTTAAATATAGAACTAAGACTAAATAATGTGGATATTATGTCAGAGGACAGAGTGTAGATATGATTCAAGTTGAAGTAAACACCAATAGGAATTGAGAGGTGATAAAAGGGAGAAAGGAGGAGGCTTCCAGACATCCTGTTTTCCTCTATTTATTACTAGGGAGTCAATTAACAATGGCTAAAATTGAAACATGAAATTAAAAAAATACAAAATGACTTCAAGCTCAATGATCTTAATATTATTTCTTTAAGCTAGAATGATTTTTAAAATGCCCCTAATATCTTTGGAGATCAAGAAACATCTATCTGATGTTAACTCTAGTCACCACAGTACCTTTCACCTTTGTTAAGTTCCATTAAAGTTAACTTCAGTATTTTTACTTGAAATAGCTGGTGTAATCCCATTACACTTTTCTCTGTATCAAACTATCCTTTTATCTGTGTATTTATGTAAATAGATGTCTAGAGTGATTATTACCCTAATGTTAAAAATGATTTATGACCCTCTAGAGTATAAGCACCACTAGAGCAGGAAAATTTATTGGATTTGTTCACTGCTAGATCTTCAGTGTCTAGTCCAGTGCCTGGCACAAAGTGGGTGCTCAGTAAAAATTTGTTGACAATGGGAACTGAGATATTTTTATTTCTACTTTAATGTTTAAACTTTTTATATTGAGAATATATTACTTTGATAAAAAATAAAATTATTTAAAAATTAAAAAGT
The DNA here is from genome assembly GCF_030020395.1 of Manis pentadactyla. Lineage (NCBI taxonomy): Eukaryota > Metazoa > Chordata > Mammalia > Pholidota > Manidae > Manis > Manis pentadactyla. The sequence goes on from NC_080020.1 coordinate 73,472,591, forward strand.
GAAGGAAAAACAGAAGTGTGAAATTATTACATAAATATGTAAATACATCAATGAAACTGAATAAAAAATCCTGAAGATATTTTACTCCATACAGATGCAAAAATATTTCAGGACAAATTAACATTAAGTAAAACAAATAAATTAAATAGATGAATATATGGGAAACTATTTTCATAATCTTTATGTAGGGAAATCCTTATTAAGCCAGACTCAGAAACCAGAAACAATAATGGAAATGTTGACAGATTTGATTACATAAAATTTAGAATGTCTGCAAGATAAACATCACTGAAAAACTTGAAAGACAAAGCATTAGGTGTAAAGAAATATTTGTACTACATTGCTATCAAATTTTAGTATCTATATTACATAAAGAGTACCCACAAATAAACAAGAAAGAGATAACTCATTAAAAATGGGCAAAGAACACAAACAAGCAATTCACAGAAGAAACAGCAATGACTATACAAAAGACTATGAAAATATGCCAGTAATCAGGAATATGAAAAATAAAAACCAGAAAACCAGAAAGGACTCACAGAGTTAATGCATTAATTAGTTGAAGTTTCAAAGGCCAGGAGTGAGTTGAAATGTCTGGATATTCCTCAGATAGAGAAAAGTCAATCATGGATTTCTCTGTCCTACCCCATGAGGTAGAGCAGGGAAATAAGACAAGGGTCCTGTCATTGTAAAATTTACTTAGTGGGTGAAAAAAGTCCAGTTTATTATTTAACTTAATCTATATGCTGTTTTTTCTCTTCTTCCAGTCCCTTAATTAATCAACTTTGTACCAGCCAGACCTCCGAAGTGTAAATAAATCTATGTGGATAAAGAATGCTGAGATCAGACTAACACAGTCATCTAAATAACCCTATTCTTAAGACAAAACTTCAAAGGAATTACAAGTCACCTGTATATATCATGCCTTATGCTGATTCCTACCTATAAAGCCCTATAAAACCCCAAACCCTAAACCCTTAAGCACACCTCCTCTCTGAGGTTGCCCACAAACCCCTTTCTTTGAGTGTGTCTACTCTCTGTTCTACTCCAGATAAGTAGGGAGGGGCTACTGATTTAGGTTTGCAAGTTCCCATCACCTGGGTGACCCAGACAGGACTGCATTTGTAGGATCATGCTCTTTAGTAGCCTACCTGAAAGATTCCTTTCTTTGCCTTTGGGAAGTTCTCAGAACATAATCTCACTCCATCCAGTGCTCTGTGGCTCCCCCAAATCCTGGGTGGTTGGGACTTAGTTCCCATGCTGTGCAGATTCAAGTGGACACTGGATGCCAGGTGACCCTGGCTTTAGGAATTGGTAAAGGATTTGCCCAATGCCAAGTAGGAGTTTGATGAGCTTCCCTTTCTTGCCTTTGTTTACTTTCACTCTGGCCTGCTCCTCCCTTGGAGGGTATATTCAATAAAACTTTCATTCTGCTTTGCTACTGTGTCTCTGCCTTTCAGTTCTTTGTTGTAGCGGGGACAAGACTGAGGAGAATAAACTCAACCCCATAACAGATATGACTTTATATAATCAGATCTTTTGTCAGATGTTCGCACTTTATACATGGTATGTAAGATATGACTAAGGAAAGAATACCACAGTGTGGAAGATTTTACACTGGCACCCACTTGGTGTAGGAACATATTATCCCATAATGCAGTTCATATATTCTTGGTTCAATAGACCAGATGATTGTATCTTCTCTATTATCTGAAATATTATATAATTAGAGGAGGTGTTACCATGAACATATTTTGTAAAATAAAAGGTTCATACCTTATCCCAGGAAAATAATATTAGCTTAGTTAAGTTCAGCACCTGAAGGGAAAACTTACATGTTACATCTTCATCTAGCAATGCAATCTTCTAGGCCTAGGAGTGATAGAAAAGGGGAGCATGGCAGGGGATGACAGGTAGTCAACATACAGGGACATTATCAAGTTCTGCGATTAGTATCAAATATCACAGCCCAGTCTTTGGTGATCATCTATGAGACTATATAAGTGATGTCATCTTCCCTCCATTGTCCCTTGGGAGGAGAAATGGGGAAGTAGTAATCCTCTAGCCCCCTTCTGTTAATCAAAGGTTATGGTGGTTAATTTTATCTGTCAATTTGACCAGATACCCAGTTATCTGGTTAAGCATTATTTCTGGGTGTGTCTGTGAAGGTGTTTCCAGAAAAGATTAGCATTTGAATTAGACTGTTAAAGCAAACTGTCTTCCCCAATGTGTGGGCACTACAAATCAGTAGGGCCAGAAGGCAGATAAAGGTTTAATTTGCTGTTTACCTGAGCACTTGAGTTGGGACATCCATCTTCTACTACCCTTGATGCTCCCATTCTCAGGCCTTCAGACTCAAACTGAACTCACATCATTGGCTTTCCTCTATCTCCAGCTTGCAAATGGCAGATTATGGGACTTCCTAGCCTCCATCATCATGTAAGCGAGTATCTTATACTAAATCTTATTTTTTAAATTATAATATTAACATTTAATATAGTTATATATTAATATAGGTATTAATACACACATATAGTTATATGTACATATTATATATATATATGAAATACATTAATTCTACTTCTCTGGAGAACCCTAACTCATACAAAGATTCATGCTGTGGGCTTTAATTTTCTCCTGCTTCTAGCTTGTGCATGTGTGACTGTGGAGCAGCTGCATGGCAGCTGATGCTTCAACATCTCAAGAGAATCACAAGGCTAGAGAGACGCTGGTAGGTTGTACCCACAAGAATTTGGTTGAGGTCCACGGAACATATTGCTGGAATTGCTGCTGGAATAAGGGCACAGAGGCCCATGAGACTGGCAAAGCCCACATTAGGAAATCAATTTCCATTACAAAAAGACAAATGTTCCAAATGTACATTTTACCTAGTAGCTTTTTAGGGGGGGAAAAAAAAGCTTGTATTTAATCTGTTTCTTAAAGATAAAAATAGTATTTTAGCAATTAGTGAGAGACTTGTTAGTTTCTTATGTGGTAACTTGTTTTTGAGAGAAATTTGTGTTGTGGGGAAAACATTTTGAATGCGAACCTTTAGAAAATTTTCATCTTTATGTGATATAACTGAAAATGATTAAGTACAGCATCTATATCTCCCTTATCTGCACATTTAAAAAGAATTTTTCAACTTACTCTACATTATCTCAATAAAGAATTTAAGTCAGTTTTAAATTCATTTCTTACAAACTTCACTTCTTAAAATATACTTTTTGATTGATTTATGAAAGCTGATTGATAGCAGGGTAAATTGAAATTTACTGTGTAAAAGTTACTGAAAACCTTTGTATATTTTGTAGATGGGATGGGGAAAATGAGTTCCAGAATTTGGTAAACACAGTCAACAATATACTACTATCATTTCAATAGAAATTTTTTTGTGAGGTTTCTTTTTCAGTTAGGAGAGCATTAAAATTATTCACTGTTATAAGCTAAATTTACTGCCAGATCTTGAAATCACTCAGCTACAAAGTTGAAATCAGGATTGCAAAATGTCTTTTCCATAGTAAAATGATTAATAATAATTTTCTGGTAAGAGCAAGTAGTTTTATAATAATAATAAAATTAAATAATAGGCTTAAATGTGGTTTCATACATATTTTTATCCTTTACATTTTATTTTATAGAATATCTTTAGAGAGGCATAATTGTAGCTTATGTTTTACTCAAAATTCTTGACCGATAGGCATGTATGTGATTTAAAAAAAGACATTTGTTTTAGAAACTGTTATTAATTAAATAGGATATATATTTTCCTTTACAGAGCTGTGCTGCATTGTGTTTAGGACAATATCTAGCTGAACAGGCACTCTGTGAATTCCTATCTAGTGTTACTACCAATGACCTCTTTGCAGTGGTAACTCCTAGCTACCTTTCTAATCATTTCTCCTCATTCACTTAAGACTTGAACAACCAACTCAGTCTCCCTATACATCTTAATTCCTGTCATCGTTCTTTAGTGACTGCAAGAATTGTATGGATGAGTACTCTATGGTTTAGCCCCTCTGTTCCTTGACTATTCCTTCTTCACTCTCTTTCTCAACTCAGCCTTGGTCACCTACTCACATAAGCACTGGAATTTGACATCACCAGTAAAGAAACCATCTCCTGTCTTTATTCAAAGTATCCTACTTTATGACCATCACCTCCTCTTCCAGCTTTCTCATCCTGGTCTCCCACTGCTGTGGTTCTTTAACTGCCACCATAACCTCCAATCTATGGACCCCTGTGCCTGTCTGCACTCTGGTAGCTAAACATTGGTGGAAAACACCTGACTGACTGATAATACTTGAAATTCATAACCAAAACTCCATTCCCTACTGCCTAGTACTCTTATATGTTTTTCCTAGTAAATTGGCTTTTCACTTTCTCAGATGACTGTGTCAAACTTTCTCTTCACCCTAAACATCCCCCCCTTTAACTGACTGAGAAAACAGGAGGCATCAAAGGTAAACTCCCTTATCTTCCTGCTCTAAATCTAACCAAACAGAACCTGTGCCGTTAGTTATAGTCAAGGAAATACCCCTGCTCCTATCAAATGCAAGTCCTTCTACTTTTCTCTGGATTTTATCCCTGTTGCTTTCTCATGGACCAAGATCTGTATCTCCTCTACTCTCAATCTTTCTACTGGATCATACCAATGGCCCATGTTAAAAAAAAAAGAAAGTAAACACACTACTGTTGATTTCACACTCTTTTCAGATACCGCCCAATTTCTGTGCATCTTTCCATTAAACATACCGAACATGTTTTCAGTGCTCACCATCTCCTCTTTATTTTTCCCAATTAGTTCTTCACCCCATGCTGATCTAGCTTCCATTTCCACCTCTGCACTGAAAGTCCCTTTGTTACCGTCTCCCACGAGCTCTGCATTGCCTGACCTGACTCCTGTCCTCTCATCTGGTGCCTTAACAGCCTCTGACACAGCCACGCTCTCCTTGGAATCTTTTCTTCCCTTGGCTCTGTGACACAGCACTTCCCCAGTTTTCCTCTTACCTCCCTGTTGTTCTTTCTCTTTGCCAAAGCTCAGAGCTAGCCCTCTTTTCAATTCTGCCAGAACTTTCTCTGTAAGTGATCTCAGTCTCATAGATTTAAGAATCTTGTATATACTAATAGTTTTCAAAATTAAGTTTCTAGCCCAATGCCCAAAACGCAGCTTCTGATTTTCTTCATAAATCTAATCTTTCACTATTCTTCATCTGAGTATTTGGCACCAATATTCACTCATTTTCATAAATAAAATGTAGATATTAGCTTTAATCCTCTCTTTCTGCAATTCCCTACATCAAATCCATCATTGTTTTTTTGTTTCTACCACCAAAAAAAATCTGATTTTGCTACTTTCCACCATCTAAATTAAATCACCATAATCTCTTTTCTGTAGTGTTTGAAATAGCTTACCAACTGGTCTCTTGAGATGCTTTCTTTTGTTCTTACTTAAAAATAATTTTTACATAGCAATCAGAGCTACCATTCAAAAACATGCATCATGTTTTTAGGCCATGTCACCTGTTCCTTAGATTCATTCAGTGACTTCACACTGTCTTGGAAATAGATCCAGATTTCTAAGGCTGTCCCGTAAGTCACCTCGCATGTTCTCCCTTAATCATGATATGCCAATCCCACTGGCCTTTCTTCTGTTTCTCAAATTCCCCAAGTGCTTTCTGATACTACAGCCTTTGCATTTCCTGTTCTCTTTGCCTACAAAAGTTCTTACCTCAGCATTTTGCACAGCTGGCTCATTTTCATTCTGTAGGTCTCAGCTTAAATGTTATCGCCCTAGAGAGTTCTTCCTTGACTGAACAAGATGTACCTGTACCGTATGTACCCTTTTTTGCATCTCCCTTCATAGCACTTAGTACACTTAGCATCTCTGGCTTATATGTTTGTCTAGTATTTCTTGGTTGTGATTCATCACAGAGCATAAGTGTCTTATTTATTATGTATCCTTGGGATCTAATAATACAGTGTTTAGCATAAGACAAATTCTCAGTAAGTATTATGAAGAAATAAATGAAGACTTGTTTTTCCTTGGCTTCCTTGGTGCTATATTATTTTGGTTTTCTTCTTACAACTCTGTTATTCACATTTCCTCATTTGCCCTCTTATGACAATCTGTATTAGTCTGCTCAGGCTGCCATAACAAAATACTTTAGGTTTAAACAGAAATCTATTTTCTTATAGTTCTGGAGGCTGGAAGTCTAAGATCAAGGTTTCAGTTGATTTGGCTTCTAGTGAGAGCTCTATTCTTTGCTTGCAGATGGCTACCTTCTCACTATGTCCTCACATGGCTTTTACTTGGTGAATGCTCAGGGAGAGGGAGAGAGGAAGAGCACTCTGGTGTCTCTTATGAAAATACTAATCCTATTGGATCAGGGCCTGACCCTTAGGACCTCATTTAATCTTAATTATTTCCTTAGTGATCCTTTCTCCAACTACAGCCATATCAGGGTAACAGGGCTTCAGCACATGAATTTGGGGGTGAGGGAGAGAGGCTTGGTAGACAGAGTTTGTAACACGATATGTTTCCTCAGTGATGTCATTTATACTGTCAAAGTGTGCATGCTGCGGCCTCTATATTGAACTCCTCTGCTGCTTATTTTTGCTGTGTCTCATTTGACACTGTGCGTTTTTTTCTGTTGTTATCTTTAGTAAATAAACCTTGACTACTCTTCAAGGATTTGCATTTCATTATACACTCCCTTCCCCTTCTCCAAACTGGGCCTTATAAGCAATTGTTCTTTGTATATTTGCTGGTTGATTAATTAAATCTAAATCTAAATTTCCATTCATGAACTTTTGCCTAATATCAAATTCTTTATCTCCAGCTGCTGATTATATTTATACTTGAATTATCCATTTTTGTCTCAAATTAGTTGTGTCCCAAACTTATTCACTCAACCACCAGCAAGCTTCCTCTCTCATTTTCCCTCTTTGTCACTGGCATTACATTCTTCTGATCATTCTGGCCTAAAACTTTGGCATTATCTGTGACTCATTACTTTTTCATTTACTTTATCCAATTAACCATCAAACCAGTTGTTACTTACTTTAAAATCTTGCATAAAACACTTCTCCCCCTGAAATCTCACCACCATTTAAAAAACACCATTTTAATCTTAGAATATCTTTAGTTACAGAAAAGTTGCCAAGATAGTCCAGAAAATTCCATTATACTCTATATCCAGTTTCCCCTATTATTAGCATCTTACATCAGTATGGTACATTTGGCACAAATAATGAAACAATATTGATGTATTATTATTAACTGAAGTCTATACTTTATTCAGACTTCCTTGGTTTTCTGTTTACCTAATGTCTTTTCTGTTTCAGAATCCCATCTGTGGGGAAAATGGAAATTCCATGGCCAGGATCCTCACCTGATCCTAAACTACAAATGATGTAACTGGCCTACTGCTTCCACACCCACAGGGAATGAGCTGTTATTGACTGAGTCACTATATAAGCAGCTCCACCCAGTGCTCTGGGTGGAGGCAGAGACAGAAGTGGATTACAGACCTGCAGACTGCTGGATGTAGACATGATTCTAGTGCTTGACCTACTACCATGAGAATAAAGCCAGGTATAAACCCTCTACCCCAGGGATGTTCTGTTGTCATTTCTTGGTCTCACCGAATCCATAGTGAACTTGCTTGGGGCTGAAACCCTCAAGCAAGACACCATCCAAAAAACCACATTATGTTTAGTTATGTCTCCTTAGGTTCCTGTGACTGTGACAGTTTCTCATTTTTCTTGTTGAGGACCCTGACAGTTTTGAGGAATACTGTCAGATATTTTGTAGAATTCCCTTCAGTTGGGGTTTGTCTAAAGTTTTTCTCTTGATTAGACTGTCAACAACAAGTCTTGCTGACAGCCTCTACTCTTTTTTTTCATTAAGGTATTATTGAAATACACTCTTATGAAGGTTTCACATGAAAAAACAATGTGGTTACCACATTTACCCATATTATCAAGTCCCCACCCATACCCCAATGCAGTCACTGTCCATCAGTGTAGTAAGATACCACAGATTCACTATTTGCCTTCTCTGTGCTACATTGTTTACCCCGTGATCCCCCACACCATGTGTACTAAACATAATGCCCCTCAATCCCCTTCTCCCTCCCTCCCTACCTGCTCTTGCACAACCCTCCCCTTTGGTAACCACTAGTTCCTTCTTGGAGTCTCTGAGTCTGCTGCTATTTTTTGTTCCTTCAGTTTTGCTTTATTGTTATACTCCACAAATGAGGGAAATCATTTGGCACTTGTCTTTCTCCGCCTGGCTTATTTCACTGAGTATAATGTCCTCCAGCTCCATCCATGTTGTTGCAAATGGTAGGATTTGTTTCTTTCTTATGGACGAATAGTATTCCATTGTGTATATGTACCACATCTTCTTTCTCCATTCATCTACTGATGGACACTTAGGTTGCTTCCATATCTTGGCTATTGTAAAAAATGCTGTGATAAACATAGGAGTGCATATGTCTTTTTGAATCTGAGAAGTTGTATTCTTTGGATAAATTCCAAGGAGTGGGATTCCTGGGTCAAATGGTATTTCTATTTTGAGCATTTTGAGGAACCTCCATATTGCTTTCCACAATGGTTGAACTAGCTTACATTCCCACCAGCAGTGTAGGAAAAAAAAAATTTATTTATTTATTTAATCTATTTATACCAGCATGTCTCTTGGATACTATTTATTTATTTTATTGTTCAAATTGTTCCATCTTTAGCCATTGGTAGATCTCTCACTTAGTTCTTATGTCCATTTGACATATACTTCCTTGGGGGGGGGGGGGGTGTGTGTGCATGCTGCACATTTTAAACACTTCCTTACTTTCTGGCACTATAAGATGCCCTAGGGTCATCATGTATATTTTCTGCCTACATTAGTTTCCCATTACTACTGTAAAAACTTACTACAAATTTAATGACTTAAAATAATATACATTTATTATATTGTAACTTTGGAGGTCAGAATTCCAAGATGGGTCTCATTGAACTAAAATTGAGGAATGGCAGGACTGTATTCCTTCCAGAGGCTCTAGGAGAGGTTTTTTTTTTTTTTGCCTTTTTCATCTTCTGGAGTCTGCTGGCATCCTTGACTCACAGCCTATATCTTGAAAGCCAGCAATGTCAGCTTAGTTCCTTCTCATGCTGCCATTTCTCTGGTTCTCTTTTGCCTCCCTCTTCTACATTTAAGGACCCTTGTGACTACATTGAGCCTGCTTGGAAAATTCATGATGATCTCCCTATAGTAGAGTTAGTTGATTAGGAACTTTAAACCCATCTGCTACCTTAATTCCTCTTTACCATTTAAAATAACATAGTCACAGGTTCTGGGAATTACGATGTAGACATCTTTTGGGGGGGCATTATTCTTCCTATCACATATTATAGATTATAGATTTTTCCTGTCACCATTATAGACCCAACCATTTTTCCAAGGATTTCTAGTCCTGTTTATTGGAAAATGGTATTAGAGATCAAGATTTGGGCACTAGGTGTGCCTACTGCTGCTTTTAGACCCTCTCAAACTGACAGAGCAAGGAAATATATGTATGTATACTATTCATGTATATATATATATCTATAAACATTTCCATATATATATATATCCATCTGTATCTATATTAAACTAAACATGAGTTCATACATCTCCAACTCTAAACTAGTATCTGCCATTTTTAAAAATTCAGACTTAGGCATTATAAACCCTCCTGAGTGATTGCCTGGCTCTGTCCTGTATTTATTGTATATATCATTAGTATACCAATTTTCCTTAAAGAACACTTTTATTAGGTAATGATTGCTTAGAAATGCCCAATAGTATTTCATTCAATAACATTTATCTACAGTTTGGGCAGAAATCTTTCACTTATAAAGCTTTCTATAATCAGCATCCACAGCAACCACCTGACTTTATTTCCCAGAATTCCCTACTATACTTTTTCTTCACAGCAATTCCTGCACCCCCACCACAGATTAATCAAGTTAGTTTCATGGTCCCTCAAAATGTTCAACTGTAGTTCTTAATATTATATCTTTGCTTTTCTAGGTACTCTCATCCCTAACATTTCATACATGTTCAATTCCATTTCTCATTGAATATCCACTTAATCCTTCCCATCTATTCCAACCAACATTAATCCTTTCTCTCTTTAAATCCTATGAGACTTGAAGAGAGAAACCATAATGTCTATCCTTAAAAAAAAAGTGTAATAATCCTTTGAGGAGTGTTTAGTATATATCACTGTACTGATTGATTAACTTGTCATTTTTTAACTTCTCTGACTTTGTAGGTCTTTCAAACAAAAGTCTGATGATTCTTTTCCTTCTTTATTGCCTGTAAGACTCAGGTGGGAAATCAACCTTTCTTTTAGATGTCTTCAATTTTTAAAAAAGGAACTTGAGACTTATACTTGAACTCAAAACTGGTAGTGGGTTTTCAAATGTTAGAGTTCAAAGGAATCACCTAGGAGACTGATAAACAAATTCCTAAACCTCATACTGAGATTTTGATTTAGTAGGTACATTATTTTCCTATTACTATTATAATGAATTACTACAAATGTAGTGGCTTAAACAACACAAAGTTATCTTACAGTTCTGCAGGTTAGAAATTCAACACAGATCTTAACTGGGTTAAAAAATCAAGGTGTTTAGTAGGGTTACATTTCGCTCTAGAGGAGATTCTGTTTCCTTGCCCTTTCTGGTTTCTGGAGGTTGCCCACATTCTTGGGCTCAGGGCCCCATCCTCTGTCTTCGAAACCAACAACACTGCATTTCTCTGTGCCTGTCTTCTGTAGTCATATTTTCCTCAGACTGATTCTTCTCTCCTGTCTGCCATTCCACTTTTTTAAGGGCCCTTTTGATTACACTGGGCCTGCCTGGATGATCCAGGGTGATCTGCATATTTTACGGTCAGTTCACAAGCAACTTTAATTCCTTCCACAACTTTAATTCTCCCTTGCCAGGTTACATAACACAGTACTGGGATTAGGATGTGGACATCTTTAGGGGACCATTATTCTGCCTAACACAGTAAAACTGAGGTGGTGGAGTCCAGGAGACTGCTTTTTAACAATCACTCCAATTATTCTAAGAAAAACAGCCAAAACACAATTTGAGAAACACTCTAGAAACTTAAGCGTTATTTAAATATACTTTTAACAAGTATATTTGTTCAACTTTGGAATTCAAACAAAACAATAGAGTTGATTTAAACACAAGAGCTGATGCAAAGAGAAAATTAAAATTAGAGTCTAATAAGCAGTTATTCAAAAAGAGATGTTTACACAGGAAAAAAGGAGTATTAGTAGATTTCTTGATTTTTTGTAAGGGTTTTATTCCAAGGTGCTGCAGGATAGAAGTATATTTTTACACTTAATTTTAAGAAGTATTTTAAAGCCTAAGTATTAAATATCAGAAAAGACAATGGAACATAATTTAAGATAGGATAAGAAAATCTGTTCTCAATTGTAACACTATACTAGGCTAAATGTTCTTCTTTGATTGGTCCATATTATTTCCATGTATACATATTTTTACACACACACCCCCAAATATATATGCCATTCCCAGGATGTTCTGAAGTATTCTTTCCTATCTCCCAAAACCTGTAACTGTGCTACAAATAGTCTCTAGTTCCTTAATTTATATTATTGAAATGACTGAGTTTGCTGAGTTTTATTATTTATAAGGATGAATTCAGTTCTTTCATTATATAGTTTATTAACAGTATTTTAAAACATCATCTACTTTTTTATTGTCTGTCTGTTGGCCTATTGCTCACAAGTTGTATTCTATCAAAGCTCAAGAAAATTATTTTAAACAATTCTGTTTGAAGAAGTGGAATAAGAGCCTAGGATGTGGGTATATTTCTGTTCCAGACATGGCCTGGTAAATAGCCATGACCCCACTAGGATGGGGCCCCTGGACCAAGTACCTCCATGCTAGGTGCCTTGAGGGCCATAAATCAGTTCTAAAGATATTGATCATCCCAACAAGCCAGACAGCTATGTTTCCTAAATCCTTCACAGGTGGTAATTAAGAAATTTTAAGTTAGTTCCAGATCATTCAAATTAGGTAATTGTTTTTTTGGAACTGAAATTCAATCAAAATTATCCTATGGAATTTCAGTATTGTATAATTCAGTTTATCAATCCAAAATATAACTAAGCAGTATTTACTGGAGGTATGGGATATCTACCACTGATAATATCCAAGAGATATTAAAAGGTACCAGACATGACATAAGGTTCATGGATATGGCATTTATTAGCATCGAATCACATAAAAACTATGTTATTTTCTCTGCAAATATATAACAGTTCTTGTCAATATATCAAGGAGAAAGTCATAGTTTGGTGTAATTCTGTGTCTAAATTTCTCAAATCCTCCATTTTAACAAGGCAGAGCAAGGCCTCTGACAAAGAGTTTTCACGTTAGACACTGGATAAAATATATTACCATGCATTGTTATTTTGAACCTATTGTATTAGTATTTACTGTTACTTTCTATTTGTGACAAATGATTCTGGTTTTCTATTTGTGGTAGTCATATAAAATTTCATTTTATATAAATGTATTAAGTGAAAAACAATGAATTTCATAAAAGAAATATGGTAGTCCTGGTGATACCAAGGTGAGGCAAAAAGTGAAGAAGAAATAGAAATGCCTGAAGATGGGCAAACACTGGCATAGAGTGACAGGAGGAAAGCTGGCCTAGTTGTCTGGAGGGGATTCTACCACTAAGGAGGCTAGTAACTGTGGGCATATTGCTTAACATTTTTGGGTCCCAGTTTCCCAACCCTCTATTTGAACAATTTGGGTAGATAATCTCTAAGGTCTTTTGTAGCAACAAAACCTGGAATATAATTATAATATTAGGAAAGCTAAGGGTGAGTTAAGCTACATTTTGTTGGCAGGAATTGTGTTTTCAGGGCTGTTAGATTATGTGCATATGTATTTTCATCCCTGATTTTAGAGTGAGTCCTGTTGATCAAGTCTACCTTCTGCCTTCCTTTTCTTTCTAATCAGAGTTTACTTGTACCTTACCACCACTTGAATTCCCTCCCAGAGAGCTGCTACTATGGAATGCAGTCTGATGTATACATCACCAATGAAAGGTCATGCCACATAACAGCTTATTGGGTTAGCCTCCTCTGGAATATTAGTGTGTTTTAACTGTGTATCCTTAGGAATGACAATCCAATAAACCAAGGGATGACTGTAATAATGGAATATCAGGCCTTGAGAGAAATTTTGAGTGGCTTTTCTAATACTCCTAAATAACATTTAGGCAACTATCCATGTCATTTACATTTAACAAAATTGAATTCATCTAATTACAGGACAAAGAGAAAACCAATGTAGTTATAAAGACCTTGGGTTCTAAATAGAAGAAAGATTTTGGGTTCAGAATAGAACATATACCCTCTCTTCTTTCAGGCAATGCCTTTTTTTCCCTTTGTTTTGTTAACCACTATATTCTCATGGTTTTAGACTTTATACAAAGGTATTTTCATGCTTTCTAGATGTTCAAGTTCTTTGAAAGCTTACTGATAGATTGTTAAGGTTCATATGTATTTATCAGAAAGTGGAAATGAAAGTATCATTTCTCTTCCTGACTTCATTTTAACATAGAATTTCCAGTACTGGCCCTACTTCTGCCTCAAACCTATTTATTTATTAATTTTAAAGAACCCTCTCTGCCCCAAGGCTAATCCCAAGGCAGCCCCATCACATAGGTATACCAGCCTTTGGGTATGAATGGCAAAATATTTGCCAGAAATTTTCCTTGTTGCTTCTGGCATTCAGCCAGACCTCTGAAGGATTCTCTAAACAATTTAAAGAAAGGCCAATTTTCTTTTCTTTCCAGATACACGTTTTACTTTCCTCCACACCCTTAGTCAAAGACTGGTTTGGGGACTGAGTATTTGCACAAATTTCAACTGAGATCAGCATGGTCTCCCTTGATTCTGTTTTCACTTGGCTCTACTATATGTGATTTGTTTCTGCTACACTAGACAGTTGTTATTTCTTCTTAGTTGGCTAGCTTCCCAGGAGCTCCTGATATTGAAAAACAGGTTAGATTCGTTTAGTCCATGTCTGTCAAGGTCAGGTTCTTTGGGTGGAGGAAAGGATTTAAATGAATTTCACCCATTTTGAAATAGCTCCATCAAAGGCTTCTTGCAAAATAAGGCAGATGGATTTTGAAATTGCTGTCTTGAATGTATACCATGGTAAAGTCTACTGCCAAATTTTTCATTGTCTATTTGTCAGTCTAAATTCAGCCTGTTTCTCACCACTTAATTGCTAAAATCTAGAATATGAGACTTCAGTGAGGACTTATGCATACTCCATTATTTTTATGAACATTTTCATATAAGCATTTCTTATGAGCATTTTCAGGCATAGTTAAGAAAAACATTGCAAATATAAATCACCTAAAATAAACATTTATAGTAGAATAATCTCCAAAGAGCACTGGCAATAAATGGAAAAAGTAGCCTCCCTCCCTTTTATGTATCCTATCATGCCAAACTTTCACTTCATTGTGGGTAAATGATTCACATATACAGCTGGACTAGGGTAGCAAGTATGATGCTGCAAGGCAGGGTAGAAGTGGAATTTGGGAAACTGTTGTTACACTCACTTACTCAGCTATACTCAGTTGTAGTTTAAGATGATACTGCAAGTATGGCTTATGGATATTATTTTTTTATTTTTATTTCTGACCATTGGTCACAGTATAGGATTTTCTGGAATTGTTTAGCTAACTCAGAGAACTTGACAGGCATTCATAATAAATAATGAATCCAAGTACATTCATAACAAAAAAACAATGACTTAGTAGTGATTGTTTGTGCTTTTAGTTTCATTCCTTTTTTGGATGAATGTGAAGAAAAGAAACTAGAAAGCTAAGGAAACAGCTAGGCCTTATCTAAATGTCTCGGACCCTAACATACTTAAAATTAAAAATTAATTATTTGCATTGCTCTAGTTCACTGAATTATATACTGTACTACAGACTTTATACTTTGACCTCTAGGCCTGCTTTAGTGGGCCTAGTAGACTAAATAAGTATCAGTGAGGTTAGTACTTTTGGGGGCAAATGATACAGTGCTTCAGAATGCACATCCTGAGTGCTGTCTTTGCCTTGCAATCTGTCAGGAGACTTCCCCTCCCTCATTTCAGTTCCCTTATCAGTAATGTAGGAGCCTTACTGTGAAGATTAAAGATCATGTATATGAAATGCACAGTGCATGAAATGCTGGTGTTCAAAAAATGTTATTAACTATAATGATTCATTTTAAGTATGAGTAAGCTCCAAGTTTAGTCTGTATTATTTCTAGATGTTGGTAGCATAATTATCATTGTTCAAATCAAAGCCAACTTCCAGTTCTTAGCCCTATGGCTGGATATTTTTTTCTGGCACTGTAATAGTGTTGGAGCCATAAACTTTCCTTCTAATTACATGTTATGCAAGTTGGACAATTAGTAATGGTTTTATAAAGATTACAAATCTATTTGTAAAATAAATCAACCACATGGGAATACATTTGATAGACCCATTTTCTTACGCTGGTGCCTGATTCTTTTACTTTTAAAGTTCATAATGTAATTTTGTTACTATAAAACCAAGTAACACTTCTAATAATGCAAGTCTCACAGTCGTCAATCTGCATTACCATGTATAGTTAATAAAAAATAGGATAGAAAGCTTTCCATCTTTAGGACTTATAAGTCTCCTTGACTGATTTTATGAACAGTCTGGTTAGTGTGGGATATGGTCTGATTTTAAGATGGGGTAATCAAAGTTCTAAGAGTTTATGATAAAGAGAATAAGGAAAATGGAAGACTGATTCTCTGTATTGCATAATAGTGCCATCTATGCTCCGTGAAGGCAGGAATCTCTTTGTTAACTGCTGCGTTCTCAGGGCTCACAAATCCTGGAAGAGAATATGCATTGAATACATATTGTTGAATAACCGAGCTTAGACTTATTACATATTAATAAGAAGTTATTTTACTTTCTGTTTAAGTTTTGTGTCTTAAAGTCACACCAATATAATATGTAGTATTATCACTTAAAATTCATTGAATAAAAATCTACCTTTGTGATAGAAAAGTGAGCATTTCTTAAATTAAGATTTATCTATCTGAAATAAATTATAACAGCATGTATTTTCTCCAGAAAGGTAATAAAATGTAATTTCAAACTGTTCAATTTAAATTTATTTTGGCATATGCTGCATCTCTCTCTCTACACACACACATATATGTTGTGTGTGTGTGTGTGTGTGTAGAGTATAAGGGAATACAAATTAATACATATGGAATTTTCTCTGTATACACACATATATACTAAATACTTATGTGTAATGCCGATTTGATGATACAAAGTTACCCTCTGGATCAATATTTAGTTGAAGAGATTTGTCACTGTGCCTGACTCATGGTAGATGCTCAGTGAGTATTTTTGACTAAATGGACCTGACTTAATAAGGTGTCTTATACATGCCTGTTTATAATACCTAGAATTTTGGGGAAATACAGAGTAAATAAAATAATATGGCAAGTATAACTGAAGCAGAATATTCTGGACCATAGAACACATTAGACTAGCCAAATTACTTAAATCATGGGATTTTTAGCCTATAGGATCTATAATGTAGACTTATAAGTTTATTTTTAAGAATGAAATTTTTAAGAATGTCACTCTAACTTCTCAATAGTGTTAATTTGAAAAGGCAGTAAGAATTTCTTCATTCTAAACTACTAAATATAACTGAGAGCAGGATTTAATTGTTGATATATTTTGTTTTCAGTCATATTTTCCCCTTATGAGCCATGCTTTTACCTCAGCTTTAAGGAAAAATTTAGATATTTTTCATGTAAATTGTTGTTGGTTATAGCAGGAACATTGCAGGACCCTTGAAAGCTTAGGTAGAACAAGGGGGGGGGCATTCAGGATGTTCTTAATTTACCTTGTTGGATTGAAGCAAATGACTGCATTAATCATTGCTTTTTGTTTGTGTGTTTTGTTTGCTTCTGCAGTTCTAAACCTTATGTGTTTTAGATATGAATCAAACTACTGCTTCTGATGTTCTTGGTAATTAGGTCCAGGAAATCATTCCCTAAGCATGGCATCGTTGGAATATAAGCTGTTGGAGCAAAAGAGTTGCACAGCTTCCTTAAACCCACAGTGATAGCAAAATATTATACAAGAGAGGAGAAAATTTTAACCAGTTCTCATTGCCTCTCGCTCTGCCTCTCATGATGAAAGCTGCAGCTCTTCAGGAGAGAAAATTTTTTTTCCATTTTGGCAACATGTGTGTGTGTGTGTATATATACTATGCATGTACATACATATATGTGTGTCTAAGAAATTGGTGGATATGTTTCCCCACCCACCCAAACCCATAGATACTAATTTCCATAGGCCTTGGACAATGTATCTCAGATTTTATGTTAGAAAATGGTGGGAGTGTTCTAATTTATAAATTACCTTCTTGAAATCTGAATTTTGCAGTAGACTGTAATAATTAACTCTTTCAGGATAGGAAATCAGCTTCTTAAACTATGAAGCAGTGTCATCTGCTGACTCATTATTATCCTGAGTGAAAAAATTTCTGTCTGTCTGATGAAATTAATATCCTCAGTTCCCAATTTAACTACAGATTACTGTCCAGAAGTTTGTTTGTGACTTTGCTATGTGAATGTGAAGAAAACATATATTCTGAGAGAAGCAATTTTCTAATATTAAGACCAATAGTAGATGTGTTGTAAAATTGGAAATCTTTAGTGACAGATAGCTAAAGTATTCAGGATAAAATAATTAAATATAGGGCTTTCTGTCATATAGACAGCAGTGTGGTTGTAAAACCTGGGCAAAGACGGCATTGTCAGAGTTCCAGCAAGGTCAAGTCCTACAAAGATTTTCCTTCCAGAAAGAACAGAAAGTAACTGACTGTCTATAGGAGTTGAATTTCATTGCTACTTAAAGTGTCTTGTTCATAAATCCACTTGTGGTCTCTATGTGTTCCACCTTACTATTCAGCTTTACCTTTAGTAGTATCACAAATGATATATTTCACTAGGGTCCAAGTTCATTCCATTTAAATATTCTTCTTTGAAATTTTGTTCTTACAGTAGCAGGGACATTTCTGGATTTATAAGCTCTTGGTTCTTCAGAGAAAGTAATAAAAAATCTACTGAAAACTATCAACAATGCATGTTTCTAGCGAACTGCATGCTTTGATACAGATTATTTCCCAGTTTTTGTGTCATCCCCTTTTGATGATGACTAGAAGAGGCTAGGAGTAACTGTCTTACATTCGCAACTTTATTTGCCAATACTGTGTTCTCTGTACACTTTTAGGGAGCATGGGGCTGCCAGAAGAATACAGTTGGCCTCATGACAAACATTAGGAATGCTTTGTGAATGTGTGGTTTGATTTTGAACAATACACTTCGTCAGAGGAATCCTTCTGACAGAGCATGTTCTCTGTGTCCTCCACAGTGTGCACAAGGATTTAAAAACATATATTTCTCTGCATATATTCTGAAACTACATTTCCTCTATTCCCTTGTCCTCCTGGAAAAATCTGTGTCTCGACATGTTTTGGATGACATTTAGAGAAGTTTCTTCCTTCACATTTGTAAAGAGTAGGACTTTTCTCAGGGGATCATAATTGACCAAATTGGTATACTTATAGGACACCATAGAAGCATTTGATTAATAAGTGTATGTGCAAGATAATATGCAATGCTGCCACCTAAGAAATCCTCATGATTTCAGTGTGAAGAAGGTAGCACAAGCATATTCTTCAAAAAACCTGAGATGGCAGAACCTTTTTGAGAATCTATAGAATAGTCACAGAAATTGTCACGAACCAGTCCCAAGATGAAACTTCAACATTTTGAAAATATTAACGTCAGACTGACTATGCTCTCTTAAAGTGTGGGGTAGTTAGAAATCAGCAACAAATGAATAACTTTAAAAATTCTATGTTTGTAAGATAAGCAGAAATATTCTTTCTAGTCTGCTGATTCTGTTCAAGGAATTTAAGTCTTCAAAAACATGACAGGTAATAAGTGTGTCTTTTAATACTACAAGTTTATCCATAATCTAACATTGGTGAGGCAATGTTTAGTAGATAATCCCAGTAAGGGAAATGCTTGGGCACTGTAGTTGGGATGATTCCATGCTATTTTCCTGTCCAAGTATTTGGTGGAACCAATAAATTCTTTTCTTTTCTTTTTTCTTGTGTATTTTATAATTTCTTTAATTAGCATGGATTACTCTTTAAAATGATAAAGGTAAAATCTCAAGGAAAATAAAGAGTATATTTGTAACAAGAAAGAGTTTCCAAACTTACTCTTGGAGAGTAGCCTGTATCAAGAACAGTCTAATTTATTCATGAAAGTAAATGTTTTTTGTAATTCAGTAATTCATGGAACATCAAATCTAATATACATTTTGTTGGTAAGGAAATTATGCTTAAAAAATGCTCTTAGTTTCCATAGAAAGAGTAAAGTCAGTACTTTCTCAGCATTTACAGTTCTTTGTGGTAGCAGAGAGACTTATTTAAATGCAACAGTTTCCGTGAACTCAGTAGTGACCATTTACGGCCTGTAGTTGATGCTCTCCTTGCTTGGCCCACATGCCCCTGGCCCGTCCTGACAGTCCTCTGCAGCCTTGGTGGCTGGATTGCAGGACCTGCCAATAGCTTCCTGCCTGGAGCACCTACATCTCTGCCTCAGGTACTTCTCTGGCTTCTTGCGGAAATACTTGGCCTAAGAATAGGGCTGGCTGGAGATAACCCTCCAGGAGCAACCCTCAAACAAGGAGGGTAGAACCAAGGGATTTACACCCCAGTGTCCTCATCTCAGGATAATCTGAGGTGTGTTCTACATGGCCTTCTCAACAGGACTGGGTCCCACTGTAACACCTGCTCATTATTTTTTCCCATTTTTATTAAGGTATAATTGACATATAAAATTGTGTGTATTTAAAATGTTAATGTGATGATTTGGTACACATATACACTGTGAAATGATTACCACAACCAAGTTAATTATTACATCCATTACTTCTCATAGTCACCTTGTTTTGGGGTATGTGTATATGGCAAGGATGCTTAAGATTACTCTCTTAGCAAATTTCAAGTGTACAATATAGTGCTATTAACCATAGTTACCATGCTGTACATTAGATCCCCAGAACTTATTCATCTTATAACTGAAGTTTACAGCCTTTGACACCACTTCATTTTCCACACCACTCAGGCTACTCTGTCTCCATGGGAACCTGCTCATTATCAATGGGCCCCCTTTTGGCTGTCTTTCCTTTACTATCTCAATTCCTCATTCCTTACCTCTCAAACTACAGTTGGCCCCTAAACAATGTGGGGATTGTTTCCTGTGCAGTGGAAAATCCATGTATAACTTCTGACTCCCCCAAATATAACTAATAACTTACTGCTGCTGAGAAGCCTTACCAAAAATATAAACAGTTGTTTAATATGTATTTTGTATGTTATATGTGTTAATATTTTGTGTTACTATGTTATATGTGTTTAATATATATTTTATATGTTATATGTGTTATATAACTTTTCAAATTGTGTATCTCCAAAAATAATTCCAATATTTTACTGAAAAAAATCCACATATAAGTGGACCTGTGCAATTCAAACTCGTGTTGTACAAATGTCAACTGGACTTGCATCCAAATCCTTGAGTCAAGGTCTTCTTTCTGACAGGAGAATATAACCAGCTATATTTACACGCTAGATTTTAGATAGTTTCTTGAAGCCAAGGGCTTTTTCGTGTTTAGTCTGGAATCCCTGATACTTAACATGTCCCCGGCATATGTAAAAATAAAAATGAGGTATTTTCCTAGGTCTCAGTAGATCTGAATTTAACAGGGAAGACAGCCATGTACTCTATAGAATGAGGCAGATTGAATTAATTTCTCTAAGAAGTACTCTCTCTAAAAGCGCTATGGGAAGTAGTCACTAATGATTAATTTACAGATTGGCAGAAGCTTCAAGGAGGAGGTGATATTAAGTCAGATACTGAAGGATGCCCAAGGAGAAGGTGGGAAATACATTTCAGGCAAATGAAAGAGTAATAGCAAAGTTATGGAAGTGTTAAGGTAGATGGACTACTGCAAAAAATAAGAGTGTCTTGAGCCAGATCTTGGGGTACATGAAACAGGAGGGAAGAAAGCAAAATAAATCTAAATTAGTCCTTGGCAGCTTGGACATTCAAGGAAGCCCTGAAGAGTAGAGGAAGAATGTTTCAGAACTGTACACATAGAGCTATTTTTTTTCATGTGACTTCTAAAAAAAATCCCTCCCACGCATTGACAGTCACTTCCTTTGCTAACATTATTTTGAGAGTCTGACTCACTAATAGAGCATTTTTCCTGAAGCTCAAGACATTTCGAATTTTTTCTTTTCTTTCTGTTTCTTAAAGAGAACAAGAAAAAAGAGACAGGAGGCCGTCTTCTTGCCCGAAATTTCAAAAAATATTTATATTTTGTGTTGTCTATTTTATTAGAATTCATTTCTTTAAGCCTTCCACTTTGAAGCTATCACGCAGTCCCCCTTCCTTTTGCAGGGGACTATGATGTGAGTAGCTCATTCTCCTTATCTTATAAGCACCTTTGTGGATAGGAAGATGCAGGGAGGCCAATGCAGCAAGCATGGAGTTATAGTTGGGCGAAACAAGCACTGGTCTGGACACCAGGAAATTGGGGCTTTAGCTCTGGATTTGTTTCTCCCTGGCTTTTTGGCCTTGGGCAAGTCATTAAAATGTTCACTGTAAAATGAGGTGTTGAACTAGAAGATCTCGCTTCTAGCTTTAATCCCTCATCCTTAAATCAAGGATAAAATGAGGTCTCTTATACATGTCTTTCTCATACAGAAGTTATTTGAAAGTTGATGACATAAATTTGGAAAAATATATGCAAACATATGATCACTAGTTCCTTAAAAAGATCTATTTCCTGATAATTTAATGCAAGCCCCATCAATTAAAATAGCATAACACCCCTCATATAGAATAGTAATTTTCTAGAATGCATTTGATGGCACCAGTCCTTTGGTATATAGTCTATTAGTTGCTGGAGGATAACAGAATTTCATTAAGAAATGAATGATAAGAAAATAACTATATTCTGAACATAATATATTTCACACTGTAGACCTTATTAATAGATGATAAGTTTGGAGTGTTCTTTAAGATTTTGTTATGGCACAAGAGGTTAAAAATAAGAGGTATCCTTAAATTCTGCATAAGGTAGTAGCCGAGAAGCAGTCACTATTTCACTGCTACCTTCTTTTATCACACACTTTCTCAATCAAGTTGTTGGGTTTTTAAATATATATATGAAAATACATATTTAAATAAACATATCTATATATATATACACATGTATGTGTATGAAAATACTTGCGATTATTCTGTGAGCGATTTTTCTGCCATGTGATAATGATGGAAAGGCTTTAACTTGCAGAGAAATAACTGTGGAAGCAATAACTGGAGACAGTGAGCTCAGGGGCAGGAGAAAGCGTGAAGGAGAAAATCCTTTTGCCCAAGCGTAGCTCTTGTTTGAGAGCACTGAGCACAGCAGCATTCTAATCTTAACATTCTTCATTGGAAACTGTGAGGTAGGGCACCCATATTATCCGGGGAGCATGAGGAGAAAAACTGCTGTACTCAATAAATATATATATATTTAAGTCATACAGGATTTTAGCAGCCTTTGGCCTGATCGTTTACTTTTTAGACATCAAACAGTTCAGGGGAATACAAGGCACACTATACTTTGAACCTAATAGGACAATGATAAAATAACTGTTTTCCTTCTAAAAATATTTGGAAATACATCCAATTTACTTCTTAGGACAAAACTCAAGTTCTACAAACATGAAAGTGACAAAAAGGGCTTTGGTGAGAAGCTGTGAGGAGACCGGGCAGGAAAGAACTGCGTTCACAATGTGCTCCCTCTGTGTCTGGTGGCCGCCTAACATTTTATATGTGTTAATTTATATAATCCTCACAAACAGCTCTGTGAGGTAGGTATTATCTTTATTTTACAGTTAATAGAACTAACATTCATTAAAGTTAATTAACATGCCCAAGATACTATAGTTGTTAATGTCGGACATCTCACTGGATTTCAAGAACTGAGCTCTTTCTAACACCATGCAGTTTTTTGCATCAGATTATACACCTCTGCTGGAATTAAAAATACATACTGTACATTTATATTCTAAGAATCAAATCACCATCATTTGACTTTACACAAGCGTGGTAAGGGTCCTAGAACATAAGCACCACATCGTTAACCTACTATGTATTTGAATATTACAGGGCACATTTGGCAGGCTGGTGGGACCCCACATTAGTTTAGTCTAACTAAGGGTTTGATGCACTTGAGAGAGAGAGATTGATACTGCACTACTGGGGGCCAGTGACTGGCAACCAGGAACTACTTGGAATCTGAGGTCTAAGCCTGTTACTTATTGGTAGGGCTAGACTTGGGTGAAGCAAATGAGGTATTTGCCTCAGGAGTAAAAAAAAAGGGCACCCCAGACACAGTAATCAAAATAAATAGTAATTTAAAGCAATTTCTTTAAAAATCAAACCAGCAAATTACAGCCGTGGGCCTGCCACTTGTTTTTGTAATTAATACAGGCACTCTGAGCTCCAAACTTTCAAACAGTGGACTTCCTTTATCTCTCAGGAGTCTAAGGAAGAAGATATAGCTCTAAGTGAAATCAGATCTGAGGATTACCTACTACAGCCAGCCACCCTGTTTCGGTGGCACCGGGACAACATTTTCTCTGGTCCTACCCAGTAGGAATCTCCTGCCTTCTTGGGATAGGAACTAAACTTAAGGTGACCAAGTGTCCTGGTTTGCCCAAACTGTGCAGGTTAGAGCAGTGAATGGCCTGCATCCCTGAAAAGCCCTAAATCCTGGGCAAACTGATGGTTGGTCATCTTAACACAGGGGATAAACTTAGAGTTGTACTGGTAGAAAAAGAGAATATATAGATACTCTACTCAGGGCTGACTCTTAGAGTTTAACAGAGGTGGGAGAATAATATCTTAGTCTAAATTTAACTATTAAAATTAGAATCATGCTGTCCTGAATGAGGTCTCCTACTTCCTGAAACTGTTTCAGCACTTAGCAAAGTAATAAGCATGTAGTATTCCCTTAAGGTATTTGGTATTTTTCCTGAATTATTTCAATAAGGCCAATATTAATGAACACATATGCATTCCAAATACATGCGTGCATGTGTGCAAGTTTACAGGACATACACATTTCAGTTTCTTAGAGCACAACACTTGGTTTTCTTATGACTTTACCATCTTTACATATAACTTTTTAATTTGCACCTCTGGCTTTAACTTTAAATATAGAAGGGACAATTTCTAGACAATCAATAGAACAGCTGCTAGGGGAAAAAACAGCAATGAAATGGCTAAATGATTGAAGGTTAGTGCTTAAAAGCAGTGAACAGCTGTGTATCCCAGAAATAAAATATCTGACAAATACATGACACAAAGAGCAAAAATTGCCATCTAATATTGAGATTCCATAGCTAGAGGGCTGAGAACTACTGAAAAACAATAACAAGAGTTCAGTATTGACCTTAATTTTCTAAACAGGTTATAGTTAAATGATAAAAAACAGAGAAAATAATAATATATCCTCTTACAAAGTCAAAATTTTATGGCATTTAAAGCACAAATGAGCACTGTGAAATATACTTTAGACATCATTTTAAGCTTTTAAAACGTGTTTTGAATATTGAACAATAAATGTGGAATATTGTAAACATCACTGTTCTCCTTCAGCTCTAACAGTCTGTCTCTGTTCTGCCCTCTTACCGTGGTCTATGACAGCCAGCAAACTCATACACTCTCCCATACACAGTCTCTCTCTCTCAGCCTCTCCCACCCCTCACCCATGAAGAGAGAGCTGGTGGAATTAGAAAGCCTGAGGACCCTGCTGTGAAGTCACATTTGCTGAATGTGACACATTGGGTAAGTTTTGGCCTCTCCGAGCTGTAGCTTTCTTATATATTATAAATAGGGATTAAAGCAAGCAAACATAACACAGACTTACAAGAAAAAATTTAGAAGCACCATCCAAATGCAAGATATTATTAATCTTGGGAAATACAGTGAAATAGTAGCAGTTTTTAGGCAGTGTTTCTCCCAGGAAACAAAAAAAACCCTCTAGTCTGTGGCTTCCAGTTTGTTTCTGTACCGCCCAAATTCAGCAAAAGCAGATGTATATTGAAATCTATTGTGTTTCTTAGCTGTTACACACTCCCCAGTTCATGTGGATCACATAATTATTTTTAAAAATTTGAACTATATTATCTTTAGGGCAAGTTTTTGAATAGTTATTATATTCTAACACCGTCTGTAATACATCATTTTTGCTGTTTTACAGCCCTTTAGGGAAATAGATTTTTTTAAAATTAACTTTATCCAAATCCTGACATCATATAGATCTGGCACTAAATTATTTTGTTTAGGATCCCACTTTTAAGTAGCTGAATGTCAAAATAACTTAAAAGAATGTTTTAAGAAGAATGAACAAAGAGAAAACAACCTTCCTCCTTGGCAGGTTTCTATGGATGCAATCCTACACATAATAGAAGGTCATGTCACTGCAGAATTCTAGTATAAGGGAGGCCTTTGAGATCTGGCATTCTTTGCTAAGTAGTGGCTGTTAATTGGTGCAGTTTAAGGAAAGAACCCTGAAACTTCATGGTTTTGTATATTTTTACCTAGTCTCTACCACCAGTTTGCGTCATTTTGTTCATGCAATCACTCCTTCCCCATACACAACTTCCTTTATGGGAAATGCTATATTCTCTAATGGCAATGGATAGAATTGTCATTACTTTATAAACTTCTAAGCAATAGACAGACTTCTTTTCCTGATGCCTTTTCCTCAGAGGAGAACAAGCTGAATATTTCTTCTTTGTCTGGAAAACCCAGGACTTTAAATTGTGTGTGCGCCACTCTTTGGGATCCCTTGAGATGAGTGAAATGGATCAGGCAAATACAAACACGATTTTCTTCTGCCACTTTTTAGGAAAATTATAGTTCTTCTTTGATCAAAATTATCACATTAAACAGTTAATAAATTATAAAGGATAGAGGAAAATAAAAAGTGCAGTACCTTGAAAGCCACCAGAAAAAAATATCATGAAAACTATTAACAGATTTGACTATATAAGGAATCTGTCTTTATAAAAATAAGTACACTTCCATATGTTAAAAAAATTATAAATACAGATAATGTATTTTTGGAAAGAAATACAAGAAACATGTTTCAGTGGTTGTCTCCACTGAAGGGAACTGAGAGTAATTTTAAAGAGGACAGTCTACTACCCTGCTGGTATAGCAAAATGGACACTCTCATAAATTGCTAGCAAAAGTCTAAATTCAGCATCCTGTCAAGAAAGCAGTTTGCATTATCTATGAAGGGCCTTAAAATTTTTTGTCTTTTATCATAGCAATTCTATTTTTTGGAATTAATTCTGTGGAAATAAACTAAAATGTAGAGGAGGGTTGTTAAGTAAAATGTTACCAAAGTATTTTTTATGGAAGTGGAGATGTAGTAAAACTTAAAAGCTCCACATTAGGTCATTAGGTCATCCTTTTCCTATTTCATGATTATTTTGTACATACATTTATTATAACGGCCATCATGGTTTCTCTTTATTTGTGTAGCTGTCTCCTAAAGAAATTGAACGCTCCGAGTGGGACACAGCATTTTCATTTCTTCCGTCCCCACCCTACTACAGTAACGGGGGCCCATTAGGTTCTCAGTTAACACTGATAAAATTAATGAAACTTTCTTTATCTGTATCAGTCATGCAATCTGTAATGATCACTAAGATCATTATTTCTCCCTACCTCCCACTGCCTACACACTCACAAACATGAGAATAATTCAATCCATTTCACAGCCTAGCTAAATTAGACTGTTTAAAACAAATGGAATTTAGATATGTCTGTTTGTACATATAGATAGAGCTATTGGCACAGTCATAAATAAACTGAGTAACATCTCAGAATTTTACCATGATTAGTATTGCTATAAAGATAATCATTAAGACAAAATAAAATATTTCAAGTTAGACTTCAGATTTTATATGTAATTTTCAGTTTGGAAAACCAACAAATTCTATGTCAGATGGATCCCAGGAGACATGTGAGACTGACACAATGGAATAAAAATTACAGAGTTTAAAAATCAATGTCATATATACATGTGTATATACCAAGCTTCAGGCCATTTTCTGTATCTTAAAAATAACTTTAAGGTTTTTTAAAAAGCAGCCTATGGAGTTTGAGCTTCTTACCTCAGCTCAATTACATCTCAGGGCAATGAGAAAAATTGCAGGTGAGTTCATAGAACACTGTTGGAAAACTATTCAGACTGTTATTTGGAAGTTGTCTGTACACAGAAGTGTGACAGCTGCTCTTCACTTCAATCCAATTCTAATCTTTGCAATTTACTCTAAGATGTGCCAATCCTCAGTAAATTATATGAGAAAGGAACAATGAAATCACTATTTACCCAAGTTGTAATGCATTCCCATCTTACTCCAGGATTAAAATTAAATAAATCAATATGGGGAGGGGGGTCATGTGTAGATAACTGAGGTGCCCACGCACACAATTTGTTCAGGGTTTGGGGTTGGGAGGGAGTAGAAAATGATTTCAGGGTTAAAGAATTGGAATACTAATGGATTTTGTAAAAAGCATGAAGGATTAAATCCACAATTCCTGAGTATCTCTTAATGTCATGTAACTCTAGATAATATACAAGAAAATCATACATGAAAAAATAAACAGCAAGAGAGAGAAAACTCATCTTAAATAACTGCAGAAATTCCTCTAGGAAGGAAGGGAAGGAAGGCAGACACAGAGAGTAGGAAGGAGGGATCTTCGAGCTTGTACAGCACTAAGCCATGCTCTTACAGGGTGTTGAATACCTACCTCCTGGCCAGGTGGGCAGCAGATGACTCTTGGCAACCCTGAAGGCAGAGGCAACATGGCATGCCAGGAGCCCATCCTTTACAGTCAAAAGACCCGGAATTTTGAAACCTAGTTTTACTATTATCAGCTGAGACAATCTGATCACAATCATTTTTTTAAGTCCCCATTTCTACATATGGAAACAACTTTATCCATATCATCATACCTTACAGGGTAAAATAATATATTTTCTGTTCAATAAATGTTTTTCTAAGTGCTGCTCAGTAAATAATACCTTTCCTTTTTCTCAGCACTACAGGAAAAAAAAATGGTACGTACCAATCAAAGCTATCTCCAGTTGCAAACTTTATTTTCTGAAATCTTCAAAGATTGATATTGGCACTTGTTTGATGAAGGGAATGTTTGTAGCTCCAGGAATCCTGCAAGTGAAACTGAGTCTTAATTAAGGATTCATGTGAGTCCAAGACTCAATGTAGAGAGTACAGCTGAGTTTTATACCTTTAAGAAAACTGTTTGTATATATTGCTTTGCATTCAGGCATTCAGATAAAGTTTGTTAATTGTGGCTTTAAATATTTTAATAAAGGTAGATAATTAAATATGACTTAGGAAAAATTACAAAACCCATAACTCATGTTTCCCAGGTCATATTGGCCTAAGGGAATGATGAAAATATTGTGTCAGAGTAAGAGTAAAGACAACATCGAACAGCAAAATGGATGGAACCCTTCCCTACTGGTCATTCCTTCACTTGTTTATTCATTTAACAAATATTTATTGAGTATCATATATGAACCAGACATTCTACTAGGCACTGGAGATATGATGGTGAGCAAAAGTAGACATAGTCTTTCATGTAATTTGTAATCTTGGAAAAGAAATTGAGCAAATCTTGCCCTTGATTTAGGAAAGGGAAAGCATTGAAGCCTGACAAGTATCTCTTAGGAAGGAATGCTTGAGCATAAAAATATATATTCCCTCACAGTTCTGGAGGTTCAACAAAGGTTAGGTTCTGGAGAGAGCCGTCTTCTTGAGCTGGAGATGCCTGCCTTCTCACTGTGTCCCATGTGGCTTTTCTTGGTTTGTGTGCATGGAGAGAGAGAAAGTGTTCTTCCTCTGCTTATGAGGCCACCCATCTCACTGGACTAGGATCCCAGCCACATAAACTTGTTTAACCTTAGTTACCTCCTAAAAACCCTATCTCCAAATCCAATCATATTAGAGGCTAGGACTTCAACACATGAATTTGGGGCTGGGGGTGGTACATAATTCAGTCCACAGCATGGTTGGACCCAGGGGTC
The DNA here is from genome assembly GCF_030020395.1 of Manis pentadactyla. Classification (NCBI taxonomy): domain Eukaryota; kingdom Metazoa; phylum Chordata; class Mammalia; order Pholidota; family Manidae; genus Manis; species Manis pentadactyla. The sequence goes on from NC_080020.1 coordinate 73,501,968, forward strand.
TTCTTTACGAAAATAATACAGAATTAGTACAGAGCCTTTCAAATGTCCCTGAAACTATACTTTCTCCAGCTTCATAGTAATTTTTCCTCTATTTAGGAGGCCACTAGATTTTCATTCAGATCTAACTTGGAATATGGGGATAAGAGTGTACGGAACTCATTAAAAAAAAGAAATACTTGGAAAGCAAATTTTATTTCAGTGAACACGACTGATTAACGCAGGGGGCCACACTGGCAGGAAGTGCTGACAATGGGCTGCTTCTGGCTGTTTCAGAAATCCCAAACCCTCAACTGAAGAAATGCTCAGCAATGTGCATGTCAAACATAAGAGGACCTGGTCCATAACACAGGTGCAATACCTCCTGGGTATTGCAGGAATAAGTAGAACAGGTTTTGAAGTGATTTGGAGAGCCAAATATAGCATGTGGGAATATCCTCCAGAGAAATCACCGAAACTGTGATTCTCCATACAGTGGTGCAGGCTGGTGTAGCTGGTTATGGTCCCACAGCCAATAAGTTGCAGACTGAAATTGAGTTTTGTCTTGATTTAAAAAGAATACATTATATTTTTCTTTTATTTCCTTTTTCCTGAAATATTTCAGACATGCACAAACTATGCAGAGTAAATAAACCTGTACACCCATCACCTGACTTCTTGGCCATAAGCTAGTCGTGAGGCCTGTATATTCAGCCTTGGTATAAACACAGTCATCAATAACAACTATATTGTCCTTGGAATGATTCAAGAGAGCCCAAAGTATCAAAATGATCATATCACAGTACATTTGTTCTCCCTCCACTTATTTGATCCAGGCTCAAAATAGATTATCTGCCTGATTTGATTCACACATTTGTCTTCCTCATGAAATTGTTAAGTATTCCAGGTCAGGGACCATGATTTATTCAAGTTTATTAGTCACTATTTGTTGAAGGAAAGAAAGAATTACTCTGGCCAAAGAAGAAAATTCACTTGGATTCATATGTCCCAGCCTTAAATAAGCCAGGTTACTTGCCTATTTACAAACGTAGAGTTAATGCCCACTTCACAAGCTTACAGATAGGAGGTTGGCCACCATGGAATTTCATAGTGACAGGAAAATCAGTATCATGAAATAGTCTCCCAACAACAGCAAAGACCCCTATTCTTCCTTTTGCTCATCTGGATTGTGTTATTGACTAGGTGGAGGTGGAAGGCTAGAAGAAGCTTCCCATGGTGTATTTGAAAAATTCTTAAAGTTTCTCTGGTCTGACTTATTTCCACTCTTCTTATGCTTTTAAACTTGCAAATCCTATATTTTTAATACTAAGAAAGGCTCTAATTAAGTATAGAATAAAAATATAAAGGCATCTGTCTGCAAACTGATAATTGGTCGATACAGGTTTCCTACCTCACCGTTTCCTACGGTTCTCTTTTCAAGTACATTTGGGGGCAGATAGAAAAGGGCTCCCTAGGAATGGGGAGTTTCCTTCCTAAAAACTCCAAACTCTTAAGATCCATTTAGGGGCATGATATAATTAAATTCCTAATGGTGAAGAGTGATCAATAGGACAGTTCTAAGTGTGGTGAAGCTCTGGGGAGCAGTGGGTGAGATAAAAATTCTGGATGTTTTAGTAATGAAGACAAATACACAAGCATGTTTAGGGACAGATGATTTTATATAAATTTCAATCCATAAAATTTCTCATATGTATAAACAATTTCTGCATTTGACCAAAAGGCACATGCCATAAAAATCAAAAGAGTATTTTCTCTAGAATTCTACAAATAGAAATCAATTCTAAGAACAGATAGAAATCTTGGCAGACACTGTTACACCATATATGTTTCGATAAGTAACACAATCCAAAGCTTTTGTGTTTTATTCATCTAAGTTTTTAACAAGAAATAATCTGAAGAGCCTTGTAATAGACCTTCTAGGAGAAAAGAGAATGTATGCCCAATTTTCAACTATAGAGTGAGAGTGACCATCCTTAAAAACATCAACTGTGAAAGAGGACAAACAAAGCCTTGGGCAACTAAAATGATACCAGTTACAGCACAAAAGGGATAAGAAGTATGCTTTTCTCTTTTCAGTCAATTGCTTTTTAATTATTAGGAAAACAGAACATTCCACTGAACATCTGTCAGTACTATTTTGAGCAGCTCTTTAGAATATTTTTATGTTTAATTAAGGCTTTGTTTTCATATTACCCTGAACACTATTCTTTGGAGTAAAAACACAGAAAGGGGACTAAACATATTAATCGATATGCAGAAAAATGGAACATATAAATTGAGGCTACTTATGGCATAAACTAACTGGAAAACCAACAAGTTCTGGAATGTATCTATATAGAAAACAAACACAAAATGTAGTCTTTCAGCAAAAACTAAGATTTGCCATAGCAGATGCAATAAAATGAGCATAGAAATATAAAAATATATCAGCCAGGGATTAATTATTCACATCATAAGAAGAGTTTTTATTTTAGGAAAGTATTTTTACAGAAGGTATTTCACTTACATATTTAATACACAACTTGATTTATAAATATTTTACGTATTACTTCCTTTAAAGGATGCTTGCAGTTGCTCAATATGAGATATTCTTGCATTGAGCCAGGAGACAGACTTACAAAAAATTCTTGAATGACACTCAGAAATATTTTAATGTTACATGTATCTATTTCTTTATTTTCAGTGTAGGTGATGATCCAAAAAATTAAAAAGTCTGTCAAAACTACTTTTTTTCCAGTTATGCCACATAAACAATTAATGTGTGCTGCTTTTGTGATGGAAGACAGCAGTTCAATTTTAAGTATGAGACTATGTCACATGGCCAAACATTAAGTGATAATGGACATTCACTTTCACTACCATTCTTTTTTGTTTAAAATTCCTTTTCTGTTCTTGCAACCCTTACCCCTCCTTTTTTTGTGTCCATTGTACCTGTTTCTTTGTCCTCTGCTTTCTTTCTTTATCTTTCATTCCTTGCTGTCTATACCTTATATCCACACTGATAACCAGTGACATTTCCAACAGAGCCTGGTTCTCTTGTTAGAATATTTAATATATTTAGGTATTATTAAATTAGTATATTTATTAGAGTATAGCAATATGGCCTGTGCAACTGCCAGGCTATCCAACTTGGTGGGTACATCAAAAGGCTCACTGGGAAGACTTTATGAAAGAAGCAACCACATCCATATTTTAACTTCCTTGTATTATTTGCCTGAAGAGAAATTTCTCAGAGCTTGAATTCATATTTTCAGAGGATCAATCTGAAAACCAATTTCCAGCTTCAAAAAATAAGTGCTTCCAATATTTCTTAGCAAGGCAGATAATTATTAATAAATCAGATAAGGTGGATAAAGTACTTCACATGACTTCTACTTATGTTTGTCTACAACACACCTGAGAATTGGCTCTGGTAAATACACAAACTAAAACACTGTGAAGATGTATTTAAAGTAAAATAAGATTGCAAAATAAAAGAAAAATGCAATGTTCTAAAGTAAATGGGCCTTCAAATAGTGTTAACGTTTTCCCCCCTCAAAATAAGCTGTGTCACCACTTAGCAGGCATAGCCAGTCTTCATTATTTCCCTTGTCAGCTGTACTACTATCCATGTGATTTGAGTCAATGAATGAGGCATGTATGAAAAATTGGTGAGTGGGAGTAGTAAAATAGTATGTCATAGACTTACAGATCCAGGCTTCCAGGTTCTAATGGGGTCTGCCACTTGTGATATCACCGCAAAAATAGCATCATATTTTTCTATTGGGGCCATTTCTCCCAAAGATCTTGAAAGGGTAGCTAATGCTGTAATCCCCCAACTAATCAGGTGTTTGCATAGCTATTTACTTATTTACTGAAATTAGATTTTTTGAAAAGTAGATGCAGAATACTAATGAAATTGATATCATTCATTTATAAATCAATAAAAGTAAATATGGAGGTAAAACAATAAGTGAGGTTCATTTTAAAAAATCTGAGTGAACACATAAAAATATTGTATAGTGATATCTTCTATCACTTTAACCAATTTCTTAAATAAATCAATGTTTTTTACTCTTCTTGTGGCTTTCTTGATGTCCATTAGCTCAGATCTCAAAGTATTGATTTGTTGCTCACTCTAATTTCTTTCTCCTTGGTTAATTTTATACTATCCTAACTGAGTTAGAGATGTCTATATGAAAGGAATGTGGATAACCTTATACATATGCTGCCTACTACTGCTGTAATTTTCCTTTCTGTTTTCTATTTACTTACTAATCCAGAATCTTGGGGAGACAGAGTATGTACCTGTGATTGACTTCTATTTTGAGAAAATATAATTTTTTGTGGTGGCTTCTAACTTAAATCACAATACCCTCTGTGTGTTAGCAAAGGAGCTGCATCTTTTATATTAGAACTCCGAAGTTATTTCCCTTTGTAGAGCCCCAGAGAAGGAAACTCAGTCCAATTATTCCTACTTACTCATGAGTAATCTGACAGTTTAAGTGATCAAAGTCACACAAATTGTTAGAGATCCAAATAAAACCAAAGCCCCAATATTCTAGTTCCAGCTTAGTGTCTTGCCCCTTCTTCCAACTGTAACCTATTTGCTCCAAGATACGTCCTATTTCCTGCACTAAGAGTATAGAAGTATATGCTACTGGGAGTTTTGAAAAGCAATCAAATGCATACCCAATTGTTTTTTGGTTTCATAAGTAGGAATAGCAGTTGAGTTTATTATAGATGAAGGGGTACTTCACAATATTCTCTTACAACTTTTTTTTTGATAGTAGGGAAAGATTCTAGTAGATGATCTCTTTTGTTCCTTCTAGTTTTAGTATTTGAATCCATGAATCACCCCAGTACATGTTGGTATGCAGCAAATGTCAAGAGAGATGCCTTTGCAAATTTAAAACACTGTTATAAATTCCTTTAGAGTGCACATTTATTGCTGAAAACATGGAATAAGAATAACCATCACAATTGAAATGAGTATTTATTCTGCCTTTAATGTAGCTATATCTCATGCTTTCCTGCCTCCACTATTTTCCCATCTCATTCCCTATCAATCTTTGTAATGCACTCTGTCCACAAATACAATGTGGCGGAATCAAAAGAGTATGGGCTTTGACATAAGATAGAAACAGTATTTGAATCCAAGCTCTGTGACTTTGAACCACATAATCTTTCTCTAAGTCTCAGTATCTTCCACTTAATAGAGGGATGCTAATATAAACCTGTGGAGAAGGTTATGAAGATTAGTGATCATAAATGGAATATACTCAGTACAGTGTTTGATGATAATAATGATAATGGTCAAGCTCAATATCATTATAAGATAAGAATTCTGCAAACTTGATGGTGAGGGTGAGGCTGGTGGGAGGCAGAGGACCTAGCATGTTCCCTTCAAACATTTTATTGTAAAAATCACTCTTTTTCTTTGCTCCTACAATGTTTTCTGTTCTGCCCAAGTGTAAGGGGCAAATATAGTTCACACTTAAAAAGTACTTTAAAGCATGGGTCTACTTTGGTGGCCTCAAATGATACTGCTGACATGTCCTATTACCATGGAGTCTGCCTGAATAATTGAAATATCTTAAGGTATTTTTAAAATCTTCTCTATGTTGCTTATAGCTTATATTACAAATGAGTTCTCATTGGTTTCATGTGAAACTATGGGGCAAAATGTTGGATTTACTTAATAATGTATAATTGTAGTTAGTTAAAATGAAGGCCTAATATTGAAATGTATCAATAGGAAAAAGGAAAGCTTGAATAGGAAGTAAATTATGAAAGAAAAGTAAATCTAAGCCAATGAACAGTATGCCTGATATTCCTGAGTTGAAAGTAGGTGGACTAAAGGAAAGGAATACAAGAATGCTGAAATATTTGGGGATAAAAATGTATCCTAGAAAAAAATACATTAATTTGTCTTTCATGGATCTTGTTTTCCAAGATTAAGATGACTACACTGAACTAAATTTTTTTAAAAATGTATTTTACTGACAATAAAGGTAATTTCCATTCATTGTAAAAATAAGTAGGGAAGCAAAGGGGAGAAAAATAAACACTGCCCCCAATATAGTCTTTTAACTTCCAGTTATCTTTTCATCTGTTATTTTTCTGTACATAATGTATATATGATCTTATTTCTTACAAAATTTGGATTCTTATAAAACTTAGAAATTTTTTTACTATAGAATTTTTTCTTTGATATATATTAAAAAGTAGAAAAATTATAGTGAATCCCTTATGTCTTCAACAGTTAAAATGGTGTAGTCATCCTGTTTTATTTATATCTTTTCTATCCCTCTAGTCTTAAATTATTTTAAAGTAAATCCAGATGACCTATCATTTCATCCATAAGCACTTCAAAATTTACCTCTAAAGGATAAGAACTCTTTTACAGAACAAACCACAATATCAATACCAATATTAACAAATTAGCAATCATGCCTTTATGTCATTAAAAAGCCACATTATGTTTTTTCTATTTTTTAAAAAATCTGGCTTCTGTTTGAAAATATCATGGTCATCTTTTGTTTGCAGTGTAAGAGCCTATTGCATAGAAAAGCTGAAACAATTTTATAGACAGAAAAGTATAAGAGTGCCAATTTTTCTACATTTCATCCCAAATTGGATTTTATCATTCTTTTAATCAGTGTCAATTTGTTAAATCAAAAACAAACTTTTTCATATATTTATTTTCCACTTATACTTCTATGAATTGTTTATTCATGCCTTTTACTTAGTTACTGTCAAAATGTGTGCTTTTTCTTATTGATAAGTAAGAGTTCTTCACAAGTATTCTGTTCTCAAATTGTTCACATTGTGGCTAATTTTGTTATAATTTTACCTTATGTTTTCTATTCATTTACTAAGCATTACTATTGGAGAGAAACACTGTAGATTTATTCATACTGTGTGGAAATGCCATTTTTCCCAATGCTTTCCAAGCCTGGTCACAGTGTCCTCTTCTCTGTTTCACAATGGATACTAACCCTTTGTCATATATTGCAAATATTTTTCTCATTGTCATTTATTTTTCACCTTTGTTTACAATAATTTTTTTCTGTGCTAAAAATTCCCCTGTCTCACAATGAACATATATAGTACTAATTTTCTTAAGTTTTTGTCATTTCATTTTCCATTTAAAGATAGTAACTCAAACTTATAGTAATATGAGGTATGAATTAAGATTTAAAACTTAACTTCATCCCAACTTGCTAGCTAATTGCTCCACTACATTTGAGTTTTTTCCCAGTGATTCAATATACTTTCTTTATCACCTAAACTATTTTATACACTGAATAATTTCAAAACACATTATATGTTAAAGAATATATATGTGTGTGTATTTATGTGCATATGTGTGTATGTGTGTGTGTGTGTTCATATATAGCAAAATCAGGTACTTAAGTTATTTTAACTGAGAATAGAAAGCAGTCTACATAGGGTTGGTAGAGTGCTTCACTGGCATGTAATAAATAATAAAAGAAAACCCTAAATATTTTTAGGGAAGAACAATGAAGAATTGTGCAAATGAAGGAGTAAATGTCACCTTTGAACTGAAAATTTTTTCCCATCTCACAAGTTTTCTGAAGACTTATCAGAGAGTGGCTTATCTCTGTGTACAGTCCATATATCCTTTATCATTCAACATTTACTTAGCCCCACTTTGTGCCAGGTATTTTGCTAGGCACTGAATATACAAAAAAAGTATACTAGTTAGTTCATGTCCTTAAGGAGTTCATACTTGCATTGACTGACATTTTTACATTGTGTTGTTGTCTGTTTCTGAGCCTAAATCCCTTCCCAGACTATGTACTTCTGTGGAACGATGTCCATCATTTATTCATATTCTAATCTCTAGTATTTTAGAATAATTCCTAACACATAGTAGCTGCTGATCAATGAATATTTGCTGAATTCCCTAGGAGAAGGAACCTATTATTTCCAGGGTCATTCAAATCCCCATTCATCTGCCAAGAAGAGATAAGACAAGCATTCATGACTGCGAATGAATGATTTTCTCTCACCTGCTCAGGCCTTTTCCAATGTTGCCAGATAACTTTCTTTTTCTCCTATAAATCCACTCTCTGTCCTTTTCCACCCTTCCTCCACCCCATCCCCACCACCGTGTTCATGCCTGACCTGTTTCCATATATCAGTGGTCTCCAGCACCCTATACTTCTTCCTGTGAGGTCTTCTCATTCTGGCTAGGTTCCTCCACAGAATGTCATCAGCCCTCTCAAGGCAGCCTGCTGTGACACACTCGCCTCTTCTTTTGGCTTCCAAAAACCTCTTTTTCCCTTCATTCGTCCAAGTCTAAGGTGGTAGCCGACTGGCAGCTAATGACCCTGGGTTCTTGATAATCCTTTGTGGGTCTAGTATATGCCCCACCCACTCTTTTTGAATAATACCTTTGTAAATAATCTCTATTTGTTTGCTTTCAATATTACTATTATTATTATACTATTGCTTTTACTGGAGAGTATGCACGTGATGGGGTAGTCAGAGAAGATAGCTAAGGATGGAAGTATGGCTGTGTGTGTGCAGGAAAGTAGTTTCATAAATAAGGTATCCAATAGTTTGAAAAGTAGTTCCAAAGACTGAAATGTACTTTGGCAGAAGGATCACAGAAAATAAGAGAGGTAAAACTTGCATACCGCTAAGAGTAAATGTACTCAGATGGTACAGTAATCAGTTGGTGAGTCACTGAGTCATGTTATTTATTTTTTATTTATTTTACCTTAACATTAACTATGCCTGTCCTGGACTCTCAGTGTTTTTGTTTCTTGACAGGTTGCCAAGAGAACCTATTTGCCATTATTATCTAAAATGATATTGTCCATCCCAATTAAAGAATTCTATATTACACTTATTTGTTGAGCTACAAAAACAGTTAAACTTCTTGGGAATGAAGCCTAAAACTTTCAGGAATAATTATTAAAGGGCTCCAAGAGATATAATTCACTGATCTTTTATTTTCCTTGAGTCTTATGATATATTGGGTAGTATTCAATGTATTAAAAAACATAATCCAAGGGAATAAAGTAAATTACACCTTGTGGCTTTTGGTTACTTGACACAATTCTGGTGGATCATTCATTGGATACTGGCTACTATGCTTACCTTACATTATAGATAAAGAAAAATGTAGATAAAAATATACTAGACATTTGTAGTTATTTCACTTATTCTTCTATTCAATAAGCTTTTATGAGAACTAATTAAATAATAGATGTTATGATAGTGATCGAGGGATCATAAATAAGACATATTTTTCCCAAGCTACTTAAGTGGAGATTGATGGTGTATGAAAATGAATTTCCTTAAAGACAAAGTCCCTTTCCCTTTCTAGTACAAAGGTATAGGGAGAACTACTTGACCTTCATTGTGAGCTTTTCAAAGTTGTAGTTTTGGGATTAGTTTCAAGGGCACCACAGAGACTGGATCCAAACCTGTGTGTGGTTATTAGTGGTTTTAGTGGTGAGGGGTATGCATGAATTAACCTCCTCTACATTCTGAGACTTCTCTTTCAGTATTAATATTTTAATAATGTTATGACAATTGCAAAACTCATAGCTAGAGTAGCAAGTTCAGACAAGATAAACTGCAGGTTTGATTTTTGTTTTGGTATAAGGAAGATATACATCATAGAAAGCCCTTATGTGTGTGGAGCTGAGGAGAGAATCAGATATTTTTGATGTACAGGCTGTTAAAATAATTGCAATAGGTACTTCTGTCACTCACCCTAATATCTTGATATTGAAGTAATTTTTCTATATATTGAATGTATTTCTTTGAAGCAATAGAACTATTTCATCATTCTCCACTGAATAAGCTTTAGTAAGGAAGTGTGTCATGTGCTGGGGAACTAGGAACTCTTGCTTTTAAATCACTATTTAATTCATGACTTTGCTATTACTCTGATCTTCTTACATTTCCTCATGGCACTCCATTTCATTAATAATAGAAAGGTCTCCAGTCTTAACACACTTCATTTTTATGCACTAAAGTTCTTTTGGCTAGCATTTGCTGATACTCCTCCCCAGCTGTTTCTATTTATGATGATAACATTGTGCTAAGAAAAGATACATTTTTAAGAAGTGATAAAAGAGCATTTTAATAAATTCTGTATTATGAGGGATATGTAGTTTTTATGCAGTTTTTGAAGACCCAATAGTAGATTTTAAGTAACAATTTTTTTTTCAGAAGTGCATCTGGGTCTCTTTTTTTCCCCTCTAGATAGAAGTGTTGGCACTCTTGGGGAGCTATCTCCCCTGTGTCCTGTAGCTTAAAGTTCTGACAAGGCCCTGCAATGTCCTACTAACAAATAAGTAAATAAATATTAATAAGGAGCAGTCCTGGACTGTAATTGTGAATAAAAGTGAGAAAGTATGCTGATTCTCAAGAGAAAGTGTACTGAGATCTTAAATATTTAAAATTCAAAAGAACAGTTATTTCTCCATTTAATGAGAAGCAAAAGTGTCTCCTTTTGCCCTTTCACATAAGAGTCCTATTTTTCACATGTTGAGAACTTGTATTATTTAGAGAATGACTAGAAGCACATTTAAAAGATGCAATGGCTTTTATGAAGTCTGTATTATGTTTTCTGTGAAGAATAAGGATGTGTATCAGAAAATCAGATTAATTATTCTATTGAAATTAAGTTTTGTTATTTTATTGTATATACTACTCAATCAATCTCTTGCTTAGAATAGTTAAGAAGGTCCTAAATATACAATAGGAAGCCACATTAAAGAGTGATGGCCTGAGTGCCAAATGAATGCCTTTACCCTTCAAGACTTCATAGGAGGGGATATGCTTCTCTTGCCCTAGAGTATATGGAAACTGATTCTTGGTCATGTAATAATTCAAGCAGAAGAGAGGAACACATTCTTACTGAAATCAGTCTAGCTAGGTTTACTATTTCAGCGATGTTAGGAGTAAGTAAAATGTCAAGCATTTATTAAAAACCTGTTTTTAAATGTAGGTATTTTAAATAAATATTCAGTAGTATCAGTTAAAACCTAAGGTTCATTCAAAAGCACCAAATATATTTATTGTCTTTTAGGACAGCGAGATGAAGCTTATTTTTTCTCAGTCTGGTTCTTATATTAACTTGGTTCCCCAAATCAGCCTGTTTTAAGCTGTCATAAATAATTAACCAAAAAACGATGCTCTGCATTTTTTGAAGTATACATTTTTTTCCAAACATTGAGGCTTTAATTTCAGGAGAGTAGTCTTTAAAAAGAGAAGCCAAATGCGTCTTTAAAAAGCCAATAATATGATTTCCTCTCTTTCATTAATATGTTCTTGGCATTGAAAAAAGCATCTTATTTCAGATTACTTCTTACTAATAGCCTCCATAAAACTCCCGACCATCTACATTCCTTCCATATGTCCACGTCAGTGGTTGTCTTACAAGTTGTCACTGTTTAAAATTCGCCTTATAAGTCATTATTGTTTAAAATTAGAAATTATTTTTAAGTGAAAAATGTTATCTTTGAGAATTTGTATTTTGGATTATACTCTTAATTTTTCTTATAGGATTGCATTCATTTTACATTTTAAGGGAAAAGTCCTTCATAAATTAGAAAATATTATTTAATGATAAACTGAGTAGTCCCTGCAATCCAATGTACCAGATTTTACCAGCTAGCTACTATAAAATAAGATCATGCTTTCTTTTTATCCCCTAATTATTATAGCTTGAACATATACTAGCCTAATCACTGGATATGAGACTTCCTTACATCTGAGTTTTCCCAGGTCCCGCCTCACATCTTCCCAGGGGCGGGAGGCCTCCTCATCACACTGCTGCTTCTGCCTCTGGCCCTGCTTAGGGGGCTGCTAAGCACATGGGCTCAGCAATTCCGTCCTCCAAGAATGACGACAAGCTCACACAAGCCTGAGGCTTGTTCTTGTCCCTTGAAGTATGAGATACACCCCTCTCTAACTCCCCACACATAATTGAGACCAGGATAAAATGGTAACTAGGCTTTATTAAAGGCTTGGGTGTCGTGGAAGAAAAGTGTAACCCAGACAGTAGCTTATTCTTGCCTTAATAATGGCTACTCTTAGAATAAATAGGATCTCAGATACCTTATTGGCCCAGCTTTAGGCTCTGATATCTTACCAGGAATGTCCCTGTGTAGCCATGTCTCAAGGCCCCATTCATATCCTAGGCCCAAAGCAAAGATGCCATTCACCCCAGTCCAAGGCCCTAAATTCTCATTCTTGCCTCAGAGCTCATCCAGGATGGCTGAAAATGAGAAGAAAAAGTTCTGTTCAAGGAAAACTCCACACTTACCCACAGAGCTGTGATCTGGCCTTAAAAACCATTAAAAAAAACCTGCCACACTATAACCCAAAGGGTTTTTCTGCCTTAAGGAATGTGTCACTTGCCTGCAGTCATCCAGGTGAGCATGAGCTGACCTAAGCCTGTCCAGCTTCTTTTCAGTAGTATGAAGTAGAGGAGGAATGGGCCTGTAAGAGTGTCTTACCATGCTCGCTATCCTTGCTCTGCACTTCAGATCCTATGATGGGCTGAACAACTCTGCAAATATGCAGCCGTGGACACTCAGAGTATGGCTCTAGCCCAGTTTGTTAGCAGAAACATTTTCTAAAAACACATAGGTGAAAGCTCTTCTAAAAAAGTCCCCAGTTTACATTATTAAACCTTAACTCTCCATTCTGCAGCATTTGAGGTTTTTCACTGAAGTTCAGTTTTTCTTCTAAGCAAGAGTTGGTACTCTTCTGGGGTTTTTTTTCCCTAGGAACAAAGGACTCCACCCAAGAATGTAGGACTTTCCCATAACTTTGAAAGTAGCACCTTAGGGGTCTCATAGGGAATGTCAACCATAAAAACAGTGTGAAGAGGAGGCCATGTGAGGTTCAGAATCAAGAGCATCCTGTAAGAAAGTGCTCTAAAATTCAAGCTGCCTTAGAACAACAATCCTTTTATTCCTACAAGTCTCAGCTGGGTGAGGCTAGATGCTCGAGTCTGGGCACTGAGCAGTAGGCTGCATGTGGGGTTCAGACTTGCTACATGTTTCTCAGTCTGTGGCCCGTGCTGGAGTGACTACTAGGCATGTCCCTCTCATGGCAGATCCCCAGAGCTCAAAGCACCACCTTCAGTGCAAAAGCACATTTTGAGCTTATGCTTAAGTCATTCCCACTAACAACCCATCTGTCAAGGGGTGGGGAAGTTCACGTAGCCCTCCCTTCCACAAAGCTGTGGCAAAGGTGTGGATGTAAAAATTCTATTACAGAGGAGCAGTAATTATGGCTAATAATTCCACCTCCCTTCCTGGACCACTGCAGACTTCACCTAGTTCTCAAAGTATTTGTGTTAGCCTAGCTCCATATCCTCATCATTTATAGCTGATTTGGTCATTCCCTTGCTTAAATCAATACTTCCATTGTAGGAAAATATTTAAACTTTTTAGTAAGACCAATGCGTTCAGCCTGGTTAGTTTCACAACATGTTTTATTTGTATTATTTGCTTTCTCTCTCTCTTTCCCCTCATTGTCTAAAGCTATGCTTCCATCTATCTCTTACTTTAGATGTTCTCTTAACATTTGAGCTTTTTTAAAGGTTGTGGTTTTGTGCATGCCACTTCTTCACACAGAAATTGTAAGTCAGGTAATATACATATCTTTACTTTACAGACAAAAATCCAAAGTTTAGGTAATTGAAAAAATTCTGTCTGAATTTTTTCTATACAGCTTTGCCATGCTCAGGGTGGGAACACAAGTGCTGCCAAAGTCAGCCTTCTTAAGCAGTTCACGACTCTGCCTCTCTATGGTGAAGCCACAAAGACCAGCTGCCTGGGCAACCTCATCCCTGTAAAAGTTTCTTGTTTCTCCTGCAGGACACAGAGGCGGTTGGAGGCCCCTGTACCTGAGTCCTACACACAGGACAAACAATGAATAATAACCAGAGGGCAAGTTTTCTAGCCTTCTTTCCTCCCCCATTCCAATAATCAGATAAAAGAATGGGAAGAAAGAACTAAGAATTATTGAGATCAAACTGTCTACAAGCCTGGAAGGTGGGGGCTTGGTATAAAAAATCAGTAAGCAACTGCCACACTGTCTTCCACAGTGGCTATACCACTTTGCATTCTCACCAGCAATAAATGAGAGTTTCTGTTGCTCCACATCCTCACCAAAAAAAAAAAAAAAAAAAAAAAAAAAAATCAGTAAGCATAATTATAGAAAATCACAAATATATTTTTGGTGCACATAAATTTATAAGGTGAGATTTCTACTCATTGCATAGATTATCTCTATTCTCACCTTATCACTTTGCATTCTAATTAGAGCATTTGTTATTTGACTTTATTATGCACAGCAGAGTGCCAGGCATATGTTGGTTGAATGGATCATTGAAATACCCTTAATAAAATTTTTCTTTTATTTTTTTTCCCTCCAGCCAATTCTGTTCACTTAAAATGATGATGTCTTTATTGTAAATGTAAATTAACACAAATAGCTTATACCTCAAATGACTTTGATCTTAGAAGTGTGTTTATTTTTTTCTTCTTCTTTCTTTATTCTTATTGTTAAGATAAAATTTTGAGAATACATCAGAGAATGTAACATAAAAAAATTTTAGACAAATTGTTCATTAACCACACTATGTAATTTCCAAGGGCAAAGGGTACTTACATACTGTAACGACAACAGCTGCAGAATTTATCAAGAAAACAGTGTTGATGAATAGGAAGAGGGAATAGATTCTCCACGGAGGAATGATGCCAGAGAACAGCAACAATGACTCAGCAGGAGGTCTTACCACTGTCAAGAGCCAGAGAGCCCAGCACCTTCACCTCAGAGGAAAATCAGCTCAGCAATCAAGTCCTCTCCTCCTACCGAAGCAACTTAATATAAATCAGAGCTATTGTTGGTGTCTGTGATGATAACAGCTAACCAGTTAGTACGCTGTCCCTCATAGTCACTTCCCTCTGATTCCTCTCTCTCTGTGGTTCCTGAGCTTGGTCCCAAGAATGCACCAATTCTATAGTCCCACTAACATGAAGTAGAAGTTTTTTTTCTGTTAGGCAAATATTAACATTTATAGCTTTTAGATGAAATCGTGGAGAATGGTTATGTCAGACACACCAAAGGACATTTATGAACTTACAAGTCTGAATTAAAACCATGAGACATCTGAGGAAAAACATAGGCTCTTATGCTCATTCCTTTGTTCACTCATAGACCATCCTGCCTATTGTTTATTCTTGTTGGGCTCTGCTCGAGGTGCTGGAATTCACAGATTTGTTGGGGAGGCAGAGATGTGAATAAATTCTATGTGTAATAGAATGGGAGCTAGACTAGAGCCATTCTACAGTTCTAAGAGAGCACAGAAGGGGAAAGGCAGTATAGAACAAAGAGGATTTCTAGAGAAGGGGACTTCTGAGCTGGATCTTGAAGGATATTAAGGAGCTTGCCAACTGACTCAGAGAGGAAAAGGCACCAAGGGAGAAAGAATGGCATTTTCAAAAACCTAGAATCATGAAAGAACATGGTGTATCTGTGGACTGGAAAGTAATTCTACATGAAAGGGTGGCGGTGAGCGGGAGATGAAGTAGGGAAGAAAGCAAGGCTGTGACTGGCTTTGTATGCTGTACTTAACAATTTAGAGATTGTTACAGATATCACTGATAGAGTTTGTTTGTGATGGCAGCTAGTTATTCTATTGACCAGTTAGGAACTGATGTGAATATACTATTTCTTTCCACTGATGGCAAAATGATGCTAGCACTAGGGTGGGGACATCTGGACCCATTAGGGATAAAACCAAAGAGGTTGCAGAGCTGGTTCTGGTTTCTGCTACATAGATCTGCACATGAAGAGCTCCCATGAATGTTCTTGACTTACTGGGGTTTGGTATGTGTGTGTTATGATGATATTTGGCTCTGTAATTGGTATAAAGAAATGTGGGCTGGGGTGGAGTATAAATCTCGGAGCTCACTCAGGTACTAGAAATTCTTAATTACGCCTCTGCTCTCCATTACACAGACAGAGTTGCCATTCAGGTTCCTGTGAGACATGAGTAATAGGTATAATATGTGAATGTTTCTCTGACCCACCCCTCCCTCAGTAAATGGGGGAGTATTTTAGTTCAAGGCAAAAAGGGAAGCATTAGAGGAACTGGTGTGAGATAAAATCCTTGAGAAAAAGTCCTTCTTAGTTTTTCTCAAAGGTTTAATCTTTTTTTTCTCAGAAGTCAACATGGGCAGAGTGGTTCAGAGCAAGCTTTGGAGGTAGAGCTTTCTAAGCTCTTACCCTGACTCTATCGATTAACAGCTGTGGGACCTGTGGCAAGTCAGGTAACATCTCTTCACCCAATTTCTCATCTGTAAACTGGGTAAAGTAACACCTACGTCGAGAGTAGTAAGAATCAAATGAGGTAGTGTGTGGAAAGGACTTAGCACAATGCCTGCCACGTAATAATTATAAACTAAATTAGTCTTTGTCAGAGATTTCCTATGGAGGCTCTCTTTGGATCTGAAAGACATTGGTCACAGCCTTCTCTTTTTAAGCAAATTTTTTCTCACCTATTTTCTTGCCCATCCCATAGGCAATACATCCTGTTCATTTCCTAGGTCATGTCATGAACCTCTGACCCTCCTCTGCTTTCTGATACTTGTTGTCAGGAGCCAGGAGGCCCTATTCCCTTTTCTGTGCAACACCTCCTGCTCCCCTTCTTGTCTCCATTTTGACACCTTGGTGTCTTCAAAACTCATATCTATGCAGTACTTTTTGACCTGTGAAATGGCACCTTAACAATCGATATGCCTCTATATTTTGTTTGCTCTTAAGAACTTGCTCAGCATTTAGGAAATTCTGAGATCTAGAAAACTAAAAAATTGGAAGTCACTAGATACAGATAGCAACTAGACTTAATGCTTAGTCATTACACAGCCAAGTATTACTTCTTACACTAGAAAAAATAATATTAAAATGCCAATGTTGGAAATAGTTGGCTTGTTATATCTCAAAATATATATATATATATTTGTATTCAAACTTGCAATCAGAAATTACCCTTAATTCTGTAGGCTTTTATCCAAATAACCAAGAAAGCCTATTCTTCCAACTAAAATGTAATTAACAAATCTTTAGTGTTCTTTCTTCACAGGGAAGTAGTAAGGCTAAATAAAATGTGTATATGAAAACATTGTACTCTTTGGAGGAAAGCTACTGTGTAAATTCGAGGTATTATTTTTGGAAATGGCAAGAGCTCTGAAGCAGGAAAGCGCATACATATCATGAGCCTGACCTTCTCTGAGCTTCAGCAGGCATCTTTGAGGGCTCTTACACATCTCACTGTCATAGTCAATAAGCTGACATGAGGGCTCCCAGTTACACGATGGAGGTGGAAAAGGTAGTTATTGTTTAGAGACAGCATGGACAATGCCATGTGTAACATGCCATAGATAAAGACCCAGAAAACCATTTTAGGTTCTTGTTGCCATCCTTCAGGGTCTTAGTGTTATTCATAACAGAACTACCAGAGTATAGAATCTGAGGCATTTTCTACCTCAATTAAAAATAGAAAACTTAGTGCAAGATGTGTATGTGGGCAGAATAGTAAGAACTGGCAGGGCCGGTTCCACCTTTCCTTCCTTTGTAATCTGATCTATACTATCTTTTCTATTGTTTTCCAGGATTTGTATCTAATAGTGTCTTAATATTCCAGACTTTGAGTGCCTTTAGAGAGGTGATTTTGGTTTTGTTTTTCTCATGACTCAGTTCTGTAAATATCCCAACTAGTGTAAATATCTTTAGCTTTGTGTCGAAATCTTTGTTTTGCTTTGCAAACCCAGTATTATCTTGTAGCAGGTGCAGATTTTGTTTTCTGAGTTCTTTAGGAACATAAATCCCTTGTGGAGATATTTTTCATTCCTTGCATGCCATTGCTCTGATAATGATGCTTATAAAACACAGAGAGATCCTTTTCTACATTCCATGGCTAAGCATATATTTCAAGAAACGCCAGTGTTCATCAAAAATGTGGAACTGTCTATAGGTTTTTGTAGATACGTATGTATGTCTTTGATTAAGTTTGCTAGAGATAAAAGCCATTTTATTTATTGCAACCCTCTGCTTCAGTGCAGTTCATAGAAAATGTGTCACACTATGTAATTGTTTTATGCCCCTTTCTTGGCTACTGGAATCATTTAGTTTTTAAAACATAATTTAAAATGATAATTGCTTGAAAATGACATGATCAGCAAAGTGTTCCAGGGTAGCTTTGCAAATAAATACAGAACATTTCTAAGCATGTTTTTTAGTTTCCCAGATTCTACTTAAGAGGTATCCGGCTGTGGCAGGGGAAATGAACCCGGTATTTTCTACCTATCACCTAGTCTGCTTCATAATTTTCCATAAGCAACGATCTGTAAGCAAAAACAGAACAGTGCCTGATGTCCCTTGCTCTACTGATGGAAGTAATGAATAGGGTATGGAATCTCTGAGGCCAGTGGTTGTATTAATAATGTTACCTTTAGTATAACTTGCAAACTGCTAGACACTGTGACAGATCCTGTCTTTACAATGTCTCTTGAAGGTTTAGAAAGTAGCATAGCCATCCTAAAATAAATGTAAGTGTAATAAGCTCCTACCATTTATTCATGAGAAGCCTGTTGGAACTGTCAGACTCACAGCGGCTGACCTCTGCAAGAGTTGATGGATGTTTCCGATCTCCGTCTTTATTCTGATCTTGCTCCAGAGCTGGTATCTCACATTTCTGACTGCTGCTTGACATTTTCTTGTGAAGGCCTCTTCGTGGCCTTAAACTCTACATGGCTAAAGCCAAACTCTAAACTTGGTGCATGTGTTTAGTTTTCAGTTCACTCAGTCAATTGAAAAAAATCTATCAATGTTTTTTCCCTCCCTCTCTTCCTTTCTCCCTTCCTTCCTCCTTCCGTCCCTCTCTTCCTCCCTTCCTTCCTTCTTTCCATCCATTTGTGCATTTATCCAAGCAGTATATATTAACTGTGTCTTCTATGTGGATCTCTAGGCCTACAGACATCAACAAGGTTGCCACAGGTTCTCTGTCTTCCTTCTTAACTGATAGAACTATTTAAGGGTCTCCAAAAAATATATTTGTTTTCAGACTCCCTTACCTTTTTCTCCTGCTTCCCACCAACCTCCCATCTACCTACACAGTTACCTAATCAGTTGTTTGAAAAGCCTTCCTTTGAATACACCACTCTTTAGTTAAAAAAAAAAACAAAAAACACCTTAATTGGTTTTTATTTTCCATAGGAAAATAGAAGTGGTTTGGGGATGAGGGTGGGCAGAAGGATTTCTTTCCTCCTCATGCTCCTCAAGACACAAGTCCTTTCCACTCATATCCTCCTAGCCTCAATAAGCTCTCCCCCCACCTGCACTGATGTGTTCATTACCTTCTGAATTAGCATGTGTCTTCCCAGTGCTATGCTTTGATCATTCTTTTCTTGAAAAGTACCCCCCGCCCCGGGCCTCCCCACCATTTGACCTATACAAATTCTACCTTATCCTTCATGATTTGATTTAAAATCCAGGTCTATCATTCATGCAGTTTCCGTTGATCCTCTATGCCCAAGTTTACATATTTTTTCCTTGTAGGGCCAGACATTAGAGTTTTCAGGATTTCTGGGTGTGGGGTAAATGACAGAATTTTCCAGAATCTCCTGCCTGGCCTTAGTAAACACATATCAATAGATGTTTACCGCAGCAGCCCCCCTGTCAAGGGCTGGAGAGAGAGGATGGCCGCTCTCTCCTCCCTTCCATTCCTAGTGCATAATTGGTCTGGCGCCTGCCAGTTGCCGGGGACTGCTCGCAGTATTCCTTCCGGAAGGGGTGGGCAGGGGAAGTGAGTGCACACTGTGGCTGCAGACACACCCAGCACCAAGCGGGCTTTGCTAGCACACACAGGCAAGAAAGGAGAGAGTGCACTGTGGCCAGAGGGGCAGATAGAGCCGGGCCTCGTTGTAAGCAAATAAAAAGGGTTTCTCCCAATCTACTCTTCCCCTTGACTTACTTCGGTTTCACCACTTTCACTGGGGATTTGCCCCTAGCCAAGGACACCCTATCCCTGGAGCTACACTGGGCCATACAGGCTCTGTAGTAGCCATTCAACTCTGCAGTTATATCACAAAAGCAAACAGACATTGTGAACACTGAAATTTACTTTCAAACAATTTTCAAGTGTCATAAGATATTATTATTCTTTTGAATTTAGTTCAACCACTTAAAAATATAAAAAGCTATCCTAGCTCATGGGCCATATCAAAAAAGGCAGCAGGTGGATTTGGCCTGTGGGCTGGAGTTTGCAGTCTCCTGCTCTGAGCAGAAGATTCTCCCTCATATAATTCCTAATGGGGAAATTGTTTGAACCATGAACTTGGTGTGCAAGATACTTTTTATATACTGACCTGTACTGTATCTTAAGTGTGTGTTTAATAACTTTACTGAGACCAAAATCCATGGAAGTAGGGTTATAATTTCATAGATCTTTCAATTTCCTCAGCATCTATGATGATATTATTCATATAATAAGTGATCCATGAAAATATAATGACGTGAGTGATTCAAGCAAGCTCTGTTAGATGAGTCTTTCTGCCTCTACATTTAGGTTAAAGTAAATAATAGCATTTCTTACAATTTGTGGTGTAATTATTATCTCTTTTCATGAGCTCATGTGTGAATTTAAAATACAGCTTATGGTAAATCAGAGGGATAAATATGACATAAATTTATTTTTCTTTATAATCAGTATAGCATTAATATGGAAATATTTGCTTTCTTGGAAAATAAAAAAAGTTAGGAAAACAACATGACAAAATTAAGATAGCAGCGATGGGAGCTTCTGAAACATGTTTTTAGAACCAGGACAGTGAAAGTGTCCCCCTTTAGAACCTGCTTAGGTGGTCTGAAATCAGCATCCTTCAGTTCTCTCATGGACCCAAACTCTGAACTTATGAGTGATACTGACACATCCCAGCGTCTGTGGTCTGCATGGGCTCGTTGGCAGCAGAGCTGAGGCCACTGAATAAGTCATGGCTATCATGGTCTTTGTAAATAGTACCAGCCTTAAATTTAAGAAACAGTTGAATGAAAAGTTACACATTGGATAAACTAGAAAGGTAGGTGTTTCCAGGTGTAAAAATGTGCCACAAAAGAAGAAAAATCCAGGCATTTCCTCCTTCCATTTGCTTTATAACCTTCAGTGTCAAAAAAGTGCTACATATACCCTTCTAAGTAAATGGGGGGATAGGATGAGTTCTGCAGTTTTTTGATTTTATGTTTGTTGCTAGTTTTTCAGGCCAGCTGGCTAAGCAGGGACTATTTCTAGCCTAAAGGAAGCTCTAAGGAAGACCTTGTGACTTAGTTGCTAAGTAAGTGTTTCTGCAGATGCTGTTATCTTTAGGTAATGATGCCCTACTTTACAAATGAAACCATGCATTTATTTTGGAGGAACAGTTGGATTTTTGAAATCTTGACTTTTCTAATCTGGGATTCTTCTGTTAACTGTTGGTGTGTTTAAAGACATTGACCCTCATTTGTAAAGTATTAGTCTGGATGGTGTGCAAATTTCTCTCTGGCTTTATGACTCCCTGCTTTTGCCCACCAGGACTGAAGATACCCTGGTATCCAGCCAGGATGAAGAATAGACTTCCTGGTCTAGCTTGTGTAGGGTAGAAGTCCCTACATGCATGAGGTGCAGATATAGGGCTCTTCACACACACAGCATAAAGCTGTATGTGGTAACTTGGGTATCTTCATCCCTTCTCACATGTATGTCCTGCTTCCGAGAATTCCTTGCTTGTGAAAGGATTAATCAACTGTTTATCACCGGTGGTTATAATACCTTGAATAACTAAGACTACTTCGGGTTAAGTGGGATTGAAAAATATTATTTTTATTACCTGTGGGAGCAAATCATGAAATATTTATTCTTAATAGCTCACTTGCCCTCTTTGCTGAAACTTAGTTTTGTGTCCTTGTTCTCCTTCCTTTCTTATGAAATTCTATTTTCCACCTCATATTAAAGTGAAGTGGTTTATAGATTGAGTTGTTTGATCCTGTCACGTATGACTTCCTTGGCTCTCTTCATTGCTCTGACAATGTTTGTGCAGCAGAACTGACCATACTGGCCTTCTGGGGGTATGTGGGCACGTGAGAAGGATTTGGGAGTCCTTTATTTTAAAACGCTCATTTTCTTGTTCCCTGGCCATAGTAAATCTGGAAAATCATTTAACCTCCCAGAGCGTTAGTTTCCTAATCTTGTCAAAAATTAAGTTAAAAGAGCATACAAATAATCTCACATACTTTTTAACTCAGAGTAGAAATACAATAAATACTACTTTCTAGCCCCATATCTCTTTGTTGTTATTGTTTGTTGTTCTTATTATAGTCTAGCAACTGGGTAATGGTTGATTTTTGAGACTGTAATAATATTTTAGAATGAGATACATTTCTAACAATCTCAGATTTCTTATTGGATGCTATAATCCCTCCATCCCCTTCCCATGCTAGCAAAATATGAAACAAATGGCTCCTCTTAGCACAATTTTCTTACAAAGAAAGAGCTAGAACTACACAATAGTTAAATTTGAGGCTGTAGAGAGGAAATGAAAGAATGGGAGTAGGAGCAGAAGTTGCTGCTTTCCACAGTGCTATGATAAGCATGGTTACATCACATTCTCTCCTCGGAATGTCTTATCACCTATTTTGTATAAGTATCCAGAGAACTGGGTCGACATTTTGTTTTGTTTAGAAAAAAGAAAATCACAAAATTTTTAGGCTGCTCTAATTTTTTACGGCACAGTATGTTGTGCTCCAACATACAGATTTAGAAAAACAGTTTAATAACCATGTCCCCAAATCTATTACAACATAGCACCTAAGACTAGTCCTTCTCAATCTTAAATTCCAAAGTGAAGTTTCACTTAAAGTCAGTGAGTATCAGCTGCTTTGGTATGCTATAGACATACTAACTCACCAGTGATCATTTTTAGTCTCCATAAATCTTGATTTTTAAAGTTTATTACTTTGAAATTTGGGTGCAAGCCCATCTGAACAAGTTCCAAAACTTTTCCAGTTGGCTTCCTATTGCTGAACAGTTAATATTGCAATTTCTCTGACAAGTTAAATGTAAAGTTTATAATGAACTTGACCGGTGTTTTGATTAACATTGTTGAAATGTAATAAAATATCTTCACAATTACTTTCTTTTCCTTTACTACTGGAGTTTTCTTGTAAACAAACCATATTAGTTAGTATTGAGAACTTTCTCATTCATTAACTAGGAGTGGTAAGTTGGATTTAGGTGCTTTATTTTACAAAATTGTTTTGTTAAAATTTTCTTAATTTATGTAACCTTCTTAATATGACAGTCATTTTTAATTTTTTACTTTAATGATATAGAAATAAAAATACTTTTTGAGACCATTACCCCAGTTATGTCCCCTGTGTCCCAGTTAGGTCTCAGTTGTGTCCCCTGAAATTCATATGTTGAAATCTTAACCCTCAGCACCTCAGAATGTGATTGTATTTGGAGACAAGGTCTATAAGATGTAATAAAGATAAAATGAGGCCATTAGAGTGAGACCAAATACAATGTAACTGGTATCCTTAAAAGTACAGATTAGGACAGAAACACACACATAAGAAAGACCATCTGAAGAAACAGGGAGAAAACAGCTATCTACAAGCTAGAGAGGCCTCAGAGGAAAACAACCCTGCTGACATCTTTATCTTAAACTTTCAGCCTGCAAAATTGTGAGAAAATAAATTTCTGTTGCTTAAATCTCCCAGTCTGTGGTATTTGTTATGGCAGCTCTAGCAAACTGAGACAGTGTCTTAAATTTGGTAATATAATTGTCTGATAGAGCAAGGATTTCTTATGTCTTTCCTTCTGCCAAATTCCCCTCTAATTCTTTTTTAAAATACCACCAATGAGTGGCTGGCAAATTTTTAGTGTATAAGTATATCAAGCTTTTTTTATGGAAAAATATTCTATAATTAAGACTTCAGACAAATCAAAGTACCTTTTCCCTCAATTGCAATGATTTAATGAGATCTTACTGAATAACCTATTACAGAGATAGTTTTCAAAAAATTGTAGGACATCATCTCCCAAATTCCATCAATCTTTAAGTCTTATTGCTTTACCACTTCTCACATAAAATACAACATTTTACTACCTTATTTTCCTTTCCAGCTTTCACTACTCTAATGTAGATACTAACATCTCTTCTGGGCTCATATAACAATGTCTCAAATGTCCTTACTTTAGACTCCATCTACCTCCAAAATATTCATTACACAGGCACCAGACTTACAACTATGACACATTTTTTCATAGCAAATTTCTTCAATAGTTTCCCATTATTTACAGAATAAAATCTAAACTCCTTTTACAATACAATAGCATATGCTCCAGTATGTAGATCTTGCATACTTGTACTGCTTTGTATCAATCTCCAACCTCCCAAGCACAACCCTTGTTTCACTCACTAATACTTACTACCTAGAGCTCCTAGAATGTATTGGGCTTTTAAAAAAATATCTGTATGACTTTGAATATATTGTTCTTACAGCCTTTAATATTTCCCCACTATTCTCTAACCAACTTCTGATCTTCCAAGTCTTAGATCAAATAATACTTTATCTCTTGGTTAATTCAAATGTTCCTTCTGTGCTCCCATGACATACTGTTCATAGCTATTTGTCTATAGCCACACTAGATCCATATTTGTCTACTTAGTCTCTAGTATCATGACTTCATGGTAAAGGGACTCTAAAACTATTTATTAAATTAATACAAGAATTAAGTGGGTATGGCATCATAAAATTGCTTTAAATTGTTCAAGAAGGCCTTACATACACCACAAAGTATTTATGGAAATAACCATAAAGGAGGATCATTCTAACTGGGTCAATGTCCACCACAGGAATAATGTAATTGGGAGTTGTATTACAGAAGAATGATAAAGTATCAGATTAATCATAGTTTCAACCAAATGGGCAAAGTAAAGATATGACATTATAAACTGATATAATTAATGAAGATTATGATCTAAGTTCTATAGGATATATATACATGTTTAGACATATTTGTAGTTTAATGTTTTATAGAGTAAATGTAACTATTGAATAATAAATTTGACATTAATTTTGCTGAATCTTTTAAAATGGATTTAAGGCTTTTTTTGAAAACACATGTAATGGTGGTATCATTAAAGTTTCTATAATTATATGCTTGAAGTAAACTTGAAAGCAATATCAAGCATTAACAAAACATTTACTGTTAAATGTCATTTTTATTTTCTTATAATAATTTATTTTAGAATTAATGTGAAGTGGGCCTATAACTCTTTGAAAGTATCTGAATTCACATGCACAGCTGGTGGGTATGTAAATTAGAAAACATATTTGAAAGCTATCTAGCTTTATGCTTTTAGATTCTTCAAATTGTTCACAGTGTTTGACCTAGTATTTGCAATTCTGGAAACTGATATTAAAAAACAAATCAGACACTTAAAAAACCTTCATGACTAAATATGTTTATTGCAGCACTATCTGAACAAAAATGTTTAAAAATCAATAAAGGGTTGGTTAAGAAAATATGGTATATCTGTTTACTGGACTACTCTACAGCTATTAAAATTTTACAATAATATGATTAAAGTGCTATGATAATGAAAAGCAGGATACATGCTTACAAGATCATAATTATGATATTAAAGCACACTGAAGAACAAATGAAAACCAAAATTAGGAGAAGGAGGGAAATAACAAAGATCAGACAGAAAAGAAAATAGAGACTAAAAATGGAAAAGGTCAATGAAACTAAGAGCTGGTTTTTTGAAAATACAGAATAGACAAACCTTGAACTAGATGTACCAAGAAAAAAGAGGACTCAAGTAAATGAAATCAGAAATGAAAAGGAAATGTTACAACTGATACCACAGAAAAAAAAAAATCATAGGTGGCTACTATGAACAATTATATGCCTGCAAATTGGATAACCTAGAAGAAATGGATTAAATTCCTAGAAATATACAAACTACTGAGACTGAATTGTGAGTAGAAAATTTGAACAGTGTGATTACTAGTAACCAAAAGCCTCCCAACATAATTCCATAACCAGATGACTTCACTGATGAATTCTACCAAACATTCAAAGAAGAATGAGCACCAATCCTCCTCAAACTCTTCCAAAAAACAGAAGAGAATAGGGATCACTTTCAAACTCATTCTATGAGGCCAGAACTACTCTGATACCAAAAACAGAAAACAAAGTCATGAGAAAATTGTAGACCAATATCTCTGAGACACTAGATGCAAAAATCATCAATATTAGCGAATTGTATTCAGTAACACATTAAAAGGATTATATAACCATGAAGTGGGATTTACTTACATGCAAGGATGGTTCAACATTTGCAAATCAATTGATGTGATACACCACATTAACAAAATAAATATTAAAAATCATATGATCAGCTCAACAGATGGAAAAAATCATTTGACAAAATTCAACATCCATTTATGATAAAAACTCTCAATAAACTGCATACAGCAGGAATGTACCTCAACATAGTAAAGGCATATGACAAGCCCACAGCTAATATCACACTCAGTGGTGAAAAGCTGAAAGCTTTTCCTCTAAGATGAGGAATAAGGCAAAGATGCCCATTCTCACCACTTTTATTTAACATAGTATTGGAAATCCTATCCAGAGCAATTAAGCAAGAAAACAAGATAAAATACAACCATATTGGGAAGGAAGCAGTAAAACTGTCACTATTTGCAGATGACATATATAGAAAACCCCAAAGAGTCTACCAAAAAGTGTTAGACTTTATTTTAAAAATTCAATTAGGTTGCAGGATACAAAGTCAATATACAAAAATTTGTTGCATTTCTGTACACTAATAATGAACTATCAGAAAGAGAAATTAAGAAAGCAGTCCCACTTAAAACTGCATCAAAAAGAATAAAACACCTAGCAATACATTTAACCAAGGAGATAAAAGTTCTGTACACTGAAAACTGTATGACATTGTTGAAAAGAGATCAACATTGTTGAAAAGACACAACTAAATGGAAACACATTTCATGCTTTTGAATTGGAAGAATTAATATTGTTGAAACATACATACTGCCCAAAGCAATCTACATATTCAATTCAATGCAATCCCTATCAAAATTCCAAAAGCATTTTTCACAGAAATAGATCAAACAATCCTAAAACTTATATGAAATCATAAAAGACCCCAAATAGCTAAAGCAATCTTGAAAAAGAACAAAAAGCTGGTGGCTTCACATTTCCTGATATCAAAATATATTACAAAGCTATAAGTAATCAAAACAATATAGTACTGGCATAAAAATGTACATACAGATTGATGGAACAGAAAAGAGAGCCCAGAAATAAACCTACACATATACAGTCAAGTAATTAATGGCAAAGGAGCTAAGAGTATACAGTAGGGAAGAGCAGTCTCTTCAAAACTGGATAGCCAAACACAAAAGAATGAAACTGGACCCACTATTTTATGCCATAAACAAAACTTAACTAAAAATGAACTAAAGACTTGAATGTAAGACCTGAAACCATAAAACTACTAGAAGAACACATAGATGATTAGTCTTGGTGATTTTTTTTGGATTTGACATCAAAAGCAAAGGCAACAAAAGCAAAAATAACCAAGTGGGATTACATCAAACTAAAACCTTCTGCACAGCAAAGGAAACCATCAACAAAATGAAAAGGCAACCTGTGGTATGGGAGAGAAATTTTGCAAATCATATCTGATAAGGAGTTATATCCAAAATATACCAAGAACTCATATAACCCAATAGTAAAAAAGCCAAACAATTGATTTAAAAAATGGGCAGAGGATGTAAATAGACTTTTTTCCAAAGAAGACATGCAGATGGCCAACAGGTACATGAAAAGGTGATCAACATCACTGCTCGTAACAAATCAAAGGCAAGATGAGACATTATCTCTCACCTGATAGAATGGCTATTATCAAAAAGATAAGAAATAACAAATGTTGGTAAAGATGTTGGAAAAAGGGAACTCTTGTGAATTGTTGGTGGGAATGTAAATGGATGCCATTACTATGGAAAATAGGATGGAGGTCCCTTAGAAAATTAAAAATAATACTGCCATATGATCCAGTAGTTCTACTTTTGTGTGTTTATCCAAAGAAAATTAAAACACTAACTCAAAAAAATATATGCACCCATGTTCACTGCACCATTATTTACAATAGCTAAGACATGGAAGCAACCTACATGTCCACCAATGGATAAAGCCAACGTAGTATATATATATACACACACACACGCACACATACACACACCACACACACACAGTGGACTATTATTTAGCCCCAATAAAGAAGGAAATCTTGCCCCTTATGACAACATGGATGGCCCTTGAGGCATTACTGTGAGTGAATTAAGTTTGACAGAAAAAGACAAATATGATCCAACTTATATGTATAATAGAAAAACAAACAAAAAATAAAACACAAAACCAAACTCACAGATAGATACGGAAAACAGATTGGTGATTCTCAGACACAGGAGTTAGGGGTGGGCAAAATGGCTGAAGATGGCCTAAAGGTATAAAATTCCAGTTATAAAATAAATCCTGAGGATATAATGTACAGTATGGTGACAAAAGTTAATACTGTATTGTATATTTGAAAGTTGCTAAGAGAGCAGATCTTAAAAGTTCTCATCTCAGGGAAAAAAAAATTTGCTAACTATGTGTGGTGATGGATGTTACCTAGACTTAATGCAGTTGGTCCTTTAACAAAATATACAAATATCAAATCATTATTCTGTACCCTTAAAGCTAATATAATGTTATGTGTCAATTACATCTCAATTTTTGAAAATTCCCCCCAAAATGCTGAAGAAAACACTTTAAAATATTAATGGTGACAATTGCAAAGTTGTAAATTTTTAAAAGCTTTTGTTTACCTTTTCCAGTTTATATATATTATGTATAGAATTGAAAATCTATTAACTTTCAAAGTTATCTCATTGTTCTTGACATTTTCTCAGAGTTCCCAGAGCTTCTCAGAGTTTTGGAGCCATAAGGAGTAGTTATTATTGCTGATACACATGTTTCTCTCACTGAAAAATGATTTTTAAAAATAAGGTCTCATTATCTTCCCATTTCTTCAGTTTATTTAAAGTTGTAATAGCATTTACTTATGTTGATAGCTCTTGGTTTTGTGGAGGGTACTCTACTTCATCAAAACACTGGCCTATTATCTTAAATAACACTAAGCCATTGAGCAAAACCTTTAAGAAGCATCTTTAAAACATCAGAGTAACTTGCTAAAATGGTACTTGAAGAAAGGAAAATTGGAGATGGGCTATAGTTTCTACAGCAATAACAGCAATAGCAGAGAGCAATAACAGAAAGTCTTCCTTGAAGAGTAGGTTGGTGACAGTATATTCCAGCTCTCTGTTCTTTCCCATTCCTCATATTTACTCTACTGTTTGTTCCTGATCTTCCTCTGGGTGGTTTTTATTTGTAAGACAAAAGCATGAACTCTTATTTTAACTCCTTGCTCGTGTTTTCATATTTAGTTTCAAATGGGATAGTTCTTATTTCAATCCAGAATATCTATCTCTACCTTCTGAGAATAAGTGGATATTTGCTCTTCCAGCAGTCCCCACTAAAGTGTTGTGAGTAAATGACTTATTAAAAATATCCCATTCTTTTTTGAATCATTTTGACTGATCATTTCTAGAGGAAGCATCTTCTTTTAGTCTGGAACCACCAATTCCCAGAAACACAGGAGTCTGTCTTCCCTGTTTCCAGTCATTCCAGACAAATCTAGGGAGCAAATAAACCAAACTCTTTATTATCTGAAGACCTTTTGGATTTACATAAACAAAATGATGAAAAGAAATACTTTAATGCTTGTTCCTTCCATTGTCCTCCTAAATTTCAACTTTGGACATTTGCTTTTCCAAACCTACTGCAATGGCTTCATACTACTGACACTAAACATGTACTTCAGTGTAGACACTAGCACCACTGGCTTTGTTATTGGTGATTTGAATTGGAGTATTTTCAAATCATCGTTTTGGCATCATGTCTGCTACTTACAGAGAGAAGAGTTGGAACTGACACAATATGTCAATTAACATGCCCTCCTTGGATTGTGCCAGGTGTCCCACACCTGACAGGCTTGGCACATTCCCATAATGGTTTTTTCTTTTGTTGTCACTGGCCTGACAGTGGGTAACATCTATACAAATAGAGAGAGTAAAATACATACTGTTTTAAGGTTCTCCAAAAATAAACAACCTGCAAGAGTACAGTGTAAAGCATGGTGTTTTACTCAAAGAGATTACTGCATAAGCATTTCCCTGGGTACTAGTGTGACATGTGAACTGACTGAGGGAGGAGGTGGCCTTGCCAGGATGTCAAGAATGCAAACTATTTTTTTTTTAAAGGCAATTCTAGTGGCAGAAACAGAGATGTTAACTGGCATTCGAGCCCTTGGAAGATTTCCTAGGTAAAAGTATTTCATTTAGAAAAAAGTTTGTTTGTAAGAAATATTTCCTTAATTTAGGCAAGACACATCTCTAATGAGTCTGAGTCACAAGGAATATAGCTCATCAGTAATGATATCATTTGAAGATATTTTTAACAACTGGTCAATGAGAATCAAATATAAGCATATGAATCTTGAAATAACAGGAGAATCATTTGTGTATGTTGACCATTTCACAGGTTCTCATCAAGGAGTAAGAACAGCCTACAAAAAATGTGTTTTAAATTTTTTGTATATATGATCATGGGTGAATGGAATCAAATATGTGGAAATATCACAGTTTTAGAGGCAGAAACCCTCACTTTTCTAATCTATGAAACAGATAATATTTTGGGACTACTTGTGGATTCAATGTAATAATTGTATTTTGTGATGGAAATGATACCCTGGAACTGGGATGAGACATTTAAAGATGATAGAATATTGGGAAATTGCTTTCACCTTGGGGGATGTGCCCAGATAAATGACATTTGAGGAGGTTTTGGAAATAAGAACAGGGGCACAGTCATATTCATTATTGTGATGTGATATATCGCTTTGTAATGAAAAGCAGCCAAGAGAGTGTTGCAGAGGTAGGAGAGAAAATAAGAATTAAGATGGTCAAATTGAATGAGTGGGTTGAAGTGTTAAAGGTTCTGAGAGAGATAAGAAAACCAAGCATGACTTGATAAAGAAGAAAATTGCCTGAAACACCAGGTAATCACTATCTGATCTTGACTGAAGAAAAGGATGAACAATAATACCCAGAGCTAATTATGAAAGTTGATGGAGGATGTGATCCCTTTCATGACGTGAATTTGAGGCAGTGCGTAACACAGTACCCTGCTTGAAAATATTCACTTTCTCTCAGGATACATATTTGATTCCCATTATCTGTCACATTTCTTAGCTCCTCAAATACACTAAATAAATGTTGTTGGGTAGAGAATGAATGAGTGTCACAGGCTGGGTCTTCCCCTCTCCCAGAAACAGACCCTAAACAAGATTCAAATATAAGTACTTTATTTGAAAGATAATCCCAGGAAGCCCCATTAGAAGAGTAGGGAAGTGAGACAAAAAGAGGGGAAAGAATCCAAAAAAGGGTATGCTAAAGAGCAGTTACCATTGTAAGCCACTGGGGCTCATTTCTCCTGGGATTTCTGGGGAATGGGTAGAATTACCATTCTTTACTAATTGAGTGCTGCTGCTAAAGGCATCAGCTCCCTGTTACCTTCCCCCAGAGCATGCTACTGCAGCCGAGAAGGCCCTCAGACAGAGACTCCAAGGTGTTTGTTGCAAGGAACTGCAGACTATAAGAAAGGCGATTACTGAGGCACTGCCAAGCAGGGCACTGAGAGCGTCTGCTATAGTCAGTGAGTGAGTGAGTGAATGAATGAATTACAGCTTCCTTCCTTGGGATCTGTAGGTTATTTCGGTCATCAAATGACCAACAGTGAGATGCCAATGCCTAAGGGACCCTCAAGCCAAATTAACAAACATTTTGTTTATCATCTTAGTGAACTTCTGATAGGAAACATATTTTACAGGAAAAGAGACACAGGCAGGGCAAAAGTCACTGATGTAGTGTACATAGAATGAGTGGTAGAGTCCTTGAAGTAAAGTTGTGACAGCAATGTTGCCTAGGACAGGCCCTTTTTATGAAGGTTCTGGTAATAGTTATCCTATATGGTAGAATAAATATAATTGTATCCTGGGAACTGTGAGGCACATAGACTTTCTCCCTCCATCTCAGCTGCTCTCCTTCCCTCCCTTTCTTCTTTTTTTCCAAAATAGATATATAGTATTAAATAGTTTCCTTCATCTTCCTGTAGGATTTTTTTTAAGAATCCAGGTGATGAGGGATGATGGGAAGATGGCGGCATGAGTAGTTCAGAGGAAATCTCCTCCCCAAAACATATATATTTATGAAAATACAATAAATACAACTATTCCTAAAAGAGACACCAGTGGATGCAGTATAACAGCCAGGATACATCTACATCTGTGAGGACTCAACATCTCACAAAGGGGGTAAGATACAAGCTGCGGCTAGGAGGGACCCAAACGCTCCCCCACCCCAAAACCCGGTGGGCAGAAAGGAGTCAGAACGGGGAGGGAGTGAAAGTCCAGGACTGCTAAACAACGAGCTCTAGAAATCCGCACCCGGAACACAGACACAAGGTGCACAGGGGGATGGATATTAGAGAAACGGAAAAGCAAAACCTGTGGGCAGGTCCCCACAATCGGCGCCCCTGAGACAAAATAAAAGTGAGTGTTTTCTGCAAGTCTTTAAGAGAGAGGGACCCCATAGCTGGATGAAGTCGTCCCAGCACACTGAGCCAGCAGCTGGGAATCCCAGGGAACCTTAGGCGCCCTAAACCCTGGGGAGGCAGTACAGCTCTGAAGCCCCTCACAGCACTAAGCAGCCTACCAGTTGTTCCTCCAACCAGCGAGGACCCCGACACACCGGCTCAGTAGCGGGAGAGTGGTAGGTAGCGTGTGCCAGGGGCAACAGCACTGGAAGAGACTGAGAGCTGATCGCATGCACCAATGGCACCAGAGGGTACCAGGAGAGGCTTGTGTGAACCCGCAGGGGTGGCAACTGAACAGCCCGGGCATGGCTCACGAGCACCAGCAGCAGTGGAGCCAGAGGAGCCTGGTAGAGGCCCACGTGAGAGAGCACCGTGCGCACCTGCAGGAGAGCCTGAGGGAGCAGGCGTGCTCCCAGCAGCCGACTGGAATCCCAGCCCAATGCACAGCCACCCAGGCCAGACCAAAAGGCCTCTGCTGGTACACAGCTGCCTGGCAGGGGTGCCACTATCATGGAGGAGCGCACCTGGTGTATCTGCCACTCCCTGCAGGGCCCCGCCCACAGCAGCTCAGGGGATTAACCCGGTGGCTGCTCCAGGAGTGCGGGTAACCGACACAGGCAGCGGAGAAGGGCAAGGCATCCAGCAAGCAGGAAAAGACTTTCTTCTCCCAGCTGACACACCTGCAACCTGCCTACAGCCACCGCTATCACCATGAAAAGGCAAAAAAATTTAGTCCAGTCCAAGATAGTTCAGACAACACCTGGGAGAGGAGCTGCAGAGACAGACCTAACCAGTCTCCCTGAAAAAGAATTTTAAAAAAAATCATAAACATGCTGACAGAGCTGCAGAGAAATATGCAAGAGCTAAGGGATGAAGTCCGGAGGGAGACTACAGATGTCCAGAGGGAGATTACAGAAGTGAAACAAACTCTGGAAGGATTTATAAGCAGAATGGATAGGATGCAAGAGGTCACTGATGGAATAGAAACCAGAGAACAGGAACGCATAGAAGCTGACATAGAGAGAGATAAAAGGATCTCCAGGAATGAAACAATATTAAGAGAACTGTGTGACCAATCCAAAAGGAACAATATCCGCATTATAGCAGTACCAGAAGAAGAAGAGAGAGAAAAAGGGATAGAAAGTGTCTTTGAAGAAATAATTGCTGAGAACCTCCCCAAACTGGGGGAGGAAATAGTTGCTCAGACTATGGAGGCACACAGAATTCCCGAGAGACGGGACCCAAAGAGGACAACATCAAGACACATAATAATTAAAATGGCAAAGATCAAGGACAAGGACAGAGTATTAAAGGCAGCCAGAGAGAGAAAAAAGGTCACCTACAAAGGAAAACCCATCAGGCTATCATCAGACTTCTCAACAGAAACCCTACAGGCCAGAAGAGAATGGCATGATATACTTAATGCAATGAAACAGAAGAGGCTCGAACCAAGAATACTGTATCCAGCACAATTATCATTTAAATATGAAGGAGGGATTAAACAATTCCCAGACAAGCAAAAGTTGAGGGAATTTGCCTCCCACAAACCACCTCTACAGGGCATCTTACAGGGACTGCTCTAGATGGGAGCACTCCTAAAAAGAGCACAGAACAAAACACCCAACATATGAAGAAGGAAGGAGGAGGAATAAGAAGGGAGAGAAATAAAGAATCATCAGACCCTGTTTATAATAGCTGAACAAGCGAGTTAAGTTAGACAGTAAGATAGTAAAGAAGCTAAACTTGAACCTTTGGTAACCACAAACTTATAGCCTGCAATGGCAATAAGTACATAACTTTCAATAATCACCCTAAATGTAAATGGACTGAATGCACCAATCAAAAGACACAGAGTAATAGAATGGATTAAAAAGCAAGACCCATCTATATGCTGCTTACAAGAGACTCACCTCAAACCCAAAGACATGCACAGATTAAAAGTCAAGGGATGGAAAAAGATATTTCAATGAAAAAGCAGAGAAAAAAGCAGGTGTTGCAATACTAGTGTCAGACAAAAATGCAATACTAGTGTCAGACAAAATAGACTTCAAAATAAAGAAAGTAACAAGAGATAA
This sequence comes from Manis pentadactyla, assembly GCF_030020395.1. Taxonomy (NCBI): domain Eukaryota; kingdom Metazoa; phylum Chordata; class Mammalia; order Pholidota; family Manidae; genus Manis; species Manis pentadactyla. The sequence continues at coordinate 73,536,921 of NC_080020.1, forward strand.
AGAGGACATTACATAATGATAAAGGGCTCAGTCCAACAAGAGGATATAACCATTATAAACATATATGCACCCAACACAGGAGCACCAGCATATGTGAAAAAAATACTAACAGAATTAAAGGAGGAAACAGAATGCAATGCATTCATTTTGGGAGACATTAACACACCATGCACTCCAAAGGACAGATCTACCAGACAGAAAATAAGTAAGGACTCAGAGGCACTGAACAACACACTAGAACAGATGGACCTAATAGACATCTATAGAACTCTACATCCAAAAGCAACAGGATACACATTCTTCTCAAGTGCACATGGAACATTCTCCAGAATAGACCACATACTAGGACACAAAAGGAGCCTCAGTAAATTCCAAAACATTGAAATTCTACCAACCAATTTTTCAGACCACAAAGGTATAAAACTAGAAATAAATTATACAAAGAAAGCAAAAAGGCTCACAAACACATGGAGGCTTACCAACATGCTCCTAAATAATCAATGGATCAACGGCCAAATCAAAATGGAGATCCAGCAATATATGGAAACAAATAACAGCAATAACACAAAGCCCCAACTTCTGTGGGACGCAGCAAAAGCAGTCTTAAGAGGAAAGTATATAGCAATCCAGGCATATTTAAAGAAGGAAGAACAATCCCAACTGAATAGTCTAATGTCACAATTATTGAAATTGGAAAAAGAAGAACAAATGAGGCCTAAGGTCAGCAGACAGAGGGACATAATAAAGATCAGAGAAGAAATAAATAAAATTGAGAAGAATAAAACAATAGAAAAAATCAATGAAACCAAGAGCTGGTTCTTTGAGAAAATAAACAAATAGATAAGCCTCTAGCCAGACTTATTAAGAGAAAGAGAGTCAACACACATCAACAGAATCATAAATGAGAAAGGAAAAATGATGACGGACCCCACAGAAATACAAAGAATTATTAGAGAATACTATGAAAACCTTTATGCTAACAAGCTGGAAAACCTAGGAGAAATGAACAACTTCATAGAAAAATACAACCTTCCAAGACTGACCCAAGAACAAAACCCCCGGGCCAGATGGATTTACCTCAGAATTTTATCAGACATACAGAGAAGACATAATACCCATTCTCCTTAGAGTTTTCCAAAATATAGAAGAGGAGGGAATACTCCCAAACTCACTCTATGAAGCCAACATCACCCTAATACCAAAACCAGGCAAAGACCCAACCAAAAAAGAAAATTACAGACCAATATCCCTGATGAATGTAGATGCAAAAATACTCAACAAAATATTAGCAAACCGAATTAAAAAATACATCAAGAGGATCATACACCATGACCAAGTGGGATTCATCCCAGGGATGCAAGGATGGTACAACATTAGAAAACTATCAACATCATCCACCACATCAACAAAAAGAAGGACAAAAACCACATGATCATTTCCATAGATACTGAAAAAGCATTCGACAAAATTCAACATCCATTCGTGATAAAAACTCTCAACAAAATGGGCATAGAGGGCAAGTACCTCAACATACTAAAGGCCATATATGATAAACCCACAGCTAGCATCATACTGAACAGCGAGAGGCTGAAAGCTTTTCCTCTGAGATCAGGAACAAGACAGGGATGCCCACTCTCCCCACTGTTATTCAATATAGTACTGGAGGTCCTAGCCACAGCAATCAGACAAAACAAAGAAATACAAGGAATCCAGATCGGTAAAGAAGAAGTCAAACTGTCACTATTTGCAGATGACATGATATTGTACATAAAAAACCCTAAAGATTCCATTTCAAAACTACTAGAACTAATATCGGAATTCAGCAAAGTTGCAGGATACAAAATTAACACACAGAAATCTGTGGCTTTCCTATACACTAACAATGAAGCAATAGAAAGAGAAATCTGGAAAAGAATTACATTCACAATAGCATCAAAAAGAATAAAATACCTAGGAATAAACCTAACCAAGGAAGTGAAAGACCTATACCCTGAAAACTACAAGACACTCTTAAGAGAAATTAAAGAGGTCACTAACAAATGGAAACTCATCCCATGCTCCTGGCTAGGAAGAATTAATATCGTCAAAATGGCCATCCTGCCCAAAGCAATATACAGATTCGATGCAAACCCTATCAAATTAGCAACAGCATTCTTCAATGAACTGGAACAAATAGTTCAAAAATTCATATGGAACTGCCAAAGACCCCGAATAGCCAAAGCAATCCTGAGAAGAAAGAATAAAGTGGGGGTCGATCTTGCTGCCAACTTCAAGCTCTACTACAAAGCCACAGTAATCAAGACAATTTGGTACCCGCCCAAGAACAGAGCCACAGACCAGTGGAACAGACTAGAGACTCCAGAGATTAACCCAAACATATATGGCCAATTAATATACGATAAAGGAGCCATGGACATACAATGGGGAAAGGACAGTCTCTTCAACAGATGGTGCTGGCAAAACTGAACAGCTACCTGTAAGAGAATGAAACTGGACTACTGTCTAATCCCATACACAAAAGTAAATTCAAAATGGATCAAAGACCTGAATGTAAGTCATGAAACCACAAAACTCTTAGAAAAAAACCTAGGCAAAAATCTCATGGACATAAACATGAGTGACTTCTTCATGAACATATCTCCCCAGGCAAGGGAAACAAAGGCAAAAATGAACAAGTGGGACTATATCAAGCTGAAAAGCTTCTGTACAGGAAAGGACACCATCAATAGAACAAAAAGGTATCCTACAGTATGGGAGAATATATTCATAAATGACAGATCTGATAAAGGATTAACATCCAAAATACATAAAGAGCTCACACACCTCAACCAACAAAAAGCAAATAATCCAATTAGAAAATGGGCAGAGGAGCTGAATAGACAGTTCTCTAAAGAAGAAATCCAGATGGCCAACAGACACATGAAAAGATGCTCCACATCGCTAATCATGAGAGAAATGCAAATTAAAACCACAATGAGATATCACCTCACACCAGTAATGATCGCCCTCATCGAAAAGACAAAGAAAAACAAATGTTGGCGAGGTTGTGGAGAAAGGGGAACCCTCCTACACTGCTGGTGGGAATGTAAATTAGTTCAACCATTGTGGAAAGCAGTATGGAGGTTCCTCAGAATCCTCAAAATAGAAATACCATTTGACCCAGGAATTCCACTTCTAGGAATTTACCCTAAAAATGCAGCACTCCAGTTTGAAAAAGACAGATGCACCCCTATACTTATCGCTGCACTATTTACAATAGCCAAGATATGGAAGCAACCTAAATGTCCATCAGTAGATGAATGGATAAAGAAGAGGTGGTACATATACACAATGGAATTTTACTCAGCCATAAGAAAAAACAGATCCTACCATTCGCAACAACATGGATGGAGCTAGAGGGTATTATGTTCAGTGAAATAAGCCAGGCGGAGAAAGACAAGTACCAAATGATTTCACTCATATGTGGAGTATAAGAACAAAGGAAAACTGAAGGAACAAAACAGCAGCCGACTCACAGAACCCAAAAATGGACTAACAGTTACCAAAGGGAAAGGGACTGGAGAGGATGGGTGGGAAGGGAGGGATAAGGTTGGGGAAAAAGAAAGAGGGCATTATGATTAGCATGTATAGTGCGTGGGGGGCACGGGAGGGCTGAGCAACACAGAGAAGACAAGTAGTGATTTTACAGCATCTTACTACGTAGATGGACAGTAACTGTGAAGGGGTAGGTGGGGGGGACTTGGTGAAGGGGGGAGCCTAGTAAACATAATGTTCTTCATGTAATTGTATATTAATGATACCAAAAAAAAAAAATTCAGGTGATAGTGACACAAAATAGAATCTTCTAATTTAGAGAGAATTTATGTTTAGTCTTTTTCTAATTATGGTACCTAGAACTACGGTTCTAGGGTTTTGAACATTCAACACAATTCTTTACCTGGCTGACCTTAATACAAGCCTGAGGCAAGCACAAAAATCAGTTTGGCCCAGTATTCTCACCCACAGGGATTGTCAAGTATATTTCATTTACTAGATTGTGAAATTTAGCGTCCACATTTACTCTCTTCCACAAAAATTCAAGAGTAGTTATATTGAAACTGGACCGTGCCCTCACAAGAGGTGCCAATTTGTGTTATTAGCCATTTCAAACTTTGAAGAATTAGCAGATTGGAACTAACACATTTTATTGCTGCCTGCTTTCTCTGTCTCTGGTATTGTAAGATGTAGAATATATCCTGTTATCAAGCTCAAATACCTAACATTTTATTCACTGGCTACTAAAAATAAAGTAGGATTTGAAAAATACCTGACTCATATGGATAATTTTTTGAATACATTTTAATTAGCTAGAGCCTTAGGAAAAGTTATTAAAAATATTCATACATATTCTCAGAAGTCAGGTACCAAGGGTGATTGAAATTTTTTATTTTTCCCTTTAGCTTTTCTTTAATTTTGATGCTTAGAAATAAACATAGTATTTATTTGTCAAAATATCATTAAGATAAAATATTTCTCAATAATTTTTCCTTTTAGCCACCTCATTCACTGAACTCTGAGTCAAACATGTATTTGCTAGATTTTCTGTAGATACTTTTCCACCTAAATATCAAAATATTTTTCCATTTAATTCCATTAAATATTTTATATTTAGATATTTAAATTTAAATTTCTCATATTAAAAAATTAAATGGCCATAATTTCTGAACTTGAACCTTAAATTGGTGAAAGTGTATTGCTTTCAATCTTTTTTTGTAGGTTTATTATAAGTACTATTTTTTATTAGCATATAAACCTTTGTAGTATCAATGTTGAAAGGAGACAATACTCTACTAACAAGAGATGTCATTATGGTATATGTTTATACAGAGCATCTGGAAAAAGCTACTGTGGCTGTATTCTCAGAAATCAGAGCTCAGCAATAAAAACATGAAGAAATGTTCAATATATAACAGTAGTTACTAATATTTCTCTGGATTATTTTGTACTTCCTTAACTTACAACTTTTAAGCATTAAAAATATTATTTAAGTGTTTGAAAATTATTGCTACTTAACAAAGAAACTTATAAGACATGGAAACTACCAAAGAGGTTTTTGGTGGAGGATGTGGTTAGAAAGTGTAAGAAAAAAATCAATTAATGTTAAGACATTGTCAACCATCGCCTTGCCTCAACATTTGTTTTTTTTCTAATTGAAAGAAATCCCATGAGAACCTAACATCTGTACATAAAAAAACTCAACAAACATTGTGCTCATATAGAGACATTGTTTAGGGAGATGTTTTATGATAACTACCTTTTTTTAAAGCTCAGTAAATTTTAAGGAGTCATTAAATAACTTTCCATTCTTTAATGCAAAGTTGTCACATTACTCAGTTTGGAATATTTTGAAATTGGAGTCCTAATTGAATAAGGAAAATGTAGGTAATAATATTTTTTAAAATTTGCATCCTTATATCTGCAAGTACTTTTTGATAAACAAATTCATGTGCCTGATCAAAAATTTTAATTGTTCAAAATAAGTTATACAATGAAATTAACTTTTCTCCCTTGACTCTTTGCCCCATAGCTTTCTCCTCAGAGGCAACAGATACTAATTTCATATTTGTCTTCTAGATATATCTATACATTCACAATAATAAAGCAAGAATGTATGGTCTGTTATATACAAACAACCATTTGTCTTTGTATATTCTTGGATTAGCATATTATACACGCAGTTTGACTTATTCATGTAATATTTCTTAGGCATTATTTCATGACAAAAAATATAATTCTAATTCACTGTTCAAAATAACTGTATAGTATTTACATTGTTTACATATTATGCATATAATATATATTATAAACATAAATAAATTCACATATGTTTATAATATATAATAAATATATATATTTATGTTACATATAATATTATATAGATATAATTAACTGTATATTCAATACCCTATTGTCTGACATTTGTTTTGATGCTTTTCAGCAATACACATGTAAAGAAATCAGCATTTTTTTACATGTCTTTATAACCAGATAGATGTATTTTAATAAAATAAATTCCTAAAGGCAGAGTTGATATTTTTAATTTTTACATTAATTTTTATAACTATCAACCAAATTCCCTTCATATAGTTTTTCATTAAATAATATTTTAAATTCAAAAAGTAACTTAAAGCTTATATTTGCTCTCATAAAACTTAGTGTCCATCCTAGCCTAGGTGACTTTACATTTACTTATTTATTTTTCCATAATAGATTTAAAAGTCCTTGAAGGCTGCTATAGTGTCTTCCATATTTTGGCAATTCTAACACTAAGTAATAAGGCATATCTTGGGGCAAGTCCCATTTAAAACCCCTTTAACTGATAACTTGAAATATTTCACATTGGTTCTTCATTATCAAACTACATCAATAATCTTGTTTTAGTGTCCATTTGCTTCCCATATTGTAAATTATTACAAAACTCATCATAGGAGCAAAACTGGAAAATGAATAAATAATACAAAAAGTTATGTTTTAGATGATGTCAGATGCAATGTTGCTTTTATATTATTACTTTATTAACTATTTTTGAAGACTCTATCTGTGCATCAGATCACAAGGAATAAAGTGATCTTTTCCTTTATCGGTCTCTTGGGCACAGCAGGTCCTGAGTACCTTGCTCTAGAATGTTGTATCAGGAGTTCTGAACCTCAAAATAAAAAATATTAAGAGGAAATCTGCATGCTATTGACTCAGGGGCTGGTTAACTCTTTTGCTGAAAGGAATACTAAATTACTGCAAAAAAAACTGCCTGTGTTAGACAATTGCAAGCGTAGCAGTGAAGACAATACTGGACTCTGTGGAGAGAAGTTTTTCACATCTGAACCGGATACTGAGTGGGCAAGTCAGTTTAAGTTCCATAATACCCTTGGATGACTTAAAAAAAGAAAGAAAGAAAGAAGAAAAGTATTAAGTTTCATATATTGTTCTCCAACATACTTTCTCAGTTTTAGATTGTCAGCTCTTTTATTGAGTGGCAAGTCTTGAATTGAAAGCATTCAAGAATAATGTTGCACTTCCTCATGTCTCAGGAAATACTTCTATGGTAACTGAGATTGTGTGTGAACAAAACCCTCTTTGTAGACCATTGATAAAGTCTTTTCTTTGTGTGATATTTTATACAAGAACATGTCAGATGTGTATTAGATTTTACTAATTGCAACAAATCTATTAGATTTGTATCAACTAGTTACATGTTGTATTCATAGTTAGTCTTTTGTGAGTTGTCACCTTTTTTGTTTAAAAAGATGGTCTATTTTGAGTCTTTGTGTAGGTACATTCCTGCAACCAAAATCAAAATAAAACAAACGTAATGACTATCAGAAATATATTTGGTTTTAATGTATTGTTTTAGTGTGAGTCACCATTACTATATTTGTTTAATGTAAAGGTCGAAATTTAGCATTCAATGCAGTTTTAAATAAAAAGTAATAAAGATTTATGTTAAAACAGCAAAAAATTGAGGACTGTTATTTAAATAGCTTTGGTTTTTGTTTTTCTTTTATTTATTGTTTGGTTATTTGTACCTCTTAGAGGTATAGATTAATTTTCCTCTCTGAGATTTATTTGCCTTTTCTTGTTGTGTTATTACCATTCTCTCCAACATAGAAATTAAAAAATATATATCCTATGTGAATTGTGTTGTAATTTGAGTTCAAGTAGATGGACAGATGGGCAAATGATGGATGCTGTGAAACAAACCTAAAAATATAAACGCAGCTTTTTTTGCAATGACAACTAATGCAACTAATTTAAATATGAAGGTTAGGTTAGTGCAATAAGCACAAACCCCATTTAAAGTGATTCTAAAGAAAATCAAATCTTTCCCTGTGTAGATTCAGGCCATATTCTTAGACTGAAGATCAGGCTTAGTTGCTCATAATATTTAGTGATGACTGGGATAGTGTGTCATTTTGTGACACTCGAGCAAGCAGCTTCAGGGCATCATGATGTGACATGCTGGCTCAGTAAAGTGTCATCCCTCTAAATGACACCTCTGAACCACTCTGGAAAGTTAACCTTCTAATAAAAACTTAGCTACTGAAGAAGCACTTGGCTAAGTAGCAACAGATCTCTCTGCCATTTCAGAGTAATTTCTTTTCTTGATGCCAGCATTTAAAATGCAACTGCTTACATTTAGGAAATTCTCAACATAAGCAAAGTGAGGGGGCAAAGCAGAGGACCAGTGTGAGATGTGTGGTTAAAAGAATCGTTTAGCTAAGACAGGCAGAGGAAGATAAATACCAAATGATTTCACTTATTTATGGAGTATAAAAACAAAGCAAAACAGAGGAACAAAGTAGCAGTAGACTCATAGATACTGAGAAGGGACTAGTGGTTACCAAGAGGGAGGGACTGGGGTAGGTGGGGGAGATAGTGAGGGGAAGAAAGGGGCACAATAATTTGCAGTCACAAAATAAGTAGGTCATGGGGATGGTAGTACAGCATGGAGAATACAGTTAATGATTCTGTAACATCTTAACTACGTTGACAGATAGTGACCACACTAGAAGGGGTGAGGATTTAATAATATGGGTAACTGTTGAATCATGGTGTTATATAATTGAAACCAACATAAAATTGTGTATCAATGATACTTTAATAAAAAAAATAGTTTATAATGTCCATGCTGAATGTGGGTAATATTTAGACAAAAAACATTGAATGTTAGACACACACAATTGAGGAAATTAGTTTTTGATATAGATGTGTCAGACTTGGCTTTGTGATACACTGGCAATGTAAAGTGATTCCTGAAGAGAGAGCTATCAGATTCTGCTCCAAAACCAATATAAAAGGACTGTCAATCACAGTTTCCATCTGGCTTGCAAAGACCATATAAAATAATAACCAATGATCACTGAACAAAAGTATCAAAAACAAGCACAAGAGACTTTCAGAAAACATTCATTCATTCAATAAACATTTTTTGAAGTCCAGGAGATATGATGAAGGAGACCAATAAGATTCCCACGTTTATCAAAAGTATATCTTAGTCAGGAGTCATATAATAATCAAGTAAGCACATATATTCATAACATAATTTCACATAGTGTTAAGTTACACAGAGAAAATAAACCAGGGCAAAGAGACAGAATATACCTGGTGTGTGGGTACTGTGGGGAGGGTGAACATTACTGAGTGAAGACATCCTAGATAAAGAGACATTTGCGTTAAAGCCTGAATGATGAGACGGAATCAGCCACATGAACATTTCAAGGAAAGCATCCCATACAGAGAACCAGCAACTACAAAGTCCTTGTAATGGGAATGTTCACATAGAAGAAGGCAAGCCAGAATGGTGAGAGCAGAGGGGGCAGTGTGGTAGAAGAGGAGGCCAGAGAGGTAGTGGGGAAACCTGACTACACATGGCAGGGAAGTAATGGCAGGTTAGGCTTCTGCTCTAAGTACAACAGGAAGCCAATGGAAGATAAGCAGAGGAGTGAAACCATGTTCATGAAGGAAACGTCCACAGTTTCTGAAACTCAGACATTACCTGGTGTAGAACTGGATGAAGATTAAATTGCATAAGGATAAACCTGGAAGTGGAAAGTCCAATTAGAGGTTATTGTGGTAGTCAGATGTTTGACAATGGTGGTAGGATTAGGGTGGTCATAGTGGAAATGGTGAAATGACTAGATTCAGAATACCTTTTGCGAGCAAAGTTGACTTGCTGAGGGTTTGGATAAGAGGAAATGAGGGGAAGAGAGGAATTAAATATTACTTCTAGGACTTTTCCCTGAGGTATTGGCTAGATGGAAGAACATTTACTGAGAGAAGCTGGGGTAAACCAATTTTTTGGTTTTGGGGAAGAAATTAGAAGTTGTATTTTAGACACATTAAGCTCAGATGCCTATTAGCTGTCTAAGTGGATCTTGACGACAGGCCTCTCTACAGTCACAGCAGACTCCAGAGCTCCGTGGGTAATCAGCATTGCTCTGTGAAGAGCGGAAAACAGATTGAGGGAACAGTGGACAACGATTCACTTATTCATTCAACAATTATTTATTAAACATCTATGCCATAAACTGTTCATGCCAGGTTCTGTTTTAGAGGACATGGACAGGGCAATAAATAAGATGGGGCTGTGTTTTGTATTAAACTTTTTCCCTTTCAGGTTTAGTTTCAAGAATGTGGGTGCACAGGGATGACTCATTTCCGTTCTTTACTAGCTAGTGCGAGGCTGGCAGCCAGTCTGTCTCGGTTGCGTCATGTCCCTCTGGCATTCAGAAGAAACGTTCAGAAGCAGACTTAGTAGCCTGAATGCACAATGCCACCTGCCAAAGCCCATTAGTAACGAACACAAAATGAGTGGTGCTATTTCATATATATATATATTAAATATGTATATATATATTTCCTCCCATTATTCATCCAATCTTTTCATTTTTTTGTCATTTTTTATTTTGTAGAGGAGTACTAGAACAAAACAAATGTCTTTGAGCTTATGATGATTAACAGAAATGGTTGGATGTAGAAATAATCCAGTTTAAGTCTGCCAAAGAATTTCCCAAATATTTCTGAGTAATTGGTTATTGCAGGCTTCTTGGAATTTTGTTAGTGGCAGCTGAGGTTTCTGATACTGAGAAATTACCTGGTGCTTTTCAAAACTAATGTGATAGATTTTGGTGCCACTTGCTTGATGAAGGGATGAGTTTCTGTTTTTCTTCTATAGAATTCTAAACCAGAGAGAGAAGCAGAGGTAAAAATAACTTATCATTTGTGCTTTGAACTAATTCTGGTCCTAATTACACAGTCAGGCGAACCAAATCTGAGACCATAAACTACAGTCAGTCTGATCACTCAGGCTCACTTAATATTCTGCATCCCCTCACCCTTCCTTTAAACTGGTTCCTCCGGTTTCCATCTGAATGAGGCTGTCATCAGAATGAGTTGTGCCAAACTGAGATTACTGTGTGCGATAGTCATAGTCTGCTCGCCTGTCTGGGGAGGGAGTGCTTCGTGGTGGTTAGGAGCATACCGGCTTTAGTCAATTAAACTAGGATTTGAATTCTGGCACTGCCATTCACTGGATGACCTTGGGCAAGAGTCTTACTCTCTCTGAACCTCAATTTCCTCATCCGTGTTTATGTGTGAGACTTAAAGCAACTGATGTAGGTAAAGTACCAACACGGGGCCTGTCACAAGGTAGGCATTTGTTCATATATCCCCAAAATATTTGAGTGCCAGTCACTATTCTAGGCTCTGGGACAAAGCAGAGAAAAGTTAGACAGTCAGGGCCTCATGGATCTCACATCTGGGCACTACCTAACCTCCCTTTCTTATCACTTTCTTTCTTTCCAGGATAGCTTTGGGCAAAATAGTAATATAGGAAAAAAAAGACATTTTGTCATATGTTTCCCTTTGCGTGTGTTGCGGCCAGAATCTGTGTGGCCTGCTTCAAGCCCCTTCAAGCACCACCAAGGCTGTCCTCCCAGGCAGAACCTCCCTCGGGCCTTCCCTGCACCGCCGCTTCCCCGTCGCCTGCTTATCGGCCACTCACCTGCTCACTCTGGGTCTTATTCCCTCCCTTGACAGTCACACAGAGCAATTTATAAAGACTATCTCATAAATGACATGGAACTAATATAATACCCTCTTGAGGGCTTTGCTGACTTCCTCAACAATGAATCTGCAGAAGTAGGTTGTAATTCGTGCAATATAAGAGACCGTAGAAAGCTTTGGAGAAGCTGCTGTGTCTGACTTCTTACAAAGCGCCATGTTTTGTCTATTGAACCTAGGCTATAAAAAGACTTTTTCCTTCTCTTCCCCCACCTTCTCTATGCTTTTCCACTTTTGTCCCTTTCTCTTATGTTCATATCACTCACTTTACACAAAATATATTCTGAAGCCAACTTGAATGCCATGTCCCCCTCTGACCTTGCCAGTTGAAGGGACTCTCCCTTCTTTGTACCTCTCTGACCAGTGTTGCTAGTACTGTGTGATTATTTCTTCTTCCTCATTTCTCTGCATCTACAGACTTCATTAGGATATGTGTGGATGTGTGGAGGATAAAGTCCAAGCTGGCAGCGGAGCGGTGGAGCCGGATCAGGGCTTTTCAGAGGTCCAGCAAGGCCCCTCCCTCCCTCCTTCCTTCCCTGCCTTCTTTCCGTCTTTTCCTTAAAATGTATTTTTAAAAAGCTAGAACAAGTTTTAAATATTATCATGTAAGAAATAATAGTTTTGATGCATGAATTATAATTAATAATTTTGTTATTTATAAAAGTTCTTTTGGGATTGTATTAAAAATAGGTATCAAAGGTATCTAGTAATGGGCTATTGAAGTTTTTTGATGAACAAGATCCTGTGTACCAGAGGATACAAGTATAAAATAATACAGAGAGATTATTAAAAGTTTATTCTGAGGCCTTCCTGAGTGAGCCCCAGGGTGAGTGACACCCACTCCAGTACATCCTACAAGTGAGCAGTGGTATCAGGTATAGATAAAATCAGTAACCAAAATACTAGTTAGATGGAAAATGAGGGAGATCACAGGAGAATGAGAAGATACAGGAGTAGAATTCTAGGGAAGGGTTCAGACAGTTTTGGGTAATGGTTCTTGTATTAGCTCAGTGCCTGGGAACAGAGATTGACTGCTTTGAGGTTTCACAGAATCAAGGAGGTAAAGAACCAAGAGACTTAAAAAGGTCTCCCTGTGGGAGATGGATTTTCATAGTGGTGGAGGAAGGGTATAAAGAAAGAGTCTTGCTAAGGAGAAAAATAATAGATTTAATAATTTAACATCTTTGGTCGACATGCTTTGGAGCCTTCCTGCCCTCTGTCCTTTTCTTTGAGACCCTGTTCCCTGCATAGTCTTGGTAATGGACAGACCCAAGGATACAGTGACCCCATACCAGAACACCTGTCTGCAAAGAGAAGAAAGAGGACAGAGAAACTACACAAAGAGAAGCAGTAACTAGTAGCCATGTGAATCTGGAGACATGAAATGAAATGCATTTTCTCAATTCCTTGATGACTCTTATTCCCATGAATCCTGTTGGACTTTGCCATGGATTAAAGTTTGTGTATCTATTGCATTTTCTGAAGCTCCCATACTTTATATCCTACAAGTTAATCAATGTTTTTTGTGATTATGAGTCCCAGTTAGAATAATGTCTGATATGTTGCTGAAAATTGATAGTCTCTTACTGTCCCAGGAACATAAATTCTTTGACCTAGACAAAGGGAGAACAATTTCTGTTTCTTTACCCCAGTTAATATAGTTGGAGCTTGTTTTCCATTTTCAGTAGGAGAGCATGTTTGGGCACTCTTGATATATTTGTGTTAGAGCTAAAGTAGGGCAGAAGAAGAAAGTTTTTAATGAGGCCTGAGTATAGATTGATGGGTGTAATGTTGAGGGCACAGGCTAAGCTTCAGAAACAAAGGGACCCTTCAAGTAAAATAGCTTAGGTAAGGTTCAAGCTTATCTCTTTGTTTTTTACAGTCTTAGTACTAAGAGAATTCTCCTATGTCAGGTTGGTTGTGTCAGTTGTCCTTATTTACATGGTGGACAGTTCCACGATCATGTTCCAACCTTGTAGAATGGAGGAAGAGCACCAAAGGTGTAAGCCCAGGAGCTGGATTTCTCACACACTGCTTAGAGCCAGATCCCACTGGCCAAAACTTGGTTATTTGGCCATATCTAGCTGCAAGGGAGGCTGGCTAATGTACTCTCTAGCTCTGTGGTCACACACCCAGCTAAATAACTTTTGGTATTCTATCATTAAAAGGAAGGAGGAGGAGCAATTACCCTGTGGTTTCTGGGGCCCATTCTGGGAATTGTAGTGAACAGGAACCAAGCTGGAGCACCACCTCCTGAAAGACTAGCATGTTTTGTGTTCTCTATTCCCTCTGGTATTGCCTGAGTTTGGGGTTTTATTCATGTAGTTTGTTTACAGTTTTAATTCACTCACTAATTTTGTTATGTGGGTCATTTGTTGTTGTTGAACATTTTGTACTTCTAATTCACTAAAAGGCAATCAAAAATTCAAATTAAATGCCATGTTAGTTTTATATGACCATTAATAGTTTTATTGGGTATTAGAAGGATTCAAAAACTTGTTAAAAGAAAAAGGTCCAGGTATTGCTGGTTTAGCCCTCTGGATACACTCCCAAGAAAAGTGTGTTTCACTCTGATAAGCCTCTGCAGATCAGAAATTGCTATTTCAAAGCAGAAAGAAATGCCTGCTAGTAGCAGCAGATGGGGGATAAGGGTAGAATATGTGAAACATACTTTTATAATTTATTTAATTCTTCAAAAATGGTTGTGTCATAACTTTGCAGGGGATCATAGTAGGGCAGGCATCTTACATACAATAAAGGCAATCATACACAGCAAAGTACAGGAAGGACACAAGAACCCAGAGTTAAAAAAAATAAACTAGAGATAGTCATTCTTTTATAAACTGTGTGTCAAATAACACCTTAATGGTACATTAAAAGTAACCTGACTTTAAATATGTACAAAAATCCACACTTTTTTTCCACATTTATTTTTTCTAGATTGGGTGTGGGAATAAGGTAGAAAAACCAGAGTACCCGGCTATGATCTGCTCCCACTTTGAGGAGATTCCTGCCTCATCATGGGTATGTCAAGATCATAGGATCTTGGATGTCCTCAAATCAGATATGGCTTGCTTTAAGTTGGATTCCGATAAGAGATTCCACATGAGGTTATATGGCCAAAATTCTTGGGAGATATTGGTAAGAGTGGGGCTGCTGGGGGAAAAGAATAGGGAACTACTTTAGATACACAGTATCATTTGTCCTTCACACTACCCTGAAAACTGGCTTCTTGGAATCTCTCTGAAAGATCTGTTATTTACTCAAATATTCAGTACCTTGTTGCCCTTCTGGCCTTGTCTACTATGTAGCTCTAAACCACCACTTTGATTGCCTTGATCTTAGCTCTTGGTGCAGGTATTTAGAAAATGTTTCCTCTGTGGAATCTTCATTAGTTCCAGACTCCACCTTGTGATTACCTGTATCTGAATCTCCACCAGGGCTGCCCCACTCACGTGCCTAACCTTCAGTGTCTGCCCCAGCCTTGCCTCATCTTTCCTGAGCCTGATTTTCTTCCTCTTTTTATAAACTGTTGTGCTTCAAATTTATCTAACAGAACAAGTGGTCAGACACTCATTTCAATAGTGCAGAATAGACCTGAAAATGGTATAGAAAACTGGAATAGGAAAATCATTAGGAATTCAATAAGAATCAGGGTGGAAATGAGCACTGAGCAAAGCCTTAAAGGAGGAGGTGTGTCCACAGCAGAATGACACCTTTGTGATGCTATAGAGTGAAAGCAGCTGAACGCTCTGCTGACCTGCAGAGAACAGTGCTGGGTGAAGTGGAAGTGTTTGGCAGAACGTGTTGAGCTGCCCCAGGTCTGAACCCTCATGCTTGTTTCCAGATACCTGTGTGTATTTCCTGCTTCCAATTGTGGACACCTCCCACGATGACAGCTTTTGAACTTCCTTGTTGACGGGCTTTCAAGGTATTGAGAATGATTAACAGCTTTTAATATAAACGTCTATTCTTCAGATCATAGCCTGCATCCATCTTATGTTCATAAAATATTTGGCACTGACCCTGTGCTCTTTGGGGCTTCATTTTTGTTCTGTCTTACATAGGAGTTAGATGGGTAAAAGGGGTAGGGAAGACCACCTTTTCAGTAGAGAATTGTTGGAATAAATAACACTTGTTGGATAAAGTAAAACACTGAGAAAATGAAACCTAAAATATGTAAGACAAAAAAATGCAAGGTGTGAAACAAGAATTGCAGCAGAGCATTCAGTTTTGTCATGTCCTACCTCTCCCTTTTTAATACTGTGATTTATTACCCAAACTCTGTCCTTTAGTAATGTACCACATTAAACATTTTAGAGTGCAATATCTATCCATGGTTAGCCACAGAAGAGCATTAATATGGCATTTTTTAGAAGATAAAATTTTCCAAATGCTCAACACATGGATCCTGAGAGCCAGTTGCATATTTATTTTTCATGCTACACTTTGCTGATAGAAGTTATATCTGGAGTTAAAAAATATTTGGCAGATTCAGAGGGATCCTTTTTAGACTAAAATTTGACAATGTCCTTTTAGCATATCATGTCATGCTTACTATGTGTGGAGATGTGGGAATGGAAAATGTCTTTCCAGGGAAAACACTGACACCTGAAAGGCTTCTGTCAACTTCCAGGAAAAGCACTGGGGCAAAACTGTAGATCAGATGCTATGCAAATGTATTTCTATTAGCATTTTCTATCAAGTACAGTGTATTCTGTTTTTTTGATACACATTGGAGAATTTTAATATTCATTTTAGGATATTTTCTATGTGAACCCTTCTTATTAATGAAATTTCTCTGATAACCTTTTATAGTTACAGTTTATTAAAATGGCAGAGGCTCAGCTCTGAGCACACCTGATCATACTGCTCTCCTCCTTTCAATCCTTGGTACAGTTTATCTATGCCTCACTGATGCTGCTTGTCATTTTCAGCTCTTTGCTTTTTTGCTTCCTCTGTCCTATTTGACTGTGAGCTCCTAGAAGTCAGGTTCCATGTTAATTTCACTCATTTCCTGTATAATGTCTTGCTTAAAATTGGTGCTCAAGGAAACAAAATGTGTTGTGACACTATAGTTTTTCACTTTGTACTGTAAGCTCCTTGACGTCTGAAGAGAGTATTTCATTCATAACCCCCAGCACCTATTACATTTCTTAGCTGCAGAAGAGCTCAATAAATAATTGTCCCATCACTCATTAGGAATTGTAGGCAAATGCTACACTTTATCTTATATACCTAGGTGTCTTCATGCTCTCAAGAGAGGAGCTGTGTTCAGACGAACCACAGAATCACATGGAATGGTCCCACTGGTTCTTTTAATTCCAACTAAAGTAGCTGTGTAATGTTGGTAATAGATCATAAACCTCCAAAGAAAGCTGAGACAGGTGTAAAACTTACATGGAGACACAGGGGTAGATTCTGAAGAATAATTATCCTCTTTATTGTTTTCACATTCATGTTTGGGAGACAAAAACATGTTATAAACAAGTTCATTAACACTCTTAACTACAATTATCAAAATTAATTTGAAGCCTCTTCACCACTGGTATCCAAGGCAGATGGAAGAGAGTTATTTAAAGGCAATCTTTTTGAGATATTAGGGAACTATTATCATGTGGGTTGACATTGCCAACTGCCACAGAGTTGAATCTACAGATGAATGTCAAAATTATGCCAATGTGTTATTACTAATGGCCTTCTATAAATTACAGTTCAAATAGGCATATATGGTGGGAAATAGCAGAAAAAGTTGCAAAAAGAAGTACAAAAGTAAAAACTAACAACAAATTTTGGTAACATAGAAGAGGCTGTTTGAAATAAATAAGGCAATGCAATATTTTGTTTGTGATTTAATCAAAACCCCTGTAAGGATTTTGTCAACTTACTACATACTTTGCATAAAGCTGTCTTGATTTGTAGGTGATTGACTTTTTTGGGTGCATGTTAGAAATAAAACTGGTAGCCATGTAACAGACTTTCTAGTCACCTATGTTGATGTTAGAAAGATAAAACACATGGTCCTATTTTGCATACATCCAGAGTCTAAAGTTTCAAAAACAAGGAGGCAGCTTCTAGAAAATAAATAACAGAAGCAAGACCTTAAAATAAAAGTAAACTAAGTTGGGTATAAAAAGAAAGAGAGTTTTTAGAAACACAGATGCATGACAAGAAGACAGCATAATCTGTCATCCCAAAGAGAGCACAATAAATTTAAAGCAAAAATTTCAAAAGGAAATTATTCTACTTCATGGTTTTGAAATTGGTCAAATTTATTTCAGACTTTTTTAGGGTGGGTGGGTGAAAGTTCAACTTCAGTTGTAGAATAGTTTTTATAACTAGCCTAGGTGATTGTGTAGATCATTACCCTATGAAGAAATTTTTTTTTAAGTTTCATCTGAATTTTGTGACATCTATATTCTTGAGCAGTTTTAACATTAAATGGCAAAGGGGGGTAAGTAATGTTTTAAAAATGGGTGTGGCACCATGCTACCAGTGCTGATGTGCTGGTACCCAAGCACAGAATCCACAAGTTTCATACCTGTGTGTGGTGAACGGATCAAGGTGCCAGGTGGCTTTGTGTAGGAGCCACAGTAAAGTAAGGGAAAAGAGAGTGGGGGAAAGAAATTTCAATTCCATTTCGCATATCTGAATTATCATTTCATAATATTGAAATTCAAATTTGGAGTTATTTTGTGATGAGTTTCTCTCCCTTTATTTTGTTATTTTCTTTTTCCAATTCTTATAAAGTATATGTCAAAAAGTGTGAGTAGTATTTTTGTCTATGTTTCTTAATAATGATGAATTGGCAATTCAGTTAATTCTGTGTGTTATTCCAACTTCCCAGTTTCCCAGAAAACCAGGCAACATTGAGGCTTGGGCCCTATTTTTGGAGTGTCTCATTGGGTCAGAAATGGGTAGGTCTATGAAATCTATTTTTTTTTACAATCTTCTCAGGTGGTCCTGACAGCCAACCAGGGTTTTAAATCCTACAGTTTGTCCTCTTTTACCCCTTCCTGACTCATTCTGGAAGTGCAGTAATCTTTCCTTTGAGATTAATCTCAATAATGACATAATTAACATATCACTTCTTCTACTTTTTATCTGCAGTTAAGGTAGCCCTCAACTTGTTAAAATAGAGTGTCAGTTCTCTTTTGAGATCCCACCCCTTCTGGGATTATCTAAGAATCCAAGTAGGGTGGTTTACTCACAGTTGGGTTACTCCCAGAGGCCAACTGGAGGGCATGCCAAGAGGCTCATCGGTGCCCTACAGCTGTGCTTCCAGCATGCACAGCCCTGGACCGGTCTTGCAGTCAAGCCCGTGTGACCAGGTCCTGGCCCGGGGCCTGAGCTCCACAGCCAGGCTCTCTGGGTAGCACCCCCTTTATTTCACATTGTGTGTTTGCCAAAACAGCAGCGGTCCTGAAGCCTTCTAGATTTATCTCTTTCTAGGTGTGTGTGCACCAGAATCAGCCTTCTTAAAAATCTTTAGATCCCCTTGATAAGATTGTCCCTTCAGCCCAGATTATCCTTCCTTATGGTGAGGTGGTGACCTCTGGCTAGCACAGTAGCTCTCAACACTTAACTTGCATTAAAATCACCTGGAAGATATATTAAAACACAGATGGCTGGGCCCTAACCTCTAGGTTTCTGACTTGAATCTCTCCAAAATTCATGTGTTGTAGCCCTAACTCTGTACCTTACTTAGATTGCGACTGCACTGGGAAATAGGGCCTTTCAAAGAGGTAATTAAGGTTAAACAAGGTCATAAGGGTAAGGCCCTAATCCAACATGACTGATTTTCCTTATAGAAGAGGAAGAGACTCCGGCACGCACAGAGGGAAGGCCCTAGGAGGGACCCACAGGAAGGTGGCCATCTGTAAGACAGAGAGCCCTCAGGAGAAACCAAATGTGGGAACACCTCTATCTCAGACTGCCAGCCTCCAGAGCTGTGACACAATACATTTCTGTTGTCCAAGCTCCATGGTCTGGGGCATTTTGCTATGGCAGTAGTGGCAGACTGTTACAGTGGGTTTGGGGGGGCTCAAGAATTTGCCTTTCTAACAAGTTCCCAGATAACGTTGGTCTGGCGACCACACTTTGTGAACCACTGGGCTGGCACATCTTTGGCTTATCTTTAAAAACTATGAACTAATATGAATATGGTACTTTCTGTCCTGAGTCAAATTAACTCTCTGTGCTCCCCTCATTTCTGAGCTGCTCAGTTTCTCCCCAAAACCCCAACTCTGAATTGAGAATAAAAGAGAAACTTAACAGTTTAAATAGAGTGCAGAAGAAAAACAGGATGAGTTGTTGATTTAGGGCAATGCAAGGGTACAGTAGGGGGTGTAAGAAGACTGTTAGATTGGGGGCTGGGAGAATTATGAGTCTGAAATTTTGAGTTGTGTCTTGATTCTGCCCCTGGCTATTTTAGGACTGAGATTAATTTAAGAACTAAGGTTCCTATTTATATAAAGGTGGTGTTAGACTAGATGGTCTTTAAGGTTCCGTGCAGTTCCAGTGTTTTTTAATTCATCTAACAGATGTTAAACTCCTGAGGCATGGTGATGGAGAGTATTTAATATTTGTGCCCTTTCTCCTTTCCCAAGTCAGTAAATGAGCAATGATAGCAGTAATAAAGATACTAAATATTGGGGCCTCCAAAGGAGCACATAGTAAATAGCCCTCACCTTCCCCATCAGGCTTCTAAACTTGTTGGGAAATAAGATAAATGAGAGAGACAGAAGGGTAAGCATCACCTTGACTATCAATGAGACCACGTTGGAAGATGCAGCTCTAAGCCTTACCCACCAAGCATGACAGTACCAAACAGGGCAGGCCTTCCAAGGGAAAGATTGAAGGCATGGAAAAGCAGAACAAACCTTTGTTCTCTATGATTATTGTGGCCATGCTTGCTACTTGGAGCTGAGTGTAAACAATTATTCTTTCCAAATTTACTAATCAGAGAAATTTTTCCCTAGAGGCAAAGCAGAGTAAGTAGAACACAGACACCAATGCTGGTCTCTGGACCTGGAAAATTCCCCTAGTAGTAGGGAGACAAGCTTTAACAATGGTCACCAGTTGATGAAGCTAATGGAGTTTGCAAAAGTGAATCGCTTACCAGAGCCACACAGCTGGGAAGGGGTAGGGCTGGGCCTGTAGACCATTCTGATCTCCTCTGGAATCAGCATTCCTAATTACTCTGTCAAAAGCTTAAGCTGTAGAGATGGAATGGATGGTGTGTGTGCAGTTACACAGGGAAGCTAAGCCCAGGTTAAAAGCCTGGACTTCAGTGGTCATCAACCATCATAGTGGCCATTTTCTTTGGATATATGTTCACTTAATTTTAAGGGAAGAGATATATCCTCTGTTTTTTTGCACATTCCAGTCTGCTAGGCCTGCAGGTGCTTCAGATTTACTTAGTATATTCCAGCTACCAAAGAGCTTGTAGTCTTTGGCTTTTCACAAATATAAGGCCATTATGTTACTTAATTAAAATCCAGAGTTACTGGGCTAAACAAGCACAGAGCACATTGTTTCTCATCATTCAGTTATTTTCCTTTCTAAGTAAAATACATCCCATATTCTGTAGAGTTTGGGGAGGTCTACTTCCCTTTAAATCTCTCCAGAACTTTTGAAGTTGGAAATTAGATGGAAAAAGAAGCTTATAAAAGTAGAATTCATATTTAATTCATATTCACACACACACAAAGATGCTAGTAACAACAGATGCCTCTGCTTGCAGGAACAGATTTATCCTAAATCTGGATACAATGAACTCCTTTAATTTCCTTAGAAAAGCAGATCTTGGGCCAGATTTGGCAGAATATTTCTCTTTTGTGAGTTAAAATTATTCCAGCCTATATTTCAAATATGAAGTGATAGAAGTTGATAGAAATGAATTCTGAAATGATAGAAATTGGATTCTTCATCATTTTTTTCTTTAGGTATTATTTCTATGCAATATTCTCTAGTATCTAGCGCAAGGCTGACATAATTCTATCCATTTGGCTATTCATTCATTGATCCTGGCTTGGTTATTTAAAAAATTCATAATGTTTAATGTTTACATCACCAAACATTTAGAGAATTTCAGGCTTCAAGACATTCAGAGATTATTATGGCAAGCATTACTGTGAAGGTTAATTAGCTTACTGATAATAGTAGAAAATTATAGGAGACTTTACCTTTGACCACATACCTGTCAATATATGATGCTAGACAATTTTACAGATATGAAAGAACATAAGAATGGGGCAAATGAGGAAAAATTGTATTATTATATATCAAACACTTGATCTTTGACATATTTACATGTCTATGTGTTCCTATTAAGTGAACTTGGGTATAATGTTTCAAAGAAATGTTGGGAATAATTACATTATCCTTTCTGTTCTATATGCTATGGTAATTTGCTTCTGCATTAAATCACACAACTTAAAAGGGCAATATTTTATATGAGCATTTTAGCAAGTACTAGATTAATGGATCTTACTATTTTCCTCCGGTCATTGCTAATCCTTCCTTCTTAGAAAAGTCACGTTTGGCTTTTATTCTTTTCTTTTCAAAAAATTTACTCAAAGGCTCAACTTTAAATGTTTCCATATCCTTTTCTCAGTAATACACCCTTTTTCACATATCATTTTGATTCTTAACTTTAACAATTATACTTTAAGTGACTGAAGTCAGTTTTCTGTTTAAACCTGCTCAGTTGGAATTCTAACATGTACTTTTCTGTCTACTGGAAGTTAACTGTTAAAGAAATTAGTTCATTTTGATAAAATTAATGCATGAAATGCAATCATTTGTCCATTTGTTTGACATTTAGTTATATAGCACCTACTATGTAGAAAGACATTGTTGTATATGCACAGGAAATACTATGAGTATTTCTAAATACTAATCATAAATCTCTAGGAGGTCAAGGACCACATCTACATCCATATCCCATTTGTATCCTCAGTTTCCACACTGCCTATTTCCAAATGGAAAAATTAATAGGTGTTTTAATTTGTTTTAGAGGAGGGTGAGAAACAGTATCTAAAAAATTTGGCTCTGTGAGATTCAGAGTTTTAAGCTGGATCAAGAGTTTTTAAAATCCAAATGGATTATTCCCACAATAATAATGTGGTGTCCCCATTCTTAACAAAATGGTCTTTTTTTAGGGTTTTGTATGTACTTTTGAATCATAATCCTAATAAGGGCCAGCTGTTGGACTGATTTAACAATGTGGTGACTCCTTATAGTTTGCCTGGCATCAAGAAAACACAGGGAATGTTTTACTCTACAGACAAAATGACATATAACTTTTTGTCCTACACAATGTCCTAATGAATAGCAGATAAATTTTATTCTCTGCTGCTTTGGGACACTTGCATAAGCTTTTGTGGAATATTCAGGACCTAAATATATTAAAACTAAAATTTACTGTTTGGTTGACAGCCATAGAAAAATAAGCCCTAACATGCCATGTTTATTTATTTGTTTATTTATGAATCTATCTACTCACTTATCTGTTCATTCATTAGTATACATCATTAGTAAACATTCTGCCCTGTTCTCCAATTCAAAAAACAGTTTTAAGGTTACTTACAGCAGCACATACCATATATAGGATAAAGAGAACGAATGAATATTTGTGACGATTAGAAGTAAATAATGAATAGTAAGGGAAATTGGATATAAATTTAGTATACAAAAGCATACCATAAGATTCTTAATAGTTCCTAGAAGTAGGCCAATAGTTGGTTCTGAGGTTTTTAGCAACCAAAACAAAGAATCTGATGATTTATAGGTTCATAGTGCCTAGGGCTAACGTGAAAAATTACTCAGGAGAAGCTAAGCCTTTTCAGGTACTGAAATCTGAAAGGGTTTTTCAGTGGATTCCCATAAAGGGGACACCATATGTCCTTATAGAGGAGATAGACAAACATTACCTGGCCAAGAAAGCACAGGGAAATGTGAGGTATGATTCCAAATATGGTGGGATGTCAGAGTGGATAGATGGAGCCTGTCATTGTGCCAGCACAGGTGGGCTTGAGGGCGTGCCCCAGACAGAAAGCCTGAAAGTTTTGTTATACACCACCTAGTGAAGTCCTCTGATTTACTAGTCAAGGCATCTGGATTCAGAATGGATACTTAGCTTTCCAAAAGGCTTGCAGTTCATATGAAATGCAAGAGTTTGGATTCTAATCAGTGTCACTGAGTCTATAGTCAGTGTTTTTCCAACAAACCAGGCAAAAAAATGTAACTTGATTTTATTTCCCTAGTTCCATAAATCAGTGATAGTTGGAGGAAGGCAGAATATAGGTATTGCCCAGGCTGTAAGACAGAAAATTGATAGGAAATAAAGAGCTTAGATGTGCAGGAATTAAAAAGCAGGAGTTTGAGTGTTAGTCTGGAACTGCAGGGAAGAAAATAGATATTGAATGAGGCAGACCTGTATAAATTCTATCTCTGTGATCTATCAGTAGTATGACCTAGACAAGTTATTTATCATTTTAGAGATTCCATTTCCTTATCTATAAAACAGGAATAATAAAGAAAATCCTTTAAAGGATTATTTCAAAAATGCAATAATGGGTGTACAGCAATTGGCAGATAGCAAGTACACTGTAATGTTAGCCTTTACTGTAATTATGATTATTATCAGGTCAAAGAAGTAATTAGGAAAGCAAACAGTTCAATGCATATATAGAATTTGAAGGTCAGGACACACAAGAAGTAAAATATCAAATTGGAAACAAAAAGTCACAAATTATGAAGGACAAATCCAAACTAAAGATTGAGAAGCTATGGGTATAGAAGGCAGCAGAGCCAGGCAGACAGGGTTAACACATTCTAATTACCCAGAATGGGAAAGGCTTCATTTCATGCAGTTATGTTTGATTTGGAAGTTGTTCATATGCTTCTTCCTGGCACAGGATCCTGTCCCAGCACTTGACCCACTGAGGGGAGTGGTCTGATTAAGTGAAAATGGGAGCAGATCCTGACCCACTGGGACAAAGAATGCTACTACAGATCTCATCAAAGGAAACATGAATTTCCCAAATGCTAATCTGAGTACACATACGCATGAAAGCTGGTGGCAAAATACTCAACCTTTGGTGTACAAAATGCTACACTGAAGTACAACTGTACATAAACTATCAGGTGAAGAAAGTAATGACCAGAAAAAAAAAAAAGCACAAATTGAGTGGTGTGTTCCATCACTCATCATTTTAAATTTAAATATGAGATTGATTTTGGAGTCAACATGAATGATATCAATAATTTTGATTGCATTTTAAATAGAAAAAATATTCGTATATATTGTTCCACAAATCAATTTGTTAAGATGGGTTTACTGAGCATTGCAATTTCTGTTTTTGAGATGAGGAAACAGAGCTACATATAGGATCAAAAACTTTATGATTAAGTATTATAAAATTAAGTGACAAAATTCTTAATATGTCAACCAGAACCTCTGCAAGTAGTCCGTCACCTCCTTCAGATTAATTTTTACTTCCTTCCTCATAAACGATGTATTCTAATCTAACCAACTACTCCAGAAATAAGTGTTGCACTTTCCTCCTTTCTGTGTTTTCTCATATTTTCCCCTCAGCCAGTGGAGATGCATCCTTTCTCTCTCCCTTTTGAATATTTGAAATCCTAGTTATCAAAATATTCCTTTCTCTATGGATTCTTCCCCAGTCTCCCCAGATCAATTAATTGCACTTTATTTGTATTTCACTTTTGGTTGTTGAACCCAGTGTTTGTGTGCATGCATCCCTGCCCTTCCTTCCCAGTGCTAAGCATTTGTGTTAACTTCTGAATAACGATGAGAAAAAGGAAGAAAACAAACAGAAAAAGCCATTCCTGCCTTCTTCTAACTTAAAATTACGTGGAAAAAACAAATAAGAAGCAAGTTAATGTGAAGTAAGTATATAATTGCATATTATGGCCAGTGTACCATGTACCACGAGAAAGGCTAACAGGGGGACCTATTTAGATTTAGGGGGAGAGGAGAGGGAGAGCCTTTTTGCAGTGACAGTTAATGCCAAGAGCTGACGGTAGAGTATCTGTTTCTTGCAGTTATTGCATACTTGGGTATTTCCCTGCTAGACCAAAGTTCCTATGTGCATATTCATTTTTATCTCCCCTATAGGATCTGACAAAGGACCTTGCCTGTTGGCTGGTTTGTTGCATGCATTGAAATGTTGCATGCATTGAAAGGGAGCTGCCCACTGAGCAACAACCTAATGTGGTAAATTCATCCTGGTTCTGAATAAATATTTTAAGTCCTTTTGTCATGATCTGGACATTTTGGACTGAGTCCTTGATGGGTCAGGAGGCACTAGAATGGGGGTAGGAGGAGAAGGAATGTGTGCAGCTGGCAGCTCTTCACCTCAAGATGAAGCTCATGAGATATGAATTCCAATTCTACTTGTATTAGTTTTCAATCCCTTAAAAGCACTGGGAGGGCATCCATGGGTGATCTTTGTCATTACAAAAGGACTAGGGAATTCTAGCATCAAGTTAGGGAAGATCATTTTCAAATGTCAAAACATGGAGACTAACAATCAGAACACATTTCATACCTGTATTTTTTATCTTTTAGTGGGAATGTCTTTATTTCATTTTATCTATGTGAACTTCACTAGTATTGTCACTGTGTTATTTAAACTATGTACTATGTAGCTATTTTTCACCAACATTGGTTTTCCATTTAGATACCTCTCCATGTCCAGCTTTCTTTGGCAAGGGATTAAGGTAGATTTCAAGGTAGACTTGGTAAATCCTAATTCACTGCATCTGGAGATGACTGTGCAGGAAGATGTGAAGTGGTTTGAGCGTAACACTAATTTTTCACTGATTTCCAGGGTGGATTCAACTAGTCTGGATGGGGAGGTAAGGGTCCCTATCCTCCTCATTTGTCTTTGCTTCAACTTAAATTTGACTTTCAGGATAAAACATCCAGTGCTCCTCTTCTGGGACTGACGGAAAACCTGAACAGGTAATCTGGGGCAAGAGTCTGAATCAAGATCTTCACAGAAGGAGGCTGTTTGTCATGTAAGACATGCGGGTTGGTGAGTTTAATGAAGAGAAGCCTGGCCCTTTCTTGCCCAGAGGAAATCAAACCCTCCTTCTCCTTCCAAGCAGTGCAGGCCTCAAGGCATTTTGGAAGAGTGGTAACTAGTATCTTTAAGTAATTCAATATAAGAATATGATAGAGTTAGAACTGAAGGAAGAGGACTCTGTAAAAGAATAATCTTACTAAAATGAAGAAAAGTTTCAGAGTAGCAGCATTTCTGCTACAGCTAGACCAGAAGAAAAAAAAAATTCCCTACATTAAAAATGTAGTTAATAGATTACATGGACTAAACAGAAGACTAGTATTTAAAAAAATTTTTTTGTCCATAAACCACAACTGGATACTCTATTGTTGCAACACATTGTGATCTTTCTGAAGACATTTTCCAATTAATGGTATTGCTTCCTTAAGTGTGAGCTCCACAAGTTAAATAGCAGCCTATGTTCAAAGATGCATTTCATGCAGTGTCACTTTATCAGAAGAGCAATCTGCCATTTTTTGACAGCCAGTGACTTGTGGCTGAATCGGTGATACCTTTAAAAAGAACTCATTATCAGTGTAGTGAACAAAGTATGCATTTTAAAATAGTGCAGGATTTTAATTTTCAATGTCGGTGATTTTTGACTGTAGGGTATGATGGACTGGGAATCAGCTGAAATAGCTTCAGATATTTGATGTTCCAGGAGATTAGCACATTTAGACAGTCAAGGATTCCCTCCATTCTTCTTGGCATAAACCAGCTACTTTTTTTTCTTGTGAGTAGTGCTACTCTGAGGGAAGATTAAGAAAAAACTTAAGAGAAGTTTCTATGACTGAGAAGTCATCTTTTGAGGAGCAAGAAATCATTAGTAGCCATGGGGGTATCTTTTGTAAATATCAACAGATTTCATTTGAGATTTAAGGATGAATGAAATGTGGACTCTGCAGTATGTATGGTCTTGATTAATTCTAAAAAGTTCTTCATGGTTCTATGACTTTGCAGTCAAATTCACATCCTGTGAGAAGTCAGCAAATGGAAACAAAACAAAACAAAACAAAACAAAACAAAACCAGAATGGGAAGAGGCTAGAAGAATAGCATCCTGCTAGCTTACCTAAGGACATTTTTAGACAAACATGCTAATCACTAACGGCCTGTGACAGATTATTTACACATCTGGAGGGTTGGTTATCACATGGATGCCTCAAATTACTTCAGCTATGGAAAGGTGAAATTATGACTGTGTCAGGTTGAAACCTCATTTGAGAGAATCCCACATTCTGCTGTGACTGATGTCTGTAAATTCAGACTTGATGGGGGAAGGGAGAGAAGTGGGCTGACAGTGAAATAGCACTGGCACCAGAATACTTGTTATTTTCAGAAGAGCCTTTTGAAACTGATCACTTACATTTAATTCCATACAAGCATATCTATTCCCCTGTTAAGGGATTTCATGCCTGGATGGCCACATACTATTGATACACCTCTGGTAGTACCTCCATCTGAAAGTGTTCTCACTCAGAGTGAGCTTAAAAGATTTTGGGAATACCATGAGAAATTTTGAGTTAAGACTGTCTTCTTATAGTATATACAAAATTGAAAAACGAATTGAGGTGAATCTGTTGAATCTATTCTGCCATTCCCTTACCAAAAAATGCTGTTTTCTAATATTGGTATATGGCCATGTTGGCTGCTTGGTGGTGGGAGACTGTGCTGGTTCATCCATCAGTCCTAGGAGCCATAGTGGCTTATGATTAAAACTCAACTTTTCCACCTATTTGGAATCTATTAAAGGTTTAGGAAGGATAGTTACTAGTATTATTATTATTATTACTCCTCAAATGAGGAAAGTAGGCAACATTCTCAACCTCTCTGCTTCTCTACTTCTCAGATCCACTTGGTTACCAAATCCTATCCATCTGATTTCAGAATTACATCTTAATAATCAGCTTCTTAATTAACATGCTGTCACTGCCTCAGCTACTGCCATAGGCCTTTATCACTGTTTACCTGGAGTTCTAAGATAACTTCTTTAAATTCCTTTTCTCCTGTCTTTTTCTTCCCCTGTAATTTTTTCTGTGTAGTACTGAAAAACATCATCTTTCTGAAGTGCTAATCTAATCATGCCATACCACATACTAGAACAATTCAGTGGCTTTCTTTAACTTCAGCATAAACTCATAAAGCTGTGCACAAGACTCCTCCTTTCCTCTCCTACAACACCCTTTTGAGTATCCTATGGGTCAGTCAGGCTGAAATATTCATTATTTTCCATACTTGGAGGCCTAGAATTTCCCCCCGCAGACCTCTTCCCCACATCCTGCACCCACTCACCTCTGCAGCACTCACACTCCTGCTGGTCCTGACCATGCAGCTGGACCTCTGGGAAGTCTTCCCTTTCTCACCAAAATGAATCAGTGTACCTTCCTCATGTCTCAGTAACACAAGCCCACCCCTCTTTCTGAGCACCTAGACTCTATTTTTAATGTTAGTTTTCAGAAATGACTTTATCATTGGAGTGTAGCTTCTTTGAGGAAGTGACTGTGTCTTACTTTTGGATCCCTAGCAAAGTGTCAGGAAACATAATAAACAAGCCATAAAAGTTTGTTGAAATGATGAATGTCTAAAGTCTAGGTGTTACTAATTCTAGGGGCATTCGTATTTTGAAAGAGATCAAAGACTTACATTAAGGAAATGAGTCTCCAATTGTGGAATTTCAGGCTTTGGCCAACTGATGAATGAGGTGAGGGTGTGTGTGTGTCTGTGTGCTCTGTCAGTGTGTGTTAGGGAAGCAGTAGGAATGTGGGGAGGCAGGTAGTAGGCAGTTAGGATGTCTCAAAATGCTTTGAATAATATCGGGTAGTTGGCTATTCTATCAGCTAGGAATATGACTAATACAGCTAATATGACTTATAGTCATAGTGACTTAAACACATTAGGACTTATTTTTCTCTTACAATGAGTAATCCGGAGGCAGGCAGTTGCTGGTTCAGAGGCTCACAAATGTCATCATAGAGGTCTCTGATTCTCTTGGTCTTTTCCTTAAGGCCCCCAAATGGCTGCCAGAGTTCTCCTCATTAGGATCACATTCCAGGTAGGAATCATGAGAAAATGTGGAAAGGCAGAAGGAGAGTATCAAGGGAAAATAAAAATGAAGACTTATCATGTTACTTCAGGGAACTGTGTGGAACCATTGCCACTCTGAGGCGATTATGGCACTTGATTAAATAACTGTGCTTCATTATACTTGTCCTTATTAAGTTTAAGGATGATGAACTTACTGACCCTCTGGGAGGATCAGTAAATATAAGCATATTAATTGTGTTCCAGATGCACGCTTATGGTTAACCTATTGATCTATTTAATCGTGCATTCCTTTATTCTTTCCTCTCAGTCCCATCAACAAAGCACTCCACTTGTCAGTATTATTTACCCAAACTTATTAAGTGCTTATTCTGTGCCAGGCACTGTGTTCATTTCTGGGGATATAGAATATAAAAGAATATATGAAAATAGGACAACCTTTTTTGCCTTTTAGAAGCTCCTTACTTGGTGGAGGAAACAGTTCTTAATAGTAGGCGATGCGTTCTATGAGGAAGGAAACCTGAGGAGTCTGGGACAGGTAGCATCTGGGCCACTGCAGGCCAGGCAGGGGAGGGCAAAAACCAAGACGGCCTCCACGAAGAACTGACAGCTCAGCCACTTTTTTAGAAGAAGAGAAGGAGTTGAGGGAGCACGACAGTAGTTCCAAGCAGATTAAAAAGCAGATATTGAAATAGAAGATGGTTCAGCAAGCCCTGGACATGTTTTCAAGGGTTGCATTTGTTCACTTTTGTGAATCACTAAATTCAGAAATATTATTCTTGCAATTAATTTCCTTTCAAAACTGTTAACCCCTAGAGCAGAAAACCACAAAGCTATACCAAGACACAGAGGCTGGTGATCACTCTGACCCCCTCGCCAGCCGAGTGGCTGCTATCAGAACACCATAAGGAGCATGTGGAAGCGTGATGAGGTTAGGGTGGAATATGTGCCTGAGACATCTGGGGAACATCTTAATGGAAAGGAAGAGTAAGCAGTCTGATAAACAATCTTGGGGCTTATAAGTAAGGTCTGGGATAAACATACAGATATGAATTCCTTCATTCATTCTGTAAATAGTTATGGTCATGTCATGCTAGATGTTGGAAATACAGTGATGAACAAGAAGAATTTCCCCACCCTCACATGTTTGCATTATAATCATGGAGACAGAAGAAAAGGTTTTTAAATGCCTCTAGGTGGCATTAAAACTAGGAAGTTAGATTACTTCCAAACTGAGAGAAAGTATGTCAAGTGAGAAGAGATGGCTCATCATGCAATCTGAAGATACTAACTTTTTAGGGAGAATGACAGTAGGATAAAAGGGACTCAAAACAGAAACTGAAATGGAGCATCTGGAGAGATAAAAGGGTGATCAGAAAAGAGTGGTAACACAGAAATCAAGAGAGGAAGAATATGATAAAGGGTCTCACAGGCTAAAGTAAGGGCCAGGAAGCTCAGGACTGAGGACATCCAGTAGACCGAGGAATCCGGGGGTTATTAGTGGCATAATGGTGAACTGATCGGAGGCAGAAGCATTTCCGTTTGAGTAGTGAATGGGAAGTAAAGAAGAGATAAATGTCACCTGCTCCTTTCATGAAGCTTGGCTATGGTAGGAAGAAGAGAAATAGGGGAATGTAGAATTAAGAAAGTCTTTAATAAACACTGGTTAAGAAAGAGAAGTAAATATAAACATCAGTAAAGATGTGTTTAAATCTAGAAAAGGATATAAATAATTTGTGGAACAACATCCTGAAGATATTCAGAGAATGTGGATCAAGAGAGAGGGTGGGAAGAATTAGCCTGCAGTTGGGTATTTCTCCCACTGAAACCTGAGAAAACATGGAGTTGCAGGATTTGGGTACAAGTTTGTCCAGAGGAGGTTGAGAGTACCTACATGATGGCCTATATTTCTCTGTGAAAGGAACCTAAGAGTCTTTGAGGACTTAGGATCAAGATCTTCCAGAGAGTAGTGC
This sequence comes from Manis pentadactyla, assembly GCF_030020395.1. Classification (NCBI taxonomy): domain Eukaryota; kingdom Metazoa; phylum Chordata; class Mammalia; order Pholidota; family Manidae; genus Manis; species Manis pentadactyla. The sequence goes on from NC_080020.1 coordinate 73,568,628, forward strand.
AGGTTTAAAATTCTGTCCTGGGGAGCTGGAGAGAGATTTGCTTAGAAGCCCGTCACAGGATGGCCAGGTTGGTAAGCACAGATGGCTGGTAAGTTTAGGTGGTTGATGAGACCATTGAAACAAGGGTAAAGGGCATAACAGAGCTGCCAGGCAAGGTTCAGAGAGGTGAAGAGAAATAAAGATTTGGAAGACTTGGGTGTGGCTGTCCACGTGGGATTAACTGGAGTGGAGTGGACGAAGGGAGAAGGACTGGGGATTGGGTTAGATTTTACCCAGAAACATGTAAGGTCAACTGGAGAATGACTGGACTGCTAGCACCTTGCTTTCTTTTTTCCCTTGTCCTTTTCTTTTCTCCCTCTGTTCTGGTGAGACTTCAATTAGGGATTTTATTTTAAGGATGCATGTGGATTGAAACTGGGATTATCAATATGAGGGCAGCTCTAGGGATCAGAGCTAATCTTTCTCTTTTTTCATTTAAATAAGTGGTTTCATGGTTAAACACAAGTTTGAAGGCCAGGTATCAAAATCAATGATTCAACCAAATATCCTTTTGGAAACTTTACATTAAATTCAGTTCTTTCAGTTGAGATTCAAGCTGATGTAAATTTTTGTTATAAAATTTTAGAAATAATTTAAATCTCTTTTTCCCCAACTCCTAAACTGCAAGGGCATAAATCTTATTTTAAGCTCTGACTTTTTAGAGCATCTTTGTTGGGGTGATACGGTTGACTTTTAATATCTACAGTTTTTCTGTATGATTTTCCTGTGCCAAATAACATCAGCTAACCAGAATGTGTTCATCATAAGCCATCTTGAAACAGTACTCCCTTTCATAGGTAGCTCTTAAGACAATTCCAAGTCTATAGAGTGCTCGTATATTTTGTCCTTTTATTCAGTGTTATACTCTAGGGAGGCCTCAGTTAGAAATTCCTTACTGTTCTTCCACCATTAAGCCAGGAGAGAATTCTTTACTTTTCTCTTTTACAGTTCTGGTTTTTTAATTTTTTTTTTATCTCTTTCCTTACTTTCTTCTCCATTTTTTCCTTCCTTTTCTCTCTTTTGCTGCAACTTTTGCTCATTTCCTTAAAGACTCTTCAGGAGGAGTTGTGGTCTTCACTTAGATAGCAAAGGGCTAGGTGGCAGACTATGGCCAGTGTTACTCAAAATTAAAAAACCTTATTTCGGAAAAACTCAGAATTTTATAAAAGGCTACATTTTGTAGTTTCAGAAGGAGCAATGTGGTATAATGTGGAACTAAACTGCTAGTAAAATAGGCTTTCAGACTGTGTAATTTTTCAGCATACATGCAGTACCTGTAGCCTTTCTGCTTGCTGTTCCAACAAATTGCAGTCATTCAAAATGAAAGGTAGTAACGCTTCTTTAAAGGATTTGTGGGAATAATTTTCAAATCTGTATTTGGAAAGGATAAACTGCTCAGATCTACATAGGGGAGAGATAACTTGGAAATCTGTTTTTAGTCCTTTGGACTGCATTTCCACAATAAGAGGGAGATAAAATTAATTTATTCAGATTGTGCTCATGTTTAAGATAAGGGGGATAAAAGTGGTTTCTGCTATTAGACCTACTGTTAAAAGTGCAACCACAAGAGGAGAAATGGTTTCAGAATGCTCTGTGAAAGTAGCAAAAATGAAATGAAAATCTGAATATGTGATGAAAAGTGAACACTCTCTCAAGGGCAAAATTTTCAGAGGGGACTTATCCTAAAATCTCTTTAGCTGTTCAGTCTGTAGTATGAACATTTTATCTTTTGTGCTCAGGTTTAAAATTGTTCCCCTTTAAATTTGCCTTGTGCCATTTTAGAAAGGTCTATATATTTGAGAAAATGTCTGAATCATTTCTCATATTAATGCCAAAGGCAAGAGACAAGGTCTTAGAATTTTTCTTACTGGGACAAAATCAGAAGATTGAGAGGTTGTAATTTTTAGAGAGACAGGGAAATGCATAAGCACCAGTCAACTCCTATATCATGCTTATGGATTGTTGGAAAGAGATAAGCTAGCTTGTGCTATTCTAGAAAATGTCTAATGACTACTATGTGTGTATTTTTAAATGACTTAATTCAGGTTCTTATATATCGAGACTATGAAAGTCTCTCCCCATCTCACATAAAGCTGCAAATGTTCAGAACTCTTCCTAATAATGTTGTGATATTCTTGGATTTTTCCCAAAGCATAAAGAAGGATGGAGCAAGAATGTCCATGGAGGAGGAAAGGTAAGAATTAACATATCACATTTTCTATCAAATAAATGAAATTGACACATATGTGGAAACTATTCTTATTATGTTTTTAGAATAATTTAGAATACCTGTTTTACACCTTAGTGACTCCTGGTTCTACTTTGTTTTAGAAATATTATATTTAGTGTACCAAATTAAATATATGTGAATGCCTTAAATGAACTTAGAGAGATATTTAAAAATTATTGTTTTTAAAGGCAGAAATTATTTTTCCTTAATAAAGTGAATAAAATTCATAAGCCTATAAGCAGTTAAGCTTAGATGTCTGTGAGATACTTTTCTGAACTAATGGAGCCTGACTAAGGGTACTGCATGAGATCTGTTTTAACAAGCCACCAATTACCTAATTTTTTCTAGATTTTACTCACTACACTCAAGATCCCTCAATAGCCCTTTTCACTTGAAGTAAAATTATTCTTTTCATTAATTTAATTCATTCTTGTGTACATATTCACTTATCAATTCATTAAAATAAATCAAAAGAATATTGAACCACTACTCAAAATAATGTGGAGTTCTGGCTGCTTGGGGTATTTGTTAATGACTAGCACATTACTTTTTTTTTTTAATAGCTTGCCATGCACCAGAAGGTGTTATAAGTGTTCACAAATAATACAAAAAAGAAAATAGCGCTTCGGGAGAGGAGAGGACCATTACTTAAGGTAGTTCAAAAGAAGATGAGATTAGCTACATACAGGTTTAGTATTTCATTTCCATTAACCTCTCTGTCTTACAACCAGCAATCATTTCAAATTGATTATTTCAGGAGAAAAAGATGTACAATTGGAATCTGCTTAAAGAGGTTTTGTTTATCTAGCATTTTCTGAATAATTGGACCTCAGGCATCTTTATCTGTTTCTAGGTATTGAAACCCAGCTATCTTCCTGCGCCTTCTGTCGGAAGGCAGCTTCCTCTGATGTGCGGGGGAGGGGCGGAGAAGAGCTCCGGTAGCCGCCTCTCTTCTGGCCTCTTTAAGGTCACACACTTTTCGCCCCAGCTGTACCTAGTAGTGTTCTCAAGGTTACCATGCAGGCTGGGAAAAGCTCTAAATTTTTTTTAATTGTACATATGGAACTACTCCAAGAGGCAATTACAAGGTAGGAGAGGAAATATTTAAAACTTGATAAATAGGTTTTCCTCGAGTGCCAGAGAGAAAGTACCTAAGTAATGTAGGGCTTTTCCAAGATGGCCTCAAAAGAATTTCCTAAGTCTTCATTGATTCAGCTTCCCTGAGATTCTCACCTTTTCTCTAGCATCTTCTTCAGTTCTCTGAATCATCTGATAATCCCCAACCTCCTCTCTCATTACTGCCGTCCCATTTTTTCAGGAATGCTCCTACTCTCTGTGTCCAACTCCTTCTCCCTACATCTGTCCAGTCTGAGGGTTTCATCTGGAGAACAGCTTCTAGGGGCCTGAGGATGGTCAGAGGCACAGTTGAAACCTAAGCCCTCCCTGTTGTCTCTGGTGTCCTTACTCTTTGGACAACTGATCCAATGTGAACTATAGACACATTTATTATACTGTAACATGCTAAGGGCAAACATATGCACCTCTCCCAAAGACAAATGTTAATTTTCAGGAACAGCAAAGTTCAAGCCCAAACTGAGAAATGAAATGTTTCCTCAATAAACAAGTCCCATTTCCCTTCCCTTGGAGTCAGTGTGGCAGTGAGCATTTACTGAGTTAGAAGCAGCACCAAAACTAGTCTTCAAACAGCAGCTGTTTATTTAGCTTATGATTCTCTGCTTTGGCAGTTTGGACAAGGTTAGATGGTCATTTTGTTCCTCATGGTAGCTGACTTTGTCTTGCTCTTACGTCTGCTGTCAGCTGGCAGTTCAGCTGGGGCACAGTTCATGATGGCCTCCTTCACATCCTCATGTGGTTGGCTCGTTTGCTGCAGTCACAGGACTGCCAGCCTATGTGTCTCTCATCACCCACACAGCTGCTCACCTCACCCACACACCTGCTCACATCACCCACACCTCACATCACCCACACACCTGCTCACATCACCCACACCTGCTCACATCACCCACACAGGTGTTCACATCACCCACACCTGCTCACATCACCCACACACCTGTTCACATCACACACACCTGCTCACATCACCTACATACCTGCTCACATCACACACACACCTGCTCACATCATCCACATCTGCTCGCATCACACACACACCTGCTCATGTCACCTATACCTGTCACATCACCCACACACCTGTTCATGTTACCCACACACCTGCTCACATCACACACACACCTGCTCACATCACCCACACACCTGTTCACATCACCCACACCTCACATCACACACACACCTGCTCACATCACCCACACTTCACATCACACACACCTGCTCACATCACACACACACCTGCTCACATCACACACACACCTGCTCACATCACCCACACCTGCTCACATCACACACACACCTGCTCACGTCACCCACATACCTGCTCACATCATCCACATTTGCTCACATCACACACACACACCTGCTTACATCACCTGCACACCTGCTCACATCACCCACACAACTGCTCACATTACCCACACAGCTGCTCATATCATCCACACACCTGCTCACATCACACACACCTGCTCACATCACCCAACAGATTTATTTCAGGGGGTTTATTCCCATGGCAGCTAAAGGGTATCCAGAGCAATATAAGAAGGCAAGTCCCAAAGTGCAAAGTACTTTCAATCCTCTGCTTCTGGCATACGTGCTAAAGTACCATCGAGCAGCACAAGTCACACTACCAATCTAGCTCTAAGGGTAGAACAATACATTCCATATTATTGATGAGAAGATCTACAAAGTTATGTGGCAAAGCTGTGGATGTGGGAAGGGAAAGAATTTGTGGTCATTTAAAAAATCCATTAGGCCTATTTTAGTGCAGGGTCGAAATTGGGTTTTCCCACCTAGAGCCTACCAGAATAAGAAAGGAAGTGCATTATGCTACAATGCTGGCCCCTTCTCTAGCCTGAGCAGAAGTGGAGGCTGACAGTTCTTCACCTCTCCACAAGCCTCTCTCTCACCATGAGGAAGAGGTGATGTTGGGGAAAAGAGAAGCGCTACGTACTTTTCCCCATCACCACGGTATTGATAGAGCCAGTTCTAGAGGCAGTGGAAAGGCAGGAGCACATAAAATAGTCTGACTTAGTCGTACTTTAAATGTGGGGATAGTGCACAGGGAGCCGAAGTCACCCTCCAGCTGCGCTAAACCCCTTGATTGCTGTTGCTGTTTATCCAATTTTTAACTTGTTTAAAACTATCTAGACAAGCCACAGCTCTTTAGCAAATTGATACAACAGTAATGCAGAAAATTGACATAATTTGAAAGATTTCAAATCCTGTTAGGTTAAGACGTTATCTCCTAAGGCACCCATTAAAAGGCAAATGTATTTTGAGAGAGTAAGGACTGAGGAAATGAAATATAGAGATAGAAAATCAACTTTTGATACAATGGAATCCAGTACAGAAAACGAATTTTATGAAGGACATAGAAGGAAAATTTAACTTCTATTATGCTGGGGTGGCCTAAGAAGTCAGGAAGTAGCATGGGGCTGGATACATAAGGAGTTTTAAGGAAGGGGAAGATGCTGAAAATGTACATTATTTATTTCATACTCTGCCAAGCACCTGTGTGATCATGTGATCAAATCCTGCTTGCCCATTTTCTCTGAATTTGGAATTCAAGTTTCACCTTTCAAAAGTAATTTGTGACAATACAGAGTAAAAAATGCTGCCAAATGGCATCCAGATATGTATGTTTCACTAATGCAGTGACATATTTTTAATGCTTTTTCATTTATCTGAAGAATAGGATTACTGTACTTGTTTTTCTTACATATTTATTTTTTAAAGAAAAAGTCATAGAAAAATTGATGTGACATACTCTTATTGACAAATAGTCCAATAAAATTTCTCAGTAAGAGCCATGGAAGGATGGACAGAGTCTGTACTTTATGTATTTATATTTCCCTCCACTCTTTACCATTCTATTAAAAACTGCAAAGACATTTATTACACAAGGACACTATTAGAAAACTTGTCTGTTGAGCTAATGAAGTTTGTGGCCAATTTCTTGCAGTTTAAAATCTACCAGAATCCACATATTATATCCCACAGATAAATAATCAGATAACCAGAAAACTGAACAACTAAACTTGGAAAGTTATAAAAATGAGTAATGAATTAAGTGCATTTTATGGAGATTTTGGTGAGAAAGTCAAATCCTATGTGGATGTTTATACCACCTAGGATAGGATCAAATTACCATTTTTCTGAAGGAGGGAACGGTCTGTAGGAGTTAGTATTTCCTAAGTTCTTTAATAAAGGGGAACGTTTGGTCATCTGACAGAACACTGAAGACTCTTTACTCTTCTGATGTTTTTAGTAGTTTGAAAGCGGCCTTTCATCTTATATTTTAGCATAAATATTTTTCCCAGTTTTACTGAGATGTAATAGCTGAGAAGATAAAAGCAAGAGCTGCCTACAGATGTACAAGGAAACTAGATCCTAGAACATAAATATATATATATATATATGTATTTATGCATATATACTTATATATTTAAGTTTAAGGTGTGCAACATAATGATTTGATATATGTATATATTATGAAATGATTTACCATGATAAGTTTAGGCCTTTCATCTTACTTTTGAATTCTTAGTATCTTTATATTGGCATTAAATTAAAAATGGGTGTACACTTAATTGGAAAATACGTAACTGAAACTAATTTGGTGTGCTTTTTCTTGCTGCTTCTGTTTCATTACAAATATATGCAGATCTCAAACTCCTTGTTTTCCATTTGTGATGTTCTAAGTCAGAAAAGGCTCTTTTTAAAGAAAATGTCCAGACCTCCCTGCCATTGAGGCGTTTTATATTCTAGGATCTAGTTTCTTTGGACATCTGTAGGCAGCTCTTGCTTTTATCTTCTCAGCTAAATTAGTTCCTGCATGTTAGAAAAGGGGAAGTGGTGAACCGCCTCCACGGAAGACTTTATTTGGTTTTTAAAAGTGGGTTTGTTACAATCCTGCTGTGGTTATTATAGGAGTCAATTTTAGCCCTTTGAGCTGTATGTTTTCTAGAAGTGCTTAAAGAAGAATTTTGCAAAATGTTGAAGGTTAACATTTCAGCTCTGCTAGTTACTAAAGGTCAGGATATGTTTTGTGATTAAGTTTGAGAGAATTCTTGGGTAATGTGAGTGACAGGAATTAATAAGGAAATATAACATAGTGCATGCATTTCTGTATTTTCTTATTTGTATAATTTACTATTCAATATACACTAAAAATTCCTTGTATTTCCTCTCTTCTTCAACTGAATACTTTGTTGCAAACAACTCAAAGGGCTTTCCCAAGTGTTACTGGGTGGTAATTTTATATACCAACAGCAGCACAGGGTTAGGATAGTGAAAGAAGGCACTGGTAAACAATGGAATTATGTGGCTTGTATTTCCATATATGCAAAAATTCCTTGATACAATACAATATTAGTGTTTCTTTAGGACATATGATTGGAAGAATCTATTTGTTGGTATGATGATATAATAACTTGAAATTCCATACATGCTATAAAAAAATCTTGGCTGGTCAATTGGTGGTTTGACAATGAAAGAGATACTAGTTAATCCAATACAAAGTTAGTTTTATAGTTTTTAAGTGTGCCCTTAAAACCATTACTTTGAATTGTGAATTGACTTTCTGTTTCTTACCAAGGGTTTTGATACTATGTAGATGAATCATACGGGCAAACTCTATCACTGTTTCACCATAAACTGCAGGTGCTTAGTTAATGTTGTGGAATATATTCTATTTAAACAACTCATAGTGTGAAGGAAATATAAATTATCTATAAGGAAATATTAAATACCTATTAAGCCTAAAAATGTCTTTCCAAGAAAATAAAAGAGGAAATTAGAAAGAACCTAAAAATGTCAGAGACTGACAATCCTTTTTCAAAGGTCATCCAAAGAGAACCAAAGGGCTCATGACCACATATATCATCTCTATTTCAGAGACATTATGAATTGGGAAAAAAGGTACTTGCCAATAGTCCTTTTTAAGGCATATTTTTCTTACTATTAGGAAGAAATTATCCTCATAGTCATTATGCTATACTTAATAGGCCCTTGCCATGAGCCAGTCAGTATGCTAAATGACTCAGAGACAGTATCTTAATCTTAACAACTAGATGAGGTAGATAATATTATTCCATTTTGCAGATAAGGCAATTAGACCATAGGGCAAATAAATAACTTTCTCGTCTTTGAAGCACTTCAGTGGAGAAAGCAGGATTTGAATCCAGGCACTTTCTAACCTAAGCATTATGATACACTCTACAATACTTAAAAAGTTAGTTTGTATGTTCTGGTAGAGATAACGTGGTTAGTAGCTGTGTCAACTTTGAGATGCAAGTACTGAAGTTCCATTCTGAGACCCGCAGAGCTCCTTGACATCACAGATTAAGCGTGTGCTCATCCCCTTTACTTTTTTAACAGAATCCCATTTCTGTGCTGATTTGTACAGTAGCTTGATTTTTGTTTTTATTACTTTGTTCTCTGCTGCCTTCCTCCCTCCCTCCTCTCCCACTCCTCTCAAGAGGACTGTATAGATTAAAAGCAGAATCTTACCTGCTTATAGTTCATATAAAAGATTTTCCCAAGTGTTAAACTTGGGAATGTAGAATATAGCAACTCAGTAGGATTTTTCAAGGAGAGGTGCTTATTAAAATTATTAGGTCTCTTTAAATAGAATAGAGAGTGCTAACAGGGTCTCCATCCCTACAGAAAATAGGACTAGAGTAAATGCTTATGAGCACATGATACTGCTTACCTTAGAAAGCAGGAGAAATAGTCCTGCCAGGTTGCCTCAGTGTTACTCACTTGTTAGTACTTGTAGGCTTGCGTGTTGCAAACCTCAGTGTAAAGCAGGTTTTTTCCAACTGCTTGTTCTTGTCAGTATCATTTTTACTTCTGGGGCTCCCCCAGCCACAGGGCGGCATTCCCACAGCTCAGCAGATTCCTGCTCTGCCTGGCTCTGGCTCAGTTCCTCCTGCTCTGTCTCTAATCTCTCAACTCATAACTCAGGATTCAGCATCCTGCTTTCCGTTTGTGACATTTTAATCCACTGCCCCCACTTCCTGTGTTATTCTTTTATTTTCATTTTTATCAGTGATAAAAATATCACTTATTCATTGTCACAATTTTTACACTTAGTTTTGTGTTTGTTTCATACAATAGTCTGCATTGCATTTTTGCCCAACTACATTAAAAGTTCCTCAGAACTGGGGTGTTCCTTTAATACCAACTAAGGGCAGTATTAAGTGCCAGGAGTTATTACTTTGAATTATAGTAAATATGAATATGAAAAATAAATCAGAGTGCACTGCCCCCACTGCCCCTACCCTAGGCCCCATTTCCCCACCTCTCCATTTCTCTCACTAGTTTTTTACAAATACCCTATAGGCCTCTCTGTTTATGAAAGATTGCTGGACTTATATTTGAGATGTTTGTCTTATTCTCCTATATGTGTCTGTCTGGGACTCAGGTCTCCTTTTTCCATATTTCTCAAACTCACCCTTTCTTTTCCTTTTCAATCACCCTACTGTTGGTCAGGTCCTTATGACAACATGCCTGAATTACAGAGTTAGCCTTATGTTTGATATGCATATACTAACTCATTTTTTCCCAAATTCAACCTGCACAGCTTCCTAAAACATCCCTTGCATTGTGTTACCCCCAGTGATAGAAACTGTAATGTCCTCCTGACCTGTCAATTTCAAGCTCTTCATCCACATATATGAGCCTGGGACTACCTGACTTACATAGATTCACTTTTCATTGCTCCCTAATATATGCAGCCTACTTCACTCAGACTGATTTCATTCATTATTTTTCCACATATACTATATTCATTCCTGTCTCTCTGGATTGTTTCTGAGGATTGAGGGTGTTCTGGCTACTATCCTTTGCTTACACTCCAATTAGATCTTCCTGTGTCCTTCATGAAACATTCCCTAGACATTCAATCCTGTTTTAAAAGAAAAATACAGTTCTTTTTCCCAAATGCCCCTGGCAAAAATATTTATTCTGTAATTTAACTTTTTTTTGTACATTATTCCATTTCTTTGGTTTTCTCAGCACTTAGATTATAATGTCCTTAATGTTAAGATCAGATGTAATTTCTTTATTGTTTAGATATTATTAAGTGTTCAAGAAGAATTCTGGTTCAAAATTCCATTATGGTCTTCATTGCCAATGAGGTCCTTCTGCATTTTAAGAATAGGAAAAAATGGTCAAATTCCAAAGGCTTGGGTTTATCCTTGGTAAGTAACAAACAAATTCTGGGCAGAATGTTAGATCTTTAAGTTGTCTTCCATTTTTTCTGCCTCTAAAATAAATAGTATGGTTGGCAGAAACTTACAGATTTCTCTGTACATATCAGAAGATACTTGGTAAGATCAGATTTATGTTATTTAAAAAAGAGCATCAGCAAGCCATAGGCTATGTTCACTGTAAGTTCAAAAGTAGGAAGGCCCTCCCTTATTTTCTTAGAACATAGCTCTAGGCTATTAGAATACATCAAAGCTAAAAGGACAAGACCTAACCACTCCCTCCTGATCACCTGTGCACTGGTTCTCACCACTGGGGGCTGCTGGTCTCACGGCTTTGTTTCCTGCACACTAGACTGCCTGGTTGATGGGCTCAGGGTGTGACTTTGCTCATTTCCTTTTTGTCACCTCACAAAGCCCTGGTTTGTTTGCTTTATCTAAGACCTCTGTGCTACCTAGCTAAGCCTGGCTTCCTGTCCAGTGCTGTTCACTGCGTCTCCATGGTCCCAGCTTAGCTGGAAGAAAATCAGCTGAGGGTCTGAAAGCCTACTGAATTTTTAATGACTTCCTCAAACTTCATCTCACTTACCCTTCAGTACCGGCAACAGGTCAGAGGAGAAGGTAGTAGGAGTGACTCAAACATTCAGATTTTAGCACAATAAATATGCCCAGTTTTCTGCAGGCTGAAACTGTATGGGGTCGGGAAGGGAGTGGAAATTCTAGGGCAGAGCATGATTTTCTGTTGTGTGTATGTGTTTGGGTTAGTAATTCTCCCCAGTACCCTATGTTACATGGTGAGGAATGTTAAGAGTTTGACATCCCTTCATGGTGGCAGTTTAGGGAATCACTCTTATTCTAAGGAGAAGTAGGAAGACTTTGAATCTGGTGTGAGCCAAAAGTCTGGGTGTGGAAAGGATAGCAGTGAGCCCATAGGCAATGTTAGGAAGAGATGAAATTTTCATAGTGAAAAAGGAATAGCCTTCCTGAAGGTCTGGAGGTCCTACTCCCCGTGTACACTGAATATACACATACAACCAAGGATGCATTTTGCAAGAGAGGTTTCTTTTGAAGGAGATGGACCTTGTGGAGTATCATTCACCCAGGAAGGGCATTTTGGGTGCCTTCCTTACAATTACATGCCAGAAAGGTATGGGGAAAAATTCGAAAAACATGGATGAGGCTGGTAGATATGATAGGACATGCTTATCCTATTGGAGGATAAATAGCCCTCTGGAACAGCCCACCCAAAGCAAGAAAAACCACTGCAAGGAATCCTGTCTGTGAATACTCTGATGTTACCTTAGATCTTGGAACGAGAGCTCAAGAGTCTATATCAATTTACAGGTAAATTGATACAGTCGCTATGGAAAACAGTATAGAGATTCCTCAAAAAAATAAAGATAAAAATAAAAAATAATATCTAAACACTAAATAAATTACATCTAATCTAAACATTAAGGACATTATAATCTAAATGTTGAGAAAAGCAAAGAAATGGAATAATATACAAACAAAAGTTAATTACAGAATAAATATTTTTGCCAGGGGCGTTTGGAAAAATAGCTGTATTTTTTTTTTTAAATAGGATTGAATGTCTAGGGAATGTTTCATAAAGGACATAGGAAGATCTAATTGGAGTGTAAGAAAAGGATAGTAGCCAAAGCACTCTCAATCCTTAAAAACAATCTAATCCAGCAATCTCACTTCTGGGTTTATATGTCAAGAATATGAAATTGCTACCTTAAAGAGATATTTGTACTTCTACGTTAATTGTAGCATTGTTCAGAATAGCCAAGTGAATAATGGAAACAACTCAAGTGTCCATTGACAAGTGAAATGAGAAAATATGGTGTGTGTGTATACACACACACACACACACACAATGGTAAATTATTCAGCTACAAAAAAGAAGGAAATCCTGCCATTTGTAGCAACATGGATGGCCATTGAGCGCATTATGCTAATTGAAATAAGTCAGACAGAAAAACTGAAATCATAAAACAGATAAAATGATGATTCCTATGGGCTGAGAGGTAGGGAAAACAGAGATGTTGATGAAAGGAGACAAACTTTCAGTTTAAAGAGGAGTAAGTTCCAGGAATCTAATGTACAGCACGTAACTATGTTAACGATACTGTATTGTAGGATTGAAAGTTGCTATGAGAGCAGAAATTCAGTGTTCTCACTACCACCACCACAATAAAATGGGAATCATGTGAGATGAAGGATGTGTTAATTAACTTTATGGTGGTAAACACTTCACAAAACATGTGCACAAAATCATCACATGGTACACTGACTGACACACTATAATAAGTCAGTTACATCTCAATAAAGCTGGAGAAAAAAACTGAAGCGAGTCTGGGTGCCTTGACTGAGGTCACTGTCACATCATGCTACTTGCTTATTTTTGCTTTGTCACCACAAACACTTACACATACACACACACCACTATTACATATATATATAAAATCATGTATAAATATATATAAACATACATATACATAACATTATTAGATAGTATTTTACTACCTTATCAAAAACCCATAGCAAACACCTCTGAGAGGATACTCAATATTTTAACAAGTTGGGAATGAGAGCAAAATGTCCAGGAGTGGTGATATTGATATATATTCTTATAATTTTTGAGACTGACTTGGTGGTTTGGTTGCTAACTGAATGTAGATTTGAAAACCACTTGACATTAAACCCGACCCTGAAATGATCTGAGAATTCCATTTCTCAAACTAGTGGGTGAAACTGAAATAAGCTGAAAGCTCTTTCATACATTTTGAGGTATACATATGGTGCCAAAATGCCAAAAATATCTGCATTTTCTACAGAAGGAATAAGCATCCTCTAACCCCTTTGCTTTTTCATATTTTAATTAACATGTTGTAATCCTGATATGAATACAGGAGAAGATACTAAAGTATAGAATTAAAAAGAGTTTAAACTAACATAAGCTACTAATTTTTGAAAAAGGTGTTTTTTAAAGAGTATGAATTTTAATCTAATAAAACTTAGAAAACATTATTTAGGTTGGCTTCTAGTTTCAGTTCAGAATTTCACAGTGAAAAAGTTAATAAAAAGCAAAATGGGAAGCGGTAGCTGAAACATTAAAAAGTGTATCTTTTTTCCCAAATAATGTTTACCCTTATTAAATAACCAGTAAGTAAAAATTCTGTTTTCTAAAATATCCCCCTTTTCAAATTTATCCTCTTTTTAAATTTTTTTTACTTTTTTTGTTGTTGTTATCATTAATCTACAATTATATGAAGAACATTATGTTTACTAGGCTCTCCCCTACCAAATTTATCCCTTTAAGCATAGAGGTGGCTCATGAATTTCTCCAAATTTTAAAAGATGACTTTAGAAGAATGATTACATGGAAATTTGTCAGTATAGTGCCGGGAATAGTTAATTCAATTTTATAGTTAATAAAATATTTATGACAAGATCTATGAAAGGGAAATTTTCTTATAGGAGCACTTCAGTGTGTGAGGGTGTGAACTCTGAAACAAAATTCCCAGGTTCATGTTCTGTCTCTACCATTTACCAGCTGTATGACCTTTGGCAAGTTACAGACATGTCTCAGTTTGCTCATCTAAAATGTGAGGATGATAAAATAGGGCTTAGCTCAAGTGGTTGTTAGGAGGATGAAAGAGGCTATGTAAAATACTTAGACATATCCCTGGCACATAGGGAGTTTGTGTAAGGACTAGACTAGCTGTCATAATGATAAAGACACACAGGTTACAAACTAGTTTCCTGCAACACTTTTCAACATTTAAATATCAGAAGAATGATACAGATTTTTAGCTTCTTTTGATCAATTAAAAAAACCTGGCTCTCTGTTAGCAGGATTAGTGGCCACAACCCTTCCTACTGCTGGGCCTGCTTTTCTCATTCAGTTTGAATTGACCTCCCTCCTTGCAGCCCTGGGAGAGGCACAGTGCCTTCAAGTCCAAGAATCATTAAGGAGCTGGACACCACGGCTGGGCATATTCTGCTCTCCCCTCACCTCTTGAAATTCAGCACTTTTTAGAATATGTAAAAGTGACAAAGTTTAAAGAAAACCTAGTGAAGACTAACTCGAATTATTTTCCATAAGATCTGTAATGAAGTGCTTTGAAAATATTCTTTTTTCCCCCTTTATTTTACGTTCTTACAGTTCATTGAGTTTCAGCTGTCCTCGCTTTTGGCCCCATCCTGTGGTCATTCATTCATGTGCACTAGGCTCTTTGGTGAGAACAATTAAGATTTAGCCCTTAAAATCACAGGTAACTAACACAAGATAGTTCCCAAGTAACACATACCCTCACCCATCTATTTTTAATACTTTTTTTTAAACTTTGCTGTGCTTAAAGCGACACTTGTTTAAATAGATTCCTTTTCTGTAGATAAGACCCATACCAGCTAGCAGAAAAAGAGTAACCATGAAAATAAATTCTTTAATGGAAAATATTAGTGTTGAAATATTTCATTTTCACACCATTACAAATGTTGTTTCAGTCCATGATACTCTGAACATCTAGATCCTATAATAATAAGTACATCACTCATAGATTTGACATTATTTAATTTACCTGAACAAATAAGACCATTTTCAGTTACCTTTCTTGTCATCTGAGATGATGAAAGGAATAGTTCAAATATTTGTGGTTACATATGCATTAACACTCTGATGTTAAGGTGATAAAAATCTCAAATTTGTCTAAACTTATATTGTGCTTTTCTTTATTATATGTATTATAAGATCTTAAGAGAGAGCATTTTCCTTTAATTCAGTGACAAAATGTCACTCAGACTCATAAGGCTGACTCATTTTAGAATTTACTTTAGAAATGTGTTATAGTGTGATGCATCAAATTACAGATTTAGATGATATTCTTTATGGGTTTTCTGAATTGCAAGAAATGGATGTGATAATAAAATGTTATACATTTCAGTATATTCTGCTTCAAGTGTCAGTTGATCATTTAATTGTTATAACTATTTTTTTTCTTTATATGTGATAGTTTAGATTAATTTTGAAGTTGACACTTTTGCACTGCTTGGAATATTTTCACTGCTTCAGTTTACCATAAATTGTTTCATCCCTTCATAGTCTCCTTTAGTAAAAACACTTTTAATTATAATTCCTGCCCTGAAATACCTCAGGAAATTTCACTAATTTTGACACACAGCAATAGTGGCATACTGGAACTTTACTCAAGGGCATCACTTTTCCACCACAGCTCTAGAAGTTTGACTTTTCAAACTTTGAGACAAGTAGAAAGATTGCCAAAGGTATCATCTTTATTGTTTGGCTTCTAACTTTACTAATTTAAAATTATTATCTAATATATTTTAGTTATTTTAAAGTAAATTTATTTTAAAAATGTAACCCACTCAATAGGTAGTAACATCATCTTTCAAATATTAAAAATAACAAACACCTAAGTATGTGTATGTGTAGTCTGCAATGCCTGCCCTCCATGTCTCTTTTTCCTATTTTGCTTCTGTCCTCATGTATACATCAGTAACCACTGTGATTTTGTATTTTCCAGAGATCTTTAAGGAAATATAAGCCAATAAAAATTTATATTCTTATCTTCCACAACTTTACACAAAGTTGACCTCCTACCCAATTTTTTCACAACTTGCTTTGTTAAATTATCAACACATCTCAGGATCTTTTTGCCTCAGTATTTTCTTCATTCTTTTTTTAGCTGCACAGAATGTTGTTGGATAAATATGCTATAATTTTTCAAATCAGACCCCTGTTGATGTTTGTTTAGATCTTTTCTCTTGCAAACAAAGCTGAAATGAATTATATTGTTTATTTTTGTGTGCAAATACAAGATATTTTCCTAGAAGTGGAACTGCTTAGCAAAAGGTTTTATGTACTTGCAATTAAATATTTTTTTCCCACACTGCCTTACATAGGCATTGTTGGCACAATGTTCCCACCACAATGAGTGAAAGTATCTGTTTTTCCAATGTCTTGTCTATATAGACTTTGTTGCTAAATATTTAGGGTGTTTGTTAATCTGCTAGGTGAAAATTGGGCTCGTAACTTATTTTAAATTAGTATTTGTCTTATTGTGCAATTAAAGATCTTTGTGTTTCATTTTTTATCAACTGTCTAATCAATGTATCTTGACAATTTTCTATGATTTCACTGTATTTTATTTGTTTGCTAGGAAATCTCTTTATATTATGGAGCTTGGTCTGTGATACAAGTTACAAATATTATTCTCAGATTGTTGTTTGTTTTGCATATGGTATGTTTTGCTGAAGAAGTTTTAAAACATTATATGTAATCAACATTTATCATTTTAAATTTTATGACTTAGAGTTTTTTAGTCACTTTTAAAAGGTCTTCTCCACTCCTAAGTTATACAGGAATTTGCCCATATTTTCTTCTAGCACTTTCATGTTTTTGTTATTTTTTTAAAATCAAATATTTTCTTTTCTGTTCTTTTCCTTCCTTTCCTCCTCTTACTTCCCCTCTCTTTTTCCTTCTCCTTCTACATAAGAAAATATAGAAGAATATTCTTATGACTTTGAGATTAGGGAGTCCTCTTCAATGAAACACAGAAGGCAAAAATCATAGTGGAAAAGAATGACAATGTGACTTCCATCAAAATAAAAAATAGGTACACTTCAGAAGAAACCACATATAAAATTAAAAGATAAACCATGATGTAGAAGAAAACAGTTCCCTCCATAAAGCAAAGTATAGGTTATTTTCTAGGAAGTAAAAAAAAAACCCTAAAATAATCAGAATGAAAAAGACAAACAACCAAACAGAAACAAGTAGGTAAAAGATTTGAGCAGGCAATTTCACAAAGAAGGAAATCCAGATGATCAATGCACATACAAAATGTTTAAACTGTAGTGGTCAGGGAAGTGCAAACTTTTAACAAGATAGCTTATGTCTATGCGCTAGATTTGCAAAGATCCTAACATTTGAAAATGTCAGGTGCTGGGGAATCAAGTATCATAGACGGCTAATAATAGGAGTGTGAATTATTAGTTTCTTCAGCAGTATTTGGTAACATTTAAACCTTTGCTCTATTTCAAAGTTATCTTGGTATATGATGTGAAGCATGGATCTGACTTAAAATTGTTCAGTTTACCCCGTTTCTCTCACACCATTTATTTAAATAGTCCCTCTTTATCATCCTGACTTGAGATGCCACCTTTGTCATATGCAGGCATACCTTGTTTTATTGCACTTCACTTTTTTTCACAGATAAACACTAACAAATTGAAGGTTTGTGGCAACCCTGACTCAAGTAAGTCTTCCCGGTCCATCTTCCAATAGCACTGGCTCACTTTGTGTGTTTTTCTCACATTTTGGTAATTCTTACAGTATTTCAAACTTTGTCATTATTATTATATTTATTATGGTGATCTGTGATTAGTGATCTTTGATGTTACTATTGTAATTGTTTTGGGGTGCCATGAACCATGCTTATATAAGAGAGTGAACTTCATTGATAAATGTTGTGTGTGTTCTGACTGCCCCACCAAACGGCCATTCCCCCATTTCTCTCCTTCTCTCTTCAGGCCTCCCTATTTCCTGAGTCAGAACAATATTGAAATTAGGCCAATTAATAACCCTACAAGGGCATCTAAATGTTCAAGTAAAGGAAGAGTCACATGTTCTTTCACTTTAAAACAAAAGCTAGAAGTGATTCAGCTTGGTGAGGAGGGCATGCTGAAAGCTGAGATAGAAGAAGATACGCCGCTTGTGCCAATCGGCCAAGTTGTGAATGAAAGGGAAAGTTCTGGAAGGAAATTAAAAATACTCCTCCAGTGAACACACAAATGATAAGAAAGCAAAACAGCCTTATTGCTGATGTGGAGAAAATTTCAGTGGTCTGGATAGAAGAGCAAACCAGCCACAACATTCCCTTAAGCCAAAGCCTCATTCAGAGCAAAAGGCAGGTAAGAGGCTAGCATAGAAATCAGGCCAGGTTTTGAAGCTGTCCAAAAAAATGTTGGATCACTGTGGTCCTGGTAATCTCAAGACTTTAGTGAAAGAAGTCACTACAGATGTGGAAATAGCAAGAGGACTAGAATTAGAAGTGGAGCCAGAAGATATGACTGAATTGCTGCAATCTCATGACAAAAAATTAAGGATGAACAATTGCTTTTTATGGGTGAGCAAATAAAATGGTTTCTTGAGATGGAAACCACTCCTGATGAAGATGCTGTGAAAATTTGTTGAAACAACAACAAATGATTTAGAATATTCCATAAACTTAGTTGATAAAGTCGTGGCAGGGTTTGAGAGGACTGACTCCAATTTTGAAAGAAGTTCCACTGTGGGTAAAAGGCTAACAGCATTGCATACTACAAAGAAATCGTTCATAAAAATAAGAGTCAATCAATGCAGCAAACATCATTGTTAGCATATTTTAAGAAACTGGCACAGCCATCCCAACCTTCAGCAACCTTCACCCTGATTGGTCAGCAGCTGTCAACCTTGAGACAAGACCTTCCAAGAGCAAAAAAGATTAGGACTTGCTGAGGCTCAGATGATGGTTAGCATTTTTTAGCAAGGAATTGTTTTTAAATTAAGGTAAAAAGTACGTTATATTTTTAGGTATAGGCTGACAAAAGTTTTATATGGACTAGGAGACCAAAACATTCATTAACTCATTTTATTGCAATTTCCACTTTATTGTGGTGGTCTGGAACTGAACCCACAATATCAACAAGGTTTGCCTATACTAAATTCATGTGTGCATTTGGGTCAGTTTCTGAATTTACCAATCTGTTCATGGACCTATCTACTCATGTGTCACTACCATATTGTTTTAATTGTTAGAGCTTTATGATGATTTAACATATTGAAAGGATTATTTTTTGTATGTGTCTGATTTTTATTCTTGTTAATTTTCTGGTGAGGTTTTTTTTTTTATATACATTTTTTTCCTTATACTGCCTTTGTATTGATTTTGTATTTGTTTCTTTTCTATTAATTTAGCTGTTATTAGATGGGTTGGATTTTCCTAGACCAGATATTATCTGTAGGTTGCATTCCAGGTAAATAGAGGGTGGTCACCACTTAGGATATTTCTCCTTGTTTGCTGCCATAGATGCTGAATGCTTCCCACAACATGGCTTATCAGCACAATACTCCTTCAGAGTCCTACATTATCTGCTACTCTAAGTCAAACTGCTATCTACGTAGCTCAACACAGTCCTGCACTCTTGTTGCAAACAAAGATTACAACTTTTGGATTTCATAATGGTCCATTTTTAAAGGATGTATTTCACTGGTCCTTTTTGTGACCTATTGCAACACTGGGCACACTCCACTTGCTGTGACTCATCATTAACTCTCTTTTTGCTTCTGCCCAATCATAATTGTTTTTTTTTCAATTAATAGTTCTATTCAGGGATCTGTGATTATATGTTTGTTAGCTTCTTTGAAACTATTTAATTTTTTTATTCTTGCTGGTTTTGTGTACTTCTTGGAAGAGCAGGGTGAGGGAGGATTCCTGACTTTTGCAGCCATGTTCTCACTAACTAGTGGTGTTTTTTTTCAGACATCCATTCCAACTAACACAGATGTGTTTGCAGTTCTGACCATGGAATGCCACTGTGTGCAGTAAACCACTTTGGGCTTTGCCCATATCTGAAAAGTCTGAAAACCCCACCACTGACTTCCTCCTTTTCATTAATCAGACTTGTCCTTGAAGATCCATTTGAAGTGTTACTTCTTTCTGGAAGCTTTCTCTCACACCCTCAGTCCATGAAACTTTTCTTTGTACTTGTATCTTATTCTGTGATGTTACTAAAACCTCTTATCTCCTTAAACCACAATTATCTGTTAACTTGTCTGTAAACTCTATAGGGTTTTTCACCAAATATTTTCATGCGATGCTTCTTTAAGGTGCATTATGAAAACAGTATGGTGTGATCAGGTAAGTTTTAGAAATAATGCATATTATATTCTGAGTCTTGGAGATTCACAATTTGCATTTGAATATTACAAATTGCAAAAAGTCCTAAGGAAAAGAAGCCTGTTATGTTGCTATAACCCCAAGTGGCCCTAAAGTATTTGTTTATGAAACCCTATTTATGTGTGACACGTTACTACATTCTGAAAAGCTACACAAGAGCCTATAGTGAGGGTACTTAGGAGGACCTCCCATTCTTAGCGCAGTGCCTGGAAATAGGAGCTACTTAATATTGAAAGAATGTTGAATGACTCAATCTATCTTACATACTACCTGAAATGCATGACTGTTTAGAAAAATATTTCACAAGATAGTTTTTCAGCCAAGGGATCATAAATACACAAACTCTGAAGAGTTCTCTAGGCCAGCCTCGAATAATAGATTTGACTTCGCTGTTTGATGTTATCTTTGAGGCATGGGGGCATTTACCAAGCAAAGAGCCTTCAGAGGAGGGTGAACAGGTTGTTTAAGGGACTTGGAAAACTTTTATATGGAGAATGGTGAGACATATATGTTTAGTTTGGAGAAGAAAATGCTAGAAAGAAAACTCTACAAATATTTGAACAATGGCTAAGATATCCATTTCCAGCCAAAACTTCCACAGTAGAATGGAGGAAACACATACTTGTTACAACGTAATGAAATAAGCCCTGGTGGAGTCCTCTGGGGTTTGAGACAAGGGGCTGACTACTCTGCTTGGGGGGTGGTTGAGGGGAAGTCAGATTTCCCAAGGAGGCAACATTTGATCATACTTTCAAGGGTGAGCATGTTCAGAGTTCTTCATATCATGACACAGCCGCCTTTAAAGAAAGGCCTGGTGAAAATCGAGAGTATTTCTCTGTATTGACAAACCATCATGTTTGAGAGTTGTTTCTGTCACCTGATCTACACTGACCACTTCTGAGTCATAATGTAGCAAGCAATGGCTGAAATGTATGAATTTTTCATACATTATCATATGTTTTTCAAATTGCTAACTTAAAAATTAGTCACTGGGCAATATTTTTCTTTTCAGGTTTAGCAACAATTCAGCTGATTCTATTTATGTTTATCATTTCTTGGTGATACATTTTTTTAAAAGAAGGTGACAAATTCTATGGGATTCAATAAAATGTTGATATTAGGTGGCTCAGTATATGACTAAAACACTTTATGACTAAAATAGTTTTCCCTGCAACATCTTGACTTTACTAACAGGTCACAGGTCATTCTGTGAGAGAAGAGAATTCAAAATTTCCCTTTGACTCATTGTAGATTACCAGAGTCATCAGAAAGGCTGAACATATTCAGAAAATAGTTTATTTCACAATATTAGGGTACTGATAATTATATTTAATCAAATGAAAATGAAAATAAAAATGATTTTAATTAAATTTATATCAGAAAATAATTAAATGTTAAATTACATATTTCTAAGAAATATCCTCATCTATGCAACCTTTTTTGTTTTATTTTTAAGGTTCCAAATAAATGGTTTTGTTTTGTTCCATACTGAACAGACAGGCTTCACTTGTTGTTTTGGAATTTTACTGTGCAAGGTACTATTCATTTTTTTTAAGATCCTGGAGATAATTGTTGTTAAAAATTAGCATAAACTGGTTACCAGGGGAGACTGTGGTATATGCTTTTCTTAGGACATTAAAAACTACATTATCTATCTGGGCAAGTTGAGAGATGGTCTGCCTGATCTGGAGAAGAGTTAACTGACCATTCATTCATTCATTCATTCATCCAGAAAATATTTTGTTTGAGTGACTATTACTTATAAAACATTGGAGGTTCTCATTATTTATAAGATGTTGTAAACATGTATGCAAAAAAGGAGCTAATTTGTTCAGCATTTGTTAAACAAGTCACCTCAGAAGGCAGTGCAATTTAGGAGAAAGAGTATGGGCTTTAGAGTCAGATTGATGTGGGTTTGAATCTGGGCTCTGCTACACACTAGCTCATAATATTTGACAAGTTATCCAGTGTCCTGGTTTTGAATATCAAAAAAAAATAAAACTTATAAATACCTGTAACGTATCTCATGCAGGTAGGCATTCAACAGTCACTATTACAACCCTGCAAATACACACAATTAATATAAATGTTAGCTTATTTTCTCCTGTTCTAGTAAAGACTAGTCTCAGTCTAAGACTATTTTGAAAGCATTATGGAATGTTGACTGATAAACAATACCATGGAATAATGACTGTTCATAAGTATTCATATGTAAACAGTTTGAGTAGATGTTCATAATTGTTTCACATTTTAAATGGCAGTTCTGGGTGTGAGCAGCAAGCCTGCTTTTGACATTGAGAAAAGAAGTCGTTAATAGTGTTAAACCCCATTTTAACTTGTATGTTTTAACATTTTTATGTAAATAAAACAGTTCTAATAATTATTTTCCACTTCTTTGAGAAAAAAAGAAACACAGATAAGTTTAATCAATTCTTTTTACTCATCAGTGTTTTCCATAACTTATAAAACCTCATCATTAAACTTTATAACAACTCTTTTTCATGTGTATTAGGAGTTCATGTTTCCATACCTCTCAGATACTTAGTTTCTGATATTTTGGACATTATTTTCAGCTGTTCACCCTTCGCATTTGGAAACAACTTGTATGGAAATAACATCTAAAAAGTGTTCTATAGTCACATATGTCCTTTTCCATCTATGTTGATAATTGAGCAATTGCAAGGAAATAACTGCCAATATTCTTTTGTCTGACAAGAGACAAGTACAGAATCAGACTAGAGTTTGAAGTGGTCTAAAAAAAATGCTGGATCACTTGAGTCCTGGTCATTTGAAGACTACAGAATCTAATTTAAATCAGAGGGATTTCAATTATTGAAAATAAATCTGGGTTTACTCTAATACTGACTTGGGTTTATTCCAGGGTCCTAGTATCATCCTCAGCTTCTCTTTCAGAGAGACCAATTCCTTAAATGTTTATTCCTAGACTTAATATCATAAGCTTCATACTGAGGGATTATCTACATTTATTTGGATTTCCAGAGACCTCTCCTGACAGAATATCTGGTCCTAGGAACTATTCTTTACGGGTTTGGTGGTAATTGTGGGGTGTTTCAGCTTTGCACTTTCCATTGGCAACATCTGCTTTTCTCATATGCTTTATATAGAAAAGCTATATAGAAAAGATCTCTAGAGGAAGTAAAATGCCCTTATTCCTTTCCTGGATATTTTTTAAAGTATATTTTCAAACTTCCCCACTAATTAAATTCTTCCTTTTCCTTTTCCTGTTTAAAATTGTCATTGTGTTATGCAAAATGTAGGCCTTGATATCAGGGAAATGGGCTACATTATCATTTACTCCTTGAATTGTCAAAATAGGAAGTGATTACCATATAAGAAAAAAAATGCATAAAATCTGTGCTCTTTTTCAAAAATATAGTCAGCAAAGTTCAGTATGAAGTAGAAGTTGGAGGCTGTGGAGAGGCAGGAAAGAGGTCAGGACATACTGTTATTCATATGCTGATACTTAATCTTTGCCTAGCGATTTTAAAAATTACGATTGTTACCTAAGCTGAAAATGACACTCTAGATGTTTTGTTATCAGCTTTGTGGTCCATTCAATCCATTTTTGGGCCTGATCATATTTGTTTCCCATGTTTGCTCTCCAGGTTACTAAGTACCTTACCAAATAGGTTTCCATACTCATCCAGCTCCAGGTTGTTCATCTATAATATTTCTCCACATAGTCTGAGGGTTCACTACTGCTGGTAATAATGGTGTTTCCTTATTATCTGTTTCAGTCATTTTAAAGGAAGATTCATCATTAAAAATGCCATTCTAAATTTTTTAAGTTTCAGGATCTGAGTAATTTTTCTTAGATTTGAGTAAAAATTCTGTAGAAAGAAATCAACTACACATCAATTAGAATATCCCTAAAAGGCAACACGCTTAAATTTACTTTTAAGGAGCATGATGTCAATTTTAAACTGCCATGATATCAATTTAAGAAGAGATTGTGTTTTAATGATCACATAAGCAATTAGTAGAAGCCAAGTCAAGTTCATTGTGATATATGATACATTGACCATATCTTAATTAAAATACAATTTCTGGTTAGAAAACTAGCTGAGTCTCCCAACTTGCCTTCACTCAAAATTATTCATAAAAATGGCTTTTCTAGATTTTCTTGCCCTATGATTTGCCTCTAAATTATTTTGCTTTTTTATTATATGTAACCTCCAAATTTTTAATGAAGTGTTAAATGATCTTCAGCATTTCTAGCAATAACAGCCAGTGTCTTTGAGAGCTCACTTTTGCCAAACTGCTAATTTAGAACTTTATATACATCAACTCATTTAAACAACACTAAACTACCATAAAACAATATCATTATCCTCATTTTAAATTGTGAAAAATTGAAACACAGGGAAATTAAGTAATTTACCTGAAGTTGTATGGACAGTGGTAAGTCTAGGATTCAAACCCCTATCAGCCTGACTCTGTCAGCATTCTTATCATACTAGATGCCAAATAAGTAGTAAGTTTCAATTTTTTTAAACAAACAATTTAAAAGTTGAATGCATTATTTTCATGTTTTAATGCAGAAAATAAGTCTGTGGAAAATCATCATTTGGGATTGAGAATAAAATTTTAGGAGGTTTGCAGACATTAACAGTTGCTTCTTATTTGTTAAATATAGAATTTGTCAACAAATTTTATTCGATAGACAAGTAGTCAAGTGACCATTCTTCTTAGAAGTCTGTTTAAAATAGTTATATATATATATATATATATATATATACACATACATGTGTGGGGAAAGGGGTATATGGGAGCTCTCTGTACTTTCCACTTAATCTAAAATCACTCTAAAAAAATCAAGTGCATTAAAAAAATACATGCATATTTGAATGGTGACTAAAAGTGTTTGAGAGGAAACTCTTCTTCAAGCATTCTTAGTCCTTTCCCTTGAAGTGCCTCTAAGGACAGAGGAAAGTGAATTTTTATCTTGGGGGTTTAGTGTTTTATCATTCTGGGTCCAATCAGGAAAGAGAAACTACATAATTTAAATAGGAAAAGTTCAATATGAAGAGTGATTATAATAGTGGATTGAAGTAATGAGAGATCGGTTAAGAAGTAATGATACTTCTGAGAATGGCAGGTATAAGAACCAATCACCACCCACAGGATAAGATAGGGCCTACAGAGTGTGCAAAGAAGACACCCAATATCTGGCTGAGATCCAGATATTATTGGCCCTCTGGATGGCAGAGAAGTCACTATGGTGCCACAGCAATGGGACGTACTGGAAATTAGTCCTTGAGAATTTATGAAATCTTCCCTTTACAGTACTGGGAACTATTCATGGGGCGGTGTCTCACCAGAAGTATGCTGCTGCAAAATCACCCCTGGAGGGTGCTAAGGAAAGCTGCCGGCTGCTGTGCACCCCAGGAGCCAAATTCTGGAGGGGAGGGTTGGATGTGCTTTAGAAGTCCAGCCCTGGGTGAGCCACCAGCCCTATGTGAGCTGGGCCCTGAGGAGGCTGCATGCATTGCAGGAACTTGGAAAGTAATCAGCCAGAACCAGGAAGAAACACCCTTTCATGGTTCAAAGTCTTGCTAACTTCCTCTACTAGAAAAGGTCATCATCGTGTTGGCTGACATAGGAAAAGTGTTTAAAAGGCCCAGTTTTGTTTTCAAAGAGCAGGCAGTGAAGGAGGACTTTGGAGCACAGAAGCAATAAACTGATAACTGGCACAGGTGCCACAGTAAAAAATGGTTGCCTTATGAGTGTAATTTTTTTGGAAGTCTGGTCAGAAGAGAATTTGTGAGAAGAAACATTTTGGACAGGCTTGCCCTTCTCTGTGAATTCCAGAGTGATAGCTGGCTATGCTTCCTTGATATGCCACTTAACTAGCTTTCTACCCTGTTGTTCCATCTGTCATGCATCTAGTTCTCTGAATTTTCACCTCTTCCTTGATTTAATTCCCACCTTGCTCCCTTTCCAGTCATCCCTGTCATGTTCCAACCCCTGCTCTGGCGGCCTTGGAGGAGATGAAATGCCTCCCTCAATCACCCACAGGTACTGTCCCCAACCCCAGCAAAGTGACTGAATACTAGCTTTCGGATACAATTGCTTATATACTACTTCTTTAGCACATCCTGTAAAAAAAAAAAAAAAAAAGGAAAAGTATAAACAGAACATATGACATGGCATAATGCCCATTCATGAGCTGGTCTGACTGATACACAGGTTTGGAGAGATGGTGGTGATGTTGCAGAAGTAGGTATGACCTATAGATTATGATTCTGCACTGCTGGGAAGAATTAGAATTGCTCAGTTTAGTCCTCAGGCTCGGTGCTTTAAAAAAATTTTTTTTTAATTTTGGTATCATTAATGTACAATTACATGAGCAACATTATGGTTACTAGACTCCCTACCACATACCCCATTACAGTCACTGTCCATCAGCGTAGTAAAATGCTATAGAATCACTACTTGTCTTCTCTGTTGTACTGCCTTCCCCGTGCTCCCCACCGTCTACATTATGTGTGCTACTCATAATCAGTGCATTTTTAATTTCATCTCAGACACCCCTGTAGTTACTTGCAGGGCCCCCTCTCCCAATATGGTTTGATTTATAAGTTAGAAGTATAATGTGTGGTTCTTAGTACAGGCCAAAAAAATTATTTTTAAACCAAATAGATGAATAAAGGCAAAAGAGGTAATTTTCTACCCTTCCTAAGAGAGCCAAACCATATCAGTTTGATATGTATCATGCCAAACATTTTTCTGTGGTCTTAAAAACAAGTACTTATTATTTTAAATAATCAATTATGTATGTGTGTATTTATATGTAAAAAATATATTCCCTTTTATGGCTTTTTATAAAAATGTTCATCCTAGATATTCCACCTGGACTGTGCAACCAGATACAATTTTTTAAACAGCTGCATGATACTCCACATTGTGGATATACCAACATGCCTCTGATGATAATCAGACTGTTTCTAATTTATTGTCACTTAAAGTAACACACAGTAGAGATTCTGTAGCAAATATTTTTAATTTTTAAGATATATTTGTAGTACTAAAAATGACTAAGGAAGAATTTATGACAAAGGGCTTTAGAAAGATGATTTTTCTTGCAACACTGTTCTTCAAACACTTATTCCTACTTTCACTTTTTTGATGAGCATGTTTGGACTTTTTTAAAAAAGTCCTTCTAAAATCATAAACTCAAGATGCTTATAATTTGTCAAACATTATTTATCAAAGAATAATGTTAGGAAACATTTCTAGGACTTGGTTCCTAAAAAGTCACATTGAGAATGACTTAATATTTTGTGAATGAATCTATTTGAAATTCACTTTGTAGATTTTTTAATGATTTATTCCACTATCTTTCCAGAGATGGAAGCTGTATTAATGCTACCAGTAGAGAAGAAAGGAAAACCTGAAGAGAAATTGGATTTTCAGGAATGAAAATATAAAATGCTAAATAATTTAATTTCAAGTAACTTCATATTTTATTTCACCATGACATGTATTCAAGCTGGATGAATGTGACAGATGCTGCACTGATACTTACTACAAAATTACCCAATAGCAATTTATAATGCAGCAGACTTTCTTATATTAGTAACATTGCACTATTTGTATGAATCAGTGTGTATTCCTTTTCCTAAGTGTCAAGGCTTTTCCATGAGTGAGGCTTAGCCTGTAGCCACCCTTTGTTTTTAATTAATCACTTAATGAAAATTTAAACTGTTGGTCCTGATCTTCCATGGGTTGTTTCAGTGCTTATAAATAATACTGTTTTATCTTTTTCCCTTTCTAATTATATGAATTCAAGAAAATTTGGCTTAAAGTAAATTAGGGGAGACATATTTGGACTGATACAAATAGACTAGACATTTATATGTACAAATTGGTTAACTATATTTCTAAGATCCATTTATTTCTGTATTTGGCCTAGGATTTGAAGACAGATGTAGCAGTAATGATCCCAAATGTTCTTAAAAAGTTGGATTATATTGGAACATTTTCTGGCTAACCTCAATGAAAAAATGCAGTTGACACTGATGGACACAATCACCACTTTGCAAATAATGAACCAATCTATTTAACACAAATCAAAAAGGAAATACTATTTAAATCCCATATTTTTGTCAAGAACTTTCCATTTTATTATTGTAAACATCCTTTAAAAATATATTTTCTCTTGAAAATGAAGAAGCAAACATTATAAAACATGGCAATTTAAGCAATGGTTAAATAGGAAGCAAAATTTGGATATTGACCAAAGTTTTACTCAGAAATTTCTTTTGAACAAAATGATCTCTCTTGACAAAACAACTAGAAAACAAGAAAGACATATGGAAAAGCTGTTTTTGGATATTGATAAACAGGCAGCACACGATCATGATTGCTGATAGAAGGTAAGCAAAGGGGGTAAACGCTGTGGTTGCCCTCAGCTTTCTGCACAGGATCAATTTCCAGATTGCAGTAAGGGAGGGTTCTAATGGGTTCTTACTGTGTTGAAGGAAACTAGACCAGAGACAAGGAAGCCACAGTGGCTAGAATTTGCTGGGCAGATTTTCAGAGAAGTTGCTATGCATAGAAAGTGCTATAGAAATCTGTACGTGGGTCCCCTTGAGTCTTTGGCTGAACACAAATCTGTGCATTGTAAACTTGGACTTTATCAGGATAGGTAAATTAGATAAGTAACTGTCAAGGAGAGAAAAATCAATGGAGAACTGTAAGATAATTCTTAGAACTTACACAGGGCAAGAAATTATCTAAGTTCCTCCCAGCCAGGTAGAGAGATCTCATGGAATACAAGATGCATTCAGTAGAAGTCCTAGAAAGGTTATGTATTAGTAGTGGAGGCTAAGCTAACCCCAGAAAAAAGGTGAGTCTAGACCTACTCTTAAGTTTAAAAAAGGCCTGAAGAATACCATGCTGATCCGTGCATCTTAAATGCCCACCAGAACAAAGTACAACATTCTGTAAATGCATACAATGAAATTCAGAATTCAGCAAAATAAAATTCGTAATGTCTGGCATCCAAAAAATATATTATTAGACATTCAAAGAAAGCAGGAAAATGTGATCCTTAACCAGGACAAACTTCTGTCAATAAAAGCAGACACAGGAATGACAATGATTATGGTATTAGCATACTTCTAGAAATAAAAGTTTATAGGGTGGAATCTCCTACAAATTAGACACTGCAGAAGAAAAGCTTAATTATTTTGAAGTTATAGCAATATTCATATTCTAAATGAAACAGAAGAAAAGACTAAAAACAAAAATGAACAGAGCCTCAGTGGCCCAAAGCAGCCTAATACACACACACACACACACACACACACACACACACACACACACACACACACACACACAAATGGAGTCCTAGTAAGGAAGGAGATATTCTTTTCAATATGTAAATAAACAAATAAACAAATAGTGGCTGGTGAAAACTAGACATCCAAAGATCTAAGAAAAACAAACCCAAGCAGAATAAACACAAAGAAAACCACACCAAGGAACATTATAAACTGTGTAAACTAGTGATAAAGAGAAAATATTAAAGACAAACATAAGAAAAATGACTCATTGTGCAAAGAGGAATTAAGGAAAGAATGACTATGATTTTTATCAGGAACTAATTAAGCCAAGATATACTGGAATAACACATAAGCACTAAAAGGGAATGTAGAGAATATCCATTCTATATCCAGTGCTATAGATGAAATGTTTGTTCCCCCAAAATTCATATGAATAGCCTAATGCTCAAGGTATCCTCCAATAAACTAAGACATTCAGTGAAAATGTTTTTTTAAATGGAGATGAAATAAAGTCTTTTTAGACAAAAGGTTTAGGAAGTTCATTGCCAGCAGAACTTCATTATAAGAAATATCCTGTTAAGTTCTTCAGGCAGAAAGAATTATAAGAAATGGAATCTTGTATCTAAACAAAGAATATAGCACTGGAAATGGAGAACAGATAGGTAAATATAAAATACATAGTTTTCTTATATTTAAATGCTTTAAGAGATATTAGTGACAGTGTGGTGTGGGTTTGAAACACTGGTAGGAATATAATGCATGTAGAAATAAATAGTAAAATAACAACAACAAATAATATAAATAATTGGGAAATGGAAGTATATTACTCTAAGTTTCTTACATATGAAGTGGTAAAATATTGTCTGAAGATACACTAGAGAAAACACTAAAATAATTACAGAGGGAAATGCAAGTATATTACTCTAAGTTTCTTATATATGAAGTGGTAAAATATTATCTGAAGATACACTAGAGAAAACACTAAAATAATTATAGAAGTAGACCTAATAAGAAGCTAATTTTGAAAATAAAATAGAATACTAAAAACTACTCCAAAAGAAAAATATGAAAGAAACAGTCACAGCACAAATGGAAAATAGAGAGAAAGATGGTAGATTTAAACCATATTGATAATTACATTAAACATAAGGGACATAAATGGTCCATGAGACAACACAACAAAGGGATATTAGAAAAAGTTTTGAATTGAATTAAAATGAAATCACATCATATAAAAATTAATGAGACATAGCTGAAAAAGTGATTTGAGGGAAATGTATAGTTTAAAATCATTGCATTAAAAATAATGCCTAAAAATTGTTGATTTAAATTTGCATTTAGAAACAACAAAAAGAAGAGTGAATTAAACCCAAGATAAAAGAAAGGAAATAATAAAAATAATCAATGTAATTAACAGCAGAAAAACACAGAAAAAATCAATAAAACTAAAATCTGGTTCTTTCAAAAATAATGAAATTGATAAATCTGTCTATATTGATCAAGAAAAAAACTGAAAGGAACTAAATCATCAATATCAAAAATAAGAGTAGGAAGATCACTATAGATTCTAAAGACTTTAAAAGGATAGAAAGGTAATATGAGCAACTATGTGCCAATAAATTTGGCAGTGTAGATAAAATGGATAATTTCCTTAAAGGAACAAAATGATCAAAGGTGATTCAAGAAGAAATAGACACCTAAATAGATTTATTCAATTAAAGAAATTTAATTTTTAGTTAAAATATTTTTCAGGAAGAAAACTCTAGACCAAGATAGTATCACAGTGAATTCTATCAAACATTTAAGGAAGAAAAAAGTACAAATTCTATACAAATTCTTTTTGAAAATGGAGGAGGAAATACTACAAAATTCACTTCACAACATTAATATTACTTTGAAAACAAAACCAGACAAAGACATCACAGGAAAAGAAAATACATCCCTCATGTATGTATATCCAAAATCTATAACAGATATTATCACATTGAATCTGGCAATATATAAAATGGAAGATATGTGATGGTAAAGTGAAATTTATCCTGGGAATGCCAAATTAGTTTAATATTTAAGATCCAATGTAAGAACAAAGGAGAAAAATCAAGCAAATATTTTATGTGTAACTTGCTCTGATCACTAGTATGAATTCTAAAAAAAAATGATATGGCCTTTGTTCTCAGTCTTCAAGCTTAGTTAAAACTACCAGACTATAAACGAATAATACCAAAGATAAATTTTGCCTGGAATACATAGGATGTACATGTGATAACAAAGTTGTACAAGTTCAGAAAAAAGGAGATCACATTGTCCAGTGTGTGGGACATGTTTCCTGGTTGTTCATGGGATGAGTGTTGTTATTATTCATATGAGCATCAAAC
Source organism: Manis pentadactyla (assembly GCF_030020395.1). Lineage (NCBI taxonomy): Eukaryota > Metazoa > Chordata > Mammalia > Pholidota > Manidae > Manis > Manis pentadactyla. The sequence continues at coordinate 73,600,893 of NC_080020.1, forward strand.
CAAGGAAGGCATTCCTTTATGCAATTCTCTTCTAATCCTCTGACAATTGTCACAGAGAAAATCTAAATTTGGTGCTATCACATTTTAATGTGTCTCTCCTATTTACAAACTTTTCTCTCTACAACGAGAAATCAGAATCAGGATCAGCACCTTTGGCAGTAAATAGCATCTAGCAAAAAATTTAAAAAGTTACTGCATTGTATTCTCTTCATGGTTACCTTTTATTTGTGATCAGTAATTGTCTTCCATTTACTAAATTTGTGTCTCATATGTAAAACATCTAATATTTTCTACTTCTCTTTCCTTTATATTATTCTGAAAATCTCTGAGGACACAAACCCAAACAGAATTGTGTAAGAACAACAAAACCAAAACCAAATCACCTGCTTCAGCAACTTTTTTTGAAAAGATAGACATTATTTGCAAGACTTAAAATCTAAAACTTTAGCATTCTCTAAGTTTTTTGATACTTTTTTTAAGTGAAGCAAATGGAATGTATTCACTTACACATAACAATCTTTCAACAAAACAAAACATTTTCCAACTTCTGCTTTAAAAATACTGACTATACTGATTTGTGTCTGACTCATTGCTGATACTTTGAATTTAGGAAGTTGCACTCCTTTTGAAATAGTAAGAAAGGGTCAGTTTTTATTCTTGGGGGATTCTAATGCCAGTAGGGCTTAAATGTCCTAAAATTTAATTTTTCAAATTAAAGTTAGTGAAAGTATAAGAAAAAGAACTAAATAGAACAAATAGAGTTAATAAGTAATATTAAAAAACCATAGGTTACTAAAACTTTTGCTATTATTAGGAATTGGTTACTTTTTAAAATGACTAATTTTTTAAGGCAACAGAAGCTCATTATAATTATGATGTTTATTTCACTTTTTCTTTTCTAGGAAACTAGATTTTAAAACTAATGGCACTTTATCATGCCCAATAAGTATTTATGGTAAAGAAGAGAATTTTTTTCAAAAATTGATGCGAAGTTTTAGGAAACTCAGCTTTAGTCAAAAGATAGCTTTACTCTTGTTCCCAGATTTATCTTTTATGTCTTAAACTAATCAACCATATCATATGGACTAATATTGTGTTCTATGACCATAAATTGAGAAATTTCCTCTATTACTTTCAGTGGCTACATAAACTTGAGAAAACAACTTCTGGTTTAGTAACTTATTACAAATCTATTTTAATTCTCTGAGATAATCTTCCTCTTTTTGCTCTATTCTTATGATGAAGAGTTGGGGGGAGGGAATGATTTTTTCCTGTGCTCCACTCAGCACAGTCTCAGTAATTTTTTTAATTGTTTCTGATGTTTTATTTAATCACAGTCCAGAGGAGATGCTCCCCTTTATTCTACCTATACCTCATAGCCACATTTTCCTGTAGAACTTTGTTCATGGATTTATATGCATCCACTGAAATAGAGATTTTGATGTCATAAGTCTTAAGAAGAGAATATAAAGCTTTTTCCACTTCTCTAGAGACATTTTAAATGACTGAACTAAAAGCATTTTAGTACACATACAAAAGTATTTTAGCTCATTTTAGCAGTCATTGATATGTTGCCATGTGCAATATTGTGCTTAAAATTAGTCAATAGATAAGATTGGATATTAAAGATTATTGAATAGGCAGGGAAAAATAATGCCACAGTGCCATTTCTAGAGCTTGAGACTTACAGCAGTCATTAGGATAGCTTTCCCTCTCCACATAGGATTTTGGTAACAATTGAATTATCACATAAGAGCTAAACTGTTTGAAACAGAAGAACTGGCTAATACTACATGAGATGTCTGAAGGCAAGGTCAGTAACAGCAATAACAAAGAGAAAATAGTACACAAAGAGAAAAGAATTCAGTATGTTTATTCACTTTCTTTGGATAACTTTCTTACAGGAAAAATTCTCCTTATACTACGTTAAAAAAACTATTTAGAATCAGTTTTGGTTTCTTTTTGAACAGATTGATTTTTCCGTTTTTTAAAAAAGTCTTCTTTCATTAGTTTAAGCTTTATCTTTTTCTTCTACATTCCCGTTGGGTCTCAGCTAAAAGACTACGTATTTAATTAAGTATGCTACGTCCAAGAAACCTTTCATTGAAGAGTTAAGGGGTTTGATCACCACATTTCAGCAAGATAAAATTGCTATTTTAAGTTGAAATAAAATGAATTATTTTATGTTTTTATATAATATGTAAGCTAAAACGTTAGTTTTGCTAAACTTCTTACCACATATTTTTCATATTCTTTATAAGGTTTTATCATGCATATGAACAGTTATTGTTTGTTAGTGTATATTAATGTAATTATAGTTAAAATCCTTAGTGAATTTGGAAATACAAAGGAAAAAATAGATCTAATGAACATTAAATATATTTTTCTGAAGTACAATAGCTGAGCAAAAATGGAGCTATATTTTAAAGCACATGTAAAAGCATTTTCATAGTCTTTACATATGAAATTGAAACCAATACTTTAAAAAACGAACACATTTTTTACTATTATGTTTCCAATTTTTCTAGAATTGCTTTTCAGTGATATATGTTTAGGTTTAAAGTGGGATTCTTTTATATGAAAGTAAGTAAAACTATTATAAAATATTTATATACATAAAATATTTAGTGAACAAAAATGTTAATATAAAACCCATTTAGTGAATATTTATTCATTCTAGTAAATATTTCCCATAAGTTTTTTGTAATGTTTTATTGTAAGAAAAATATTTCTGTTATGTATATTATTAAATGAACAATGTTCAACTGTGAAAAGAATTCTGAAACTCATTTTAGAATGAAACACCACGTGGTGGCACTGTTTACTAAGAAACTATCAAAGTATGGCATCCTCACCGGGATTAGTCCTTTATAAATTGTATTCTTTTGTGTCGGTCAAATTGGTTATCTCTTTCAACTGTTAAAAATGTATACTGGGTTCTTAAAAGTGGAAATGGTGAATGCTTTTTGTTCTATAAATTATGTTTTATGTATACAGAGCCTATGAGAGTGCCTTTCATAAATACTGAAAAAATCTTGAAAATATTGTTGGATTTGGTTTGTTGTTTTATGCTTTGTACAGATGAAAAGCAATAGAAGAAAGTGAATAGTAAATATTACCAAGAGGTTAGAATCTTCCATCAGTGTGCATTATCAATATACTAGCCATGGCTGTTTGAAAGAAAATGGTTGAAATGTCTTAAAATGGGAACCCGAAGGACTGAAGCATGAATGTAGGGGATCTACAGCCTCAGGTCACTGAAAGCTGAAAGACAAGATGGAGGAAATGCTAGCACAGAACCTTCCTGCTCTTTTCCTACTATGCCAAAACCCACCACTGAATATTTCTATGCTGTTAAAGAATGAGATGAATTATTGAGACCTTAAAATGTATGTATATTTGGAGACATTTTCATTTTCCATTTTGCTTTGTGTAGGACAGCCTAAACACCTATCCTACACAAAGCTATGTCTAAGTTGCTACTGGATTTTATGATCTTGAGACACATAAGATAATGATGTAAATAATGTTTTCCTGCATATATGCCAATAATTTAATTAATCCATAAAACAAGTTATCATGAGTTAGGTACATATTAACTACATAGAAAGGATATTTCGGCAAGTGATATGAAATGATTCCATGATAAAGGAATTAAAACCCAGTTCCCTGGTGGCCAGTACATAAACTCCAACAGCTTAAACTAATCAACCATATCATATGGACATATGAGTTTCCTAAAACTTCGCATCTTCATCTGCTGGATTTACTGATATATTTAAGACCTACTGGTTTCTAATGTGAAGCAAGTATTCAATAAATATTTTGAGTGAAAATCTTTGAACTTCTAGCAAAATAAATCAAAAAGCTTTTGTGTTAAGGAATATAGTGAAAGTTGACATGACACTGAAATAGGATATGGAAGAATGAATAAATAATTCACTTCAAGTTTTAATTCCAATTTCTGGGTCAAAATTTAATTCCAATTTCAGAAAATGAAAGTTTGTTATAAAATTTTTAAGTCATGTAGAGTAGAAGTTAGCTGTAATTATAGTTCAATGATCATTGCATATAGAGACATATTAACCATATCTTTTATATAGAAACTTTACAAAGAGTATACTATTATTTGGAAGATATCTTTCTTCCTGCAAAGAAATAAAGAAAAATATTAGGTCAAGAGTAGGGATCAAAAGCCAGTGACTTTCGAACATAAATCTTAATATGACCTGAATTGTGCACTCTGGCTAGAGCTTGAAGACTTTGATGTGCTGAACTGGGTATCATTAATGATACCAATGATAAATGCTAGCGTGATACTCTGGGGTTACTAATGGAAATGTATTGACTATCATTTGCCTTCAATCATTTATGCTATTTTGGTTGCTAGTTGTTTAGGCAGCTACCTTTTTGCTGTTTGCTTTCACTATTTTTTTTTCTTTGACTGATAATAAAAATCTTCTCAATAAAGAACCTCATCTTAGTGGGTTGGAAGCTCTTTGTAAGCAAGTGGAGACAATGCATTCTGCTGTCCAGTCTCCGGCCTGGTAGTGGGAGGCGGAAGAAGGCGCACACCGGCCCTGCTTCCCTTCCCAGCCTCGTCTCCGGCCTCTTCCCTTTGCTCTCTGCCAGCCTCCAGCTCTCTTCCACCACGGCAAAGTTGGCTCTCACCTTCTTCCTTCTTGTTATAAATCACTGAACCACAGCAGCTTCACTCAAAAGTAGTTACATCTTAAAGGGTAGGAGTTCCCAAAAGAAAAGGATACAATTCTCATGTGAGGCCTTGACAGCTGAAGAGCATAAACTCTGGGGCCAACTTTTTGGGCGGAAACTCCAACTCTGCCCCTGCTTGCTGTGTGATTTTAGACAAATCACTTAACCTGTTTGTGCCTCAGGTTCCTCATGTGTAAAAGAGTATTTACCTGATGAGAAGCTAGAATGAACTGCACAAGGAAGTAAAGCTTTAGCAGAGTGTCTGGCACACAGCAAGTGCTATTTCACTACTGACTTTGTTAGGGCCTGGATTGTTGGAGCAGTGTGTCAGGGAGGAAGGTGTTGTGAGGACCCTAGGGAACTCTGAGCATCCGTGATGCCCTATCACTCATAAGTAATCAGCTTTATCTGAGAATAAGGCCCCCTGCACCTGTGACCAGGGGTGGATTAAATATCATCTGCTTTTTCTGGATCTGAGTTTAAGAGGCAACAAACTTTGACCAGAAAACTTCCCTCAAAACACAAACTGACGCTATAAAAGTGTCTGAAGCTTTATTATACTGAATCACATCTAATATGAAGAAATGAATCATATGTTACTCTTCAAAATACATTTTTTTAAGTAAGTAGTCAGAAAGTTTGCTACAGATAAGTGTATATTCATTTGTGTTTTGGATTCTTTAGCATAATGCTACACTTCCTCTAGTGCAAATACTAGTGATAAAAGGTTAATTTTCCCTTTATGGGAAAAATTGTTTCTTTACCTTATTATTCTTATTTGCAACTCTTCTGGGTTTTAAAAAATGTAACTATTCTCTGTTGACATTAACTTGGTCTTCCTACAAATGTATTAGTAAGAACAAGGGCTTATGTTCATTTATATCCTGGTGACAAACTGAAGCACAGAGTCTGCACCCTAATCAAGAGCTAATCTGTTTGTAAAGATCAGTTACAAAATGTGTAAATTATTAAGAATTTTGAGATGGCAACATGAGAGCATTGAGCCAAGCTCAGGTCAAACATCCGTAAGCTGGCCCTTGTCCTAGTGTTGTGCCCAGGGAATGCGGTAGTCTTTGAACTGCTCTTCCTTTCCAAGGAGAAAAAATGATCTTCAAAAGTAAATGAGAATCTTTGTGAAATGCATATTATATGATGTCCAATTGCCAAATTCTTGTTAGATATATTAAAAGCTTATTCTGTCATTACTTCCTTTGTTGTTTTAAACAATATTCTTAATACAATATTCTTAAAAAAATGAATGGTATTAATTTATATTTTGACAAAGTATGACAACACCCCCAAATATTAAATGTCTACCATTTAAAAGAACTTTGGAAAACCAAGAGTTTATTATTTCTGTAACTAAATCGCTGATCTCTTTGAATTGGTGAGCTCTTATAGACTACTGACTCTTTCATGCAAACCATAAACACTCTAGCTAATACCCTAGATCACCAAGGTGGCCCTTTCTGATTGATAACACTCTGACAGTTATCAGTTTGATCTGTGTTCTCCTTACTCTATACCAGGCTGTTAGTCACACAAAGAGAAGCATATCTAAATAGCAGACTAGTTTGGAATTCTTTCAGTACCATGTTCCCCACCACCCCACTTCATGGGAAACACTTTCTCCCTTCTCTGCCAAGTAGAAAGTATGCCATATCCAGCTTTTCTGACCAGACAGTCTCCTCTTTATGTAGTAACACACTGAGCTCATGGACTTTGGAATTGTTTCATTAATGCTGGCTGAATGTTGTTGGAACTAAAACATGTTAAAGACAGCAATGTAGTGTTGTATTTTCACAATTATTGGCATAAATGAAAGTCTTGGTTCTATAGTTTCTCAATTCTATTTTTTTCTCATCTTTCTTAGGTAATTTCATAGGCAAAGTGAGAAGATACAATCTTTTTCAGATTGTACAGAGGATATACTTGTTTCTTCATAGTAAGCTCTTCATGAGTTGGAGGCTGTGAATTTAAACCCACACATCACTATTCTGGTTTTATAACTAATGATCTCAGAAGAGGTTAGATACCCACTTAGGTAGCATGTATTCTGGATACACTGCATGGGTCGGTTCCATGCCAACACCTGAGTCATGTCCAGGTGGCTTCCTATGCACGTGCATTAAGGCATCCAGATAGGTAGCACAGTACTTAGCCCATGGTTTGTGTGAGTCACTAAATCATGTAAGAATGGGATATAAGTTGGAAATATTAGAGTTCAGTAAATACAAATCACTAGGAAGCTGAATATAACTTTGTCTTTTCAGTTAGTTTAGATAATGATCAGGAAACAAGTAGTATGTGTATACAAGACTAGCCGTATCTACTCTTTCCTTCTGAAGGGGTTAGAATACTTCAGCCTTATGATCTAATACAGAACCAACAGAAACTTATAATTAGTAACCTACACAACAGATTCTATTAAATTATCCATTAACATCTGTGTCATCATTAGAAATTGGAAAATTAAATTAAAATCAGCAACTTTTAATTGGGACTACACATAATCAAGTGTATTTGGATTTGTCTTCAGCAGAGAGGAGCAGCGAGAGGTGTATATAACACAAACTAAACTGGATAGTACAGTTATTAGATTAATATGTAGCAAAGCAGTTTATAATAAATACTAGTTTGAGAAACTGGTGTATGTTCACTTTAAAGGCAGGCAAGAAAAACAGAATCAAAATCTGAAAGTAATACCACATTGTGTCTGGTCCAGAGAGACCACAGTAAACATTTGCTGACTCTGATAGGAGACACGGGGAATTGTGATGTTTTGGTTCACATTTAAGAGTTAATTAGCAAATCATTCCTCTTGCCTGCTTTATATTTCCATACCTACACTAATGTCCCCTTTTCTCTTTAAATCCATCAAATTCTAAATTCAGCAATTCTGCATGTGTATTTTGACTATACCCATTACAGGGGTTGAAATAAATTGAGTTGCTTTTATTATCATTAGATGACAAAGTGATCTGAGAAATTAGCGCTTTAGGAGCTTAGGTGACTAGAAAGAAGGTTTTTGTGACCCTAATCAAAACAGGTCTCTCACTTTTCACATCATTTCTTAAATGATCATAACTTAGTGAACTTCTAAATGTGTAAAAATGTAAGCATGAAACATAGAAGTAAGCATTTGAATGTTAATAAAATCTTTGAATTTAACATTCATTCCTAAATATTTACCAATTTTCACTTGGAGTAAATATCTCAGCTGATTTATTTCACCATCTTTAATCTTTCTTCTAGAAGCTAACAATTTAAATCTTTGGGTATTTAGCACTTTCCAAAGAGTAACTGACATTTATTTAAAGGGGAGAAAGAAAGGGTTAATATCCAAAATATATAAGGAACTCTTACAACTCAGCAGCAACAACAAAAAAGCCAATTTAAAAAATGAATTTAAGACCTGAATAGACATTTTGCTATGAAGACATACAGATGGCTAACAGGTACATGAAAAGGTGCCCAACATCACTGATCAGCAGCAGAATGCAAATCAACCCACAAGGAGATATCACCTCACACCTATTAAGATGGATATTATCAAAAAATTAAAGGTATCTGCATGAATGTGGAAAAAAGGGAACCCTTCCACTGTTGCTGGGAATGTAAGTTAGTATAGCCACCACAGAAAACATAGAGGCTCCTCAGAAAATTTAAAATAAGATCCAGCAATCCTACCTCTGGGTATATACCCGAAAAAATTGAAATCAAGATCTTGAAAGAGTTATCTGTGCTTGCATGTTCATTGCAGCATGATTTAGAATAATAAAGACATGGAAACAACCTAAATGTCCATCAACAGATGAACAGAAAAAGAAAATGTGATATATATACAATGGAATACTATTCAGCCTTTAGAAAGAAGGAGATCCTGTCATTTGGGACAACATGGATGAACCTAAAGGACATTAAGTTAAGTGAAATAGGCCAGACACAGAAAAATAAACTACATGATACCATTTGTATCAGGAATTTAAAATAGTCAAACTTATATAAATAGAGAGTAAATGGTGGTTACCAAGGGCTGAGAGGGAAGGAGGAATTAGGGACGTGCTGGTCAAAGGGTACAAAGTTTCATCTTTCCAAGTCCCAGAGATCTACTGGAGAATCAGTCCTAGAGATCTATTGTACAGTATTGTGTGTATAGTTAATACTACATTGCATTCTTAAAAATTTAAGAGGGTAGATCTTAGATTAAAATGCTCTAATTACAAAAGAAAATGGGGAGGAAGTAAACTTTTAGAAGTGATAGTGAAGTTCACAGCATTGTTTATGGTTACAGTTTCACAGATGTGTACTTACATTCACACTCATCAAGATGTACACATTTAGATAAGTAGTTTTTTGGATGTCAATCATATCTCAATTAAAAACAAGGCAAAAAAACCTTACAAAGACTTAAAAACTAGTACAGAAGTAAATAATGAAGCTACATAAAAGTCCTCCTCTCCAACTGCCAATTAACAGACTCTGGATTAACTAACACTTTCTATTTCCTCTATAAACATCTTAATACTTAGGGCAAACAAAATGAGAGTAGTTAGTAGGTTACTCCTTTGTTTGTCCTTATTCTCTGCTAGCTCCAGTTGAGCTGTGTACCAAATCATATGTTAGTTGCATTTGCTATGGTAATTTTGTAATTTAGTTAAATAATTTATGAATCAAGAAATATGCACACACAAAGTTATTGTTCCTACAAAAATAATCTGAACACTTTGGAAAACAAGCAATAAAAACTGACTGAAAAAGTGTCATTGATTTATGGATGGGAAAAATAACTGTAAAAGATGGAAAAAGTATAGTAATTTAGAGTTTAGAATTCTGATTATAACATTTTCTTTTTTTTTAAGAATGGGAAGGAAAACACATGTTGTGTTATGGGTATGAAAAACACAAGAAAGATGTTGCAGAATCATAGTCAGTGGGCACATACTTTAAGCAAATGTGTGCCCCTGGACCGAAAGAGTGGCAAAAGAACATAAATTTACATGTCTTACAGTTACATTTTCAGCAGTTACTGAATAAAGGTAAAGGAAAATCTAAACATTTTGTTTACTTTATTTCCAATCACTGCTTGGTTCTCTGCTCTTTGAGTTCTATCCCACTGAACTCACTTACAGTAGAGACTGCTGGTTGCACATCTAATAGACATTATTGCTGTTCCTCCTAGAATAACCCTAATTCTATCCAGGGTCGCAAGGTACCCTACTACAATTCCCAGTGTCCCTAGAAATTGGGAGTGGTCATATGATGAGCTTTCACCAATAAGACGTAGGAGGAAACCGCTGAGCTCATCAGAAGAGCTTGACTTCCCTGATGTACGGGTTAAGTCGCCCTCTGTTCTTCCCTTCACCCTGCCTTAAATGGCAGCCTGATGTTTGGAACTGCGGCACCCCTCTTGAGAGCGTGAGGACGAGGGTCATTCCTTAGGAATGCCAAAGCAGAAAGTGGAAAAGAACTCTCTATGACAGCAAGTGAAGTCGCTCTGGTTTACAAATCCCTACCTGCCTCAGATTCCATTTGACAAACACCTCAAACTCCGAGTTTGTGTGTCTCTGCTTCTTGTTTCATTTCTAGCATCATAAAGTGATTCCTACCTGCTGGTGACTCTGGCAGTTGATGTGCTGGGGACATCTGTGGGTTCTTGGTTCGGTCTCTGTGTGACCCAGACATCTTCCTTAATTTTCTGTACCTGTTTCCTCAGCTGCAAAATGGAGTTAATAATAACCATTCTTATTTTGGCATCAAGCAAATGAGATAATCCAGTAAATGCAATTTTTAACTAGGTCACAAGTGATTTCCTAATTTTTAAACCTAGTAGATTCTCAGTACTTACTTGAATTTCAAAATTTTTCTTACTAAGGTATATAATATGTAACTTTTAATTTTTTTTCTATTTTTATTTTTGGTTCTGAGATCCCATTCTGACTGATGTGGAAAAATTAATATAAAGACACATTTCTAAATTCAGTGAAATTCAGTTGATTTCTCCATTACATCATGCTGAAAAAACCAAACTTAGAACTGTTTCTCCTTTATCCATCCGCTCTCCCCAGGGTTGGTATTAACTCTGCGGGCAGTGTTTCTGCTGGTAAGCACTCTCAACAAAAATTTGTAAGGACATCCATTTATCAGCTATGATCTGTATTAGCTCTGTGATGGCCCCTTTTTAGAAGTAACTTATTTCTCTGTTCCTCAATCATCTTCTCCCTTGTCTCATGAAATCAAGTAATTCCTGTCTAGGTGGTCCACTCATTCTTTGCTTCAGAGGGATGTAAATCTTCTTGCATCAGAGAGATCCCTGCAGACAGGTCTGATGTGTTCTGTTTCTCAGCTAATTTTCAAACTCTTTCCCATAGTTATGAGACAGGGACCATGGGCTTAGACAGAATAGGGCAAGGGCCTCTGGAAAAAGAAAGGTAGGATATTTACAGTCAGAGCAATGTATCTACATGCAAGGAAACCCCCTACCAAAACTCTTGTGTTAAGCATTAAGCTCTCAAGTCATTCTTCAGTGAGATCAGTTAATATTCCCCAAATAAAGAAGAGTAGCACATGTTTTTATAATGCTAATCATTTGTAATGCTGTGTAAGATTCACTTTAGCATGCTGAAAGGCCCAGGCCTATGTGCTGTCTTTCCTCCTTCAGATCTGATGAGGTGATTTGCAAACTGGGCAGCTAATTTAGCATGCAGACCCAGCTGTAAACAACATAGTAAAAGGCAGGAAGGATTCCACCTTAAAGATAAGATTGCATTTTAACACCCAGGGAGTTTAACAAGTAAGATTCTTAACTTACTCTTTAGCAAACAGACAATACCTCAGCCCACCTTGGGAGCTGGGCGGGCAGCCTTTTGATATGCTCGCAGACCAAGACTCTGCTGGTATCCCAGAGAGAAATCAAGGCAGGAAATTCCTTATGTTAATTTTTAATATTCAAGGAACACTTAACAAGTCCACACCCCTAAGCTTTTTTTCATGTTCCCAAATATCCTTAACTGCCTATAAAACCCCTAGGCAATGCACCACTATGGGCTCTCTTGTCCCCTCCTGGCATGAGCCAGGAGCTCTGTCTGTCCTCTCACTATATCTCTCAGTAAAAGTCTCCCTGGCTCGCCTACCTTGATTGTTTGCTAAGTTCATTCTTGGACTCCGCAAACAAGAACCACGGCATCAGTTACAGGGCCCTTTCTTGCAAATCTCTGGAGTTCCAGGGGGCCCCAAGGCGCTCAGGGGATATTCGTTCTGTTACTGACACTTCTTGCACCTGTTTTAGTTCTCTTACTTTCATGCTGTGTGAAACTAATGACACTGGTGAAGCTGTCAACTCTGACTTTCCAGATGAACTGGTGAGGCACATGTCAGTGACTCTGGGATATGCCACAGCCATTACTGATTAGCACCCCTGCCTGGTCATCACCTCTGGTGTAGCTGATGTAGCAGTTTGCAGAGTATAGAAACAAATAAAATACTCAAGACTCTTTCTTCTCTAAGGTTCTCTCTAGCTCCTGGAATCTTAATCTGTTAGAGTGGGAATTGCAGTGGAAGCCAGATGAAACATTTCTGTGTGATGAATATCCTTTTCAATCTTTTTATATTTACTTCGATTAAAATCTTTCATCTTTATGGATGTACACGATTTTTTAATAAATATTCTGCATATATGAGAAGTGCATATTCTTTGTTCAAAGGATGACATTCTCCATATTAAATTAAAATTATTGATTGAATTATTATATTCTTCATGACATTACATATTTTATTGTCTACTTGATCTGTTCAATTCTGAAAAAGGTGTATTGAAGTCAATCACTCTACATTTATTTTCATATTTAAAACAATAAATTAAGATTGTTTTATGGTTCATACAAACTGAAGACAAATTATGCTTATTATTACCTCACATGTTTCTCTTTTTCGTGATTACTGCTCTAATGTTTGTAAAAGGGAAATTGTACTAAATGTGGTCCATGTAAAATAATTCAAAATATCTTTGTGTGAAGATATTTGCATTCTGACAAAATGCTTATGTAATTTCCTGACATATTTTAATGAGATTAAGAGCCCTTCTTGAAAACGAATTATTCATTGACATAGTTGACCATCTATGAGGCTGTCTAATGATCCTTAACCAGACATTCTTTTCTTTTCACTCTTGTTTTCCTTTTTTATTTTATCTCACCATGTAAGAAGTATCTTTACCATGTAAGAAATAGTTTAAATGGCATGTTTTCAGTCTCTTTCCTTGCAGCAAGCTTGAAATAAAACTTTGACGTGCTTCTATCTAAAGTTTATGAAGGTTTTTTAACACTTTAAATGATACCATATCTCCTGTTCATATAATCATGCCTCCTTTCTTTTTTTTTTTTTCATTTGCCTGGTAATTATTTGCCCAATTTTTGTTTTCAAGTATTTTTAAAAGAACTTCCTATTAAGTACCTCTCTTGGGTATATCATTTATAGCTGGCACTAGTTTTTTGATATTCTGATCATCTGACTTTAATAACCTATTTAATTTCTTAATATTTAGTGTAATGACTGATATACCTTATGTTATGCTTCCCATTCTAATTATCCAAGACTGGGAAATGTGACAAAGGTATTATTGAGCATCTAGCACTTTCAGTGAAGTCCTAAGCCATGTTCTAGCAGGCCCGACTTGTGACTGATGGCTTATCTAGGGATTTTGTACTTGAACTTAAGTGCAAGACAGGAAGGTACTACCACTGGACTACAGCCCCTTGGGGGATCCTGAGGAACAGTGGGGTGGGGGAAGAGAAATCCTATCAACAGACAAAGCTGTAGGCCTGAGATAAAAATATATATGGATTCATGGGTAATGGAAATGGCTTGGCTACCTGGTCAAGGGCAAGGAAGAAGAACATTTGATGAGATTTGAGCTGGAGGCAAGTGGATGGACCTAAGGACTTGTGAGAACTATGAGCATAAATTGTGAAGCTCTTTGTATCAAATACAACCCATTGTCCACCATGGAAGAAGCACTAAACAATCAAGAAAGTGAATCAGTCAGCTTCTGTCACTGACTGACCAAATGCCAGCACAATGAAACACAGTAATAGCATGACCATGGCAGCAGAGATGGAGGTTATGCATCGGGCTTAACAGCATGGCCTCCCACTTACCAAGACTGATCTAGCTCCTGCTATTTTTGAATGTTCAACCCACTAGCAACAGAGACCAATGGTGAGTCCCTGATATGGCATCGTATCATTTCTAGGTGACTTTTTAGCCACTTGGTGGCAACTTCATATATTGAACTCCATCTATCCTGGAAAGGGAATGAATCATCTTGACAGAAGTCAACACATATTCTGGTTTGTCTTTCCCATGTGCAGGACTTTAGCACAGCATCACTGCCTGAGAGTGGACAGAGGGCTTGATCCACCACACAGGATCTAGCATAATATCCAAGGGATGCACTTCACAGCCAGGGAAGTATGGGCCGTAGAGAAGTTGATGGCCTGATAAAGTGAGAGAACTACCTTTAAGAAAGTTGGATTGAGATATAATTTACAAAACCATTAAATTCACTCATGTTAAGTGTACAATTCAATTAATTTTAGCATATTTACAGATTGTACAATTATGAGCACAATTTAGTTTAGAACACTTATCACCAAAAAGAAACTTCATGCCCACTTATAGCCATTGTCCATTCCCACCCCTAGAAATGCCTTTGGAAGGCACAGCTGATGTATCAGCTTGGAGATGATACCTTGCAGAGATAAGGTGTTAACCTCTTAGATGAAGGATACACCCTGATGAATAACCACCCTATGAATGACCAATGGGTTGAATACACGAATCTGGTAACCAATTGGTGGTACTAGGAGAGGACCCTTTTACCATTATCTCAGTGACCCACTTGGGAAATCTGTGCTTTCTGTCATGGCAACTCAAGACTCTGTGGTTCTAGAGATTTTGATTCCCAGAGGGGGATTGTTTTCACTAGGGAACAAAACGAGGGTTTCGTTAAATTTTTAACAATGGCTGTTACCCAGTGATTTTAGGTGTCTTTTTTCACTGATTGTTAGGAGAAATTGCTGGATAATCAGGAAGATTATGGCTATTGTTACACAACTGATTCAGGGAAGAATATGATTTGGATCCAGGTGATCTACTAGGGTGCCTATTGTTAGTCCCCTATCAAAATTTTACAATAAGTGGACATTTCCAGCAGCCATGACATGAGAAGAGCATGATTTTTAGGAATTCAGACCCCTCAAGCCTGAAAGTTTCAATTATCCCACCAGGTAAGCCCCATAAGTCAGCAGAGGTACTTGCTGAAGGTGTGACTGACCTGGCATTGATAGTACGGGAGAGAAATGATGATTATGAGTCAGCCCTGTAACTAGCTGCAGCCATGGGGATTGTACTTTGTCCCACTATCCTTTCTCTTGTAAGTTTTCCCAGGAAATGCAACCAATTAGAATCTTCAAGGATCTGTATCTAGAGTAAACTTATTATATAAAGCAAGTGAATCCAATAGTGGGTACTGTAGTTCACCACCCAGAGTCTATCTGGGATGAGGCATTCATCTCCCTACCTGCTGTAAGTGCTACCTGCTGATGAATGAGTTGAATCCCTCCCCTGAAGCTGCCCTCAACCAGAGGAACTGCCTTGGCCATGGTTATGCCCCCTCTCGAGGGGCATTCCACATGCAATCAGTGGTCTACGCAGAGGCACAAAGGCCCAGGCCTTTCTATACAGGCACTTACCTCTGAAGTGCCATTTCGCTGCAGAGCTCCCTGTGGGAGAGACCGGGACCTTGAATTATAGGGTAACTGCCCCTTTTGTCTAAACTTCCTTCCTTCATTGCCTGTGAGGTGTTGCTCCCAAGAAAGCACTTGCACTTAGTTCTCTGATTCAGAATATGTTTTCTACAGAACCTGACCCATGTCAAACACTATATCTGTCTTTTTAAATGCCTGTGTATAACTGGGTCTACCCCAAAATCTAAAGTGAGCAATTAATAATTTATTTACTAAATGTAATTATGGTAAGCAGTCAAAAGAGTTAATTCAGCCTCTCTACTCTCCTACTTCTTTGTTTCCCCTAAGATTTCTTTCTTGATTTAGTAAAAAAATTGATTCAATTTTCTGAATTCTAACTTACAAGAGTGCTCTTTCAGACTGGATGTCTTTTTACCTAATAATCTCATGAATTCTATCTTTTTTTATTAGGAGAATTGACAGGCCACTTGGAAGAACATGGAATCATTAATGGATTACAATATTTTATACAATGTTGCAAGTTAAAATCTTTTCCATCAAGGTTAGCTACATAATCAATTATGTGACCATTTGTTTTTATTTGAGAGAGTTATAGCTGGATTTGTTATAAGGGAACAAATCAATTAACTGGATAAGAAGATGTCTGCCTTGCAAGGAATATTAGCATTGTTTTGTAAAAAACTTTCCATTGTTAGCCTTACTATTATTAATCCATTATATCATATGTTTGCAGGTGAAGTCCAGGACTCAAAAGTTACTTTCTCCTTAAATACACTTAAAATTAAAAAATATATATGTATGATCTGGAAGTCTATAAATTAGCAGACCATAACTTTAAAAAAAAAAGCCCATGTACCTCTGTGAAACAAACACATACAGGTGTATGTGCAGACACACAAACATACTCCACATGCTCACATCTACCATAGAATTTCTTATTTAAACATATTAACATCATAACCATGAAAAAATGCTTATTATTATACTTACACAGAACTGTGATTTTGGCACAAGAATAAACTATAAATATAACAGAATAAATGTTACAGATAAGTATTTCTGGGATTTCATAACCAGTATTTCAGGATATAATAACATCAACATTTTTGTTACTCTTCTCAATCCTCACCAGACTATTCTAAACCAGGGATACACAGACCTGTGTGCATCAGATTCATCTCTGGATAGTCTGACTCAGTTGGTCTGGGTTGTGGCCCCCAGATGTTGCTGGTACATCTCTTAGGGTACCAGGGTCATGGAACCACTGGACCAGACTGCTAAAGATAGTGTTAGCATATTTCTGTAGCTGTCTTGACAGCAGAAAGCTTAGGGATTATTAGATCTTTAAAAGTTATATTGGGCCACCTGCACCAGAATTACTTCCTGACTCCCAAGATGCATGTACATGTATGTGGGTAGGTCAGGAATCTAAGTTTTTTTTAAAAACAAGCATCCCAGATGATTCTTATATTCATTAAAGTTTGAGAAACATTATTCTATATCTATACAGTTCTTACTTTCTAAAGAGGGAAAATAAATTACTATAGCACACAGTAGTGCCTGCTACTGTTCCAAAATACTTTCTAGCATTTCATCTTTTAAGCTATATGTCAGTTGCTAAAATTTAGCAAATGTAAAACTGAGACTATTGTAGATTTAAATAAAATAGTTACCTAGTAGACCCCTAGTAGCTAATAATTCACACAGCTTTTTTCAGGAGAAAGAAAAAAAATGTATTTGTATCTCTTACCAGGATACATAACAGGTTTTAAAAAAGAGAAAATGGCTATAGCACATACCTACTGCTTTTCCATAGACAGAGAAAATTACTCTCTATTGATGTCTGAATAGCAATTCACTTCCATAAATTTTTTTTGTGAACCTATAATCCGTTATAGATAACTAGAGCAAAAAATAATGCTTTTTCTCTGCTTTCTTACCAATGATATTTTCATTAAAAATACTTGCTAGTTATTCATAGTCAAAGTAAAATAAAACAATTTAACTTTTATGTAGATAAAGAACGCTTATTTACTGAAGGACTCCTCATAGTATTTATTAAATGTTTCCAAAACGGCCCATATATAGCATTTATTAACAAAATATCCAGTAATCACTTCTAAAGGAATCAGAATTGAATTTCAATTTCATTCTGTTGACCCCACACTTTACAGTTAATAAGGTGCTATCCTATTTCAACGGGGCTTGCAATATAGATTACAAAGCTTTCCTCTGTTTCCTGATTTCTAGGGTGTATAGCAAGCCATTATCTTTACTACTGAAGTTTTCCTTTTTCCTGTATGCTTATACAGTAAAAAAAAAAAAAAGACTGGTGGAGGCTTAGAAAGAAACCTTTTGCAACCACCTCCACTAATGAGAGGTTGATTGAAAATGAACACTATTAGCTAAGTGGACAAATAACTTTTTTCATATGAAACTATTTAGTTTCCTGGATAAAATGTATTTATGCTGAAATGATTTAAATAACTTTGATTTAACAAATCCGTAAAACAAAGCAATTTAAGTTTCAAGCTTATAAAGTTTTTTTTGTAAGATGTACAAAATATGCTGCCCAAAGATAAAATGAGTATTTTATTTTTATCATAATAATTGTCACTTAGGTAAGTAATAACAAACAAGTGTTGCATAAGGGGTGTTTGGATCACAAGTATATATATGTCTGAAAATATCTAAGAATCATATTAACTTGGAACAGGACTTCCTATCTTTAAGGGAATATTTTGCAAGCCACAAACTCATCTTTCTTTAATCTATATTAATAATTGATGACATTCCATTTTATTTAATTCCTCTAATGGAAGGGGATTCCCTTTCTTCCTGTCTTTCTCTCTATATGTGAAGTAATTGTTTACATGCATATGGCTTTTGGGGAAAAGTGGGAGAAAAATTTCATGAATGAAATATGTGGTATGAAGTCTTCAAAGAAACAGGCCATAGCTAAAAATCAGTGAGATTTTATGAGAGGGGAAACTAATTCTAAACTGTATTCAGCAGAGACCAAGAAGTAATAGCTTGAAATTATATTGTTACAAGAATCAATACTCAAGTCTTCCTGTGTGAGACTATGTTTGTCATAGCAGATTAAAGATGGGAAATTTGTGGGCAGAATACATGATGCTCTTCCCTTCTTTTATCGTGGACTCTAAATATGGAGACCAATATGTCATCTAACAGATTGTTTAAGAGATATCGTTTAGTAACGTTTGAGCTATTCTGCATGCTTGTTGGAAACAACACATTTAAACCAAGATTCTAATATACATTTTGCTGCTGTGTGGCTACTTTCTCTCCTTATATTACTTTTATCTAGGTTAATAAAGGATGGAGTAAGAGCCTCAACATCACCCTGGGATTAAGAAATACTTCTTTTCAGAAATAACTATACAAGCCATTTAGGAACAGATTAGCTTTCTACTTTTAATCAGCCAACTTGAGGAACACCTGAGATATTGGCTAGGATTGCCCAATCAGGAAGTTACAACTTTGATGTTTTTAAAGAAGGAAAAAATTAAAGCAGCTTTCCAAGAGTCTCTGTTTAAAAAGGGAGAGAGAGAGAAAGAGTCATATAAGATGCTGCAAGAACAGTGGGTTGGGACTAAAGAATGTAAATTTTAATTCTGCTTCTACTGTAAACTAGCCAAACCACGGTGTAGCTAAAATTGTAACATTTCCAGAATATCTTGCCTGGCTTTAGTGTATTTGCATATCCCAGGGGTGGAGAGTTCATCTCCATATCAATGGGTAATTACCTGGGCAACTGAGAGCTTGTCTGAACCTGAGAGTTTAAGGGGAGGGGCTGGCTTGCTTGCTGGCTTTGCTTCCTTCCGGAGCAAGGGAGAGAGACGGCCCTGGACTGCATTTTGTAAGCAATAAATGGGTTTTGAACTTTATTTCTCCCTTTTTCTGGAGAAAAAAACCTGATTCTGGTTTTTAGAGGTATCTTGACCTGGGATTTCCTCTCCCCAGACTTACAGATGGAAACCTTAAAATGACCTTGGGATTCAGTATCCTTATCAAGAAATAGCAGTCATCTTCAAAGTTTCCTCAGCATTTACAGTCTACTCTTACTGAGCTGCATGTAACTAGGATGTAAGATTTTTTACTTTTGTCTGTGTGTATGGAAAGACATAAAATTAGTTTTTTGAAATTTTTTTGTCAACCTGTAAAAATTCATTTCTGTGTCCTTAATACAGAAGATGACTAAAGCTAATGAAATCTAAGAATAATTGTGAGAGTGATTAAAAAAAAACTAAAATCATATTTAGTTGATTGTAGCCTGAGTTTTTCAAACCAATGGAAATAAAGAAATTAATGTTATATTCATTTTAGATTACTACTAGGGGAATTTAATGTCACATTGGCACCACCTATAGATATTTAAGGTGAAGTACACTCACAGCAATTTCATTTTATGATAATTCATCCTTTCATGTAAGTTCACTATTAATTTCAATTAATTGGCAGAGATACTAAACAGCGAAATCTAAGCCACCACTAGCATTTGTCTAGTTGGGTTATAAACCATTCAGGCAGCCACCATTCCTTTTGCCAATTTATATTCTGGACACATAATATCTATGCTTTTAGACCATTCTTTAGAACTTTTACAACTTCTGTAAAATACTAAAGTTTCATTTTTAATGATGAGTAGCAAATCATTTTAATGTTTAGATCATCTTTTAAAGTTTCTGAGTGATGAGTTCCACCAAGGATATTTTACAGTTTTGAATGGGGAATTGTTTTTTCTTACCACGTTTTCTTGAAATTTTCAGTGCTCAAATGCCACAGTAACCCTATAATCAGAGACATGTATTCTATATGGACATCATGAAGTAGAAAATAAGAAAATAGTATATTCAGAAGAAAGACCCTATTCATGTGTAGAAAAAAGGTATATAGATGAGACTTTGTTTTGTGGGATTAAGTTGCTTAGTAATCTAATTTTTTAGGTACAGTGACTGAATTAATTGGAATATATGAAAAAGACAATGTATTTTTCAAAAAGTTTTAATGAACAGGGGAGGAGCAAGCACTCTAAATTTAGTATCAGAAATTCAAAGAAAGAAGGTGTGGGTTAAACTGCAATATTTCCAGAATCTCTCACCTGGTGTTAGTGCATCTGCATATCAATGGGTGTTTCCAAGGGGTGAAGAATATTAGTCATTACATATCAATAAATAATTACAAGGGCATGTGAAGGTTTATCTGGACCAGAGAGGTTGGGTGGAGCTCTCTTCTGCTGCAGCCTGGTCGAGAGAGAGACTGGAAGACTGCTTGTAAGAAATAAACAGGTTTCTTAGACTTTATTTCTCCCTTTGATTGATTTCAGTTTCACAGGTATTTTGCCCCGTGATTTCCTGGCCATAGTTACAGAGGATATGTCTGGAATCATGTTTCCATTGGAGGAAGCAGGAGAAAGAAAACCATGCATTTTAATAAGGTATTATTGATATACACTTGTATGAAGGTTTCACATGAAAAAACAATGTGGTTACTACATTTACCCATATTATCAAGTCCACACCCATACCCAAATGCAGTCACTGTCCATCAGTGTAGTAAGATGCCACAATTCACTGTTTGCCTTCCCTGTACTACTGTATTCCCCGTGACCCCCCACACCATGTATACTAAACATACATGCCTCAATCCCCATCTCCCACCCTCCGGACCCACCCTCCCACACCCTTCCCCTTTGATAACCACTAGTCCCTTCATGGAGTCTGTGAGTCTGCTGCTATTTTGTTCCTTCAGTTTTGCTTCGTTATACTCCACGAATGAGGGAAATGATTTGGCACCTGTCTTTCTCCACCTGGCTTATTTCACTGAGCATAATATCCTCCAGCTCCATCCATGTTGTTGCAAATGGTAGGATTTGTTTCTTTCTTATGGATGAACAGTATTCCATTGTGTATATGTACCACATCTTCTTTATCCATTCATCTACTGAAGAACACTTAGGCTGCTACCATTTCTTGGCTATTGTAAATAGTGCTGCAATAAACAGGGGTGCACATGTCTTCTTGAAACTGAGAAGTTTTATTCTTTGGGTAAATTCCAAGGAGTGGGAATTCTGGGTCAAATGGTATTTCTATTTTTAGATTTTTGAGGAACCTCCATATTGCTGTCCACAATGGTTGAACTAGCTTACATTCCCACCAGCAGTGTAGGAGGGTTCCCCTTTCTCTGCATCCTTGCCCGCATTTGTTCTTCTTAGTCTTTTGATGTTGGCCATCCTTATTGGTCTGAGGTGATAGCTCATTGTGGTTTTAATTTGCATTTCCCTGATGATTAGTGAATCGGAGCATCTTTTCATGTGTCTGTTTGCCATCTGAGTTTCTTCTTTAGAGAAGTGTCTCTTCATATCCTCTGCCTATTTGTTAATTGGGTTATTTGCTTTTTGGGTGTGGAGGCATGTGAATTCTTTATATATTTTGGATGTTAACCCCTTGTCAGATATGTCATTTACAAATATATTCTCCCATACTATTGGATGCCTTTTTGTTCTGTTGATGGTGTCTTTTGCTGTACAGAAACTTTTTAGTTTGATGTAGTCCCATGTATTCATTTTTTTTCCTTTGTTTCCCTTGCTTGAGGAGATGCATTGAGGAAGAAGTTGCTCATGCTTATATTCAGGAGATGTTTGCCTATGTTGTCTTCTAAGAGTTTTATGGTTTCATGACTTACATTCAGATCTTTGAACCTTTTTGAATTTACTTTTGTGTATGGGGTTAAACAATAATCCAGTTTCATTCTGTTGCATGTAGCTGTCCAGTTTTGCCAACACCAGTTGTTGAAGAGGCTGTCATTTCCCCATTGTATGTCCATGGATTCTTTACCATATATGGTTGGGTTTATATCAGGGCTCTCTTCTCTTCCACTGGTCTGTGGGTCTCTTCTTGTGCCAGTACCAAATTGTCTTGATTACTGTGGCTTTGTAATAGAGCTTGAAGTTGGGGAGCATAATACCCCCAGCTTTATTCTTCCTTCTCAGGATTGCTTTGGCTATTCAGGGTCTTTTATGGTTCCATATGAATTTTAGAATGATTTGCTCTAGTTCATTGAAGAATACTGTTGGCATTTTGATAGGAATTGCATTGAATCTGTAGATTGCTTTAGGCAGGGTGGCCATTTTGACAATATTAATTCTTCCTATTCATGAGTACAGGATGTATTTCCATTTATTGGTATCTTCTTTAATTTCTCTCATGAGTGTCCTGTAGTTTTCAGAGTACAGGTCTTTCACTTCCTTGGTTAGGCTTATTTCTAGTATATTTTATTCTTTTTGATGCAATTGTGAATGGAATTGTTTTCCTGATTTCTCTTTCTGCTAGTTCATCATTAGTGTATAGGAATGCCACAGATTTCTGTGTATTAATTTTGTATCCCACAGCTTTGCTGAATTCAGATATTAGATCTAGTAGTTTTGGAGTGGATTCTTTAGGGTTTTTTATGTAAAATATCAAGTCATCTGCATACAGGGACAGTTTAACTTCTTCCTTGCTGATCTGGATGCCATTTATTTCTTTGTGTTGTCTGACTGCTGTGGCTAGGACCTCCCAAACTATGTTGAATAGACGTGGGGAGAGTGTGCATCCTTGTCTTGTTCCCAATCTTAAAGGAAGAGCTTTCAGCTTCTCACTGGTAGGTATAATGTTGGCTGTGGGTTTGTCATATATGGCCTTTATTATGTTGAGGTATTTGCCCTCTATAACCATTTGTTGAGAGTTTTTATAATGAATGGATGTTGAATTTTGTCAAATGCTTTTTCAGCATCTATGGAGATGATCATGTGGTTTTTGTCCTTTTTGTTGATGAGGTGGATGATGTTGATGGATTTTTTTAATGTTGTACCATCCTTGCATCCCTGGAATAAATCCTACTTGATCATGATGGATGATCTTTTTGACATATTTTTGAATTCAGTTTGCTAATATTTTGTTGAGTATCTTTGCATCTATGGTCATCAGGGATATTGGTCTATAATTTTCTTTTTTTGTGGTGTCTTTGCCTGGTTTTGGTATTAGGGTGATCCTGGTTTCATAGAATGAGTCTGGAAGTATGCCCTCTTCTTCTACTCTTTGGAAAACTTTAAGGAGGACAGGTATTAGGTATTCACTAAATGTTTGATAAAATTCAGCATTGAAGCCATCTGGTCCATGAGTTTTGTTCTTAGGTAGTTTTGTGATTACCAATTCAATTTCATTGCTGGTGATTGATCTGTTCAGATTTTCTGTTTTTTTCTGGGTCAGCCTTGGAAGGTTGTATTTTTCTAGAAACTTGTCCATTTCTTTTAGGTTATCCAGTTTGTTGGCATATAATTTTTCATAGTATTCTCTCATAATTCTTTGTATTTCTGTGGTGTCTGTAGTGATTTTTCCTTTCTCTTTTCTGATTCTGTTTATGTGTGTAGACTTTCTTTTTTTCTTGATAAGTCTGCCAGGGGTTTATCTACTTTGTTTATTTCTCAAAGAACAAGTTCTTGCTTTCATTGATTCTTTCTATTGTTTTATTCTTCTGTATTTTATTTATTTCTGCTCTAATCTTTATTATGTCCCTCCTTCTACTGACTTTGGGCCTCATTTGTTCTTCTTTTTCTAGTTTCATAATTGTGAGTTTAGACTGCTCATATGGGATTGTTGTTCTTTCCTGAGGTAGGCCTGTGCTGCAATATACTTTACTCGTAGCACCTCCTTCACTGTGTCCCACAGGTTTTGCAGTGTTGAATTATTGTTGTCATTTGTCTCTATATATTGGTTGATCTCTGCTTTTATTTGGTCATTGATCCATTGGTTATTTAGGAGCATGATATCATCTGAGAAAGTGGTTGGTACAAGTTCAATCTTTCTGAATTTACTGTGGCTCTTTTTGTGGCCTAGTATATGATCTATTCTTGAAAATGTTCCATGTGCATTTGAGAAGAATGTGTATTCTGCTGCTTGTGAGTGTGGAGTTCTGTAGATGTCTGTTAGTTCCATCTGTTCTAATGTGTTGTTCAGTGCCTCTGTCTCCTTACTTATATTCTGTCTGGTTTATCTTTCCTTCAGAGTGAGTGGAGTGTTGAAGTCTCCTAGAATGAATGTATTGCATTCTATTTCACCTTTTAATTCTGTTAGTATTTTGTTTCACATATGTAGGTGCTCCTGTGTTGGGTGCATAGATATTTATAATGGTTATATCTTCTTGTTTTATTGACCCTGTAATCATTATGCAATGTCCTTCTTTGTCTCTTGTGACTTTCTTTGTTTTGAAGCCTATTTTGTCTGATACAAGTACTGCAACTCCTGCTTTTTACTCCCTGTTAGTTGCCAAAATATCTTTTTCCATCCCTTCACTTTTAGTCTGTGTCTTTGGGTTTAAAGTGAGTCTTTTGTAGGCAGCATATAGATGGGTCTTGCTTTTTAATCCATTCAGTGACTCTATGTCTTCTGATTGGTGCAGTCAGTCCATTTACATTTAGGATGATTATCGATAGGTATGTACTTACTGCCATTGCAGGCTTTGGATTTGTGGTTACTAAAGGTTCAAGGGTAACTTTCTTACTATCTAAGAGTCTAACTTAACTCACTTAATATGTTATTACAAACACAATCTAAGGTTCTTTTTTTTCTCCTTTTTCTTCCTCCTCCGTTCTTTATGTATTAGGTACCATATTTTGTGCTCTTTGTCTGTCTCTTGATTAACTTTGGGGATAGTTGATTTACTTTTACATTTGCCTAGTAATGAACTGTTCTACTTTCTTTACTGTGGTTTTATTACCTCTGGTGACAGCCATTAAACCTTAGGAAACTCTTCCATGTATAGCAGTCCCTCCAAAATACACTGTAGAGATCATTTGTAGGAGGTAAAGTCTCTCAGCTTTTGCTTATCTGAAAATTGTTTAATACCCCCTTCAAATTTAAATGATATTCTTGCTGGATAAAGTATTCTTGGTTGGAGGCCCTTCTGCTTCATTGTATTAAATACATCATGCCACTCCCTTCTGGCCTGTAAGGTTTCTGCTGAGAAGTCTGATGATAGCCTGATGGGCTTTCATTTGTATGTGACTTTATTTCTCTTTCTGGCTGCTTTTAATAGTCTGTCCTTATCCTTGATCTTTGCCATTTTAATTACTATATGTCTTGGTGTTGTCTTCCTTGGGTCCCTTGTGTTGGTAAATCTGTGCACCTCCAGGGCCTGAGAGACTATCTGCTTCCCCAGATTGGGAAAGTTTTCAGCAATTACCTGCTCAAAGACACTTTCTATCTCTTTTTCTCTCTCTCCTTCTTCTAGTACCCCTATAATGCGAATATTATTCTGTTTTGATTGGTCACACAATACTCTCACTCAATATTCTTTCATTCTTTGAGATCCTTTTTTCTCTCTGTGCCTCAGCTTCTTTGGATTCCTCTTCTCTACTTCCTATTTCATTTATCGTCTCCTCCACCATAGCTAATCTGCTTTTAATACCCTCCATTGTGCTCTTCAATACTTGGATCTCTGACCAGAATACATTCCTGAGTTCTTGAATATTTTTCTGTACCTCCATGAGCATGTTAATTATTTTTATTTTGAACTCCCTTTCAGGAAGATTCATGAAGTCAATTTCATTTGAATATTTCTCAGGTGGTGTATTCATAATTTTACTTTGAACCAGGTTTCTTTGGTGTTTCATATTTGTATGTGGCGCCCTCTAGTGCCCAGAAGCTCTGTTCTATGGAGCTTCTCAGCCCTTGAAGCAATGTTGGGGGTCATAGGGGAGCAGTATTTGTGCCTGGGGGGAGGGAAGAGCTGTTTCCTGCTTCCTGGCTGCTATGCCTGCCTCCACTGCCAGAAGCAGTGGGCTGAGCACACAGGTATATGCCTCTATGCTTTGCTTTTGTATTTGCTATAGACGGGGCTTTCCTCTGGCTGACCTAATGCCAGGGTAGGGTTTACCATTTTGCGAGCCAGGTGAGGCTGGCTGGGAGAAAGGTGCAGTAGGCTGCATATCACAGAGGGGGTCCTTGAAGCTGTGTAGCCAGCCAGGGAACTGGAGTGCCTGAAGATTGAGAAAGTTCCCAACCTGCTGGGCAGAGTGCACCTGGACAATTTTGTCTACGTGTCCTTTCTCCTGAGCAGTAAGCTCTGTGCAATCCTTGCCCCTTTAGCAGCCCTCTTGCTAAGGGCTTCTTTGTTAGGAAGTCTCTCAGACTGCCCGCCTTTCTTTTGTCCCAGAGCAGCTGGATATGGATCCCTGCTTTCCACAAGTGGCTGGAATCTCAGTCTCCCCAGGAATTCTGCCTGTCTTAGCTTTCCAACCCCCTAATCATGAGAGTACCATGAAAGCACCATGAAATGTCAGTTTGTGCTCTCAGAGAAGATCTCTAGAGTTAGGTATTCAGTAGTCCAAGGCCTGCAGTCCTTCCCTGCTCTGTTTCTCTTCCTCCTTTTGGTGAGCCGTGGGTCCTACTGGGCCATGGCTTTGGTATGTTAACCTGTTCCATGAGGTTTATTCTTTTCTCCAGGTGTATGCAATTTGGTGCAACCCTCTTTCTTGTTGCCCTTTCAGGATTAGTCGTATTAATTATATTTTCATATTATATGTAATGTTAGGAGGAAGCCTCTGTCTCATCTCTCATGCCACCATCTTTAATCCTCTGACCACCCCTGCATTTTAAATGCACTTTCTGGGATTGTTTGCTGACCCTGCTCCTTGATAAACAAATATAGTCAATGGAATAATAACAATATGGTGAAAACTGAACCTGAGAAATCAATGAATGACTTCCATAAACAGAAGCAAATTCTCTGAGCTCACTCTTCTAGCTGTTTTATTTATTGGCTCTTTCTTTCATTGCTTTACCTGTTCTGAACAGTTACTTCAGAAGGAAAGCAATGAAGAACACACAGGGCCTGTAGATGAGTATTTGTTTCTCTGACAGTGTTTAAGTTTATGTTAGCTAGTGAAACTTCAAAGGTTTTAGGTTTTATTTCCCCTAAAGCAGCATTTCAGTATTCATCAGCTGAGAAGCTCATGTCTCTGTGAAAGACTTAAATAGCTTCAGATACTTCCAAATTAAAATGAGAAAATATAAAAAGGAGTCCACTGATTTCTGTGGTAATCATGTCACATTAGACAAACTGAGCCATCAGAAAAAGACTGGCCACCAAGGGATTCTAATTACATTTTTGTGTTTAAAGTTGTTTCCATCTTTTTCTTGTTTCCACTCTCACCGGAAGTAAATTGCATTAATTCATTTTTGGTAAACACTCTGTACTAGATGTATAAATAGGTGTATTTTTAGACTAAATACATACAAATATGCAGGTGTATTTCATTCATTTCTATTTACTTTCACTTTCCAAATATGAGCTTATTTTGTTATGCTTTGCTTATCTTTCCTCAAGTCACATGTTCACTGTAATTGTAGTTAAAATCTAAAATGAAGTCTTACTGATATTTCATTCATAAATAAAAGTAATTTACAAGGATGTCATCAATAGTTTTGCCTATATAATGATGATTCTTAAATATAGGAGGTGCTTGAAAGTGTGTATTTCTTTAAATACTATAAATATTCTCTGACTCTATATATAAACTATTTATTTATTAGGTGGACTCACTTAAAAATTTGCAACCAACTTTAAAACTTTAAAATGATGTATCTTGGAAAAACTACTTGTAGGTTTGGTCATGGGAAACTTCAACTTTGTACTGTTGAAATTATTACATATTCTGATATTCAGTATACTTAATACATAAGACTTTCCTAATCTTCTGTTCTTACTAATCTATTTCTTTATATGGGATCAATGATGTAATATTCCACTTCTTCTGAATGCTTCTGGAAGAAAAGTTAATGTGTTGTCCTTTAAATGCAGTCTTACTACTTCTCAATGAGAGGAGAGATTCTTCAGCATTCTCCTAGAAGCATGATTTCATTAGGGTAGGGAATGCCCAAGTAGGTTTTCATGAGGGATGAGGAAGACAAGTTTGACAGCCCTTGCATTTGAAAAGCTCTAGATCAATGCTTTTCAGGACTGGATCAATGGTATCTATCCCCCTGGAGGAATGTTAAGCACATCAGAATGAAGAGATCTCTTTCTTTTGTCTGCTCTGATCTCTGTCACCACACCTCTTTATCTGCAATTTTTTTTTCTTTCTATATACTCCTTTACTGCCTAATACTATATTTTTTATGGAGTATATGGAATTTTTTTGCAAATGGGCACCAAGCATAGACCAATGGTAATGTCAAAATAAACTCCTGGAATGGTATTCTTATTAGTTTCCCCCTACTTAGCTCTTCTTTCATATGCATTGTACCAGGAAAAATAAGTCAGATTATTTAATAAGTAAACATGTTATTGAGTCATACAGTAGAGAATTAGATTCTAAACACTTTTTTTATATGATAAAACTAAATTTAAAACATTATCATTAAAATAAATTTGCTTATAACCTTGCCATAGTAATATTTAAAAAATCTCTCCAAATATTCATATATGCCTCTGAATTGGCATTATTTTAAATATCTTTTATATGCCATCTTGTTAGTCGTTTTTTCTGAATAACATTCAGAATTAAGAGCTTCTGAATAATTTTTTTTAAATACAAAAAAGATGGTATTCACTGAGAACATATTGCATTCTAGGTGCTAACTTATTTCATGTATTTTCTTATTTGTATAAAATAAGTGCGAAGTGGTTATATGCCAATTAGTGAGGATTGGAACAATTAAGTAATGCACTGCACATCACACAGGTAGCAAGTGATGGATCAAGGATTTACAACCAGATGGTGTGAGCTTAGAACTTACACCTTTATGCTATACTGCTTCTCACAACTGAAAAATGTATGCTAAAGAAATAAGGACTAGATAATGTAAAAGGCTGAAGTTACATAAAACTTATATTAGGGATTTAAATCAATAAATTCTTAATTCCTTTCCTGGGTTGGGTGGAGCTGTGAACCCTGTGGTTCTCCCTCCTCTCTACCTTAAAATAGCTGTGCGGATGTGACTTAGTATTATGGAATTTTAGAAGAATATCCTTGTCCCTGGGCTTCAGAATGCACCAGAAAGGGAATAAACCAGACTTGTTAGAGGCTCTAACAAAGTCTCACTCACTCCATTTTGAAACAAGCTAAGAAATTAAGCCTTTCTTCCAAGTTGCCCTCTAATTAGACTTTTTTCTGAGTTTCAAGAATTTTGCCTGGACCCTCCTGGAAACCACAGATAGGGACATTCCATTCTCAAGGCACTTGTGAAGCACACAGCCTCTTTGACACAAGCAGCTTGGCCCTCCAGCCATTGATTAACTGCTAGCTCTCTCCTGTCTCCTTGAAGTTCCTCTTTAAAATGTTTTCACTCTGAAGGCACTTTGGAGATGGTCTTGGAATGGCTAGTCTACCATCTTCCTGGGCTGCTGACTTCCTGAATAAAGTAATCTTTTCACCAACACTTGTCTCTTGAGTTTTGGCCTTTCTAACAGGGAGCAGCTGAACTTGGGTTCAGAACCGGCTATGGACCTGTTACAGATTTACTCTACATAAGACTGGGATCAGGGACAGAAACAGGGAATATTTGTGAGTCAGTCTCCATAACAAGGATCAAAACATGTTTAAGTTCATCACGCTAAGTAAATCTACCGCATGGCTGGTCAAATTTCCAAAAGAACTAGTAACAACTATGGGTGTTAGGTATGAATATAGGAAGGGATTTTTTAAAAAATACCAAAAACCACCTATAAAAGAAATGGAAATATATTCAAAAGACATTTTTGGAGGATATTTTTGACCTTAATAAAATGACAAATTTTATTTTTGAAAGGAATTATGTTCCAATTCAAAATGTTTTTCTTTCTCTCCAGAAAATGCCACCTCAGAATATTCATATTTCTGGTATGTGCTCAGAAATTCCTGTGTCACATCCTTGAGTGTACTGGTGTATCTTGAGGAAGATACAAGATTTTAGAAGTTATAATAACCTGATGTGCTATGGAGAATGCTGTCTACAAAATACTATTGCTTAAATGCCACGTAGAAGTTAAGAGAACCAAAAAGGAATTTAGGGACTAATCCTGATATTCTAAAGGCAACAATTAGAGTTACAATATAGAGTTATAAATATCAGATTCAGGGAGGTCGTAACTCTGGGGGAAAATCCAGGGGCAAAATACCTCTAAAACCAAAATCAGTCAAAGGGAGAAATAAAGTTAAGAAACCTTTTTATTTCTTACAAGCAGTGGTCCCATCTCTCTCTTGACCCAACTGCAGCAGAAGAGAGTTCCTCTCTGGTCCAAATAAACCCTCCAATGCCTTTGTAATTACCTACTGATATGTAGATGAACCACTGCTCTCCACCCCTTGAAACACCTATTGATATGCAGATGCTTAGAGCCAGGCCAGAGATCCTGGAAATACTGCAGTTTTACCCACAGAGTGTTAGAGAATTGAATGGGGACATTTAAAGATAAAATGAGAAAAACATTTGCTTGGAGAGAAAAAGGAAATAGTGGAAAGATTATATTAGCTTTGTCCTTAATTGTGAAAAACAAGATTTCCTCTTCCAAATTTTTAAATTGACAGGAAGTTTAATTTACATTAAATGGCAATAAATACATCAGGCTAGAGCTATTTGATAAAACAGGTAAATAAAATACTAGGCCTTATCTCCAGGCATTAAACATAGAATTTAACTTTATTAAGAAAGCATTCTGTAACTGTATTAAGAAAGCACCAGCATTTTCATCAACTTGACTGAAATTGTAGTCTGCCTACCCAAACATTACCCTACTATTATGGGTGTTTGAGATGGTGGGAAGACCCTTAAACAGTTACTTTACTAATGACCAGCCACAGTCTGAAATAAGAATGTATGCATTATTTATTGTGCAGTTTCCATGAAGTGCAACTGTATGCAATAAAAGCCCTCCCATGTGTTTGGGCCCTGTAGAGAGGGGCTAATCAAAAGTTATTTAAAACCAGGAGTACCTTATATGTGTTTAACTTAAAACATATGAATGTGCATTCATTTGTCAACTTTTAAAGACAGAATGAAGCTTTTGTTTTCCCTCATCTTTCTTGAATAAGCTATACATATAATACTGCTTTAAAAATTTTCCAGTTTCAGTGTCTCAATATCTTTAATATGTAGAAAAATTTACAGACTCCTGAGAAGCTGAGTGCTGAATCATACCATATTTTATGATTTCCCTATCCCCCGTCATTTTTTATGGTTGTTTCACTGTCACCTAATTCAATGGCTTTTTTGTGTGTGTGTGTGTCCTAGTCTTTACAGAGCCTTTCCAAACTATTTAACTTAATTTGTATACAACAATAACTTTCTTTTCACAGTCATATTTTTCAATTAGTGCAGAATTTAATTAAATTATATAATTACAAAGATGATTCCACATAGGATACAGATTTAAGCTAAAATAACATTGGCTGAAAGAAGAAAGAAGTTTTCTTTCTCTCCAACTGAAATACCTGGTTAGTTATGTTAAGGCTGAGAGGGTGGCACAACAATCATTAAGGGACAACTAGTTAAGCCTCATTCTAACTAGTTGTTCTAGTGGTCCAACTGGTGGTAAAAGATGACTGCTCCCATTCCAGCCCTTTCATTCACATTCCAGCCAGTAGCAGAAGGGGAAGGAGGAAAGGAAGCGTATGCTCCTCCATCTTAATAGCATGACCCATCATTTGCACACATCATGACAGCAGACTCACATGTCACACAGTCAGACCTGGCTGGAAAGTAGCCTATGAAATGTAGTTTATTCACTAAAAATTCTACGGCTATAGAAGAATGAGAGATGGGGAGAGAACAAATACTGAGGAGACATAAAGCAGCCTCTGAAATATTCAGATGTACTGGCCAGTGATTCTTTTGAAACCAAGCAAATGCTTTAGTAGGTTTTATTCTCCCCTCTGGTCATGCCTCTCCATGTGGGATGAGCAGCCCACAGAGCCAGGAGAACTTGCCTAACTAGAATCATGCCCTCCTTCTAGACCTGGTTACCCAGGACCTCAGAATTCCCTGTGGGAACAGCCCTCAGCCTGCTCCCAGTGCCTTCAAAGGTCCTTGGGAGGGTGAATTACATGCACAATAACAGTGTGAAAGCAGCTTGGGTGAAGAGGCTGGACCCTCACACGTGTATGATGCCTCACAGAGCCAGCGGTGGGAAGAGAATGGAAGACATTATGAGCTATTCTGCCCATCACCGGAAAACCCCAATGCAGAACTCAGAGGAGGGAGAAAAATCTAAAACTGAATTTAGCCTTTCAGCTCATTATGTAGTATATTGCTGAAGTAGGAAGATGGTACCAATTATCTACGGCTATATAACAAACCATGCCAAGATTTTGTGGTTTAAAACAACAAAAACAATAGTCATTTTATGGTTCCAGTGTAGACTGGGGCTGGAGGACCTATGATGGCTTCCTCCAGTGTTTGGAGCCTTAGTGCTGGCTGCCAGCTGGGACACCCTTTTTCTTTGCCACACGACTTCTCTTTCCACGTGTTTTCTTATTAAAGAGTCTATCAGGAGCTTCCTTACATGGCAGCCGACTTCCAAGAAGGTGACAGTAGAATGCTGCAAGGTCTCCTAAGGCCTAGATCAGGAACCATACTTCCTCCACATTCTAGTGCCCAAAGCAAGCCACAGGACCTGCCTAGATGAAAGGGAGGGCAAATAGTTCCAACCACTGAGTCACAAGAGTGGCAAAGACATACTGCAGAAAGGCACAGAGGATGGGAGGGATTGTCCTGGCCAAAATTTTTTTTTTTATCTTGGTATGATGCCTTAATTTGTATTCTGGCCTCATTTTCTGCAAAAATTATGCTTGTACCTGTCTTTGTCCATCTAATTATCCACTTATTTTTGCACATAAAATCCTTCTTTCCACACATAAAACATTTGCATCCCTAATGGGAACATCCACAAAGTCCCATCTAGTCCCTGATTTCAAGTGCAAGGTCTCTGGATGCTCAATCACTTCCCCTGGGTCTGAAGGGCTCATTGTGGCCTGGTGACCTATAAACTAAAAGGCAAGTTATATTTCTTCCCTCACATGAATTATATAATGGTGAAGTAGGAACAGTATAATCACAGTAGAAACTTCCATTCAGAAAAAAGAAAAGTGGAAAATTCACAGCAGTTGTGTAGGCAAACTGCCAGGGTTATAGAGTAAGTTTCTTGGTCAGCCCAGCTGGCAAGTCCAGGTTTTGTTCCCTAGAGAATAACCCTGTCCAGGGTCCTCCATGAATCTTAGCCTTTTGCCTTATCAATTATTTTTCAGGAAGTGGCCAATGGATCTTCTTGTGTGTGTCACACTACTCTTACAGTCTCCTTATTTATGGTACACAGGAATTGGGGCTTCAGATGTTGCTTTAAGATTTAAAAAATCTTGGGAGTTTTATTGCTAAAGAGATTGCAGGGTCGGTGTACCCTTATTTAATTTGCCAAAAACACTAGTCTGCTCTGGTATTTGCTTCTGGTCATTTCCATGTAGGAGTAACCACAGCCTGGAAAGCCTGGACTTGACTTACTGGCTTCTATACTTTCATCTCTCCTACTTCAATTTAACAGTGGTAAATTTGCGAGTTTTTACAATAAGAGTCTCAGGTTTGGTGGTAATAATCTGAATCTGATTTTAGCTGCTGGAGTTTTAGCATGCTTTGGTCATCAGTCAGCATGCTTTACAGAAGAAATGAGAGTATAGGTTAATCTCATCAGTTGCTTGAAAAGTTGGTTTAAGAAGGTTGGTTAAGAAATTTTCTATTGTAGAGTGAACTGAAAATAATGTAAGTGGGCTTCAGATATTAACTTCCAATTCTTCCTCATCATTATTTGTTGAAACCATTATCCCAGAGTGGCTGAGACAATTATTTCTGCCATGACTGGCTCCTGATATGTTTTTTTCTTTCTCAAGCTACCAGTGTTCTTATTTTTGTCTCATTTCACTCTGTATGTAGTGAATCAAAGTTCAGAGCTTAAAGGTAGAGTTATAAACAATTACATTAAAGATAAATGTTTTTTTCTTCCAATGCCATACCATAAATGCTTTAAAATGGTTGACCTTTTCTTGTGTTGCATTTTTGTTCTGTGTCTGTGTTCTTATTGTTTAACTTCTGTTTTGCATTCAAGGCACTTCCACTTACATGGTTTTCCACATCAGTGCTGCCCAATAGATATATAGTGTAAGCCACATATATAGTTAATGTCCCACTCCTCCTCCTGCAAAATGTGAGAATAGGTGAAATTAACTTTAATAATATATTTTATTTAACTCATCATGAAAGTTATTAATTCAACGTGTAATCAATACAAAATTATTGAGATATTTCACTTTTTGCATACTAAAACTTCAAGCTTTGGAGTGTATCTTATACTTAGAACACATGCAAATTTGGATTAGCCATATTTTAAGTGCTCAATAGAGTACAGCTCTTGAACTTTCCAATAACCTGGGATGTAAGTAGGACATAATTGTTTTCATTTACCATATAAATGCCTTGTCTGGGGATTGTAAGGGATATCAGTAGTCTCTCCTCAAGAAACTACTTTCAGTGAATAAAATAAGGGATATACACTGCAATTATAATATTGTTTCTCAAATAATTCAGCCCTAGAAAACACAAATTTGAGTCATATCATGAAGATATCCTCTTCTATGTTCTTTTTTTCTCTAAACAAGGGGCAAATGTAGGGCTTATTTATTTTTTATTTTTTTTAGAAAAATACATTCAGGAGAAAGTCCACTTGGGTCTTATAATTATCATCTTCCATCTTTTTCAGAGAAAGAGATTTGATAAGCCTGAGAGGAGCCATTCATGTCTTTGATGTTAAATTATCTTGGGAAAAAAACAAATGTTAGATGACTTTTGAAAAAAAAATACTTCTCCTCTACGATGAACTACAGTTGTTAAATGTCACTATTTTTGTAATCCCCCCAAGTAAAACACTTAAGTCTCTGGGGATATACCCAGGAAGTCAACACTCTAAGATCTCTCTTCACAAAGTATTTATTTGATCATTTCGATTGGGGTTAACAAAATGCCTCCTGGGATTTATCAAGGTCTCCACTTCATAGGGCCATCTTTTATTCTAATATTTAAATAAAATATCTTCAAACCCTTTTCTATAAAATAATACTCCTTAGCTTCTATATACTTTCTGCTTCTTTGAGAGTCAAAAATATTTGGAGGAAATGTGGGTCTAAAATTTGCTTCTCCGCTATCATCTCCAGGACCTGAATCATGACCCCTTGCCCAGCCTCAGACTTCCATTACTCTGTGGTCAGTTCCCACCTACAGCTTTGGAAATTTGCTTCCCTTATTCCAATCCCCAAAGTACTACCAACATTAAAAGACTGAGACTCTATGTAAAACAGATTTCTGTTTTTGTCTTGGGGAAAAAAGAAGATCATTTCCATGTAGTCAGAAAACAATTTTACTACTGAATGTGCTCTCTCAGATCATGTCCCTGAGAATCCTATCTGCCTAGACCAGTATTGTCCGACAAAACATTTTTAACTGTCCAGACCAGTAGTCACTAGCCATATGCGGCTCTTGAGCACTTGAAATGTGGCTAGTATGACTGAAGTACTGTCTTTTTAATGTTATTTAATTTAAATTTAAATAGTCACATGTGGTTTGTGGCTACCATGTTGGACAGTACAGTTCTAGAAGCTTGATTCTCTTTCTTTTTCCAAGTTTTCACTCCTATTTGCCAAGCATTAGTAGATAATTATAAAATTCCTGTTACTTTGTTTCACAGACAAATATATTTCACCTAATTTTTTCTCTTAAATCTATTTAGATTATACTGGGAGCCTTACTATGTACAATAAAAAAATGTCTAATGTAGCCCATCAAAGCATTTTTCTAGAACCAAAGAACCATTTACTCTGGTAAATGTCTACACCCAGGAAGAACTAGGTAATTGTAAATTATTTATTTTGTTTTCAAAATTAATATTTTCTTCAGCAAAATCTATGGTACCTGAAAAGGAAGTTTTCTCATAAACTCTTTCCATAGATAGTGTTCTGGAAGAGATAAAAACGTATTATCTAGTATCCTATAGAAACTTCACAGAACCCTCAGTCTCTCTGACTTGCAGTCCAAGCATGAGAAATTATTACAGGCATACTTCTCCAAAATCAGAAGAAATCTCTCAAAATGTCTGTGTAATTTAACTGGAGAATGAAAACGAGTTGCTGTGTTTCAAGCACGGGGGAATGGACGTGACCAGAACGTCAGCATGCTTCTCTATCCTGAGGCTTTAGCTTCTGATCCGTGTGTTGAGAGTCAGGGCCCATTCCCCAGTTTTTGTCCCTTTGAGAATGGTGGACTCCTCCTATTAAATAACCTCATTTTCCCATTTCTGCTCTAGAGGGTAGTGAGCTGAACCTTCTACCAACTTCCTATTTTAGGATCATATTCTACCTATGCTTGACATGAAGCTCTTCCTCGTTAAGGATCTGCCTGTTTCGCACACCCCAACATAAAAGGGGAGAGAGTCCCATAGTAACTTAAGCCTCCATGCTCACAGGATCTAGAAAGTTTCCCTCCTCTGTAAATTCTCCTTCCTCCATTTCCTGCCACTTCACTTGTTGCTAGAAACTTCTCAGATAAGCTTTGGTTTCCACATCATAAAAGTTGGCTTCTTAGTGTGTTTAGTGCTTGCTAAGCACCCATTCTTCTCACCATCATAGAAGTAACATAGTAAGATATCTCCATTTCCTAAGTCTCAGCCTGGGAATCACCACCACCCTGAGCTTTGTGATGCCTCTGTGATGGCTGGTGGCCACCTCGGTCAGTGACGGGACAACGATCCAAATTTTTTTGTCTCTGGTGGTATTGATCTCTACAGTTTTATGCTTTTCCTATGATTTGCAGGTTTTTAACAAATCAGGTCAAATACATCCCATTTATGCTCATCTGCCTCCAAGTGTAGCAGAGTAGTGGTGTTTACTATCATAGGCCCATAGTCCTCTAGCTAGAAGGGAAAACACCACCTTCTCTTATTCCCTGAAGTCTTGAATAATGGACTCTTGAGACTGAATTTTTGCTAACAATTCCTGTGGCTCATGTCTGAGCTGGTGCTTCCAGTGCTAGCCTTGTCACAATGCAGGGTTCTCTGTTGGTTTCCAATGTCACTTATCTTTCTTCTATCTGATGAATTATCCTTATTAATGAGAGAAATATGCTATTTACTTTGAGATATTATAGTAAAATTTAACTTTAATAGATCCAGTACCTTTTTCTTTCATTTAAACCTGGTTTACCCTGGTTTAGTAAGTACTTCTCTTTGAAACTGCTTTCCTACCTTCATCTAATTAATGAATTTATTTATGCTATGATTACTTACTGATCACATAGTATGTGAAGGTACAGTTTGAGATGCTGGGTATACAGCAGTGAGCAAAACTCACACAAATCTCCACTTATGGAGTTTACATTTTAGTTGATGCAAACAGAAAATGAGGAGAGTTTATAAATTCTACAAAGAACCTTTCCTTTCTGAAAAGGAAAGCATGAGAGTGTATTGAGGAGTATTAGTGGGGGTAGTTACTATTTTTTAGGGCAGATGGACAGGGAAGAACTCACTATTAAGTTAACATTTGACCAGAGACTTAAAGGAGGTGATGTAGAGATCTTGGGAAGATGGTCATTGTAGCTGGAGTAAAGCTAGGAAGAAAAAAAGGGACAGTCACAGAGCTGAGGTGCTGAAGTCAGAGAGAGTGGAGCATTTGCCTACAGAGCATCTTGCAGATGTATGCATCTTGGGTTTTCCTCTGAATGAGATGAGATACCATTGGTGGGTTTGGAGCAGAAGAATGATCCATGCTAATGAAGTCTTTTTTCCTTCCTTCTCTGTGATGAATATTTTACAGTTAAATGTCAGGGTAGTGGCTATTCTACAAATTTGTTAAGACCTGCTCCATGCTGTACACATAAACGGGTAGACACAGAAACAGCCATATCACCAAGGATAGGCCATTCAAATTTCCTAACTTTCCTCTATCTATGAATAATCCAAAAGAGTTGAGTTTGGAATGTATTTTCCAGTATTTCAGATGAGTCACAAATTTCTAGGCAAGGAAATCATAAGATGGTGGAATAGTTACTCAAGGAAGGTCTTACAAATTCATATAAATAAAGGCAGAAGAGAATCAGAGTCACTTGGATCCTGACATGCCAGGAAATGTCCTTAGGTGCATATAATCTAAACCATACTTATACTATGATAGCCTTGGGGTAAAAACCCCAAATCTGTAAGAATAACCACTGTGCTTTCAAATACAAATGTATTAATACTGTTTAATTAACTAAGACAAATTCAGCTGAAATTTGGCCAGACAGCCTGTTGACATTACCACATCCCACTGCAACCTCTACACATCTGTGGGTCATCATTATGATTGCCCTTTTCCAGGAATATTAAGCAATTTTTCAGAGGACAGACATCTGGAAATAAACCTATGCTAACTTAAGCATGGCCTTTTAGTTCTTTAAACTATACTACCTCCCCCAGAAATTATGATTCCGGTCCAATTCCTGTACCCTTTGGAGGAAAACAATATTGACAACAGGAACTCCAAGTTTCAAATGAAACACTAAATTCATTGTGAATTTGTAGTGAAAAAGGATTACCTTCTTAAGACACCTTAGTCTTGAATTCTTTTAAAAATGAAGTTTTAATATATACAATATGTGTTTATTGAATTAAGTCCATCATAATCTTAGCACCCAAAGCCAGCCATCATTGATGTTTAGGTATATTTCCTTTTTATTCAATCTTTTTGACTTCACTTTTCTTTTAGACAATGTTGAAAACATTACATTTATAATTTATATTTGCATATAATTTTTTATCTTGCCACTTGACTTAATAGATATCAAAGCATTTCTCTTATTTTATAAACTCATGAAAATATAATGTTAGTGCAACATGTCTAAAACCTTGTATGATCATGAACTTCCCTGGGTAGAATTTCACTAGCTCCCCACCACCTTCAGAATAAGGTCTCAAACTTCTTAGTGGACCATATTAGTCTTTTCATGATTTCCCCTTCCTGATTCCCTAGGTTTTGCATTTTTCCCTACTTTCTCAAGCATACCTTAACCTCTAGGAATTTGGGAATATTTGCTGTTTTTGAGCCAATCACACTTTCTCATTTTTGGCATAATTTCACTCTCGGCCTTCAGTGGCTTTACTACTATTATCACCTAGTAAAAAAATCCTACTTGTCTTTAAGAGGTTTAGGATTAGCTTTTCTGGCAGCTGTTCTTGACCTCCCCCTGACCCCCAACACAAAGCACACATTGCTGACT
This sequence comes from Manis pentadactyla, assembly GCF_030020395.1. Lineage (NCBI taxonomy): Eukaryota > Metazoa > Chordata > Mammalia > Pholidota > Manidae > Manis > Manis pentadactyla. The sequence continues at coordinate 73,640,698 of NC_080020.1, forward strand.
TGGGTCTCCCCATCCTGTAAGCCCCAGATATCCTTCATTTACCACAGGGCCTCCTCCAGCCCAGGAGCTCCACGGGGCCAGACACCTTGTCTTTGTCGTATCTGTATTACACCTGTTAGCATAGTTCCTGGCACACAGGAGGCCTTCATTGACTGCATGTTGAAAGAATGAATAAATGGCTGTAAATAAATTCTTTTACCTGTGTCCCATTACTGCGGCCTTGTCCTCTCTGATATAAAGATTCTATACTCCAAGTTCTGAACTATCCTAATCTCTGCCAAGTTAGTATTATTATTGACTCATTCACTTTGGTTACTTTAGATTTTAGGACTTAGAAAATTCCTTACATTTTACATGGAAATTTTTGCTAATACAGTCAAAGAAAAATCTCTATTAAAATTACTATGAAATAAAAAACAAGGTGAAAAACTGCTAAAGATACATATAAATCTGAAGATTTTAAGTATGTAGACCAAATTTCATATGTGACAACATTCAAACAGAAATGATATTCATTTCTAATATTAATGTGATTATAAAATTAAATTTTTAATGGTTATTAGCTGTGCAAGATCCCATTTTTACATCCACCAATTGAAGATTTTGAATATCTCCTAGGAACATAGTAACTGCTGTACTCTGAAACATCCTTTTCATAATCACTTTCCTCTAGGTAGTAATGAATCAGGAGAGAATAGATTTATGCACATGTGTGTTTAGTTTCAGATTCATGAGCTTGGGCAAATTAGTTAACCCCTCTGAGATTCAACTCCATCGTCTGTAAAATGGACAGAATGATAAAATCTGACACACAGGACTTGGAGGATTATATACATAACTACATGAAAGAACTGCAGAGTGCTAGGCTTGTAGTGGTTACTGACCTCATGTATATTGTGACTCTGGGTCCATATGCCTGACCAGAGTTGAGCCTGACCTTTACTTGCTAAGCTCCTTCTTCTTGTCATCTAAGGGAATCTGTATTCTCTCTGAAGTTCTAATTTTCTTCTAATCCTTTCTCTACAAAGTCCATTACCTGTTTTAATTTAACAATGGGCTTCATGATCCCAGTAAAAATCCTCTTTTCTTGCTAATCAGATGTCTGGCTACTCTTGGAATTACGAACTGGTTGTCAATAGTCTAAATCAAAGGTAGGAGAGAGACTTGCTTATTCTTAAACAGTTAAGTAGTTATTTTCCTACCCACACAAGGGGTTTGTACATTTTCACCATCACCTAACATTTGAATATTACTAATTAACTTATATATTTTTCAAAGAACAACAAATCTCCACTTACATTAAGATGATAAGAAGAATGTTTTGATGTGAATTCCTCTACATACTTAGTAGATGCTCACTTCAGTAGTTTTAAACTTACACTGGAAAAATAAGTATTTAAAAGATTTTTCAACATTTATAATGAGTAAGTACTGTTTTGATATGCTTAGAATAACACGAACATAAATCAATAAACATTTTTTTCTCAAATTGTTTACAGTCTAATGGAGAAAAATAGACACATGCACGTATATTTACACCATAATTTCACTTTCATCTCTTTAAGACTTCTAAATATTAGGAGCAATCTAATAAGAGCATAACTTTATTTCAAATTTTACATTTTTCAAAGGTCAAAATGCCAAAACTCTTTCATTTATTTTGCAATGTAAACAGCTTCAAATTATCAAAGTAAATCTTGCTATGAGGTAATAAAAAGATAGGGTGAGACTGCTATTTTTAAGAATTATTGGGATCTTTGTTATAATTCTACAAAATTTATAGAGTTAAATGCAGGTGTGAGCTGAATTTTTTTGAAGTTTGTTTATCTGGGTGGCAGCATATGCTAATAATGTGGCTAATTCATAGCCTCTCTTAATTTTTAATTGTAAACATGTGCAATACACTATTTGTAGAATATAGATTTAATTTTATAAACAATCATTTGTAGCCTTTCTTCCCATTTTAAAATTACCATATGGAAATTTCTTCAAGTTAAAAAAATTAACATGCCTCTAAAACTTAGAGATGGATTCAAATTCTAATGCAAATCAATTCTTTTACATTTTGTGTCATTATGGCCTTCATTGTAGTTATGCTTCCTGGTCAAAAATATGGAGAGTTTTGTGAACATACCTCCAAAGTATATAAAAATACAATATTCAAAATAATTCCTTGTTTTGAATTATTTTGATCAAATCTACTAACATTTTGGATCTCAGAAAGCATCATCACCAGAGCTCAGTGGGAATTCTCTCCTGCTCCATTATCTGCTCATCACTCACTTGATCAAGGGACTAAGGGCTCTGCAGTGGAAGGAAGGATGGAGCTTCTGGATTGAGAAACAAGTGCCAGCAGGAGAGGTGAGAAGGTCATTGGCTTACTGGGGAGGACTGATCAGGACCCATAAGAAAATTCCATCATCTCTCCTAACCTCCTTCAGTGAACATACCTCCAAAGTGTATACCTTCTTTACGCCTACTCTAATGAAGGCTCAAATCCCTACAACTCTGCCCCTAGAGGAAATACAAACCCCCTTTCCTCATTGAGACCAAGGGAGAAATGTTGGTGGCAAAATGTGGTGGAGAAGAAGAAATTAAAAATTGTGGACATCGATTGGTAAAGGTACATTCTAAGAAATCTCACTGTAACAGTATTCCTGATATTCCAAAAACTAAATAGAGCCCAGCTCCGGTATTTGCCTAGACTTTCATGCCTGCTATTCTCTTGCAGAATTTTAGCCATCTGAGTTTTTCCTTTCAAAGAAGACATCCAGACTTCGTATTTTGAGGTTCTAAGAATAAGGTAAGATTAATTTTCCATACTCTCTTATCCTCACACAAGGAAGTACCTGTGATACGTTTTATAGTATGTGGAGCACTGTCAGAAGAGTGTGGCTACAAGCATAATTTCAGAGGCAGCAGACCTTCTCCCTACCAGTAACTTGACCTACCTGAGGCAACCTTCTCGTAAGCCTCAGTTTCCTCATCTGTACACAGAGATAATAGTACCCATTTCATAAGGCTGTTGTATGGAAAAAGCTGAGCAGGAAACCTAGCATAAGATAAATGATCAGTCTCTGTATTAGTACATTGTCATTATCAAGTCCCTCTCTTATCCTGTCTCAATACCTTGCCTTTTCTTCTTGCCCATTGTTCAACACCACAACTGTCCTGCCATCACCACAGACTTTGTTGGTGGAGTGCAGGACACTGGGGTGAGGAGAAGCTGTGTAAGGTCTGTCCCAGGCTTCCCAGCAGGTCTGTGACCCTGAACTCCATTCACCAAGACCAGAGCTGCCAAGTATGTCCAAATAAACAGTCACTAGTAAACTAGTAAAATAACCTGGAGCCAAATTTTTTCATTGTAAACTTTTGATCACTTTCTATTCCAAGAGGACAATTTACCAGCTTGTTTTGCAGTTATGAATATGGGAGAGTTTGTCAGTACATTCCCTTTTATGAAACTCATTGACTATGGGTTGAATTTACCTAAAATAACTTATCTGTTATGAACTGAAATTGACAAATATCATATTTTTTGTCTCAAATATTTCCTGAAGGGTCTTATATAATGGAGTCCCCTGTTTTAAGAGACTATAGGGCAGCTGTCCCTTTGTGTGTGTGCGGTTTGTAATGTTTCTTCCATCTTTATTGAGGTATAATTAACAATAAAAATGTAAGGTATTTAAAGTGCACAACATGGTGCTTTGATGTGTGTATCCACTGTGACAGGATCCCCCCATTGAGTTAATAACACACCCATTACTTCACATATTTATCCTTTTTGTGTGTATGTGAGAACAGTTCTACTCTAGAAAATTTCATTTATACGATAGTCACTGTGTTATACATTAGATCCTCAGATTTTATTTATCTTATAACTGAATGTTCATGTCTTTTTATCAGTTTCTTCCTAATTCTCCCACCTCCAGCTCCTGGCAATCACTTCTCTATTCTCTGTTCCTATGAGTTGTCTTTTTCACTTTTTCAATTCTATATATAAATGATACCATGGGAATATTTGTCTTTTCTCTAGCTTATTTTGCTTAGTATAATGCCCTCATGGTCCTTTGGTGTGTACTCACAAATAACAGGACTTCCTTCTTTTCTAAGGCTGAATAATATTCTGTTGTGCGTGTGTGTATGTGTGTGTGTATGTATGTATACACCACCTTTCCTGATTCATTCATCTGTTGGACACTTAGGTTGTTTCCAGACCTTGGCTATTGTGAATATTGCTGCAAATGAATATGGGAATATAGATATCCTTGTGAGAAACTGGTTTTGTGGGATTGTGGGATCAGCAGTTCTGTTTTTAATTTCTTGAGGAATCTCCATATTGTTTTCCATAGCAGCCAAACCAGCGGTATACAAGGGTTCCCTTTTCTCTCCACCACATTTTTCTTGCCTTTTTGATAATATATTCATTCTGACATGTGTAAGAGTACTAGTCGTTGTGGTTTTGATTTGCATTTCCTTGGTGTTTAGTGATGTTGGGCACATTTTCATGTACCTATTGTCCATTCATATATATTCTTTGGAAAAAATGTCCATTCAAGGCCTTTGCCCATTTTTAAAAATTAGGTTGTTTTTTGTTATTGAGTTGTTTGAGTTCCTAGTATATTTTGGGTATTAACACCTTATGTAGATGTCCCTTTTGAGAAAAGAAAAGCATTAAAAATTAAATTTAAAAATCTTTAATTTAGATGATTATTTATGTGACCTGATAATTTAAACTCAGAATTAAATACCAATTTGACTCAAAGAATAAGAATTGTTAAGTTTGTTATGAATTTTATCTTTTACAAATCAGCAAAATATAGGATATAGGAAAAGGTTTGAAAAATATAAAAAGAATCATTATTAACCACTTTGGGCATTTCTTTCTGGTCTTTACACATGTATTTCAAAAAATAGCATTGTATTGACTATATATTTTTGGATTCTGCTCTTTTTATTTAATAGTAATTCCTGCTTAAAAACATTATTTTTAATAGTGCTTAATGTTCTATTGTATGGAAGTGCAATAATTTATCCAGTTCTGTAAACGGAGGCATTTATCTCATTGTTCATTGGACATTTACTTTGTTTCCAGTATTGTGCTTTTATAAAGTGATGTTGAAAATTCTTTTTTTATGTGTGTAAAGTTCATTAATTTTTTTTTATTTTCTACCCTTATCTACGTTTGAGTGTTTTTTTTTTGAAACTGAAGTACAGTGGCTAGACAATATTATATTGGTTTCAGGTGTACGTTATAGTGATTTGGCAATCATATACATTACTAAGTGTTCATCATAGTAAGTGTAGTTACTATGTGTCATCATATCACATACTGTAATAATATTGACTATATTCTCTATATTGTACATTTATCCCTCTAATTTATTTTATAATGGGAATTTATACCTTTTCTTCTCCTTCACCTATTTCACCCACCTCCCCTATGACAACCACCAGTTTATTCTCTGTGTTTGAATCTATTTGTGCTTTGTTTGTTCATTTGTTGTTTTATAGATTCCACATATAAGTGAAATCATATGATATTTGTCTTTCTCTGACTTATTTCACTTTAGCGGAATACCTTCTTATGCCCATCCATTTTTCGCAAATGGCACAATTTCATTTTTGGGGCTGAGTAACATTTCATTGTATATGTAATCCATAACTTCTTTATCCATTCATCTATTGATGGGCACTTATGTTGCTTCTATATCTTGTCTACTGTAAATAATGCTTGTCTACTGTTAACATAGAGGTGCATATATCTTTTTGGATTAGTGATTTTGTTTTCTTTGGGTAAATTTCTAGAAGTAGATTCACTGGGTCTTATGGTATTTCTATTTTTAAACCTCCATACTGCTTTCCATAATGGCTGCACCAGTTTGCAATCTTTCCAGCAGTGTACAAGAGTTCTCTTTCCTTCATATCCTCACTAACAGTTGTTATTTCTTGTCTTGTTGAGATTAGTAATTCCAACTGGTGTGAAGTAATTATCTCATTGTGGTCTGATTTGCATTTTCCTCATGTTTAGTGATGTTGAGCATCTTTCATGTATCTGTTGGCCATCTGTATATCTTTGGAAAAATGCCTATTCATGTTCTCTGCTTATTTTTTAATTGGGTTGTTTTTTTGGTGTTGATTTTGTATGAGTTATTTATATATTTGGCTATTATTAGCCCCTTATCAGATATAATATTTGTAAATATCTCCTCCCATTTAGGTTAACTTTTCATTTTGTTGATGGTTTCCTTTGCTGTTCAGAAGTATTTTAGTTTGATGTAGTTACAGTTGTTTATTTTTACTATTGTTTCCTTAGCCTGAGGAGACATATATAGAAAATGAAAATTCTTATACCTATTTATCCTTATATAGAGAAGTTTCATGCAAAAAATGATGATGATAATGGTTTCAAGGTTCTTTTTATTTTTCATTTTTAACTGGGGGATTCAAGGAAAAAGGCCATGTATTTTGAAATAAAGGGGAAAGGTATCTGCTGAAGAAGAGATGACTAATATCATAGCTGAGACCTCAGAATAAGTTCAACAAAAATTGGACCAGAGATTTAGCTACAGTAGAAAATGAAAAGAAAGATTTGATATAGGAAGAAAAGGTAGCATTATTATTTGAAAAAATGAATAACAAAAGCAGTAGGAATGAGGCTGTCTTTAAAATTCTAAATCAGGATTTCAGAAGTAATGATGATAAAGGTTTTTACAAGAAGAAAAGTTCAACTATTTTTATATTTTTAAAGAAATGATTAGACATTCAGATAACATATACTTGTATGAGTGTTATGAATTCCAGCAAGAGCTCAGAAGAAAACTAAATTAAAAACCATGATTATATAGATGGCCATTAAAATAGTAAGACAAAGATTCCTTTAGCCACATCAATACAGCACCTAGTGTATATAGAAAATGATGTGCTAGAATCTCCAGGGAATATAAAAATGAACTTCAGGGGTAAATGATGAGGTGATAGGTAAATGTAAACAGTGTTACTGTAGAAATTATTACATTAAAACCGAATTTTCATTTATATCGGTTTTAGTTATGGCTATAAAGTAAAATACACTAGAGTAGAAAATCAAATTGTCAGTCATCCCTTGTAATAATTAAGGAAATAGAACAACCATGAGATGGTGCTATTCAACAAGAAATTGGAAGTGACTGCAAGACCTCCAGTCTTTTGGCCTGGAAATCCTCTGCAGAGGCGCGCTGAAACTGTTACATCAGAAGGAAACAAATACTGAATTGAAAGGGACAAATTACTAACTGTTCCATCTACCTCATTTCCTTAGACCATTTTATTTTTGAAGCATATTGCAAACAAATGAATTTGTGGTTTTCTCAAACTGGGAACAATAGCAAGGCTGGGAGACCCTCAGACAGAAGGCCTCCTGCCTTGGAGGAAAACCTGCTGAGACTCCCTGTGGGCAGGCTGACCAGCCAGAGCACAGAGAACTGGAGAACAGAGACCCTTCTGTTTTCTCCAGTTTACATTTGTCATTTTCTCCAGAGGGCAAGGCACTTCCATGTGTTTGGCAGAGAGAATGGTTTTGGGCAGAATGGAATGGAATCTTTTGTGAAACAGGCATTGGCTGATTTATATTAATGTAAAAGCAAGTGTTTTAAAAATGTAAAGTGGGGCAGTGACACTGGAGAAAAAAAAAAGGATAGTTCTGCTTTGGTAACATAATACTCTCAGTTATTTTGAGCCATTTGAAAATAAACATCAAATAACCTGTAAATATAAAACCATATATTTAAATTTTTTTCATAAACTGTAGCTAAAAAAGAGATTAACTTTATATCTTTCATGAGACTTCTAAGACTGAGTGTGGGCTACACTAGTGTTTAAATTCAGCCCTCTCTCTCCTGAATAATTTTTGCACTTTCTTCTAAGTACATGTGGCCTCTAGGGTTAAACCACCTGGTCCTATAAAAGGAGATACATTTTGGAAAAGGGAGGAAATTGAGGGAAGACCCACAAAAAAGTTTCTCATCTCATTAAAAACTTTATTCTATCAGTTGGGATTTTCAAAACATTTAGGAACTATCTAATAAAAGGAGAGCCTAAGGAAACCAGTTGGACATAAAGAAAAATGTCTACAGGCAAAATTAAGTCAAAATTAGAAAAATGAAAGTCATTTAGGCTCGCTGCAATTTGAGTGAATAATTTTGTGAAGTTTAATGGTTCTTTTGAATTTAAGAGCGATGTTGCTATCTGGATATAATGGGAAAAAATGTAACTTCCTTAGCAGCTGGTACATTCATGTCCCCTCAGTCCCCAAACCTGCAAACCTGTCCTAATTGCTGGGCACATACAGTGCTGGTGGAATCTCAGTGCGTCTTACCGAGACCAGGTGGGAAGGCAGAAGAACACAAGGTGAGGAACACTCAAGAAGGGCTGAATTTGAGAACATACAAAGCTATCAAGAAAGGGGAAGAATGAAAAAGAGAATGAGGATCAGGGACAGATTTAGATCCTCTTCTGTCTCCCGTTAGGGAACAGACAGCTGCATCTACTGAGAGAGAGCATTTCTTGATTCTGGCAGATTCTCAAGCTGCAAACCCTATTTTGTACTTTCTTTCCACTACTGAGCAAGTGCCAGTGATGCACCAATTTCCTTTTACAATTGGCTTTTCCATATTCTGTAATCTGATTTCCCAGTTTAAAACGCTGCATGATGTCACCAGATTGCTCCAGATTATCCAGTAGAATGTGATTTTTTTCCTCAGTTATCTTATTTGACACCTGACTCTATCCCCGATTGAATTTGATGTCTTTGCCTTCTGTAAGCAGTTCTCTCCTGTCTCCCCTCGGGCCCCCTGAAGATTCTTCTCTGTTTCCTCTTCAACTCTTGCTCCTTGGGTGTTGACCTCCCTGGAGGTCACTCCTGACTCCTTTCCTCCAGCTCTACCCACTTTCTCAGATGAGTTTCTTTCCCCTGGGCTCCTCTTCCAGTCTTAGCTGATAAATTGCAAATCTGTGCTCAGTACTAACCACTCCCAGAGCTGCAAATCTCGAGATCTCACGGTGTGAGGAACAGCTCCATGAAATGTCGGCAGACATCTCACCCTCGACAGGTTCTGCTCTGACAGTGGGCCTTTCCTGGGGAATCCTCACTCTCTTGTTTTTGTCCTGGAACAGAACACTCTCAGTTTCCCAGCCGGAAACCTGGGGGATGTCCTTGAATCTTCTCTCCCCTACACTTTCCACTTCATGTTCTTCAGTAAGTCTTTGGAATGTGTATTATATTTTAACACATTGTTATATAGGCGGATTTTTTTGCTTTATATGTTCAAACACATTAGACATTTGTGCCCATTCCCATTTATTTGTTCCAATTTTATTTTATTTTTCCCTGAACTGTTCCAATAGCTTCATAACCTGCTTCTTTTGTAGGTCCCTTTTAGTCCATCATTCAAACTAGTGATTTAACTTCCCCATAGACAAAAATCAGATCCCACATCTCTTTTTCATTCTTACCAACTTTCTCTGGCTTCCCATGAGCCATTGATTAAAATTCAAACTTCTAACATAGCAATCGAGATTATTCATCGTCTGGCCCTAACGTACATTTCCAGCCTCACCTCATATCCCTCCTAGACTTAAACCACTCTAAAAGGCTTGTCATCACTACTTTGCAAATTCTAGTCTCTATGCCTAAAAGGTTCCTTTTCCCTTTTCTACATCATATTAAGCAATACTCAGATCAAACATCAACTACTCTAGGATACTGATTCATATTTTTCTGCTACCTATCACATAAAAAGAGCTCTATAAATGTTTTACTTTTAAAATTTTAAAAGAACTTCAAGTCATTAATTGATTCATTCATTTATTTTGCATCAAATTTTATGAATAATTCATTTCTATCAACTACCATGCTGAGGCATGGGAATACAAAAATGAATCATAGTTCATCTCTTCCCTTGAAGGACTTACAGTGTGTTAGGTAATAAATCAGAAAAATGTGTTATTATAAGGCAATTGTCCAGTCCTTTGCCTCTATGAATGACTGAAGCATTATTTCCTTTCCAACGCAAATGTGAATCATACGTACACCAAGTATCTCTCTCCTCCTTTAGACCTTGGGTACATGTCTCAGACTCCACCAACTCCTAGTACTCTATTTTCATTTTACAACATGACCAGGACTTGAAGGACTAACCTTGTTTTCTTCTCTTCCCTGTAGCTGCCTTACCACCACTTGATTTTCTTGGTCTTTCCTAGATTCTTATAGAGAAAAGCAAACAGACTCTGTCCTTAAGTGCATTTTACTTTTGTATGGTCATGACTGGGAAACAGTACAGAATGGAAATAATACGTGGTGAATTTACCAAATTTGAGAGGACCTTCCAAAATTAATTTAGTTGGCATGTTGTTGATGTAACTGGGTGGCCAGTTGATTTTCTGCTTTGAGCTTTTATTCTAGAAAGTAAACTCACTATTCTCCCTCCTACTAGCAGGCTTGCTAACCCCATTCTCTTTGGAGGTCCCTTTCCAAGCAAGGAGGCTAGCAAGGTCTGTCAGAATGTCTAAATTGTCATTAATTTAGGTGCCTCTTCAAACTGAGACAGTGATTCACATCCCCATAGACCCTCGTATCTGAGAATTTCTAAGGCCACCTGACCCCTACCTCACACAGAAAGGTTCACCTTTGGTCTTTACCCTACAGAAACTTATTGTAGTGGTTTGGTTTACATGTTTCCTACTCTAACTTTCTCTTTCTCTTCTAGCTTCCCTAGAAAGGAAAAGCTACCACTTTCTTTTGCTAGTATACTATTTCTTCATATACCTGAAAGTTTGTTAATAAGTAGTCACACATTTTAAGGCCAAGGAAGCACAAGACTCATTAAACAGGAAGCTCTAGGAGGGCAGTAATTTTTTGTGTGTGTACTTATTTTGTTCGTTGACTTGTCATTAGCACCTAGAATAGTGCCTGGCCGGTGGTAAGTAAATATTGTTTAAAAGAATGAAGACTTTATGTTTTAGTATGTTAAGTTGTATAATCTTAAATTAATTGAAGGAAATAATGTATTTCATAAATATTTTTAAAAACATCTCATGAATAATGCTGAGTGCCAACAGAACTCAGATATTTTGGCTTTTCCAGATGCAGCTAAGAAAATCATTATCTATAGCTTTTCTAATATGGATGATATCACAAAAATTTCTTCTATGTTGTCAATAGTTATTTTGTAACAGTGATTTATCTATGTAATTTCTGCATCAAATTATACATTGTTCATATTACATTTTTAAATGCCTTTATAAGAAAACCTTATCTAGTGAGCTGGTGGGTAGAAATTAATACTTGTAATTAACAGATTAAATTATCATAATTGTATGTTAGTCCTTAAATATAATATTCTAGTCAATGCTTTCCTTTACTTACGGTAAATTCTATATTAACAGATTACTAAGACAAAAACAAAGCAACATAAATTCAATGTCACTGATTTACTCTTGCTTCTGTCTTCTGGAAAACATATTCTCAAACACCATGTGTATAAGAATCGAGTGGAATACTTCATAAAGTCTAGGGTGGGGCTCAAGAATCTGAGTTTTAAAAAGTACCCAAGTAAGTCTGTTGTGGGTGGTGGGTGGATTACAATCTGAGGACCTTGTTCTCAGGGTCAGACCTGCCACATTTGAAATGTGATAATAATAGAGTCATTATCTTTAGAAAGGAGTTTGTACTTCAATTTTGAATACTTATTCATTAGTTCCCTACACTATATGATTGAATATATTATTACACTTAATATTCTGTTAGTTAATTCTAGATTACCCTGTGTTATTTTTTAGGGTACAAGCTCTGTATGCAGACTGGATCTAGATCCTCATTCTGTATTCTATAATTTTGTGACTTGAATGAAATTATGAAATTTCTTAGTCATAATTTAACAAAAAGTGGTCCCTTCCCTCATGAAGTTTATGCCAGAATTAAGTGAGTATTTGAGACATAGTAACCACCAAATAAATGCTATGATTATTCAGATGTCTTTATGGTTTTGTCTGTTAGAAGGATTAAAATCATTGTTTGTGTTTATTTTTTATTATATATACAGATCTTAGTATATATATACCCTAACACTTACACAAAATCCTAATTTATGCCTATTGTCCAGGAATTCTCTCTGGTATAGCATTTTTTCTGGGCAAAAGTTTCATGGTTTGGACAATTAATTATATGGTCACCATTAAGTGTGTAAATGTAACTGTATTGTGAGAGCACAGAACTAAATAGCCATTCATAACTAAATAGCTAATTACACTTAAAAAATACTTTTCTATTTTCCCTTTAGACCTGAGAATTGGAATTTTTGTAGGTATGGTGTATAGTAGACTGTCTGCTAAGCTGGTCCTATGAATTCTTCATTTCTGCTAGTATCTGAACTAAGCTAAGCTTCTCAGCAGTGACTCCACCAGAGAATTGGATGCATTTGCCAGTTACTCAGCTTTGACCCCCTTGAGCTCAAAATTAGTTTTATGAATCAATGTTCATGCTATTATTTGCTACATCAGTGGGGTCTGTGGCATCTCTCAGCCAGAGCCAATTTTGCTAAACAGATTCCAAGAATTCAAACTGTATAGTTTGAAAAAAATGAATTTCTCTGTCCTTTAACAGTCCCTTTCAATTTCCTAGGAATAAACTAAATAAGTCCATCTCATGCATACCTCAGTAAATGCATCTGATTTCCTGTAATAAGCATATGTTGGAATATGTTCTCTGAACCTAATCAGAGAGCAGATACTGTGACCAGTAATTGGTAATTAGCACTTAAATTTCTGGTGTAAGTTAATGTTGAAAGTTGATTCCAATGTAGCAGAAAAATTGGAAGACGTCCTCCCAGTTTTTGGCTGAATTATTTTTCTCTGCCTTTTTTGGAAGTGAACTGAAGTTCTAAACGATGGGTTTCTACTGAAACTGTGGATGTAGTAGTATTTGTCAAGGAGCTAATACAGATTTTTCTGCCTGACCCCAAAACGTCACAGTGTATCATGCAACATCAAATAGCTTGACTCTGTAAAGATAGGACACATTCTTTTGCCTTTTAAAGCTGTGTATATTTCCTTTATAGAAAAAGAAAAATATAACTGTAGATACTTAGCATATGCCAACTGAAACTGATCTATAATTATAGCAAGTTGGTTGAGACACTAAGCTGAGATTTAAAGATGGCGTGTGTCCATATGCACAAACGTAAGTACATACAAAGAAGCCAAAGCCAGTTTCAGAAACTCTAGTCTTCTAGTGTTCTTTAAGTAAAATTACATCTAATATCCCAAAGCAGTGAATGTCTATATTTATTTTTAAGGTCTCAAAAAAACCAGGGTTTTGCTTCTTTCCCACAAGTTCCTCTGTGGTTCTCATCATGCTTTCCAGACAGTATAAATCGTTTCATGTCCAACTCAAATCTGAGAATGCACCCAAGATAGAGTAGCCAGATAAAATACAGGACACCTAGTTAAATTTGAATTTCAGATAAACAACAAATAATTTTTAGTGTAAGTATATCCATGAACTAATAGGACACACCCTAAAAAATATTCAACACTACTTAAATTTGAATTGCAGATAACGATATTTTATATATGCTAAATATATTAAAAAATGAGTTGTTTATAGGAAATTCAAACTTAACTTGGCATTCTGTAGTTTTATTTGCTAAATTTGACAACCTAACCCAAATCCACCTGTGAACGGAATCCTTAAACTTTAGAAAGGAGACTGGTTATATGGTTAAGCACATTCAGCCCTAGTAAGATAGAAAACCATGATACCTGACTGACTAAAGTGAGAAAGTAGAACTTGTGACCCCTTCATATGAGCAATACTGAACCCAGTGTAATGAAATTTGAATACATTGAAGAAGTGTGAAAACCCTTTAAAATTCATTATACTGGGATCTGACTAGGAATAATATGTTGACTATTATCAGCAACTGGACCTCAGGTAGGATGTGAGCAGAATATATTGAAAAAAAATCTACACAATTTGATTATGTGAGAGTCATTTGATAATGACATGAGTGCTTTGGGTATTTAAATGGAAGTTATGCTCATTAAATGTAATTTTGCCACCAGTTTGAGTGAGGGGTCAAGAGAATGATAATAGCATGAACAACAATATCAGAATTCAGAATACAATGGCAGATTGAAAAAGAAAGAATATAAATCTGGCACACTGCAAATAGAAGATGTGAGGTAATTCTGCTAGAAGAATAACATAATTTCCAAACAAACAGGTAAGAGTGTGCAGGCAGTTGTACCTAGAGAGGACCTGTGAACAAGGAATCCAGTAACTAGTAATGTAAATTTATTTAAGGAGCAAATGAGAAGTGTGCAAAAGCAAGAATAAAACATGAAAAGAAATCCTATCTTAATCAGCTCTGCTGGATGTCAGGGTGGGCCCAAATGCTGACAATTGTAAATTAAGGAAACTGAGGGAGAAAATTTAATAGACAACAAATGAAACAGAAAACTGATAATTAGGGAAGCATAAAGAAATTGTAACGATGTGGGTAGCAGAAGGGAAGGTTGAAATGAGATTTATTTACCAAAAAAAGATGGTTATTTGGAAAATGAGGTGACTTCAAAATGGCTTTACTCTCTTACTATAAAATCTCAGGGGAAAGCTCTGTTATACCCACTGCTGGGGCCATTTTCCATCAGCTTTGTAGGAATAAGGAACTTAAATTGGTTTTACTTGATGGTCTATATTTCTTAGGAACTTCTCAACAGGAAGTTATGGTTATATGCTTTTTTGGCTGGCTATCTCTATTCACACAGCTGTTCTCCCTTACCCATTTCATAATAAACTTAATTTATTTTATTGAACATGTACTGAATAATATGCTGAACACTGGAAATACACACGAGTAAGTCACACAATCTTTGACCTTGAGGAGTTCATAGTTGTGTGTGTGTGTGTGTGTGTGTGTGTGTGTGTACTGGGAGTGATTATAATTTGATATTTCTAAGCTGTAAATTTCACAGTGAGGAAATTTAAATAAAACAGGCATGAAAAGGGTACATATTTATTAGTATGTGATACGAAGGCATTAATATACATGCAAAATATGTAAGCAGAGAGAACAATATCATACTAAATAATAGCCCAGAACCTGAAAGTTTGTTCTTCTGCAGTACCTTAGGAACTTGCTAGTATAGAATATTCATAAATTCTGTATTCTCTGCATGTATGTGGGGGAGGTGGGTACGATGAGGTGGGTTGACTCACAAATTTAGTACTAAAAAATGAGAGAGGGAAATAGGAATGTTCATCTGAAATCTTTAAACTTCTGGAAGCCAGCCCTATTTATGCAATCCTAAAATGCAGTAGATCCTTGCATGGTTTGCACCTAGATCAGAGTCCCTTTCCACCAATTTCATTGTTAATTTATTTGTTTTCTCTTCTTGCTTCTTTACTTTCATGCAGCTAACCAGTTTCTTCTGGATTTTTGACCTCAACTTCTTTTCTTGTAATGTTTTTCTCTCATCCCCATCACTGGAAATACCCTTCCTGCCTCAGCCTAGTACATAAACACCTCCTTACAGTTTGTTCTTGCCAAATCAATCATGGGGTCGTGAATTGGTGTTTCGTTTGAATCTAGGGTCTCCATTAGCAGTCACTCCCATAAGATCCATGTAGAGAGACAAGTTCAAGCAAAGAAAAAATCTAGTCCTAAATGATGTGTGTTAGTGAGCAAGGCTGCATCATGAGGCTATATTAGAGGTTCTTGATACCCTTTCTTGGTTCATCCCTTACAGAAATACTCTGAGGCTTAGGATACACAATGCAAGGACAAATAGAACAAGGAAATGAGTTTTTTCCTTAGGCCTAGAATCTTCTCAGTTCTGACTAGGTAGAGTCTCTTTTCCTGGGGTCTGTTGCCACATCGGTCTCATGAACAAAGAAGGAGAAATATAGGCATCCTTGAGGAGAGAGGAGACAAACAAAGACTGTCCATTTAGAGGGGCAGCTGTGGTTCTTATTGGCCCAATAAGCAGCCCAAGCCCCCACCTATGAATTTCAGTCCTCTTCCTTTTTGGACATGAAAGAAGAGGACAGATAAAATGTGCCCAAGAACAAAACAGAAGGACTTCTGAACTCTGTAATTCGTATGCCAAATCATCAGGGCATTTATGTATCATTTTTATAGAGAACTTGCTATACATCAGGAACTGTTCTAGTTACTCTTATGAGTTTATGCTGTAGATCTGGGATTGTCTAATGATCAGGTCTCCAGGAATACCAGCCAGTTGAGGAATATTGAGGGCCCTATAGGTTCTGAGCTTATGTCCTCAGCTCCAGTACCTGCATCCATTCACTTTCCCCGACACAGAAAAGATTTGGCTAAACTTCTCCTGTTTCTTACTGATAACTTTGTGTCAGTGGTTCAGCTCAGTTGTCTGAAGTTTTAATGGTAGGTTCTCAATTATTTTCTCTTAATAAACATCATTCAAACTTCTTTTATGAAGTCTTTCCCCAACACTCCTCCAACAAAATAGAATATGCAAGGAGAACAAAAAGCTACTTGTTCTAACAGTTCTACCATGGTTCAAGTTAACAATGAAAAACAAGTTGAAAATAAAACAAGAAATCCCTAAATATAAGAGGAAAGATTATTATAAATAACTAACCTTAAAATATTATGTTGCAAAATGGTCACACCCCTACACAGAATGGGTGTTCACTAGTGTCAAGATTGTTGAATACATTACTGAATGAATAACCCTTGAGTAGATGCATTTGGTGAATGAAAGAGTGCC
The DNA here is from genome assembly GCF_030020395.1 of Manis pentadactyla. Lineage (NCBI taxonomy): Eukaryota > Metazoa > Chordata > Mammalia > Pholidota > Manidae > Manis > Manis pentadactyla. The sequence goes on from NC_080020.1 coordinate 73,657,486, forward strand.
GAAAGCCCATTACGTTGTACAGTGGCTACTTACTGTGTTTCTATTACAGTGAAAAACTAGTAAAATTAAGACAACATAGTTGTAGTTTCTAAATGCTGAGTAATTGCATGAAGTATTGACTTAAGGTATTGTTATGCATTGTTAGCTGTAGTATAAGACAATTTCCAGTCAAAGAAATGCTTAGGTCAGAATCCCAATGAACTACCCAAAAGGATAAGGGTTAATATAAAAGGTTTTAATATATTTATGAGGATTATAAAATTAGCTTGAATTTTGGTCAGAATGTTTTAAAGAAGAGAAATAGTCCCCAAATGCCTTTAAAAATACACATCAAGTATATTGAAAATGGAATATAACGTTTACAATTGGCCTACAAAAACTTCAAGTGATTTATTACGTATATATATCAGTTGCACACTGTAAACAGAATTACTACCCATATAAATGTCTTCATGCCAAATACAGGTTTGAATACTTGTAATAAATATTATACTTCTTAATTTTCCATTAGAGAAAGTTTGTTCTGCTTGTATATCAGCATAGTGACAAGTTGTTAAGTCAATAATGCTTCATATATTTTAGAATCACTGTTAACCCCTTATTTCTCTAACTCAAATCTCAAATACCTTAAGTCCAGGTGAGATGGGCATAGTATGAGTACTAAGTGGAAAGAACTGGGCAGCCCAACTAACCCATTTTCTCCTCAATGACCTTGAGGAAATTAATCTAACCTCTATAATAACACTGTACAGAAAAATTAAATGAAATCACATATGTAAAGTGTTGAGCCCAGTACCAGTTCACGGGAGGCATTAGGTAAATGTGAATTCCTTTCTTTGCTTGTTACTCAAACTTGGATTGGAAGCAGAGGAAGGAAGGAAAAGTAGAATTTTACAAGACTGATACCTTCATACCTCCAACAGCACCTCCTGTCTGTCCTGCTTAGAGATAGTCCAAAGCAAACAACAAAGGATGAGAAAGGATAGAGCTGGGAAGCTGGAAATGCAGCAACCTTATTTACAATGGCTGATATGAACGAGAATACTCTAGACCCTCTAGGGAACACCTGGAAGATGTCAGGAAGGACAGTTTACTCACTGGTTTCAGCTATGGAAAACCCTACTAAGTAATGGATCAGAGAACTCCAGTTTTGCCTTTTTATCCAATGTCAACAGCTCTAAGGCTTTCAACCATTTGTCTTTAACCTTCTTATTTCTAAAATCAAAGCAGGTGAATTATAGTTACGGATTCAGGCTTTGAATTCTAAGTATATTTTTGTATAAGTTCATTGACCTCATCAAAATTTCTTTCAAATGGCAAACATAGATGGCTAGAAGACATTTTATTTAAATATATCACTTCTCACTGGAGGCGGGCCAAAGGAGGCAGTCAGAGAACACTTTGTCACTCTCGCAGTTAGGATCTGAGGTGGATTTGAATGCCAGAAAAGGCAAAGTTACAGCACGCCATTGTCCTTGCTTTATGTCAGTCAGTTCACTCACTGGGGGCCAGGTTCTGCTGCTGAAAAACTGGCAAGGGTTTCTCTCCTTTAAAGAAATACCATTTCCTATAACTCTAACAAGTGCTTGAGTAGTCTATATAATTCTTTACATTTAAAAAATAAATCCTGTTGATGCTTCAGAAAACTAAAGCAAACATCACAGCTTTTAAGGCAGTGGTGAGAGATGGGGCAGAGGCAAGTAAAAATGATACAACTAAGTCTCAATTTTGATCAGAAAAAGAAGCAAGACAGCAAGAAGTGTCACTTTCTGTAACCCAGTTCAATCATTGTCAAACACATCTTGAGGTCCCTGTCAATTTTATTACAAAATCTGCTCTCTCAGTCAATATTTCCTTATTTCTTCAACTTATCAAACAAACAGCTTTTGACTTTTATCAGTTGAAAGCATTTTGAAAATTCCCTTTTCTTTTGAACAAGATGTTGCTGATGATTTGGTGGCAGAACTTCTCACCCTCTGAAATGTGTGTCCCAGTCTGAACTGCCTTTACCTCTGTTCTGCTCTAACCGATTACTTGATGCTCTTTTCAAATACTGATTATAAATGTCATTAGCTTTAGTGACTCATCTTCAGCTTCTAATGCTCAAGGAATGGATCATTAACTCATCAAAAAATTTCCTGAAAAGGTTTGTTCTACCCATTTGCCCTTCATTTAATTACCATCCTACAAAATAGAAGACACAGAAACTGTACTAAATGACAACTTGGTCCAGAAAAAAAGAATCAGATTGCCAGCAGAGCATATTTAAAAGAACGATTAATCTCTCTGAATTTGATAGTCAAAACATTTTGACACTAACTGGAAATTTTAATGATCACTGTAATTTAGCTGATGGGTTCATTAATGAAACTCTAGGCTACTTTATAATATTTAACACTGTTATCACTAGAGTAAAGGTTACAGAGAACAAGGAAGCAATTTCTTAGGATCTGTAGAACATGTTCTCAGTAATCTGGGCAGGAGATTGTGCATACTGATTTCTAGCAAACAAGTGATGAGGAAAGTAATCTTGTCTGGCAGTCGCCCTAGTCCTGTCTTAAGGTGAAGTGCCCCCAGCTCTCTCATGATTCACCTGCCAGGAGCTCACTCTGAATTTTAGCTCCTTGCAGAGGAAGTAAAAAAGCACAAGTATCATCAAATCAACAAAGTCTAATAATAATATTTTAAACCCCACTAAACATATGAGAACTCAGTAATGTTGATTTTGGTGCAGTAATATAGAATGGTATGGTCACTCATTTTGGGTGTAAAGTTCAACAAGCTTCTGGGAAATAAACATTTCCTCTGTAAGGCCTAAGGTTGAAGAGTTTATGACTGACCTCATCTCTCTCAAGCAAAAAGTGAGGTGATTAGCACAAAATAACATTTAATCAAATCAACTGGTACCTCACTAACTTTCTAGTGATACTAGACAACTCTAAGAGTATCAGTTGACCATTAGGAATTCAATCATTATTTTAACAGCTTCAGGGTACAGTTCAGGTGCATTCAGGGCCTAATAGAGGCTGTAATGTACACTACTCTAACATACAGCTACCAAGTCATTGGGCAGAAGTGTCCAGTTTGCCTGGATGTGGGAGAACTGGTAAAGTCAAAGTGGATACTAATAACAAAAAAACAAATATGTGCTGAGCAATTAGTATGTTAATTAACTTATACAATATTTTGGGTAAGTTCTGAAATACAGAGGCAAAACTAAATCATTATTAGTCTTATCCATTCTTCCCTCCTACAGCAACAGAATTTTTTACTGGAAACATGAAAGAAGAGAATAAAGACTACATTTCCTATCCTCCCTTTGGCCATAGAATTAGATTAAAAGAGGCAATTGGGATGGCATCTGGGAACTTCTTTAGGAGACAATACTCATAAATCTTTGTGTGATGATTCTTTGCTCCCTCTTCTATCCTGCTTCTTGGAATATACTGCTTTGAATCATGAAGGTGAAGCTACATGTGACAGAGCACAATGACAGAAGGAGAAATGTTCTCTGACACTGTGAAGTGCTGTCCAGCCTGGACTTTTATAAGAGAAAGGAATAGACTTCAAAGTTGTTTATACCACAGCTACTATGATTTTCTATTACTGGTGAACAAATCTAATCCCAAACTCATTAAAATAGATAGGTGCCAATTCCAAATGTGTGATGATAACCCCTTATTCTATTTGTCTATTTATCTTTAAATAGGGGGCTCTTTTAAAATTTCTATGTTTTACTTCCATAAAAGGTATCCTACTCAATGTGCCCTACTCAATGCTTCCTCTCCCCTTCCCTGTCCCTTATTCTCCATCTCAAGATTGAGAAAGGAAATTTCCATTCTTCCAAAGTAACCTATACTGTAAAACACCTACATACACACATATACACTGAAGAGGCATTCTTTTATTCAAAGACATTATTCAATAACTATTTATTCAACATTTACTACTTTTCTATATCTTTTGCTTAGAATTAAGTACTTATTGAGATTATCAAAATAAATGACATTGTAGACCCATAACACATTTTGATGCACAATTTTGTTAAAGTGTATCACTGGGGCAGTGGGGTGACTAAAACTGCTTAGAAGTCTCAGGGGTTTCATTGAGGTGGTATAATTTTAACTCAGTCTTAAATGTTGCAAAAAATAAGGAGGCAGAATATTTTGGGTAGAATGGCCTATAGGAAAGAATAGCATTATAGCATTATGAGAGCTGATGGGGCTTATTTTGTAAGTGAAGAAGTTTAGCATGTGGAGAAGCAGAAGATGTCCTGAGGGACATCTTGTGCCATACTGAGGTCCTTAGATAGTCTCTTTGAGATATCATTAGGGATTTTAGATATGAAATGGCATGACCACTCTTTGCATTCTAGAAATATCATTCTGAAATAAATGATGAGGATGAGTAAAATGACAAGGTGGCCAATATTTAGGGTATTACTGGAGGGTTCATTCAGTGAAAGTAGGGTTGGGATGGATACTAACATTTAACTTAGTGATTCTTCTAGGGTGGGGCAGGAGAGTAGAGGGGTTTGGGGAGGAGATTGAATTTTCTGAATCTTTAGCATACAAGTAAAAGTTGAAGCCATGAGGTGTGTTGATTTCTTCAGGGAGAGGGTGTAGAGTGACAGGATCTAAGGGTGGAAAACAAAACCCTCTGAAATAGGTGGAGAAAGAACCTATGAAGGAGTTTTTAGGGAAGAGAGAAATCAAGGGAGAGGAATCATGGTTTATGATGATTGGATCCAAGTCTGTTCCCTACCAGACTACAGGCTTCAGTATGTTTCATTAGCCATTCTGTCTTCAGCTCACAGTGACTAACATATTGCAGTTGCTTATTAAATATATGCTGAATGAATAAGTAATCACTTCAGAAATTAACTGAGGCCTAGATGGGACTCAGAGTTAAATTTTTGGGAGAGAATTACCAAACACAATTGAATGTTACAAAAAACAAAAAAGCTAAAATTTAACATCTACATGCTACTTTGGTCTCATAAAAAGAGTGGTCAACTGTAGAGGCTCAAGATGGTGGTGTGAGTAGGATGGCAGAAATCTCTTCCCAAAACTATATATATTTTTGAAAATACAACAAATACAACTATTCCTAAAAGAGAGACCAAAGATACAGTACAACAGCCAGGCTACATCTACATCTGCAAGAACTCAGCATCTCATAAAGGGGGTAAGATACAAAGCCATGACCCAGAGGGACCCAATGACCTGGCGGGACCTGAGCACTCCCCCCACCCCAGCTCAACGGTGGGAGGAAAAGAATCAGAGTGGGGAGGGAGTGGAAGCACAGGACTGCTAAATAACCAGCCCTAGTTATCTGACCCGGGAGCACAGACACACACTGCATGCTGTACTGGATATTAGAGAAACAGAAAAGTAAAATCTGAGATGAAGACTGCGAGTGGGTCCCCACAGCCAGCTCCCCTAGAACAAAAGGAAAATGGGTGATTTTTAAAAGTAAAGGGACAAGGGCTCAATAGCTGAACAATATCATCCCTGAACACTTAGCCCAGCAGGCTGGGAATCTTGAGGAACTTCAGGCCACCTAACACCATGGGGTGTAAAGCAGCCCTGAAGCCCCTCACAGTGATAAGCAGCCTGCTATTTGTTTCCGCTGGCTGGCACTGCAACTGGACCAGCTGACCTGCCATGGCTGTGGAGCAGCTAGAGAACAGCCCTGCCCACAGCAACCACACAGAGTCTCCTCCCAGTGCACAGCTAACTGGGCCAGACCTAGAGGCTGCTGCCAGCACGTAGCTACCCAGAACAGACAGAGGAAGCTGGAGCAAGGACTGGAAGGCATGAGGGCATGCCGTTCTCACAGGAGAACACACCCAGCGCAACTGCAAACCCCCCGCAGTGTCCTAGGCTATACCAAGGGCCACCCCACCCACAGTAGCTCAGGAGATTATCCCAGGGGCTGCTCCTGGTGTGTGGGTAGACAGCAAGGCAGTGGAGAAGGACAAGGGGACAACAAGCAGGAAGAGACTTAGTTCTCCCAGCTGACACACATGCCACCTGCCTGTGACCACTTCTATCACCATGAAAAGGCAGAAGAATCTGGTCTAGTCAAATATCACTCAGACAACCCCAGAGAGAGGGCCTGGTGAGATAGATATAACCAATCTTCCTGAAAAAGAATTCAAAATAAAAGTCATAACCATGCTGATGGATCTGCAGAGAAATATGCAAGAGCTAATGGATGAAGTCTGGAGGGAGATAACAGAAATGAAACAGTTGATAGAAGGGCTTAAGAGCAGACTGGACAAGGTGCAAGAGACTGTTAATGGAATAGAAATCAGAGAACAGGAATACAGAGAAACTGAGACAGAGAGAGACAAGAGGATCTCTAGGAATGAAAGAATATTAAGAGAACTGTGTGACCAATCCAAATGGAAAAATATTCTCATTATAGGGATACCAGAAGAAGAAGAAGAGAGAAAAAGGGATAGAAAGTGTCTTTGAAGAACTAATAGCTGAAAACTTCCCCAAGTTAGGGAAGGATATAGTCTCTCAGACCATGGAAGCCCACAGATTCCCAACACAAGGGACCCAAGGAGGACAACACCAAGATGTATAATAATAAAAATGGCAAAGATCAAAGACAAGGACAGAGTATTAAAGGCAGTCAGGGAAAGAGAAAAGATTACCTACAAAGGAAAACCCATCAGGCTATCATCAGACTTCTCAACAGAAACCTTACAGGCCAGGAGAGAATGGCATGATATATTTAATGCAAAGAAACAGAAGGACCTAGAACCAAGAATACTGTATCCAGCATGATTATCACTTAAAGGATTGAACAATTTCCAGACAAACAACATTTGATGGAATTTGCCTCTCACAAACCACTTCTACAGGGTATTTTAAAGGGACTGCTCTAGATGGAAGCACTCCTAAGGCTAAATAGATGTCACCAGAGAAAATAAAATCACAGCAAAGAAAGCAGACCAACCAAATACTAACTAAAGGCAAAAAATAAAATCAATGATCCACAAAAACAGTCAAAGGAAACACAAAAGACTACAGAATAAAACACCTAACATATAAAGAATGGAGGAGGAAGAATAAGAAGGGAGAGAAATAAAGAATCATAAGACTGTTTATAATAGCTTAATAAGAGAGGTAAGTTAGATGATGAGATAGTAAAGAAGCTACCTTGAACCTTTGGTAACCATGAATCCAAAGCCTGCAATGGCAATAAGTACATAACTATCGATAATCACCCTAAATATACTTAACTGAATGCACCAATCAAAAGACACAGAGTAATAGAATGGATAAAAGAAAACAAGACCCATCTGTATGCTGCCTACAAGAGACTCACTTGAAACCCAAAGATATACACAAACTAAAAGTGAAGGGATGGAAAAAGATATTTCATGCAAACAATAGGGAGAAAAAAGCAGATGTTGCAATACTTGTATCAGACAAAATAGACTTCAAAACAAAGAAAGTCACAAGAGATAAAGAAGGACTTTACATGATGATAAAGGGGTCAGTCAACAAAAGGATATAACCATTATAAATATTTATGCATTTAACACAGAAGCACCGACATATGTGAAACAAATACTAACAGAATTAAAGGAGGAAATAGAGTGCAATGCATTCATTTTAGAAGACTTCAACACACCACTCACTCCAAAGTTCAGATCCACCAGACAGAAAATAAGTAAGGACACAGAGGCACTGAACAACACACAAGAACGGATGGACCTAACAGACATCTACAGAACTCCACATCCAAAAGCAGCAGGATACACATTCTTCTCAAGTGCACATGGAACATTTTCCAGAATAGACCACATACTAGGCCACAAAAAGAATGTCAGTAAGTTCAAAAAGACTGAAATTGTACCAACCAACTTCTCAGATCACAAAGGTATAACTAGAAATAAACTGTACAAAGAAAACAAAAAGGCTCACAAACACACGGAGGCTTAACAACATGTTGCTAAATAATCAATGGATCAATGACCAAATTAAAATAGAGATCAAGTGATATATGGAGATAAATGACAGTGACAGCACAAAGCCCCAACTTCTGTGGGACACAGCGAAGGCTGTGCTAAGAGAAAAACTATACTGCAATCCAGGCCTATTTAAAGAAATAACAATCCCAAATGAATAGTCTAAAGTCACAATTATTGAAATAGGAAAAAGAAGAACAAATGAGGTGCAAAGTCAGCAGAAGGAGGGACATATTAAAGATCAGAGAAGAATAAAACAATAGAAAAGATCAATGAAAACAAGAGCTGGTTCTTTGAGAAAATAAACAAAACAGATGAACCTCTAGTCAGACTTATTAAGAGAAAAAGAGAATCTACACACATAAACAATCAGAAATGTGAAAGGAAAAATCACGACAGCCCCACAGAAATACAAAGAATTATTAGGGAATACTATGAAAATAAATATGCTAACAAGCTGGATAACGTAGAAGAAATGGACAACTTTCTAGGAAAACACAACCTTCCAAGACTGACCAAGGAAAACAGAAAATCTCAAGAGACCAATTACTAGCAATGAAACTGAGTCAGTAATAAAATAACTACCCAAGAGCAAAACTGCCAGACCAGATGGATTCACTGCTGAATTTTATCAGATATTTAGAGAAGACATAATACTCATTCTCCTTAAAGTTTTCCAAAAAATAGGAGGGAGGGAATACTCCCAAACTCATTCTATGAAGCCAGCATCACTCTAATACCAAAACCAGGCAAAGACCCCACATAAAAAAGAAAATTACAGACCAATATCCCTGAAGAACATAGATGCAAAAATGCTCAAAAAAATATTAGCAAACCAAATTCAAAAATACATGAAGAGGATCATACACCATGACCAAGTGGGATTCATCTCAAGGATGCAAGGATGGTACAATATTCGAAAATCCATCAAATTTACCCAACACATCAACAAAAAGGACAAAAACCACATGATCACCTCCATAGAAACTGAAAAAGCATTTGACAAAATTCAACATCCATTCATGATAAAAACTCTCAACAAAATGGGTATAGAGGGCAAGTACCTCAACATAATGAAAGCCATATATGATAAACCCACAGCCAACATCAAACTTAACAGCGAGAAGCTGAAAGCTTTTCACCCAAATCAGGAACAAGACAGGGATGCCCATTCTCCCCACTGTTATTCAACATAGTATTGGAGGTCCTAGCCACGGCAATCAGACAAAACAAAGAAATACTAGGCATCCAGATTGGTATAGAAGAAGTCAAACTATCACTATTTGCAGAAGACATGATATTGTACATAAAAAACCCTAAAGAGTCCACTCCAAAACTACTAGAACTAATATCTGAATTCAGCAAAGTTGCAGGATATAAAATTAATACACAGAAATCTGTTGCTTTCCTATACACTATGAGCTAACAGAAAGAGAAATCAGGAAATCAATTCCATTCACAATTACATCAAAAAGAAGAAAATATCTAGGAATAAACCTAACCAAGGAAGTGAAAGACCTATATCCAGAAAACTACAAGACACTCTTAAGAGAAATTAAAGAGGACACTAATAAATGAAAATTCATCCCATGCTCTTGGCTAGGAGGGATTAATATTGTCAAAATGGCCATCCTGCCTAAAGCAATCTACAGATTCAATGCAATCCCTATCAAAATACCAACAGCATTCTTCAATGAACTGGAAAAAATAGTTCAAAAATTCATATGGAACCGCAAAAGACCCTGAATAACCAAAGCAATCTTGAGAAGGAAGAATGAAGTGAATGGGTGGATCTCACTCCCCAACTTCAAGCTCTACTACAAAGCCACAGTAATCAAGACAATTTGGTACTGGCACAAGAACAGACCCACAGAAAGCCACTGTAATCAAGATAATTTGATACTGGCACAAGAACAGACCCACAGACCAGTGGAAGAGAATAGAGAGTCCAGATATTAACCCAAATGTATACGGTCAATTAATATATGATACAGGAGCCATGGACATACAATGGGGAAATGACAGCCTCTTCAACAGCTGGTGTTGGCAAAACTGGACAGCTACATGTAAGAGAATGAAACTGGATTACTGTCTAACCCCATACACAAAGTAAACTCAAAATGGATCAAAGACCTGAATGTAAGTCATGAAACCACAAAACTCTTAGGAAAAACATAGGCAAAAACCTCTTGGACATAAACATGAACAACTTCTTCATGAACATATCTCCCCAGGCAAGGGAAAGAAAACCAAAATGAACAAGAGGGACTACATCAAACTAAAAAGCTTCTGTACAGCAAAGGACATCATCAATAGAACAAAAAGACATCCTACAGTATGGGGGAATATATTCATAAATGACAGATCCAATAAAGGATTGACATCCAAAATATATAAAGAGCTCATGCACCTCAACAAACAAAAAGCAAATAATCCAATTAAAAAATGGGCAGAGGATCTTAACAGACACTTCTCCAAAGAAGAAATTCAGATGGCCAACAGGCACATGAAAAGATGCTCCACATCACTAATCATCAGAGGAATGCAAATTAAAAACACAATGAGATATCACCTCACACTAGTCAGGATGGCCACCATCCAAAAGACAAACAACAAGAAATGTTGGCAAGGATGTGAAGGAAGGGGAACCCTCCTACACTGCTGGTGGGAATGTAAATTAGTTCAACCATTGTGGAAAGCAGTATGGAGGTTCCTCAAAACACTAAAAGTAGAAATACCATTTGACCCAGGAATTCCACTTTTGGGAATTTACCCTAAGAATGCAGCAGCCCAGTTTGAAAAAGACATATGCACCTCTACGTTTATCACAGCACTATTTACAATAGCCAAGAAATGGAAGCAACCTAAGTGTCCATCAGTAGATGAATGAACAAAGAAGATGTGGTACATATACACAATGGAATATTATTCAGCCATAAGAAGAAAACAATTCCTACTATTTGCAACAACATAGATGGGCTCTCATTTCTCATAATTACTACCTCTCTGGGTGCTGAAGACCCTCATCTGCCAATCCAGGAGGCCTGGGAAATGTCATTCCAGAAAGGGCTAAGCAAATTCTTGGATCAGCAGGACTATTTAAACATTTAAACTGAAAGTTCCAATGGTAATGGGTAATGGTAATGGAAGGCCCACCCCATCACCAGAGATATCCTAGTCCCTACCTGTTGACTTGATCACCGTATTTCCCAGCTGCTGGTCACCAGGGATGATGGGCAGTTTCCCCATGAGGCCCATTACTCTCACCACAGCTGTTCATCACCCCCCAGGCTGGCTCCTCTCATCGCCCACTCCCTAAGCTGCTGTAAGGGTGAGTCTACCAGCTCCTCTGCCCTCCTCCCCAGCCCAGATTAACTGGTGTTCTCTGGGTGTGTGTACTGTTCCTCCACATGTAAGGTGGTCTGTTCCTCCACTACTCTTTATTCTGCTCAACTTTGTGCCCAGTTTTCTTTAGATGTCCTTTCTGCACTGACTACTGTTTGCTCTATTCATTCTTACTATAAAAAGTCCTACTTTGAAAGCATATGGCTACTTATGATTCACTAGTGCAAAGATCTCATATGAGAAAGTAGGAAAACCAAACATGAAGATGACTATTTCAGGAGAACTCACTGTAAATGGTAACATCAATTCTATTGATATTTCATGCATACAAGCCTTATTCTGGATTTTGGATCTAAGTCAACATATAATTGAGCATAAGAAGTGAGCATCTGATATCATTTTTCCCTCTTACACACACACACACACACACACACACACACACACACACGTATCTCTCTGCTAACAGTCTCAGTCCTCTTTTCACAATTTCTAACTCTGGAAAGGAAAATCTAGTCTTTTTTCTTTTTTTAAGCCAGACCATAGAAGTCATATTTGCTGATCAGCCATGGACAAGTCACTTTGGATCAGATTCCCACCCTGGTTCCATTAAGTTTTTCAGTGACATGGTATACAAGGTGTCCACATTAAGAGGGGCTGTACTCCAGGCAACAACCAGCATCTCTGGTATAACTCACTCACACTCATCTATATCTTTATATTCCAACTATTCCTAGATCAATCTAAGACCCCATCTCTCCCCTTGCTTTTTACCTTGGCCTATTAATTGGCCTCCCTGTTCTCAGTTTCAGTCTGTTTCACCATCCAACACATCACCTTGAGATTTTTATCTTCTTAAACTCTATGCTTCTCTTTCCCAGGCTAATTATCAACCATGGCTCACAGTTGCTTATACTCTCAAAGTACATTCTACAGGATGAAAATAGGGTTTTACACAAACACACACACAAAGTATTCTGTCTTTAAATAAGACTAGGAAATGGTGATGTAGCTAATTCTCACCAAATTTATTTTCTCAGGATTTCTTAGAGATGTACATATGCTGAAATGTACTTTAATGCTTTCAAAAGGAAATATAATATACAATATTTCCCAAACATATTTAAACAAACCTTTCCCATGGATCATTAAGTCTCTACAGAATAGCCCTTTGCAAAACACTGGCCAACAACATAAAATATAAATTTATTATCTGGTATATTTAGGACTTCTACAATTTATATTCTCAAATTTAAATCCCATATGTGAATTTTCTGTTTAGCTATATAAAAAGACATTTTAGCCCCACCACTTTGACCTTATTATTAATTATTTTTTTACTTTGCCATGTATTTCTGGGCTCAATGGCCAGAAAACAAATTACTATAACCTTTGTCTCTGGACTCTTCATGTGTTTCTCTTTCTAGAACTTCTTCTTTCTGTCTTATTCTCTCACTCATTTTCTCTCTTGTCCTTCCCATCATCTTGATTCTTTGCTTCTCTTTTGTTTCTCTCACAAAATTGGTCTTTTTCTTTTCACATAACCAGTGAACAAAATCCATAATGGTAAAGCCATAATCTATAGTTTTTTCCAGATGAGAAAATAATTCATCAATCAAATCTTCCCTGAAAACTTAATGTCACAATTAATATATATTTTTTAAAAAGTGAAACAAGAAAATACTTTAGCTTCTATAAGGCTACTGATCAAATAATATAATTGACTTTGAAGAGTTACACTCAGGAAAATTTTGTTCATGAGATGTTATTTATACTTTCCTAATGATGATTAACATGCTTATATTCAGGAACTCCTTTAAGTCAAAATATGTTTATGGCCAAAAGAGCAATCGTAAGGATAAGGTGGAAATAACAGGGATAAGAAAAATCTTTCCCCATTTACTCACTCTCATTCCTTTTAATTCACCAGCATGTGGATATAACCTGCTCAAATGTAGGGATATTTTCCCTCTGTTTTATACTCATGACTCTAAGTGTCCTTCCTTCTCCTTTCCATTGATCTATTTTCTACCCATTCCACAAGGGCCATTATGAAACTTTCTGTAATTACCTTAGTTTCTCCTAAAATCCTTAAAAAGTAATTATGTCAATGGAATATTTTTTTATTACAAATGTTCAATAGCTTTTCCTGAAAGGAGATATATATATATATGTTATGGTATTGGTACATATATATAATGTGTATCTCAGTTGTGTCTAGCTACTGTTATAGGCTGTTAGATGGATAATGCACTGAGATTTGACTATTTCAATAAAAAATTAAAAGAAGCAAGAGAACAGAACTATTGACATAGATAATTTTTAATGTGAGCTAAAAAGTCACTGGCTAGTTGAAATAATGGTCAAAGTTAATTAATTCTGTTAGAGCAAAGAGAATCCTTCAGTCAACAGTCAATTCTTATATAATTTTTAATAGACTAATTAGAAGAAACAAATGTCACAAGATGTTCATTACCTATTAAAGTTATGATATCAAATTCTTAATTTTAATTCCAAGAAGCATAGGAAGCATGACAACTGTGAGTTTAATTAGCTTAAATTGATAAGTTGCATCTCAAAAATAAAGATTATATACCACCCAAATGAATCCTCTCACATGGTCTAAAATTTATTAGTGAGGCATTCATAGACTAATTATGAAAATTGTTAGGTCGTGAATATAAAAGGAAGGAAAAATAGAAAATTCATATATCTTGTCAAAGACATTTTAATTTCTTTTGTGTCCTTAGACCCTGGAGCAAATGAAAAGGCTGCAAAACTTCAGAAGAGAGGGTAGTTATTAAATGTTGCCTACTCTTGCATTTCATCTTCTAGAAACTGCCAGCTTGTCTTCCAACAAATTCTCCCCCTCCAAGTTAGACAGCAGTTTAGTCTCTTCAGAAAAGTCTTTTTTAACTGAGTATTCTAGCTCTCTTCTTTATTAATTTCTGTTGGTTGAGTATTGATAATGAAATCTAATAGAAAATCAGAAGGGAATTATCTGTAGTGCATTTTTGTTTTATTTGTTAAAGAGATGATGATTACTTACATGTTGAGCATTGATTTCTATAATTACGGGTTTTCATGATTAAAAACACTCTAAAAAGCATTTTCCATAACAACTTAAATTTTCTTGAGAAAAGCAGTTAGGCTTTTGAAAAGTATTACTTTTGTCTTTCCAGTTAATTTAGTTTGAATGACCAAGAAAAGGCCATGGCCATGGTACTCATAACCATTGTTAGTTTATACTCCTTTTTTTAAATGGAAACGGCACCCAGCTCCCAAAAGAGTAGGGGTTTTTTTGTTTGGTTGTTTTTTTAAATTTTTAATGGGAAAGGAAGGATGTTTCAGAGGGGGGGCCAGGGGCCTCAGGGAACCATTCTTTGGGAGACAGACTGTGCCCCAGTCAGGTAACTGACAAAGCTGTCCAGCAGGAGCACAGCATCGCCAGGAACCAGTGACTGCTCTGTGCCTACTGTTCCTACATTCCTTTCTCTCTTGGTACGGGAGTGTCTCTTGCAGCTATTCTATCTCTGTTTCTGCATTTCATGTTGGGTGTATCTGAGTAGAGCAGAATCCACAACCTGACCATACTCGAGGATTTGGAGGGGCCATATCCAAGCAAACTAACCCAAGGTGCCTCTGTTGCACCGAACCTCATTTAGATCATGAGAACCTGCGTCTCAAGCCTGAACCTCTAACTGAAATGATGAGGTAACTTTCTGAACCCCAATTTCTTCAAATGTAAAATGGTAGGAATTAAACCAGATCATTTCTAAGGTCCTTTAGCATTCTTTTGATGATAACATCAACAACAATTTTCCATCATTTGTATCAGTTTACTATCTTGGCTGAAGCAAGGGTTGACTACATTATCTTATTGGATACTATGTATTTGTATTAGGTGCTTTCCAGTAGCAGATGCCCAGAGAGCAATGATCATATCCTGTCTGTGTTCTCTAAAATCTCCGTAGTGCTTCCTTTAGAGCCAAGTATTCATTAGATACTTAATAAATATTAAATGATGAACATGACCAAGTTAATTTGTAGTGTCCTAGGCTTACTGCAATATTGCTGCTGAATTTCTTTTGCTTATTAAAGCCATTAACCTGAATGTGTTCTCTATGTTACTGCAACGTGGCAGGTGAGGGAGCTTACAGCAGTGACCTATTTCAGGGCTTCTCAAAGGACTGGAAATTGACTTCTAACTTCATGATGGAATTCAAGAATAATTTACATTATGTGAACCGTCCTTTCGAGACATTTTTCATCAGGTCACTACCGTAAAAAAGATTGTCTTTGTGGGTTGATGGGGATAGGTTTTGACAAGGGACATTTTAATTAAGAGTAAAATGGGGGGTTAAGTTTATTTTTCTCTGCTCTTGTCCCCATTGCAACAAAGAATTGAAGGGCAGAGACACAGTAGTGAAGCAGATAAAAATGTTTTATTGAAAGTTATGCACTTAAAGAGAGAAAAAGTGTGGGTGTCCTCAGAGAGGAGGCACTCTGAAAGGTTGGGGGTTCCTCTTTAAAGGATTTTTCAAAGGGCTAATGGGTATAAACTTGTCAAGTGGTCTCAGGATGCTTATCTCTGGTGAGAGACACCATGTCTCCTCTTCTCTATTATCAGTCTTCCAGGTAATTCTGGGGAATAAATTTAACACAAGAAATTTACTCACTGGTTCTTCCCCAGGAGAGAAGCTTCCCTCTGGGAACATATCAGTCAAGACTGCCTACTCTGACCCCAAGGTGGGCTGAGTTACTGTTTGTTTGCTAAAGAATATGTTAGGAATCTTACTTCCTAACTTCCTGGCTTTTAAAATGGAATCTTAGTTTTAAGATGGAATCTTTCCTGTTCTTACTATACTGTTTATATCTGGGCTTTTTCATCATAGGAGAGGACGCTTATCCCCTGTCCTGGTTACTAATTACTTGATAAGGGGCTGGAGGAGGAGAAAAAAACAGCATATAGGTTAAGTTAAAGAATGAGCTGGGCCTTTTAGCAGGCTAAAGTAAATCTTAAAATGGAGTGACCTAATTGACACAATGAAGACATGGTTTGTGCTCGTATACTTTTCTTTATCTGGGGAATATCTGGACATTCCAAGAAACTCCTGGCCTTTGGAGCTTCAACTGATTAACCCATTACCTCTGTGTGTCAGTGGGTAAAATTGTAATATTTCCAGAATCTCTTGCCTGGCCTTAGTTCATCTCCATATCAATAGGTGTTTCCAAGGGGTGGAGAGAAGTAATTCATCTCCATATCAATAGGTGAATACCTGGGGGAGCAAGGGCATATCTGGATTGGAGAGGTTGGGTGGGGTCCAGTTTGCAGTTGGGTCATGAGAGATATGGCGAGCGGAAGTGGGCTGCTTGTAAGCAATAAATAGGTTTCTCCCATTTTATTTCTCTCTTTGACTGATTTTGGTTTCAAAGATTATTTGCCCTGGGATGGGAACATATTTTCCCCCCGGAGTTACAAGGTCTTTTCCTGGCTCTCTGGTTTTATCTGGTTAACTCTTTGAGTCCCTTTTAGTGGACTTTGCTGGGGCTATTCTCTCTCCATCCGCTTATATCTATTTTTCTGCCTAACACACTGATCAGTCAAATGAAACACTTAAAGAGACCTACAAGCTAGGTTTCATAACTGAGCAAGTACTGGTGACCTAGTTGGGATGATCACAGGCTATAATACACTGCAGCATTTTTTATTATTCATAGTCCCACTAAACAAAGACAGAAACGTTCTAAAGTCATTTTAAAATAGAACTTCTATTTAACAATGACATTCTATTCAACTTGCAGCTTCTGTGTGGGCTAAAGTAAATGACCAAAATCTACATAAAAGTCTTAAATTCCTTGTTGAAATCCTTCTGACCTCTTCAAGTGTCTCCTAAAGAATGCTCTTGCCTACATCATGGCCCTGTGACCTGTACTTACTGTTTGGAGGTTTGAGTACTGACTTAACTAACAGGGAAAACCAACTCTTGAGACTTCTTTAAAAATTATACTTAGAAAAAGAACCACAAGAGTGGTTCAATTCACCATTGAAACAGTTTTTCCTCAGTAAGTATCAGAGAAACTGTGATTATACGGCATAAGAAAGAATCATCTGTTGTCTGGTTAATATAACCAATATAATCAGCCAAAGGGAGCAAATCTGACATTCTTTCAGATACATTTACTGTTTTTGTTACTTAAGTGAATTATGCAGACCTAGTCTCTAAAACTAAAGACCAATTTTGCTGTATTGAAAGAGGTGCCGTGTTTAATCCAAAAGCATTAGAATAAGCTTTATTACACACCCACACAAATGCACAAAATCTTACTTACATATAATTAAGGTATAAAGGGACTCTGGGACCTAGAGCAAAGTAATTTCTTACTTACAGAAAGTACTATTTTGCCGGTGTTATTATTTCCATCACTATCATCTATCATTTGGAAATTTTTAGAGAAAAAAAGTAAGGGCTATTCTTGACACCTTTATTTATTCATTTTTTTTCCCAGAGTATTCCTTCCACCATAGTAATTTAAATAAATTTCCTAGATAGTGCTTAAATGAAAGATTTGATCTTTTGTAGTCCACTGAATTTGTGATGCATATAGTGGGAAGAGTAGTAATCTTATAAAGCTGACTCCTCTGCACCGTATCTGACTCAGCAGACTTTTACCAGTTGCTGAGCCAAAGAAAGCCCAGTTGGATGTATTGGCAGCAATGAGAAGTCAGAGAATTGTTTCTTGACCTAAACAACTACATATGGATGTGTCCCTGGGGAAGCCTATCCTTCAATTCAGCTGCTGTAAGGAATTGCCTGGACGGAGTGGTGCTCTGGAGGTGGCGCTGAACTCAGCTGGGAATGGTGTCAGCAGGATGAACTGATGCCTTTTTGGGATAATCTGAGGCTTTGAGACTTTATTTAAATTCCCTTTGTAATGTTAAAGAGCTCATGATTCGGAGCCCTGGGGCCCAGGTCTCTGTGGTTTTGACTATTTCTTGTCCCTTGTCCCTTGTCCCTCCGGCAGGGAAGCCTGAGTGTGCCCTGCTGGTCCTGCCAAGGACCTGAGTCATGTCCAGGTTGCCCAAGCCAGTGCCTGCATGTCAGATGGGAAAATGAGTTCAGTCGTGCTATGTACTCTTTCATCTCAAGACTGTTCCAAGCAAGATGATGATTTTCACTTATACTCATAAGTTAATATCAATAAAAACATCTCTCCAAAGCAACATTGGAATGAATATGTAACTTTCTGTTGACTTCATAATAATATTTCTGCTAATTCTTCTGGCCCGTAGCCCAAGAAAATTAAGAAATCAAACATTTTCCTTATGACATAGACATGTTCTTTTCTGGTAGTTTTCTCTAGACCATCATCTCACTTGCTGATAATTAGATTTGTTTACAGTGAGCCTTTTTGAATGCGATCATGTTTAATTTATTAGCTTCTATCTTTAAAATCTCCCCGCATCTATTGATGAAGGGAGATTATTATCTATTATTAGATTAGGAGTGGGAGGATGATTTATATGAGGTTTGGATGCTTTTAAACCAGGAGAAAAAAAATCTTTCATTTGTACTGACATTTTCTACAGTATTCTTTAATTTTGTTTGTTTTGTTTTTACCACCCCACTGCCTGCCTTTCAACACATAACAAATCAAAAGTTTTGGAATCATATCAACCTGGGTTTAGATACTGGCCCTGTCACTAAATGTACACACACACATACTCCATTCCCATAGCTGTATTTCTCAATCAGTAGCAGTTGTGTCTCTTTGGAGACATTTGCAAGTGTGTGGAAATGTTTCGGATCATCATCATGACAGAGGAGCATTTCTGACATTTAATAAGTAGGTGGGGCCAGCAATGCCAAATATCCTGCAATATGTGGGACAGTCCTGCACATTAAATACTTGCTCTAATATCAACAGCATGTTTGATAAACATTACTCCAGAGGAAACTCTAGAAAGAGAAGAGTATTATTAATGAATAATCTTTAAAATATTTCCTATCAGTGGTTTCTCCAAAGTCCCTCACAAAGATGAGAGCTGATCCTGAAATGATGTTTTTCTCTCTCTATTCCTAACCGCAAAATCTCTCTCTGACAGTCATAGGCTTTTGTCTCTGTTCTCCTTCCCCATGTGACTTAGTTATTTATTACCTTCAATTTAGGTTTCAATTTAGCCTGTCTGGTTTCCTACATTTTCTCTGAATTTCCCTCTGTGAGGCTTCTAGAGATAGCTTAGCAAGCAAGAACCTTTTACTCCTAAGAAGCTAGAAGGAAGAGGGGAGAATGACGTTTATTCCTATTCCACATGTGGAAGTGGCATCGTGGCTGCCTCCAGGCCCTGCAGGTCCCAAGGAAAGTGAAAGAGACAGCTTGCCTCTCCTCTCAACACTTCCTGGGCATGTTCCCCAGGGCAGGCAGGACACCAGTACTGAGGGCAACCACTTTCCGAAGCTGACTTTGCAAGTAGATAGTTGGGTGTCATCAGGAATTGGTGCACTTGTTGCTCTTCTGAATCGGTGTATATATAATAATGACTGCATTTTCCACCTCGGTATTGTCTTTAACCCCACATGTAAATGTCCATAGTACATAGGTACATAAAATAATGTTCTCAATATAACATGTTTGATAAAAAAGTGACATATATTTATGGGATAAAATTTCTCTTTTAATGTGAATAAGCCCATAAGAATTTTTACTATATAAAAGAAGAAATCGAAGAATTTTTACTGTATAAAAAAAAGTCAATGATAGAAGAGATTTATGTGAACATATAACATATTCTAATTCATAAAAACAATCTTTGCAATGCCATAGCTCAATACAGTACTCATATGGGCCTCTGAACCTATACATTGACCAAAAGTAATTTTGTGTTTCAAGAGAATTGCAAAAAGCTTGTACTCATACTGATCTACCCTCACTGTATTCAACTACAAAGACAAATTATAACTTGAATCATAAATTATAACTTGAAGGAGGGCTTACACCATCTATATTAGGGCAAGTTCAAAATACACCACCCAAACATTCATATTGTCTGTTTAAAAACTTTGTAGCTCATAAATTCAATCTTAATAATCACATTTACATTTAGAAAAAAAATCTGTTCCCTGTATAGAGATGTAGAACATCCTAGCATAAGAAATGTCATAAACATACCACATTCTTATTTTATTTTTGTTCTCAATGCTTTCTTATAAAAATAATTCAAATAGAAAGAGAATGAAAATGATATTCATGTAACAGAAAAAATCCATGTGGAGTGAAGAAACTCTATTAAATATTGGAAAAACTCTATTGCGTCTTAAGTTTTAAATTTATTGTTCCACCCAACAGTATTTCTGAGGTGGGGAAAAAGTGCTTCTAGTTTACTAAAAACTTTACATTTTAACATTAAAGGGACTGCTTGTGAGAGTCTGTTTGGCTGTTGCTGTACTTGCACGGCTAATGTTTACACGCAATTGGTTAGAGAAGAGCAACAGGAATCCTCTATCAACAGACTGCTCACTACTGGCCTGTCAAGGATATTTGGTTCAGTACATTTGAAACCGTAAGTATTTTAAATTGTTCTTTTGGTGAGAGGGGAACTCTAGGCCATTTATTCTATACCTAGTCATCATGCTTTCACCAAGATTGCATTGCTAAAGAATACAGCATTAAATATTCTGTCATCGTATTTCTTTGGCAGAACTTCTGCATGACATGAGATAAGGAGACATTCATTCCATGATGGTGAGCTTATTTATAGTGTTTTGTTGGCATTCTATGATAATTCTATCCTCTCCCTCATTAATGAGTCCAAAAGAGTAATACGGTATTGGAGCCTCTTGACATTGTCAAATGGAAAATTATTTTAAAACCCTACTTATAAAAGGAAGGAGTATGGCACAGGTAGATCAGATGAAGTACTTCTTCATCATCCTGTAAAGAGCCCTGTTTTAAGAATTGATACTCTTGATTTTGAGGCCTGGTTCAAGCTTTGTGCAAGTCACTGAACTCTGGTAGTTTCCTCATTTCTAAAATGGGGCTGGTGCATTCCTTTCTCACCAGCTTTAAAGGATATTTTGAACAGTATTTAGCAAACTTTTGTGCAACACCCAGCCCCCACTCCTGGATAAAGTTAATCACCTGCTCATTCTGTGGTGCCTTGAAAACCATTCTATTTTTCACTAGAATTTTAAAAGGCAGTTGTTTATTTACATGTCAGTTATTGACTAATCGGTAAGACTGAGGAAAGGGGCCCAGGTCTTTTTCTTCTTTTTATCCCCAGCACCTGGCTTACACATGGAGGGCATTCAGAAAATTAATTCACAATTATTTAAAAATGAATACATAAAACATTTTCAAACAGTAAAGACTATATATTAATGATGTTCAAAATTAAATTTTTAAATCTCCATGCCACCTTTTCTGATTGAATTGGGTTTTTCTTTTTGTCTCGTTTCAGATTTTTTCTTTGAAATACGTTATAATATTGATGTAAATATTTGTCCATGCTGGACAGAAATCAAAGTGGTCTAGTTAGCTAAATATTCCTTTTAAACTGATGTCAACATACCTAGGAACTTAAAAAATCAATTTCTAATAGTGAGAGTATAGTAAAAGCACTGTAATGCTTTATGATGTATATAAATACAAAACTAGTAAATTTTTTCTCTGGCAATTCATAAAGCATTTCAATATCATATTGTGCCTTTGGACCACAGAAAAGGAGGAAGGCAGGGAAGAAGAAAAATGAGAAAGAAAGGGGCAAGGAGAAACACTATTTTTTTTCCTAGCCCTACATATGCTGAGAGAAAATGTTTTCTCTTCATCAGTTTTACCAGAGATAACTAAGACTCCAGAAGATGAAGTATCTTGTTCAAGGTCACTTATCTGGCGGGTAGCAGAGCCATCCGAGTATGTCTAACCTATGTTCATTCCGGCGAACCATTTTATAGTAGTCCAGAAATGTAGTTACTTGGTACATGCTAATTTAAATTCTGCTGAAGAAATTGTTGCAATGAGTTGAAAATATGTATTCTCCCTATAACCATCTGTTTAAATAGTAAGTACTTGAGGAAAACCATGTGGTAGCCAAAACTCTTTCACTCTGCAGTGTGTTGGGCGGAACACACATCTTCATTCTGAACCTTATGAGTCTTTAGTAGCTTTAGTTGATGGAACAGATTTTGTTCTGTGGTTTTCTGTTGCCCTTGGTGTTAAATTAAGGTAATAATTTCATGCCCTTGATTTTCAGGCCTATGTTTATGAGTCCAGTACAGTTTTGGGATTCACAATCAGTCAATTTCTTGGTCAATTGTATATGAAGTTGACAGGATACTGTTTATGTGGTATTTCCAATTGAACTGGAATAGTATTCTTTAAATCAGTTTCATTTGAAAGAAAAATTTACAGGCTGACAGATAGGGATTCATGGACTTCCCTTTCTTCCCACCAAATAATTATAAATATTGTTTTTGAAGAGTGGCATATCTTAATTTTCCAGTAAATTCCAACTCCTTCATAAGTTTCCTTGGAAGATACTAACATTTGAGAAAATGACCTCTGAAATGAATTCTCCCAAATATAGTGATTTTATTTTAATTAATTCAATTTATAAATCCCAAACTGCCTTTTTACTAAGGGACTTTTCAGAAACTATATGTGTAATTTCTTTCCTCTAGGAGGAAGATCTAGGTAAAACATATTTCCAAGTTATTTTTTGTTATTAGATGTCATAGTAGTAGTAACACAGTTACTAACATATTCTGAATACCAACTTTGGGTATATTGACATAACTATGTAACATTAAGCATGAACATGTGTACATACACAGACACACACATCCTCATGCATGTGCAAACACACACACACAACACCAAACAAAAAATCTCCCCTGTGAAATAAACTAATATCCTTATGATGAAATGCCAAACTTAAACTATAATTAAGATTGACATAGTTTTAAAAACCTACTTACTGAAAATCATACTATCATGTTATTATCAACTTTTATTTTTTACCAAATATACCACTATATGCAAAATGTGCTGAACAACTTGGAAGATACAAAGTGTTATAATATCTGGTCTCTGACTTCAAGGGGCCTAAACCAAATACACATTCACATATAAAGCATATATACATCTGCAAGTATAAATGTGTCACTTATAAATGTGTCACATAGTATGAATGAAGTCAGTATAAATGTGTTACACAGTAATAAATAGTATAGGAATCAGAGAAGGGATAGAGAAATCCTTGTGATTTCAGATCGTAATTAAATCTTTATAGAGATGTAAGGTTCAAACTGGACGTTGAAGGGTATGTATATCTGGTATTCTAGGGCCCAGAAATAAGCCCTAGTGTGCCTTCCAGGATATCCAGCTCTCTAACAGTGTCTTCAGAGAGACAAGGGAGGAAACACAGCTGTTTTTCTGAATAAAATAGTCAGTGAAGTTGTTGAGGTCATATAAACCTTAGGTTGTTAGGTCAGTAAACTCTATATTTAATTATACAACTTTATCAGTAATTAGGCTATATTATGAATCAATGGATACTTTAACATTTTACAATGACTGAAATTTTGGGGTGGCATTTAGAGGCTACACAGACCTATAATATTTGGTCATTAGCCTCAAGGAGCATACAACGTAGTTAGAAAGACACACACACACACACACACACACATAAAATAAAAGCCAGTGGAAAATACCAAATGTTTGGTAAAACTAGCAAGTATTATGGGAACTCAGAGGAGAGAGTAAATGATCCCTGAGGGCCTAGGCTTTACAGGAAAGTATGGCTGTCCCATAAACTGAAAGCTGAATACTGATACCTATTACACAATTTAAATGTGAACTGTTGTTTAAAACCAAAGGGAAAAAAATAATCCCAGGTGTATTTACTATCATTTGTAATGCATATTAAATTCATGAGTTCTGTATTATTCATAACTAAATTATCCTTTTGGACTGTCATAGCCTTTAACAGTAGATGATTTTTTTTTACCTAAATGTAATACATGATTATGGTAGGAATCCTGGAAAATATAAAGAAGTATATATACGATAAACTCAAGTATAGATAAAACATAATCCCACCAGAGATAAATACAATTAGCATATTCCCATATGTCTTTCTATGGCATTTTAATGTATGAATTTTTTA
Organism: Manis pentadactyla; assembly: GCF_030020395.1. Lineage (NCBI taxonomy): Eukaryota > Metazoa > Chordata > Mammalia > Pholidota > Manidae > Manis > Manis pentadactyla. Next base: position 73,681,983 of record NC_080020.1, read on the forward strand.
ATGTAGCCCTTATCTGAGTCTGTCTTGCACTTTTTGAATAGATTCTTCTATTAGAATGTCTGCTTCCTGAGTTCAGTAACTGGAAATTCATCTTTGTACTTTTATATTAAGGAAATCATTGTTTCTCCACATGTATGACAAGAAATAGAAACTAGTGTCTGCTTTTACCAGTAGACCACTAAATTCCTCCCTTTTAAATTTAAATTTTCTGGAAATTAGAGTTTTTGCCACTCACAACTTGTTTTCAAACTGAAATCTGAAGAATGCTTCTTACATGTATTTTATTGTAGTTAAAATGTCTTTTAGGTATGAATTCCCCCTCTTTATTGTAAACATGAAATGATTAAGATTAAGACGCTTAAAGATGAAGTGATTTTTCTTGGTCCTGGGTACATGATTTAAGTTTCCCATCCCTCCTCTCCAGACCACATACAAGATGTTCTTTTTTTTTTTTTTTTTTTTATTGAAGGGTAGTTGACACACAGTATTACATTACATTAGTTTCAGGTGTACAACACAGTGATTCAACATTTATATACATGATAATTCTAGGTACCAGCTAACACCACACCAAGTTGTTACAATATTTTGACTATATTCCTTATGCTATACATTACATCCCGGTTACTTATTTATTTTACAATTGGAAGTCTGTTTATATATATATATATATATATATATATATATATATATATATATATATATATATATTTTTTTGTGAGGGCATCTCTCATATTTATTGATCAAATAGTTGTTAACAACAATAAATTTCTGTATAGGGGGGTCAATACTCAATGCACAATCATTAATCCACCCCAAGCCTAATTTTCGTCAGTCTCCAATCTTCTGATGCATAACGAACAAGTTCTTACATGGAGAACAAATTCTTACATAGTGAATAAGTTACATGGTGAACAGTGCAAGGGCAGTCATCACAGAAGCTTTCGGTTTTGTTAATGCATTATGAACTATACACAGTCAGTTCAAATATGAATATTCATTTGATTTTTAAACTTAATTTATATGTGGATACCACATTTCTCTATTATTATTATTTTTAATAAAATGCTGAAGTGGTAGGTAGATACGAGATAAAGGTAGAAAACAGAGTTTAGTGTTGTAAGAGAGCAAATGTAGATGATCAGGTGTGTGGCTGTAGACTATGTGTTAATCCGAGCTAGACGAGGGCAATAAACATCCATGTATGCAGAAGATTTCTCTCAGAACGGGGGGGGGAGGTTCTAAGCCTCACCTCTGCTGCTCCCCATTTTCTCACCAGATGGCCCCCTGCGACTGTGCCTGTCTTAGGTTGTTCCTCCCTTGAGGAATCTTACCCGTCTCTGGCTAACCAGTCATCTTCCGGGGCCATACAGGGAAATGTTAAGTTGGTAAGTGAGAGAGAAGCCTTATTGTTTGAAAAGGTTAGCTTTTTACTTCTTTGCATATTTATGCCCTGTGGCTTCTATGCCCAGCATTTGTCTTGAGGTGTCTTTACCATTTGGAAGAATTATGATACTCGGTAAATTCGACATGTGGCACGAGTTCTATTTAAAGGTTGTGATTAGGTAGGAAGAAGAAAAGCTATAGAAGTAGCAGGCGGAGGAAAACCTGGGAAGATTGATTATTTCTTTGACATATCTTCTTGTAGAGTAACTTCAGCATGGATAGGTTTTAAACTACTAATTAAATTGTGCACACACATTAACATAATAGGAATATAGTTACATAACCAAAGCATACCTGTAATTACCAGCCATCTCCAGTGAAACCAAGAAAACCAGTTAGGCACCCTAGGCATTTGTGAAAACTTATCTATGATGTGGTGGATATTGTCCAACTGAACTTTGAACAGTCTGAGAGAATTCAGATAAATTAGAACAACCCATTCCTGGGGACTGTTCACATCCCATATGTTCTTTTAAAAGTAAATAGTCTGTGGTTGTAAGATTTTGGAGTGCTACAGTTTGCACTTCTCCTAATTCTTGGTTGAGTTCCAACAGTATAGATCCAGTCCAATTTGTTGTTTTACTGTATGCACAGGCCAGCTTAGATATCTCCTTCATCATTCCCATAGCAAGTCCAGGAGCTGGTGGGATGAGTGCATCTACAGCTGTAGCAGTGCGTGGATCTTTGTTGGGGTTTTTTTTTTTTTTTTTTTGCTGATCAACTTCTGTCATGAGTCTTCCCGAGAGTGCTGATGTTGGAAGTTCTTTTTCATATCGTATCTTAGTTCATTTTCGGGGTAGCCAAATTAGGCTTTGATCCTCTGTATAAACACAAACAGACCCTTTGCCTACACTTTTATATGCCCTTTATATCATTGTGTAGAACTCATTGGAGGTCACCACACAGGAACTGCTTTTTTTTTTTTTAATCATTAATCTACACTTACATGACGAATACTTTGTTTACTAGGCTCTCCCCTATACCAGGTCCCCCCTATATACTCCTTTACAGTCACTGTCCATCAGCGTAGCAAACTGTTGTAGCATCACTACTTGTCTTCTCTGTGTTGTACAGCCCTCCCCTTTCTCCCACCCCACTATGGATGCTAATCTTAATACCCCTCTTTTTCTCCCCCCCTTATCCCTCCCTACCCACCCATTCTCCCCAGTCCCTTTCCCTTTGGTACCTGTTAGTCCATTCTTGAGTTCTGTGATTCTGTTGCTGTTTTGTTCCTTCAGTTTTTCCTTTGTTCTTATATTCCACAGACGAGTGAAATCATTTGGTATTTCTCTTTCTCTGCTTGGCTTGTTTCACTGAGCATAATGCCCTCCAGCTCCATCCATGTTGCTGCAAATGGTTGGATTTGCCCTTTTCTTATGGCTGAGTAGTATTCCATTGTGTATATGTACCACTTCTTCTTTATCCATTCATCTATAGATGGACATTTAGGTTGCTTCCAATTCTTGGCTATTGTAAATAGTGCTGCGATAAACATAGGGGTACATTGGTCTTTCTCATACTTGATTGCTGCATTCTTAGGGTAAATTCCTAGGAGTGCAATTCCTGGGTCAAATGGTATGTCTGTTTTGAGCATTTTGATGTACCTCCATACTGCTTTCCACAATGGTTGAACAAGTTTACATTCCCACCAGCAGTGTAGGAGGGTTCCCCTTTCTCCACAGCCTTGCCAACATTTGTTGTTGTTTGTCTTTTGGATGGCAGCCGTCCTTACTGGTGTGAGGTGATACCTCATTGTAGTTTTAATTTGCATTTCTCTGATAATTAGCGATGTGGAGCATCTTTTCATGTGTCTGTTGGCCATCTGTATTTCTGTTTTGGAGAACCGTCTGTTCAGTTCCTTTGCCCATTTTTTAATTGGGTTATTTGTTTTTTGTTTGTTGAGGCGTGTGAGCTCTTTATATATTCTGGACGTCAAGCCTTTATCGGATGTGTCATTTTCGAATATATTCTCCCATATTGTAGGGTTCCTTTTTGTTCTATTGATGGTGTCTTTTGCTGTACAGAAGCTTTTCAGTTTAATATAGTCCCACTTGTTCATTTTTGCTGTTGTTTTCCTTGCCCGGGGAGATATGTTCAAGAAGAGGTCACTCATGTTTATGTCTAAGAGGTTTTTGCCTATGTTTTCTTCCAAGAGTTTAATGGTTTCGTGACTTACATTCAGGTCTTTGATCCATTTTGAGTTTACTTTTGTATATGGGGTTAGACAATGGTCCAGTTTCATTCTCCTACATGTAGCTGCCAGTTTTGCCAGCACCATCTGTTGAAGAGACTGTCATTTCGCCATTGTATGTCCATGGCTCCTTTATCAAATATTAATTGGCCATATATGTCTGGGTTAATGTCTGGATTGTCTAGTCTGTTCCATTGGTCTGTGACTCTGTTCTTGTGCCAGTACCAAATTGTCTTGATTACTATGGCTTTATAATAGAGCTTGAAGTTGGGGAGTGAGATCCCCCCTACTTTATTCTTCTTTCTCAGGATTGCTTTGGCTATTCGGGGTCTTTGGTGGTTCCATATGAATTTTTTACTTATTTGTTCCAGTTCATTGAAGAATGTTGCTGGTAGTTTCATAGGGATTGCATCAAATCTGTATATTGCTTTGGGCAGAATGGCCATTTTGACGATATTAATTCTTCCTAGCCATGAGCATGGGATGCGTTTCCATCTGTTAGTGTCCCCTTTAATTTCTTTTAAGAGTGAATTGTAGTTTTCAGAGTATAAGTCTTTCACTTCTTTGGTTAGGTTTATTCCTAGGTATTTTATTCTTTTTGATGCAATTGTGAATGGAGTTGCTTTCCTGATTTCTCTTTCTGTTGGTTCATTGTTGGTGTATAGGAAAGCCACAGATTTCTGTGTGTTGATTTTGTATCCTGCAACTTTGCTGTATTCCGATATCAGTTCTAGTAGTTCTGGGGTGGAGTCTTTAGGGTTTTTTATGTACAGTATCATGTCATCTGCAAATAGTGACAGTTTAACTTCTTCTTTGCCGATCTGGATTCCTTGTATTTTTTTGTTTTGTCTGATTGCCGTGGCTAGGACCTCCAGTACTATGTTAAATAACAGTGGGGAGAGTGGGCATCCCTGTCTAGTTCCCGATCTCAGCGGAAATGCTTTCAGCTTCTCGCTGTTCAATATAATCTTGGCTGTGGGTTTTTCATAGATGGCCTTTATTATGTTGAGGTACTTGCCCTCTATTCCCATTTTGCTGAGAGTTTTTATCATGAATGGATGTTGAACTTTGTCAAATGCTTTTTCAGCATCTATGGAGATGATCATGTGGTTTTTGTCTTTCTTTTTGTTGATGTGGTGGATGATATTGATGGACTTTCGAATGTTGTGCCATCCTTGCATCCCTGGGATGAATCCCACTTGGTCATGGTGTACGATCGTTTTGATGTATTTTTGAATTCGGTTTGCTATAATTTTGTTGAGTATTTTTGCGTCTACGTTCATCAAGGATATTGGTCTGTAGTTTTCTTTTTTGGTGGTGTCTTTGCCTGGTTTTGGTATTAGGGTGATGTTAGCTTCATAGAATGAGTTTGGGAGTATCCCCTCCTCTTCTATTTCTTGGAAAACTTTAAGGAGAATGGGTATTATGTCTTCCCTGTATGTCTGATAAAATTCCGAGGTAAATCCATCTGGCCTGGGGGTTTTGTTCTTTGGTAGTTTTTTGATTACCGCTTCAATTTCGTTGCTAGTAATTGGTCTGTTTAGATTTTCTGTTTCTTTTTGGGTCAGTCTTGGAAGGTTGTATTTTTCTAGGAAGTTGTCTGTTTCTCCTAGGTCTTCCAGCTTGTTAGCATATAGGTTTTCATAGTAGTCTCTAATAATTCTTTGTATTTCTGTGGGGTCCGTCGTGATTTTTCCTTTCTCGTTTCTGATTCTGTTGATGTGTGTTGACTCTCTTTTTCTCTTAATAAGTCTGGCCAGAGGCTTATCTATTTTGTTTATTTTCTCGAAGAACCAGCTCTTGGTTTCCTTGTTTTTTTTCTATTGTTTTATTCTTCTCAATTTTATATATTTCTTCTCTGATGTTTATTATGTCCCTCCTTCTGCTGACTTTAGGCCTCATTTGTTCTTCTTTTTCCAATTTCGATAATTGTGACATTAGACCATTCATTTGGGCTTGTTCTTCCTTTTTTAAATATGCTTGGATTGCTATATACTTTCCTCTTAAGACTGCTTTTGCTGTGTCCCACAGAAGTTGGGGCTTAGTGTTGTTGTTGTCATTTGTTTCCATATATTGCTGGATCTCCATTTTGATTTGGTCATTGATCTATTGATTATTTAGGAGCGTGTTGTTTAGCCTCCATGTGTTTGTGAGCCTTTTTGCTTTCTTTGCACAGTTTATTTCTAGTTTAATGCCTTTGTGGTCTGAAAAGTTGGTTGGTAGGATTTCAATCTTTTGGAATTTACTGAGGCTCTTTTTGTGTCCTAGAATGTGGTCTATTCTGGCGAATGTTCCATGTGCACTTGAGAAGAATGTGTATCCTGTTGCTTTTGGATGTAGAGTTCTATAGATGTCTATTAGGTCCATCTGTTCTAGTGTGTTGTTCAGTGCCTCTGTGTCCTTACTTATTTTCTGTCTGGTGGATCTGTCCTTTGGAGTGAGTGGTGTGTTGAAGTCTCCCAGAATGAATGCATTGCATTGTATTTCCTCCTTTAGTTCTGTAAATATTTGTTTCAGGTATGTTGGTGCTCCTGTATTGGGTGCATATATATTTATAATGGTTATATCCTCTTGATGGACTGAGCCCTTTATCATTATGTAATGTCCTTCTTTGTCTTTTGTTACTTTCTTTATTTTGAAGTCTGTTTTGTCTGATACCAGATTGCAATACCTGCTTTCTTGTCTCTGTTGTTTGCTTGAAATATCTTTTTCCATCCCTTGACTTTAAGTCTGTGCGCGTCTTTGGGTTTGAGGTGAGTCTCTTGTAAGCAGCATATGGATAGATCTTGCTTTTTTATCCATTCTATTACTCTGTGTCTTTTGATTGGTGCATCCAGTCCTTTTACATTTAGGGTGATTATTGAAAGGTATGTACTTATTGCCATTGCAGGCTATAAGTTTATGGTTACCAAAGGTTCAAGGTTAGCTTCTTTACTATCTTACTGTCTAACTTAACTCACTTATTGAGCTATTATAAACACGGTCTGATAATTCTTTATTTCTCTCCCTTCTTATTCCTCCTCCTCCCTTCTTCATATGTTGGGTGTTTTGTTCTGTGCTCTTTTTAGGAGTACTCCCATCTAGAGCAGTCCCTGTAGGATGCCCTGTAGAGGTGGTTTGTGGGAGGCAAATTCCCTCAACTTTTGCTTGTCTGGGAATTGTTTAATCCCTCCTTCATATTTAAATGATAATTGTGCTGGATACAGTAGTCTTGGTTCGAGGCCCTTCTGTTTCATTGCATTAAGTATATCGTGCCATTCTCTTCTGGCCTGTAGGGTTTCTGTTGAGAAGTCTGATGATAGCCTGATGGGTTTTCCTTTGTAGGTGACCTTTTTTCTCTCTCTGGCTGCCTTTAATACTCTGTCCTTGTCCTTGATATTTGCCATTTTAATTATTATGTGTCTTGGTGTTGCCCTCCTTGGATCCCTTGTCATGGGAGTTCTGTGTACCTCTGTGGTCTAAGAGGCCATTTCCTCCCCTAGTTTGGGGAAGTTTTCAGCAATTATTTCTTCAAAGACATTTTCTATCCCCTTTTCTCTCTCTACTTCTTCTGGAATACCTATAATTCGTATATTGTTCCTTTTCATTTGGTCACTCAGCTCTCTTAAAATTCTTTCATTCCTGGAGATCCTTTTATCTCTCTCTGCATCAGCTTCTATGCGTTCCTGTTCTCTGTTTTCTAGTCCATTAATGGTCTCTTGCATCTCGTCCATTCTGTTTTGAAGTCCTTCCAGAGCTTGTTTTATTTCTGAAATCTCCTTACTTAGTTCTTGCAAATTTCTCTGCAAGTCCATCACATGGTTATGACTTTTGTTTTGAATTCTTTTTCAGGAAGACTGGCTAAATCTATCTCCCCAGATTCCTTCTCAGGGGAAGATGTGGCAGATGCCGAAGCTGTCTGGGTTAGTCTTGTCTGGATCATATTTTTTTGCCTTTTCATGTTGACAGGTGCTATTGACTGTCAGCTGGGAGGGCCAAAATTTTCACTTGCTACTGGCCTTTCTTTACTGGGACAACTGTGACCCCTAGTGGCTTGTGTTGGGTAATTGCGTGTAGAGTGGGTCTTTGTGTCTTGCCTGGCCGGAAGGGAGAAATTTCCCTTTGTGTGGGCGGAGTTTGTCTCAGGCTGCTTCTCTGCTTTCGCAGCGCCCAGAGGGGTAATGGTTGGGGGGCTGCTTGACTGTTTTCCTCCGTGAGGTGTCTCAGAGCTGTTGCCCAGGGGGTTAGTGCGCCTGGTTTTCCCTGTAATTTCCAGCTGCTGTACTGTGGCCTGGGTTGTTTCCGTCAAGCTGTTAAGTCCCTGTCCCTTTAAGACTTTCAAAAAGTCCCCGCTTTTCTTTGTCACAGGGGCATCAGCTTCAGCACCCGCTCAGAGGTCTTACTCCCTGTTCCTCCAGTATCCAGGGCCCCCTGGGCATGTACTGTGTCTGCGCTCTGGCCCGGATGGCTGGGGCTGGGTGTTCGGCAGTCCTGGGCTCCGTCTCCCTCCCGCTCTGCCTATTGTTCTCCCGCCGGGAGCTGGGGGGAGGGGCGCTCGGGTCCCGCCGGGCCGGGGCTTGTATCTTACCCCTTTCACCAGTCGCTGGTTTCTCGCTGGTTTAGCTGTAGTCTGGCCACTGTCCTGCGTCTTCTGGTCTCTCTTTTAGGGCTAGTTGTGTTTGCTGTATTTTCAAAAGTATATATGTTTTTGGGAGGAGATTCCCACTGTCCTACTCACGCCGCCATGTTGGCTCTGCCCCTCCACACTTCACAAGATGTTCTTTTTAAGAATTTTTTAGGTTTCTGAGACACTGATTCATTCCCCATTCATTATGTGCTCTGAAGTAGGATGAAATTCTGACAAATTATTGACAGCTGACTTTTACGTAAGGAAGTCCTTAACCACATTAGTACAGAATGATCTCTTCTGGAACAAACATCTGTGGCTTTTTCCCCACATTACTGCTTCTCTGAAAGTTCATGGGAACTACTAGAGTGCTCCTTTAATCATACTGAAGAGTCACAAACAGGATTTTGAACATACAGAATTGGGTTTATGAATAATTGAATATTTGTTCTGTTGTCTGTGAGTCAACATGTTTTGTTTTTTAAGTTTAAGAGAAAGAAACAAACAAAAAAAATAGTGGCAAAGCACAAGAAACTGCTCAATGGTTTAAGCTTGCTAGATCTATTAATAGATGTACCTCATATCTATGCAAAGAAGCATGATGTTAGGGCCATAATCATTTATTTCTTTAAATTTACTTCAAAAATATACTTGTAAACAGAATTTTTATTGAAAATATAACATACGCACATAGCATCAAATTTAAAAAAAAGTCCAAAGAGCTTCTTCCTAGAGTCTATTAATTAGTGTATAATTATCAGAGGCTGTTTTTTTGTGTGAGTAAACTTCTAGGAATATTTTTGTATATATAAACATGTTTACTTTTTCCCATAGATGGAAATACAATGTTCACATTATTATGCAACATATATTTCTGTCTTCTATCTTTAAAAATTATCTTAATAGCATATTTTAGAAATGATTCTATATCAATGTGTGCCTATATGCATGTGTTGTATTCACTAGTATACACATTTTCCTTATATAGATATACTACAATTTATTCCCTTGTAGAAGAATATCCAAGTTGTTTCTGGAATTTTAATATTTAAAACAATCTCCCAATGAATACTTTTGTACATCCTTATCTTTTCAGGTATGTGAAATAATAGCTGAAGGATAATTCTTGTAGATGCAACCCAGAAAGAGGACTAAGACACAGACAGATTCATTACTCTCTGATTTGATGCAGGATGAAAAGTCTTGGTGGCTTCTTGCCAGACCAGGGGAACTGAATTTAGCAAAACTAGTAACTTCACGTGAATTATCAAAAAATTTTGCTTGAAGGGAGCCAGTCAGCTGCTTGGGCTATAGGCTAAAAGGCCTTAGGGGAAAAAGAAGCCTTGGATGTAGTTCAAGTACTTATGAGCCTTGGGAGCTATCCAGGGTACTGAAGATCTGCTGCAGGACGCAGTCTGTTCAGGGGACCATAAACTTCAGTCTCCTGCCTTGAATCTTGCCCTTGAGATTCTGAACACTTCTAAAGTCAGCCATCATCCCTCAGCCTCTTTCTTTGTCCTTACCTCACCTCACCCTCCATCTGCTTCAATCCAAGTCTATTACATTTGTTTTCCCAACCAACCCCACCGTGCCCCACTCCCACCATTTGCTATTAGGATTCAAAGGGAGACTAAAATGCAGCAGACACATCACTTGAGTATGACTGGTTCCTGATAATGTTCTGTTTATATAACTATGCACAAATATACCAATAGTATTCAAATACATTTCTATCAGAGTAAACTATAAATCTGGCAGTTTAAAGGCACATCAGGATACCAGAGTATCTTGGAACTTAGTATTGCCAAGTTTTACTCTCCTTCCTAATACAAAGAATGAATTTCCTATATAACTCAATTACTTACTTATTCATGTAAATCATAATTGTTTGCAAATTTTTTCTAAAGCAGAAATTTCTTTTACTACCTTTTGAACACATGCCAATGGATAACTTCAAAAAGCCTACGCATTTTGTTCTACTTACTTAGTTTTGAAATCTGGATCACTTAATACATTGAATATTTGTATAGAAATATCAGAATTTCTACAGCTTTTCAGTAGGCCAAATTTCAGAAAAGACACTTTTCTCTATTTTTGTTTACATATTTTTGGAAATCTCACTAAAGGACTCAGATTATAAAAAATAGCACAAGGTGAGGGTCTGATAAAGGCCTCCTCATCTAGACTATATACAGGTGGGAGAGAGAGATGGGTCCTTTTACAAGTATGAGAACATATAGTCAAAACTGGCTCAAACAGAAGGAAATCATTAGCTAATGTTCCTGAACAGTCTAATGATGCACCTTGATTCAGGGCTTCAGTTGCCCACTATCACCTAGGTACTCTCCTTACTTTTGGTTTTGCTTCATCTGTGTTGACTTTCATTTCAGATATGTGGACCCTGGATGAAGTATGGTGACTGCAGAAACTTCAGCCCTACACCCGCCAGGTTCAAAATCAATGACTCCCTTTTCCCAATCACTCTAGCAAAAGCCTAAAGAAACTTTCATTATTCTGATTAACTTTGCTTTTAATCACATTGCCTATCCTCAAACAGTCACAGTACTCAGAGGCATGAAGTTTATGGATAGGCATAGATGTAGATCATTCTTCTGCCCTGGAGCTGGAAAGAAAGATGGGTTATTCCACTCATAGAAAATTAAGGGAATTCTTATCAAAAGAAGATGAAATAGCCAATAACAAGAACAAAGATAAAATGAAAATCAAATATACATTACATAATAAGAGGTAGAAAATATATTGAGGGGGAAACTAAGGAGTAATAATTATTTAATAATAATAATATTTTGAAAAATTAACATTTGTTAGTGGTTTTCATGTGTATTATACCATCTGATCCTAACTCTATATGGTATGTAATAGTTTAATAACTTTTCAAAACACTTATGAGAGAAATTAAAGAGGACACTAATAAATGTAAATACATCCCATGCTCATAGACAGGAAGAATTAATATTGTCAGAATGGCCATCCTGCCTAAAGCAATCTACAGATTCAATGCAATCCCTATCAAAACACCAACAGCATTCATCAACAAACTAGAACAAATAATTCTAAAACTCATATAGAATCACAAAAGACCCGAATAGCTGAAGCAATCCTGAGAAGGAGAATAAAGCTGGGGTGATTATGCTCCCTAACTTCAAGCTCTACTACAAAGCCACAATAATCAAGACAATTTGGTACTGGCATGAGAACAGACCCACAGATCAATGGAACAGACTAGAGAGCCCAGATATAAATCCAACCATATATGACCAATTAATGTATGATAAAGGAGCCATGGATACACAATGGGGAAATGACAGCCTCTTCAACAACTGGTGTTAGCAAAACTGGACAGCTACATGTAAGAGAATTAAACTGGATTGTTGTCTAACTTCATACACAAAAGTATACTCAAAATGGATCAAGGACGTGAATATAAGTCATGAAACCATAAGTTATAACTCTTAGAAGAACATAGGCAAAAATCTCTTGGACATAAACATGAACAACTTTTTCCTGAATGCGTCTCCACAAGCAAGGGAAACAAAATAAAAAATGAACAAATGGGGCTATATCAAACTAAAAAAGCTTCTGTACAGCCAACGACACAATCAGTAGGACAAAAAGGCATCCTACAGTATGGGAGAATATATTCGTAAACAACATGTCCAACAAGGGGTTAACATCCAAAATATATAAAGAACTCACACGCCTCAACAAAGAGCAAATAATCCAATTAAAAAATGGGTGGAGGATATGAACAGACACTTCTGCAAAGAAGAAATTCAGATGGCCAACAGGCACATGAAAAGATGCTCCACATCGCTAATTATCAGGGAAATGCAAATTAAAACCACAATGAAATATCACCTCACACCAGTCAGGATGGCCAACATCTAAAAGACAAGAAGCAGCAAATGCTAGTGAGGATGTAGAGAAAGGGGAACCCTCCTACATTGCTGGTGGGAATGTAAATTAATTCAACCATTGTGGAAAGTAGTATGGAGGTTTCTCAAAAAACTAAAAATAGAAATACCATTTGACCCAGAAATTCCACTCCAAGGAATTTACCCTAAGAATGCAGGAGCCCAGTTTGAAAAAGACATATGCACCCCTATGTTTATTGCAGCACTATTTACAATAGCCAAGAAATGGAAGCAACCTAAGTGTCCATCACTAGATGAATGGATAAAGAAGATGTGGTACATATACACACAATGGAATATTATTCAGCCATAAAAGAAAACAAATCCTACTATTTGCAGCAACATGGATGGAGCCAGAGGGTATTATGCTCAGTGAAATAAGCCAGGTGGAGAAAGACAAGTACCAAATGATTTCACTCATTTGTGGAGTATAACAACAAAGCAAAACTGAAGGAACAAAACAGCAGCAGACTCACAGATGCCAAGAAGAGACTAGTGGTTACCAAAGAGAAGGAGTTGGAAAGGGTGGGTGGGAAGGGAGGGAGAAGGGGATTAAGGGGCATTATAATTAGTACTCACAATATTGGTAGGTCTCGGGGAAGGCAGTATAGCATGGCTAAGTGGTGACTCTAGCATCTTACTACACTGATAGACAGAGACTGCAATGGAGTGGGGGAAGGTTGATAATGTGGGTGAATGTTGAAACCATAATGTTGCTCATGTGAAACCTTCATAAGATTGTATAGCAATGATACCTTAATTTTAAAAAATGCTACAATAAAAAATAATTTTTAATAATTACATATAATTATAAAAATTAGGAAATTATATCTTGATATGTTAGTTTTTTAATAAGTGAAGAAGTTATATCTTGCTTCCAGTTACCTCTTCCAATTCTCAAGTCAAAGGATTCATTAAATTGGGTAAAAGCTATCCATAGGAACATATAACTTTAGCCTGGGGATTGATAGTATATTTGCTAAAAATAAATATGGATACTTTACTTCTCTCAAACCTATCATATGACTCTTTCAGTACACAGTATATAATTAGTGATACTTTTTTATTTCTCCTAGACTACACCTTGCTCTTCTCTTCCACCAATATGGTATTTGGACAGTGGATAAACAAAATTGGCTCATTATTATCATCCACTGAAATCCATCTATGACTATGCTTGATCATTAATGATCCAAGAATCTACATAGAATTCATTCTCAGAACATGTAACATTTTGTATTGTTTCAAAGGCAGCCTTCCTTCAAGTTGCCACTGGAACAGCAACAGTCAATTGCTACATTTGATCCTTTGGATGGCTAGTGTAAGCAATGTTACTTTATACTACAGTCTCCTGTACTATGAAGTTCCTAATGTATTTGTTCCTAATGTCCTATTCTCATTCTCTTCTTGTTGCAACTCTGTTAACAATTCTCTTCTTACCCTAGTTTCATACCATTTCAGATTCTTAGGTACGATGCTTCAGAAAATTTTCATCCTGGCTTCATTTACAATAGTAATATTTTTGAGGCTGCTAGTTGTCCAAAGTTTTCTTAATCTTTCCCATTTTATTGATGGTGTAATAATGCTTGACATCTACTTATGACCTATACTCGCCAACTTATTTTAAATGTCAGCTTTCTAATTAAATAACTATTATATCACAAAAAAACTCAAACACTGATTTGGTTTACTTGAGAAAAAATTGACAAAGACACAAAACTAGTAGTTAGTAATTAGAATTTTCATCTTTCTTTTGAGGTATATTCTGCTATATATATGGATTGTCATTTCGAGCTGTTTTCCATACATGTTCACAGACACCCAAGGGTGATCCTAAGTGGCAATGAATATTTTTTGTCTATAGCTTAATAGTAAGTGAAAGGATAATGTAAATTTCTCAGTAATTCACATTGAAGTAATGTTGGAAATAGAAGAATGAATAAAAATCACCAAATTGTAGGTGTCACCAAAATATCTCTTATCACCAAGTAAGAGAAGAAAAAGAAGAGAAAAAAGCTCATGAATTCTACAGAAGAGCAACTGGAAAGTTGAGAAGAGCTTATATAATACACTGTATTGCTTTCTAATTATTTCAAAGATGTTACTCTTTTATCCCCCCACTACACTGCAATTTCTTTAAGGGTTAGGACTGTAGAATTGGTGCTTTGAAATCCTAGGTTCTTTCAGTGAGATAACATTTAATGAATTTTGAATACCGAGATTATAGCCAATAAAACTTGAAGTATAAAATATACCTGCCTACACTGGAAACCAAATAACTGCCTCACCATTGGCCACTTAAGTTCCTTATGTAACTGTGACAGGATGACATTAACTGCCCTCCTTATCTGCATAACCAAAGGGAATCCTCTTTCTTGTGATGAAATGTCAGAGGAAAGGACTGGGGTAGAGAGGCAGCAGAACAGATTGGCTAATTGCCTGGCCTCCAGTGTCAGCCCCCTGGTTATAGTCTGGATCTGTCACTTACTAGCTATGGGAATGTGGGCAATTTACTTGACCTCTTTATACCTCTAAGCCAGGGAATATAATGGCATTTATCCTGTAGTGTCGTTTGGGAATTAAATGGGTTAATAAAATTTATAGAAGAGGTCCTGCAACACCCTAAATATTAAATAAGGGTAGTCAATGATCATAGGTAGGGAAAAGGGGAATGGCTTAGCAAAGAATTTAATTTACAAAATAAAAATTGAGAGATAGGAAAAGAGGGAGAGGGAGTGAGAACTCAGGAAGTCTGAGGACAAGGGGAAGTTTGGTGAAACATTTTGGGGAATGATGAAATCCGAAAAATGTGGAGTTCTCTAGAGCATAAAAGGAGACCGAAGAGAGAGCAGAGGCACAAAATGTTGACAGGACTGGTCATGAATTACCTTCTCCTTAATATACTCTAAGGGCCATGACTAAAGAATGGGGCTGCTTTCTGGATTTATTGCAGGAGAGGGAGAAGATTTGTGTAAATTGGATACCATTTTAGGACTAAGCCATATAAATCCCCACTTTTATAGGTTTTATTCATGTCTTCCTTGATATTCTGTCTTTTCTCCCCAATCCTTCTGGTTATGAGTTAAAACCATCTCCCTAGGCAGTGTGAGGAGAGAAATGCAGGGCTTTACTTGTAGGCTCATAGTAGAGAAAGGGGAAAAAGACCAGGGGCATCTTGACCCCATCATGAGTCCGTAGGTATCGAGCAAGGGAGGTTTAAAGGAATAATATTAGGAGAAAATGTAAAAAGGAAAACACAATCATAATATTACTACTGATACACTAAAAAGTGAATATGCATTTGAATAAGTGGTTAAAAAATGAAAAGGCAACCTGCAGAACGGGAGAAAATAATTGCAAATCATACATAAGGAATTAATATCCAAAATATATAAAGAACTCATGAAACTCAATAGCAAAAAAACAAATAATCCAATTTTAAAATGGGCAAAGGAACTGAATAGACATTTTTCCAAAGAAGATAATCAGATGGCCAACAAGTCCATGAAAAGTTGCTCAACATCATTTACCATTAGGGAAATGCAAATCAAGACCACAATGAGATGTCATCTCACAACTGTTAAAATGGTGCTGTCATCATAAAGACAAGAGACAGCAAATGCTGCCAAGGGTGTGGAGAAGAGGGGATCTTTGTGCACTTTTGGTGGGACTATGGAAAATCTATGGCAGCTTCTCAAAAAACTAAAAAAGAACTACAATGTGATCTAGCAATTCCACTTTTGAGTATATATCTGAAGGAAATGAAATCACTATGAAGAGATATCTGCATGCCTATATTCATTGAAGCATTACTTACAATAGCCAAGGAAACAATCTGTGTCCATCAACAGAAGAATGGTGATCGATATATACATACATACATTATACATGTGCGTGTGCACACACACACCCAAGAATACTATTCAGCCATAAAAAGAAAGAAATTCTGTCATTTGTGACAACACAGATGGACCTTGAGGGCATTATGCGAAGTGAAAAACGTCAGACAAAGAAAGACAAATTTTGTATGATCTCACTTATATGTGGAATCTAAAAAAATAATTCATGGAGAAAGAGTCACATTTGTGGTTATTAGAGGCAGGGATGGGAGAGTGGGGCAGAGGAATTTGAGGAAGGTGATCAAAAGTTACAAACTTCCAGTTATAAGATAAATAAGTACTGAGTATGTAATGTACAACATGATGGCTACAGTTAACACACTTAGCTGGTATATTTAAAAGTTGCTTAAGAGAGCAGATCCTACATGTTATCATCATAAGGAAAAAAATGTTATAATTATATGAGGTGATTGATAGATTTTAACTTTTTGTGCTGATTGTTTCACAATTAAGTCATTATGCTTTACACCTTAAATGCACAGTGCTATATGCCAATTATATCACAATAAAACTGGGGGGAAAAGAATGACAATAGAAATTGACCTTCAAGCCTTAAATATGTAAATTAGAATAAGGTGAAAGTTAATGATGAAGATAATATGACCAAAAAGGGGTGCTGTTAATAATTATGAAAGGATATTGCACATTGGAACTATCTCAGGCAAAAAACATACTGTCATCCTATTTATAATTCAGCCCCAACAGCATGACTTTTCAAACCCTATACAATTATTAAGTCCACTGAATATGAGTCTCTCTGAGCATTTCAGAGAATCAAAACAATTTGAAAATTAATATGGAATTTAGATATCATCTACTCGAGTTACCTAAATTTGTAGAAGTCTGAAGCACCTGTAAGAAAAATGACTTGCCCATGATCACACAATTCTTTGACATTAAATTACTTTTATTTATAGTATTTACAGAACCCAAGAGTTTGACTCTTAGGGTGGTATTCTTTCTACTACAACAACTTCATAAATAATACAAAAACTAGAAAAATACTAGCATCTTCCTATCCAAGGTCAGGATTTCTTGCTTTTAGGTAAATGGCAGTTCTATACCAGGGACCAGGTATAACATTTTCATTAGAAAGTTATACAGATCAATCCAGAACAGAGTTTGATTGTATATCTGAGTATAAAAGTAGGATACTTGAGTTTTTATCATAGGTCATCCGTGCTTTTACAAAGTTTGTATTGTGTAATTTGTACATAAAGATTAACCAATCGTTCAATAGTCCAACCTAAATTGTGCCAGTAGCAGATTCACGTGGTTCCTACAGAGACAGACAGTATATTTATAGTTTAAAAGTATTTCAAGAATACACAAAAGCCAGGTGTCATGGAGACCTGGAGCGCTTCTGAAGGCACCGAGTGTCACTCATGCAGAACCAGCCTAGAGGCAACTCCTGACGAGAAGGCCGTGGCTTGAGGTGCCCAGAGGGTGACTGATTCATTTGGGTCCTAAAGTGCCGGAGGAAGGAATGAACATTTCTGGTGGTTGGAAACGCTGAAATTTTAAGTGGGTTAATTGGTATAGTCCTCTTAAGAAGGTGACATTGTGGCAGGATAGGATAGAGGATGCGACAAAGGAGAAGGAAGATGCAGAGATGCCCTGTGTCCTATCTTTTGGTTTTGTGGGTGAGTGTCGGTTCTAGAACTAGACTGGCTGGATCTGAAATCTGAAAGTTGACTGCATCATTTTGAAAAGTTACTTAACCTTTTATAACTAGTTTCCTCATCCATCAAGTAGGGGGAATTAATTAGTATTACCTTTAAAAGTTGTATAAATGAAATAATACTAACAGCATGCTTGGTATGGTGCCTACAACGTAACAAGCAGAGAACAGATAATAGCTGTTATTACTGCCTTCAATACTAGTCTTAGAACAAGCAGTGTGCCAGGGACCAGGACTGCAAAGGCTGACAATGGGGTTTTTTCTCAGTCTAACAGTCTTCAAGGCCACATCACCTCCACCACTGTTTTTACAATAGGAATATATACTGCATAAAAAGATCAAAGGCTATTTTCTTGTACTTTTCCTAAACTTCTGATGAGATCCTAAAGTGAGAGAGACAAACGTTTTTCCTCTGTATTTGCTACCCATCAGCTAAGAGACCTAAAGAGGGAAGAGTGGTTTGTTTATGCCAAGACTATTCTTGTGATCTAGCTTCTCTTAGAGATGACAAAGTCCTTGATGTCAGACTCCAGATATCTTGCCATTTGTACAGTATATAGAATAATTCCTTAATGTTGCAGATTAATACACATAAGTATGACATATATAAATATATAAATATCAAATGATTGAATCACTGAAAGATTACAAAGATGAGAAGAAACCTGGCATTGAAAGAATAGAAGCATACAGGGAATAAAGCTTGCGAAGCATGATTTGGCTAATTTAAAAAATGCTTTGAGACAAATGGAAATTATCAGCAAGAAAAAGTGAAGCCATTCAGAAAGAATGAACTGAGAGACATTAGCCTAAGACAAGAATGACGCCTGGAGTGAGAAGTGAATGAAGCAGAAATACAGAAAAACAGAATAGAAGAAGACAAGGAAGATAAGAAGATGGAAAACGTTAAGAGAGGCAGACACAGAGTTTTATAGGAAGACAAAAACACTAGTTGGAAACAATGGGATTTTTGGCAACAGAAAACATAATAACAGGCGTGACAAACATGGAGCTGGGGTGAATGTCTGTTCACAGACTACTTGTGACTCACAGATGCAGCTATTTCACAAAAGCTTTGAAAACTATTGAGAGAAAATTGAGGATAGTATACACATAGAACTCTTTATGGTTCATCCTGATTATTTACTTTTTGTTATAACATATAAAACTAGTCTAAACTATGGCAATCATCTTCCTTTAAAATTTTGTGTAAATTGTTTTATTCTATATAAAAAGCACATCAGATCAGAAATGTGTGGAAGGAATGCTTCTCAACATTCAGTTTTATATCCCTGAAGCTAATTCCACTTGCATGCCAAGTAAATGTTGGAAATTTTCTGTTCACTATTACACACATTTCAAAAAGCCAAACCATTGAGTCAGAGGCTGGTTTATGGCCCATTAACAATACATTTGCTTCTCAGAACTGTAAACACGGCCTTATGGATCTTAATGTAATTGTTTAGGATGAGTGTATTGGCAAGAACTGTTGGAGTCTGTTGACACAGTCTGGAAAGCAATGTGTTTTAAGCAAATCTGCAAAATGTTACCAACTCATTAAGCTAAGAGCTTTATGCCTCAGTGTTCTAAAGCAATTCTGTGAGATTCTTCTGAACAAGGTTGTATATCCCTTTCTGGTTTTGCCATGACTGATGTGTATGTAAAATGAGCTGACTACATTCCTCTTTGCATTATGCTGATGATGCTTCATCATTGTTTTTTCCTTCAACATTATTCATTTACTGTTACATAACTACAAGAGTGAGAAGAAGCCTTTTAAGACATTCTATGGAATAGATTTTTCTGCATTTAAATATAGTATAGGAAATGCAGAGGTGCTTCCAAAGCTATGTTCTATAGATGCAATATTAATTGAAATACATTCCCACTCTCCTGCATGATCCTTTAAAATTCAGTCTACCGTAGACGCTTGGAATTAGAAGGAACTTTAGATTATCAGACCATCTAACCTTGTATTCACTGAAGCACACTTTCTAGAGCATCTCTGGTGGATGGACTAAAATTTAGTATATTTCAAGTAAGGCATTCTAGATTTAGTTAAAGTATTTTCAGTTGTAAATGGTAGAAACACAGCTCAAACAAGCAGAATTGGTTCTGAAGACAGAAAAATTCAGCAGTGTTTTTTATTCACAGCATGGGTGGTTTGAAGGTATCAAATTATGTTAACCATCTCTCTTCACCTCTTAATCTTGCTTTTTTCCCAAAAGAGTTTCCTCCCTGTCTGCTTTCAGTATATGGTACCACTCAAGGCTCTAGTGTTTTATATCTTAACATCTTCATGGCCAGAACAAAGAAATTCTAACAGTTTAAGTCAAAATTCTAGATTTGCGAATAGTACACAGACTTGCATCCCTGAACTACCTTTAAACCAAACATTGGCCCTAGGAAGAAGGAAGACATAGAATCCTCAAGTCAAGTCACGTACTCACACAGAGGAAGCTCCCAAACCAGGTTATTTGCTAATTTAACTGATCTTACCTGGGTTATTTTCATTTGTCTCCTTTCTCTCATCCTCAGCAACACAGTGAGATGCAATTCTTTCCCCTGCTTCTTCAGTCAGTTTCCTCCCTCCCTCCTTCTGATGCTAATACTGCCTTACTTCATGTTGTCACTAAGGCTTTCCCTGGGACAATAGTTGGAGATACCTCCTTAGCTTTAGTCTTCTTGGTATACTATTTTTTGTATTGTTGCCAGAATGATCAACTTTAAACCCATACTTCATTCCCTACTGCCCTGAACCAACCCATTCATCCATCCTTTTAAGTTCTATCCATTTTTTCCATGTCAAAATCCTTAAGTTGAGATCAATATTTCTATTATTCCATAGTTTTCTCTACTTTGATTATACAGTCTGTCTTTACATGAGGTCTTTGATACTTGTTCCTCCACTAGATTATAAATAGAGGGAATGGACCATATCTTATTCATCCTTGTATCCACAAGAGTACTGCGAGTGAGGTCTTGCCCAAAATAAGCTTTCAATAAATGTTAACCAAATTTAATTAATGAAATACCAAAGTGTCCAATATAAATAGTAAGTGTTTTAAGAATGTATTCTGGGCTGAAGTACTCAAGAAAAGCATACACTTCACTATGTAAGATTTTGTAACCCTATTAAGTAAGAGCCAAAGGTAGGTCTCAGGGTTTGGTCAATGTCAGAAGACAGTTTTCCATTGGTCTCTTGCATTTCTATAAATCTTGCCAGTGAAACACTGACTGCTTTTATTCCTATCTATATTTTCAGAGATGTTTCTATTGAAACCAGCCATGTGAAGCAGAGACAATACCTCTCTCTAGAGCAGAGTGAGTGTTTGTTTATGGTCCATTATAAAAGGTTCAAGCTTCCTAAGCTTAGGGTTTCTGTCTTATACTGCAGCCCACTGCATATGCAGGTGGCACCTGACTTGGCCCACTTCATGGCATCCTTGTGGAAACTGGGACTCAGGAAATCACTGTAAGACATGGTGATACTCTGGCTACTGTTACTGTTGAGAGTTACAAAGTCTCTGCTTCTGAATCAGGTGTCTAATATCTTCTGCCATCATTCATGAAAATCTGGCAGGCTAACTTCTTAATTGGTGAAAAAGGAAAATCTCAGAACCTTCACAGGTTTTAACAGTCTGTGCCACAAATAGGCTCTAGATATCCTTATTTATTTAAGGGACTTTGGATTTTACAATGGTATACCATAACAATGATACACCATTAATGATATACCACTGATAGGATTCGAGTTGTGCTCTTGTATGACTCTCTATTAGGTATTTTAAATATCTGAGATAAAATAGTCAACATTTTGCTTACAAAATTCATAAAAAATAGCCAGGAAAAGCAGTAAATTCATAAATTATAGCTACAGTTATTGGTCACTTATTAGATACCAAGCACATTAAATGAACTAATTCATTAAATTATGTGCTATTTACATCATTGACTCATACCACTACTTACCCAGTTGTATAAGCTAAAAACCTGGGTCTCTTTCATGAGCTGTCACTCTGGCTTTTCTCTATACCTAATTTGATTTGAATTTCTAGAGATCTATTACCTCTTGGATCTTTATGCTTCTTTTCATATTTATAACTTGTACCATAATCTCTCCAATTAATGAAGTAATCTCCTAAATCTTCTCCTTTCTTCTCATTTTGTGATCCCCACTATCAATTCTTTATTCTGAGCTAAACATTCTAAAAAAGAAATGTGATCAAATTACTTTCTTAAAAAAATGATCATTGATTCCATTGACCTATCATTGAACACTCTCTGGATATAATCTCTACTCCTAAACTATAGTTGAATTTAACAGAGAATCTTAATGACAGTGGGTTAAACATGACAGAAGTAAATTTATCTCTTGGTACCATTTTGGGGATAGTTCATTAAAGGTTGGTGATTCTGCTCATTGAAGTTACCAAGAAACCCAGGCTCCTCATAGCTTGTTGCTTTACAATCCCTAAGGTTGTCCCAGTATCCAGAGTGGCTCCATGCCATGACTATGTTCC
This sequence comes from Manis pentadactyla, assembly GCF_030020395.1. Lineage (NCBI taxonomy): Eukaryota > Metazoa > Chordata > Mammalia > Pholidota > Manidae > Manis > Manis pentadactyla. The sequence goes on from NC_080020.1 coordinate 73,704,264, forward strand.
AAGATGTGTGATGGGTGAAAGGGGAAAAATACGGGCATACTTTTTCTCTATAAATACGTAACTAGAAACTTACTCAGACCTCTTCTGTTTATATGCTATTGGCCAGAGCTTAGTCATATGTCCATAACTGATTGCAAGGGAAGCAGAGAAATGTATTTGTATTCAGATATATCCAACTGAATATTGGGGATTTAATTATTATAGAATGGGGGGTGAATGGATGGTAGGTGACCACCAGTTTTAAATCTGACTCCCTCACTCAGTTGGACTATGAGCTTCTTAATGACCGCGACTATGTCTCAGTTATGCTCAAATTCCAACATCTAATAAAATGGCTGTGTATAAATAATAGTTGAATAAAACAATTCAATAAAAAAAAATGTTTATGTTCATGACAATACCATAAATGTGAACATTAATGTCTGCATATTACCTATGAAGATACCTTAGATACTAGATATTTAATCTTATAAAATTTCAAGAATATTTTAAAACAGTCACGATTTATGTCAGTTGTATAGTTCCGGACAAACTAGTTTTCTTGGTCTCTCCCCTCCCCATGAAATACACAGTGGGAAGTTTTTGAGAGACCTTCCAATCCTGGTTTATCTGATTATAGGAAAGACAATTATGTGGAAATTTAGTTATAATAACAATCTTTTATTACTGAACTCTTCTTAAGGGGCCAGACACATCTGTTTCTGTTCCTTTTAACCAGTTTTGTTTTTAATTAGCTTTTTATACTATCTTTAATACTTAATCCTTTTCATAGTATTTGTGGAAGAGAAGTATGCATAAACATATAAAAACATTTTCTGGAATTTCTTCATTTGCAGGGACCACTCTTAAATGGATGATGATAGCAAGGGCTCTTTTAATCTTTACTGAGAGTTTATGCTCTCAGAAGTAATTCTTGATATATTTTTACAAAGAAGCAAAGAAAAATTATGTCCTAATAATAAAAATAATGGTACAATCTTTAAAATGAACACTTAGTAATAAATAGTGGTGGGGAGGGAATACAAAGATATTCATTAGTTTTTACTCTATTTTAGCAATACTTTAGCTGATATACCCACTGTCTATTTGTTTATGCCCTCATCTTTGCAGGAACATGGAATAAGAAGGTTGAAATTCTGTCTACATCTAATTAAAATTTATGATCTATATCTAGGTATTATTCAAAATGGATGTATAAAGCTTGGAGATAAGAGGAGAAATGAAGTCTTATGTCTTGGAAAAGAAACCTGGCATTTATTAAACTTTAAAGAAAGTATCTTGTGTGAAGAAGGGTACATGTTTACATTGACCTTGAGGGTATAAAGAAAACAGTCTTTTTCTATATGTTCTTGCAGTGGTGAAAATTGCCCCATGACATATAATACATTGAATTTGGCAGTTTGCATATACCTCCTATTGCCAATACAGTTATTTGAAATTAAATTAACTTTCTTTGAAAAGTTTAATTGGAATTCTTAAACTGCTCAGCAGACTCACAGCCTAATTGATTGCCTGTCTCTCAAAGGGCACCTCTTGGTCACAGGCCTTCAAAGTGTTAATTGCCTTACTGCTCAAAGCTCTAAGGACCAAAAGGTTGTGAATTGACTTGATGCCTGACTCAGTTATTCATTTACAATGTTTACATCACACATTATTACACAACAATCACAGATGCCCTGGTGTTCAATTCAAATGTCTGCCTTAATTAATTAGTTCCAACTTTAATTTTAAAGTGAAATGACTTTCCCTTTCCCAAAGACTTTGAAATCTGGACAGTAGAGCTGAAGGTGGTTAATAGGGATATATGTTGAGCAAAATTCCTAGTAACAATGCTTACAATAAAGGTTTTGAGTGGAATTTGGGAGACATTGCTCTTCACTCACTTCTAGACTTCCCTCTGTCTTTTTAGACACTGTGGATTGGGTGCAACATAATCCATAATCAGTTTTGAAAATGAACCAGGCATTCTGGACCTTAAAACAAGAAGCTGAGTTTTGCATCATTGAAAAGTTATTTAAAGGCTATTTACATACTGATTTGTTTATTACAAGGGGATAAAGTGCAGAATATAGTCTCCACCACAAAGTTTCTAGTTAAAAGGAAAAGTATCTTAGAAGAAACTGCATGGGAAGCATGCCTGCAGTGGGTGTTTCAATTATGTCAATTAGAAATAAGATTTTCTTCCTCTCTTAAAGGAAAAGATAGATGAAACAGAATCTACTTCTAGTCTTGCCGTCAACCTTAAAAGAAATGGAAGCCGGTATAATGATTTTTGAGATAAAGACACATACTTGAGGCATGACGGGTTTCTATGACTGGTTTGTCACTAAGTACGTAATCTTCATATAGTTTACATAAATCTATTTTGTTTGATTATCAATCACAAATAGAAAACTGGCTTCATTTGTTTTTTTAATATTGAACATAATATGAAATTACCAAATTCCAAATACCTAGTAAATCAGAGGCTCTCCATCGGGCTCCAGCCCTGACCTTCCGACTCGCACTTACTTACTGTGCTTTCCCATAAAACCAGATAGAGCTGCTCTCTCATCTGTAGGTAACCTCTTGTGAGTGTTCACTTCCATGTCTTTGCTAATGCTGGTCTTTTGTTCTGGATCACATTTTTTTCCTCAGTTTCCAGAGTCAAAAATTTAACTTTTAAGTTAAAAAGTTAAAAACTTTTATCTTTAAGTCCCTTTAAAATGTCTTTTCCTTTTCTACCACCATTCTGTGTTAGGGGAGAGGAATGAAACAGTGAGACTGGAAGAATATTATTCATGTGGAGAAGGACTTAAGAGCAGAAGCAGAGGTAGAACAGTTACGGGGCAGTAGCAATAGTCTTGGGAAGAGACGATGATAACCCAAACCAGAGTCAAATCAATGGAAAAGGAGGGACGTAGGAAGATTGTACATATGTTTTGGAAGTAGAATTAACTGGCCTTGCTTGTGAATTAGATATGGGCATAAATAAAAAGGAGGAGTTAATATAATTCCTTTTTTCTTCTTTTTTTTTTGCTTGAGCAAATAAGGAAGTCTAGGAAAAGAACAACTTTTTTGGGAAAATTCAAAAGATAATTTGAATTTTAAGCCATTTTAAGTTTGAATGTCTATTACAGATTTAAATTGATGGAACAGGAAGGCAATTGGGTATGAGTCTGGATCTCAGAGGAGACTATCAAGGCTGAAATTATAAATATGGGAAGTGATAGTACATTAGCCTTTAAAAGCCATGAAAATAAAGTCAATCACCTAGAGAGATATGTGAAGAGGGGTGGAGTCTGAAAGGACTGGAAAGGTAAAAAAAAAAAGGGAAGAGTTTGGTTTTGCAGAAGAAAGAGGGACTGTTAACTATTGTCTGATGCTTCTTAAAAGCCAAGAAACCATGGAAAATATCAATTAACTTTGGTAACATGGTAATCATCTGTAATTTTGACAAGGGCATCAATCAAGGAATGTTTAGAGTAGAAGCAATATTGTTACAGATGAAATTACGAATTGAAGGTCAGGAAATGGAGGAAAAAAATGAAGTTTAACTATAGATGAAAGCAGAAAAGTAGGGCAGAAATTAGTGGCAACATGGTGTTGAGGCAGATTTCTCTCTTTTAATATAAAAGAACACATATATTAATGGGAATGAGCTAGTCAAGAGGGGAAAATTGATGATACAAGAGGGAAGAAATAGTCAAGGCAGCACAGTTTTCAAAAAGACTAGAGGGATTAACCACAGAGAACCAGTAAGGAGGAACTGGCCATAGATAGGAGGAAAGACAGTCCTCCATTTTATTATTAAGAAGAGAGAAGATAGATGCAGTTTCAGGTAGAACATAGATTTCCTAGGGGGCATGTGAGAGATCTGGAGTCTGGCAACTGCTGTTTTGTCAATAAAGCATTAGCACTTTATTAAGAACTTCAGTGTAGGAGGAGCAGACAGTAGACTTGAAGAGTAGAGGAAAGGGGAGAAGTTATAAAATAGTCTCTGAAAGTGGGAAAGCAGGCTTACTTCAGAGCCAGAAAATTTCATGGGAAAATGTGTGCCCACTTGAGATTTGAAATGGAATCTTCACGATTTGATTCTGTCATTTTCTTCACTTTCTCTTCTGGAAAGATACAGAAAAAATAAGATTCCTTTTCACTTTACATCATAGTTAATTACTTACATATCTCATTTTTCCTCTACACAATAAACTAGTGAAGAAAGAACATAAGATTCACATCTACATTCTCCACAACACTTAGGACCTTGTAATCCCTTAATAAATTTATTAATACACTTTGGAATGAACATTTTCCTTGCTGACTTTGTAAATAGGGTAAAGTTTCTTTTTTTAATTCAGGAAAGTAAATTATAAAGATTATTATTTATCATTATTAATCATGATAAGGAAATAAATGTAAAACAGAAATATCAGATTTAAAAATAAAGCAGGCTTTTGGTTTGCATTCCTTTGAGTCTCTCAAGAAGCTTAGACAATATGTCATATTGAATTTTCCAAAATAGTTTCTGAAGGTAGGGAAATGCAAAAGTGGCTGAGAGGAAAAGGAAAGTGGAGACGCAGAACACTTTAGCAGAGCGCCTCATCGGACGGTAAGTGCTCAGGCGGTAGAGAGTGAGTGCTGACTAGTGGGTTGGGTTTTGTACTGGAAATGCCAAACTAAATCATAAAATAGCTGAAATTGTGATGCCTGCTTGTCACACAATGTGACCTGAAGATAGTCTTGCTATGGAAAGGCTGTATGCATATTAACAGAAATCCTAACATTGAAAACCCTTACTATGAAATCTTAAGTTGCTATTCAATTTATTATGGTAACCTTTTGTTAAACTACTGGCATAATTCATAGTAAGCATAATGGAGTTATTGTTCTGAAACTAGAATGTGTATATCTTCACTAGATACACCATAAAACAACATAGACCATGACCTGTCACTTTGGAAAATGAAGGCGGGCAGTTGTTACTGTTTTCATTTTAACTGGCCTTAGAACAGTTCAAGTGAGTGATGGTCTTCTCAGAGACTCATATAACTGACAGCCTGCCTTTATTGTAAAAACAAAAAAAGAAGTTAAAATGAATAAACCAAAAATGAAAATGATGAATGGAAAAAAACTGCTGAAAAGTATTGGGGAATTATTTTTGTTTTTGTCTTTCTTCTCTCTTCATGCCCATAGAGAAATAGAACATAACTAATTAACTCTGATCATGTTAAGGAAACCTCAAAATGAGAGAATGTCTTTGCTTATGAAAATAAATCGTATATCATAATATGCTGCTTATGTAGTTATTGAGTTCTTGTAATTCACACAAACCAAAATGTCATCATTCGCTCAATTTTTATTTATTGAATACCTATTATGTTACTAGCAGTATTATAGAGATGTTGTAATAAATAAGAAAAAAAGGTGATATGAAGATAGTGACCAATAATGTTCAGAATGGATGGTTAGTGGAAGTCTTGCTAAGGAGATGAGAGTTGAGCTAAGATTTGAATGATACAAAAGGCCTGAGTGGAAGGTAACTTCAGAAATTTTATATAGGGAGATAGTAGGGACTTATGTTTAGGAGAAAACCAGGAAAATTCCCCAAAGCTAATATTCTATAACAAGCACACTTTCAGATTGCATATTTATTTATTTGGGTACAATAGCACAAATAAATTAATGGAAAATAGGATGACGTTAAAGCCTCAACCAACCCTGGATGAGTAAAATCCCTTCTGGCTACCCTCTGCGGATGAAGAAATAGCCAAGTACCTGACTCACCCCAAGGGAGATGTTTTGGGTTCCTTGTGTGTATATCCACAGGAGAGTCATTAACTGGTATTTCCTTCAAGAAGTTGATAGAAACTAAACCTGTGTAACCAATAATCCTTTCTATCACTAACTTTAGGGTAGAGCATTTATAAAGTGATTTTCTCCCTCTGGGGAGAAAAAGGTGTTAAGTGAAAGACATTATGGGGCTGTAACTGACAGCTTCTCATGGTAACCATATTGCTACTGGAATTTGCTGTAATGTAATTCTCTGCAATGCTTCTAGACACAAGAGATATTTAGACATGAACTGGCTGCTGCTTTCACCAAGGAAATTTCTCATAGGAAGTGACAGATTTGGCCTAGATCTTATACTTTCTTCTTTCAGAGAACCCTTAGTTGACAGAAAACATCCCGGTTATGAGGAGGTAGTTCATTCAGACAGGGATGCTACTATGGACCAGAGTTTGGGGACCAAGTGTCTCCTAGACTTTGAGAGATTTCATACAATCACTTAACTCCTTTGTCATCATAAGAAATCAGTCTTACTCAGATGAAAATGTAGTCATTACATTGCTCTTTATTATCAGAAATAAGTAATTGGCTGTGCAGAGAAGTGCACTGTGAGATCTTTAGTAGCCTAAGGCAGTGCTTCTCCAGCACTTCTTTTAAAAGGCTTGATCTTGGATTTGAATTTAGAACTGTAATTATAATCAGTTAGCTTTCTCCCTAGGAGTCAATTATACCTTAATCCTGTGTAGGGGAAAACCAAGAACACAGGTTTGGATGTTTTAAAAGGTGTTTCTTTTTCTATCTCTGTTTGCCAAAGGAAAATAAGAAAGAAAGCTGTCTTGTGGTTCTTAGCTTGTTTAGGATTGATAAAAAAATTTAAAAAGGAGCTTCTGTACATCAAAGGACACCATCAGTAGAACAAAAAGGCATCCTACAGTATGGGAGAATATATTCATAAATGACATATCCAATAAGGGGTTGACATACAAAATATACAAAGAGCTCACACACCTCAACAAACAAAAAGCAAACAATCCAATTAAAAAATGGGCAGAGGAGCTGAAGAGACACTTCTCCAAAGAAGAAATTCAGATGGCCAACAGGCACATGAAAAGATGCTCCACATCGCTAATCATCAGAGAAATGCAAAGTAAAACCACAATGAGATATCACCTCACACCAGTCAGGATGACCAACATCCAAAAGATGAACAACAACAAATGTTGGTGAGGATGTGGAGAAAGGTGAACCCTCCTACACTGCTGGTGGGAATGTAAATTAGTTCAACCATTGCAGAAAGCAGTATGGAGGTTCCTCAAAAAAACTAAAAATAAAAATACCATTTGACCCAGAAATTCCACTCCTAGGAATTTACCCTAAGAATGCAGGAGCCCAGTTTGAAAAAGACATATGCACCCCTATGTTTATTGCAGCACTATTTACAATAGCCAAGAAATGGAAGCAACCTAAGTGTCCATCACTAGATGAATGGTTAAAGAAGATATGGTACATATACAGAATGGAATATTAATCAACCATAAGAAGAAAACAATTCCTACCATTTGCAACAACATGGATGGAACTAGAGGGTATTGTGCTCAGTGAAATAAGCCAGGTGGAGAAAGACATGTATCAAATGATTTCACTCATTTGTGGAGTAGAAGAACAAAGCAAAAACTGAAGGAACAAAACAGCAGCAGACTCACAGAACCCAAGAATGGACTAACAGTTACCAAAGGGAAAGGGATTGGGTAGGATGGGTGAGAAGGGAGGGATAAGGGGGAAAAGGGGCATTATGATTAGCACACATAATATAGTGGAGTGGGGGCTGCATGGAAAAACCACAGAGAAGACAAGTAGTGATTCTATAGCATCTTACTATGCCGATGGACACTGACTGTAATGGGGTATGTGGTGGGGACTTGATAATGGGGGCATCTAGTAACCACACTGTTGCTCATGTAATTGTATATTAATGATACCAAAATTAAAAAAAGATGCTTTCTATGGGTGGAAGAGATAGTCGAACCTCCTGGGCTCATGAGCTGTGCAGCAGTAGGATTCAGATAGTAAGGATATGTCTCAAGGAATACTGAGGTTTATGCAAAGACTCATCTTGAGGGTAGTTTTCAAATTATTCACTTACTTAAAATGCAACGATGGCCAGAGCCTGTATTGAAAGAAGCCTCCACCCAGGGCCCCATTATTTCCATATATTAATAGGATATCTACTATCTTTGTCTCTGTACTCAAGGTCCCCTTGTCTTTATAGAGAAATCTTTTTCAATATTATATTTACAATATTACATTAATTACATTAACTATTTGAGCCTTCAATGTGCACTTAACGTTTTTCTGCTAAATCTTTTCTCTGCCATGTTTTTAAGAGATTCCAAAGGAGAATTTATAGTTTACATGTTTTGACAATTGAACTAATTATTTTTAAAGTTTTACATCAGATTTACATATGCATAAAGAGTATGTTCACAATACTCTTGAACTGGAGAATGAGTTATTATAAAGTATTACTGGAAGAAAAGGTGGGGGAGGAGGACCTATTCCCTGATACACTGACAATCCCCAAAACCCTATTAAAGGACATGCACAATTTTTTCAAGTTTGAGAAATTAGTGCAGTGAATTTGAACATTTTGAGCATCATATTAAGATATATAAGAATAATTAATAAAAAGCTATTTATCAAGGACTATAATATTCTATTTTTCTTCCTTTTTAAAATTTTCCTTTTCCTCTTTCTACTTTCTGATTTTTCTCATCTTGACCTTCACCTGTAACCTCATACCTCAAGCCTAATCTTGTTTTGCCTGTTCTAATGCAATTCACTCTTTAAAAATGGAAGAATGTTTTAAAGTTTACTCAAAATTTCAGCTGTCCTAGGTTCTCATAAATTTATGTATATGAAAGACTTCTATAATTTTAAAATAAAATTATAGCAAGTAAGTGTCCTTCTTCTGTCTGAAATTTGGCAACCATGTTTTCAAATGTTAATGTTAATGCGAATAGTGCAGTTGGGTTTATGTAGTTAAGATAAACACCACCAGCAGCAATTTCTGCCTTAAATGTCTTCCATATGGTTCAACAGCAGGAGTGATCTTTGTCCAATTTAGTTTCAATATATTTATGTTGCTAACTACCCAACATTATGTCATCACAGAGTTCCTTTTCCCTGAGACAATTTGCTAAATTTATTTCATCTTTTCCATGATACTTATCTGATCACACTAGGGAATTTGTGATCAGAACTATTTAGGTTTTAACACTGGAATTTATGGTGAATAAAATACTTATATTAAAAGCTATGGTTATACCTCATGCAAATAAAGCCTTAAGTATATAAAGCTATACCCTATTCTGACCATAGACATTTATCAGGTCTCTATTATGTTTGGATTTTAGTTCACATCATGAAGGATTTTATTCAGGATGTTTTTAGTGATTAAATACCACTCATTTAAAATGTTGCTTGATTTCTGCCCTAATTTAATGGTTACTTAATTGTGTAAAGCTAGAAACATACATATCAAACTTGTAATATGACAATACAGTGGTATTTCTCCTCTAATCTTTCACCAGATTTACTGTCAGTCTGTCTACACAAAGTGACATTTAAAAACACATACCTATACTGTTCTTTAATGGTTTTGCTTGCTCTCAAGTTTCAGCTCAAACTTGATCCCACAGTGCCTAATATGCTTCTGGGAAGTTAGTAGATATATATCTACTGCTTACATACAGACTGATTTCCTATAAAAGATCTATATTTAAAAGTTTGTGTAAGCCTCCTGAAATAAATCAACTGGAGCCAAGATTGTCAAATGTGGTTGTCCACCTTGATCAAAGTAACCAGGTAATTACCAAATCTCACTCCCTTTTTTTCTGTAAACACAGTGTTTTAGGCCTTCCTAAGTGATGAGAAAAAAACGAAGTTTTAAAGATAACAAAAAACTGATTTTGTGTAGGTCTTTAGAAACTCAATATGCTATTAAATTACAGTTACCAATTGAGAAACTAATGTGTCAATCAAGAAGTCAACTGCTTTATAAACTGTATCTTTTTTTGGTTTTTAATCACAGGCTTTTGAGACAAATTGCTTAAATTTAGATCTCAAGTCCTAATTCCACCACTTAGTAGCTGTGTGATTTTAAGCAAGGTAATTAATCTCTCTGTAGCTCAGTTTCTTAATCTACAAAATGGACAGGGAACTGAACAGTCTCAAAAGGCTGTTGGGAGAATTATACAAGATATTTACATACCAAGAGCTCAGCTAGCACTGTGTGTGGCACATATGTGTACTCAATGAATTTTAGCTTTGCTTTACAATACTCCTGACAAATAACCTGAGAAGTAAGGTTTATTTTCCCAAATGTTCAGATGAAGAAACACAGGTGGGAAAATACACACATACAGCATACTTATACAGAGCTGACTGATGAAGATGCAAAGATATCATGGTTCTCACTCCAGGACAAGCTGATAGATCGTCCAAATAGTCACATGTTAGAAAGAAAGGGAGCAATGTAGGTTCTTGCATGGACATTAAATGTTCTGACCCAGAAGTGGCACATTATCACTTCTGCTCACAAATTTTGTCCCAAACTAGTTAATGCCCACACCCAACTACAAAAAGCCAAGAAGTTCAGTTCTTCCACAGGGATTAATGACTACCATATATCTCATTATTCACTCATCACTTCAGTTATTGAGTTCTTATAATATGCTGACTACTTTTCTGGGCACTAGAGATATAAAAGAGAGCAAGCTAGATATGGAATACACTCTCAGGAAGGTTACATTTTAGTGTGGTAGAAATAAAAAATGAAAGAATGAATAAAAGGATAGATGAATTATTTAATAAGAAAAATCCGATATTAAGAACTAATGCAAATAATTATAAAAGAGTAATTTCATAGGAAGTAGTTTATTGGTTAGTTTAGACTGATGATCAAAGTCTGAGGAGGTGACATTTGAAACAAAACCTGAATAGCTATGAAGAACTAGTCACACGAAGATCAGAAGGTAGCATACAAAGCAGAGGTTCAGCAGTGCAATGATTCCAAGGGAGAAGCACATTTGTTGTGTTTGAGCAGAAGGAAAGTTAAGTGTGGAGGGAGCATGAGGGCTGAGGGGAACAGTGTTGTGGGACACATGAGAGAGGTAAGCAGGGAAAAATTTTGCATTTTTTACTGTTTAATGGGAAGCCAAAGAGTAAAACATTGGGATAGTATAAGCTGGTTTACAGTCATGAAAGATTCTATTGGGTGTTCTTTAGAAATGTAACTGAGGAAGCAGGGAGTGGAGAGATTTGAAATATGTCTTCAGGAAGGTCTAGAGTTCTTGTTAATGAATTAAATGGGGGATGAAGGGATATATATGAATCAAAAAAGGTTTCTCAGGATTTTGACTTAAACATCTATTTAGATGGTAAATTAGTAAAAAGATGGTGGAAATTGGAAAGAGAAGCAAGTCTGTGTGAGCAGATGGGTAGAATAAGGAGTTCTGTTGTAACAATGCCAACTTTCAGTATGCCTAGTAGACATACAAATAGAGACAAAAAAGACAGTTGGATAAATGAGTTTGGAGATTAGTCCAGGTTTAAAGATATAGATATGGAACAACTTGTTAAGCAGATGATATTCAAAACCATGGTACTAGATGAAATAATCTACCTAGAGTATGTAGAGAGGGAAGAAAAATTTACCCAGCAGTCAGACCCAAATCACTCCAAAATTTAGAAGGATCTAAAGAGAAGGAGCAAGCAAGAGACTTAGACTGAGAGAGCAGTGAGTAGGGAAATAATCCCTCATTGAAGCTAGGAGGAGAAAATATTTAAAGAAGCAATAGTTGTATTAAATGTTCTTGAGAAAGCAAATAAAGCAAGAACAGAGAAGAGTCCATTGGGTTTGACAATATGGAGGTCAGTGTTTGCCTTTCCAAAAGCAGTCTCTGTGGAATGTATAAGGAGATTAAGCCTAATTGGAGTGAGCTCAGGAGAGACTTCAAGGTGAAAAAGTGCAGAGAGGACTTTAACTATAAAAATGAGATTTTAATTAGAGGAAGATATATGGTCAATGAAAGTTTTTTTTTAAAAATAAATGATGTTAGACGTAATTCAGCTGAGAGAGGGGTGAGGAAGAGAGGTTGAGAGAGAGGAGAAAAGAAATTACTGATGGTGCAGAGAAAAAGTTAAAGAATGCAAATCTTGAGAAGAAGGTGGTGTCTGGAATCCAGAATATAAGTGGGTTCCAGCAGGGGCAGTTCACTCACAATTATAGGAAGGAAGGGGAAAGTGTGCAAAGGGGACGCTTGTGGAGGGGAAGAGGGGAGAACACTGGTTGGATTTCTTCTTTGTAAAATGTTAAGTATGTGTTAAGATCATCAGGTGAATATGAAGGTGGGAAGGGAATGTGGATGGTTTTAGGAAAGAGTACCAGGTATGAGACAATCAATTTGGAAAGTAGTAAAACGAAAGGAAGAAACTATGGAAATATTGTTATGTTATGATGCTGAGTGGTCATTTTACATTTGTGTTCATGAAGTTATAGTGAGATTGGGTAGCCTGATTTTAAATTATTCTCCCATAAAATTCAGTTGTTTGGATGTAAGCATAAATAGCTAAGTTTAACCAGAATTGGGGCTTTGCTAAGAAAGATGGAAAAAGAGATATGTGAAAGAAATAACTGTTTGTAGCAGAGTAATTATAATAGATAACGAGCTCTGAAGTCGGCACATGAAGCAGTGAGGCTATGATAGGTTAGAGGGTAATGCTTAAGGGTGAAATACTGGTTTAGTGCTGGATTAACAATTTTACACTCTGTGGATAGACAGCCATATAAATAATTAACTATCAAACAATGTGATATACTCTATCTGTAGGCAGGTTTAGAGTCCTATGGGAATAATTAATTCTGCCTAGGGGCAGGGGTTGGGGAAGATATCTAATACACTCACTTTTCTCTAAGAAATATGCCAAATCTCTAGAGCAGAGGTGGCCCTTTTACTACCTAATCTGTAAATAACTTTTAGAATTTGGAGAGCCAGTCAGAGGCTGTGTTGAGAACATAAGCATATTTTTCTATAGCCCTTCTTTATGCTAGAAACAGAGGTATCAGTTAGAAAGCTACTATTGTGATGTGGGCATGTGGAGATGCACTAAAACTTAGCAGGCTTCTGAGTGACAATTGGAATGAAGAAATGATGCCCTGTTGAACATTAGATCTAGGGAACAAAAAAGGGAAACACTAAAGAGGTATTTCAGAAGTCTAGGAGAAATAGCAATGCCATTTTTAAGAAAGAGCGCCTGTCTGGGAGAAAGGTGGTTGGTACTGGGAATGAGAGATTTGAGGTGGTAATAAGGCATGTTTTGGGATCAGATGGAAACAGAGATGGTGTGCCAGGACTAGAAATGAAGACCGGGAGCCACTAGAGTAGGTATAACAGCTGACCGCCACATTCACCAAGATGCTTCTCAGAGCAAGAACCTGAGTGGTTACCTATGCTACTGATTGCTATGGTCTCATAATCTGTTCCAGTCTAGACATCAAATTCTTCCTTCACTACTTCCTTAGTCAGCCTATATACCTGACCAAAATCCATATATGTGTGCCTATATCTGCCCCCTGCGTTTATTTTGTTCTGTTCCCTTTATTTGGAATATCTTCCCTCTTTTTCTGGCATGTATGTAAATCTTATCCATCTTAAAACACACTTTCTCCATAAAATTCTACTCTAGACCCAAATTATAGATATACATATATGAATTCTTTTTACATTTAGGCTTAGTACTTGCTCTTGTATTAGCTCTTAATTTTTCCGTGTGGTTAATTGCATCTGCTCAGATGGATTTATTGGCAGTAAGTGGTAAAGAGCACTGGATTTGCAATCTCAAATTCTGGCTTCAAATCATCTTCAGCTGCTTCCTAACTGCATAATGCATTGCAAGACATTTTCCTAAACTGGTTTCTTCATTTATAAAATAACGATTGCAATCCCTAACCTCCAGGTTTATTTTGGGGGTTATGTGAAGTGATATGATTCTAGAGGTTTTCATGTAAACAACAAAATCCACTCTAACAAGGTGTGATAGTTATTTTTATGTGGCAAGAGAGTGGTACCTAGATATTTGGTCAGACATTATTCTAGATGTTTCTGTAAAGGTATTTTTTGGGTGAGACTAACATTGAAATCAGCAGTCTTTGAGTAAAGTAAATTATTCTTCATAATGTGGGTGGATCTCTTCCAATCAGTTGAAGGTCTTAATAGAAAAAGACTGACGTCCCTGGAAGAGAGAATTCTGCCAGAAGGTTTGGGGGCCGGAACTGGAACTCTTCCCTGGGTCTCCATTCTGCTAGCTTACTTTGTATATTTTGGTCTTGTCAAGTCTCCATAATCACATGAGCCAATTCCTTAAAGTAAATATCTATACTTGTCTCTCTCTCTGTACATTTATCTTGATATCTCTCCTATTACAAGAATGCTCTGTAATAGAATAGGGACACTCGAGGAAGTCAAAAGAGCACATTCTGAATGTTACACAGCCAGGAACCATGAATCCAGAAAAAACTCCCAACTATGTACCTATAAATTCCTGACTGTAAGGGAATCTGAAAATGTAGCTTTTAGTTTTCCAGTCTTTATTCTACAGGAAGGTATACTCAAAGGGGACTGCAAGGGGCTTGAGTGAATCCGTATAGTATCTGCAACAGCTGACAGATGTGCAAGTAACCAGGGCTGGGCTTGGCACCAGGAGAAATCCACATGTGACTACAGAACTGCAAACTTCTTGAGAAGAGATGATGTGTTATTCTGTGTCCCCCTAAAATCCCAAACTTCTGATGTTCAGGTCACAAATTTTCTGATACATCACCGCAGTTTTGTTCCAGTTTCCTCCTATCTTTCTGTAACACACTACTATCACCATTTTAAATTTTAATTTCTCTCAGGACCAACTTCCCATTTATTCTTGGAATCATATTTTAGTCACAAGTAGCAGGCCCCATTGTTTTTACGACAAGGTCTGTGGCAAATGTTCGTTTTACTTATTTTACTCAGGGTCAATTGATTTAAAGTGTGGAATAGCCTGATGTAGTAATTTTCACAGCACTCTACATCAAAGAGGCTAATAACAGTAAACTTGGTAAGTAGAATAGAATAAAATGGAATAAACATGTATTTTGATTACAAAAAAAATTAACCAAGTTTCAAGGTAGAGTATATGAGTTCTGTTTCAAAATTCTGAGTCGATTAAAAAATCTCATGGTTTTTTTTGGGGGTGTGTGTATGTAAATATATGGGATTCGTTGTGTTAACTTCTCTGATCTTTTCTGTTGATTGAAGAAAATATTAAGGCTGGACCAGAGAGCTAAAGATAGCTAGGGTGATCACAAATGGCTAACACAACCGAATCTGCTGTGTGCTGGATACTGAGATAAGTATTTTCAGTGTAATTGATGTAACTTTCACAATAGCCCTATGATGTAGGTGAAACCTCCCCATTTTACAAATGAGTAAACTAAAGCACTTGGAAGTTAAGAACCCTTCCAAGGACACAAAAAGGCAGAACAGGATTAGATCCCAGATACGAGGCCCCAGAGTCAGACTTCCAAACCACTACATTCTAGTCTTTATTCCTGACTGAACACCATTATTGTTGGGGGGCATTAAATTTTAGTTCCCATCTGTATACCTTTGCTTTGATAGGCAAGAGAAATAAGAATTAGTGGAATGTATCCTGGCAGGGTTTCTATTCATGACCCATACCTGAAAGTTGCTCATCAGATCATTTATTTTTTCCTTTTGCCATTCATCTTAATTTATTTTAGCTTTTTTGGTTTTTCTACAAAAATATGAACATAACATATATGATTCTAGACAAAGAGTGCCATCTGATCCCACCTGCCCTCACATAAGAAACTGGGTGCATTCACTCTGAGACATGAGGTCACAGGGCCAGTGAGTAGCAACAACATTTAGAGATGAGTCCTGAAAAACGCCGCAAAAGTCTGTAGAAGACATTTAAAGTCTCAATAATGATCATAAACTGGAACAAAATTATACCACAAAGTGTATTATTTCCTTTTTCTTTTAAAGAGTCTTACGTTATCACCTCTAATCCTGTTGGATTTCAAAATTAAAGCTTGTGTGACTAAAAAAGAGAAGAGATACTATTTCAATTGTTCTCCCTTCTCTTTGTCCTAGGAGATTAATTATCTGTCATTTTCTTTGAGTTCATCTTTGATGATACTAACAGAAATAGCTTAACAATGAGGACAAAAGTCTTCCATGATGACACTACACAACCTCCATCTGCAAATCATATAGTTGTTTGAAGTAGACGGCAACTCTTTGTTTTCTGAAAAAGAAGCTTAAAAATGAGGAAGAACAGCAATTTGAAACTGTGAAGCCACTGCTTTAATATTGCATACAACCTAGAAACTGAAGTTCTGGAAGTCCATTATAAAGAGACAGACTTCAATTCAGAATATGAAGGAAACAGAATTAATCTCCAGAGGGCAGGCCTCCCCAGGTAGACAGCATGCTGGAGTGGACCCAGATAACATGCAGGTTTGCTGAATGATGTATTGCGTGTTTGCCTTTAAGCTGAATTTTTTCACCTCTAGGGAAGAAGTCTTTTGTGTATAGGCATTTGTTCTCTTTAGTCTGCAACCCTGTTTTATCAGCAGGAAGTATGTCTGTTAATTTCAGAATATGTACAGTGATAACATTGTGATGGAGATTGCACAAAGGATAACTGAAGTCGAATTTTATATTTTTTAAAACAAAAATAATGGAAGGATCACGGGAAGATGGCGGCGGGAGTAGTTCAGAGGAAATCTCCTCCCCAAAACATATATATTTATGAAAATACAATAAATACAACTATTCCTAAAAGAGACACCAGTGGATGCAGTACAACAGCCAGGATACATCTACATCTGTGAGAACTCAACATCATAGGAAGGGGGTAAGATACAAGCTGCGGCCAGGTGGGACCCGAATGATCCCCCACCCCAGAACCCAGCAGGAAGAAAGGAGTCAGAACGGGGAGGGAGTGAAAGCCCAGGACTGCTAAACAACCAGCTCTAGAAATCCGTACCCAGAGCACAGACACAAGGTGCACAGGGTGCTGGATATTAGAGAAACAGAAAAGGAAAACCTGTGGGCAGGTCCCCACAACCGGTGCCCCTGAGACAAAAGTAAAGCGAGTGCTTTCTGCAAGTCTTAAAGAGACAGGTACCCCATAGCTGGACGAAGTCGTCCTGGCACACTTAGCCAGCAGCTGGGAATCCTGGGGAAACTTAGGCGCCCTAAACCCTGGGGAGGCAACGCACCTCTGAAGCCCCTCACAGCACTAAGCAGCCTGCCAGTCATTCCTCCAACTGGCACGGACCCTGACACACCAGCCCAGTAGAGGGAGAGTGGCAGCGTGTGCCAGGGGCAGCGGCGACGGAAGGGACTGGGAGCAGATAGCATGCGCCAATGGCACCAGAGGGGACCAGGAGAGGCTTGTGTAAGCCCACAGCGGCGGCGACTGAACAGACCGGGTGCAGCTCGCATGCACTGGCGGCAGTGGAGCCAGAGGAGCCCGGTAGAGGCCCATGTGGGAGAGCCCCGTGCATACCTTCAGCAGAGCCAGAGGGAGCAGGCATGCTCCCAGCAGCTGACTGGAATCCCAGCCCAACGCACAGCCGCCCGGACCAGACCCAAAGGCCGTTGCTGGTACACAGCTGCCCGGCAGGGACACCGCTATCACGGAGGAGCGCACCTGGTGTGCCTGCCACTCCCCGCAGAGCTCCGTGCTGCTCTGACGGACACCCCACCCACAGCAGCTTAGGGGATTAACCTGGTGGCTGCTCCAGGAGTGCGGGTAACTGACACAGGCAGCGGAGAAGGGGAAGGCGACCAGCAAACAGGAAATGACTTTCTTCTCCCAGCTGACACACCCGCAACCTGCCTACAGCCACTGCCATCACTATGAAAAAGCAAAGAAATTTAGTCCAGTCCAAGACAGTTCGGACAACACCTGAGAGAGGATATGCAGAGACAGACCTAACCAGTCTCCCTGAAAAAGAATTCAAAATAAAAATCATAAACATGCTGACAGAGCTGCAGAGAAATATGCAAGAGCTAAGGGATGAAGTCCAGAGGGACATTACAGATGTCCGGAGGGAGATTACAGAAGTGAAACAAACTCTGGAAGGGTTTATAAGCAGAATGGATAAGATGCAAGAGGTCATTGATGGAATAGAAACCAGAGAACAGGAACGCATAGAAGCTGATGCAGAGAGAGATAAAAGGATCTCCAGGAATGAAACAATATTAAGAGAACTGTGTGACCAATCCAAAAGGAACAATATCTACATTATAGGGGTACCAGAAGAAGAAGAGAGAGGAAAAGGGATAGAAAGTATCATTGAAGAAAAAATTGCTGAGAACTTCCCCTAACTGGGGGAGGAAATCAGACTACAGAGGCACACAGAACTCCCGAGAGATAGGACCCAAAGAGGACAACACCAAGACACATAATAAATAAAATGGCAAAGGTCAAGGACAAGGACAGAGTATTAAAGGCAGCCAGAGAGAGAAAAAAGGTCACCTACAAAGGAAAACCCATCAGGCTATCATCAGACTTCTCAACAGAAACCCTACAGGCCAGAAGAGATTGGCATGATATACTTAATGCAATGAAACAGAAGGGCCTTGAACCAAGGATACTGTATCCAGCACGATTATCATTTAAGTATGAAGGAGGGATTAAACAATTCCCAGACAAGCAAAAGTTGAGGCAATTTGCCTCCCACAAACCACCTTTACAGGGTATCTTAGAGGGACTGCTCTAGATGGGAGCACTCCTAAAAAGAGCACAGAACAAAACACCCAACATATGAAGAATGGAGGAGGAGGAATAAGAAGGGAGAGAAATAATCATCAGACTGTGTTTATAATAGCTCAATAAGTGAGTTAAGTTAGACAGTAAGGTAGTAAACAAGCCAACCCTGAACCTTTGATAACCACGAATCTAAAGCCTGCAATGGCAATAAGTACATATCTTTCAATAATCACCTTAAATGTAAATGGACTGAATGCACCAATCAAAAGACACAGAGTAATAGAATGGATAAAAAAGCAAGACCCATCTATATGGTGCTTACAAGAGACTTACCTAAAACCCAAAGACATGCACAGATTAAAAGTCAAGGGATGGAAAAAGATATTTCATGCAAACAACAGAGAGACAAAAGCAGGTGTTGCAATACTAGTATCAGACAAAACAGACCTCAAAATAAAGAAAGTAACAAAAGATAAAGAAGGACATTACATAATGATAAAGGGCTCAGTCCACCAAGAGGATATAACCATTATAAACATATATGCACCCAATACAGGAACATCAATACATGTGAAACAAATACTACCAGAATTAAAGGAGGAAACAGAATGCAATGCATTCATTTTGGGAGACTTTCACACACCACTCACTCCAAAGGACAGATCCACCAGACAGAAAATAAGTAAGGACACAGAGGCACTGAACAACACACTAGAACAGATGGACCTAATAGACATCTATAGAACTCTACATCCAAAAGCAACAGGATACACATTATTCTCAAGTGCACATGGAACATTCTCCAGAATAGACCACATACTAGGCCACAAAAAGAGCCTCAGTAAATTCAAAAACACTGAAATTCTACCAACCAACTTTTCAGACCACAAAGGTATAAAATGA
Organism: Manis pentadactyla; assembly: GCF_030020395.1. Classification (NCBI taxonomy): domain Eukaryota; kingdom Metazoa; phylum Chordata; class Mammalia; order Pholidota; family Manidae; genus Manis; species Manis pentadactyla. The sequence goes on from NC_080020.1 coordinate 73,723,776, forward strand.
GAAATAAATTGTAAAAAGAAAGCAAAAAGGCTCACAAACATATGGAGGCTTAACAACATGCTCCTAAATAATCAATGGATCAATGACCAAATTAAAATGGAGATAAAGCAATATTTGGAAACAAATGACAACAACAACACAAAGCCCCAACTTCTGTGGGATGCAGCAAAAGCAGTCTTAAGAGGAAAATATATAGCAATCCAGGTGTATTTAAAGAAGGAAGAACAATCCCAAATGAAAAGTCTAATGCAACAATTATCAAAATTGGAAAAAGAAGAACAAATGAGGCGTAAGGTCAGCAGATGGAGGGACATAATAAAGATCAGAGAAGAAATAAATAAAATTGAGAAGAATAGAACAATAGAAAAAAAATCAATGAGATCAAGAGCTGGTTCTTTGAGAAAATAAACAAAATAGATAAGCCTCTGGCCAGACTTATTAAGAGAAAAAGAGAGTCAACACACATCAACAGAATCAGAAACGAGAAAGGAAAAATCACGACGGACCCCACAGAAATACAAAGAATTATTAGAGAATACTATGAAAACCTATATGCTAACAAGCTGGAAGACCTAGGAGAAACAGACAACTTCCTAGAAAAATACAACCTTCCAAGACTGACCCAGAAAGAAACAGAAAATCTAAACAGACCAATTACCAGCAACGAAATTGAATCAGTAATCAAAGGAACTACCCAAGAACAAAACCCCTGGGCCAGATAGATTTACCTCAGAATTTTATCAGACATACAGAGAAGACATAATACTCATTCTCCTTAAAGTTTTCCAAAAAATAGAACTGGAGGGAATACTCCCAAACTCATTCTATGAAGCCAACATCACCCTAATACCAAAACCAGACAAAGACCCCACCAAAAAGAAAACTACAGACCAATATCCCTGATGAACATAGATGCAAAAGTACTCAACAAAATATTAGCAAACCAAATTCAAAAATACATCAAGAGGATCATACACCATGACCAAGTGGGATTCATCCCAGAGATGCAAGGATGGTACAACATTCGAAAGTCCATCACCATCATCCACCACATCAACAAAAAGGACAAAAACCACATGATCATCTCCATAGATGCTGAAAAAGCATTTGACAAAATTCAATATCAATTCATGATAAACACTCTCAACAAAATGGGCATAGAGTGCAAGTACCTCAACATAATAAAGGCCATATATGATAAACCCACAGCTAACATCATACTGAACAGCAAGAGGCTAAAAGCTTTTCCTCTGAGATCGGGAACAAGACAGGGATGCCCACTCTCCCCACTGTTATTTAACATAGTACTGGAGGTCCTAGCCACGGCAATTAGACAAAACAAAGAAATACAAGGAATCCAGATTGGTAAAGAAGAAGTTAAACTGTCACTATTTTAGATGACATGATATTGTACATAAAAAACCCTAAAGACTCCACTGCAAAACTACTAGAACTAATATTGGAATTCCGCAAAGTTGCAGGATACAAAATTAACACACAGACATCTGCGGCTTTCCTATACACTAACAATGAACTAATAGAAAGAGAAATCAGGAAAACAATTCCATTCACAACTGCATCAAAAAGAACAAAATACCTAGGAATAAACCTAACCAAGGAGGTGAGAGACCTATACCCTGAAAACTATAAGACACTCTTAAGAGAAATTAAAGAGGACACTAGCAAATGGAAACTCATCCCATGCTCCTGGCTGGGAAGAATTAATATCAGCAAAATGGCCATCCTGCCCAAAGCAATATACAGATTTGATGCAATCCCTACCAAATTACCAACAGCATTCTTCAATGAACTGGAACAAATAGTTCAAAAATTCATATGGAACCACCAAAGACCCCGAATAGCCAAAGCAATCCTGAGAAGGAAGAATAAAGTGGGGGAGATCTCGCTCCCCAACTTCAAGCTCTACTACAAAGCCACAGTAATCAAGGCAGTTTGGTACTGGCCCAAGAACAGAGCCACAGACCAGTGGAACAGAATAGAGACTCCAGACATTAACCCAAACATATATGGCCAATTAATATATGATAAAGGAGGCATGGACATACAATGGGGAAATGACAGTCCCTTCAACAGATGGTTCTGGCAAAACTGGACAGCTACATGTAAGAGAATGAAACTGGATCACTGTCTAACCCCATACACAAAAGTAAATTTGAAATGGATCAAAGACCTGAATGTAAGTCATGAAACCATAAAACTCTTAGGAAAAAACATAGGCAAAAATCTCATGGACATAAACATGAGTGACTTCTTTATGAACATATCTCCCCGGGCAAGGGAAACAAAGGCAAAAATGTACAAGTGGGATTATATCAAGCTAAAAAGCTTCTGTACAGCAAAGGACACCATCAATAGAACAAAAAGGTATCCTACAGTATAGGAGAACATATTCATAAATGATAGATCCGATAAAGGATTGACATCCAAAATATATAAAGAGCTCACACACCTCAACAAACAAAAAGCAAATAATCCAATTAAAAAATGGGCAGAGGAGCTGAATAGACAGTTCTCTAAAGAAGAAATCCAGATGGTCAACAGGCACATGAAAAGATGCTCCACATCGCTAATCATCAGAGAAATGCAAATTAAAACCACAATGAGATATCACCTCACACCAGTAAGGATCGCCATCATTGAAAAGACAAACAACAACAAATGTTGGCTTGGTTGTGGAGAAAGGGGAATCCTCCTACACTGCTGGTGGGAATGTAAATTAGTTCAACCATTGTGGAAAGCAGTATGGAGGTTCCTAAAAAAGCTCAAAATAGAAATACCATTTGACCCAGGAATTCCACTTCTAGGAATTTACCCTTAGAATGTAGCACTCCAGTTTGAAAAAGACAGGTGCACCCCTATGTTTATCACTGCACTCTTTAAAATAGCCAAGATATGGAAGCAACCTAAATGTCCATCACTAGATGAATGGATAAAGAAGAGGTGGTACATATACACAATGGAATATTACTCAGCCATAAGAAAAAAACAGATCCTACCATTCGCAACAACATGGATGGAGCTAGAGGGTATTATTCTCAGTGAAATAAGCCAGGCAGAGAAAGACAAGTACCAAATGATTTCCCTCATATGTGGAGTATAAGAACAAAGGAAAACTGAAGGAACAAAACAGCAGTAGAATCACAGAACCCAAGAATGGACTAACAGTTACCAAAGGGAAAGGGACTGGGGAGGATGGGTGGGAAGGGAGGGATAAGGGCAGGGAAAAAGAAAGAGGGCATTACGATTAGCATGTATAGTGTGTGTGGGCTACAGGGAGGGCTGTGCAACACAGAGAAGAGAAGTAGTGATTTTACAGCATCTTACTACGCAGATGGACAGACTGTGAAGGGGTATGTGGGGGGAACTTGATGAAGGGAGGACCCTAGTAAACATAATGTTCTTCACGTAATTGTAGATTAATGACACCAAACAAAACAAAAGAAAAAAATAATGGAATATTTCAAAGTTCATCTTGGAAGGTTCCATATGTTCAGAGTCATAACATTGAACTCCTACATAGTTCTTTAAAATGTATCCAGTGTATACTCCTCTTAAACACAGTAGGAGACCATTGATTGGCCCTATTTTAACTATGGAATAACTCAGGGAAAGAGGTCCGGTGACTTCCCCATGGGCTAAATGGAATAAGTCCAAACATTTTGGAGCTTGTGGCTTGCTGTTAACTGATCTGAGTCTACCTGCTCATACATTATGACACTTTAATCCCAGTACTTAGGGACACTCTGAAGCAGCACACTTTTCACCCTAAGAAGGTAGCTCCTCAGAGAAAGGCCGGTAAGACTCACAAGGCCTGCCATTCCGAAGGATCATCCCCGAAAGATAGCAAATACAGGGAGCGCTATGTCGGTACAAAAATGAATGGGAGCCAGATGTGTTTCTCAGAATTAAATCATGAAACTCTGAGCATGAAAACTGTACAAACTGTATTCCTCTCTCTCTCTGAGTCCCCACCTGTTGTTGTACCCTCCCCACTCTTCCCTGGAACTCACACTGAAGCCTCTGTATTAAGGGTTCTCTCCTGAGGACTCTATCTCATAGATTTGAAATCCTCTCTAAACAGCTCCTATGTTTGGGTCTTTACTCCTCTCATCAAAACTGTGCTGTCCTACATCCTCTCCCTCAGGGCATTGCTAGGTAGCAGGTGGTCTGATCTGCTAAGTGCAAATGGGTTTTGACACCTCGCAGACCACATCCCTCTTCCAGCAGTTTGGTGTCAAGGATCCCAGAGGGTATTGCTCTGTTACCATGTCTAGACTGAATACAACTTTTACTGCCCAGTTCCTTTCTCTATCTGGACCCTGTCCTTTATATGGACTGTTTATCTGGGCTGTTTTCTTTATATGAAGGAGAAAGTTAAAGCAAAAGCAGAGTGGGAATCTGTAGGTAATACTGGTGGGAAAGAATCATTTGATTATATAATCTTCTTTGAGAATATCTTCTTTCTTCTGATTAGATGATAAACCTAGGAAGTAGTGTGTGCTGTTTTTACTGCTGTCCTTCTCACTACTTTTATGAACTTACACAATTTTGCCAATAATGAAATTATCAAAAATTTAATCTTTTCATTCACTTTAAATTTTCATTTCACATATGTTTATAGGTATATATGTGCTTGAGTTATATTTAAGTTCAACTATAATTCATGCTGTTTTATTATTCTGAATGTGTCACTATGATATTATTTCAGATGTATGTAGGCATGTTGTTAGGTAAAGCATGTATAGGTAGAACGTTTAATGGCATGCATATAGCTAGTGGTCAGTTAAAATGCTTATTAAATAAATGCTTTTTCAGAATGTAGAACTAAATTTTATGGTTAGAAACTGGCCTTTTATTCCTTCCTAACATATTTAGTGTCTGTCCACACTGGCCAGAGTATATCTGTCAGATGCAGATGGAGTTTCTGAGTTATCAGAAAACAGGAAAACAAGGTAAGAGTAATCAGAAGAGCAATGATGCGTTTTACAAAATGTCAGTTGGCTGGCTACTGGGTTTCATAAATTTCAAACTAATGGCTTTTAAAAGATTGTTCTGATACATAAAGTTTAAAAATGTTCCTTTAACATGTAAAATTTCCAGTTAGTCCTTTCCCCCTATATTTTCAATAATTTCTGAAGAAAATTACCTTCACAGTAAAATTCATAAAGATACAATTATTTTAATACTATGAAAGCACTATTATTAAATACATTGGAACACCAGGCATAAGCTAGGGCAGTCTAGTGGGGAACCAGGACAAATGGTCACCTTTCCAGACATCATGTGGGCATTTTAGCTGCATTCACACAGGGAAAACACCATCAACATTACCCAAGGTAATTTCAATCAGAAATGTGTTCTGCATTCCCAATGCTTGTATTTATACTTGCCATTAAAATGTCTTTATGTAAGTGCCTAACCCTGATAAGTCTATATCCATCAAAATGCCCTGAAGAATTTTGCAATAGCCAGAGTCTACTTGGGACACATTGTAACACAGTGGATAAGACCATAGACCTTGATGTGACACTTGGGTTTCAATGGTAGTTTCTCCCTTTACAGTTATGGAAACTTGGCCTCTTAGACTCTATGAATGTCAATGTTTTCATCCATCAAATGCAGGTGGCATTAATGCTACCTGACTCACAGAGTTGCCATGCGGATTAAATGAGATAAGGTAGGAAAAGCACTTAGAGTATCTGATATGTAATCAGTGGTCTGAACATGCTAATGTTGGGCAAGGCGGTCACCATGGGTCCTGTGAGTACCTACCAGTTCTTAATGAGTATATCGAGAAAGCAAAATCCTGGCTATCATTACCCAGGCCATTTCATAGCATTCTGTTTGTAATGAATAACCTCGAGGGAGGGGAGGAGAAAAGCCTCTCTTCAGGACAAAGAGCAGGCTTGTGTACTGCTTGCTCTGAAAGGCCAGGTTCCCCATGTACCCCCACAAACCTAGCCTGTATGTAGAGCACTCGTACAGGCCTCTGTTTCACCTGCATGGAACTTGGGGTCAAGGGGAAGCATGCTGATGCTCAGGTCGCTTGCTGTGCTGTGAGTAATACTTTTTTTTTTTTGTCTCTGACCCATAAGAAGTTTTATGCCTGTGTCTTGTACCAATATCCTTGAAACAGTAAACAGGCTAACTTACATGCTCGTTAAGGAAGGTAAAATCAAATACCAGACTCAGTAGTTTTGGTGATGAAGATAGGATACTGAAAGACATATGGCTTTCTGTGGAGGAAGGATTAACCCCATTGGTTGGGTTCAGGGATACGAAGGATTCCTCGGGATCTGGTAGCGAATGCTCTTGCCCAAGTCATGGGCAAGAGGGAGGGCAAAGGAAGGGTGTCTTCTTGTCCTGTTGAAAGAGTCAGGTGGTAAGAAGTTAAGGTTGAAAACAAGCTGCCCAAAGGTGTCTTGGTTATTGCTCACTGCCTCTAGGCAAGAGGAGAAAAGGACGCTGTCATGACAGTGGGGCAATAAGCCCCAAAGCTAAAAGGTGAGGTGGCTGTGATTTTAGAGCTGCAGAATCTACAGAGCTGGAATAATGGCATCAGGAGGATGACCTCGCTATGTGACAAAGACCTCTGGTTGGATCAAAAATATTGGAAGTTTGTTTCATTGATCTGTCAGTGAGCTGCTGCTTCAAATGTAAAGTAAATGCAAAACCATTTATAATGGTACAGAGCCAGCTGCGCTTGTGCTACTGCTGAAGCCCAACTTAGTTGGCAACAAGGACAGAATTCCAGGTGAGGTGACCCACGGAGCTGAGGGCTGTGAGGTAGGAGCCACAGGGGTGTGGGTAGGAGTAAGAACGGGCCCCTCAGCCCGGTGCTGAGAGATGCACAGGGAAGGAAGCATGGTGTGCTTGGACCCCCACCCTGGATTAAGGGACCCAAGGGAGAAAAAACTTCCCTGCCATCCCGTTGCCTCCTGTGAGACAGCCTTTTCTGCCGCCCCCATGCACTTCTTGCTGGGAGGTGCTGTGGGCTCCTGGCAGCCATTGCTGTGTCCCCTCACCCACGTATTGGTTAACTTGTTGGTCTGTGTTCCCATAGGGGAAAATAGTGCTCACAGTCAACTGATGAGTTATTGATGAGGTTTACAGTTGATAAGTGACATTGTGAGTGTGGCCAAATGAGCTAACTCTGACTGTATAATGGAATGGTGCGTTAGGTGCCTGGATGTCCCATCTTATAAGTGCCTGCAGGAATTCTCTTGCTGCCCAGAGACTGCTGTCTCCCCAGGGTGCTCCAGCAGAAAAATCCCAGAAGAAAGAGAAATCACAATTTCCAAGATGCAATATTAGTGTTCATTTTCTAGTGAAACAGTGCCGTCTTCCTGATAAGCCACTTCATGCACCCCCTTTTGAAATGCTGCTATTGGCCTGCAACCTCTAAGCTCTGGGTGACACTGAATGTCTTACTCATGGAGACCTTGTGACTCTACAACTTGACAACCCTATTGCCGGGTGAGTCAACTTAAACTTGATGACTAACAAGGTGGATAAAACTGGATACACCTCACTAGTCAAGTGGAGATGTTATATTCATTGACGCAGCTAGCCTGGCCTTAAGTGTCATTCTCAGTTTTACTTGAAAAAGATATTTTTTCCTTTAAGGGAAAATTATCCCTTACACCACTGTCTGAAGTAAAGCAGCTGGAACAATGGGGCCCTAGATTCATAAAGTTCCCTTAAGTAACTGGGCCTGGTGCACTGATAGTTCAGTTAAGCTGGTACCTGATAATGTCCACTGAGCCTTTGATGAACTTACTGACTCCTGGGCTGTTGTCAGTGGCTTAACCAACTGGTCTGCCACTTAGAAGGCCTCAGACTGGCAGATGAAAGCTGTTCCTCTTTAGGGCCATCATCATGGTCCATTCTCTGATGAGACCAAATGGAAACAAGTAGCTAATAAGTCTTACAACAACAGAGACCACTGCCATCCCTACCTGGATGCATCATCATTACGTGACACCATCATGGACTAAGTACACAGTGAAGGATCCATGTTTCAGATACAGAAGCTACCACTGTTAGACTTATGATTCTTGCCAATGTGAACCTTTTTATTTACAGAGAAGGAAGCCACACTGGGGCATTGACCCCATTTACTTCGGACAAATTCAATACGCTGACCTTTGACCCCCCTCTCAGGGCTACTGCCGGTATCTCACCACTATTGAAACTTTTAGGTTATAGGATTATAACTGTCTGATCAGCAACTCTGGCCATATCCCTGTGGGCCTTGAAATTATACTGTGCCATGTTTTCAGCTTTCCAGTCTATCTAGTGTTCAGAAATAGCTTGCCTTTTGTCACAAAGGCTATCTCAAAGTAAGCCAATTATTAAGGTATTTGATGGACATTTTGCATTCCCTACCATCATTAAGGATCAGTTATTTTTGTGCACCTGGGAAGTCTTCCTTAAAAATCAATTAAAAAATATTTCTGACCCCTCTTTGGCCTCCCCCCCTTGTCTACACGCCTTAGTAAGGCAGTTTGGTCACTGAATGTCACTGTCTACAGAAATGGCAACTTTTTAGTCTGGCTTCTGGGTAGTGATCAGGAGGAAATGAGTTGGAGATCTATTTGAGAAATTCAGAATTCCTCTTGACCACTTCTGGGCTTGATGCTTCTTTTCTTCCTCTAACTGCAAGCAGGCCCACAGTGGTCATAGCATCCATCCAGCTCTTTGAGTTACCCCCACAGGAGTCAGAATTAGAACAAAGGGAGTCAACACATTACGCTGATGCTCTGGTAGTTTTCTGTGTTGGGAGTAAAGAAATCCACTATTTCTGAAACAGGAGTGTTGTATCTTCTACCAGAATCCACAAAACCCATTAGCTTTAGAGGAGGGGAAAATTGAATCCTAGACATAACTGTTAGTGATGAATTGCAACTTTTTATCCTTAGGTCACAGGTCTAAAATCTAGATGTTTGAAGTTTTCTCAGAGCCATCAAAAAGAGAGTTAAAGTTAATGTCTGTCTAAGCTGTATTCTCAATAACCAAGTGTTAAAAACCAAAGATAACTGCTTTTGTTTTGCCATCCTACTTTTTGTTTTATAAGCTAATGCTTCAGTGTTATGTACTAAAGAGAATCATCTATGAAGGTCAGATCTTGCCTATTCTAAATTACACATCTATGATTATGAAAATGAAATATTGAAGATGGGGAAGCTATTCTATTATTATTTATTCAAAATTAATGGAAAAGCATTCAGCCAAGTTCATACACCTAGGGTTCATGCACCTTAATTTAAGATGCTTAAATTGAGGCATGGAGACGATGATAACAGAATGAGGATTTAGTAATACATGGGCTTTTAAGTAGGCATTTATTTTTGTAACAATCGCTTTCCAAAAGGAATTGCTCTTCTTAGAGCTAAGGTTGAGCAGCTACATGTGTGCCTTTGAAGGAAAATAAACACCAGACAACTTGAGGCCTTGAAAAATGTCTGCAGTGCTTCCTCCCTGATATTAACGCTGTGTGGTCTCTCTGGCCTGCTGTCCCACTCACTGGTCAGCAACTAATCAATCGGCAAAGCATAGCAGCAATAACCAGCAGCAAATGACATACAGTTTAAACTGCCAACCCATGAGCTGCCTATGAAAGGCTCAGCCCTGAAGAAATAGATATTTTATTCCTATCTGGATTCTGTGATTTATTATCTTTATCAGAAACATCAAATAAAGGGTAAGTTTCAATTAGAGACAGATTCTGCTTTTAGAAAACACATAATTAAAAAAATTCTTTCCTTCAGGAATATGTTTCAGTTCTATTTCCAGAATTTCTGAGTATCTCTAAGCCAAGTAATAATAAAGGCTTACCTGGCTCCACAAGTCAGAATCCTTTGCTCCTATTCTGCAGTGAAATCCTTCTTTTGTTAGCAATTTTCCCCAAGCTCTCCCTGACATTAGTGAATTATGAACCTGACTTGCCAGCCATATGTGAGGTACTGAATAGAAAAGGGGACTCAAGCTCTGAATCAGTAAACACATTGACCTACTAATGAATGATGGCTTTAAACTTCCAGATACATGCTCAGTATATTATAGGATACATACATATATACATACACACATTTACACATCTACACACATCACTTTCTTTTACTTCCATATTGTTTGGTGAGCTTTAATTATATTAGATTTCTCATGTTATCTATCTGCTTTGAACTTATAAGGCATATATTTCAAAGGTTATAACACTGATTTCTTAATTTCTAATTTATTTATTCTTTTATACAATATCAAGTGCAAACTACTCTGCCAAGGTTTATGAGAAACAAAAAGATTACTAGACTCCAGGATTTTACATTCAGAAAAGGAAAATAGATGACTACTATACCCAGTCAATGTCAGATGTACATACACTGTAATGGAGACAATGACAAAAATATAAGATTTAGAAGGGCAAGAGGTCACTTCTGGCTTTGGAGTGAAGGAAAATTCATCAAGAAAGGGTGACTGAAGCTAGGGTTACAGTGTTGGAGATGAGGGAGAAATACTGTTGATCCTTGAAACATAGATGTTAGGGGCACCAACCCCTCATGAAGTTGAAAATCCATGCTACTTATTTACTAATATCCTATTGTTACCTGGAAGCCTTATCAATAACACAAACAGCCAATTAACACAAATTTTATGTTATGTGCTTATATATTGTATTCTTACAATAATGTGAAAGTAGAGAAAAAAATTTTTTTTTTCAAATTGTTGGAGATCTTCAGAAAGTTTTCCAGTTTATTTATTGAAAAAAAACCCTGCATATATAAGTGGATCTGTGCAGTTCAAATCTGTGTTGTTCAAAGGTCAACTGCACTTAGAATCATTGTGTGGTTGATTTATTTGTTGGAACAATGCTTCCCACAACTTATGTTGTACTTTCATTACATTCCGAGAAATGTGCCCAATAAGCACAAGTTGCTCATATCTCAAAGCAGGTTTCCCATAGAATTCTAACATTCTAGTTCAAGATTTTCAAACACATTGATTATACCGACAGAAATAGAAATATTTTACATCATGACCCAGTATACACAACCTTGTATATTCAACCAAAGCAAAATGTAGACAAAACCATAGCTATTTATATTCATTATATTTATTTTTCCATTTTTGAGGTTGAACTCCTACAGTGAAACACACAAATCTTCAGTGTGTGATGTGATGAATTTGTACATGGGGTGTATAACAACCCTCATGTTACTGCAGCCTCAATCAAGACATAGAGCATTTCGAGGCCCAAGAAGGCTTCTTCATGTCCCATTACATAAAACACTCCCTGAAGAGGCAATTGCTATCTGAAACTTTAAGAACATTGAACAGTTTTGCCTGTTTTCGAATTTTGTGTGAATGGAGTATCTGGCTTCTTTTAAATAGCATTGTGTCAAGGCTGCCTACTCATTTGTTTTTTGAAATTTTATAAAAACAATTTTTTTTATTGAGAAATAATTCATACACTATATCATTGACCATTTTGACGTATATAATTCAGTGATTTCTGTAGGAGGCCTGTGTTTCTTGGGGCATGGGACTTCTTGCTTGTGCAGAGACCCAAGTTCAGCCAGAGGTGGGAGCTTAGGGCCTTCTCAGGTCTTTCCTGATCATGTGCCCAGCCCTAGTCCTCTGTATGATGTGGCCTTCTAGATTCCTAGGAATGTACCAGAACTTTCCAAAGCTTCCAATGGACAGTTCTTCTCAGATTTGCCTTTTAAGCTTTCTTGTTAGACTATTGCTTGCCCTGGTTGTTATCTACTGTATCAGGCATCTTTGATTTTCAACAAGTGCCTAAAAAAAGGCTGTTTTCAGCAGCCAAGCTCCAATCAGGTAACAAAAAGCCAGCCTTTTGGGTAGATTTTTCCCAGAACCACCAAACAAGTCAAATAATGATTTTTTGAAAATGTGGTTTGGAAGAGCTCTATCCTCCTTCACCCTCCCCAGCCTCCCACCACCAGTAGTGGCCAGTCCGCTGGATTCATTGTGATTGTGGCTGTTGGTTTACAGGTCTACAGGAATGGGGCAGAGGGATAGGAATCAGGCAAGGTAAAATGTCACATGACTAGTGTTTATGGAGATTCAGCCAACTCCTCACTTTGGAGAAAGCTTTTGTTTAATTTCCAGAGTTCTGCAAAAGTTAATTCTGACAATTTTGCCATGTTTTTATTGCTTTTATGGAGGAAATAATTTTCAGACATTCTTACTATACTATATTCCCTGACATCGCCTCTACATTCACTATTGAATTGTTTCTTGGCCTACCCATGGGTTGCATTCATAGATTGAAAAATCAGCATTCTAGTTACCTAAGGGCATTTATGTAGTTTTAGTATCAAGAAGCATACAATTTTGTAGATTACAAAAACGAATGTAATAGCTATAGACAAAGCTGGAAAGAATGTACTGGCATACTGTGAGAAAGTCAATTTCTGTTGTTTGAACTCTCCAGTCTGTGGTATTTGTTTTTTGCAGCCCTAACAGACAGACATAGCTACTGTGTATATGTACCTAATTTGTCTGTGTCTCTCTTTCATTTATTTTCCCCATTTCATCAAAATAACAGTGTCTTCAATGAAGTATTATATATGAGATGTATAAAACCCTAAACACCCTCCAAAAAGAACTATTTTGGCATATATTTTAGAGATAATTATAGTTTTTAAAGGACTCTTTCACCTATGCACTGATACTTGCAGATTGAGAATTTCTCAGATCGTGAGTAAAATATTTAGACTACTAGGTCAGCTGAGATAAACTTGTCCTTCCAGCTCCTCTTTTCCCTGTCCTATGAGACACAGAGTCCACCCTGTTTTTCTTTTAGGTTAGGTTTCAAGTTTCACTCTGGAAGCAGACTGTTGTGGCGGTGTGATCCCAATTTCTGTGCTTGATCAGTACTTTCAGGTAGCTGAACCTTGGTGGCTCTAATTCTAGGCTGAATTGGATGTACGAAAAGGGGATCATTTCTCTGGTTTGATCTGTTCAGGTGGTTTTAACCCTATTTGAGTAGTGAGGCTGCTCATTTGGGTCCAAACCAAGTGCTCTGTTGTAGAGAGAAGACCAGATATGTGGAAGGTTTAGCCCATTTTTACTGTGACCTGCTAGCTGTCAGGTTTTTCCAACTGAGTTCAGTATGAACACTCAATAGCTTCAAGGCTTTAAGGTCTATAAATCTCAACCACAAGATAAAGAACTGAGTCTTTGCACAATCTTCACACTAGGCATATATCATTTATGTGGAAATTATTTTAAGCCACAGTACTTCAAAGAGGGAAAGTATTAAAAAATATTTTCATTCTTTAGAAATGTTTCTTCAGCTGTTTGTTTAGGATATTTTGATGGGAAAGACAAATTGTTTTCCTATTGCATAAAACTGATCTTTTATCCCCTTCATGTCATCTTGATTTATGGGATTTTTTTTTTCTTCCTTAATAGCTCAAACAAGTTACGTGCAGTGATTATAAAAAGTTGGCGGTCTTTAAAGGGCATCATTTTCACATGTGTCTAGATACCTTGGAGATAAACTACACCAAGAAATTGGAAATAAGCATGTCAGCAAACTATTAAGCTTTCATTAAACACTCTAAAACTTTATGCATTTATTTATAACATTTGTATTGAGCATGTGTGAGCTGCTGGTCTAGGAACTTGCATTTACTGTTGTGGTTGGCTATGACTCTATATACCAAAAGAGATAAATGACTTGGTTTGAAATATTGCCTATATAAATAAATTTTGATTAAAAAACACTCTAAGAGGTAATATGAATAAATCAGTAATAAATAAATTCCTTTATAATACAACATCTGGGACTTAGGGATGTTATTTTTTTATTACCATGGCAACAGTTATAAGTAAATAGATGGAATGGTATTTCAAATGGTTTCATCCAGATATTGAAAGAAAAAGTAGAATAATGGTTTTAATGAGTCACTAAGACTTGAAAAAATAGAAAGGCATATGGATACTCTTGTCATATGCAGGAGAGATTCTACAAAACAGCTCGCATTATTTTGCTTATTTGTGTTTTGATTTCACTTTTATCATTGTGCCCCAGAGGACTACATTCCCTTCCTAACCCTTTGGGTGACAAGAAATTCTTGATAGCTGTTTCTATCACATGTAAACTATCTTAGGAGGGGAAGTAAGGTGCTGTCATGCTTTGAAGCTTCAAAGTAGTTAAACGTCAAATTCTAAAGATTCATAGGTGAATCTGATTCATGCTGATAAGCAATGAACTGAGTGGTGCCTTTTCGCCCTCTGGATGGGGAATAGTTTGACAGAGTTTTAGCAGCTATGAGGAAGGATCCTGCCAAATATATGGATATATTCTGAATCTGTTTTGACCAGTTATGCCCACTTGGAAATAATAGGACATGTAAAAATCCAAACTTGAAAAAGAAAAAAAAATAGAAAATAGGTATTTTAAATCCTCAAATAATATAGTATCATTTATGTAGAAATTATTTTAAGCCACAGAACTTCAAAGAGGGAAACTATTAAAAATATTTTCATTCTTTAGAAATGTTTTAAAAGTGAATTTAAAAAATGCAACTCAATTCAGTTTGAATTCAGTTCAATAGGGTACTGGGAAATGAGAGGATTCCAAAAAATATCAGGAAGGTTGAGGAGTTTATGAGGAAGGCTGGGGAGGCTTAAATGACAAGCTAAGGAAGTTGGATCCATTTCCACAGGAAGCCAACTCCTTTGGTGGAAATTTTAGTAGAAAAGAGGTTGCAAAAGAGTCATTTTGGGAAATTACCCAGAAATGGTAAGCAAGGTGAACAAAGATCATGGAAACATAAAGACTAGTTGGGAGGCTATTGTGTAAATGAGATTCTGAGGATGGAATGGTATTTCAAGTGGTTTCATCCAGATACTGGGGCAAAAAACAAGTAGTATAATGGTTTTAATGAATCATTAAGACTTGGAAAAAGATATGGATACTCTGTTATATGTGGGAGAGATTCTATAAAACATTCAGAATGTTTTCAAATCTGAAGGTTCCTCTAAAAAGAGAGATTCTTGTTTATTTGTGTTTTGATTTCATTTTTTTGATCATTGTGACTCTCACAAGATTCAAATTAGGGGCATTGGGAATGGAGAAACAACACAAAAGATGTATCAGAGTGTTATTAGAAGTATGTCATTTTGTTAAAGTCTATTATTAATAATACAGAGCCCTGATAATACTCAAACTTTATTCAGGTTCTTTAAAGCTTTAAATGGCCAAATATCTACATAATAGTTTTCTTTGTTCTGTTTCTCAGATAAGAGTTGTAAGTTTAAATTGAGCAGAGTTTTAATTTACAAACAGAACAAACTGACCATGACTGTTAAGGCAGAAAGGAAATTTACTGACAGAAGATTGAGTACCCAGAGAATTACTAGGTGGTTCTAGACCCAGGTGAGTGATCTGCTAAGAGGTAAGAAGATGCTGAAAGTACAGCTGAGGGACAGTCTTCCTTTTTCTAGGATCGCTTCCTTCTCAGTCTCACACTCTCCCATTGACAAGCTCATGTACTCTCTTGACTTAAATTACTAACTCTAGGAGCAGGGTTGAAAAATTGGTCAGGCTAAAGGAAATAGTTTTAAAATTTATAGTTACAGATTTGATGGGCCTTGCTCACAAGGCTTACATAAACTACTGTGCTCCAGCTGGCCTGGGGCATCCCTGTGGCCAACAGCTTTCATGGGGTAGGAGGCACTTCCTTCATTTCCTTTGTCATAAAGACTATTGCTACTCTATTTTTTCCAGCGTTATGGAAGTATAGCCAATAAAAATACTATATGTATGTAAGGTCTACAATGTGATGTTTTGACATACATATACATTGTAAAATAACACCAAATCAAGTTTATTAACATATCTATCACCTTACATGGTTACCATTGTGTGTGTGTGGTGGAAACATGTAAGATCTACTCTTTTAGCAAATTTCAAGTATACAATACAGTATTATTAACTATAGTTTCCATCCTGCACATTAGATCTCCAGAACTTGTTCATTCTGCATAATTGAAACTTTGCCTCCAGCCTCTAGCAACCATCCTATATGTTCGAATTTTTTTGATTCTACGTGTGAGACCGGTTAATATTTGTCTCACTGTGCTTACTTTATTTACTTAACATAATGTCCTTCAGGTTTATCCATGTTGTCATAAATGATAGGATTTCCTTTTTTAAAGGATGAATAAAAAAGTATGTGTCTATATATATATATATGTGTGTGTGTGTGTGTGTGTGTATCTCTGTGCATATAAATATATACATATAAAAACACACGCACACATTTTCTTTATCCATTCATCCAAAGATGGACATTTAGATTAGTTCCATATCTTGGCAACTGTGAATAATGTTGCAGTGAACATGGGAGTGAGGTGTTTCTTTGAGGTACTGATTTCATTTCCTTTGGATATATACCCAGAAGAGGGATTTCTGAAACATAAGTTAGTTCTATCTTTGTTATTTTTTTTTTGAGGAATCTCCATATTAGCTGTTTTCCACAATAGCTGTTTACCAATTTACCCCCCACCACCAGTGCACAAGGGTTCCCTTTCTCCATATCCTTGCCAACACTTGTTATCTATCTTTTTGATAACAGCCAATCTAACATGTGTAAGGTGATATCTCATTGTAGTTTTGATTAACATTTCCCTTATGATTGGTGACGTTAAACACTATTCCATGTACCTGGTGGCTATTTGTAATGTATTCTTTTGAGAAATGTCTGTTCAGGTCCTTTGCCCATTTTTAAGTCAGGTTATTTTGCTATTGAGTTATTTTGATTTTCTTATATATTTTGGATATTAATCCTTTATCAAATATATGGTCTGCAAATATTTTCTCCCATTCTGTAGGTTTTATCTTTACTCTGTTGATCGTTTCCTTTGTGGTGCAGAAGATTTTTCATTTGATGCAATCACATTTCTCTATTTATGCTTTTGTTGCTTCTGCTTTTGGGGTCATATCCAAAAAAAATCATTGCTCACACCAGTGTCAAGAAGCTTTACCCCTATGTTTTCTAATAGTTTCAGTGGAAGATCTTACATTTAAGTCTTTAATCCATTTTGAGTTGATTTTTTTATATGGTGTGAGATAAGCATACAATTGCATTCCTCCACGTGTGTCTATTCAGTTTTCCCAATACCATTTATTGAAGAAACTGTCCTTTCCCCATTGTGTGTTCTTGACATCTTTTCGAAGAACAATTGACCATAAATGTGTGGCTTATTTCTGGCTATCTGTTCTGTTCCATTTGTGTACATGCCTTGTTTAATGGCAGTACCATACTGTTTTGATTACTATAGTTTTGTAGTATATATTATAATCAGATAGAGTAATGCCTCTAGCTTTGCTTTTCTTGCCCAAGACTGCCGTGACTATCTGGGGTCTCTTGTGATTCCATGTGAATTTTAGGATTGTTTTTCTGTGTCTGTGAAAAATGCCATTGCGATCTTGATAGGGATTGCATTTATTCTCTAGATTGCTTTGGACAGTATGAACATTTTAACAATATTAATTCTTTCAATCAATGAACATGGGATATCTTTCCATTTATTTGTGTCTTCTTCATTATCTTTCATCAGTGTGTTATAATATTCAGTATACAGATCTTTTACCTTCTTGGTTAAATTTATTCCTAAGTATTTAAAATGTTTCTCATGCTATTGTAAATGGGATTGTTTTCTTATTTGTTTTTGAAGTGACCACTGTTAGTCCATGTAATAATTCCCAATCTACATTTCTAATAGCTAATACCTCTCACCTTAGTTCTAGATACATGTATCCAATAATCTAAAGGAAATCTTTACCTAAATAATCTACAGTCATTTCGGTATTATTGTGTCCAAAACTAGGATTTATTACCTAACCACATTTCTCCAGTAACAAACACATACATGTATGCAAATACACACACACACACACACACACACCTCACATTCTTCTTCCTTGTCCTATGGATCCTATTTTAGTGAATTGCCCCTTTGTACACACAATTTTTCAACACTGGAGTATGGACAACATTCTTAACTGCTACTCTACCCCATTCCATCATCCATACTCAATCACCAAGCCCAAGGATTCTTCTTTCTAAAGATCTTTCCTTATTCACAGCATCACTGTACATGCCTACATAATTGGAATTTCCCCTTATATGGGCACTCTGTCTTCTATTTCTCCTTTCTGCAATCACTTTTCTGAACTGCAGATCTGATCTCTCTCTTCCACTTTAAATCATTCATTTTCATCTACTTAAAAATAAATTTAAACTTTTTATGTGGATTAGGAAGACTTCTCTTCTGGCTGTTGTATCTCTGTGCATTATCTCTCATTTATATTCCCTTCATACTCCATGTCCTAGCCTCTTTGAGCTGGTGGCATCTCTTTTGTTTCAAACCTTCTTTGCAGTGGTCCCTTTTTCCTAAATACTCTTCCTACTCCCATTGCCTGGCCATTTCTTACTTATTCTTCATTCTTCATACAATTTCTGCATTTTTCATTATTCATTGTAAATTTGACTTCTTTAAGCTACGTTCCTCTAAACACTCCCTCACTTTCTCATCAAAATTTAAGCTAGATGACCCTTTAGGTACTCTCATAGTTTGCTGTACCCTGCCATTAGATACCCTGGAGTATTCTTGCCTGTTGACTTGTGTGTAAACTATAGTCTCCTATAGATCTAATCTATAAAAAGAGATTACAATATCTACTTCTCATGGGGCTTACAATGATTAAATGTCTGGTGCAGAACCTGGAATGTAGCAGCTGCTTAATAAATGGTAGCTATTATTACTATCGTCACTACTACTGTGATTGCTATTCTGTTCAGTTGGTCATGGAGATTGCCCTGTTCCAGGAAATAGTGCAAGAGGGTTTGGAAACAGAAGGTAGAGAATGAGAAATAAAGAAATTAACTGAAATAAATGGAAGGGCTGGATATGGCTTCTTAACTTGCTTCTTTGACATAATTTCATTACCAGTTGCTATAATTCAGCACAGCAAAAACCTTGTCTCCACTGGGATGCATCATTCTGAGATGTGGGCTTTCCATCCCAGCTTGATATGGTTGCCTCACTCTGTGTCAATGCCTGTCCCCACCCCATTTGAAAACAAGTCACTTCACATTCTCTAGCTTTCTAACACTGTCAGAGGGAATGATGGATATAGGATTAAAACAATCCACATACAATCACAAAGAGCAAGGGTGAGGATAACACTATAGCAAGTAATTAGAAACAATCTTGCTCCTTTGGAAACCATCTCCTGCCTCCGGACACCCTGGCCTCTCTATTTTGGCACTGTTGGTTTGCTGGCTGCTCTTTCTGCCAGCTCACTTTGGCTGGCATTGGCACACAGCGCATCTGGCAGTCTTTGTCCCCATTACTGAGCTTCTCTTCAGAGCTGCCAGACTTTAGTCGCAGGCTGCAGGGGGGCACTTTGAAGCCCTTCCAAACATTTGGGCTTATGGTTGGGAAGTTGGCTTGTTACAATGTGCACTTAAACCACCTTCTTTTTCTGACCTGATTTATCCTAGTTGATTTATAATTTTATTTCAGAATAGGGGTAAGAAGAATTGAAAACATTTTTTGACATGCTGAAAGGGGTCCTAAGTCTCATTTGTTCCTATGTCACACATTCATATATGTCCACAAAAGGGCTAAGGTGAATATATTTAAATTTGATATAATTTTAGCTAGAGATGTCTTCCTGAAACAGTTAGGCAGAGATGATTAAAACCAAACAGCAAATATATCCTGTTGTACATGAAGTTTCCTATTTGCAAGCTGGTTTACAACTGTTGTTTTCCAAAGGATCTTAGTCAGTTGTTTGGGAAATAAACTGGCAACTACTCACTATAAATAACACAATCTGCCTGATTCTACACTGCTGGCTTTGGCCCAAATATAAATCCTTTAGGACTGACAAGGGGAAAAAAACTCTCTCATGGTGTTGCTCTCGGTATCTTAGATAGAAAATTAAACTGGTAATCACTATAGCATCCTTCTATACTATCTATCATAGCTAACTCCTTTTTGTCCATTTTCTCTGTAGTCTAGGAATCCAGTGCAGTGTGATTCTCCACAAGCAGCAATGCTTAGAGGACAACTGGATGCCAACGTTGCCAGGCCGTCTCCCTGCCACACCCAACCACCTACCTGACAGACTTTACTTAGAATTCCTTCCTCCACTTCTGAACACAAGCCCCTTTTCCTTCCTGAGGAATGAGTCTGGGCTGTGTGTGTTTGTCAACCTATTCATCAGTGAAATGTCTCTAAATTGGTCTTTTTTTTTTAAACAAATATTTTCTGGTCAGTTCTGAAAATAATTTAGATGGGCTTTTCTATGAACTTGCTTTATACAGGTTCTTCTAAGAACCAAAGCAATTTCCAGATATCCAATTCCCTCATGAATCATTGATTGAATCTGGGGTAAATTTCCAGTCTTATTCCTTTCACATTTACAGTCTTTAGGTTAGGGCTCATTTTCACAGCACGGGGGATAATCTGTATATAGCTGAGTCACTTTGGAAAGGAGTTATATGTTTTTGTCATTTCAACTGTACCAATATAAGAGGACACTTTCAGCAAAGGACTTATCCATGACATTCTCCCCTCTGTTACCACAGCACCATGCATATTTCTTTATTGTAGTATTTTTCATAATTTTGCTTTGTAATTTTTGGTATAAATAGAATTTTAAACTCCTTGAAAGTAGTGATGTAGTTCCATAATGTGTGGCACATAGTTGGTACATAATGAATTCTTGTTAAAGGAATAGATGAAAATCAAAACAGCATAGAAGTCCAAAATCAGATCCATATGATTAAAACTACAAGTCCTCCCAAATAAAAAAAACAAGTAAAATCATCCCTAGTTCTCTTGTATACTTGATTGTGCAAATATTGTAGAGCCTTTTTGTTTTAAGAATGACTATAATTTCATTTCCTGTTTTCAAAAGACTTTTTCCTGACTTTCAAGAAGCAGCCCTAAGCTTCTCAGCACACTGTGATGATTTGCCTTTGTTTAATCCTCTGGCATCTTCTTGGAGACCCCTCCTCTGAGGAACAATGGCTATTAGTCCTAGTCTGGAGCGATGATAAATCCGGCTGACATATAAAATAACTGATAGGATGACTACCTCTAAGTTTGGTTGTTGATAGGGGGTAAAAAAGGCTTGAATTTTTAAGAAGAGCACTTAATTGTATTCTTTTACAAGATTTAGCAGCTGACAAATGGCATCATTACAGCACAGTGTTGCATTTACTGCCTTTCACCCTTCAGAGTTGGCTGAGAGCCCTCTGTAGAAAATGGGCTGCAGACAAAAAATGCACAGATGAGTTTAATCATAAGAACTGCATCTGGCCCAGGCAGAAATCTCTTTAACAGTAATTGGCATATAGCTGGGGTTGGAGCAGCAGATGTTACTTTGTAGTTTGAGGGATCTGCTCTAAAATCAACTGAAAACATGAATGTCTCTGCAATGGTTGGGCTTTTAGTACCTGGCCAAGTCAAACAAATTCTGAAAACTCTGGTTCTCTTTTAGGTCAGCTCACAAATCTCTAACAACACAGGGCTTGTGCAAATGTGCTGCTCTTGGCCTTCATGGTTTTCAAACAAAATGAAATGGACAAAGCATACTTCTATGTAAATGTGGGTAGGGCAGGGAAACGTGGTTGGATTGTGTCATCATCATCATCTCTGAATAAATAGAAATTGTGTTCAGACAAAAATAACACTAACATTTCCTATACCACTTTGGTTTTCTCCTCTCATTCAGAAAATGAACTAAAAAGTGGCATCCAATTCCCCAGAAAGTTTTCCTTTGCTTGTGGAACAGTATGTAGAATCTCAAGGTGCTAACCTATCAGCGGGAGCGCTGTAAGATCAGTATGAAGGGAAACAATCACAGAAGGCCCCCACACAGTCCTGTCTGCTAATGTGACTTGTGAACCTTCACAAGCCTACACCTAGGGGTGCTAGAGGTAGTTTATCCAAAAAACAGGTTTCTGGCTCTAAAATATCCCATCTCCATTCCTAAAGTGATACCACTAGGACTCTTCCCTAAATTCATTATGCTTTATGTTGGCAAACAAGACTAAACTACCTGAAAAATAAGTAAGTAAATCTTAATAGACATTGTAAGCACATTGAATCCTCTCATCCAACTCTTCAACATTCTCCTTTTTACTTAAGTCCTCTATTTAAAACTTCTGCTTAACATTTTTCCAAAGTATTTCCAGATATTATTTATTTTTCCAGTATTCCTCAGAATTGTTATTACCATCATTTTATAAATGAGGTCATTATAGACCAAATATTTTAAGTGATTATCTCAAGACCACACAGAAAATTAAAAGTAGAACCAGAATTATAACTACAGACCTCCAATAATGGGTTTTTATAACTTCTTCTTCCTCGTTTCCCTCAACAAAGTAATTTTCTTACATTATATGAAATATTATGAATATTACATGTTTCATTATATGTATTACATACATTTCTAACTTTCTCTGAGATGACAGATTTGAATTTGGCAAAGATGCATAACTTGAAGATTTTTAGGATCTATGTTATCTGTTCTTTGTTTCATTCATTTTCTTATTCCCCTTCTCTTGCCTTCTCCCTCCCCGCAGAGTATCTACTCTTTGTCTATAAACTGTTATGCACTGGTCAGGTCTTCTGATCAACTGACAATATTGTTTTGCCTCTAAGGGAAAGATGAGGAATTTTTGCAACAAACATGGAGGATCAGTGAATTATGAGAGGAGCAGCAAAGATACCACTAAATTCAACAGATTCTTTCTCTTGGAGTTATCAGCCTTCATTGTAGAATAAACTAAGGCAAATGGTTAAAAGTCATGCTGAAATAATAATTGGTAAATAGTAATAATGTCTTGTACTGTGCTACTCTGACTCTCAAAAGGACAAGGTGGTAGAAGTTACAGTGGAGTAAAAAGGTCCTGTCCTGGGATGGGGATGAGGAAGAGCACAGGAGCCGTTTAGGATTCAGAGCTCCAGAAAGAGTATCAACTATCCAACTCTTATTCAAATAGGTATCTTAACTATATCTACTTTTAGCGATGAGAAAGACCCAATCTGACTACCCTTTGTGTCTCTTCATAACTTTTCCATGCTTCCATACTGGCACTGGACCGTGCTTCCTGAGAATGCTTAGGTCATCTCTTCGGTACCTGATCTCCTAGATTCTATTTCTCTCACTAATCAACTCTTCTATTGGAAGTGCAAAGGTAGAAACTGCCCCCAGCCACCTGGAAAATATACTGCCTCCTATTCTGGTCCAGCTCTAAATGGATAGGAGAACGAACTGTAACTCTCTGTATCTCCCTTTTACTTAGTGCTTGTTTACTTGTCAACATCTACTAGTATAATGTAAATTCTATGGAGACAGAGGTAGTATCTCTCTTGCTTTTTGTTTTATTCCCCTTATATAGCTCATTGCCTATCAGAGAGAATGAAAGAATAAATGAGTGAATGAACACCCAAGGAAAAAAACAAATGGAATGTTCAATGAGAGAATCTATAAGGATCTGGGTCATTCAATCAAAACTATTACCTTTCTACTAGGATAAACACTTTTCTTTTCTGGGGATCACAGTTTTGTGATCAAGCACTGGCTTTCATTATGTACATGTGGCGATTTCTTCCACCCAAAGGCCAATCTCTCATAAAAAGCAGTCTGTCAGCTTGCTGATGGCTTTTGATCAATTCCAGCTATGCCACTGGGCTTCTTATTTTAGTAAAATATGCCTTTCCTAAATCATTGTGACAAGCCCGCAGTGAGTGTTTGCTGCTAACAAATGATCAGACTCCAAGACAGAGAGGGACTGTGCAGAGGGAAGGAGAACATTTGCATCCCAGGATCAAGGCCAATGGACTGTAACCATACAATCATGTAATCTGCTGAGCAGGACAGAGGTCACCTCCAGAGAGGAAATTTTCCCTCCTGCAGGACAGATGAGTTGTTAACGTGCGTAAGAATATGACCGCAGCAGGAAAACCACCATGGAAAACGGATAATGGTCTGGAATACTTGATCACCACATATCAAATTTAGCTGACCTGAATATTTATTTTATTATTTATTTGTACACTTTATCTTGCTCCTTTAGAAAAGATTTAAGGGGAGTTTGCCAGAAAACATGTATATCATAAGTTAAAAATTATACCTGTTACTATAGGAAGACTAAGGTAAGGACCATTTGAAATATATTTAATTATTCAAATGTTTTGCATTTATGTTTTATTTGGACATACTTTATGGTTTAGGAATTCACAATGTTTCAGACTGAAATCATGCTGTGAAGCCCTAACCCTGCCTTCTGTTAGAGCTCTAACTCCCATACATTTTTTGATCCTTCATACTTAAATAAAGTATGAGCACAAGAGTAACTGTTTCAATATCACAGTGAATTAGAAGGTAATTAGGATTTTGATTTAAAAATATACACTTTAAAAAATAAATGAGAAGGAAAAAAGAATGAATTATGTGTATTTACTAAGCTAATACTAGAAAATATTTTTAAATAATAGTTTATTTTATTGCACCAGTGTTGTGAAGTGTTTATTCTAATTTGAATCAATCTATATTTCATTAATTTATTCAACCCATTCATATAGATGAAATATTTAGTTTGTGCTACATATCAGATTTTGTATATGCTATAAGATTTTTTATGGATGTCACATGACTTTCATTTCTTAAGTTAAAAAAATAAACTGTAATGAAAAAATTTAAGCATACAAATGTAGAGAGAAAAATAAACTAAATTCTTATAAAACCATCAGTCAACAGTTTTTATGATTTTGCCCCACTTGCTTTATCTATCTCCCTCCATTTTTTTCCTAAGTATTTTAAAACAAGTCCTTTATATCATGTCCTTTTACCACTGTATACTTTAATATGTGCTTACTAATATGGAAAATTTCTTATGTAACTTCAATGCTATTATCATATCTAATAAAATTAATGATAAATCCTTGGTGTCATCTAATAGTCTATATTAAAATTCCTCTATGTAATTACTCTTCAATATTATTTGAATTTAAAACTTTTGGGAAAAAGTAACTTAAAATAAAAACAAGAATGCTTCTACCAACACAAAAATCACTGAACTTATTTTTTAAAAAATTCTTACTCATTTGAAAACACTGTGAAATTTGTTTTTTAAGTATTATCTAATATGCATTTGAGTCAGTATTGAAAACTAGGTGTCTTGTGTAATAGTGTAAATATTTGGCTAATTAAATGCCAATTATCAATATCCAGACTAGTTTTCCCTTTTTCTCATCTTTACCTCATATAAAGTTATGTTTGTTTTCTAATCCACCAGCACCACAGTGGTGTTCTAACTTCTGTAGGGGGAGGAACCTGGAACCACCTTCTATCCCTGTCTTCCTGCTTGTTCCATGTTTGGCACAATGTTACTATGGGAATAATGTAACATTTCAGTAAGCTGTGGTTTTGTTACCACAAGAAATACTAAGACTAGGCAAAGAAACACTGAAGTAACTTGCCTGGATTTTCTGATGTCCTTTCCAGTAGCCCTAAGCTTAAATACAGGCTTTTAGCCATGCCTCCTGGCATCAGAGAACCTCTGCCAATATTAACAGCTTTTCTTCAAATAAATAGAAAGCTTTTGAAGCTTCATCAGTAGCAACATCATAATAAACAAGCGTTTATTGTGCAAAGTGTATTATAAAGTACAGTGTCTGCTTTCAAGAAGCTTAGAACCCTATGAAGTTTTCATTACTGCTTCATTGAGATTCATGTAATTATGGAGAATCCCACTCTTCCACATGGCTGAAAACTACTAGGACAGGGTAACTTCCGTTTTCAACTCTTCATTTCTGAACTTTGATAGACTGTGAGGTGAAAGAAGTAGAAACTCTTCATTGCTGAGATTTAGACATTGTA
This sequence comes from Manis pentadactyla, assembly GCF_030020395.1. Lineage (NCBI taxonomy): Eukaryota > Metazoa > Chordata > Mammalia > Pholidota > Manidae > Manis > Manis pentadactyla. Next base: position 73,749,745 of record NC_080020.1, read on the forward strand.
GAATCTACCCTTTGGAACACATTTTATAATAGAGTGTATATTTGTTTATTGCATATTGGTTTATTTTTGTGGTTTGACAGGCCATACTTGTAGTTGGCTCCTACTACAGTCATTCATTCATTATTTATTGAGTTCCTATCTTGCCCAGTAATACAATGCATATCCTAGGAGTACAGATCTAAATAGTCAGTCTCTGATCTCAGATGGCGTATAGTCACACTATGGTAGACAACTGAATTAAGCAGTGGTCATAATATAATAGAAGCAGCTAAACCCTTATTTTCAGTTTCTCCCTTAGTGTCTTGCTTTATCTTTGATGTTATCCTGACTCTACACTGTGACCTGACTTTTTATTCACTTTCTGGGTATGCTCTTTGCATGGTATCTGGCATTTATTTTCAGTCTTATCCTTTCTGGTCCTGGCTTCCTGTTCTATCTCTGTAAGCCATTTTCACTTACAGGACATGAACACTTCCACCTACAGTCTAGACATGAACCACTTGAAGTTACTTCTAATTCTATGATTTACACATTTGTAAAAGAATTGGGGAGAGCCAGAAGGAGCGGCATATGTCTCCCATAAAAGCCAAAGTCTGGATATAGTTCTTCGCTGCAGAAGGTTTCATGGAGCAAGTTTGCAAAACTATATCCAGTAAAATGACAAGCTCTTTAAAGTTTTCTTAATAAAAATTTAGAAAAGAATCAATAACATTGAAGTTCTGGATAAAACTGACTTAAAATGGTTGAGAAAATTCCAGCATTGGGAAACATCATCCATCTGTCTCTATCAATGGACAATCAAGGGAACAATTGTATATATTTTAGCTTTTAATTACCTTTAACCCAAGTGCTTAAAGTTTAGCAGCCAATTTTCACCATCACAAATTATTAAAATTTATATTTATCACTTCCATAAAATTACAACATTTTCCTGCTGAGTATGATTTTGCTTCTCTCTACATTTCCTCTCCTGCCTTTTCTTTCTATGTCCATTGAAAAGAAGAGAATAAAAATGGATCACCATGAAATCTTATTAGTTGGCTATGTGAGGAATACTTTTGACTGGAATTTAGTTGTCTACCATTAGTTTGGATTCAAAAGAGTGAAGGGATTTCCTTATCTCTTCCATGTTGAACAGTAACACTTTGGTAAAATTTTAGTAGAGATACTATTCAGATTATTGTAACGGGCAATGCAAGTAGAGTTTATTGCTTTACTCCTTATGAAGCAGTACAAAAGTAACCAAAATTGTGCTTGGTTTAATTTTACAAGGAGAAGGAGGAGATGGAAGAGAAGAGTAATGCAGTGTCAAAGAAGTAAATAATTGTTAATGAAGAGTTGATTCTTCCTGCTTTGTTTTCACTTGTGCATAATATATTTGAAGGAAAATTTCCAATGTCCCAACTTTAGCCTCTCCTCCAGTTAATATACAAATTTTGGAAGTGGAAACTTCCAAAAGTTAGTAAAACATGATTAAGTGTTTCGTGAGCTAGAAGCTAGTATGAGCCCAGTCAAGCTTTAAGAAATCATTTCTCTAATCTGGGGCCTCTGGCTGTTCACTGTAGCGTGGATGTGTAGACTAAACCAAACAACAGTGAAGAATGCATTTAACTGCTGAAGAAACAACTTTCCAGATTTTAAAATTAAATGATTTTTTTTCTTATGAATATCATCTAAATTACAGAAAGTATTATTAACATCTATTTTTGTCAAAATATATAATTGGAAGGAATATAAAAATGCCCTGCCCTCAGTTTAGTGCAAGAGGGTGCTGGTGTCACATACCAATAGTGTGTGTTCGTCCAAACCCTCTTAGCTTGTCCTGGAGATAAGAGTAGGGCAGTAGCTCTATGACACCAGGGCTCTCTATTCAAAAAATCTGTTAACCATTTATCTAAGCAAATTAACTTGCTATTTATTCTCTTGGGCTACAGAAAAGAATTTCAAGAGGGTTTTAAGAGCTCAAATAAACCATCTTAATAAATTATTTTGTTCTGAACATAGGGACGCCTATAGAAGAGTATTTTTTAGATGATGCCTAGCATAGCACCAGTGTACTTCAATCATTCATAAACTGATCATGATAGTAGTTGAATAAAAATAGTCCCTTTAATCCTTAACTCTTTATTAATGTGCTGTCTAGCAAGTCACAGTATTCTCTGTGAGTTAGGCAGCTGCTGAAAGACTTACTAAAAGCTTAAATATTTTGCCCAACCTGCTTCCTAGGAAATACCCACTGACAAATATTTATGACAAGACATTGTCTGCCAATTAGAATGTTTTGTGAGGCCTTTGTTAAAGATGCAAGGTTCCCACTGCTTATTTTTGGCAAAACAAAACATATTAGGGTAACAGAGTTGTAAGCTGACACATCTTTGGAGACTATAGGATTTATTTAATGGTTGGTTTTTGTATTTCCTTACATATAGAACTGTTTACTTGGATATTTCCTATTATAATTTGCACAAGTGAAAAAAATCAAGTTAGACAACTTTTTTCGAGTCAGTATTTTGGATATGTGCTCCAGATTACCAGCTCAAATACTTTTTAATTGAGGAGCTGGGGATTTAGTTTAAAAACACTGCATGGTTGTGAAGAGGACCATGAAGGAGGTTGCTCTGGCATGTTCCCAAATGGTGCTGCATGCCATGGGCGATCAGACAATGGGCTTGGCCAGAGGGCTAGAGCTGGGTGGCACTCCATGCAGGAAGTTTACAGAAGGATCAAAGTGTCAGGGACACCTAAAGCTGACTGTGTTGCTTTTCCTTTAAACACCTAGTATCCCACCTCCTCTCTTCAGTCACCTTCCTGTCCTCACTAAGGCTGGCTGCTGGGAATGGCACTGGTTTCCTGTCAACCACCCAGTCTCCTCCATCCCATAGTCATGATGTCCTGTAAGATCTCCCTCTGCTTAAGTCCCTCTACCCTATGGCTCACTGCCATAGCTTCCACAAGCTTTAAGTCTACAGCTCCATAATGAAGGCTTCCAGCTTTTCCCTGTACTCTGAAAAGTGAAGGGAGGTCCTTAAATAAATGTAGCCATTTGTATTTGCACTGTTCAATTCTGAGTTTTGTTTACTTCCATCTCCAGAAACTCCTAAACTTATTTTTTACCCCATTGTAAGGTGCTTTTTACATGCCACTGTAAGTCTTAAGTCTAATTTCCTGTCTGGATTTTCATTTTCCTGATTCAATTCCCCAAGCCATCTTCATTTCCCTGATAATCTCTTATTTTCTATCTCCTCTTGATACATCATATATACCTGTATGTCATCTCAATGGGGGTAATAGAAACACTTGAGAATGCGATGCCCACATCTGTCGGTCACTAGCAAGTGAACTTGAACAGTCACTTTACTTTTCCTTCCATCAGACTCTTGATCTGTGGAACATTGTGTGACTTATCCAAGGAAGGATTCCATCAAAGGTAGTTTTATTGCCTTGTAGAGATTCCTAAAAGTTCCAAAGAAGCTCTCTTGACAGCTGTGACTGCTTCATACTGTCTTAGCATATACCATCCAGCTTTTTATGTAACCTAGGTTTTCATCAGAGGATTTTAAAATACCTTGATAGAGCCCTAGAAATGTAATTTATTATAGATTGCAGTCTATGAAGTGAGCTGTCACCAGAAGGGAATAAACAACTTCTGTAAGCAAAGTGACTGCATGAAGTAACACAGGTTACAAATGCCTTTGTCAGCCTCATCCAGGAAAACCATCAGGTATGTCTTTACAAACACAAGGAAACTCCAAAGTCAGAGCTCAGCCTGTGAACACACACATACACTTGTGCAAGGGTGAAGAATGATGAGGGGGAGAGAACAGTATTTCTTTGCCAAGTTACAGTTTGTGAAAATAAAGAAGACTGGGCTACAGAGACATCATTTGTATTATATGCAGAAGATGTAAGTTGAAAATCTACCAGCGTTTCCTCTCTCTTCATTTGGAATATTTTAGGACCATAGCAAACAATGCTTTCTGTGACAGACTTGTTACGATTTTGGAAAAAGAAAATGTTTGGCAAATAACCATCTAAGATAAACCAAAGATCATGAATCAAAAGTTTATATACATTACGAATAATTTTTACTGTTAGAAACAAATGAAATATAGTAAGAGGCATGAAATAACAGAAGTTTCTCCTTAAAATATAAATAATGTGAAATCCTCCTTAAAAATCTAAACAAAGGTTTTATTTTGAACTCAAAAAACCTTCATAACTTTATTACTAATAGCATAAATATAAGCATTTTGGGCTCTTTCCTTTCATACTCTAACCATAAGGAGACAATAAATACACATAGTACTTCTGTAAACAACAATAAGATGAAGGTGAATTAGGAGGAACAAAATGTAACATAGTTCAACATTCAATGCCATTAATACAGATTATGTATTTACTCACATGACATTAAGCAGTCCTGAGAGCTTGCTTTGACATTAAAGTACAGATTTTAAAGGCTGCTGTAGATAAAGGTGATAAATAAAGATAGAGTGGAAATCATGTGAATAAAAACATGCTTGAATTTACCATTACTTTGATGGAGGGATTCTGTTTTTGCTGGGAACATTCATAACACTATTTCTGTCCAAATAGGATAAGAAAAGAATTCTTAGCTGTGTACCAGTAGTTCTTAAATTTCAGTATGCTTCTCGAGGGCTTGTTAAAACACAGATTGCTGGGTGCTTCTCTGGGAGTATTTAATTCACTAGCTGATGCTGCTTATCCAAGAAACCCACTTTGCGAGCTACTACTGTGTATGATAACTAAAAGCTATCTCCCTGCCCCTGAAGAGTTGTTGGTGAACAAGCTTTGAATCATGAGCCATGACTATTGGGCCCCAACTATGTTCAATGTTTAGTGATAATTAATTATCTAATTTCAAAAGCAGTAGAGAGACTGGGTCATAGGTCAGGGAGCCTCGTAAGTAATATGAAGAACTGTCTTAAAATTGTTCATCCCTGAGCACAGAAACAGGTAAGGGGTTACCAGAAGGGGGTCTGCCATTGGAATAACCTTCACCTCCCACTTCCTCTACCCACAGAGGCCCTCCAGAGCTACTGTGCTGTTGGTGTTACGTGGTTACCACAGCTTTCCCAGCGCTGCGGAGGAGAGACTTAGGTCCCAGGAGATGTAGGATGAGTAAAGCAAGGGCCTAAGGGAATGGTGGACAGGGTGCAGTGCAGCTTTATTTTATTCATTTCTAACTCCAATACTCAGTATTTGGCACACAAGAGGTGTTCAGTCAAAGTTGTGTAGAGTAAAATGAAATAACTTTTGCTTTTGCTCTATTTTGAAACACCATATGATGTTGGAAAAATCACTTCATCTGCTTAAACCTGTTTTCTAATTTATAAACACGGCTGGAGGAAAATCTCTATTGCAAGGTATCTTTGAATGAATGAGATAATACATGTATCTGTACTCAAAAATGCATTGTATGTCTAAAAGATGTTTCTATGACATTCTTCTATTCAATAAGACAAGCCCTCTACATTGTTAGAATAACGTATCCATCTCCACTTTCTTCTAGGCATGGGACTCAAAGGTATTTTCATTTTTTTAATTTTAAAAATGTGCTTTATAAACATTTTTCATTTTACCTAAATGTTTTTAACTCATTATCAAGTGAACTGTAGGGCACCCAAGTATCTCTTCCTAGTTGACCTTTCTGTCACGTTGATATCACTGATTATTCACTATTTGAAATTCTCTCCTTTTAATTTTTTATACCAATTGTATACCATTCTCTTTTTGAGTTTGCTCCTTTCTCTCTGACCACTTTTTCACAGTTCCTCTGCTGGTTTCTCTTCTACTATCTTTAACGCAAAGTTTCAATACTTTTGTTCTTGGCAGCTTATATTCTCACTCTAAACTGTCCTTGGCAATTATCCTGTCTGTTATGGGCTGTGTTTATGTCTCCCCAAACTCGTACGTTAAAGCCCTAATCAACCATGTGTCTGCATTTGGAGACAGGGACCCTAAGGACATCTAAGATGAAATGAGGCCACAGGGGTGGAGCTCCGACAGAATTATTAGGGTCCTTATAAGAAAAGACACCAGAGAGCTTGCTCCCTCTCTCTTCACATTCCTACACCAAGGAAAGGCCATATGAGGACACAGTGAGGAAGCAGCTGTCTATAAGCCAGAAGAGAGCCCTTAACAGAAATCGAATTTGCCAGCACTTTGATCTTAGACTTCCTAGCCTCCAGAACTGTGAAAAAAATAAAATAAATTTCTGTTGAGTAAGCCATTTAGTCTGTGGTATTTTGTTACGGCAGCCTGAGCAGACTAATGCACCATCCCATAGCTGTAACCCCCATACCTATGCTGGTGGACAGCAAACTCAGACCTCTTGTCCATGCTCGTGATGTATTTAGCCAAATGTTTACAAGTCCTCAAAGACCAAAAAGTAGCTCATACTCAGCATATCAAAACATAATCCATATTCTCTCCCCTCAAACCTGCATGTCTAAATGTGTTACTTATCTGTGTGACTTAATCATCACATTCATTCTGTCACCAAACAAACTGGAAATTGTTCTTTATAGATAAGATGTCTGTTCTCTTCTAAGATCTTTGAAGGCAAAAGCCATGTCTTTGGACCTATTTATCTGTACAGTGAGATTTAATATCTGGCAATTCATAGACACTTAAAAGTAAATTAATAATGATTAGATAGACTCTGACACTTTTCTCACTATAACCCCCTATTATATCTTTGAGCCAGTCACACCGACTCACTTGCCACTTTGCAGTGGCCAATGGAGGCACATTATGACACTTTTTTTTTCATTACTTAAATCTAACATTTAATTAAAATCTCAAATTAAATTTAAATCTATTATATGTATAGATAGGAGGAGAGCCCCACTGCCTTGTGCAACAAAAACTATTTGATGTAACTAATGACATGCAAACACAATTTTCAAAAGTACAGCATTACCACAATATGCTATAAACAAGGTTGGTTGAGCAAATAGATTCCACACCTTTAAAACAGAAAGAGCCATTCTAATTGAACCTGGGAAATTTGGGCAAGACCTACCAAACATTCTCAATTACAGACAAGAGTAAAAATCCAGAAAAGCTAAGCTACCACTCTAAGGTCACTGTGCAAAGAAATTCTACAGTTGCTATTTTGGAATAAGTTGTTTGCCTTCAGATGGTTTTAAAAGTGGTTACCACATAATTTTTGCTTGTACAGAACTTTCATATAAAATGATTGCTTAAGTGTATCCATTATTGTTTAACCAGTTTTTTTTTTTTGGCTGTAATATTATGACATTGTTTTTCCTTTGAATATTCACCTAATGCACTGAAAGGCTCAGCCTGATTTGAAAACTGCAGATTCAGAAACACCTTCTTATAAGTCACCAACTACCCTTCTTTGCTAAATTCACTCTAGATACATTCTAATTCCACGAGTCTCATAGCAAACTTTTAAACATATAGCTGCCTTTATACTTAAAATTTTCTGTAGTTTTTGGTGTTGCATTTTTTCTTTGGATTTGCCAACTTCTCTTGTTGATTTTGACTTCTCTGGCTTTATTTAGACTAAGAATTTTATCATGGAATCAAAAATCCTATTTTTTTTTTGACAGCTTGTGGATCTACTTTCACTCTAGCTCTGCTTATGAGGCCCTGGCCAGCACCCTTGCCAAAGTCACTCTGATCCTCTTTGAGGTAGGAGGTGGGTAGGTTTATATACCTATTCTAACAGTAGTAGTAGTTTTTTATCAAGTGTTTATTCTGGGCTGGGTTTAGTGCTAGTAGTATTTCATGTAGAGCATCTCATTAATTTTTTCACATTAATCCTATAAAGGAGATAGTTTTTCTATTTTGTTCATGAGGAAACTAGGGAAATTCTGTAATCAATTGAAGTTCATACAGATAATAATTGACAAAACACAGATTGTATTCAAGTCAAAGCCTTAAGCACTATACTTTAAAACACAACTAAACTTGAGATTTTCCAATTTTCCCTTTAGTAGATCAAATCTGAGCATCAGCTGTGTAGTGTGACCCCAGCTCAAAGTACATCCTGCCAATGCTATGTAAGTAACCTGTATGATAGAGTTCATAGGTTGATTGCTCGCCTGTTCTGCAGTGGTCATTAAAACAGACACATGGACTAAGCATAGAAGCAGAAAGAACCTCAGTCCTGTAAAACCATGTGGAATATAAAGTTTATCCTTTTAGAAAAATAGCATTAGAAAACACTGTTTCTGTCACATATCAGAAGTGATTTAAGAAGCTTAATCACCCTTGGGCAAGGGATAGTGCTTCCCTTACTGTTTTTCAAGAGGAATGTCATGGGCTGAGTCCTCTGTCCTAAGTGCTGCTGTGGAGCATATAAAATAGTCTGCCTGCCACCAAAAGAACTTGTTTCTAATTGCAAATGTAATGGATTAACCAAATGCCACACATGTAACTCTTAAGGAGCCCATTTAAAATAATAACCTATTTAGGAATAATCACAAAGTGTATTCTCTCTAAGCTTCTCTGGAGGCAAGACACTTACATTCGTTTAACAAGAGTGCTGTAAAAAGAAAATTTACAAACTGCTTGTTTTACCGCTTTGTTTCACATTTGGCTGTTCTTGCAAATATATCAGTTATCAGGTTAATTTTGTTCTTTACCTTAATGTATTTAATAAAAGGAAATGAAATTGTGTCTTAAAGAAGTACTCATTTCTCTTTGGTCAAACTTCGAAGTGACTGCACAAGATAGTTTTTTTAAGAGTAGGGACAAGACCTCAAAGGAGGTCAAAGGAGCGCCATGAGAAGGAAGTTGGCACACCTGACAAAATCATTTCCTTCCAATGAACAACCACGTATTCGATGCCCTGTTGTCACACTACCTTTACTCTGTAAATAAATCCTTTTCCTCTGCCCCCACTGTCACCCATCCACTACCTTGTCAGCAAGTCAGAGAATATTATCAGACACTGAATTGCTATGTGTGCACACATATTACTGAGTAAAGATCTGAGAAACTTACATCCTAAAATACAGCATAAAAATGGGTATTTAAAAACTATCTTATTCAGCTTTTTATTTACTTTAAATCATGTAAGTAAAAGCTACATGTATATATCAGCTAAACATGAGTTCATCTCCATGTAGCACTTTTTCTACAGGGCATATGTGAAATGACAGGGCAGAATAGCTGATGGGGCTATCCAAAGATGGAGAACAGATTTATTTTATATTAAAGATAATATAAATTTAAGACCAATTTAATTAATTTTCAAGTATGTTTATCACATGAAAAACCACTGAAAGGCCAGAATTTAGTGTAGGAGTTCCCAGACTGGAATCCATGAATCCTCCCTCAGTCCTCAAAAGGGTCTGTGCAACTTTGGTGGGAAAAATATATAGCTATTATTTCACTAATCTCTACCTGAAATTTATCATTGCCTGCAATTATTAAAATAGGAAATAATCTACGGTAGCATTATAATTATTAAAATAGGAAATAATCTACAGTATCTGTGGCTTTGTCACCAATAGAAATCACAAATATTTTTATATCAAATTATAGTTATGGCAAATATATTGATATATTGTTATACTTATTTTCAAATTATGGTACTTATTAAATGCATCAGTTGATCTTAAGAAAGAAGCATATTTTTACTATTAGGATGAACCTATGAGATTATCAGTATTTATTTTTTTAACTTAAAAAAATGACAGCTTTGTTTGTATAGTTTAGCCTAATATATTATCAGTTTGTCTTTTTAAAAAAGATCTTGATAATTGTATTTCAATAGAATTTTTTTCATATTTTGTTTCCTTTTATGTTTTAAAACTACTTTTCTGCAAAGAGTTCCATAGTCATCTCAGACTACCAAAGGGGTTCATGGTACAAAAGAAGTTTGAGAATACCAGTGGATTAAAGAATTCTGGTTCTTTATTCATACAGATATTAATCCAGCTCACAGTGTTCACTTAATAACTGTGACTTTGAATAAGTTATTTAACTTCTCTGTGCCTCAGTTTCCTCAAATGATGTAAAACAGAGATTATATGGTGATTTCCTCATAGAACTAAGGAAGATACTGCATACTCCATCAGCTGATACTCAATAAACATGTTGCCACTCCTCCTATTTCATATTCATTGCTTCTCTTGTTTTAAAAAATCAGTAAAGGTGTCGGTCGTGTATTTAAATAACACCATAGTCATTGTGGGTTGAACTGTGTCTCCCAAAAAGATGTGCTGGGGTCTTAACCCTTAGTACCTCAGAATGTGCTGTATTTGGAGAAAGAATCTTCACAGAGGTAATCAAATTACAACGAACCCATTAGTGTAGGCGCTAATCCAGCACGACGGGTGTCCTTGCAAAAAGGAGCATTGGGAATGGGGACACAGAGACAGACGTGCCCAGAGGGAAGACAGTGTGGAGGCACACGGGGACCAAGGACAGGAGTGAGGCACCTGCAAGGCAAGGAGTGTCAAAGGTCGCAGGCAAACCTCGAGAGGCGGGGGAGCAACGAGGAAGTTCCACCTGCCGACACCTTGATTTCAGATTTGGAGCCTCCAGAACTGAGATAATAAATTTCTGATGCTTTAAGCCACCCAGTTTGTGGTACTTTGTTATAGCAGCCCTAGGAAACCAGTACAATAGTATTTTTGATCATTTTAAATTTCTCTACTTTTGTATATGTCTTAGTACACCTTTTACAACACAAATAAAATTTCTTATGTACCTTTATTTGTATATGGATCCTTAGGCTCATTTAAATTTTCCTAACATAAATTAGAAACTAACATTAAAAAATAGCTCCTAATTGACAATGATTTTCAGAATCTTCATAAAAAGGAAACAATGTACAATGGGAACTGAATTCTACTGAGGAATAGCCATAAAAATGGCAACATATACCAATGATATTTTATTCCTCATGGCCAGAGTAATACACTAATACTAATTTGTCATGAAACACTGCCCATTTAAAATGAAATTTATGATCACTGCCTGTATAGATTGATGTCATTGAAAGGCCTTGCCTGGAAAAATAAGCTGAATCAATTTCTCTCAATTCTAAAAGAGTAGCATTGGGATAAAATTGGTGTTTCATTTCATACAGTGTTAAATTCTGTGTGCTCTTCTAAAGGTCAGAAGGGGTTGCAGGGAATTACTGGTCACCTGTGGTGCCCCTTAAACAAAAGTACTAAAACTTGAAAAGAATTCTCAGTATAAGCTTTTAAGAAAACAATCATATGCCCTGATTTCTAATATTTGCATCCACATGAAAAAATATATTCATAGTCTTCTGAAATGTGGACATAATTACCAAGCTAAGGTAAATATAGTCAATTGCTAATGCTCAATGACCTTGGCTACAGGTGAGGAAGAAGAATGTCCTTGAATTTAGTGACACAAAAGTAGGCTATTCACAATATTCTTTTTTTTATGTGATATTTTTGTACAGTTAGAGAAAAGTTACCTTTTTTTTTTCTTTCTTTTGCTTGGGACACAATGCTTTCCTTTTGAGCTTCTTTTGATGCTGTCTAAATGTAAACAAAGAAGTATATAGTACATAAAAAAATCACATAATAGCATTTATATTCACATTTTTCATCCAGAGAATTTTCAGTGCAAATAAAAACAACATCTCTTCTCACTCCAGTATTCCATGGTGTTATGTGTTCTGGTCTTGGTAAGAATTCATAAAGCAATAAAGAAAAGGTCACAAATGCTGAGAAAAAAATGGGTGGTTTCAATCTTCAGTAGCTTTAATATCTAAAAAATCTTATAGTGATGACTTCAAACTACTACTTCAAAAATTCTAAATGACTTCTGCTTCCGCTCATGAAGGATCAACTTCTAAAAGAATTGCCCTTCTGCTCTAAACAATAATAAATCCGCACTGGGGGTGGGAGGGAAGAACTGTTTTCAAACACTGGATTCAGACAGCATAGGAATATGGTTCCCGAGGGAAGGAGAGCTGAGCCCTGGGCCACTGGGCTCGCAGCGTGATGGCCGTACTCAGGCTGGACAGGAGAGGGAGCGCGGAGACCCTGGAGACCTTGCTGCACGGACGCCACAGGGTAGAAATAGAGGGAAGCTTAGGCAGCTCACACCTGTGGAGCTGAGTCCTGGAGAGGAAAGAGCTACACGAAGTGGAATCCTTGAGATGGGGAAAGAAGGTCCTCCCAGTCTTGGACTGAGTATGAATCTGCAACGTGGATTCTTGTAGAGGCAAAGTAGAACTCTTACACGCAAAGAAAAGGACCACGAGAGAGCATAGGTCAAACGTTCCCCAAAGTCACGCAGAGCAGAGAGTAGTCTGTGTTCCTAAATGCTAGAAGGGAAAAGATCTTGAACTACAAGGGACGTTGAATAGAGCCCTCAGAAGGGCCACCTTAGGAGTGGACCTGATACGTCTTTAACGTAAAGGATGCTGTGAACCTTTACTTTGAAAGCTTGAAAAGAAGACTTAAGGCAATCAGAATGATCCCACATAACATCAGTGTGCCAGAAGAAACTCTAACACCCTTTGAAGGACAACAACAAGATTCTCTCAGAAATGCAAAATTTATATGCGCAGCTAATTAAAAATTAGCAGGGTTACAAAGAAACAAAAATATATGACCAACGAGGAAAAGACAAATGAATATCAACAAACACAGACATAAGAGAGATTATGAGGTTTTCTGATATCTTTAAGCCACAACTATTAATATCAAAATATATCAATATTGTCTTCATAATGAGGCCTACCCAGGACACCCTATTTTAAATCTCAGTACTCTTCCCTTCCATCCCATTCCCCTACCAATTTCTCCTATCCCATTTTCCCTGATCCATTTTTTCACAGCCATTCACATTCAAATTTGTAAACTGATTTTTACTTATTAGGTTTATTTAAAATCTATTAATCTATTTATTTAAAAACTGTTAATCAAACTATCATGTTTCCCCCACTAGAATGTAAACTCTGTGGGAAATGGATCTTCAGTTGTCTTGTTTACTGATATAATTTGAGAGCCAAGAACAGCACCTAATACATAGTAGCAGCACAATAAATTTGTTAAAGTTATTGATCATCCTTTATATTTATGAAATTGTGCTAAGTTTCTATTAGCTACAAATGAATTAGAAAACATCAATCCTGCCCTTAGTTTCTTTGGTATAAGAACCTTTAAGGTACACAAACCTGTGGTTATACAATTCAAACCTTTTCTTTCTTTAGAAATGCAAATTGAAAAGCAGTTTGTTACCATCTCTTATTTTCCCTAATAGTTTAAAATCACTTGAGTTGCCTCTGTAATGAATGATTAGAAGAAATAATCTTGATTCACAAATAAAAATATAGTAGAAATACTAATGTAATATAAAAGAATTTCAATGGGAATTGATATTTTTAACAAATATTTTCTTTGTTTATGCCTTTTTTCTTAAAATAATTTAAGGATACTTACAATAAAAATATGTATATAGTAGGACAGTCACAATAAAGATTACTAAAGAGATATACCAATTAGAACAAAGGAAGTGATCATTATGACAGAAAAATAGAAGATATTTTGAATAAGAAATTTTGTTCTGAGCTTCTTCTAAACCATGCAAATGTAGTATAATATAATATATTAATACTCTTATTTAAACAGCCAAAACAGTAACAACAACAAAAAGAAGCATATAATATTGTCTTCAGAGGTAAGTATTAAATTCCAAGAAAAATTTGCCATTGAAATTGTTAGGCAGGAAAATAGATATGAGTGGGGTGGAAAGAGAATATGGTGAGTAAAGCCCACTAGAAAGGACTCAAAGTTAAACAGTTAAAACTAGAAAGCCAGAAAAGACTCAGAGTTAGAGCTAATAAGTTAAAGCTCAAAAAGTCAGGAGCAACTTGGCCTTGAATGTTTGGATATTCCCCAGAAAGGAAAAGTATCTGGGCACAGCCCATGTCTTCATTGTGTCAATTAGATCATGCCATTGTAAGATTTACTCTAGCCTGCTAAAAGGCCCACCTATAAACAACACAACAAAGACAGGAAGATTCCATCTTAAAGCTAAAATTGCATTTTAAAAAACCCAAGATGTTAAGTAGCAAGATTCTTAACTTTTTAGCAAAAAGACTATAACTCAGCCCACCTTGGAGGAAGGGCAGGCAATCTTGTTTGATATGCTCCAAGACCAGGAAGCTGCTATCCTGGGAGGGAATCAGAGTAGTAAATTTCTTATGGTAAGTTAATTTTAAATATTCAGAGACCACTTAACAAATCTGCACCCCCAGCCCCTTGTCATTTCTGAAAAATCCTTGTAAGGGGAACCCCCAACCTTTCAGGGTACTCCTCTCTCTGAGGTAGCCTGTACTTTCCAAGTGTGTTAACTTTAACTTTTTTCCCAACCTTTTAACCTTAAACTTTCTCTCTCCAAACTTTCAGGGTGCCTCTTCACCCTGAGGTCACCTGTACGTTTTCTTTCTTTAAGTAACTTTAAATAAAACTTTTACTCTGCTTCACTACTGTGTCTCTGCCCTTCAATTCTTTGTGGTGGTGGGAAGAAGAACCAAGGAAAATACACAACACCCCCATAACAAAATTACGTATTTACAACATACAATTTAAAATGTGTAAGGGATATTATCTTCAAGCTCAATTTTGTAGAGTATAAAAAGCAATCTTTTTATGTCTATTTTTTGAGACAAATTTTAGTAGAAATCAAAGCTTAACATTGAATAACTCAGTGAAGGCATTCATATATGGAATTATAATAAATTACTGAGGAGAAAAATTGATGCCAGGATATGGTTATCTAAAATATTAAACTATTTTTCTCAAATAGTATTTTTATTAATGGTATTTTATCAGTAGCTAGGTTAACAGTCAAGTAAAAAGTGAGCTCCCTAAAGAAAGAATATTTCCTATCGCATTGATGCATTGTGTAGGTCGAAAAATGGCAAAGCCAGCAATCTGTTCTAAAAGCTGAAAAGAATAATTTGCATTTAACCTTGAAAATAAGCCAATTCTCCTCTGCATGTGAGATACAGGTGGGCAAATAAGGTCCACTTTTTTCTAAATAGGACTTCCAATTTGTTCAAATGTTTAGGCACAATAAGGGCTTCAGGGGTATGCTCCATAAAGTCTGAATAGATGATTTTTGCTTTGGCAAATTTTAAAGGCTGGTATTACCAGTCAGCTATACCACAATACAATCTTGATATGACTTCTACAGAATGTTAGATTTTAAGTAACACTGCAATCTGATGGACCAGCCAAATGAATAACCTGCTATGGATAACTCTTAAGTAGCTGAATAGCTGAACTGTCTATTTTTCAGTAGAATCATATATTTAATGTAAGCTAGACAACTGCCTACCAGGAGTATCCTTTTGAAGAGAGAGTTGAAGTATTTATCCTATGAATAAATTCAAAGAAAGTGAACAGTTTGATTAGGTTCATTAGAGAGTTAAGCCAGTGTAAGAAAAATGTTACTTAAATTCTCTTGGGAATATGGTCAGGTTAAAACAAATATTTTAATAAAATAATTATCAATTATCTATATTATTTCTAACAAGGAGCAACCAGAAATGTATATTAAAATGTTATTTATAATAGCATCAAAATTATTAAATACTTCAAGATAAATCTGGCAAAATGTGTCAATCCTGCACTAGAAAAAACAAAATCCTGCTGAGAGAATTAAAGAAGACTATATAAGTGGAGCGAAATACCCTATCTAGGGGTCAGAAGACCCAATACTGCCATTCTCCCCAAACTGATTTATTGGTTTAATGTAATCACTGTCAAAAATCCCCAAGGACACTTTTTTTTGGAGAAATATGTAAGCTGATTCGAAAATGCAAAGGATTTAGAGTAGACAGATGGTCTTGAAAAAGAATAACGAAGTTGGAAGACTGAAACTATCTGATTCAAGACTTATTATAAAGCTACAGTTAATCAAGACATTGTGGTATTGGCATGAAGAGAGATAAAGATTTCAATGGAATAAAGAATTCAGAAATAGATCCACATGTACATGGTCAAATGATTTTTAACAAAGATGCAAAGCCAATTCAGTGAAGAAAAGTCTTTTCAATGTTGCTGACACGCTGGAAAATTTGGATATGTATATGTGAAAAATTAACTTGGATTTATATACACTGCACCATAAAAAGTTAATTCATAATGGATCATAGATATAAATGTAAAACCTGAAACTAGAAGACATCTAAGAGAAAACAAAGGAGAAATTTGTGCCCTTGGGTCAGGCAAAGCTCCAAAGTATAATCCAAAAGAAGAAAAAAATGATACTTGGGATTCAACAAAATTCAGAACTTTGTATTTTGAAAGGCACTGTTAAGAGAATGAAAGGACAAGCCACAGACTAAGAGAAAATATTTGCAAATTGTATGTAAGTTAAAGGACTTAAGATCCATAATCTCTGAAGACATTTCAAAACTCGATAAGAAACAATCTGCAGAAAACATGGCAAAAGATTTGAACACTTTTCCAAAGAAAATATATGCATGGCAAATAAACACTTGAAATGATGCTCAACATCATTAGTCAGAGAAATGCAAATTAAAACGCCAGGGAGATAGCACTATAAACCTGTTAGAATTGCTAAAACTTAGAAGACTGTGCCAAACCAAGGGCTGATGAGGTGTGAAGGTCCTGGAACTCACATATACTGCTGAGGGGAATATAAAATGATAAATTACTTTGGAAAGCAGCGTAACACTTGCTTAAGAAGATAAACACACACCTACCATATGACCCAACCATTCCTATTTCAGATATTCAAGGTCTCACAATTTTTGCCTCACATACATTGTTTCTCAGGAAAATACCATGGAATGTTCTTCAGTATAGTAGGAACATAAATCAAGAGGTAACAGAAAAATGGCCTAGGGAAAAGGGTCACAAGGAGGAGAGAGGTAGAGTGTCTAGTAAAAGGAAGTCTCAGGAAAGCAGCAGGTCTGCAATTAGTCAAGTAGAAAGGTGGTTTTTAGAAGAAAAAATTGTAATTTATAGATTATGTGGTAATTTTAACAGTATAGAAAATTTTATTAAGAGACAGTTCAAGGGTACTATAATAATTAATAGGGAAAATAAAACAAATGAAAAAAAATGAGGCATTGATGCCAGAAGAAAATGAAAAAATGACCTGTAAAAGAAACATAGTCAAAATACATTTGTCTCACGAATGAACAGTATTTTTGTAATCATATTAATGAAATCAATTAATGAAAATACCTTACATTGTTTCAACCAAAAAGTGTTATGTGCTTACAGAATAGATTGGGTAAGGGAGAAAATGTGGAAGGGAGTTGAGTAATTGACTATAATAGGTATTTGTTGCAAATGGACTCAAGCCAATGGAGTCCTACATAAACCCCTAAATTTTTTAAATTAACACAGAGGCCTAGATTGAAGTGGGTGAAGTTTAGCTACTATTCTACATCCTCAAACCAATTGTTAACGGAAAAAAAGTATCAGTCTCAGGAAAAAACCACACACATTTTCACCTAGTATGTAAATATTTATCATCAAGCAGGCACATGAACAGTTATATCATTCAGGAGGTCACTAATCTCATCTTTTTAGGTGTTCTGACCACACACACCATGAAGAGTTTATCAGAGACAAACAAGACAACATTTTCAAGGCAAAATTCAGTTAACCTTACGATCAGCCGTTGACAACCAGAGTTCTCACAAATAAGTCTTTTCAGAGGATCCTTTGGGAATTAAGTCTAGGATCAACCTGAAGGCTACATACTCCAGATTTCTCTAGATTATTTCCATGTATGGGTGAGGACATCACTAACATACTTGAGCCAGTCCAGATATCTTGAATACTGTTAATTTTACAAAGAGAGTTCATTCAAATTTCCATGTACAAGCCACTAATTCACTTATGGAAACCCATTTTTTTTAACTTTCATTATGCTAATTATCAAATCCTGTGGTATAGGGAAAAAACCAAGACAGAAGCATGTGTAGTGACAGCCTCTGCAGGGTGGGTCTCCTGATTAGAATTCTAGCTGACGGTGTCTAAGGTATGATCAGGGTAAGTGGCTGCATGCACTATATAATTACACTAACACATACATGTCTCATTCTGTACTGAGATATTTTAACTTACTATACATAGCATAATGAAATCCAACAGATGAATGTCTAAAATGAATAAAAGTATTAGAGATAATGAGTGTGTTATTTAGAAAGTCGAATGTAAATACCAGAAAAAGCCGAGTTGAAAGTGGTTACCTGGAGACTGAGGGGTGGTTGATGTGTGAATGGGGCGAGGTACAACTGCTGATTTTCATTTTAAGTCTTTGGTACCATTTAAATCATTTTTTAAGGCATACATATGTGTTTCTTTGCTAAGCATGAAAGGATTTTGAATAAGATAAAAGGTGAAAAAGAACAGCCAGGATAGGAATCCTCTCTTGGGGAACTGAGAGGAGCTTCTGCTCCCCTAAGTGGGAAGAAGGGATAAAAGCACTTGTTTAAAAAAAAAAATTGCAATTTTTCCTGATCCACTGATGTATGCAGGCACTTTCGCTGCTCTCCTCTGAATAAAAGATAAAAAAGATAAGATAATTAAAATTGCACACTAAATGGAATATAAATGAAGTACTGAAAGGAATATGCTTTACTTTAAGTCAACAAAATTCCACCAAGGGTTAAAGACCTTGGTTTGAATAAAAATGAATAGAAGTAGTTAGAAAATTCCCTGTATTATACATGACAAGGCTGAGTGAGGACCTTGCTGAGGAGAACTAAAAGGACAGGATTTAACTGAGTCCAGGGCAACCCACAGGTGCAGAGCAGCCACTCTGTGTCGGGCATTGTGCCAGCTGTGAGGGAACGCAGCGATGAGTAAGACAGCCCTGCTCTCGAGGTGCTCATATCTGATGGGGGAAAAACAAACACAGGCCAGCCTCTTGACAGATGTTGCCCAAGATGTGAAGTACCACTGTAGTTCTCGGAACAGGGCTGTTTGCACACGTGCCTTCTGGCAGGAGGTTTCCTCGCTGAAGAATGAGCCAATTCACTCTCGGAAGAGCTAACTTCCACTTATCAAAGTTCTTCAAATTTAACTCAAATCTCACATGTGCTGCAATGCTTTCCTTGACTTCTTCATTGATTTAGGCCACCCCCTCCCCCTCTCCCTCAACCCATGTCATGTCATATGCCATCATTATATTTATCCAACTAAGCTGTAACTGTTGCCTTTCTAAACATCCATTCCAAACATATGGCACATTTCTTGAGAATGAGGGGCAGTAGTACCTATCATTGTTAAAAATAAATAATAAATAATACTAGGTATACAGTTGCTCAGTTAATGTTTGCTGAGTCATTGGCAGGAAATTTATTCTGGGGGATGCTGGTGAACACAACTTAGGTGGGTCGACACCTAAATTGAAATTTGCAGCATAAATAGAAAGGCATTTATGGGCAGGTAAGGTAAGAGTAAAACACATTTTAGTGAACAGGAGAGTGAGTTCAAGATAAAATGATTGAAACACCATGGGGTATTCAGAAGATTGCCTGTAATTCAGATGGCTGAGAAGGGGAGATACTGAAAATACAATTGAAAAAATAATCAGGTCAAATCACAAAAAGACTTCTGTTACATGTATTTGGGCTTCACCCTGTAGGTCATGGGGAACTATTTAAGTTTAAGCAGAGAAGTAATAATATGAGCACTTTTTTCACAAACAAAAAAGTACCTTTCTTTTTTGAATTAAATAACTAGTATACATTCATTATGAAAATTCAAAACAATACAGAAAAAATAAAAGGAAAAAACATATTAAAAAATATAAGGAAGAAACTTTAACATGTCCATCACCTTGACATATCACCATTAACCTTTTGGTGCTTCTCTGTCATGTATCTCTTTATATGTATCTACAAATGTACCCCACACACATATATTTTACATAAACTGAATCATATAATACCTTCCATTTTTATTGTGTAAACAGTTTTTATTCTCTCTTCCTGCTTTAACTTGTCTACTTTTCCCTTCTCCTCCCTCATTTTTACACAAATAAAGTTAATAGTTGTTACATGTTAATCATCATGTATACATACAAATTTACATATAAATTTCCCACTTAATATGTTGTGAAAATCCCTCCATGTCAGCTGGTATATATCTAACTCAGTCTTTTTAAAGGCTATATATTACTCTATAGTATGAACATACTAGAATTTATTCAACCATTTACTTACTGAAGGGCATTCAGTGTGTCTTCAGATTTTGACACTGCCAACTATGGTGCAGCAAATTTTCTTGCAGGTGTAACCTTATATACCGGTGTTATTTCATAGACCAAATTCTCAAAAGAGGAATTTACAGATTGAAGTGTAACATTGTTTTTAATTTTAATAAGTGCTGCCAGATTCTGTCTAGAAATGGCTATAGCAAGTTTTATACCAGAAATGTATCAGAGTATCTTTTCCTCATAGACCTGCAGCCTGTAGGTAGGGTTTTCCAGTTTTTGTCAATCTGTTAAGTGACAAATGGTAACTTATCATTCCCTCAATTTGCTTCTGTTATTAGGATTAGGCATCATTTTATATGTGCATGGGATATTTGAATTGCTCATCTGTCAATTGCATATCAATTGCCTATTAATACTGTTTATTAGTTTTAGAGTTGTTTCTAATGAATCTGTTGTGTCTAATTAATCTAGAGCTCTCTGTAAAGGATAGATATTAAAAATCCCATGCAGCAGGCATTTTAGAATATAATTATGACAACAAGAAATAGACTAATAGTGGTCTTAGTCTAGAAAGTAAGAAAGGCAGAAAAATGTCCAAGAAGACTTTTGAAATAAAGGAGAGACAATGAGCACCTGAACCAAGAAACCATCAGAGCCCAAGGAGAGCCTGGAGATGGGCTGTGGAGATCCCCAGTAGGTGTCCTCTCATCAGAGATTGCTAATCACAGAACCCTTGGCCTTTCACACTTCACCTTTTATCTCAGTTCCCAAAGGTGCACTGTGAGAGCAAAGCTATGACTCTAAGAAAACCAGAGAAAATGGCCCCTCCCAGTCCAAGTCTTCAAGTGTGAACCAGAAACCTTTGTTGCACTCCTTGCTAGGTTTCTTGACAATAGTTAAATCAATTAAGAAAGATTCCAAATTATCCTCTGAATATCAGAAAGATTTATGAATTTTTCAGTAGTTTTGCTGTGAAGTATGTTTTGATTACTTGTGCCTTAAAAATAGGTCACTCATATTTTGATACATGGCAATCCTCTAATAAGCAGGATATTTGATTTCTTAACCATAATATTCCATTTTAGTATTATGCCACAAATGAGCTTCCTGGAAGAACTAACCACTAGTCACCAGTTTCTAGTGAACTCCTAGGTACTACTTTTAGCTAACAGATTCTTTAATCATTACCACTGCTAGCCTTACTTAATAGTGGAAGCAAAAACTAGAAGCTATTAGCTCATATTTCTATGGACTATGTGATGTATGACTTCACCCAGAAAAAAATGTTTAAATGGCATTAATACAGCTAACAAAGACATTTAGAAGAAATACTGTTAAGATTTCAGGCCTAGGAGTATGGCTATATTCAGTGAACAATGTTTTGGAAATAAATGAGTTTGTTTAAAAACTCTTTTGGATAATTCAAAAGACAAGTGCTAGGAAAACCCAAAGAATGATTTATTCATATGCTTTGAAACAGAGGAAATCAGCATGATGAAAGTCTGAAAGTCCCAAGGAATCAGGTAGCTACTGATGTACCAACTATCTCTTCAAGGAATTTTATGTAGATTTGTAAGGGGGTATTTTATTGCTATAATTCAAGGCAACATGGTTCCCATTATTTATTTTTGTCTTATTCTAAAGGAAGATTCTATAACATTTCTTAATAAATTAATGTATTTTTATGCAACTCTACTAATCTTAAAAATACATAATTTGCTTTATTTGCTGATATGGTTACTATGGCCATTTAATCATTTAATCCTCATAACTGCCCCATGAGAAAGGTACTTTTTTCTAGTTGAGGAGACATCACAAAACATCCTAAAATCTCTCATCTAATAAAGAGCAGGGCTAGAACTTGCTCCCAGGCAAGTTGGTTTAGACAGTCGGCACTTGCCCATTGCTCTAGAATACCTGACAGTGGCTATGCCATCTCTGCTGCGAGGTCTTCTCTCTCCCATCAGCACTTTCCACAGGGCACACACCAGTCCACCCATAGAGGCATTACCATATCCACCACAGACATGTGGTAACATCACCTGAATTTTTCAATGTCATCTGACTTTAAAATCAGATGGCTGCTCCCTTCAGAACTTCTAGGAAGTAGAGCTACGCAGTGGATATTTTAATTCAAAGATGTTTCTGGTGCAGAGTAGGAATTCAAATGAACATTATTTCCTCTTTCTTTAGGCTCTTTCTCCCCATATATTTATAGAAAATACAGTTATTAACATTCATAATCATGATTTGCTGAATTACCATTTTCCTTCACAAAATTAGATGTGTTCCACACAGACATCCTGTGAGATGGATGGCACCAATATCATTCCTACTTTACGACACGGGCCAGTGCAGTTTTCAATGTTCTGTAACTTGAAAATGGTGGAGATATGTCTACAACCCACCTCTTTTGACCTTAAGAGCATTGCTCATGAGAGACAGGAACAGTTATTTGAGAAAAATTTGGTTGAGGTAGACAAGAAAGTTCTTTCTCTGCAGCAGGCCAACTCAGTGCCAAAAGACCACTTGGGCCCTGAAGCTGATCTTCAATTTATTCTGGGTGGCAAAGAAAAGAATAACAGAAAGCCAGTCAAGCTTCGTTGAGCACATTTATTGTTCAGTGACAAAGCTGAAATCACTTTGTTCTAATAGTTGACTTTCCACTGAACTCTGAAAAGAGTAAGCAATTACTTGGTTCATGCTATTTATCAGAGTGAATGCCTGCTTAGTTTATTTTAAGCTTCCAGATTTGATCTGTCATGCTAGAAATGATAATACCCCTTAGCAATTATGGCATTTGTCATTTGTTGCTCTATTGTATATTTCCCTAAGCTCCACATGAAAAATAAATCTTTTTTGAGTGCTCTATGTATAAACCATTTGGTAACAACCATAGCAGAAAAAACTACTCAGCAATGATGAGGTCTGGCTAACGAAAGTAATTTTGGACTTTTTTTTTTCCAGTTTTTGCCTAAAACTTTCCACAAAATAAAATCCACTTGGACTAAGAGAGAGTTCAATGTGCTTTAGATAAATAGTTAACTTCTGGCAGATATCTTCTGATCAGTTGCTTGCGTCTACTCTTCCTAGGAAACAAAAAAACTTGCCTGTTTTTTGATGTGGGGAATTTATTGTTTCTTCTCATTTTATCAGTCTTGTGGGCAAATAAACAGTTCTTTGAGGAAGAAAGTTTATATTCCCATCTGAAATGATAGTTTAAACATTTTTCCTGATACCAGTTATTTAAATTAAAGCTCCCTTTGCTCAGTAAGTGTATAATGACTATTTGTCTTTTGAATAACATATGGGGGAGACAAAGATGAATTTATAAATTCATTTATCTTTTACACAGACACAGAATTTATGGTCTTATAAATGACTGACATCGAAAACCAGGACAAAAGATATCACTCTCCACCCCCAAATAAAACTGAAGAGGGAAAAATTTATTATCTTGGGAGAAAAAGGGGAATGATAGAATTTCAGTTCCTTCAAAGATAAACTACTTTCTTCAATGTGAACTTTAGTTACTTTGAAGCACACATAAGTGACTTAAATTTGTTTTATAGCACTGTCATGTATAAAATAGTTAAAAGCTGAGAGCTGTCTATGAAAAATGATGGCATTAATTCTAAAATAGTTAACCTATAACTCCTCCCACCATCTGTATTAAAATAGTAGTATAAATTTTCTTATAGGGTCATTCCTTAATAAAACAGGGTCATACATTTTTGAGAGAATGGAGTTTTCTATTATCTATTAAAGAGAAAGAGCATCTATTTATTCCTTCCAAAATTGTATCAAATTATTAAAGTTAGCATGAAAACAAAAAGGCAAAAAAACTTCAGCCTTATCTCTAATGGAATCTGTTATCTGATTTGTCAACAGTCTATTCCTAATAACTTTGAAGCTGATGACAGTCTTACAGTGCATATGAACAGGTAACAGTAGTAACTGATATTTTACATTGAGTTAATACAAGTTAGTCTATAACAGATTCCTATGCGTAAAAGGGTGAGAAGAAAGTATAACAGTACTGTAAACTATTCTACATCACTACTAAAGAATTCCTCTACAAGGTGATAAAGCTTCTAAGGTGACTAAAACCAGAATGGTTTTACCTATTTTCTATTAGTGTTTGTCTAGATTTTTATTTACTTGAGAAGTCTAGACTTACAGTTTATTGAGCAGGAACTTAGACTGAAATCAGGTGGGATAACCTGTAGCTAATGGGTCTATCTTCGGGAATTCCCTTCAAAGAATAAAATTAAATACCTCTTCCATATAACATCTCCTCTAATATCTGAGGGTAGCAATTGTATTTCTTTTGGCGTGAGAGGTTTCTTGACCATTCCTTAAAAGACATGATATGAATTTCCCTTTACCATTATCCCAGCTTTCAAAATTATCCTGGTAACTCCTAAGCAATTCCAGGGAATGTTATCACCAATGCTGTTCTAGATTAGAGTATTATAAATGAATCCATATTATAGAGCATTATAAATGATTATGAATATGCCTTCAGATCACATTAGTTCCTTGGCAAACAAATCACACCGTTGAGTCATTAAATTCCCTGTCAACTAATCCTATAATTTTTTCCCATTGATGCTGCCATGGACCAGTTCTCTCCATCCTACTTTAATCTAAGTTGTGGTTTTGGATTCTAGTGCAAGTCCTGTAATAATATCTGTCAAATTTCATATTATTCGATTTTCTTATTTTATTTTACTCTCCTTTTGGATCCACATTTTGACATCACTGTATTTGCTATCCGTTCTGGCTTCATATCATTGGCACATTTGCAAAACATGCCCTCAAGGTTTTCATTAAGTTGTTGATGTAAATGTTAAACAGGATAGGGTAGGTACTGTTATATGACATTTGCCTTGAAGTTATTATCAATTTATTAATCAGTATCTTACTCACAATGGTTCAGTTAATAATATATTTTTAAATAATCTGACAATGTATTATGCGTTATCTTGTCTTATGCCTTGAATTCTAGCTATATCCTGGCTACCACTTTTTCCTGATTTATAAGTTACTCATTGAAAGTTACAGCTCTTGCTTTAAAAATATTTAATTATAAAAATAGGAAACAAATACTTTATACATACTTATTGGGTTAATACTTTCATAAAACTTGTTTTTATTTCTTTTCCACTAGAAACTCCAAGTCTATGTAAATTTAAACAAATAAATTGCTTTTAGAGTTCAAGATGATATTGACAAAATAAAAAATCTGAAGGTTCAAGATTGACTTAAAGATGGTGGCATGAGAGGTGAGACAGAAACCACCTCCCAAAATCACATATGATATGAAAATATAGCAAATACAACTAATCCTGAGAGAGCAACAAGAAAGAAGGCTGCGAGAGACTGCCTACATCTAGGAGAAAGGGCAGACCCCACAGAAAAGGATAAAGTACCAAAGCGACAATTTGGTGGGACCCAAGCCCTTTCCCCTCTCCAGTTCACTATCCAGAGAAAGAGAAATGGAGTGGGGAGGGGGTGAATGCCTAGGACCATTAAACATCCAGCCAGAGATCAGTTCTGGGAACATGAACCTACATTACATGGTGCTCTGGACATTAGTGGGGTTGGAAAGCTAAGACAGGTGGAATACTTGGAAAGACTGAATCAAATACAAAAATACATCAAAAAGATAATCCATCATGATAAAGTAGGATTTATTCCAGTGATGCAAGGAGGGTGCAATATTCAAAATTCTATCAGCATCATCCACCACATCAACAAACACAAGGAAAAATATCAAATGATCATCCCCATAGAAGCTGAAAAAGCATTTGACAATATTCAACACACATTCATGATAAAAACACTCAACAAAATGGGCATAGAGAGCAAGTACTGCATGCAACATAATTAAGGCCATAACTGACAAACCCACAGCCAACATCATACTTAACAGCGAGAAGCTGAAAGCTTTTCCTTTAAGATCAGCAACAAGACAAGGATGCCCACTCTCCCCACTCTTATTCAACATAGTACTGGAGGTCATAGCCATGGCATTCAGACAACACAAAGAAATAAAAGGCATCCAGACTGGTAAGGGAGAAGTTAAACTGTCACTGCTTGCAGATTAAATGATACTGTACATAAAAAAACCTAAAGAATCCACCCCAAAACTACTAGAACAAATAACTGAATTCAGCAAAGTTGCAGGATACAAAATTAATACACAGAAATCTGTTGTATTCCTATATACTAACTATGAACTAGCAGAAAGAGAAATCAGGAAAACAATTCCATTCACAATTGGCTCAAAAAGAGTAAAATACATAGGAATAAACCTAACCAAGGAGGTGAAAGACCTATACCCTGAAACTACAAGACACTCATGAGAGAAATTAAATAAGACACCAATAAATCAAAATACGTACCATGATCATTGCTCATGGATATGAAGAATTAATATTGTCAAAATGGAGACCTGCTTAAAGCAATCATCCACAGATTCAATGTAAACCCTATCAAAATGCCAACAGTATTCTTCAATGAACTAGGACTAATAGTTCTAAAATTCATATGGAACCACAAAAGACCCTAAATAGCCAAAACAATCTTGAGAAGGAAGAATAAAGCTGGGGGGACTACACTCCCAACTACAAACTCTACTACAAAGCCACAGTAATCAAGACAATTTAGTATTGGCACAAGAAAAGACCAATACCACAGATCAATGAAACAGAATGTAGAGCCCAGTTATAAACCCAATTACATATGATCAATTAATATATGATAAAGGAGCCATAGATATACAATGGGGTAATGATAGCCTCTTCAACAACTGGTGTTGGCAAAACTGGACAGGTACATGTAAGAGAATGAAACTGGATTACTGTCTAACTCCATACACAAAAGTAAGCTCGAAATGCATCAAAGACCTGAATGTAAGTCATAAAACCATGAAACTCTTAGAAGAAAACATAGGCAAAAATCTCTTGAATATAAACATGAACAACTTTTTCCTGAACACACGTCCTTACATAAGGAAAACAAAAGTGAAAATGAACAAATGGGACTACATCATACAAAAAAGTTTCTGTACAGCAGAGAACACCATTAGCAGAACAAAAAGGCTTCCTATGGTATGGGGAGTATATTCGTAAATGACATATCCAATAAGGGGTTGACATCCAAAATATATAAAGAGCTCACACACCTCAACAAAGAGCAAATAATCCAATTAAAAAATGGAAAGAGGGGCTGAACAGACAGTTCTCCAAAGAAGAAATTCTTATGGCCAACAGACACATGAAAAGATGCTCCACATTGCTAGTCATCAGAGAAATGCAAATTAAAACCACACTGAGATATCACCTCACACCAGTAAGGATTGCCACCATCCAAAAGACAAACAACAACAAATGTTGGTGAGATTGTGGAGAAAGAGGAACCCTCCTACACTTGTGGTGAGAATGTAAATTAGTTCAAGCATTGTGGAAAGCAGTATGGAGGTTTCTTTAAAAAATAAAAATAGATATACCTTTTGACTCAGGAATTCCACTCCTAGGAATTTACCCAAGGAAAACAAGATTCCAGATTCAAAAAGACATATGCACCTCTATGTTTATCTCAGCATTATTTACAATAGTCAAGATACAGAAGCAACCTAAGTATCCATCAGTAGATGAATGGATAAAGAAGAAGTGGTACATGTACACAATGGAATATTATTCAGCCATACGAAGAAAAGAAATCCTACCACTTTCAACAATATGGATGGAGCTAGAGGGTATTATTCTCAGTGAAATAAGCCAGGTGGAGAAGACAAATACCAAATGATTTCCCTCATTTGTGGAGTACAATAATGAAACAAAACTGAAGGAAGAAATCAGCAGTAGACTCACAGACTCCAAGTAGGGACTAGTGGCTACCAAAGGGGAGGGGTGGGGGAGGGCAGGTGGGGTGGGAGAGAGAAGAAGATTGAAGGGTATTATGATTGGTATATGTTCTATGTTGGGGTCACAGGGAAGACAGTGTAGCAGAAAGAAGACAAGTAGTGACTCTGTGGCATCTTACTCCGCTGATGGACAGTGACTGCAATGGGGTATGTGGGGGACTTGATAATATGGGTGCATGTAGTAACCACAATGTTTTTTATATGAAACCTTTATAAGAGTGTATATCAAGTGCGGGAGACTTGGTAATATGGGTGTATGTAGTAACCACAATGTTTTTCATATGAAGCTTTTGTAAGTGTGTATATTAATTGTACCTTAATAAAAGTAAATCCTAAAGTTTCCATTTTTAAGGTTGGGCCCAGTTGTTTACTAGTGGTTACTTCTTTGTATGAGGATTTATGAGCTTCTGGTTATTAAAGATTGTATGTCTTTCTAATATAATGGTATTAATTAATTTGTAGTAGTAATATTTCCTCAATTCTTCTCCTAAATTTTCTTTTGCTGATCATGATAAGAGCTTACCTCTTTTTACCTGATTATTTTCTAATTTCTTAGTTATAATTTGGATGATCTAGAGCACTAGAAATGTTGTTAATAACAGACTGGGTTTATGTGTACAACTTCTAATATTCCCTCCTAGGGCTTTAGTTAAAAGGAAGACAGCTGTCCTGGGTACATTTCTGAAAGTACATCAGTGTTTTGCTGGCCTATTGTCATTTCTGCTATCATTCATTTTTTCCACGAAGAGCTGATTTCCCTCCTTTGATAGCTAATGCAGCAATAACACTTGTAATGAGTTTCTAAGAATTTATATCCATTTGACTAAAGATATAATTCCATATACCAAATACATAAATGAAGGACCCATATAAACTATCTAATAATGTTGACTCAAAAGTGTTCTCCCCTGCCAGATTTTTTGAGTGTCATGCACATAATTATTATATTTATTAAATAATCATAATTAAATTATATTATGTAGTATTGTTAAATAGTAAATATTATATAGTAAATGGAAAGATATATTTAATCCTTAACAAAGTATTAATTTTATAAAAATAAAATTATGGTGAGATTTTACATTAAATCTTACTGAATGATTTTTT
This sequence comes from Manis pentadactyla, assembly GCF_030020395.1. NCBI lineage: Eukaryota > Metazoa > Chordata > Mammalia > Pholidota > Manidae > Manis > Manis pentadactyla. The sequence goes on from NC_080020.1 coordinate 73,778,993, forward strand.
TCTACCACTATTCTCAGAACAAACAGCTTTAAGTACCAGATGCTCATAAGTTAGGACATCCTTAGTATCACCCACACATAAAAGTTAAGCATAATTCAAATAACCAGGCAAACATCATTTCCACCAAGAGCTGTCTCACTGTTTCCAAGCAAGATGTGATTAACCCTAGGTCAATCTTTCAGAGTCAGAAACATAATAATAATTTAGAAAGAGGATAATCTGATTCCTATATACCATAATAGAGCCCATAGGAAGAACAAGAAAAACAGAAAGAATGGAAATAACCAAGAGGGCAATTTTGCTCCTCAGAATATGTTTTCGGTGTCACAACTTGGGAGGTACAGCTGGAATCTAGTGGAAAGGCCAGGAATGCTTCTAACATCCTAGAGTGCAGGAAGGATTTAAAATCGGTTTCAGATTTTAAGCTGATTTTTTGTTTTTGTTGTTAAATCCTAAGGGCAAAGTACCTTGTATCTACTTTATATTGAAAATCAAGGGACTGCCCATGGGACTATACTACCAAGACTCCAACCTTCTATTCCTTATATTGTACCAACCTGGTTAGCATGAATTGGTCTTAATTGTACAAGCATGCTTCTGTTAAACACCAAAAGAGGTCATAAAAAATGGCAAACACATTTCTACATAATCTCCTAATAACACAATTAATGTCAGAAGAAACAGTAAACATATGGTAGGTAAGTGAAATGGATGACTGTGTTTAAATATTACATTAACTATATAATACATTAAAATGTGTTTATACAAAGTGTTTTTCAGAGCTGGATTATTTTTCTAACATTTAAAGAGATTTCCTGCAAAAAGATTCCAACTCCTAAAGTGTCTACACAACAATACCCTAAAATGTATCTGAGAAATACTTGAAGAACTTGGATAATTTCCATAAAAATAATGGATTTTTACATAAGCCATTCAAATATTTTACTTAGAAAAAGAAAGGGTTTTTAAAGGTCAGTGTTTCAATGAGTCAGTTCTCTTCTCATTATTTCATACTCAAGTTTGTATCATCTGCTTTTTGGAAAAGAATATTCAGCAATGACACAATGAATTTATAAACTAAATAGAAAACATGTAAATATGTAAATGAACTTTTGTAGACATTAAATGTTTTCTTTGTAAAGATATTTTAATAGGATCTCTCTAAAATAACTCATTTACTGCATGCACATGGTTGAGTACCTTATACCTTCAGAATATTATACCACCCAAGAAAGACTGAGGATGAATTGAGGAGAGAGAATCCATAAAAAGGAAAAGATGATCTTTCATTTATTTCATATGAAAGGTGAATAGCACATCTATATCTTCTATGCAAAACAGAGAAGCCAAAGAGTAGCTTGAAGCATCACACGGTTTCAGAAATGTGGATTCAATCTATGAGAAAATAAGAGAGAAGAGCTTTAATTTCTCTCCTTGGATCTTTCTGGAGTTTAAGAGAGAAATAAGCAAAATCTATATTAACTGTCATAATGAAGCAAAAGAGCTTCTGACATTTGGAATTCATGTTTTTGTGGTGCTGTAATTTTTAAGGTATAAATATTTATATCCTGGTTCAGTGCTCAAAAGAAATGAAACATTCATTGTTTAAAGAGAATTAAAGAGTCAGAGTTATGTTGAGAATAACTTATACACATTTATTCATTCAACTAATATTTATTTTAAAAAAAAAACAATATATGCTGTGCAAGTGTTATAAAGAGCACCAAACAAGCTGTTGAGTATACCTTAATTAATGTTTCCAGGAATTAAAGTGATGATATTAAGGAGGTTCTTTAACTCTTGAATAAATGAATCAGAGCACATGAGTTTACACATTAATATAAGAGATTCAGGTTAGGGAGAAATAAATGTTTTCATGTTAAAAGGCACTGTGGGACTTCTGGGAAGATGGCAGTGTAGACAAAGCTTGACCCCACCTGCTCCCACCTTCACACTGAATCTAAACCTACACACAGAGTGGTATTATCTTGAGGAAGTACCGAAGACTGAGTGAATACCTTCTGCACAATCAGCAATAGAAAGATCACATAAAAAGCAGCAGAAGAGATGGAGACCCCGTAACAAAGGGAGCCCCACCCTCCAGCACACAAAAACCTGCAATGGGGAGGGCTGTCACTGAGAGACCAGGATGCAGATTCTCTGTCCAAGGGCATAGGAAAAAACCATGCTTCAAAGTTCATCTACAGTGTAAGTGAAAAAGCTTGACTTATACAACTAAAGTATCCACTGTTTGGTGGGGGAACACCTGGAACTCTCTCCAGATCAGATATATGGCATGTGCAATTGTTTGTACCCCTTCCTCACATTGACAGCGATGAGGAGAGCAGGAGTGGGTACACACATCAATTTTAGACTTGGTTTAAGCAGCTTCCCAGCCGCCTATCCACACCCAGATGTGTCGGGGCACATCTGCTATACCATGGACTAGAGAACCAGCAGCAGTAGAGGCGGGGCTTCTCTGGGTACTGAGCCTGAGACTGGAGTTGCACTGTGGATGTGGAGGCAGTTGCTACCCACTACCTGGAGAGTGTGCCTGAACTGCTGCTGCACTGTGGGTACAGAGCCAGTAGCTACACAGGCAGAGTTTTTCTGGGTGCTGAGTTCAGCCCTGATGCCTCCTGGCCAGTGTGGACAATATCAGTATCCATTCAGGAGCCCCTCTGATTGGACCCCTTCAATTGGGCCAGCTCCACCCACACCCTGAGAGCCCTGACACCAGGAAACACCAACCTCAAGATCACTAGGCCTCCATCAAGCCAGTCAAAACAACCAGGTATATGCAGTCCACCAAGGGGAACTTTTCTACACAAGGATAATCCTCCAAGACTGGGAGAGAGAGCTTTTTCTACTAATTCATAGAATCAAGCACAGAAAGTCAAAAAAATGAGGAGGCAAGGAATATGATTGCAACAAAAGAACATGACAAAATTTAGAAAAAGAACCAAAAGAAACAGTCAAGAAATCTATCAGATAAAGAGTTCAAGTTAAAGATTATAAAGATGCTTATAAGTCTTGAGAGAAGAGTGAAAGAACTCAGTGAGAACTTCTGCAAAGAGATAGAAAATATAAAGCAGAACTATTCAGAGATGAAAAATACACTAAGTTAAACTTTAAAAATACCCCAAGAGAATCAGCAGCAGATTACAGGACTCAGAAGACTGTATCAGCAAATTGGATGACAGTGTAACTGAAAACACTCAAGCTGAACAGCAGAAAAAAAAACAAAGAATAAAAAGAAATGAGCATAGAGCAGGAAAAAGAAGGCTGCATAAGTAGTGAGGCAGAAACCCCCCAAAACCACATATAACATGAAAATACAGCAAATACAACTAATCCTGAAAGAGCAATCAGAAAGAATATGCAACAGATGGCCTACATATGGAAAAAAGAGAAGACCTCATGGAAAAGGGTAAAGTTGCAAAGCCACGAACTGGCCAGACCCAAGCCCTCCCCAGCTCACAGGCAGGAGCAAGAGAAATAGAATGGGGGAGGAAGTAGAAGCCCAGGATTGCTAAATACCCATGCCTGGGGATCTTCACCAGGAGCATAAGCCCATATTACATGGTGCTTGGGAGGTTACAGGTGTTGGAAAGCAAAGACAGGTAAAATACTCAGAGAGACTGAGATTCAGGCTGCTTGTGGAAAACAGACACCCACAACCCACCACTCAGGGAAAAAAGGCAGGTACTTTGAAGACTTCCCAACAGCGAGAGAGGTGCTAAAGGGGAAATGATTACACAGAGCTTTCTGCTCAGGAGAAAGGGCAGGTGGAAATAATTGTAATGGCACATTCAGCCCAGCAGGTTGAGAAGTTTCAAGAATTTCAGACACACTATCCCCTTGCCTGGAAGCACAGTGCCAAGGCCTCCCACTGTGATATTCAGCCTGCCACTCCTTCCTCCGGATATACAGCTGTCTGCACACCTTATGCCCCCACCATCACACAAGGCCAGCCAGAGAGTAGCCCCACCCATGGCAGCTACAGGGATGAAATGCTGAGGCTCCTCCCTGTGTGGTTGGCCCACTGGACCTGGCAGTGGAGGAAGGAACTACAGCCAGGAAGCAGCTCCTTCCTGCCAGTAGGCACTGGTGCCACATGCATACGAACCCTACCATAACTCCAGGTGCTGGGCAGCTCCAGAGAGTAGAGCTTTTGGGCACTACAGGTGCTTCCTAAACAGAGTTATTATTCCATAGTAATCATGAGAAATATGAAACAGCAAAATAATTTATGCAAATCAGAATCCCTCACACACCAGAAAGAGGGCTAACTGAAACTGAAATTACCAATCTTCTTGATAAAGGTTTCAAAATAAAAATCATAAATGTGCTCACAGAGCTACAGAAAAATATTCAAGATCTCAGGGATGACTTCCAGAAAGAGAAATTTTGAAAAATACAGTATCTGAAATGAAACATCCAATGGAGGGATTTAAAAGCAGACTAGAAGAGGTAGACAAGATGGTAAATGGAATAGAAATTAGAGAACAGGAATACAAAGAAGCTGAGTCACAGAGAGAAAAAAGGATCTCCAGGAATGAATGAATAATAAGACAACACTGCAAATAATCCAGATGGAACAGTATTCGCATTATAGGTGTACCAGAAGAAGAAGAAGAGAGAAAAAGGGATAGAAAATCTCTTTGAGGAAATAATTGCTGAAAACTTCCCAAACCTGGGGAAGGAAATAGTCTCTCAGCCTATGGAAGTGCACATCTCCCAACACAAAGGACCTGAGGAAGACAACATCAAGACATATAATTAAAATGACAAGGATCAAGGACAAGGACAAGGACAGAGTATTAAAAGCAACCAGAGAAGGAAAAAGATCACATACAAAGGGAAACCCATCAGGTTATCATTAGACTTCTCAGCAGAAAACCTACAGTCCATAAGGGAGTGGCATGATATATTTAATGCAATGAAACAAGGGCCTCAAACCAAGAATACTCTACCCAGCAAGATCATTTAAATTTGAAGTAGGGATTAAACAATTTCCAAATAAGTAAAAGTTGAGGAAATTTACCTCCCATAAACCATGTTTACAGTAAGTTTTAAAGGGGCTGCTATGGATGGAACTCTTCCTAAGGCTAAATAACTGTCACCAGAGAAAATAAAACCACAGTAAAGAAAGTAGACCAATTAATTATTAAACAAATGTACAACTAAGTCAACTATGTGCAAAGTCAGTCAATGGATACACAGAGTAGAGAAAATAGCACCTAACATATGAAGAGTGGAAGAGGAAGAAAAATAAGGGGAGGGGGGAAAGTAACTTTAGATTGTATGTAAAATAGCATAAAAAGTGAGTTAAGTAAGACTGTTAGATAATAAAGAAGCTGCCCTTGAACCTTTGGTAACCATGAATCTAAAGCCTGAAATGGCAATAGGTACATATCTATCAATAATCACCCTAAAGGTAAATGGACTGAATGTAACAATCAAAAGACACAGAGTTACAGAATGGATAAAAAAAAAAACAAGACCCATCTAATATGCTGCCTACAAGAGACTCACTTCAAACACAAAGACATACATAGACTAAAAATGAATGGATGGAAAAAGATTAGGGAGAAAAAAGCAAGAGTTGCAGTACTTGTATCAGACAAAATAGACTTTAAAACGAAGAAAATAAACAGGGACAAAAAGGACATTACATAATGATAAAAGGGTCAGTCCAACAAGAAAATTTAACTATTATAAATATCTATGCGCCCAACATAGGAGCATCTATGTATGTGAAACAAATACTAACAGGATTAAAATGGGAAACAGAATGCAATACATTCATTGTAAGAGACTTCAATACACCCCTTGCTTCAAAGAACAGATCAACCAGACAGAAAATAAGTAAGGAAACAGGCCCTGAACAACACATTAGAACAGTTGGACCTAACAGACATCTACAGAACACTCCACCCAAAAGTAAACAGGATACACATTCTTCTCAAGTGCACATGAAACATTTTCCAGAATAGATCACATACTAGGTCACAAAAAAGAGCCTCAGTAAATTCAGAAGGATTGAAATTGTACCAACCAACTTCTCAGACCATGAAGATATGAAACTAGAAATTATGCAAAGAAAACAAAAAAGCCCACAAACACACGGAAGCTTAACAAAATGCTCCAAAATAATTAATGTATCAAAGACTAAAAAAAATAGAGATCAAGCAATATATGGAAACAAATGAAAACAACAAATCAACACACTGAAACCTGTGGGATGCAGCAAAAGTCATTCTAAGAGGAAGGTATATAGCAATACAGGCTTACCCCACTCTTGCCACTTTTATTCAACATAGTATTAGAAGTCCTAGCCAGTAAGAAAAAAATATATTCAAATTGGAAAGGAAAGAGTCAAACTGTCACTATTTGCAGATGACATGATAATATCTATAGATGACCTTAAAGACTCCACCAAAAAATTATTAGAATTATAAGTTAATTCAGTAAAGTCACAGGATATAAATCAATTAGAGAAATTTGTTGAATTTCTATATACAAATAATGAACTATCAGAAAATTAATTTAAGAAAACAATCCCATTTATAATTGCATCAAAAAGAATAAAATATCTAGGAATAAATCTAACTAAAGAGGCTAAAGACCTGTACTCTGAAAACCATAAAACACTGATTAAAAAAATAAAATATGGTACAAATAAAAAGCTATTTCAATTCTCATGCATAGAAAAAATATTTAAAACTGCCATACTGCACAAAGAAACCTACAGATTCAATGCAATCTCTATTAAAATACTAATGGCAATTTCCCCTGAACTAGAGCAAGTAATCCTAAAATTTATATGAAAATACCCTGAATATCCTAAGCAACCCTGAGGAAAAACAAAGCTGGAGGTAACATGCTCCCTGATTTCAAGCTGTACTATAAACAGTATTGTTTTGACACAAGAAGATACATAGACCAATGGAACAGAATAGTAAACCTCAAAATAAACTCACCCCTATAAATGGTCAATTAATATATGAAAAAGGAGGTAAAAATATTAAATAAATAGTGTTGGGAAAACTGAACAGCTACAAAAGAATGCAAAAAGAATGATACTGGGTCATTGTCTTATATTACACACAAAAATAAGCTGAAAATGGATTAAAGACATAAATATAAGACCTGAAACTATAAAACTACTGAAAGAAAACATGGGCAATAAACTCTTGAACATCAACATTTTAAATTTTTTTATGGGTGTCTCCACAGGCAAGAGAAACAAAAGCAAAAATTAACAAGTGGGACTACATCAAACTAAAAAACTCCTGCACAGGAAAGAAAACTATCAACAAAACAAAAAGGCAACCTACTGAATGGGAAAGTATACTTGCATGTGATATATCTGATAAGGGGCTAATATTAAAAACATATAAAGAAACTCATGTGACTCAACACCAAAAAATGAATCTGATTTAAAAATGAACAGAGGACCTGAATAGCCATTTTTCAAAGACACAAGAAAAGATGCTCAAAAATCACCACTCATCAGGGAAATGAAAACCAAAACCACAATGAGATCTCACTTCCACCACTCAGAATAGCTAATATCAACAAGCAAAGAAATAACAAGTAATGGTGAGGATATAGACTAAAGGGAACCTCTGTACACAGCTAGTGGTATCACAAATCAGTTCAGACACTGTGGAAAGCAGTATGAAATTTTATTAAAAAACTAAAAATAGAAATACCATATGACCCAGGAAGTTCACTTAAGGGAATCTACCTGAAGAGAATAAAATCATTAATTCAAAAATATATATGCAGACTATGCTTACTTTTTTAAATTGAAGTATCATTGATACATGATCTTAAATTGGTTTTAAATGTACAACTCAGTGGTTCAACAGTTACCCTGCACTATTATCCCTATGGCCAACCTATGTTATGATTGAGAATTTTTATGTCCCTTTGTCCCCCTTCCGCTCCCCACCACCCAACGTAAACTTTTCTCCCCATGGTAATGTACCACATCTCCTTTATCCATTCATCTATTGATGGACACTTAGGTTGCTTCCATATCTTGGCTATTGCAAATAATGTGGTGATAAACATAAGGGTGCATAAATCTTTTCAAATCAGGGATTTTATTTTCTTCCGGTAAATTTCTAGAAGTGGAATTAGTGGGTTGAATAGTATTTCTGGTTTTGGTTTATTTAAGGAACATCTGTACTGCTTTCCATACTGGTTTTACCAATTGACATTCCTACCAACAGTGCTATGAGGGTTCCCATTTCTCCACATCCTCACCAGCACTTGTTATTTCTTGTCTTTTGGAGAGTGGCCATTCTGACTGGTATGAGGTGATGTATCATTTTGGTTTTGATTTACATTTCCTTGATGATTAGCAATGTGGAGGATCTTTTCATGTGCCTGTTGGCCACATTTCTTCTTTGGAGAAATGTCTTTTCAGGTCCTCTGCCCATTTTTTAATCAGGTTATTTGTTTTTTTGGTGTTGAGTCATATGAGTTCTTTATATATTTTGGATATTAACTCCTTATCAGATAAATCACTTACAAATATATTGTCCCATACCATAGGTTGCCTTTTTGTTATGTTGATGGTGTCCTTTGTGGTACAGAAGTTTTTTAAGTTGATATAGTCCCATTTGTTCATTTTGGCTTTGTTTCCATCATCCAAGAATATGTGTATAGGAACAAATTTCCCATGCTTATGTTCAAGAGATTTTTACCTATGTTTTATTTTAAGAGTTTTATGGTTTCATATCTTACATTCATGTCTTTCATCCATTTTGAGTTTACTTTTGCATATGGAGTTAGAAAATAATCCAATTTCATTTCTTGCACGTAGTTGTCCAGTTTTGCCAACACCAGTTACTGAAGAGGCTGTCATTTTCCCATTGTAAATTCATGGTTCCTTTATTGTATATTAACTGACCATGTATGTGTATATTTATATCTGGGTTCTCTATTCTGTTCCATTAATCTATGGGTCTGTTTGTACCTGTACCATACTGTTCTAATTACCACAGCTTTGTAGTATAGCTTGAAGTCAGGGAGTGTAATATCCTCATGTTTCTTCTTTTTCATGATTGCTTTGACTATTTGAGGTCTTTTGTGATTCCATAAAAATTTTAGAACTATTTCTTCTGGTTCATTGAAGAATGTCATTGGTATTTTGATAGGGATTGCATTGAATCTGTAGATTGCTTTAGGCAGGATGGCCATTTTGACAATATTAATTCTTCATGTCCATGAGCATGGGATGTACTTCCATTTATTGGTATTTTCTTTAATTTCTCTCATGAGTGTCTTGTAGTTTCCGGGTATAAGTCTTTCACCTCCTTGGTTAGGTTTATTCCTATGTATTTTTTTTTATGTAATTGTGAATGGAATTGTTTTCCTGATTTCTCTTTCTGCGAGTTCATCATTAGTATATAGGAATGCAAAGACTTCTGTGTATTAATTTTGTATCCCGCAACTTTGCTGAATTCAGTTATTAGTTCTAGTAGTTTTGGAGTGTATTCTTTAGGGCTTTTTATGAACAATATCATGTCATCTGAAAACAGTGACAGTTTAACTTCTTCCTTACCAATCTGCATGCTTTTTCTTTCTTTATGTTGTCTGATAGCTGTGGCGAGGACCTCCAGTACTATGTTGAATAAAAGTGGTGAAAGTGGACATCCTTGTCTTTCTCCTGATCTGAGAGGTAGCTTTCAGCTTTTCACCATTAAGTATGAAGTTAACTGTGGGTTTGTTGTATATGCCCTTTATTATGTTGAGTTATGTACCTTCTATACCCATTTTGTTGAAAATTTTTACCATGAATGGATGAATTTTGTTGAATGTTTTTTCAGCATCTGTTAAGATGATCATGTGGTTTTTATCCATTTTTTTATTGTTAGCATGGTGTATGATACCGATTTATGAATATTATGCCATCTTTGCATCCTTTGAATAAATCCCATTTGGTTACATTGGATGGTCCTTTTCATGTATTTTTGAAATTGGCTGCTAATATTTAGTTGAGGATTTTTGCATCTATGTTCGTTCATCAGTGATATTGGTCTATAATTTTCTTCTTTTTGTAGTGTGTTTGCCTGGTTTTGGTATTAGAGTGGTGCTGGCCTCATAGAATGAATTTGGAAGTATTCCCTCCTGTGCTAATTTTTGTAATACTTTAAGAAAGATGTGTATAAGCTTTTCTTTAAATGTTTGGTAGAATTCAGCTGTGAAGCCATCTGGTTATGGATTTTTCTTTGTTGGGAGTTTTTTTATTACCAATTCCATTACATTGCTGGTGATTGGTCTGTTCGATTTTCTTTCTTCCTGAGTCAGTCTTGGAATGCTGCATTTTTCTAGGAATTTGTCCATTTCTTCTATGTTGTCCAATTTATTGGCATATAAGTTTTCATGGTATTTTCTAATAATTCTTTGTATTTCTGTGGTGTCCATTGCGATTATTCCTTCTTCATTTCTGATTCTGTTTATATGTGTACACTCTACTCTTTTCTTGATAAGTTTGGATGGAGGTTTATCTATTTTGTTTATATTCTCAAAGAACCAGCTCTTGATTTCATTGATTTTTTTTCTATTTTATTTATTTCTGCTCTGATATTTATTATGTACCTCCTTATACTAACTTTGGGTTTCATTTGTTCTTCTTTCTCTAGTTTCATTAACTGTGTGTTTAGATTATTTATTTGGGATTGCTCTTGTTTCTTGAGGTAGGCCTGTATTGCTACATACTTCCTCTTACAGCAGATTTTGAAGTGTCCCACAAATACCGGACTGTTGTATTTTTGTTTTTATTTGCTTCTATGTGTTACTTGGTTTATGTTTTAGTTTGGTCATTGATCCATTGATTATTTCGAAGCATGTTGTTTAGCCTCCATGCGTTTGTAGGTTTTTTTTATTTGTGTGATTTATTTCTAGTGCCATACCTTTGTGGTTGAGAACTTGCTTGATACAATCTCAATCTTCTGAATTTGTTGAGGTTCTTTTTGTGGCCTAGTTTGTGATCTATTCTGGAGAACATTCCATGTACATTTCCATGTAAACTCCCTGTGTATCCTGCTGCTTTTGGGTGGAATGTTCTGTAGATATCAGTTAAGTCCATTTGATCTAATGTGTTGTTCAGTGTTTCTGTTTCCTTGTTTATTTTGTCTGGTTGATCTGTTTTTTGATGTGAGTGGTGTGTTAAAATCTCCTAAAATGAATGTGTTGCAATCTACTTTCCCCTGTTAATTCTGTACTTGTTTTGCATATTTAGGTGCTCCTGTATTGGGTGCATATATATATTTATAATGGCTATATCCTCTTGTTGGACTACCCTTTTATCATTATATAATGTCCTATTTTGACCCTTACTTTGTTTTGAAATATATTTTGTCTAATATAAGTACAACCATCCCTGCTTTTTTCTCCCTATTATTGGCATGAAATATCTTTTTCCATCCCTTCACTTCTAGTCTGTGTATGTCTTTGGGCCTGAAATGAGTCTCCTGTAGGCAGCATATAGATTAGGCTTGTTTCTTTATCCATTCTGCCACCCTATGTCTTCTGATTTGTGCATTCAGTACATTTACATGTAAGGTAATTATTGATAGGTATGTACTTATTGTCATTTTTATTAATCATTTTCTGGTTGTTTTCATAGCCCCTCTCTGTTCCTTTCTTCCTCTCTTATACTCTTCTCTTTTTATTTGAAGATTTTCTTTAGTGTTGTGGTCAGATTTCTTTTTTAACTTTTTCTGTATCTATTACAGGCTTTAGGTTTATGGTTAAAGGTTCAAGGATAGTTTTCTGACTATATTACAGTCTATATTAAGTTGCTCATTGCTCTATTTCAAACACAATCTAAAAGTAATTTTTTTCTTCTTCCTTCTCCATACTTTATGTGTTAGATATCATAATCTGCACTTTTTGTATAGTCCTTGATCAATTCCATTCATACTTGGTTTTACTACATTTGTTTTCATATTTTCTTGGTAATTTATTAGTCCATTACCTTCACTGTGGATTTAATTTCACTGGTGAAAACTATTTAAACTTAGAACATTTCCATCTACAGCAGTCCCTTTACCATATCCTTTAATGCTGGTTTTGTTGTTATAAATTCTTCAATCCCTTATTTATCTGGAAATTGTTTAATCCCTGCTTCAAATTTAAATTATAATCTTGCTAGGTAGAAGATTATTTGTTGAAGGTCCTTCTGTTTCAGTACATTGAATATTTCATGCCACTCCCTTCTGACCTGTAAAGTTTCTACTGAGAAGTCTGCTGATAACCTAATGGGGTTTCCATTATAATCTTTTATTCTCTCTCTGCCTGCTTTCAATACTTTTTCCTTATCCTTAACCTTTGTCATTTTCATTAGTAAATGTCTTGGTGTTGTCTTCCTGAGGTTCCTTTTGTTAGGGGCTCTCTAGCTTCCAGGACCTGACTGTCTATTTCCTTCCCTAGACTGGAGAAGTTTTCAAGTTATTTCCTCAGAGACATTTTACTCCTTTGTCTCTGTCTTCTCCTTCTGGTTCCCTATGCAAATATTGTTTCATTTGGAGTTGTTACACAGATCTTTTATCATTTTTTCATTCTCAGAGATTCTTTTTTCTTTCTGTTCCTCAGCTTTGTTGATTTCCTGTTCTCTAATTTCCATCTCATTGTCTCCTCTACTTGCAACAATCTATATTTATTCCCTCCATTGTATGTTTCATTTCAGTTACTGTATTCTTCAGCTCTGAGTGGCTCTTTTTCAGCTCTTGTATCTCTTTTGTTTTAGTCCTCCCTGTGATCTTCAATACTTTACAGCAGATCTGAGCATGACTGTTACTTTAAAACCTTTTCAAGAATATTGGTAATCTCTTTTTCTTTAAGGCCTCTTACTGGTGCCTTATCCTGTAGTTTTTGTTTGGAACATATTCTTCTGCCTCATTTTGTCAGGGTTTCCATGTTACTTCCTTTTTATTAGATGGATGTCCTATGCTTTCCAGATCTAGAGAATAATGGCTTTATAAAGAAAGCATCCTGTGGTACCCAGAAGTTCAAGACTCTTTCCTTTTCAGTTCCTGGTTCTCCTTTGCAGTGGAGCCCCAGTTACTGTTGGTAGACAATGGGCAGGGCCACCTTTCTGCCTGCCAAGGCTGGTTTATTTCATTCTGCTACAGCCTGAAGCTTGCCTCAGCCAGCCCTTTGTGGTCAGAACAGTGGCTTCTGCTGGGATTGTTGTGGGTGGGGCCGCCCTCTGCCTGTCCTGCTTTAATGGTGGGACTGCTGGGTTAAAAGGGTAGGCATAATAGTGACATGGCTCTAGGGTGGCCCAGAGGTCCTGGGACAGACATACAACATGGTGAATCATGTAGTGCCAGGACACATAGCTAAAGTGAGGCAAACAGTGCTGTGCTTGGCTGTCTGTGGGGAGGAAGGAGTGCTCAGAGCTGGCTGCTGCAGGTACCTCTCTAACAGGGCTGAAACAGAGCCTAGAAAGCTAGGAAACCCTCCCTCTGCCTGCCATACAGCAAAATCTAACGCTGCTGCACCAGTGTGCTGGTATACCAGCAGTGCTCAGGGAAGTGCCTTGGGGTTAGGCTGTCAGTGAGGGGGTGGAGCATCTGGGGCTCCCAAGAGTGTCTGACCTATTGGGCTGAGGGAAGGATATAGAGGTATCATCCACCAGCCCTTCCTCCAGCAGTGAGAACTCTATCCAGCCTCTCCCCTTTGGCACCCCTCCTGCTGCTGACAAATATTTGAAACTGCTGCCTCTGTGTTGGGTCTCAGTGGGACCAGTGGAGTGCCTGTCCTCCACAAATGGCTGGAGTCTCAGCGTCCCATAGTACTCCAACTGTCCCTGGTATACAGCCCTGCTAATCTCTAGAACCCAATGCAATGTGGACCCATGTTCCCAGAGCAGATCTTCAGGGCCAGGTGTGCAGTGTTCCTGAGCACCTATCCCCTCCCCACTACATTCCTCTTCCTCCAGCCTATGGGCTGGGATGGGGGAAGGGCTTGAATCCTGCTTGATCAGGTCTCTGCCACTTTACCTTTTTCTGTGTGGTCTTCTCTTCACCAGGTGTAGGCGGTCTGTTCTGTAGTCTTCAGGTCATTTTCAGGTTTACTTGTATTTATTGTAGTTGTTTCCTTGGTGTGTGTGCGGGAAGAGGTTTCCTCCTTCCCTCCCTACTCTGCTATCTTTTTTCCCCTTCTTCTTATTGTAGCCTTATTTATAATAGCCAAGATATGGAAGTAACTGAAGTGTACATCAATATACACACACAATGAAATATTACCCAGCTATAAAAAGGAATGAAAGTTTGCCATTTGTGAAAACATGAATGAAACTACAAGGTATTGTGCTAAATGAAATAGGCCAGAGAAAGACAAATAGCATATGATTTTATTAAATATGGAATCTAAAATACAAAACAAGTGAACAAACAAAACAGAAATAGACTCATAAACACAGAGAACAGACTGGTGGTTGCCACAAGGGAAGTGGGTACAATAGGGGAAGGGGATAAAGAGGTATAAACTTGAAATAGAAAACTATTTAGTCACAGGACTAGAAGTATAGCATAGGAAATATAACACATAATATTGAAATATTTTTGTATGATCAGGGATGGTGACTACACTTACCATGGTGAGAATTTAATAATGTATATAAGTGATGAATCACTAAGATATTTATCTAAAACCAATATTGCATATAAACTATTTCCAATAAAAAATTGTTTTAAAAAAAGATACTATGCTGGTTTTGAAGATATTGTTTCTCAGTTTCAAATTCACTGCTCTCAGCTTTGGGACCCTAGGGCTGGGATTCCGGAAATGAATTTCCTGTTTGCACAGCTGAATAAGGGCACTAGAGGGAGCCTGGGTGGCTCAAGGGGACAGGAGCAGCTGCTCTTGGCAGGCTCGCCGCTGCTGTCTTGCTCTTCTTTCCAGTCCCTGTGAGTGTCACCCCAGCCATACTTCCTCACTCTAGCAGCAGCAAGTCCAGGTTTCTGTTCTCTACCACTTAAAAAGCCAGCCTCCTGGTGCACTAGCTGGCAGAATGCAGAGGAACCCCGAGCTCCCCAGGGTTCCTCCCCCAAACTTCTAAGATTTAATAATTCCCACTTCTCTTTATTCTTCTAGCCCTAAGGTGGGGTGGCTGCTTCCTATACAGTTTCTAGTTTCATGATATGTTACTGCTTTGTTGTCTGCCTTTCAGTCTTCAATACTTAGTTTGAAATTATTTATATGAAATTTCTTCTTTTAAAATAATAAGTGGTTTTGATTGGACCCCAACTGACAAGAGAGATTAAGTATTTGACAGCATGTTGTCCTGACTTATATTAAGGCTTTAATAGTAGTAGTTATAATCAGGATCATGCTAACCCAACCTGCACTTCATAATATTATTCAGGACAGAGGACAAGTGTTTTTTATTGATGAAATTTTGGTAGCAATTATTTGTGGTACATTATTTAAGTACATATACTTGCCTTAAGTACAATATTTGGAAAACATTTAGAAAAGTGTCTGGCACATAGGACTATATATGTGTATATACATACACATTACATAAATTTAATAAAAGATTAAACAAGAAAAGAAATAAAAAGATAATATGTTACTATCTTCTGTAAGTAGGTGGATACACTGTTTAAAACTCCACAGCAATCCTATATTTGCTATATTTGTCTCCTAACACTCATTCAACCACAAACATTCATTGTTATAGGTCTCTGTTTTCATGGTTCTTATGGGGGAATGTCTCTGCTACTGATTAGCAACTTCATGTTGGTGAATTTGGTCTTACATCTTCCCTGCTGTCCATGTGCTAAATAGGGGTATGACAGTCAACACCATGTCCATCTAATTTGCAAGACCTTATGTAAGCATATTTTGATACCTTGCATCATATCACGTTGGGTTGGGGATAGCCTCTTACCACTTGACTTATTTGATCTCTACAAAGAAACCATGTTTTACATTTTTTAATTTTTTTGAAGTACACTATCTGCTCCTACCACCATAACTCACTGGATATTTTATTTGATTAGAATTGAAAAAAAAATCAACATTTCTCCTGGATGATATGTGAGATTCATCATATTTAAAATTTTTAATAGCTCAGAGAAGATAATATTCTCTTCCAAAATTCCAAACACATGAATGATTGGTATATTTCTGTATGAAACTGGCATTTTTGTACTTTTTCTCTGAAAATTTATGAGAACTGCTGTTACTTTGTGGGTTTGTCTGTGATTTTTGCATATGCACATGCTATTAAATCTACTCTGGGCAAAAATGACTTCTTTAATTTTCTCTTCAAAAATATAGTTCCCCATAAATAATGCTACTGCTTTTTTAAAGGTCATATGATATTCATTTGGTTAACATATTCGTAGGGAACACCTTTTATCCCCCCAGAGAAATCCTGTAACATTCATCTCTTCCTCCACATCTAGACCAAGTCAGTCAGTAAGACTTCTGATGTTTTGAGTGTTTGTGATGGACACCATGGAACCCTGATATCAAGAGTTCCTAACCAATCTCATGTTGTATTTATCACATTCCCCACAACTATGAATTTTTTCCTAGGATTTCATTAAGTATGACATAAGCATTACTGGAAAATAGAGTTTATGAGCCCTGCTGTATGTTATCTGTCAGCTATTGACATTTTTCTCAGTTGTTTGCTTACATTGAAAAGTTTTTTCTAATTATCAGATATATACATATACTAATTCCTTAGACAATCACCCTATAGATAAATTGATTTCCATAAATGTTACAAGTTATAAGTGTATAGCCTGGAGATCTATTTTTTAAGATGATTTAGAATTCACTATAACAAGGTATGTTCTGATTCTCCCAGCAAGAACAGAGGTTCTACAAGCTACTTTAAAATGCCAAACATTGGCACTTAAAATGCCAAAGACCTTCATAGACATTTCCTAGATTTTTATTTTAAATACAAAGGAAAAGAAATAAAGCCTTCTAACTAATATTAAAGATGGAATCTAGTGTTTCTTCTCCCAAATGAAACAAAATAAATGGTTTTTTTCTTGTGGGTTTGTTAAGAACTATCAAGAGTGAGACAAGGTCTTTGACTTAACTGTAGAAAAATACTCACTGTACTTCTGAGTCTCTGAGCTTAGGCTGTGACATTTAGCTAAGAACCAGTTTAATTTTAATTATGTATCCTGATCTTGAACTCCCATCACTTCTTTTGATTTCCGTATTACAACTTAACTATTTTTTTTCTTTTCGGTAAATCCAAACCAACATTTTATGTGGAAGTTTACAGAGAAGGAAGTAGAAACTATAGTATAACAATGAAATCATGGTAATTTTCTTAAACAACAAAGCCTAGCCACTTTGAACTGACTGGGCCTGTGTTTTAATGAAGACTAATGTTCCACCAATTGACTGTTGATGGGGTATGTTATGCTTCCTAAGGTCCCCAGTTAAAACCGGCAACATTTTGCTGGCATTTCTCTATTAGTTTTCTATTTAAATGAGTTCTTTAGCTCGTTAACCACTTCCTCCCTTAGACAATGAGAGAAGAGGGCAGGTCTTCTTCATGTGCTTGGGGAATAGAAGCAAGGAGGCTGGAGTGAGAGAAATCCCAGCTGTGTGGCTGAAGGAACTTTTAGGGCACCAAATGTGCTGCAGCTTCACTGAAAGACTTACAACATCATTCGTCACTGACTCACAAATGTGTATGGGGCCAGTACTCTGTAACAAATAGCACATTGAGGACACATATTTTTTACTTACATTTTAAATGTCCTATGACTCTTGCTCAACAGTAATAATTAGAGAAACATGATATAAAGATTCCTCTATATTGAGGCACTTGGATGCCTTTGTTCATTTTGGAGGAAGGAGGCAGGAAAAGTTGACTGAAAGCAGAGAATGAGGAAGAAGAGATCAGAGGTTGTTAGTTACAGATTAACCGAATAGTTTAAAGCAACTTGGTCACTGTAACTGGGGTTGGTTTGTACAACCAATCTGATAAAATTAAAGAAAACCAGGCAAATTCATCAAATATTCTACTATAATGTACAGCATTCTTCATTATTTATTGTTTTTCATACTCTGTATGTGTCTGTGAGAGAAAACCACGCTCTCCAATAAAAATGACTTATGAGTTAGTTGTAATGGTATCCAAACACATAGATATAAGTTAAAGATATAAAACAGCTTTAGATTTTGTAAAGACAAAATAGTTCTTTCTTTTTTGTATACATGAAAGAAAAAATGTTCAAGTAATCCATTAGCTTTTTTCCTCAAATTTTGTGTGTGGGAAAACACCAAGGGACACTAAGTTATAGAGAAAGTTAAAAGTCAGTCAGCTTTATGTAGGCCAAAGTGTTCCTCTCTCAGATTCTATGAGTTGCTCAAATCTTTCCAATAAACTTTATTTTTTCCCTTAGGTAGGCAGTCAGATTTTGTTGCCTATAATCAAACACTAAGGGACAGTGTGACTTTATAATAAAATGAGCCTACCTTTTCTGAGTCCACATTAACCCTAAGACTTGAAAATTTAACATTTACTGTTAAGCTACATTTACCTTTGGGGACAACAGAAACTACTATAGAGTTGGTTCTAGGTTTCAAAAAAAGATTAAAAGATTAAACTATTTATTATACTAGTTGACTCAAATTTCTTTCTATTGTATGACAAGATATTCAGTAAGATTTTCACTATGTAGAAGAAAATCTTTTTGTAAGTCTTCATCATCTAAGATGTTGTCACTGGTTTCTAGATTTTTCTAAATGGTTATTCATTAAGTTGCCATAATTCATGTCTATTCCTTGTACATCTAAATTTTAAGCAAAGTAGCATTTCCCATATATATATATTTTTTTTAGAAAACTAAAAAGACCCGATTTCTGTTCAGTTACGTGTACAGGGTGATTTTAGAGGTATCTTAGCAGTTTTCCTCCATTATTGAGAAATGTCAGATATGTAGCTTAGTAGTTATACAAGCTTCCATGCAGGAATCCTAGAGACCCATTCATCTATTCTATTGGAGTTCTTTCCCCTTCCAGAGCATTTGAGCTATGGTTTAAATCATGGGAAATTGTCTATGTTAAAATAGTCATAGATGTGTGTGTAATAATGAATTTAGCTGGCCTTTGTCCCTGGTTCCTAGGAGGTAGCTTCTAAACATTTGGAATTTCCTGAGTGATTAGGCTGTCTTCATTATCCAGGGTGGGCCTCAAGGACAACACCTGATAGTTTATGATGATGAAATGACTCATGGTGCGTCCCTCCATAGTTTATACTAACATGGTTTGTGTTAGTGATGGATGACTCGGGATGGGGGTTGCTGGTCATATCAGAAAAGCAAGCCACCTAATTAGATGGTTGGGGCTTCAAACCACATGATGTCATCCCAATCTCTGCGGAGGGAAAGAGAGCAGCTGACTGAATCACTGTCAATGTGGTTGAACTCAATCAACTATGCCCATATAATGAAACCCAATGAAAACTCTCGGCAGTAAACCTTAGGTAAGCTTGCCTGGCTGGCAAAACTGAGTATCATCACACATCACTGCGCTGGGAGACTGCTGCTTCCTGAGGGTATGGAAGCTTCATGTCTGGTGCCTTCCCAGACCTCATATTATGTACTTCTCCTTTTGGCTGTTTCTGATTTATATCCTTTCTCTATAATAAAACTATAGTTATAAATACAGTATTTTCCTGAGCTCTGTGAGTCATTCTAGCTAATTATCAAACATGACATGGTAGAGAGAACTCCCAAATTTGTAGTGAGCTGGTCAAAATTTGGGGGCCACCTGACCCTCAAACCTGTGGCTGGTTTTTAAAGTGAGGGCAGACTTGTGCAGGACTATCCCTTTGAGTCTGACAAGTTCATTGCCACGTGTCAGACAAAAAGCCCACTAACATGTTCTGACGGATATTTGGATTTTTTTCTCAAAATCTCTGTATAATTCTCTCCCATATTTCCCTTAGGTGTTAGTGACACTTGCTTACAAATAGCTATTTTCAGTTAAGCATTGAGTCAATTCTATTTCTCCCAGAACAGTAATCTATTCTATGGCTTATATATGAAAATATTCGTTTCAAGATTGTGACCTCTTTTAGGTGTACAAGGTTCTCATGGGAGGAGAGTGTATTGTAGCATCTTTTCTTTTTTAATCTGAACTGCTCATTTTCCTGTTCTGCCTTCAGAGAAAGTGTAACCCAGAGGCAACAGGTTGAGAGAAATGCAATGTCTTAGGCACGTGCTGCATATTAGTGCTATCCCAGGGTTGAAGAGGGGCCCCGGATAACCTGAGAGCAATGGCACAATGAGACTGACGTTTTAATGTTCTACCTAACCTGACAAACAGTGGGCACTTTACATGTTTTTTATCCATCTAAACATCTTCTCCCCCATTTTCTATCAGCATCTTGATTTCCCTAATCTGAGGGTAATTTCCCTCTATCAAGTAGACTTGAGAGAGGCAGTGTCTATCCTCACAGCTGCTTCCATTGCCATGGTGCAATCAGAAGGGCAGACAGGTGACCCAAATTTTGCCAGCTGGGAGCTCTGTAGGTGACATAAAGTTATAGAGATAGTAAAAAGTGAGTCAGTTTTATGTAGGCCAAAGTGTTCCTCTCTCAGATTCTATGAGTTGCTCAAATCTTCCCAATAAACTTAATTTTTTCCCTTAGGTAGGCAGTCAGATTTTGTTGCCTATAATCAAAAATCCTGCCTTACTAGGTCTTCAGATAGTGACTTATAATTGTGTTTAAAGGTCAGCAAATTCCCTAGTATAGAATATACCTGCTAGTAATGGCTTTAAAGAGAATAATATCCATAAGGACCAAGCTAGGGATAGAAAGAATTGGAGTATGTTAGTAAAGCAAGGACTGCTTCAAACATTTAGAAAATATACAAATGACCTCAACAGCAGTCTGACCCAGGGCATGGCATGGAATAGAGGAAGGAATGACACAAGAGTCAAAGGTGAGTACAGAGTAAAGGGAAAATATGTTTTAACAATTAGATTATTCAAAGATATTTCAGCTTGAAGAGGAAAAAGGGTGAAAATATGTTATGAAACATTGTTACAATTCAAAAATACTAATGCTCTAACATATGTCTAACACTATAATACTGCCTTTCTTCTCTTTTAAAAATAGAAGATGAGGTTAGAAATAAATCACATCCTAAAAAAAGATTCTACTTGGAAAGAATTATTTAAGGGCAGAGGGAGGTTGAAATTTCCTATGGAAGATATATAGAATAATTTTTTTTTCCACTCTGGAATGGTTTAGACTGATTCTGAATTCTGTATAAGCAAATATTATTATAAAATATAAACATATTTCAAAGGAATCTCAACTACATAGAACATCACATTAATATGTAATCAGAGAAACGATGATATTATCAACACTTTGGATCTTGTTAGAAATGTAGAACTGCAGGCCCCTCTCCAGATCTATTAACTAAGACTGCATTTTAACAATATCTCCAAGTGATTTGTATGAGAAGTACTGGTATAAAGCACAGAGCAAATATTCTATTAAGTTCAAATCTCTTGATTTCCAAGCTACTTTTTACAAGTTGAGAAGGCCATTTTAGAACATGAATTAAATTGCTTAGTTCACTTAGTATTAAACATGTAGTGAAGGCCTACACTGAAATAATTAATTATAATGGCAAATTATATTCCAGGGTGCAACTATGCAGTCATTTGAATTAATCTTCAGATTCAAATCAAGACAATTAAGATAATTTTAGTGAAGTCAATCTTCTAATCCCTGTGATCATAGTATAGAAAGTCAGAATTAAGTCTAGAATGCCTTAATTTTAAACAAAAGGGATTTATTTAGCTACAAAAAGTAAACCCCTTACAATAATATAGGGTAAAGACTACTTTTTACCATACTTTAATAATTTCAATTAGAAAAATTTAACAGATGTTTTAAATACAGGATACACACATACTCAGACTCAAGCATATAGATATATAGGCAGGCATTTATGTCCAGACTCCAAAATATATGCTTTTGCATAGTCCCCTCCTAAATTGTATGTACAATGCACTAGAACATAGTGGAGATGATGAATTTTCATGACTGGGTTATGAAAAACATTGACACGGCCAGTGTGATTCCTTGGATCACTATCTCGAGTATGCCAGCCACCTTGTTATGAGAGGACTCAAGCTACTACTGTGTGGTGAGGAACTGAGGCCTCCTGTTAACAACAGCCAGCTCTAATTTGCAAAGCATTGCAGTGAGCCATCTTAAAGCAGACGTCCCCAGCTGCTGGTTTGATCACAACCTCATGAAAGACACAAGTTAGAATCAACCATTAAATCACTTTTTCTTGACCCACAAAAAATATAAATAGATGTTACTATTTTCCTTGAAGTAATTTGTTATGCAGCAACAATTAATGGTAGATACAGATTTATTTAAGATTGGTACTGCATTATATCATACAAACTCCCTCCACAATACAAGCTTCAAAATAATCATATGTAATAGGTAAAGTTTTTAGAGACCAATGTGGCACCTTATTTCCAGTAAAGCCTCACTTAAACATTCAAGATAAATTAAAATAATTTATCTGAAGGTTTATACAGATATGTTCTAGAAGCTCCTGTGAGGATCATTATGAAAAAAGTGATTTGGTCTGCCATGAATGCATGATAGTAAAAAAAGAAATAATTATTTTTCATGTAAAACCTTAAAGTCTTGAGGGCAAAACTGAGTGCAACTCCAACTCTCACTTCTGTTTCATTTTATTTTTTTAGGTGACCTGTTTTAACCAATCGCACACAGGTTTACCTGATTATTTTTCTCAAAATAGTTTAACTAGTATAAATAATAGCTATCATGTAATGAGGAAAGACATGATCTTAATAAAGAGAATAAAGAGGTGTTTGAGGTTGACTAAAAAGCAGGGTAAGAGTGTAAGTATGTAGCCTATGTATTTGTAACACAGGATTAGGCTCACTAAATCCTCGGCTCCTGCAGCCAGGGGTTCTGTCTGATGGTGTCACTAGGCAGGTGTGGCAAATTGCCTTTTGTTGGTTGGAATAATTTAGTAATTCATTCTTCTTGACAAAAGCTCGAGGCAGATAAAATTCACCTCATTCTCTCAAGGTAAACAAGACAGGACCAAAATCTATTGCAGTTAGTCTGAGATTAATTCTACAAGATCAATACAAATTACTGACAATCTCATATAACATGCAGGCATTATCACCGTATAATGAAGAAAATCATCATAAAAGGCCAATAACAGAAAGAACTGGAGCTATGTACATACAGTTCAAGTGTGAACTGAGTCCCTGTAGATGGTTAATGCATAAAAGCAACAATTAATAATAAAGATCTTTATATTAGAAAGAGTCATTTCACAACAAGCAGTGTGGGATTGGAAAAGAACAGAATTTACAGAAGATGAGAGAAGCTATATAAGGAAAGGAGAGAGATTTGGGCTAGAACAGAGACAATTTTCTTAGTTATAGTCTATACAAGTTTCATCAGTTCTTTGGGAAGAATAATAAGTTAAAAACAAACTCTATTTGTTTTAATTTATAGTTTACAATATAACTTGCTCAAGTTAACTGCATAGTAAACAATACAGATATCACTTCAACTGAAAGTGGTCAGTCCACCGATTCTCCATTAATTCCTTTGTTATCTTGTATAGCTTAAGGTCTCAAGCTTAACTTCCCTTTAATTCGAAAAGCAGTTTATTGCAGCAAGCTGTACCCACTGAGCACATAGGAATACAGTCTGTATTTTGGTGCCAGTATGCACATTTGGGCATTGACAAAAGCTAGAGGCAGATAAAATTCACCTTATTCTCTCAAGGTAAACAAGCCAGGACCAAAATCTGTTGTAGTTAGTCTGAGATTAATTCTACAAGATCAATACAAATTATTGACAATCTCATATAACATGCAGGCATTATCACCGTATAATGAAGAAAATCATTGTAAAAGGCCAGTAACAGAAAGAACTGGAGCTATGTACATACAGTTCAAGTGTGAACTGAGCTGAAATGAAAAATATGGGCTCAATAAAATTATAGACATTAGATTACATAAATACATATTTCATTTTGTTAGAATTAAAAAGACAACAGAGGGAAATGACAAAACTAATTTTTCACCTTGAATTGTTTCCTAAATTCAATATAAAATTTTCCCATCAAAAGGGAAAGTGTCAAATCTTAACATCTCAGAGTGCAGTTAACTATAGGTACGGGTACCACCCTAGACATACCTCTGCAGTGGGAGTCTTGCTGTCCCTCAGAGTGGGACACACAGTTTATTACTTTCTGTAAACTTAGAAGAAAACTTAATTCTGGGAATTTGATCCTTGAGGAAAGGTAGCAGCTATCTTTAGAGAATTGCCAGAGGAAAGACTCGTTTTTCATATCTGCTTTATATTTATGATCATGATCTTTCTCTTGCAAGAACATTACTTTTAGTCAGAGCAGTGAGCCTTCTTCACCCCCTAAGGCCACCCAGTAATGATCCTCCTCATGTATTTTTACTGTGGTCCAAGAGTAGAGAAGCTGGATTCTTCTTTTCTAGTTCTGTGGTAGATTTGTCATGAATCCTTGCAACGGAATTGTCCTTCCTGCCTGTTTTCTCAAATGCAAAGTAGAGATATTTTCATTCTCTTCCCCTTTTCATCAGGATATAGCTGGGAAAGATCTTTAGTGAGCCTAACCCTGTGTTACAAATACATAGGCTACATATTTACACTCTTACCTTGCTTTTTAGTCAACCTCAAACACCTCTTTATTTTGTTTATTAAGAACATGTCTTTCCTCATTACATGATAGCTATTATTTATACTAAACTATTTTGAGAAAAATAATCAGGTAAACCTGTGTGCAATTAGTTAAAACAGGTCACCTTGGGAAAACATGGCACATAAATGTCAGATATTATACTTTTCACTAGGTTAGTTCTAGTTTAAGGGGGAAACTAGGGAAATGGGCAAATAAAGAGGAGACTTCAGGAATGTTTGGTAAACGTTTTGGAAGAATAAACTGCTCAGTTATGATCATTAAGGTTTTAGTAGGAATAAGTAGATATATTCAGCAGGTGACCCACTAGCAGAACTATCTGCTGGGTATATACTGCAGTCAACATATTTGAGCTCAGGAATCTGGAAAGCAAGGAAAGGTATGAATCTGACAGATAAAAAGGCTTGGAATAAAATGATGGTGGAAAAAAAATAAAAGGGAGAAGTAGACTCTCCAGACCTACGTGCAACTTAAAATAATACACCTCTATTTCAGAGAAGTCTGATTGTTGCTACTCATTGTGTAACTAGCCAAGGTTTTTGGCTAAGAGCTTAGGAGAAAGTCATTGCTTGTTACTGTTTCATACAATCTACTGGAATGAGAGATTTTCAAGTTCTGCTTTTCATGGGATTTCAAGGAAGATTTTAGTTTTACTTCTAATGTATATTGCATCCATCTTTTCCTTTTTGTTTCAATTCCTATAGTTCAGGTTCATATCTCCTTATAATTTGTATTACTAATTCAACATTCTGCCCGCTCCAACCCCTTTGACACATTGTGACCAGAATAATCCCACTGTGCCTCTTCCACTCAAATCTTTTAGTGATTCTTCATTTTTTTTAATCAAATGAAGTTCCTTGTTTGGGCATCCAAAGTCCACCAGTTTGTTCTAACTTACGTCTTCTTTATCTCCCACATTTTTCTAATATTAGCTCAAAGGACTGGTTTGTTCTCCATGCCTTGATGAGGCTTAAAACTTTACCTACTCTGGACATTTCATATAACTTTCTCTTAGACCAGCATGTTTCTCTGTCCATTAAAAAAAAACGACTTAGGAAAACCCATCTGTGAAATTTCAGATCATGTCCCATTTCCTGTTTCCAGAATAATTTCCCTGATCCTATTTGAAAATAAGCACTCCCATATGACGTTAGCTTACAGCATTAAGTCCTCTTCACATAACTACTTAAACTAGAATTCATTCATTTATTATATTTCCCCATTCATCTGGCCATCAAGCATTTACTGAGTCTACATTATGTGCCAGGGGCTAGTTGGGAGTTGGAGATACAGAGATAAAAGACCCGGTACTTGTTCTTGAGTAACTCAGATCATTGAGAATACAAATGTGTAAGCAAAGTGCACTGTGGCAAAGAAGTGATACTTCAAGTCCAATATGAGCAGAGTAGAGGAATGCCTACAAAGGAAGTAGCGATGGGATGTAATGAAAACAGAATAATACCAAAATCATATTAGTAGTAAAATAAAGTGCCATGCCAGGCATTTTTAAAGTGCAATAAAATTCCCTCAAGTACAATTAGTAATACTACTTTTTGATGAGGGAACAGGCTCAGAGGAAGGTTATTATCTGGCCAGGGCCACATAGCTGGGGATCAGAATGGCTAGGATAACAACCAGCTCTGTTGGAGAAAAAAGTGTCAGGATTCAGGACAGGATGGTTGGGGGAGGGTAAGTGAAGAGAGAGATTCTTTTCCCCACCAGAGAACAAGTATTTGATTTTTGGATACCAGGATTTACACAAGTTTCTTTTTCATGTATTGCTGACTTAGTAGTGTCTTTAACAATAACTTTTTAATATAAATAGTGTTAAATGTAGGTGGAAGGGAAGTTTAGATTATGCTAGGTTAAAGTCATTGAAATTGTACGCAACTTAGTCAATACAATTCCCTTTTCCCACACAGGTTTGGAATAAACTGGAGCTAGAGAATAAATCAAGAGACAAATGTCAGATTATTATCTTAACTGATGATAAAGGCTAGGTTGGAAGTCAGTTAACCAAATGGCTTGAAAGAAACGTGTCTGTCCTGTCACAGGCAGCTCCAGAAAATACCAGACCTCACTGCAGAGGCACAGCACCATCCCTAACCTTGCTCCCCCTGAGCTCCATGGGCTCCTAGGGCAGAGGTGAGAGGAGGGGCAGTGCCAGCCATTCCTCTGCCAGTTGTACAGACCCTTAGACCCTGTCCTCCTCTGGGCATGACAGATTGAAGAAGCAGAGAAAGGCAAGTAGTGTTGCCCGAATGGATTCCCTCCGTGTGAAAACAAGGGCAAAGGCAGAGGCTGTTACCCCCAACGAAAACTGCTTGCTTCAGTTGTGGTTTTTCTCATGCAGTGCTATACGACTATGAATAAAACTATAGTATAAGTAGACTAAACTGGAACTTAGATAATCTGGCTTCTAATAAAAACTCTGCCACTAATTTGTTTTGCGGTCTTAAAAAAAAAAAATCACCTGGGCATTTTTCCTCATCTCTATAATTAAAGTATTGGGTGAGATAATTTCCTTTCGGCTGTGAAATTCTAAAATTTGGTGATCTATGAGAATGCTCTCCTCAAGTCTAGTGCTATGTGTGAAATGAGAAGCTCTGGCAATTTCAACCATTCACTGTCTAACTTACAGTTGCAGGTATTATTGGCATTTTGTGTGGCTTTTGGCTTTTGGATTCAAGGTGGATTTGAAGCTTAAAGATGATTCCTAGTTACAAAGTATAGCAGGAAACTGCACCCAGGTCAACCAAATCTCAAGCTACTCTGGATCTCCATGGTCTTCAAATCACCAAGAGATGAGTTTTAAAGGTTCAGGGTAGAATTCCCAAATGTGCACCGTTTTGTTTGGTTCTGTTGTTCCAAAACCTTTGCCAAAATATGCAGTGGCTTTTTTATATGGTTATTATACTTACACCCAAGCTCTACTTTATCACACTACATCTTATTTTAGATATGACTGGGCTCCAGAAGTAAACTCAAAATGTAGCTTTGGAATTATCTTACACTTGCTGATGCATGAGGCAGGGAACGAAAAGCTACTCCAGTAAGTAAAAATTTCAAGTACATAAACCATGGTATTTTATGACTGGATCTTATTGGTGAATGTATATTGAAATTATTCTGGGAGAGCAGATAGCTTGGAGAATAGTATAAAGTAAACAGTAGTTAACAAATGTTTTGAAATAGCAAAGTGATGAATTTGTTGACACACATACATAAAAATACTCTTAGTTGCCTTGGTACAGCCGGGGCTTTTTCACTGTCTATTCAGCCCATTCTCCAATTCCCTGTCCTTCCCAAAATAATGTAAATCTCTGAAATAATGGATAAAAATTGAGGTGTGAGAGAATGATATTATTATTCTGCACTCTGTTAGAATGAACATAGAACACATTAAAGGATTAAGAAAGTGGAAAAAATAAAGGCAGTGAGATTATTCTAAAACTTACAATTTTCTAAGCATAATCAGATAAGAAGTTCTTAACATTCACAAATTTCTCTCTGATCTTTCACATTGTTTTAAAAACTCCAAATTTCAGTATCTCTAATGAAATTGAATTTAAAATTTAAATTTAGGGAGATGGAGGTGACCTCTAGCCCAAAGTTTTCCTTTTAGAGATGAGCCAGATTCTCAGAGAGGTTCATTAAATCATTAAGGCCCTGGAGACCATGGACAGTGGAGGCAAGAGGAGCCCCAGGGCTCTAATTCATTGTTCTTTTTGACAGTTGGTGCTATTTCTCTGCCTTCAATGAATTAACAGAGGGAGGGCCTCCACCTCTCCCTGAATATACTCTGGTGTAGAAAGTATAATTTTGGTGTCCCAATTAATCAACTCAGAAAGGTTTCCCCTCCCCCTCACCTCTTTTTAAATTAAAAAAATAAAAGTGTAATCCAGGAAAAAAGGACCTTTTACTTTTCCACTTTGCTTCTCTTTGTTTTATTCCATTCTGACCTTCCCTCCAGCTTTTTGGGTATTGCCTCAGCTGGCTGCCCAGTATCTTTATACCTCAGATAAGATCAGTGTCGTTGTCTTGCAGATGTTCAAACAAAAACTATGCTATGGTTTCCTTGTCTTCCTCCTTTCATGGTTTTTCCCTTTCCTTCTTTTTCCTTCCTCCTTTGCTTTCTCCTTCTTGAGCAGGCTCAAGGCAAGATGAATGTCTGCTCTCGGTCCACTGTCCTGAAAATGGAATCGATGGCAAGGCCAGAAGTGCTCTTTCTAATCCACAGACCTAGTTGTAGACACTGAGCATGTTGAGAAATAACCCCCCAAAGTTTTCTATTTCTCATTAACTTTTAAAAGCCTTCCTGACTATGTGTGCTCATTACATTGAGTTGTAAATGATGTTTGGAGGGAATGATTCCAGTCCACTCAGTGCATAAAGAGAATACAAACAAGCATTTTGCAATTGCTTTTCCAAGGTGATACATGCTATAACATTAAGCTAAGTTACTGCTGTGAAAGCCTGAAGTCCCAGAAGTCTCAAACCACTAAAAACAAACATGAAATGAAAATATATAATTTGTTCCATGTTAACTCTCTCACTTCCCACCAACTTTTAAATACAGGTAAAAACTCTCTTCTTTAAGAGAAAGTGCCACATGAGGAACTCTGACTTCTTAACCCCTCTTCTAAATAACTTTGATTTCTTCTCTGACCTGTGTGTTATTAATGCTGGCAGCCACAGCTCCAAGTCACTAAGGCTGGCTGTTGAGTAAACAGGACAGATGTCATCAATGGCCACTTCTTTTCCTAGGCAAATTGAATTCCCTTTATGTTGCCATTTATAATGAATATTACTATAGTTTCATTTCTTATCTAAACACTGCAGTGGTGTTTGGGTGACTGGATGGGCTATAGTCTTACTGAGAGGATAGCCCTAATTGTAGCTGTGTCTATTTCTGATGGCCTTCTATGTGGGGAATCTGCCATATCAAAAGATCCTTAGTCCACCTCCAGAAACTCAACTAAAGAGCTTCCTCAGGTAGGAAATTGTCTTTTGAAAACCTAGTCCCATCAAACCAGATGCTTTGTATTCAGACTGAAAAATAGCTGCAAGCATTATAAACATTAACTTGGTACCTGGGGATGAGCAGCAAAAATACCACCTTAAATAGTAACATTAGGGACAAAACTGGGGTGCATAACAAGGAAAAATAAATGACTCCAGAGAGCACAATTTGATATTATTATCAGGAAATAATAGGCCTTAGCACATAAATTATGCCTCTGTTGAGAAAATTGCTCATTTGCAGAGAAATCAGCCTTACCTAAAATCTCTTCCATGGATTTTTCTAGGCTACCAGTCTGGAGCTCCGGGGTGACAGAAACGGTGAGGTCTAGCTGAGCCTCTGCTGGTGTGAACTCTGGGAACCAAGTTTGCTCAGTAGAACCCTGGCTGTTGCCTCAGATGGCAGTGTCACTCCTGGAGTATTGGGCCTACTGGGCAGCCATTTGGAAAACAGACCAATACCTCACACTTTCATAAGACTAAATGCCAAATGAATTAGAGATCTAAATGTAAAAAATGAAACCATACAGGTATTAGAAGAAAAGGTGGGTGAATTCCTCTTTAACCTTGGGCTAAGGAAAGACATTTTAACTATGACTAAAACTCAGAGCCAATAAAAGACTGATACATTTGACTGAAGTAAAACTCTTTTCCATGACAAAAAATAAACCACAATAAATAAGGTCAAAAGATAACTGATAAACTGAAAGTATGCACAACATGTACCACAGACCAAAGGTTAATGTCCCCAATACATTTTTTAAAAAGCAAACTCTTGAAATTGAGCAAGAAAGGACTGAAAACTTAATAGAAAGATAGGAAAAGGATATAAACAGAAAATTCACAAGTGTGTATTTTATAAATGGCCCTTAAAGATATGAAAATGTATTAACACTCATACACAGAGTCATACAAATTAACACTGAGATACCTAGGTATTACCTAGGTATTTGATGAGTTTATTCCTAGGTATTACTACCTGTAAGATTAGCAAAAATCAAAATCTGTTAAGAACTCAGTTTATCAGAAAGCTTTTGTGTGAAATTGGCACTCTCACAAATTACTGGAGAGAATGCAGATTGGTACTTTTGGAGAGGAATTTGGCAATACAAAACTACATATGCCCTTATGTTTTGCCCTAACAATCCCATTTCTAAGACGTTATTCTAAGATATGCATTTTCAAACAACATGAAAATACATATGTACAGTTATTCACTGTTGCATTGCAAAATATTGTAAGCAATCTAAATGCCAAGACATTGGAGAGTAGCTGAATAAATTACGGTACAGAGAATGAAGTACAACACAGTTATAAAAAGGAATGAGGAACATCTCTATGAACTTACAAAGAGTGACTTCTAGTGTATACTGTTCAGTAAAAAATGTAAGTTGCCAAAGAGCATTTATAGCATACAGCCTTTTTGTAAAAAAGAAAAAAGTATAAGGGGCTGTATGAAATATACATGTGTCTGTCCATTTGTGCAAAAAGAAATATAGGAAGAATAAACCAGAAACAAATAAGATCAGATTCCCAGAGGCTATGGGTGGGAAGGCGGTGACACTAATGGGGACTGGGGATACAGTAGAGGGGATGAGAGAGGATCAGGGTGTCCCTAAGTGTACCTATTGGATAATTTTTTACTTTTGGCATTATGTTAATGCTTCACATGCTCAAAAATAAAATAAAATTAACTGCAATGTGGGTGGCATCTAAAATACAAACAGTAACAAGGAACCTAACTGTATTACAAACTAGTAAGATAATCAAATGGAAGGGGGTGAGGAAGAACTAATCCAGGTAACTTTGTGACTATATACAGCAAAGCGAAAGACAAGAAGAATTTTATGCATGTATTGTACTCTATTTAATGATTTTGTTTTTCACAGAAGTTGGGTTAGCAAATTTGAAGCTACTCTGTATGTATTATAGAATTAAGAAAATAAATATTTTCTAGATAATGAAAGTCAGATTTTTTTTATCTCCTAAAGAAAGCTGTGAGTAGGGAAGTGGGCAAGGCTACACTGGACATGGTGGTGGTGGCATAGAATCGGAAATTGTGGTTTTTAATATTTATACAAAGAGAGGTAGAAATAAAGAAATGTGCATGTACGAACATGAGTACTTTCTAGCTCTGTCCTCTGAGGGCCTAGAAGCAGCAACAAGGACACCTAACTTTCACAGCTTGGTCTCAGATGTGATCCTCTGATAAATCAGATCAGGACTCCTTGGAGAAACTGCTGGTTTTAGGACTAAGGCAAGGGAAGTACAAGATGAATTTGAAAATCCTGTGGTGCCAGAAGTAAGGAAGCATTCAAAAATTAACATGACAGGCTGAAAAGACACCAAAGCCAATTGAAGGAGACCTCAATACCAAATCTGGGACAATTTGAGAAAAAATTTTCATTTTAGTAATGGATTATAATTCATATGGTGAAAAATACCTATGTGTCCACACTAAAATGAATGAATGAATAAATGAATAAATGAAGAAGGGAAAGTTCTTATGGTAGAACTCCAATTTAAAAATGTCGCCGGAATTTGTGATAGAAATGTGATAGAAATAAAATATAACCACTTAGAAAATACCTCAAAGTTGAGACCTAGTAGACACTATCTTAACCAGATGATTGAAGTTTACATCACCAATAATGACATATATCAAAATCGTGTGCCCCCGGATTCATTAAGAGACCACATCTACTGTAGCATTCTTATCAATGTATTACCTGAATTTAATCATGAAGTACCAGAAAACTCAGATTGAGGGACATTTTACAAATATAAAATGTATTCTTCAAAAGTATCAGTACATAAAAAACAAAGAAAGATTGAGACTGGAACAGACTGAGGCCAGCAGGTGATTTATTTGTACTCTAAAGCGGGAGAGCAGTGATCTGAACCTTCGCTGATGCTCCTCCTAGTGAGCTGGGAGGGGCGCCTCATGGTAGAGAACTAGCCTCTTCTACAGTCTGCATTTAAGCGTCCCTTTGTCCTTTGCTCTTCCCCTCCAGGTTTTCCTCGCCCCAGGATACATACCACTCAACTTGTGTTTCCTAGGCACTGGATATATTCAGGGGCAATACTGTCTGCTACAAATAACTGGCCAA
Organism: Manis pentadactyla; assembly: GCF_030020395.1. NCBI lineage: Eukaryota > Metazoa > Chordata > Mammalia > Pholidota > Manidae > Manis > Manis pentadactyla. Next base: position 73,811,910 of record NC_080020.1, read on the forward strand.
GGGGTGAGAGAGAGGGGAAAGAAATGCTTGCGACCAGCCGGACTGCTTGTGCCCGTCCCTGGATGGACTTCCACCCTGTTCTGACAGTGGCCAACTCCCGCTGCTGCTCTGCAGATCCTCAGGGGTACAGAGAAAAGGGCGCAGCTAGAACATTCACCTCCACACAGACCCCCTTCTCTCTAAACTAGGACTAAACTATCTTCTTCCTTCCTGTGGCTTTGTGTAAGTTTGCTAAGCAACCCTCCCAAATCCATCAAGCTCCTTATCATCCTGGGGCCACTCTAGGATTGGAGAAAAGAGAAAGGGAGCCAGCAACCCAGGCAAAAATATTTACTTTCCTGGAATCAGACTCAGGTAATTTTTTAGACACGCTAAAATTTGAGAAGTATAATTCTTTTTTTTTTCTGTTTTTATTATATATGGATAGCTTTGCATTTGTATCATTAGGCATTAGTAAATTATTTCAAAGTATTGTGATAGTTCAGTTAATTCTGAGGTCAGATTTCTCTGCATTTGAACTGAACTGATAGGCTTATTCAGAGAGGTCGTGTCAATCCTATAAGGATTCTAATATGTCCATCTATAGATTCTATCGCTGAATTATTTTATTTGGTAAAGACAATTACTAAGAAGGAGGAGAGAGCCAATGACCTGTATTCTAAACTAGTTTGACTCTATAGCTAAAAAGTATTGAACAAATAAAGTACTTATTTGAGATTAATATATTTTTAATTTTGCAAAGCCTGACAGTTTTTCTACCCAGCTGAATGTAAGACATTCTCTAGTAATGAGCTAAGGCTACAAGACTACAGTCCCCATGAACAACAGAGTACCACCCGACAATGATAATGAATGCTTCTGAAGAAAACTCTTGACATGGTGGTTCCCCATCAATGGTAATATTTTATCTTTCTTTTTCTCTTTTCTCTTACCTCCTTCTCTCCCATCTTTCCTTCCCTCCACCCCTTTTTTTTGAGGCTCTGCTAAATAATTTTGATATTATCAAACAGTACAGAAAACATCAGTCAACTGAAAGGTCAGTGCTGTGCATGAACTAAAATACAGGGGTACGGTTTTAGTTTCCATTTGCCACTCTGAACTGAATCTGAGCCTTGGGCTTCTGGAAAGAAATTCTCTTTTGTGTTCTACAGAATGGCTAACTACAATGGATCACCTGCTATCTCATATTCCAAGATAGTATCCAAGTATTCCATCTTTCTGAAGGACATAGATAACATTCACTCCCTCCTTCTCATGATTCTCCCAAAACTCTCAAAAGACTCTGTTCTCTGTCTCTATTAAGCCCAGGTTCTCTTTCCTCATGAATGAACATTCACATTCTCATTAAAAAGCCCTGAATAAAATCATTTCCTTAAAATGTCCAGTGCATTTTTGTTCTTTACGCCACTTATAACACTGTTTTGAATTGTGTATTTTTTAGTATATAATTTCCATCCATATGGAGTTCTCTAGGTGGGATAGATTGTTTCAGCAAGCAGTATATATGCAAATGTTTCACACTTTTAATTTCCCTGATGTCTTAGACTCTTTCTCCACCAGTTTGCCTTTAGTTTATTAGTGATGAGAAGTATTTTAATTGCTGCGTTTCTAATATTCCTTTTGCTGGTTGAAATGAATTTAATTTCATTTATGTGATCACATAGATCATACACTGTATAGAATTTTAACTTCCAATGTATGGTTTTCCTCTAAGCCAAAGTAGAAGTATTTTCTTGTGGCTATCTGGTTGTTGTTGTTGTTGTTGTTGTTTTAAGGAAAATGATGAAGTTTTTTCAACATTTCTTTAACTTTTTAGTTGTATCTGCCTTATGTCAGGGCTGACCCACCCCCTTTTCTTTAACTTCAGTAAAAGAAGTAAGGAAGAGGTGCCACATATTTTTGTCACAAAGCCCTAGCATTCTCCTCACATCAATGGAAAGCACAAGCCTCTCCTGTTTGAAGTGGAGCCCAGTGAAGGCTGCCACATAAAACCATCTAAATGGCCTGATTCATTCACCCTTCTGTGTCTGACTAGAATGTGCTTGTAATGTCAGGTTCTCTTTTTTACTTGGAGTGTTGTTTCTGTTATCACCTCCCACACAGTTTCTGTCCTTCAAGTCTTATCTCTCATAAGAGGTTAAGGAAAATTGGAGAGAGTTGCTGATCGGTCAGCAGGAACTGTCAAAGCATCAGTCATTCTGGCCTTCCTCCCAAGAAACAAAACAAATTATTCTCCCAGCCAGCCTCCTCGCTGCCCTCTGGGCTCACGTCTGAAACTGTTTGAACTCTCCCATATGGCTCTCAACATGTGATTGTGTCATTCCATCAGGAAGCCATTCAAAGGGCATTTTCTCAGTTTGATTTATATTTTCCTTTTATCTCTAATACGCTCCCAGGAACACAAAGTCTTTCTTTGTCTTGCTCTCTCTTCCAAGTTTCCTTTTTTTTATGTTCCATAATCCATTCATTTACTACAATGAAGGCCAAGAAACATACCATTTGTGTCTGTTCTAGATTTCATATTGTCATATCAAGTGTTCTTTTTCCATTTGCATTTGTGTTATATGTATGTGTGTGTAGTAAACAAGTTTCAAAAGATTTAAAGACTCTCCATTAAAAAAAAAACCAAGTTTTTGGACATTGAAAAAGAAGGAACATCTTCCTATAAATATCTTTTACCAAGAGGCCATTTAAGAATATGTAATAGTCTACTAGTCCAGGTACAATGCTCTAAAATGAAGTCAATATTTGGAAACGTCAGAGAGCAATGGTGCGTGAAGCCATTTGTCTTGTTCATTCTGTGAGTGAGTGGCACAACTTACCTTAAGCAAAACAGAATGCTGTAAAACCACTTGCTGTCGAAGAATTTACAATCTAGCTATGTTGACAAATGAGTAGGACTGAAAGACAGACTTTAGATATAAAATGTAGACCTTAGAATTCTATCCTCAAAATGTTTAAGGATAACTTTCAGCCATCATAGGGAATGAGAACATTGATGTAATTCACAATAAAGATAAAAAGTATGTGGAGAAGAAAAAAAGGGAGAAAATGGATTTATGCTCATGCTGTGTTTCTGATTTTCTATTTCATGCTCACTTTCTTCCCACCAATATCCCAACATTTAACTGAATAGCTTAAGCGTGAGAGGAACTCTTTCACTTGGTATTTGGACTTCCGAAGAAACATCTTCATAAATTGTGAGAGACAATTTATTTTTAAGGGAGGAAAGACTCTCTTGTTCCTTGTCAGTTATTGACTAATCACAACTCGGAATATCTCCGACTCCTCAAACAATCTAACAAAGTATATTTTACAGTAATTAACTCTATTTCACTGAACACACTCACAGCTCTGATGGGTTCTGCACCACCATAGTAAATGATGCTGAAATCCATAGGGCAGTAAAACACAGATGGTCCGGGGAACTTTACGGGGAGAGTCACGGAAAATATGTAGAGCATGCCCTGGGCTATAATCTACCCTCTTCCCCACACCCCCCATCCACAAACATAATAGTAGTCAACTATTACTTTCCTTGTCTGATTAACTAGGACATTTTCAGTTGAAACATAAGGTAAAAGTCCTTTTATTTTCTTTCATAGGCCCTAAAAGTATCAAAAGGCACAGAAGGATGAAAGTTAGTCTGCTAACATCATCATTAATTGTACAAATCAAATCCTTTAATCCTTTTCAAATTCTTTAATTTGCTATGCATTTTGTATCCTTAGTCAGATTCACTTAATTGCTAGTTAAATTAAAACACAAATGAAATACTGAGTGTGCCTACATATACTATAGATTGGTTTACTAGTTCATTCACTGATACTAGAATATTTATGTTCCCACCGTGTATTGAGCTCTGAAGAAATAAAAGTAGGAGGGTAAACAAGGTTCCTACTTTCATGAATGTTATATTTTAATTTGAAATGGCCAGTTAGATCTTTGTTTTTCTTTAAAGTCAATTTTTAAAATGTACTTATTTAAAAAATTAATGCATACCTACTGTGTACTAGGCCCAAGGGATACAAGTATAACTATGGCAGGGAGTGTCCTGTCTCTCAAATGATTAGTGTCTTTAATTATTGTAGAGTTGCCTCTTAGGTGAGACTTTTTTGGAATATTGGCACATACATCAAAAATAAAAGAAAACCACATTCCCTTGGCTGTTCCTTAGGAAGGTGGACGAGGTCAACACACCATTGCTACCTGAGTCCATCAGAGACAATCCCACTGCACCCCAGTCCCACTCTTGCAACAGGTTGTTATTTGGGATTGAAACAAGGTTAATCATTTGGTTCTGTTGTACAATGTTTTCCAAAAATACATCTTTAAAAATTAGTGTCCCATTCAGTTTGGATGATGCTTTTTTGATGAGAAAACAGTGGGAACCAAGGTACTATGTGGAAAGAATCAATTCACATTTGCCAACCCATATTCATTCCAGGGCATGACGCCTTTGACTGAAACGGTCAATGGAAACACTTACTATTGAAGCTCTCACTCCTTGTCCACCCTACACTCGTCAAACTATATAGCTGATTGCAGAAATAATTCTATTACCTGTCTCAGCTATCTACCATTCTTGGGTATCAAATCATTATGGATGCTACCAAATCATTTCGTAAGAAATATTTTTATAACATTCCTCATGCTTCCCCTACCTACTTAACTGGAGTATAGTGAACATAATTTAACCTTTGTTTACTCAACATAAATTATGAGTCAAATAATTATGCTTGGTGATAATACAGTGATCCTCTAAGTGCACAAGACAAAATAGGTTGAGTAAAAGGGCTTTGCATAACTTAATTCACCCTAATTGATTATCAGTACTTGCTTGCCACTGACCTCAATGTGCCTATGTGCTTGGTTGTAGCATCCAGTCCTCTCCTTTATAGTCTTCTGAGAAAGCAGAGAGTCGAATTTGATGTTTATATAAAATAGGATTAAATGGACTTCAGGCAAAGGTCTGAGGAATTTTTGTGCCTGAAATGCATTAAGATATAAACATGGTAAGCTACCATTTAGTCATTTTGAATATATCCACCATCACCCTCTCAGGTGAAATTGTATATAATTGAAGTGAAACCTTATTTGACTGATTCAATTTAAATGTTTAAGCCAGTTATAAGTAAAAATAGTGAATAAAAATGTTTATAGCAGAAAGGATCTGTGTTTTGATTCTTAGGAGATGTGCACTCTGTTTATGAACATTTACTCAGAGAATAAGTTTAATTGGAAAGCTCTCTGGGATAGACTTAACACTCCTTGGCTTTTAGTCAGTGTAATTTCAGTGCTGCTTGTAGCTACACAGTGTAGTAACTAAAATAAAAGTCATTGGCTTCACGATAAGGGTAACAAGTATGTGCTTATTTATTCAACAAAATGTTTATTTATTAGGTCATAAGTATTGGGTACTGTTCTAATTTGTTGAAGATATGAATATGACAAGATAATGTGCATAATTTCAAGGCATCAGCATGTGGCAGGAAAGCCAGAGTATAGTTCTTTTCAAGATGACATCATAAGTCTGCACTTGGAGGCATTCCTTTTGTTCTTTCAGGTTTTTATTTTTCAATGTGTAATTTATATATTACCTTGTCATGTCCTCATCATGAATACCCACCCCCACCCCTGCCCTGGAGCATGCCAGAGCTGGGAGCACCCCTTGTGTTCTAAACAAATATAATAAAGAAAACATATAAATGAGAATAACATCACTATGGTCTAGAATTAGAAATATACTGCCATGAACAGGACAGAAGTTCTGGTCTCAGTGGACTGAAGGTCCAGAAGCAGGTAGAGGTCACTGGGTGGTTATGCCCTGTAGATTAAAAGACTTGAGAGTATTCCAAATGAGGAGAGACTGGACCTGTGTTATTGTTAGAGTGATCACACTGCTCATGAGACAACTATAAAGAAAACCTGTTGCAGAAGACCCCCTGGATCTATAACTTATTTAACATTACAGCTTAGAGAGGTAGAAGGATACAGATATAATTTGTAGAAGTTAACTAAACCATCTGTTAGTATGGAATAAGAGTTCTGACACAGCAAATTTCTTGGACAGAAACCCCATCCATCCATCACTATAAGACTGAGTAGAGTTCCCAGGGGTCTGGGTTGGGTCAATTCCAGAGTTAAAGGTGAGGAAAATAGAACCTCCCATTCAAATGAGATTGCAATTCAAAATTTCAAGAAAAAATACTCTCTCAGTAATCCTCAGATAAAATAAAGATTTGTTCCTGATGTCATTTAAGTAATATATCTGAAAAGGATATTAAAATAGGTATGTAGAGAAATACCAAGGAGATAAAGGAATAGTATTTATTAGGAAGAACACAGAATTGTTAAATTAAAAAAATATGGATTGGGAAAGGACTATGCTCAGTTGGCATAATCTAAGAGTAGACTATATGAGGACTTCACCAGAATCTTCATTCAATTCGTTAGTTTGCTAGTCAGATAATGAGGTAAGAGAGAAAGAGGCATGGATGATATAGAAATATTTGTAATATTTCTCAAAGAGAACAGAGAAAATGTAGAATCAATATCTACAGATATAATAACTGAATGAGCCTTCAAGTTGAAAGTATGTTTCAAATTCCAGGCAAAGTAACATTGTATTCACACCAAGACTCATAATAGTGAAACTATAGAATATCAAGAATAAAGAAAACACTACTAGGAAGAGAGAGAAAAAAATAAGTCAGACTCCAACTAATTGTTTATCAACAATAGCTGCCAGAACATAATGGAACAACAGCTTGAAATGCTGGGGAAAAATAACTGCCAGCATAGAATTTTATATCAGCCAAATGACTATTCAAAAGTGTGAAGAAATCAGGGTATTTCCTGATTGTGGGGTAAATGGCAGAATTTCCAGAATCTCCTGCCTAGCCTTAGTTCATTTACATATCAATAGGTGTATACCACTGCAGAGCCTATGGTTGTTCTGGGGCAAGGGGTAGAGAGAAAACATTCTCTCCTCCCCTCTGTTCCTGGTAGGTAACTGGTCTGGCATCTGCCTGTCGCCAAGGACTTCAGTTCCTCCTGGGAGGCGTGGGTGGGAAGGAGAGCACATGCAGTGCCGTGGTTGTAGCGGGCCAGGGGAAGCAGAGCGTCAGCCGCTGCTGGAGAAGGGCGCGAGCCCAGCCAATTGGAGTCACAGCCAAAGGATGTGGATGGAGCCACTGTGGGAGGAGATGGCTGGAGCCAGGCCTGGCTAGCAAACTCAAGCGACTGTAAGAAATAAAAGCATTTCTCCCAACCTATCCTTTCCCTTGACTTGGTTTCACCCACTTCATAGGGCATTCACCCCCGGCTGGGAACACTCTCCCCCACCCCCAGCTACACTGACTTACAAAGACAAAGAGTTTACCACCCACAGACATTCCCGGAAAGAAAGAATCAGCAAAACGTCATTCAGCAAGAAGGAAAAAAATGAAGAGAGAGAAAACAAAATGACAGATTCAAGAAACAAGAGAAAATGGGCTAAAACCCACTGAGAGATAGTTTTGTTTTTTTAAAGGAAGTTTCTTGAGCTCTCCAATATCGTAGCCACTAGCTATATGTGGCTATTTAATTAAAATTAAGTGAAATTAAACATTTATTGTCTGTCATGCTAGCCACATTTCAAGTGCTCAGTAGCCACATGTGACCAATGGTTACCATATTGGATGGTGCAGATGTAGAACATTTCTATCATTTCAGAAAGTTCTGTTAGTGCTTATGATAGGTGAGGGAACCCTGGAAAGCTATGTAATCGACATTCTTAAAGTACCCAGCAAGAATACAAATAGTATCAATAGATTATATATATCCAGTGACTTGAAGGATATAAGATTAGGTCTCTTATAAAATCCTGTTTAATGAAAAATTTAATCAGTATATAATTTTCTCAACTCTTTTTTTTGTGTGGGAAGCAGTAGATAGAATAATCCAGCTATTTTCACATATATATATATGTATATATATATATATATATATCACCTTATACTATGTAAGGGCTTGTTAAGCTTAGCAAATCAGTCTCAGTTGTAAAATCTTCAAAGGCATACCTCAAAAGCAGTACATTTGGAAAGTCCTATTTCTATTTATTAATGCTAAAATAAGTCATACATGTTTGGACATATACAATCAAATGAAAATACAAAATAGAACATTCATCCTACTATTGATCTCATATGCATTTAAAATGGCTTCAATTTTCAATAATAAAAGTTGCATAAAACTAAGCTATTCTTGTTTTGAAACCTCTTTATAGTTTCTGTCATAAATTATGTTACAGCTTGAATAAGCAGAGGTGGAGCTAATTGGCTAATTTAAATAGATTAATTAGGCTTTACTTTTTTCACAATGTCCATGAAATGCTCTATTAGTTGATTTATTTATTTGCTCACTTATTTTATTTTACTTATTTACTTCCATAAAAATTATGTTGAATGAGAGGGGCGGAAGATCTCCTCCCAAACAACATATATCTATGAAAATATAACAAAGACAACCCTTCCTAGAATAAAGACCAGAGGACACAGGACAATATCCAGACCACATCCGCACCTGAGAGAACCCAGCGCCTCGCGAAGGGGGTAAGATACAAGCCCCGGCCCGGCGGGACCCGAGCGCCCCTCCCCCCAGCTCCCGGCGGGAGAAGAGCAGGCAGAGCGGGAGGGAGACGGAGCCCAGGACTGCCGAACACCCAGCCCCAGCCATCCGGGCCAGAGTGCAGGGCCCTCGATACTAGGAAAACAGGGCAGCAAGAACAGTGAGCAGGCACTGGAGGCTGGGCGACTGAGGGCATAAGAAAAGCGCGCGACCATTTTTTTTTTTGCTTTTTTGCTGTTTTGTTTTGGCGAGCGCTTTTTGGAAGTCTTAAAGGGATAGGGACCCCAATACTAGGGAAACAGGGCAGCAAGAACAGTGAGCAGGCACTGGAGGCTGGGCGACAGAGGACATAAGAAAAGCGCGCGACCATTTTTTTTTTTTGCTTTTTTGCTGTTGTGTTTTGGCGAGCGCTTTTTGGAAGTCTTAAAGGGATAGGGACCCCAATACTAGGGAAACAGGGCAGCAAGAACAGTGAGCGGGCACTGGAGGCTGGGCGACAGAGGACATAAGAAAAGCGCGCGACCATTTTTTTTTTTGCTTTTTTGCTGTTTTGTTTTGGCGAGCGCTTTTTGGAAGTCTTAAAGGGATAGGGACCCCAATACTAGGGAAACAGGGCAGAAAGACCGGTGAGCAGAGGCCTGAGGCTGGCACCAGAGAATAAAGAAAAACGAACGACCACCCCCTTTTTTTTTTTTTTTTTTTTTATTAAAAACTTTTTTTTTTTTAATTAAAAAATTTATTATTATTATTATTATTATTATTTTTTGTGGTCGTTGTTTTGTTTTGGCGGGTGCTTTTTGGAGGTCTTAAAGGGGCAGGGCGGGTCACTTGATCCAGAGGTAGGGAATCCGGGATCTCTGGGCACCCTAACCCCTGGGCTGCAGGGAGCAGGCAGGCCCCTTACGGAGATAAATAGCCTCCCAGCAGCTCCTGCTCCAACGCGACTCCACCACTTTGGAGTAGCTGCCCGAGCCAGGCCACGCCCACAGCAACAGCGGAGATTAACTCCATAGCAGCCGGGCAGGAAGTACAAACCCTGTCTGCGCGCAGCTGCGCAGCACAAGCCACTAGAGGCCGCTGTTCTCCCAGGAGAGGAGGGCCACAAACCAACAAGAAAGGAAGTCCTTCCAGCCGTCACTCGTCCCAGCTCTGCAGACTATTCCTATCACCATGAAAAGGCAAAGCTACAGGCAGACAAAGATCACAGAGACAACACCAGAGAAGGAGACAGACCTAACCAGTCTTCCTGACAAAGAATTCAAAATAAGAATCATAAACATGCTGACAGAGATGCAGAGAAATACGCAAGAAAAATGGGATGAAGTCCGGAAAGAGATCACAGATGCCAGAAAGGAGATCGCAGAAATGAAACAAACTCTGGAAGGGTTCATAAGCAGAATGGATAGAATGCAAGAGGCCATTGATGGAATTGAAATCAGAGAACAGGAACGCATAGAAGCTGACATAGAGAGAGACAAAAGGATCTCCAGGAATGAAACAATATTAAGAGAACTGTGTGACCAATCCAAAAGGAACAATATCCGTATTATAGGGGTCCCAGAAGAAGAAGAGAGAGGAAAAGAGATGGAAAGTATCTTAGAAGAAATAATTGCTGAAAACTTCCCCACACTGGGGGAGGAAGTAATCAAACAGACCACGGAAATACACAGAACCCCCAACAGAAAGGATCCAAGAAGGGCAACACCAAGACACATAATAATTAAAATGGCAAAGATCAAGGACAAGGAAAGAGTGTTAAAGGCAGCCAGAGAGAAAAAGGTCACCTATAAAGGGAAACCCATCAGGCTAACGTCAGATTTCTCAACAGAAACCCTACAGGCCAGAAGAGAATGGCATGATATATTTAATACAATGAAACAGAAGGGCCTTGAACCAAGGATACTGTATCCAGCACGACTATCATTCAAATATGACGGTGGGATTAAACAATTCCCAGACAAACAAAAGCTGAGGGAATTTGCTTTCCACAAACCACCTCTACAGAACATCTTACAGGGACTGCTCTAGATGGGAGCACTCCTAGAAAGAGCACAGCACAAAACACCCAACATATGAAGAATCGAGCAGGAGGAACAAGAAGGGAGAGAAGAAAAGAATCTCCAGACAGTGTATATAACAGCTCAATAAGCGAGCTAAGTTAGGCAGTAAGATACTAAAGAGGCTAACCTTGAACCTTTGGTAACCACGAATTTAAAGCCTGCAATGGCAATAAGTACATATCTTTCAATAGTCACCCTAAATGTTAATGGATTGAATGCACCAATCAAAAGACACAGAGTAACAGAATGGATAAAAAAGCAAGACCCATCTATATGCTGCATACAAGAAACTCACCTCAAACCCAAAGACATGTACAGACTAAAAGTCAAGGGATGGAAAAACATATTTCAAGCAAACAACAGTGAGAAGAAAGCAGAGGTTGCAGTACTAATATCAGACAAAATAGACTTCAAAACAAAGAAAGTAACAAGAGATAAAGAAGGACACTACATAATGATAAAGGGCTCAGTCAAACAAGAGGATATAACCATTCTAAATATATATGCACCCAACACAGGAGCACCAGCATATGTGAAACAAATACTAACAGAACTAAAGGAGGATATAGACTGCAATGCATTCATTTTAGGAGACTTCAACACACCACTCACCCCAAAGGATAGATCCACTGGGCAGAAAATAAGTAAGGACACGGAAGCACTGAACAACACAGTAGAGCAGATGGACCTAATAGACATCTATAGAACTCTACATCCAAAAGCAGCGGGATATACATTCTTCTCAAGTGCACATGGAACATTCTCCAGAATAGACCACATACTAGGCCACAAAAAGAGCCTCAGAAAATTCCAAAAGATTGAAATCCTACCAACCAACTTTTCAGACCACAAAGGCATAAAACTAGAAATAAACTGTACAAAGAAAGCAAAGAGGCTCACAAACACATGGAGGCTTAACAACATGCTCCTAAATAATCAATGGATCAATGACCAAATCAAAATGGAGATCCAGCAATATATGGAAACAAATGACAACAACAACACTAAGCCCCAACTTCTGTGGGACGCAGCAAAAGCAGTCTTAAGAGGAAAGTATATAGCAATCCAAGCATATTTAAAAAAGGAAGAGCAATCCCAAATGAATGGTCTAATGTCACAATTATCGAAATTGGAAAAAGAAGAACAGATGAGGCCTAAGGTCAGCAGAAGGAGGGACATAATAAAGATCAGAGAAGAAATAAATAAAATTGAGAAGAATAAAACAATAGCAAAAATCAATGAAACCAAGAGCTGGTTCTTTGAGAAAATAAACAAAATAGATAAGCCTCTAGCCAGACTTATTAAGAAGAAAAGAGAGTCAACACAAATCAACAGTATCAGAAACGAGAAAGGAAAAATCACGACGGACCCCACAGAAATGCAAAGAATTATTGGAGAATACTATGAAAACCTATATGCTAACAAGCTGGGAAACCTAGGAGAAATGGACAACTTCCTAGAAAAATATAACCTTCCAAGATTGACCCAGGAAGAAACAGAAAATCTAAACAGACCAATTACCAGCAACGAAATTGAAGCGGTAATCAAAAAACTACCAAAGAACAAAACTCCCGGGCAAGATGGATTTACCTCGGAATTTTATCAGACATACAGGGAAGACATAATACCCATTCTCCTTAGAGTTTTCCAAAAAATAGAGGAGGAGGGGATACTCCCAAACTCATTCTATGAAGCTAACATCACCCTAATACCAAAACCAGGCAAAGACCCCACCAAAAAAGAAAACTACAGACCAATATCCTTGATGAACGTAGATGCAAAAATACTCAACAAAATATTAGCAAACCGAATTCAAAAATACATCAAAAGGATCATACACCATGACCAAGTGGGATTCATCCCAGGGATGCAAGGATGGCACAACATTCGAAAGTCCATCAACATCATCCACCACATCAACAAAAAGAAAGACAAAAACCACATGATCATCTCCATAGATGCTGAAAAAGCATTTGACAAAGTTCAACATCCATTCATGTTAAAAACTCTCAGCAAAATGGGAATAGAGGGCAAGTACCTCAACATAATAAAGGCCATCTATGATAAACCCACAGCCAACATTATATTGAACAGCGAGAAGCTGAAAGCATTTCCTCTGAGATCAGGAACTAGACAGGGATGCCCACTCTCTCCACTGTTATTTAACATAGTACTGGAGGTCCTAGCCACGGCAATCAGACAAAATAAAGAAATACAAGAAATCCAGATTGGTAAAGAAGAAGTTAAACTGTCACTATTTGCAGATGACATGATACTGTACATAAAAAACCCTAAAGACTCCACCCCAAAACTACTAGAACTGATATCGGAATACAGCAAAGTTGCAGGATACAAAATCAACACACAGAAATCTGTGGCTTTCCTGTATACTAACAATGAACCAACAGAAAGAGAAATCAGGAAAACAACTCCATTCACAATTGCATCAAAAAAAATAAAATACCTAGGAATAAACCTAACCAAAGAAGTGAAAGACTTATACTCTGAAAACTACAAGTCACTCTTAAGAGAAATTAAAGGGGACACTAACAGATGGAAACTCATCCCATGCTCATGGCTAGGAAGAATTAATATCGTCAAAATGGCCATCCTGCCCAAAGCAATATACAGATTTGATGCAATCCCTATGAAACTACCAGCAACATTCTTCAATGAACTGGAACAAATAATTCAAAAAATTCATATGGAAACACAAAAGACCCCGAATAGCCAAAGCAATCCTGAGAAAGAAGAATAAAGTAGGGGGGATCTCACTCCCCAACTTCAAGCTCTACTATAAAGCCATAGTAATCAAGACAATTTGGTACTGGCACAAGAGCAGAGCCACAGACCAATGGAACAGACTAGAGAATCCAGACATTAACCCAGACATATATGGTCAATTAATATTTGATAAAGGAGCCATGGACATACAATGGCGAAATGACAGTCTCTTCAACAGGTGGTGCTGGCAAAACTGGACAGCTACATGTAGGAGAATGAAACTGGACCATTGTCTAACCCCATATACAAAAGTAAACTCAAAATGGATCAAAGACCTGAATGTAAGCCATGAAACCATTAAACTCTTGGAAGAAAACATAGGCAAAAACCTCTTAGACATAAACATGAGTGACCTCTTCTTGAACATATCTCCCCGGGCAAGGAAAACAACAGCAAAAATGAGTAAGTGGGACTATATTAAGCTGAAAAGCTTCTGTACAGCAAAAGACACCATCAATAGAACAAGAAGGATCCCTACAGTATGGGAGAATATATTTGAAAATGACACATCCGATAAAGGCTTGACGTCCAGAATATATAAGGAGCTCACACGCCTCAACAAACAAAAAACAAATAACCCAATTAAAAAATGGGCAGAGGAACTGAACACACAGTTCTCCAAAAAAGAAATACAGATGGCCAACAGACACATGAAAAGATGCTCCACATCGCTAATTATCAGAGAAATGCAAATTAAAACTACAATGAGGTATCACCTCACACCAGTAAGGATGGCTGCCATCCAAAAGACAAACAACAACAAATGTTGGCGAGGCTGTGGAGAAAGGGGAACCCTCCTACACTGCTGGTGGGAATGTAAGTTAGTTCAACCATTGTGGAAAGCAGTATGGAGGTACATCAAAATGCTCAAAACAGACTTACCATTTGACCCAGGAATTGCACTCCTAGGAATTTACCCTAAGAACGCAGCAATCAAGTTTGAGAAAGACAGATGCACCCCTATGTTTATTGCAGCACTATTTACAATAGCCAAGAATTGCAAGCAACCTAAATGTCCATCAATAGATGAATGGATCAAGAATATGTGGTACATATACACAATGGAATACTACTCAGCCATAAGAAAAGGGCAAATCCAATCATTTGCAGCAACATGGATGGAGCTGGAGGGTATTATGCTCAGTGAAACAAGCCAAGCGGAGAAAGAGAAATACCAAATGATTTCACTCATCTGTGGAATATAAGAACAAAGGAAAAACTGAAGGAACAAAACAGCAGCAGAATCACAGAACTCAAGAATGGACTAACAGGTACCAAAGGGAAAGGGACTGGGGAGGATGGGTGGGTAGGGAGGGATAAGGGGGGGAGAAGTAGGGGGGTATTAAGATTAACATGCAAGGGGGGGTAGGAGAAAAGGGAGGGCTGTACAACACAGAGAAGGCAAGTAGTGATTCTACAACATTTTGCTATGCTGATGGACAATGACTCTAAAGGGGTTTATAGGGGAGACCTGGTATAGGGGAGAGCCTAGTAAGCATAATATTCGTCATGTAAGTGTAGATTAGTGATACCAAAAACAAAGAAAAAAAAAAAAAAAAAAAAAGGGCAGTTCCTGTGTGGTAACCTCCAACGAGTTCTACACAAGGGTATAAAGGGCATATAAAAGTGTAGGCAAAGGGTCTGTTTGTGTTTATACAGAGGATCAAAGCCTAATTGGGCTACCCGGAAAATGAACTAAGATACGATATGAAAAAGAACTTCCAACATCAGCACTCTCGGGAAGACTCATGACAGAAGATGATCATCAAAAAACCCCAACAAAGATCCACGCACTGCTACAGCTGTAGATGCACTCATCCCACCAGTTCCTGGACCTGCCATGGGAATGAGGAAGGAGATATCTAAGCTGGCCTGTGCATACAGTAAAACAACAAATTTGACTGGATCTGTACTGTTGGAACTCAACCAAGAATTTGGAGAAGTGCAAATTGTAGCGCTCCAAAGTCTTACAACTACAGACTATTTACTGTTAAAAGAACATATGGCATGTGAACAGTCCCCAGGAATGGGTTGTTTTAATTTGTCTGATTTCTCTCAGACTGTTCAAGTTCAGTTGGACAATACCCACCATGTCATAGATAAGTTTTCACAAATGCCTAAGGTGCCTAACTGGATTTCTTGGTTTCACTGGAGATGGCTGGTAATTACAGATATGCTTTGGTTATGTAACTATACTCCTATTATGTTAATGTGTGTGCGCAATTTAAGTAGTAGCTTAAAACCTATTCATGCTGAAGTACTCTACAAGAAGATATGCCAAAGAAATAATCAATCTTCCCATGTTTTCTTCCGCCTGCTACTTCTACAGCTTTTCTTCTTCCTTCCTAATTACAACCCTTAAATAGAATTCGTGCCTCGTATCAAATTTACCGAGTATCATAATTCTTCCAAGTGGTAAAGATACCTCAAGACAAATGCTGGGCATAGAAGCCACAGGGCATAAATATGCAAAGAAGTAAAAAGCTAACCTTTTCAAACAATAAGGCTTCTCTCTCACTTACCAACTTCACATTTCCCTGTATGGCCCCGGAAGATGACTGGTTAGCCAGAGACGGGTAAGATTCCTCAAGGGAGGAACAACCTAAGACAGGCACAGTCGCAGGGGGGCCATCAGGTGAGAAATTGGGGATCAACAGAGGTGAGGCTTAGAACCTCACCCCCCCTGTTCTGAGAGAAATCTTCTGCATACGTGGATGTTTTATTGCCCTGGTCTAGCTTGGATTAACACATAGTCTACAGGCACACACCTGATCATCTACATTTGCTCTCTTACAACACTAAACTATGTTTTCTACCTTTATCTTGTATCTACCTACCACTTCAGCATTTTATTAAAAATAATAATAATAAAGAGAGAAATGTAGTATCCACACATAAATCAAGTATAAAAACCAAATGAGTATTCATATTTGAACTGTTTATAGTTCATAATGCATGAGCAAAACCGAAAGTTTCTGTGATGACTGCCCTTGTACTGTTCACTATGTAACTTATTCATTATGTAAGAATTTGTTCTCCATGTAAGAACTTGTTTGTTATGCCTCAGAAGATTGGAGACTGACGAAAATTAGGCTTGGGGTGGATTAATGATTGTGCATTGAGCATTGACTCCCCTATACAGAATTTTATTGTCGTTAACAATCATTTGATCAATAAATATGAGAGATGCCCTCACAAAAAAAAAAAAAAAAAAAAAAAAAAATTATGTTGAATGCCTGCCATATTCCAGGCACTGTGCTAAGCCCTGGGAATGAATTAGTGATCAAGACACAATCCCTGCCTTCAAGAAGTTTAAGAATCAAACTTTACATTGAATCATATTAAGTAGCTATATTTGTTGTTAAAAAATGTTGAATGTCAATAATTTCTTTTGTTTAATCTAATGTGTGGGTGATTTAATTCAGAGTAATAAATCTGTCATATGTATAAGTGTGTCCTGCTGCTAGGAGATCATATATGGGATCTGAGGTTATCCAGGATGACTTCTTGGAGGACATGAGGCCTGAGTTCACATCTCTAGGGAGAGAAAAAGTTAGTTAAAGAAGAAATAGTCTTCGAGGTAGACTGTTTCAATTTAATCTGTAAAGATTGTTACAAATTAATCTGCTCTGAACTGCATGTGAAGTTTGAAGATTTACTTAGTTTTTAAGCAGTTTTGGATATATAGAACCACAGTGAAGTGTTCTCCTTTTTAAAAGTCTCCATTATTAACTATATGAAATAATGGCTAATAACTAGGAGGGAGGAAGAACATAGGTTTAAATTTTAGATCTACCACTTTTAGGCTTGTAACTTTGAGTAAATTACTTAATGTATCCAAATCCTATCTCTTTACCTTTAAAAAGGCAAAGATAACTTGAACCCTTGTAGAATGTTGATGGGAATGTAAAATTGTGCAGCAGCTATGGTAAACAGTACAGAGGTTCCTCAAAAAACTAAAAAATGAACTATCATATCATCCAGAAATTCTATGTCTGGGTATTTATTCAAAATAATGAAATTAGGATTGAAGAGATAGTTGCACACCTATATTCATTATTATTAATAACCAAGGTGTGGAAACAATCTAAATGTCCATTGAAGGATGACTAGATAAAGCAAACGTGGTATGGAATATTATTCAGCCTTTAAAAAAAAAAGGAAATCCTGCCATTTATGACAACATGGATGAGCCTGGAGGACATTATGCTACGTTAAATCAGCCAGTCACAGAAGGGCAAATACTATATTATTGTATTATCTGAGATGGATAAAATTGCCAAACTCATAGAAGCAGAGTAGAATGGTGATTGTCAGGGACTGAGCAGAGCCAGAAACAGGGAACTACTAGTTGACTGGTATATAGTTTCATTTAAGGAAGATGAATAAATTCTAGATCTGCTTTATAGCATTGTGCCTATAGTAAACATTATTGTATTGTATACTTAAAAATTTGTTAAATGGGTATATCTCACATTAAATGTGATTACTACAATAAAGAAGACAATAAGTTATAAATAACTTATTGGGATGATTAAAAAACAGATGATACATACAAAACAATTAGAATCTCGACTAATTCAATAGATCCTCAGTACACAACAGCTATTTAGTAATATTGTTAAGATGCTTACTGTTAAAAGAAACAGACCAGTAAGCAAGTATGATATTTAGGTCTTACCACTTTCACAAACAAAAAAACTAACCCAAACAAATGCATAAATAAAATACATCCAGGTGCCTTTCTAAATGATATATAAAGTTGGAAGCATGCTTTTTAAATTTTTAGTTAAAACTTTGAGTTTTCAAGTTTGAAAAACTCAAGTTATAAATGAGTATACAGTGCATTATCTTCCACCCTTAATCTCCCAGCTACTAAATTTCACCATTCCCACCTCCCTCCAAAGCAGGTAACCATTGTCTTCTTTATCTTTTCAAGGATGTTTTAAGCAATAAAGTACATATTAAAAAATGAGTATTTTATTTATTGTGTTTTGCCTAAATGGTGGCATGCTTCCACAGAGTTCTACATTTTTCTTTCAGTTAATATATACTACATATCTTTATATATTGTATATAGAGGGTCTCCTCATTCTTATTATATGCCTGTGTAGCATTCCCAATGTGTGGATTTAATGTAATTTAACACATTGAACAGTATGAAATTGCTGATAATTGACTGCTTTAGACCTATGAAAACAATACTTTCATATGATTTATCATATATTTAATTTCCTAGTGAAGGACATTTTACATTTAATAAATATCTTATTTATTAAAACTCAGCCACATTCATTCATCACATGTTGTCTATGCTGCTTTTGTGCAGCAGAGTTTGGTAGTTGCAACAGAACACATGGCCTGAAGTGTCAAAAACACTATCTAGATAAAAACTTAAATCCTATTTGTAAGTAACTCAATTGTTCTCTATTTAAAAAAATTTGACGACCCCATAGAGAACTGGTCTCATGTAGCTGTAAAATTCATACTCTATTAATGGTGACAATTGTTAACAGTTCTAAGTTCACTTTTCATATATTCGCACAGAAATTTGGAATTGAAATGAAAAAAAAAAACTTAGGACAAGAGGCACTGATGAAAGCATCAATATCAATGTTTTGTCTCTGGACATAGACTTCCAAAATAACTAGTAAATCTGAAGTAGACTGGTTTTCAGCAGAGTTGTATCTCCTGATTCTCACATGGTTAGCGACATTATTATTGCTCCATGGTAGATAGTAAATGTCAAAAATATTCTGTGCACATTAAATCACATAAATTTTCAAATACATGAAAATGTAATACTTAATTTTTTATGTAACAGGTACTGTTCTCTCTTATAGTTCATTGCTACTAAGAGAGTTCATTGGAAAAAAATTTTAGTATTTCAGTAATCAAACAGTCATAGATTCACATCACAATTTAAGTGACCAAACTGTACAGTGAAAGCTTTCAGGTTATTCTTTTGCTCTTTAAGGCTTTACAGGTCAGCTTCCATTTCACACACAGATTTCACTTATACCTGCTTTTTAATTTCCCTCGTTTCTTATCTAACCTACTTTTGGGCAAACTTACAACTCATGCAACTCACAGGTGTTTGCAGTGGACTTAGCACAAATGGTTAGATCCCCAAGTGTAGGTAGGAGCAGTGGTTTCTAATACTTTCCCCAAGACTGATACCCAAAGGTGTTAGTTGAACCTAGCTAATCTTGTCCTAATGTTCTTTGTTTCATTAGTGGGCAGTCACCATGCTGTCCTTGAAATGGAAGTCTTTCACACTTTGGGCCTAAGAAAGCTTCAGAAATGAGAGAGATTATCATGTTATGGGGAAGTTGGGGTTCCTATGGCCAGGATCCTCACTGAACTTAAACCACCTGATGATGTAACTGATCTGTTGCTAGGCTACTGCTTCCACACCTTTAGGCAATAAGCTATTATTGCACTATATAGAGAGCTCAGCCCACTGCTCTGGGCAGAAGCAGAGACACTAGTGCTCCACCTACCACTGGGAGAACAAGCCAGGTAATAAACCCTTTTACCCCAAATAATGTTTTGCTGTCAATTTCTTTGGTCACACTGAATCCATAGTGAACTTGCCTGGGGCTGAAACCCATTGGCCAGATAATTGGCAATAGTTGGCAAGGCTCACAGTTGACCAAGGAAAAAACAGGCTGCCCTTATGGGAGGGGTGCTTCAAAGAGCTGCCCCTGTGAATGGGAAGACAGTCGACTGTCCTCCAAGGGGTATGTGGTCTGAGGTGGCTTGCCTCCTAAAGAGCTGGGCCTCACCCCAGGACTGGAGGCAGGTGAAGGTGATACCTAAGGCAGTAGGGAGAGCGCTTGGTATAGTAACTAGGTCTTTTGAGAAGCAGAGTGTCCGTGAGGCAGCGGGGACTGTGGGTTGGCTGCTTCTCACAGTATTAAAGAAGTCTACAGATGAAAGGAATACGCTCCTGAAAAAGACACAAGAAATAGTGGCACAATAATGCGAGCTGCAAACTGCTGTGGATTCATTGAAGAAGGAAATGGCATTGATACAAGAGGAGGCAGCATAAGGATGCTGGCAGCAAGGTGCCATTGAAGAAGTAAGGGCCACGAAGGAAAAGGACAGACCCCTGCAGAAACCACAAGAGGAGGCAGTGCGAGAACGTGAGCTGCGGAGGTCTGGTGAAGGAGGTAAAAGATTCCTTACAGAATGAGACAGCAGCACTGCCAGGTGCTCTGAAAGAGGAAAAAGACTCACTCTTGAGGGAAGCACAGGAGGAAGTGGCATGAGAATGCCAGCGGTGAAGCATTGAGGTGAAGGTAGGAGAGCTGCTGAAGACTGAGCTAACATTGCTGGGAGGCAGTGTAGAAAAGGTAAAGGTTGTAGCAGAGGCAGCACTTGGGGGAGGGGACAGAAAGGTGCCATCAGCCCCAGAAAAGGAGGAGCTGGGGAAGGATGAAGGGGTGGTGCAATAGGCACTGACCACTCCTCTACTGAAAGCACGCCCAGTGCTTGTAAGGAAAATAAAGACCCAGCAACCAAGGGTTCCTCCAGGAGAGGTGCAGCCCCCTCCCCAGGACATGAAGCACTCTATGTTCTGCCCTTATGCTCAGGCTGAGCTGGTGGATTTGGGCTCCTGGTTTACGCAGAAGCCCTCGGAGTCAATATCAGCTTGGCTCCTGCGTCTGTGGGACTTAGGGGTGGATGAAATTGTTCTGCCTGGATCAGAGATGGGAAAGCTGGCTTCCCTGACAGTGCAGCCTGCCTTGAAGCAGTGATTACAAAGGGCACACCAGAGGCCAGGAAATCACTCTCCTTGATTGGCTTATGGCTGCACTTTGCGCTGTGTGGCCCAATCAGGGTGATCTACCATCATCTCCTGCTAGATGGCAGATGTATGCTGAGCTCCAACAGGTGTTATGGGAGCTAGGCATAAGAAATGCCATCTATAGTCCAGAGAATCATGGCCCAGAAGAAGAAACTTTCATTACATGGATGAAAAATATTGTGCCTCAAATGGCTCCCACATACCTCTTTGGGTCTCTAGTGGCCATTCTTGCCTCTCACTTAGGGAAGCCCATGAGTGAGATTACATGTACAGTAGCAGACTTAAGAGAAGCTGAAGCAATGAGAACATGGAAAGAAATAAGGTCTGCTACTCAGAAGAAGAATTTAAAGGGCCCCATGAAGGTTACGAGGACCCAGATGTGGGTTGATTTAACACAGGCAGGAGCAGATGGAAGGAAATTAGATGGGAAGTCAAATAGGATGGCAATGGACTTTCACCGTCCTTCCACAGGGATACCTCCACAGCCCCACCATCTGTCATGGACTTGTAGCTCAGGACTTGGCTACATGGGAGAAACTGCCAACGGTACGGCTGTACCATTATATTGATGATGTCATGCTCACATCCAATTCTCTTTTAGATTTAGAAGGTGCAGCACCTAGACTGCTGCAACATCTACAGGTGAAAGGGTGGGCTGTGAACAGTACCAAGGTTCAGGGATATGGTTTGTCTGTTAAATTCTTGGGAGTCATTTGGTCAGGTAAGACCAAAGCTATACCAGAAGCAGTCATAGATAAAGTCCAGGCCTTTCCTATCCCTACAACTGTAGCATTGCTACAGGAGTTTCTGGGTCCTCTAGGCTACTGGAGAGTGTTTAGCCTGCACTTGGCACAAATTCTGAAGCCCTTATACCGGTTGGTATGAAAGTGTGTCAGGTGGGACTGGGATGAGACATGTGCATCTGCCTTTACTACAGCAAAACAGGCAGTCAAGGCCATGTAGGCCTTGAGTGTGATAGACCCATCAAGGCCCTGTGAGCTGGACATTCATGTGACTGAAGATGGTTATGGACTGGGGTCTCTGGCAGTGGCTTGAACGAACTCACCAACCCGTTGGATTCAGGTCACAACTCTGGAAAGGGGCAGAGGTACGATGCACTTTGATAGAAAAACAACTGGCTGCTGTGTATCACGCCTTGCTGGCTACAGAACCCATCACTGGAAAGGCCCCGATAAAGTTCCACAGCCACATGGGACAATGCTAAGTGGCCGATACCCCTCGTCAGGTGGCAGGTAGACTATATTGGACCTCTACCTGTGTCAGAAAGATATCAGTATGCCATGACTTGTGTGGATACAGCTACTGGACTTCTGGTTGCTTTTCCTACCCATTGTGCAGACCAGCAGACGACCAAGAGGCAGGCCTGGAATGTCTCTTTGCTGCCTATGGCTGTCCGCAGGTGATTGAGAATGATCAGGGCACACATTTTACTGGACATACACTGCAAGAATGGGTGTGACAGCTGGGAATCAAATGGAAGTTTCATGTGCTATACAATCCTACTGCAGCAGGCATGATAGAGAGGCACAACGGCTTGTTAAAATCCAGACTGAAGTCAGATACCAATAGTCTGTGGGGATGGTCAGTCCGCTTATGGACCGTGTTACGGTATTTGAACAAGAAACCCCAAAAGGGAGCCTTAAGCTCCACAGTCATGTTAACATGTATTGCTGCCTCCCCTATATAACTGCAAATACAAACCATGGAAGAATCGTTGAAGCTGAGGTTCGGCCACCAGAATAGTATCTTGCTGCCAGCACCAACTGCACTGAACCCTGGAGACTCCATTGAGTGGATGTGGCCTTGGACCTTTTGACACATTGACCAAAGATGGCTGGCTCCCCTGGCACCTTAGGGATAAGGCCTGGAAGCTGGCCTCCTGTGTGTTCCTGGAATAACAGCAGAGTGGCCCCCAAATGTCACAGTAGTATATCCTGAATGGCCAGAAGGTAGGAGCATCTTACCAGGGAGTTTTGTTTTATCATTATGACCAGTGCATGCACCTCCAGTAGCACTATATATAGACCTTCAGTAACCCCCATGGGGAGAGGAGTAAAAGTATGGTATACTAGACCCGGAAGGGACCCCCTTCCTGCTATAATCCTATCACAGGACCACTCTCTTGCATGCAGCCTACCTGATGGACAAGATTTGCCCATGCTGGTGTCATTAAAACATGTGTCATTGCTCCTAAGGTCTTTGTGGATTGGGAACCTCCTCTGGTTTGAGGATTATTATAATTTTTGTTATCTGTATCAAAATCTTGTTGTATCTTAATTTTTGCTATTATCTCTTAAGTTGTTGTTATCCTCTGTTGTTGTTGTGGAATCTGGTTACAGTGCTCCAGCTTTCTCGCACAGGGACCATTGTGGAACATTGAAAGCGTGTAGACTGTAAGGTGAGAATCCTGGAGGTGTGTCTGTGGGGAAGTTGGGGTTCCTATGGCCAGGATCCTCACTGAATTTAAACCACCTGATGATGTAACTGGCCTGTTCTAGGCTACTGCTTCCACACCTTTAGGCAATAAGCTATTATTGCTCTATATAGAGAGCTCGGCCCAGTGCTCTGAGCAGAAGCAGAGATGCTAGTGCTCGACCTGCCGTCAGAGAACAAGCCAGGTAATAAACCCCTTCACCCCAAGAACATTCTACTGTCATTTTTTGGTCACATTGAATCCATAGTGAACTTGCTCAGGGCTGAAACCCATTGGAAAGACACATGTTATAGCGAGAGGTATGTTGGGTGCATAGCTGATGACATTGAGATTCTTCCCCAACCATGCTGTCAGGATGGAGATGAAAGAGTTGTGGATTCTGTGCATTTCTGGATGACTTTGATTGACTGTTCTAGGTTTGAGGTAGTTCAGTTCTATTTGTTTCCTCTAGCAAAGCAGGCTCCAAGAAGTAGGAAGCTAGTGCCAGGTGTGTAATGCCTCAGAGACCCACAGCCCTGCTCTCCCACCTGCCATCCGTGTATCTATAGAGCACTTGGAATGCAGCTCAAGTGGGGGAGTTCTTTTATCTGGTCATCAAATAAAATTTAATGCAGTGAGTCATTTGGAGAAGGATGAAGAAGCTTTGCTCTTCTCCATGCTGGGGAAGGTATCTGCAATATGAGCAAATTCAAAGGAGTATTAAAAGTATCATTCATATCCACACTTACTTAACGCTGCACAAATAAAATATTTATGTTGGCCAAATTCTATTTAGGGTCTATAAGTCAGAGATCTCTGAATTCAACCCTTTACTATACAAATGAAAAAATTGAACTAAATAAAATTTAAGTGACATCTAAGGGCTATGACTAGTCAACAGCCACACTAGAATCAGAAGGTGTAGTATTCCTATTACTGAGTGCAAATTGAATGCCAACCTCTTTTAACAGCCATGTGTAGTCATGGCATTCATAAATGTTTCCAAGAATGTTTGAATGCATTTATACTTTCTGAATGGAACCTCTTTTGGAGTAATATGTTCTATAAATCAATCTCCCTCTTTGTAAAATACTACACTAATCCTGAGTTGGCAAGAAACCACAGCCCCTCCTGAATAGTACATTTCACTGATGCTTAAAAGAAGAGCCATCTGGGTTTTTTCAAAGCATCTTGATCTCATTCTTGCAAACATGGCCCTTCTAAATATACCTCCACAAGGACAGTACACTGATTATGCAAATAAGTTCACTACTTTTCTAGGTCACAGCAGGCCTACTTGTACATAGAATGTGCCAACAGGAATATCAGGGGGTTCCTGCAGCCAGAATGTAAATGGCTTTACTGACAAAACTTGACCAGAGATGAAAGATGTTATATAACTCTTATGTAAGAGCTGTGGACTGAGAGTATTCTGCCACCCCGGAAAGAATAGTTATGTTGGCTTACAAACTAAATGAATTAGAACGTTACTGGCCAAGTTTATTACTCCTAGTCTGTCATTAACTCTGTACAATCTTATAAACTGTTTGGCATCTCAGATTCCTCATTTGAATAATTGTGTTTGTTTTTAAATGGGTTAGGGAGCACATATTTAACTATGGTAGCTAATACATTGTCAACATACCTAGAGAGGACTTAATCAAATAATGCTGGCTGTTTGGTATCCTCAAATGCAAAATAAGTACCTGCATTGCTATTACTTAAAATCTTTTGGAGGTTTGATATGTTATAAAATGTTAAGAAATTCCCTAAAATTCTAATATAAAGCACTGCATTATTCCATAATTTCTCCTCCACAGTGAGTCAGAGTATATCCTCTGTATATATGGATTTCCACGTATACTAAATTTCTCATATACAGTTGTTACCTTTGTTAACTGAAAAGGAAAGCAGTTTTGGTCGGGTAAAATCAACACTGGGTGTGGACTAGGAACAAGTAGTATCAGTACTGGTTCTGCTACTTACCCCAGTGGGACCCTGGACATGATCTTGACCTCACTGGACTTCAGTTATTGCCATAAAAACAGCTTTCATAAAAAGTTTTTATAAGCATAATTTTATAAAAAGGATTTTGTGAACCAGAAACACTTGTACCAAAAAAAAGCATGTTGTCATTATGTTCTCAGTACGGTGGTTTAAGAGCACAGAAATGAACATTTAACATATTTTGTGGCTCTTTCTTTCTGGCCTTTAATCTCTTGTCTTTGGGAAAATATCAAAGAAAAGAAAACTTTCTGGAAATGATTCTTTTTCTGGAAACACTGGGATTTGAAGCACATCAAAATATATTATTTCTTGGAGGCAATATCACCTCTGCTTATGTGGGGTTCTTAACAATTTACTCTATACTTTCATAGATATTATATTAGATATTGATTAAATGCTCAGAGATAGTGCTGTTATGATTTTACTACTCTTCTGTGCATGTGGTTGGACAACTATGACTGCAGAATTCTTCCCTATATATTTTTCTGTGCAGGTTAGACATCCAGCCTGTCTGTTGGCCATGCTTCTGAAATCTTTGAGAAAGCATCAATAGAATTTCCTCTAGATGGTTATAGATCTGACATTTGACCTTTCAGGTTGTATAGTTTATATTTAGTGAAATAAATTTGGAGATAGACTGGTTTCAAAATTCAGTTCTACAAAGCTGTGTCATGCTAGGAAAGACACTCTGCTTCTTGGAGCAGTTTCCTGACTATACAGGGTGATAATTTAATCTACTGCACATGGCTGTTTGGGGGATGAAATAGATCCTGGGGTAAGTAGATCTTTATACTCAATGCCTGGCATAAAGTAAGATTTCAATAACAATTCACTCTTTCTTTCCTCTTTCTTTATCCCTCTCTTAGTTGACTCAATATTTGTCTTATCTTCTTAATGCTATTGCTTCCAGAAATGACTCTGCTTTCTTAGTCTTCCTATTTCATGTACAGGACTTTCACATTTACTCAGTGGGAGGATTCAGACTGCAGTTCAGATGAGGGCACAGTCGAAGACCCCTGCACTGAGAATCAGGAGAACGCTGTCCTACCCTACCCCTGCCTCTGTGGGGACTTACATGGTCTTGGTTAAATCACTTTTGTGTTTCCTCCCTTGAAAAATGAGAATGCTGATATTTGCCCTACTGTTTTAGAAATAGTTTGGTACCTCAGACATTAAAATTATGTGACATTTTGAAAAGTTTGCAATAAGACAGAAAAACATGAAGATGATTATAGTTTTGCCACTCTGAAACATGTCCTAGAATATTAAATGAGCTTTCCCCTTAAAATACCGAAACAAGCTAAAAGGGCAACTGTGGTCCACTTTCTAATCCAATAATCTGGGGATTTTTCTGCTCCAAAGCCCCCCAGCATTGTAAAGTTCTGTGAGGTTAGTGAGAAACTGATCCAGAATGCTTCAGGATTCCTATGGAAGGGACATTAAGGATTGGATTTAGGAATTCATTCTGTCAAGGTTTGTTAGAGACATGGTATATTGGAAAAAGTTGGTGCCTTTTTTTGTCTTCAGAGTAGTTTGCAAGTAATGAAACTCTCATGGAAGTTTGATTTCTAGTTACAGAAGTGGTGCATTTCCTCTGAAACAAAGGACTAGAACCAAAATTAAAGCCAAAGAATTCGTATATTCAAGTCTGCTGTGCTGACCTCAGGAGCTTCTCTCACAGAGCTAATCCCCAGACTCTCCCTAGCTTAATGACAGATACAGTTTTGACCTCTTCCTGAAATATATGAAGGTTGATATCTGCCACAGATGAAAGCTGTGAGGAAAACAACAGACCCTTACTCGGACAGGATGTAATCATTTTCCATTCAAGGTGAATCAATGACAAATCTCTCCAGGAGAAAAATTCTGCAAAGTACTGTCTAAGGCTTAGTCCCTCACCATTCAAGAAAGATTACACTTGGGTTGCTTTTTTGGTTTCTTCATTTCAATGTGTGCGTGTATATGTGTTGTTTTCTTCTTCTACCCATTCATTTCTCCATCTGTGAACTCCTTTTTACCAGAAAAGGTTTTGACAGAACAAAGGTGTCAAAAGAAATTCAGGCAGGCAGACACAGTGTTAGCTGAACACATAATAGGAGTTAGCAGCCTGACTCAGGAGAAGAAATTTTAGTTATTAAAACCCAGAAACTTTCTTTGATTGAGAAGAATGAGGATAGAATAAAGCAAAAGAATGAAAACAGGATTACAAGGTTAATAAATTAGAGGATTCCTTCAACTAGAGACACTTTTAATTGTCACTCAGGACTTGAGTTAATTGAAAATGCTTATATTCACCAGAGAGCTCTAAGCCAAAGAATGTGCAGTAAGAGTAGAGCAGGTGCCTTTGTGTTTTGAGGCCTAGTGATGCCATTTTAAAAAACAAATATTTTCATTCATTCATTTAACAGATGATGATTGAGTGCACATATGTCAGGTACCCCTAAAGAAGAGACTGTATTAGAGACTTAGGTGAGATAAATATGTTCACAGTCCCACTAGATTCAGTTCTTTTGCAGTGGGATTACCTTTCCAGATAGTTCTATTCCAGCTGTCCCTAATAAATTGCTGTTTGCCATCTCCAATAGCCAGAAACAAACAAAAAACATCACCCAGGAATTAGGCAGAAGTGATGAGCATGAGCTTTTTGTTGTTAGACTCAGGTATATGTTTGGGGTGGAAGGTACCACGGGGAATGCATTTTTAGCATCATTAAGTTGAAGATAATGCTAAAAGGAAGAAGGCAAATCTCATGTAAATTTGATCCTCATGGTGCTATCTTTTTTGTTTGTTTTTTGTTTTTCTTTAGAAAATCTAAAGTAGTAGTCAAGGTCAGGGACTGCCCAACATGATTTTTCTTTCTGCCCACCAGGCCAAGTAGCAGATATTAGGCTACCCAATTGATAAGATTTAAAAGGAACATTGGTGCAAGACAATTCTGGAGGAAGGGAGCTGTGATTTTCCAGAGATATGGGGTTGTGGAGAAAAGAAATAAAGGAGAGTTGGGGATACTGAGAAAAGCAAAGCTGTTATTCAAGATTGAACTTGGGGGAAAAAAAACAGGAGTAGAATTAGGAAAGGAGGTAGATTCAAGAGAGATGCTCTAGAGGCTACAGACTGACCAGCCCCAAAGCCCCTAGCAGTGAGGCTCCATTCAAGTAGGTTACAAAAATGCAAATTAGTTAGTAGTAAGGAATAATTTTTGAAAAGATAAATGCTGAGTTTCCTGAAAATATGAAATGAATATGCTTTAAAATTTCAACTAATTTGTAAATGAAGGAAGCAAATGATAATGTTCAAAAGACAATTTTTAGAAGATTTTATATATACAGTCAGGAATGCTGAAAATAATTTGTCAATAGAAGCAAAACTGTCTAATATCTCAGTGGGCAACAAACTGTAATGTTTGTGTTATTGTTTCAATCAGAAGGAAATCAATTTTCTTTTTACTGGATAAAATTCATTTGCACAGTTATGAATAGGAGTCATTCGCATTGCCATGGAGAAGAATCACTTACAACCTAACTTCTGCAATTTAATCTCTAGACCTACAGAACATACAATAGCCTACTCAATAGAAAATTAATCAAAATTGCACTTTTCTAGAGAATCACATTATCCTTGAAGGATCCTTGGACAACCACCAGCATGCCACTGACAAGATAACAAATGATCTTTTGCCCACTTCAAACTTCAGACTTTCTTAGACTGAGGGGACAACTTTCTGCAGTGTCCTAGGTCTACATAGTTTTGCTATTAATGAAAAATTATTTAGACCTCCATAAAGGTTCAGAATCTATATTCACTTTCAGAAAAGTAGCCAGAGAGTTATCCAGAATAGGGAAGGGAATGACCCCTATTCTCCAGACACCAGCAGGCATCTGAAAGAAAGTTTATTTCCTTGACTCTCTCTCTTCCTAGAGAATATCGATGTAACTCCCTAGAGTTATCAATACATCCTCTGGGACAAAATAAAATACCCTTTTGCATAGTATCATCATGTAAGTAACAGATCTTCTAGATGATCTAACAGAGCATGACTTGAATGCATTCTTCATTATTTGAACACTGACTAGTTTATTCAAGATATTCTTTATATTTAAGTATCTTGACTGGGTTTTTAAATGAGACACTTCAGTCCTATACATTTATAATTTTCTATCTGCCCACCTGAGGACATACTGTTCCTGTTTTTTTTTTGTGTGTGGTGTAGTATGGAGTGGGTCCCATGCTAGAAGTCAACCTGGGTATTCACAAAGGTCCTGAGCAATACTGTAGGGGGATAAGACAGTACACCATGAGGAAAGTGATTCAGTACAGCTGACCACAGAGAATGGATCAGGCAAAACAAAACATTATGAAAAAAATTAGGCATAACTATGCCACAATTTAGAAAATAATGTTAGGAGCTTCAGTTCAACAATCAGCAACTATTGGAAAAGGACCCATCCATAAATCATGCTAATAACAGTCAGAAATTTGTGAATCCAGGGAACAGAACACAGTTTACATATTCTAGATGGTACACCAAGCAGAGTGTCCAAGGCTAACACATAGGAAAGAAACCTTGGTATAAATCTAGGGTTTGGACATTGTAGCTTTTTGGGAAACATGTTTTTTCCTTCACACAGTCTATCAATGTATAGTTGGCATTAGACAAATATGGTGAGGTGCACACAGGGGATCAAGAAGGGCCATGTGAGAGCCCTACAGGCAATACTGGATTCCTTCATCTAGCTAGAAAAGTCGGCTGGAATTACCAAAAGTGCTAGGTAGGAATGATTCTGGGGTGGGAGCAGTAGACTCACAGTTAGGAAATTCTGAAGGTAATGGCACAGACACAAATCTGGAACTAGATAACCGCTATTTAATTATCCTATTCTCTTTTCACCTTGAGCAAAATTTAATAGAGTGTATCTTGTTGACCATCCTATCTAATATCCTGGACTGCCTTTAACTGGCTGTTGGTATAGAAAGACTAGTACATGCAAGCTTATACTCATTCTATGTCTATATTCTTTTTGTATATCAACTTTTAGTAAGTGATCACACCACCTCTTTTATAAAATCCTGCCCCTCGCAGACTTGTAATATACTGACATGTATTTCATATATTTACCTCATCTGTTCTCTAAGTTTCAATCCTCCAACCTTTATAATTGTATATGCATTTTCTACCTATTGTTATGAGTTTTCTATGGCTTTTGAAGTTAGCAATTCTTATCTGGATTTTCTGTTAATTTAAACCTAATTTTCAATCTGTCATTAAGTCATTATGTCTACTCTGTGGTCCCTTGTTTCCTAAACCTTTTTCATTATTCTGCTCAACCATTGTGCTAAATATAAATTCTTACTGATTCTAGTAGCCCAGCTGATTATTAAATATTTAGGAATTTTGTGAATGGGTTTCTAAAACTGGCCATGGTGGGAATGTTATACCAGAAAAATTTATAGTTTCTGCAGCTGAAATGTCCACTTTACAGTTGAGGAAACTGAGGTACAGAAATGTTCATCAATTTTCCCAAGATCAAAATACAAATAGGTTGTGGTGGTAGAACTAGAATATGGGTCTTCTTTGTTCCAACCCATGCCATGGGTATTTGTGATTCTTAGTATACAACAATGTTGAAATGGAATTAAATAATTCATTTCCTCTTGCTTCACTTGATACAATGTAATGTTTGAAGCTGAAAATAAAGAATGAAATGGCACGATGATTTGTATATTAGTAAAAGAAGATGAAACTATAAGAAGATTTAGAGACTCCTAAAATAGGCTTAAAGTTGTAAGACTCTTAATAAAGATTGTTTCCTCCTGGGCATTATAATTGAATTACATATAGTTGGTACAAGCTCAGTTATGATTATGGAACTTGGTGGGTTAAAGTCTCCCAATAAATAAAAGTGAAAAAGTTATTATTACATTTCTATAAACTTCTATATTAAATGGTGTTAGATATAGTGGTTACACAAAATGACAAGAAATGTATGTCATGAAATAAAGACTTAAAAGTATAAAATACAAACTGGGAATGTCTCTATTATTAATTGACAGCTCTCACTGGTAAACTGAACCATTACATTGCCTCCCACTACCCAACTCCACAGACAATCACCCCTAAATTACAACTTAACCTGCCTTTACTCTACTCCTTGTTTTATGTAGCCACATGTTTCCTTCAGGGACTAGCTACTTGTTCTTTTCAGAGAAAGTTGTCATCATCTTTCCACAGAGCCAGCTCTTGGCAACATCTCTTTCTTTTAAAAATATCAACAGGAAACCATTTTATCGCTTCTGACTATGTGACTCAAACTGATCAGAAGTCCCTAAAGATAAGAGCTCACATATCAGGTTTATTTTCCCTGTTGGCCTCTTTATACCCTTTTAAAGCTTCTTTCCATTAGAACCATCTATCTGTCAATTTTAGTTATCTTATTTATCAATCAGGCTATGAACAGCCTTTGAATACTGGGAGATTCTTCCACTCCCTTTGTCCCCTCATTGAATTAATCAAAGCTCATTGATTACAGTTTGAACCTTCTGCTGCTAATATCTTAGGTGAAACTTTTATCACATTATTTGCATGAACAATAACAAGTCTCTGTCATCCTCCTTGCACCAAGGTTTTTTCTTCATTATATTTTTAAGGTGCGTTTAGTGTTATTATTCCAAAATATAAATCATTACATTCAACCATACAGGGTAATTTTTTTGTTCTCAGGATTCACCACTATTTTTCTATTAATAATGTTCTCCTGACTATAAATATTCTGCAGAAAGGCAGAAATACATGAAAAAAAGGTTAAAAATTGCTTTAAATATTATATTTCAGGATAGCCATTATTAACATATTGTTAAATCTCCTTGCAGCAGGCACCTAGTTTTGCTGGCTGTGAAGTTCAGTCCTATCTTAAAGCAGCTGGGCCCAGCATGAGGAGAAGGTTGTTCTCCAGGTAGATGAGAAAAGGGCCGCTCACCTTATTTAGAATGAAATAGCATTTGGTTTGCTTTCTTTTTCTCTCTATTTTAGTAAGAATGACAACCTCTTTAAAATGCTAATTATAAATTCACTCACATTTGTATAAAACTTTTATTTCCATTCAAAAGCCTTTATCCACACTTTGTATATGTAGCACGTAATGGTTTAAACAATAGGTTAATTGGCTGTGTTGCAGTCCCCAGAGAGCAAACAATCCAACAGGGGGAGCATTTTAAAACAAATTAGAATGACACTAGCACAGTTAGAAGCAAAGTGTCTGAGTGTTTCTGAAGTAGAGGCTCCTTTCTTCTGGGTCCTGGACCCTTGGTGGATGGGTAGCAAATGAGCTGAATTTTGAAATGTAGGTGCTTGTGTGGAGGAACTACTAAAACAAAAACTAAGAAAGGCAAGTTGGAGGATGTTTGGAAAGAGCAATGTCAGTGAGTGTGGGATGAGAGGCATGTAAAGCTGCAGGATGGATCCTGTTAAAGCAAAGGAGAACCTTAAATTGAAGTGTTGCTCTGGGAGGAGGAGGTTCCCCACCCAGGGTTGTGGTGAACTTGGTGAAACCAAATAAAGGAAAGGGCAAGAAGCTAGGGGTTTTAAAAGGGGTACTGCATTCATTCTTAGAGTAGTATGCCTCAGTCTCTCCTGGCTCTGGCGCTGCCCCCTCCTGCTCCC
This sequence comes from Manis pentadactyla, assembly GCF_030020395.1. Taxonomy (NCBI): domain Eukaryota; kingdom Metazoa; phylum Chordata; class Mammalia; order Pholidota; family Manidae; genus Manis; species Manis pentadactyla. The sequence continues at coordinate 73,845,275 of NC_080020.1, forward strand.
CACACGGGCTTAACCCTCTCCTAGCTCCAAGCCTGACAGCCTCCCTCCGCCAGCCACCATCCTCTCCTAGTTCTCCCTTCAGGCCTCCCTTCTCCACCACACAAGCTCTCCCGGTTCCCACACCGCACTGTCCTCTCCATTCCCACAGCCCTGCACCTCCCCACCCCTACCACCAGGAGGAGCTCTGTGGGCGGGTCCCTGGTGACCGGCCAGCGCCGGACCAATTACATGCCAGGAACTGAGGAGAGGCTAGAAGGGTTTTTGCCTCTTCTCCCTCCCCTGGGCCGGCACTCCCGTGACTGACCAGCCACTCTGCCCCCAGTAAACGTCCATCACATGGAGGTGCGAACCAGCTTTTATATGTACACACACTGGGCGCTATTAAGACCAGGTAGAAATCCTGGTCAGAAATTGCCATTTTCTCCCCATCAAGGTATTCTCATGTTACTTGGTAGAATGCAGGGTTTCTGCTCAGGAAAAATACATTATAATTGTGCATAGGAAGACACTCTCAGCAGCTGGCTATAAGATGCTTGAGAGAGGGTATGGCTGGGAGCTGGAGAGAGCAGTTAGAGTCCACATAAAGGAAGCGAGGTCACCATTAGAGTAGTGGCTGCAGAGACTGGAGCAAAAAGGAGAGTTTAGGAAATAAGGACAGGAAGTGACTGGACTCACTGGCTAAATGTGATGAGAAAAGATGAGGAAGACTGTTGGGGATGGCCTTTGTCTTCTCACATGTTTGTAGGCAGAACAGGAAAGCACCTTCCCCCATGTCTGAATGCAGCATGGGAAAGCACCAGCTTGAGAACAACCGGTGCAGTCCTTGGAAGTTATCTGCCCACAAAAACATATCTTGTCCTCGAAGACGAGCCAAGATGCCTCACTCTGAAAATAGGGAGACCTTGAGGATGTGTGAAAACACTGCACCTGCTTCTGGCCTGCCCCCCTGAGAAGGGAAAGATGAGTATAGCACTTGGCTGAGGTCTGAGAAAGGCAGTATAAAAATAAAGGTGCTGCGCCACATTGGGGCTGCAGCCATTGTCTGTCTATCTGTGTTGTCTGTATTTTTTGTTCTCTCATTTCACCCAAAGAAGATGAGTGGCACACTACATCAGGTGCCCAAACGTGGGGCGTTCTCTCAGAGTGAGTTGTACATATATTCAGCTCCACGCCTCCCCTTCAGACTGTTCGACTTCGACGGCAGGCACCGTCAGAAGACATTAAAAATATTGACAGCACCTTAATCCAGGATAACCAGGATAATGGGATGCCCCAAGAGTTAAAAAAGAAAGGGGGTGGGGACAGCAGATTGGAGAATTTAGATGGAAGATGGCTTTGGTTTCTGATATGAGGATTTTAAATATTCATCGACTCATAATATGTAGACATTTTTCATGATCAGCTTCAACTTTTACTTTCAGAACTTTATTATTATTATTATTATTGCTTTAGCTCAACAATTCCTTCTCAAAAAGGAAATTTAGGCCATTTGTCACTGCTGTGCTTATTTCCTTTTTTCTCTTTATGCTTTTACCACTAAGATATTTACATCCTGTAATCACATCCTCCCTCTTTAGAGCACATATGACTGGTTCTCACAGTCCCTTCCCCTGTCTTCCTGTAATCTTTGCATTGTTTTGACTGTCCTTCCTGATCCTGGTTAACCTTGCATCTTCCTGTAACCATGAATTAGCTGGGAGTATGGTGTCTGTGTCTGCTGGAAGGGCAGGATGTCCACCTCAGGGAAGCATGCTTGAAATCAAATTTCAATGAAATATTTTGTATAATATCTGATTGGGGGTGGTAGTGGGAAACCTGTAGACTATTTGAAATTATTTTCTTGGGAAATCAAAACTCAAAATTTGTGCAAACTGCCATTTTCAGTTGTTATTGTGCCGATTCAAGGTTTGGTAGAACAAATTGGCAAATTTACTATGGTATGTCAAATGACTTGTTTAAAGGGACTTCTCAAAGCTAAAATACTGTTTTGGAATCCAATAATAGTCCCAAACTGAGTTACAATTGCTTTTGCTTTATATATGCAAAATATAGAATTATTTTTTACAATAGGGTCATGATTTCTCAGTTGTGATTCTGGCCCTGATTTCAATACTGTGTCTTCATTCATTCTTTCTGATAACTATATACTAGAGGATTGGTAGCCAACTTGGAATTTATATAATTACATGGCAGTATTCAATTCACATATTATTTATATAATACCATGTTAGCTTCCAGGGTTTCTGGCCCTTAATATTAACATCGACATTGTTTCAAGGAATGATGGAAACTGGCACTGAAATACATCAGTTTGCTCACTCTTTGGAGCTTAAGCATTAGAAAACCCATAGACATTCCAAAGTTAGAGACTTGCTCTATAGAATTCTAGGCTCTCCATTCTAAAGTACTTCCTTCCCCAAACCAGTGATTTGTTAATAATGTTGCTCTTGATTACATTTTCCCTCTTCATAATAGTAATGCTTAACTATCTGTGTCTTTACCATGTCATGCCCTCTAATCCATGTGCTGTCTTTAACGCTTGGCTGGTAACCGCAGCCCCGCTGAGCCAGGGCTGTCTGCGCCACGGGAGGGGGCAGGCGTCCTGTGGAGTCCGCACCAGAGGAAAGGGCAGGGAAACTGCGCCAGGCTCTAGGCGAATCTCAGCAAGTAATCCTCAACACTGGGATTGTATAATCAACAGAGCATCGCTGGCTTCTAGTAGCAACAAAATCCCTCTTTATCACAGAAAAAAAGCAGAAAGAAAAAAAATGGGGTGAAGAAACCAGAACAGTTTCCTTACTTGTTTGCAGTCATTGATATGGGGGAAAAAGGAGTTTTAAAAAACACAAAACTGCTTTATGTTGCTCATATTAAAATAAAAATGATCATCCTTTTTAAACCCCGTATGACCTGCTTTGACTCCAACTCCAGTCATTGCTCACAGACCCCAATTGCTAAACTCGGTCCAGGGTTTTGTGACTAGTCCACTATTCTGGCCTTGACTTCGAATTCATGGGATGTTAAAATAAGGCCACACATAAACACGTACTTTCTAAGTGACAAATACTTTTGCAGACTAAAATATTGAAAAATATATGTTTTCCTTCTTATAAAAAATTACTGAGCCTGAAACACAAGTTATATCTATTGGCATTCTTCTAAGTATAACATATTTATTTGCTAAGCTTTTTAACTTGTAAAATATCTATTTTCAGCGGACAGGAAAAGAAATGATGGAACTTAACGAATTTGATAGTAACTTCTGAATTCATAAATCAGATTGATTTACAAATTATTGACTCAGTATTTAAATCCATTTTCATGATGATTGAGAATTCCTATCAGGAGTGCAAAAGTAGGTATGATGTTTTCTAAAGGAGGATATGAAAATATGGAAGGCAGAAAAAAAAACGATAGCATCCATGGTTTATCATATAATGCTGTAAATTTGGTTCTGCTCTCCTCTTTGCATTAGCTGCCAAAAATGCTATAGCCAATATTTGGTTAGTGTAAAAATATTCAAGATGTATATTTTGTACTAGCCTTATTCATGATGCATTCTCTTTTTTCCCTATATTTTTCTTTTAAACTTTTTAAAATTTTATTTTAACTTATATTGCTTGCAGTTGTTTTTAAATCTAGTTTGGAGCTAGATGTGGGATAAACAGATGAAAGTGAAATACATCACTTACAAAGACAAATTTTCCAACTTAGATTAATTTTTAAACAATGCCCTACAAATAACAATTTGCTTAAAATAGTATGTAAGTTTATTAACATCTCTCAGTTTTTCTGTGAAGTCCCAATAGAAGATTCTGTAGATCTTGAGGTTCCAGAATGGCATCAAGATATCATTAAAGGCCTGGCCACAGACCCAGTAGAACCTTCCATAGTCTTTATACTAGGCAGGGACTTTCATAGCCAAAGGGAAATCAGCTAAACCAAAGAAGCCAGGTGGGGAGTACCTCACTGATTATTTCAGAACCTGAGACAATTTATGTTTGGTATAGATACATTTCTCATAACATCTCTTTTTCTTCAACTCTTTAGGATCTTCCCAATCATGTCAGTAACATTTACTGACCACCCTGAAATTGTACTGCTTATATACTTGGGTCTTAGTGTGTGCCTACGAAAGCCAATTTCTGCCATAGATTGTTGAAAATAGTTTGTAGCATAGGGCTCAGGCTCAAAGTGGCAGATATCTCCAGAAATTTTAGACAGTTCTATAAATGATAAATATTATAAAAGCTGTATTTTTCCCTGAGAATTTGGTAGAGGGCACATCTGCTCACATTACCTCTCTGAACATACCGTTTGTGGTAGAGATTGCCATAGTTCTTTGCAACTCCTCCCATCAAGAGATGGAGTCCATTTCTTCACCTTAAATCTGGACTGGTCTTGCAACTTGCTTTGGCCAAGAGAATACGATATAAAACAAGTTGCATAGGTATGAACATGACCTTCAGGAAGTTTTTCACATTCCTGTGGACTCTCTTGGCCACCTCAACTAACATGTGAGCAAGTCTCGTCCTGCTGGAAGATGAGAGACACAGGGCAGAGAGGAGCCACTGCAGCTGGGACCGGCTGACAGCCAGCCTCTACATTACTGTCAGCTGCCTGCAGACTGTGGATGAACCCAGCCAGAACAAGCGGAGCCAGGCCTAGATCAGCAGGAAAGTCCAGCTGACCCATAAACACATAAGCAATAATAGATGACTGTTGTTTTAAGTCATTAAGTTTAGGGGTGACTTGTACACAGTAATAGGTAATTGATCACATTGCTTTCAGATCTTCGGAAAGTGGCCTGTTTTCAGCTCAACTTTTACCTTCTCTTCATGATGATGACTGTGAATTTGAGCTGCCATTAAGCTTGAATGTAGTTTTTGTGAAAGGGAGGCCTTTAGGCCTAAGTGAGATGACATCAAATACAAACACTGGACACCACTATTCCTGTTGAAAAATGGAGCTAGTAGATTTCCTAGTTTCTCAAAACACAATGGGTAAATTAGTTAAGACTGGCAGTCAATATAAAAACATGCAGAAAAAAAAATAATATCCCTTGCTTTTGTTATTCTATTATTTAATAAAATTTCCCTTCAGGAAATTCGATTTCATGTCTTGGATAAAATTCCCTTTTTGAATTTTAGACTCATGTTCTTAAGTTTTCTTCCAGGACTGAAACTCACTGGCTTTAAGTAGCCTAAGAATCTGTCTGTCATTTGCTCTATATGTACAATCAGCAGTTCCAAGCACATGGTCAGTAAATTTATCTATTGCATATTAATGTTCTATTTTGCGTTTTCTTTGTAGTAGAAAAATACTGTGAGAAGTTTAAAGTTTGTAATATGTGTAGCATCTAATCTGTATTCATTACTGAAATATGCTAGAGAATATCAGACAACATTATCTCATGAGCATAATGGACATTTATATCCATCATTAAAGTAAATATACTATGGAGAATGTTCTTGTCTTTGACTCAGTATTTACCTACAGTTCCCATTACATTTGGAAGGACACTAAACTTGCCTTCTTTGTTCACAGGAGAGAGAAAAACATCTGTTTTATAGCAAACTAACATGACCCACTTGGAGGGTCATTTCAATATTCTTTGAATCTATCTCCTATTGGTCTCAATATCCATGTGCTGTTCTTGGTTCAAAGTTTAAATTGCATACTGCACCTACAGTTATGCTCCAGAAGGCCTGTACAGATTACTTTATCCACCTTATAAATCTAATTCCTAATAATCTTGTCAATTCATTCTACCAATAGTATTAACATGTGACCACATTCCTGTTATTTCCATTTCAGAGAGACACCACATTTGTAATCGTATGACATCTTCAATCCCTGAATCTGAAGGAGTGGCTAATCAATAATAAGAATTCCTGGCACTGTGTATTTGTTCAGAGAGCCCAGCAACACCAATCATATCAGTGATCTGCCATCTCAGGACAAGACACCTTTTCGATAAAGACCTCCTTTTCTCTTTTGCAATATTCCAACCAGATCAATGTCTGAGCCCTAATTATAAGCAGTTCAGGTCCTCAACATAGTGGTTATATAGGCTTTTTTCATATCTGCCTGCTTAGTGAGTAAGGAGAGGGAGGGTATGTGTGGGTACCCAATGCTCACGTGCCTCTAGGGCTGGTTATGCTTTCCATTCCACTTGGCTCCTTATGGTAACAGTCATGGATATTTTGCAGTTTGACACCCTGAAATCTCTGAGAGGAGGAGTAATTCTGTTTGTAGCTGCTTGAACCATTCAGATTCAATAAAGCACCATTTTGCAAATGATGATATCTGTTCATTACAGGATTCTATACTACAGGCACCTGCTCTTTTTGATTGCTGCAGCAGTTTGGGTAGGGGGACTACTTGGCAAGTGGATATAGCTTTTGCCCAAATAGGAGTCTTGATTTTCTAGGCACATAGCACTGCCAATGCCATGAAAGCCAACTAAACAGAGGGGGTCAAAGTGTGAAAAACAAGTGGAATCTTAGGTGAGCAGTGCTGAGCCCAAGGCAAGAGTAGGAAATACAGAATGGCCTTCAAAGTATATGAAGGATCGCTAACCTTGGTCTGGTGACTTTAAAAGTTAATAGGAATGCCAGAAACACCAAAAGGTAGCTACATTCTGGGAATTGATTCTGAACATGTTATTATATATGCACAATTAATTTAAACATAAAATTTTGAAATGCTGGTGTTAAGGCCAATTCCAACTGATGTAATTTTCTCAGATTAAGTTTCAATGAATATAGCATTTCAAAGAAAATTATACTGTGATATTAAAGGAAAAGCCCTATTGCAAAGTCAGATCACAGCTTCTTGTATAATAGAAGGAATAAAAAAATACTTATTGGGTAGGGATGAGGAAAGTCCCCCTTGTGTTAAAGTATAAGATACAGGAGGTTAATTTTTACCCACCGGGTTCTAAAACTGTTCACATAAACCTTCTCATTTATTCATGAACTAGGTTATATGTTGTGTGAGGAAAAATTATGGATTCAGCAAGGAAAACTGCACATTAAATTTATGGTTGCAATTGTAGAGTTGGAATCCAACATTTGGCCTTGGAGCTGCTCTCCAGCGATTTCAAACATGAGAAAACCAGGGAGGGGCCTGAAGGTGAACTCTAGTAACAACGTTCATTAGGTTTGTGCCTGACATTGGACCTGAACAACTCAAAGAATTTTCAGTGTTTTCCATTGTTGGACTTGCTCCAACTCTGTGGCAGAATCACTGCAGCAGGATCCCCTGAGCTACTTTTCAAAAATGCAGACTCCACACCTTGCCTCGAATACTCTAAGTCAAAATCCCTTGTAGATGGAGCTTGAGAAAACTCATGTTTCGTGAGCTGCCAGGGTGATCCTATTGCACGCTCAAGTTTGAGTACCACTCCCTTGTGGAATATTAGAGAAATATCCTGCTGTATGCAGTTTTATAAAATACAGTTTCTTAGGATTAATAAATACAATGATGATGAGAGTCATGAGAAATAGGAACTATACCAATTATTTGGGTGCAAGTTGCATCAGCGGTTAGAGCCAAAGAGCCGTCAAAGCACACAAAATCTTTGTCTCAGTCCTTCTTCCTTAGCCTTAACTTAACACAACCTCCTGCTGGTCCAGCCCTGCCTGACCTCCCTGACTTCACAACCAAGCTTCTCTCACTGGCACCATCAGTAGGGCATATGGATTTCTAATTTGTTAAATTTGTCACTGCCATGTTTCTCTGCCTTTTTGTGGTATCCAACCATCATAAAGTTCAAATTTGTTTCATATTTGACATCAATGATTCAAGAGCATTCAATCGAGCATATTTGTTTATGTACCTCTTGAAAGATACTAGAGCTGGTGACTGAGGCTGTCTCCTGCAGTTTGATGATTGGGGGGTAATTTAGACTTTTAAAATGTTATACACACACATATTGCCCTTTCTATATGCTAATCAAATTTCAAAGTATAATAAAATTAACTCTATATTTATGTCCTACATAACATTAAGCTCCTTAATGACTTAGCCCTTTGAATTTTCTTTCTTTCTAACCCCAGTAAGCCTACATACAAAATGGAAGGTCCATAAATGTTGAGTGAGAGTTTTGAAATAGACAAGTAATTTTAAATTGCTGGTTTGAATTTTAAAATATATATTGTACCATACTGAGACTTAAATAATGTGATTCCTTCAAAGTGCTCCACTGCGTTTTTCAGATGTCATCAGTAGACTGGGGTGTTTTCAGGACCAACAGAATGATTCACCTCAGACATGCTTCCAGGGAGATAAAAATCTCTGAAAGATGTATGCTGAAGATATTTTAAAATCTAAACCCTGATTAATAAATACACTAAGTGACTGCAATACCTGGAACAAGAGTTGAGTCACAAACTGTCCTATACTAGGTCTGATGCTTCTGAAAGTTCATTTTGCTTCTGTACTTAGATAGACTCTCTAAGGAGCAAATCTAAATAAATGTATGTTTGTAAAGCCCCTTCTTGTGTAAGTTCAATACTGTGCAGTGATTTTATTCATATGGCTAAGCCATTAAGCTAACAGAATTTCTTTTTTTCTTTAGGCTAACTTTTTTTTTAAGTTTCACAATACTTGGTTCTTTTTGGCTTATTATTGTCTTTTTGGCTTTATCATTGTGAATAAAAAATTAATACAAGTATTAAGTGAAAAAAAAAAAGACACAACTTCTGACAAGCATCAAGGCTCCTATTATCAAGTCAAAGATGCAGACTTAAAAATGTTTAAAATACCAGAGAGGATTGACACAGGTCAATAAATCCTGACTTACATTTCTGACTATTTCAGTCCCTGCTGATTTCCTCCTCTGAGACTTTAGAGTAAATCTGTATCTAAATGATGTAATTTAATACCTAATCATTCTTCATCCCTTAAATTTTATATAAGTACCTAAATATAAATTTAAAGTTATCAATATATATTTAATATGTATATTTAAACTATAAGTACATAGGTATGTATTTCCAATACGTTTTATATCACATGCACACTTTAACTGTTTTAGATGTTTGTCTCATTTCTATTACTAAACATTTAAACACTAAGGTCTCTGAGGGCAGGAACCATACCTCTCACTTTTCTGTTATTCTCTACATGTAAGCATACTATAGCAAAAGGGAATATGAAAAACACATTGCCTAATGGAAAGTGCCATTATACATTACGGTGGTCAATTGCCTTCCCAAATCCACATTACCAATAGAGATTTATAAGCCAATGGAATATAAACCCATTAATCTCTCTGCATCCCCATTGACTTCTACCTAAACATTTCCTGCCAAAAACTTTAACCAGTTCCTTAACAGTTCATTTTTAGATGACTGGTTGCCTTTGTATTGCTTTTAAAAATGTGCCTTTCTTGAGGCAGACCAATTTTTAGATAGAAGAATATATTTTACAAATATATTCCTAAAGGTTTAAAATAAAGTATTTGTGCTCACCATCTTTTTCAAGCAATAAAAATATGACTGCTCTCTTTTATGTGTATTCACATAACAACTTAGGAAAAATGTGAAGATTTGAAAGAAATAGACATTTGCCAACATTTCAACCACTTAAATCCAAATGTACTGTTCAGACTGACCAATTCTAATTGTATATTAAGGACAGTGTTATTTTATGAAGAAAAAAAAACCCCTGCAGAGTATCTCTGCAGTAGGTAACTATCAAATAATAATGGAGAGACTGAGGCATGCAGAACCGAGACATTGCACAAAATCAGTCAGCAACTTGAGGACTGTTCTCAAAATCATGGGGAGTAGTGGAGAAATGAAGAATACTACTATTTAGGCCTCATTCTCAGAGGAGTGGGAGAATGCCTCAGGAATCTGCCTTTTAAACAACAGCTCCAAATAATTGTTTTAGGTTCTGAGGACAGACTCTGAGTAGTGCTTTATGCAGGGTATCCTCTGTAAAATAGATTTAAACATAATTGAAATAAATCATAAGAATCCTAAATCTCTTGTTTCTACTAAGGCTTTGGTGATAAAACTGGAAATAATGCAGACATTCCCCTAATCACCTAATGTCTTTTTCTTTCCTCATAAAATAAATTTTGTGCAATGGATAATAAAATACAAATTTTAAACTGAAATATATTTGCACACCAAATCATGCTGATACAGCCTCATTTCAGGACCACTCCTTTGTCTTCAGAGAGGAGCAAAATGTAGAGCTCTTTGGGCAGATGGAAATAAAGGTAGCTAAAATGTATTGGACATTCACAACATTCTAAGCACTTTACACACATTAACTCAACAACCCTCTGAATTGGTTGCTACCATTTTCTTCTGTGTGGAAAGCAGCCAGCCCCACTCCCATAAAAAATAAAGCATCCTGACTTTGTAGGGCAGATGGAGCCAGATTACTGGCTCACACCGTTCAGACCCTTCAATCACTGAGGTACGACATGACCAGCAAGCTGGTGGCATGTTTATTTTAATGTAGGGGGCCTATGACCCCTGGGACGGGTAGCTCTGTGATACCTGGGAAAGAGGATCCTGTTGGAGGACATGTTTCCTAAAAGCAGAGCCTAAAATACGGGCTTGCATTAGTGTCCTGTCCTATTGCTGCTCTAACAAATTACCACAAGCTTAGTGACTTAAGATGATACAAATTTATTATCTCATTGTTCTGGAGGTCCAAAGTCCAGCAGGTCTCCCTAGGCTCACCTCAAGACGTTAGACTGGGTGACGTGCCTTTCTTAAGCTCAAGGGGAAAGTTCTCAGCTTTCTCTTCTCAGTTCCCAGAAACTGCCTGCATTCCTTGACTTTGGCCCTTCTTCAATCTCTAAAGCCAGCAATGTTGCATCTCTAAACGTTCTCCTGTACTGACAGCTCCCTGTGACTCATCTACTTTCAGGGACCCCTTTAACTACATCAGGCCCAGAAATTCCAGGATAGTCTCCTTGTTTTAAGGTCAGCTGACTAACAGTCTGAATTCTATCTGCAGCGTTTCCCTTTGCCATGGAACCTTACACATTCAGATTCTGGGGTTGCTGTGTGGACCTCTTTGAAGGCCAATCCTCTGCTTATCGCAGGATTGTTACTCAGGGCACTTATCATGAGAGCACTCTCAGTAGAGCAGGAGGAAAGGAAGCAGGTTTGGGCTGGAGAACAAGGCTACTTCCACTCGTCCCAGGGCAACGACCGGGAGAAAGTCATCATGAGGCGCCACTCACGGAACTGGGGGTTGGGTGCCACCTCTGAGAAGAGCACCTGGGCGGAGAGGCAACAGCGTTCACGCGGACCCCTTTATGAGCTGGATCATGTTATGGACTCTAGTTGTACTGGATTAGGACCCACACCAGTGACCTCATTTTAGCTTCCCCCTAAAAATAAAGATATGTTGAAGTCTTAGCCCTCAGTACCTCACATTGTGACCCTTCCCGAATGTCCACTGGAAGGGGAAATGTGGACACAGACAGGCATATAGGTTAGGAAGGTGAGGTGAAGGCACACAGGGAGGACACAGGAAGACGGAGGATTGGAGTGATGCGTGTGTAAGTCCAGGGACAACTGAAGACTCTAGAAGCTACAGAAGAGGCATGGGACAATTCCTCCCAGAGAGCCTTCAGACAGAACACGGCCCTGCTCACACTTTGATTTCGGACTTCCCGGCTGCAGAGCTGTGAGACCATGAATTTCTGTTACTGTAAACCACTCTGTATGTGGTACTTTGTTACAATAGCCCTTGGAAACGAATACAGACCCTAAATCACAAAGCCTTGGAAAGAGAAACTAAGTAGTCAAGGAGTTACCTACCTCAGGGTTTCTCCCAAGGGACCTTCTTCCATAATGTCAAGTGGGCATATTTCAGATTTCTTGTAGCTGAAAAGTCATTATTCCAAACTCTTCCCTTGGACTTGAGAGAATAAAGGTAGGGCCTTTCTGGCTTCTATGCTCAGCAGTAAATTTTATGAATTCTAGTTCTGAAATCTCACTCTTCCCTTCAAGTGCTCTGATAACAGATACACAGACTTTCGCTTAATTAGTTACATAATTTTCTGCCTACAAACCATTAAGTTCTTTGAGGACAGGTCTTATCCATGCTTATATTCATGGTATCTAGCATGTAGCTGGATATAATAGAAACTTTGAAGGAATTATTGAAAAGCATTATTCTCCCCTTAGGAATGCCCAAAAGACATTAACAGTACTTTCTTGTGTTCAAGGATAAGAAATAAAACAGACAAGAGGCTCCTGAGGTAGTATATTAATCCAGGAGGTAATGGACTGGGTTGGCAACAGAATGACATGGGCTCTGTAGCTCTGTCCTTTGCCCCTGTGAGCAACCTCTTGGCATTATTATTGAGAAATTATAAATTACAGGCTTATGACATAGAGGTAGGATTAGAAATAAGTTTGCCCAAATAACTCAGGAGTACAATAATATTTTAACATAGTTCAGAGAAAAAAATTCAGCCAACTAGATAGGATTTGTTAGAGAAAAGAAATTTCTCCAGAGCTGTGAAAGTTACAATTGTATACTACTATGAGCTATTGAATTTCACCACTCTTGACCCAGTCATTGTGGCATAAACACAGCTATAGTTTATGGTGACCTAATGCCACTTTTAAATTGTATTTGAATTACTTGAATGTCTTCTACCCCTGTGCCAAAAGCAGAACCATGGGACTCCTTAAAAAAAAAAAACCTTAATGAAAAGGCCAGTGTGCCATAATTTCTATTCCAACTCAGGCAGTAAATGATATGCACAGTTGTGAAGGTCAGTTTTTTCTACTGACCTTTAAATAAATTTCACTTACATAAGAAAAGTGTGCAAGAATCTTTGTATGGTGAAATTGAAATATATATGTATATTTAGTTCTATAACCCCATGATGTGCTTGCAGGCCTAAGACATAAATTTCATCTAAACCTTCCACACATATTTTATTGGCTTTTATCAGAGATCAAAATAAAAAGGATACATCTAGGAATTATCTTAGAGAACACTTGCATATTCTGTGGCAGAAATATAAGCAAGTTTAAAAGGGTCAAACATTACAGGAACGCAGTCAGGAAACACTTCACTGCATTTGCAGCTGCTCAGATGAAGCAGCAGAGCACCACCCACTCATCATTCGTCCATTTTTGCTGGAGAGTCAGTTGCTGCCCAGATACACAGAAAGGGGGCCCATCTTCCCCACCTCCATGGTGCCACCTTCTTCTGCTCCCAGTGTTTGCCTCTCTTCTTGCCTCAGGACCCCACAGCTCTACCCCATCCCTCTGCACCCTGTATTTTGTTTGAACAAACTTTTCTTCAAATGTCAGAGTACTCAACCATCAACCTCTTAGAACTCAGGCTCTGAGGATTCTGTGTGTGCAGCTGCCAAGCTCTCTAGTAGGTATGTGTGTTTATGTGTGTGTGTGTGTGTGTGTGTGTGTGTGTGTGTGTATACAAAGACACATGAATGTTTTTTTTATCAAGTTCAAAAAAAATATTTAAACTACAATTATAGCCTACTAAGTATCTTCAAGTACCTGCATTTAATGATCATTAGGGTTTCTTTCCACTGCATTTTTAAATGAAACTGTGAATTAGGATTTTTAGTTATTAATATTAGTGCTAACTTCTTCCTTTAGTGACATTTTGATTGAGGGTGGAATTGAAAGGTGGAAAACTTAATAAGCGTAGTACCTCTAAGTTTTATAAAGACTGTTAACTCTCAAGTGCATAGTAAAACTAAAATAATCTGTCAGATATCTCAAGCCCTATACCAATCTCTAAGCTTAACTTGACATTGAGCACCCCTTTGGAGTTAAAAAACATCAAATCACAATTGACTCCGTGGTTACCTATTTGAGTAATTTGGGTTCAGCTGTTTAATTGTAAAGGTGAGTAGTAGCCTATTTATTTCAACACTTTAAATTATTCTGTAAAAAATTTTAGCCAGTGACTGACTCTCTTACTGGTTTTCTAGTCTTGTCCATTTGAGGGTCTTGGTTTTCACAAAACAGATCTGCTTTACATGATAAGGTTTTAAAATGATTCCAAAGAAACAAACTCTACAGAGGGCAATTTGGCAAGATCATCAAAATTATAAATGTATAACCCTTTGACCCAGTAATCACTGGGTCATATGTCTGAAAATTTATGCTGCAGAAATACTAGCACATGTGAGAAATGACCCAACTGCAAGCTTATTCACTTACACACTGTTTAATAATGTCAATAATGAGAATGTAAATGTCCAAGTGGAGTGACTATATTATGATAGATTGATAAAATAGAATATGATACAACTTTTAAAAGGACAAGATTTTCTATGTATTGATATGAGATCACCAAAATGTTAAGCTAAATAAGACAAAGGTGCAAAACAGTGTATACAGAAGGTTACTTTTTGTGTAAAGAGAGTAGGGTTAAGACAATATATTTGCATTTGTTATAGATGCATAAAGAATATCAAGGAACTAGTACCAATTGTTGCCTATGTGTTGGGGGGGAAGATTGCTTGAAACTGGATGGATGGAATATGTGTAGTAGGAGTACACTTATCACCATATTTATTTTTATATTTTGTGGAATTATGACCTATTCAAAATTTTAGAAATCCAATACAGTAATTTTTAAAATAAAATAATTCCAGAATAACAGGACATACAAGGATGATAGGAAACCCTTTCTCACTGTCTGCCCCCTAAGCACTATTTCTATATAAATTCAGAAAGGATTCTTGCATATATATACATACATACATATATATATATATATATAGTGTTTTGTGCCTGAAAAAAACTCCCATGAAATTTTCTGGAGAAGTATCATACTGCCATTATCTAGAAGATTATTACCCCAAACACAGACTGATTTGTTCAGGGTTTTTCTCCACTGTGTCTAGTGATTTTTGCCATTCCTCTCAACCTGTCACAATTATAATCTGCTATAGATGGACATACTTGCTTCACTCCTTTCTTCAAGTCATCTTTTTATTGAAGTACCATTGATATACAAGCTTATATTGCTTTCAAGCACACAACACAGTGGTTCAACAATTATCCATATTATTAAATCCTCACCCGACTAGAGTGGTTACTATCTGTCAACATAGGAAGATGTTACAGAATCATTGGTTATATTCTCCATGCTGTACTACCATTCCTGTGACCAACTAATATTATGATTGAGAATTGTTGTGCCTCTTTATCCCCCTCACCCTCCCCACCCACCCATCCCAATCCCTCCCCCATGGTAACCACCAGTCCCTTCTCAGTGTCTATGGAGTCTACCACTATTAAATCATCATTTAAAAATCTTTGACCATTGACTTGCTTAAATTTTCAAGAATACCTAGGAAGCTTCTTCAGAAGAAATATCGATGTATTGTCTTATTCTCCTACTCCAATGTCACCAATAGTGTACTTACCTTCCTCAAAATTTTAACATTTACATACAAAGCAAAAGCAATGAGTCTGACACTCCACTAGGTGTTATGAAGAACAAAAGAAGATGAATGTATGTTCCTGCCATAATAATGTTACAATCCAGCCACCTTTAGCCTATGAAGTTTCTTTAATATTGAGACCCTACTCTGTCCCAAGCACAAGATTTTCAGTTTTATTTCTTAAACTTCAAATTCTTTCCACTTCTCTGAGTTAGCCTTCTTGATAGTAACCCCAGCTGTCTTAGATCCAATTCTCTGTGCCAGTCATGGGGCTTAGTTCTTTATAAATATAGAAAGTACAAGTTTCACTGACTATAAATTTTGTGAGCAAAAAATATAACTTTATTTTTTCCATGACTGAACTTCTATTTCAAAACCCATTCCAAGTGATGGACTCCTAATTTCTGGAAGAATAGGTCCATTCAGAATTTTCTTCCACTCTCATCTTCAAAGTTATATTGCTACTGGGGTGGGGGGTGGCAGTTAGGAATGCTCATGTATTGTCCAGTCTTTAGTAAAAGAAAGTGTTTTGTCCTTAGCCATTTCCCATCCAGGTTGACCTGTCCTAAGCTGTCTCATCTAACTGAGATGATCATCAGCCTTGTTCACTGACATGTCTTGCTCCTACTTCATTCTCTGGAACCTGCTGTTTCACCTCCCCCATGGACTGCAATGGCCTTCCAGATCTGGAGCTGCTAGTATCCCCTCTGCTGGAACGCTGATCACGCTGGAAAACAGCCACCTGCTCCCCATGCCATGAAGGACTGAATGTATGCTAACCTCAGAGCCCTCTGCAACAGCACACAGCCACTTGTACTGGACTACTGCCATGAAGGACTGAATGTATGCTAACCTCAGAGCCCTCTGCAACAGCACACAGCCACTTGTACTGGACTACTCTCACATCCTGTTGATGTCCCCTCCAATCCTTGATCACCACATACATCTGGGGAACTCTGCCTTGCTGTGAAGGACAAGCCTGGGCAACTGAATTCTCAGAATTTCTTACTCTTTCACATTTGTATTCCTCTTTCCAACTCCCCGCTGTTTCTCCTATGCCAGGGTATGCTTTAGCCCCGTGGCAGGAAAATCAGACTCAGCAGATACTACTTTGGTTCTCAAATAACAAGAATTAGCGTCTTTCTTGTTTTGACATTGTGCTAAGTTCTCCCTGAAAAGGAAAACACATCAGCTAACACATCAAAATATTGTTCTTGCTGCACAAATTTTAATTCATTTCCTGTCCATGGTAGCCCTATAATGAAGGTATGATGAGTTATAACTTATAGAAACTGAGGCTCGGTTGTTTTCCCAAGGTCATGAAATTAGTAAATGGACCCTTGTGGGAACTGGACTCAGATGTTTCTGTTCTAGAGCTTATGCTTTTTACCATAATGTTTTCTAGAATAAAAATTTTTCTTCTAACTTCTCATGAAAAGTCATGCTTTTCTTGCTTAAGAGATTCTGCACTCATTTATTAGTATAAAAGCAGCTAAACTTGTTTCCATATCTGGCCACTAAATACCTCTTTTTTTGGTTTCTATGATATACAGAGTTCAGAGTTTTTACTTCAGTCAGATAAATATAGTTTTCAACTTTGCTGTGTTTCAACTCTGTTAGAGTTGCTTCTTTTAAATTCAGAGTTTTATGTACAAATTCCATTTTGCTCAAACTTGGGGCTTCTTTTTTTTAAGCAAAGTTTTATAAGAGCACTATACTTTTTATTCTCTTCTCAAGCAGCCTACTCCACCCTTAGATTGTCCCCTCTCTGAGGTCTTGACGTGAATTTTATTCTCTTTTCCCTCTTGTCAATGGTGTCCCTGACTCAAGGGGCTGCCCAGTGTTCCAGCACATTTGGGGTGAGTTTCATTTGGTCGCTCTGTCCTTCTAACTCTAAGGATTTCCCATTTTTCAAGGGACTTTCAAGGAAAATGTGTAGGAAAAGACAGCATGTGGGCACAGCCTCACCTGCAGAGTCCAGTGAATATCTTTGTCTTTGGGCCTCATGCCCACAGGATAAGCAAATGGATCACCCACAGCACAGTGGCTTCCTCTTTCCTACCAAATACCTCACCATGGCATTGGAAGGGGAAAAAGAGAAAAAATGTAGGAAGAAGAAAAGAGAAGGGGAAAATCTAGGAGGAAGTTAAGGAGAAAGAAAGGAAGCAGGATACAGAAAGAAAAGAAAGACCCAACATTGGGAAAGTTGCTTGAAAAGCTGATGACCAGAGTTTCAAAACCAGGGGAATGGAATCAAATATCTGTGGGGGCAGGAGTCTAGGATACTGGGGAGTATTCTGCCAGGTGTATTTTCATGATTCCCAACCCATGAACTCCCAACAGGCACATATGTCCATGTGACTGATAAATGCTTAAAGAGGTGTTGGGTCAAATAATTTCATGGCTCTTGGATCAGGGCTGCTTTTCAGGAGAAAAACACAGTGACTTCTGGGGACCTGGAAATTAAACCCAATTGACCTTAGTTGAAGAAAACTTTGAGTGGAAGCATCTCAGGTGATTGCCACATTCCTAATTTACAGTTAAACAGGCATGATTGTGATCTAAGCTGTGCAATGCAATTAAATTTAAGGCAGTAAATATTTGTGTAACTACTAGGTGTTAGTTGCTATTTTGTGTCCTGACGTTATAATAGTATATGACACGTGGTCTTGACCCTTATGCAACCTAAAGGTTGATGGTGGAGAAACAGGCATTTATGACCTTTAACATGGATAAAATAAAATTTGAGATGGTGGCACAGAAAGCATAAGTCTTAGATTCTGAAATTAACTAATACATTCTATTTATAGCTGCATAAATGACAATTTACCACTTACAGGACAGATTTTGGTCATTAATTTTTCTCTCTTTTGTTAAGTCAACAGCTGAGCAACTCCTCTGTCCTAAACACTGCATGAAATGTAGAATAATTTACCTAAATTTCCCAATCATCAGAATCATCTTTGTGGTAAAAATATGGAGTCCCTTGGAGATTTTTATTCAGTGAGGCTATAGTGTTCCCCAGAATTATGTATTTTTTGCACCCACTGCAGGAAATTCTTATAAACAAAGAAATTTGGGAAATCTTGCTGTAAAATGCAAAGATAAATTAGATACGGAGCCTACTTTCAATGATTTTTACATCTTGCCAAAATTCTTTGATTAGATTTTCTTCTAAAGTTTGGAGGGGTAATTCAGAAAGCTTCATGACTCAGTTCAGAAGGACTATGAAATGTCACTGATTGTTTTTAGGTGACCCAGAATGTGATAGCCCAGAAAATTCCAAAAGTACAAATCCTTAAATATTCAGAGTAATGGGTTTCCAAGACAATTTCAAGCACAAAATTTATTTTTCCAAAAGCTTGGTGCTTTTACTAGAAAAAAAAAATCATTATAGTCACATTGTTCATAGTTATAAACTATAAATTTTGAAGCTTGTAGGGAAGGTGAAGGAATCAGCTCACTTAAAAATTCATGGGAGAATGGGATTAAAGATGGCGGCATGAGAGGAGAGACAGAGGCTTCCTCCTAAAACTGGATACAATTAGAAAGTTTAATTGGTGCAACTAATCCTGAGAGAGCAACAGGAAAGAGGATGTGTCAGACTGCACACACCTGGAGAAAAGAGCAGACCTCACTGAATGGGGTAACCTACCAGAGCTGTGGCTCAGCGGGACCCGAGCCTCTCCTACAACCCAGCTCACCGGCGGGAGGAAGACAAACGGAGCAGGGAGGGAGGGAAGGCTTGGGACTGCTGAGTACCTAGCTCCAGAGATCTGCGTTGGGAGCACAAACCTACATTTAATGGTGCTTTCATGAGACTCGCCTGACTACCGGGTTAGAAAGTTAATACAGGCAGAGTTCCTGGGGACACTGGGATTCCGGCTGCTTGTGGAAAGCAGGGATCCATATCTGGCTGCTCTGGGACAAAAACATATACCTGTGTGCCCGGCCCACTGGCTCAGGCAGTGGAGACAGGCACAGGAGCCAGGAGGCGAGGAACAGCTCTTTTTTACCCTCAGTACCGCTCCCCTATGACCCCCGACATTGCTTCAGGGGCTCAGCAGCTCCAGAATAGAGCTTCTGGACACCAGAGGGCGCCATATACAAACATGAAATGCCAAAAGAACCTTGTCCAGAGTAAAATTGTTAATACAACTCCAGAGAAAGATGTAAATGATATGGACCTTGTGACTCTTCTTGAAAGGGAGTTCAAAATAAAAATAATCAACATACTAATGGAGGTAAGGAAAGACATCCAAGAACTCAGGAATGAATTCAGGTCAGAGATCCAATCGTTAAAGAACACGATGGAGGGTATTGAAAGCAGGTTGGATATGGTGGAGGAGACAATAAATGAAATAGAAACTAGCGAAGAGGAATAGAAAGAAGCTGAGGCACAGAGAGAAAAAAGGATCTCTAAAAATGAAAGAATGTTGAGAGTACTGTGTGACCAATCCAAGCGGAACAATATTCGCATTATAGGGATACCAGAAGAAGAAGAAGAGAGAGAAAAAGGGATAGAAAGTGTCTTTGAGGAGGTAGTTGCTGAAAACTTCCTCAATGTGGGGAAGGAGATAGTCTCCCAGGCCATGGAGATCCACAGATCCCCCTACACAAGGGACCCAAGGAAGACAACACCAAGACACATATTAATTAAAATGAGAAAGATCAAGGATAAGGACAGACTGTTAAAAGCAGCCAGAGGCAGAAATAAGATCACATACAAAGGAAAGCCAATCAGACTAACAACAGACTTCTCAGCAGAAACCTTACAGGCCAGAAGGGAGTGGCATGATGTATTTAATGCCATGAAGCAGTAGGGCCTGGAACCAAGATTACTTTATCTGGCAAGATTATCATTTAAATTTGAAGGAGGGATTAAACAATTTCCAGAAAGGCAAAAGCTGAGAGAGATTACCTCCCACAAACCATCTCTGCAGTCTATTTTGGAGGGACTGCTATAGATGGAAGTGTTCCTAGGGTCGGATAGCTGTCAGCAGAGGTAGTAAAATCATGGTAGGGAGGGTGGAGCAGCTGATTGCGAAACAAATGCAAAATTAAATTGACTATCCCCAAAGCCAGTCAAGGGATAGAGAAAAAGTATAGAATCTGATACCTAATATATAAAGAATGAAGGAGGAAGAAAAAGGAGGAGAAATAGAAAAGAACCTTTAGATTGTGTTTGTAACAGCATACTAAGTGAGTTAAGTTAGACTCTTAGATAGTAAGGAAAGTAACCTGGAACTGTTGGTAACCACGAATCTAAAGCCTGAAATGGCAATAAGTACATACCTATAGATAATCACCCTAAATGTAAATGGACTGAATGCACCAATCAAAAGACATAGAGTCACTGAATGGATAAAAAAACAAGACCCATCTATATGCTGCTTACAAGAGACTCACCTCAAACCCAAAGACATGCACAGACTAAAAGTCAAGGGATGGAAAAAGATATTTCATGCAAACAATAGGGAGAAAAAAGCAGGAGTTACAGCACTAGTATCAGACAAAACAGACTTCAAAACGAAGAAAGTAACAAGAGATAAGGAAGGACATTACATAATGATAAAGGGCTCAGTCCAACAAGAGGATATAACCATTATAAATATATATGCACCCAACACAGAAGCACCAGCATATGTGAAACAAATACTAACAGAACTAAAGGAGGAAATAGATTGCAATGCATTCATTTTAGGAGACTTCAACACACCATTCACTCCAAAGGACAGATCCATCATACAGAAAATAAGTAAGGACACAGAGGCACTGAACAACACACTAGAACAGATTGACCTAAAAGACATCTATAGAACTCTACACCCAAAAGCAACAGGATACACATTCTTCTCAAGTGCACATGGAACATTCTCCAGAATAGACCACATACTAGGACACAAAAAGAGCCTCAGTAAATTCCAAAAGATTGAAATCCTACCAAACAACTTTTCAGACCAAAAAGGTATAAAACTAGAAATAAATTGTACCAAGAAAGCAAAAAGGCTCACAAACACACGGAGGCTTAACTACAGGCTTCTAAATAGTCAATGGATCAACGACCAAATTAAAATGGAGATCCAGCAATATATGGAAATAAATGACAACAACAACTCAAAGCCCCAACTTCTGTGGGACGCAGTGAAAGCAATCTTAAAAGGAAAGTATATAGCAATCCAGGCATATTTAAAGAAGGAAGAACAAACCCAAATGAATAGTCTAACGTCACAGTTATCAAAATTGGACAAAGAAGAAGAAATGAGGCCTAAAGACAGCAGAAGGAGGGACATAGTAAAGACCAGAGAAGAAATAAACAAAATTGAGAAGAATAAAACTAGAAAAAATCAATGAAACCAAGACCTGTTTCTTTGAGAAAATAAACAAAATGGATAAGCCTCTAGCCAGACTTATTAAGAGAAAAAGAGAATCAACACATATTAACAGAATCAGAAATGAGAAAGGAAACATCACGATGGACCCAACAGAAATACAAAGAATTATTAGAGACTACTATGAAAATCTATATTCTAAGAAGCAGGAAAACCTAGAAGAAATGGACAACTTCCTAGAAAAATACAACCTTCCAAGACTGACCAAGGAAGAAACACAAAATCTAAACAAACCAATTACCAGCAAAGAAATTGAAGCGGTAATCAAAAAACTACCCAAGAAAAAAAACCCCGGCACAGATGGATTTACCTCGGAATTTTATCAGATATACAGAGAACATGCAATACCCATTCTCCTTAAAGTTTTCCAAAAAATAGAAGAGGAGGGAAAACTCCCAAACTCATTCTATGAAGCCAACATCACCCTAATACCAAAACCAGGCAAAGACCCCACCAAAAAAGAAAATTACAGACCAATATCCCTGATGAATGAAGATGCAAAAATACTCAATAAAATATTAGCAAACTGAATTCAAAAATATATCAAAAGGATCATACACCATGACCAAGTGGGATTCATCCCAGGAATGGAAGGATGGTACAACATTCGAAAATACATCAACATCATCCACCACATCAACAAAAAGGACAAAAACCACATGATCATCTCCATAGATGCTGAAAAAGCATTCGACAAAATTCAACATCCATTCATGATAAAAACTCTCAGCAAAATGGGTATAGAGGGCAATTACCTCAACATAATAAAGGCCATATATGATAAACCCAGAGCCAACATCACACTTAACAGCGAGAAGCTGAAAGCTTTTCCTCTGAAATCGGGAACAAGACAGGGATGCCCACTCTCCCCACTGCTATTTAAAATCATACTGGAGGTCCTAGCTACGGCAATTAGACAAAACAAAGAAATTCAAGGAATCCAGATTGATAAAGAAGAAGTTAAACTGTCAGTATTTGCAGATGACATGATATGGTACATAAAAAACCCTAAAGACTCCACTCCAAAACTACTAGAACTGATATCGGAATACAGCAAAGTTGCAGGATACAAAATTAACACACAGAAATCTGTGGCTTTCCTATACACTAACAATGAGCCAATAGAAAGAGAAATCAGGAAAACAATTCCATTCACAATTGCATCAAAAAGAATAAAATACCTAGGAATAAACCTAACCAAAGAAGTGAAAGACCTATACCCTGAAAACTATAAGACACTCTTAAGAGAAGTGAAAGAGGACACTAACAAATGAAACTCATCCCATGGTCTTGGCTAGGAAGAATTAATATCATCAAAATGGCCATCCTTCCCAAAGCAATATACAGATTTGATGCAATCCCTATCAAATTCCCAACAACATTCTTCAACAAACTGGAAAAAATAGTTCAAAAATTCATATGGAAACACCAAAGACCCCGAATAGCCAAAGCAATCCTGAGAAAGAAGAATAAAGTAGGGGGGATCTCACTCCCCAACTTCAAGCTCTACTACAAAGCCATAGTAATCAAGACAATTTAGTACTGGCACAAGAACAGAGCCACAGACCAGTGGAACAGATTAGAGACTCCAGACATTAACCCAAGCATATATGGTCAATTAATATTTGATAAAGGAGCCATGGACATACAATGGCGAAATGACAGTCTCTTCAACAAATGGTGCTGGCAGAACTGGACAGCTACATGTAAGAGAATGAAACTGGACCATTGTCTAACCCCATACACAAAAGTAAATTAGAAATGGATCAAAGACCTGAATGTAAGTCATGAAACCATAAAACTCTTAGAAAAAAAGATAGGCAAAAATCTCTTGGATGTGAACATTAGTGACTTCTTCATGAATATATCTCCCTGGGCAAGGAAAACAAAAGCAAAAATGAACAAGTCAGACTATATCAAGCTGAACAGCTTCTGTACAGCAAAGGACACCATCAATAGAACAAAAAGGTATCCTACAGAATGGGAGAATATTTTCATAAATGACAGATCCGATAAAGGATTGACATCCAAAATATATAAAGAGCTCATGCTCCTCAACAAACTAAAGGCAAATAATCCAATTAAAAAATGGGCAGAGGAACTGAACAGACAGTTCTCCAAAGAAGAAATTCAGATGGCCAACAGACACTGAAAAGTGCTCCACATCGCTAGTTATCAGAGAAATGCAAATTAAAACCACAATGAGATGTCATCTCACACCAGTAAGAATGGCTACCATCCAAAAGACAAACAACAACAAATGTTGGCGAGGTTGCAGAGTAAGGGGAACCCTCCTACACTGCTGGTGGGAATGTAAATTAGTTCAACCATTGTGGAAAGCAATATGGAGTTTCCTCAAAATGCTCAAAATAGACTTACCATTTGACCCAGGAATTCCACTTCTAGGAATTTACCCCAAGAATGCAGCACTCCAGTTTGAAAAAGACAGATGCACCCCTATGTTTATCGCAGCACTATTTACAATAGCCAAGAAATGGAAGCAACCTAAGTGTCCATCAGTAGATGAATGGATAAAGAAGATGTGGTACAAATATACAATGGAATATTATTGAGCCATAAGAAGAAAACAAATCCTACCATTTGCAACAACATGGATGGAGCTAGAGGGTATTATGCTCAGTGAAATAAGCCAAGCGGAGAAAAACAAATATCAAATGATTTCACTCATCTGTGGAGTAAAAGAACAAAAGAAAAACTGAAGGAACAAAACAGCAGCAGAATCACAGAACCCAAGAATGGACTAACAGTTACCGAAGGGAAAGAGACTGGGGAGAATGGGAGGGTAGGGAGGGATAATGGCGGGGAAGAAGAAAGGGGGTATTATGATTAGCATGTATAATGTGATGTGGGGGGTGGGGGAAAGGGGGGGGGCTTTGCAACACAGAGAAGACAAGTAGTGATTATACAACATCTTACTATGCTGATGGACAGTGACTGTAATGGGGTTTGTTGGGGGAGTCTCAGGGTAGGGGAGAGCCTAGTAAACATAAATAAAAATAAATAAATAAATAAATTCATGGGAAAACTGGACCCAAAAAGGGTGAGTGAGTTTCCCAAATTCATAGGACTAGTAAAGAGAGAACTAGATCCTGCCATCTAATTCTAAGATAACATGATTTCAATTGTATCATACTCATGCCATCCGTCAGCTGCCTAGCGAAAAAAACAAAGGGTATTCCACATACTTTAAGCCACAAATTTGCAGTTGGATATCTTGAGCTTGTCACTGTATCCTTAGCAGGTAGTGACATGCCAGAATGCTACAGGGGAGGGGTCAACTCCTCTCACCCCATTAAACCAAGGGTATAAGTTCAAAGTAACAGTGTTATAAATGAATATTAAGTTACACCACCTTCACCTCTTCCCAGCTTTTCTGGAGAACTGGTCCGACACCCACCTAAAACCTCCCTCTCCCCTGCCCCTCCTTGAAGCACAAATACACAAATATTTCTTTCAAGTCCTGTGGAAACCTTCTTGGTAACTATTGCCAATGGGTTCCCCATATCAGCAGCATTGGCATCAACTGGGAGCTTATTAGAATATCTAGACAACCCAGACCTATTGAATCAGAATCTACATTTAACAAGATCCCAGGGTGATTCATGTGCACATTAAAGTTTGAGAAGCACTAGTCCTGGGTCCATATCAAATGCACATTAGACATACATTTTACTTCCTGTAGAGATATAATAGCAAGGGAGCAAATTATGTTTTAAAAGAGAAATGAAAATTGCTGACCTTTCTGGGGAGCCTGATAAAAGAATTATATTTCCAAACTACAATTACATTATACTTGAAAATTGTTTTTTTGTCTTGTGTATAATTTGTCCAATAATAATAACTTTTAAGACATAGGAAGATTTGTTTAATACATTGTTACTTTAAACTAGCATGATTTTAGCAAAAACAATTGCAGTACAGGCCATTTCTTGAGGATTAATAACAACTTAGAAGGAATAGCTGGCTTGAGAAAAGACTGAAAGCAATTAATCCAGTTATTAATTCTTGAGACATGCCTTATGTTGTAGTTGCTATTGTTTCATCCACAGAGTATTTGGGAAAGAAAGAACAAACAGACTTCTATAGATCCTTTCTCATGCTCTAGGCAGTCTCATTGTGTTGTTTGCTAATGTTTTGTGGAGGTCCTTATAGAGAACCACTGCTTTGTTCATTAACCTTTCAGGTTGCTTAATCTTTGCAGTGCACTGTGCAATATGATCTATTGCTGTTACCTCAACATTTCATTTAGTTCTCTCTGACACCCCCACCACATGTAGGAAATGTACTGTCAGTTCCAAACTCATTATGAAAATACTATACCCAGGCACTATTATTCTGATTTCCATTAGCTCAGCTCCATGATTATGCTGGCCTCCTGTGAATCAGAAGTGTCAACTTACATGTGCAGATTTGTGAGCATTTTTTGAATTTTGGTGTAATACTGAGTGGCCTCCTGCAGACTTGACAGAAAATCAATTGGATTTAAGTCAAATCCTGCATTTTTCAAATATTACAGTTCAAATATGCCCTCTCAAGAAAAATCTTATAACATGTGAGCCTTAAGAATTAGCTTAGAAAATCATTTCTTGTTTACAAAGCCAGGGAATAGCTCCCCTCCAAACACCTGCAGACCCAGAAAACTGTATGTCTGCTGAAACTTCTCCCTGAAGATGTTTAGGATAAACAATGGCTAAAATACTGTACTATCAAAAAAATTTTTTAATGAAATTCAAGGTCTTATCTGCTATTCATCAGGCTTTATGTGTAAACATCAGACTTCAGTTTATATTTTAAATAGCATGCCCTAAATAAAGTTATCTGTCTCCACATGCAGTAAAAATGTATTTGAGGTTCTTTAAGACTGTTTCATATTTTTTATATTTCAAGAAAGGTAATTATCCTCTATCTACAAGTTCATATGTTGAATCACTCACTTAAAATACAAGATCTTAAAACACAAAAGGTCACTTTTCATGATGCAATAGGAACTTGCTCAGTCTGTTCACCACTCTTCTCAAGGGTGCTGGTTTAGCCATATGAGTGATGCACAGCTGATCTAAGAGCACTTGGATAAAGTATTTTTCCCTTTCCCCCAATTCCTCATGCCAAAATACATTCCATCTCCAGCTGGTTCTAAACATCCTTATTCATGCTGGGTAAAATCTAAATATTTTCCACCAATAGATTATGGTCTGAATGGAATTTAATCGTTTGAGAGCCCCTGCTCACCAACACAACTATTTCATCAGTTATCGCCTCTATCCTGAATAAAAAGTCTTATGTACGTTTTCTTATCTTTAAATGTATGCAGCTATAATTTTAATAGGACATTCTTAAATAAGTATCCTAAAATTAATTTTGTCATTATGTTATTAATCTAAGTTAATGGAAACTTAGTTCAACTCTTTAAATAGAAATTGATCATCTCTAAAAAACAATCTAAAAACTTGATTTTATGACTGAAGGTGAGTAAAAGTACTCTAGGGAACAAGAAAACATGTTTACGTGCATGCGTACCTTCTTTTGCTGCACAATCTAAGACCCCCAAGCACCACTGAACATCTATTCTGAGTATTATGCTAGGGACTGGCAGCATCAACATGTATATGACATCTTTGACTTGAAATAGGTCACAATAAGTCCAAGTTTGTGAAATATGGCATGAGTTTTAATTTTTAAATTTTCATGATTCATTCAATTTTAAGGCAATAAGATAAGGTGACATGAAATATGTGAGACAGAGATGCATTACAGATTATAGTAAGACTTTATAGAAAGTATATGTATTGGTCATCTAAGAGATCTGTGGGAATTAACCTTACATCCACCTATAAGAAAGATGGTGAATGGTGACAGAAAAAAAAAATGTAGACTAAAGCACCTTCAGGCACAGAATTTCTACTACACATCTGAAACACTGTCCCTAACAACCTTAAAAAGCTTTTGATTTGTGTGTACTCTTTACCAGTTCAATAGATCTCTTCAACATTTATTATGTGCTAGCATCCAGGGATATTGATCCAAACATACTTTATCACTAAAAGCAGCTGATGTATTTAAGCATCCAACGATTTTGTTTTTAGTGCATTTTTATCTATAAGTCCTCTCTGCAAGACCCATGACTGTTAGCACTATTGTAAGGCACAACTTCTTGACATTCATTTAAAACCTGAGGTTAGGAATACTAGATTTTGAGTTAAATGACTCTTTTATTTCACAGTCATAAACTCTTATGGACTCCTACAAATACTGATCTTGGAACTGACCTGAGATGAAGAGAATAGTAGAGCAAATATCTTAGGTGATGTATATTTTCACCAAACTAACTCTTGTTTGAATAAAACCTAGTCAAATTATATAGCTTCATTAACGAATTCATAATTTGGTCAAATGTGAAGTCAATTTATACAGTCATCAGTTTATGTCTTGTGACTCTTTTCACATTAAAGTTTTTATTCCAACTAGTCATTTAGTGTTTTATGGTTTAAAATGTAAGTAGGAATTTGGGAGTGAGCAGGATCTGAGGAAAGAATGCTAACAGCAGTAAAATGGCATAAATTTTAGGTTCTGAAATTTAGTGTTAACCAATACTACACCATAGCTTTCCTTATAATATGGATGATTTAGCTGTGTCATTTCAGATACCGCCACTCATTACTAGCCATTTTGGCAGAATGTGTTAAATATTAGACTAGAGAGAATGAAAACAAAGAAACCAAAAATCAGAAACTCAACATAAAATTTAAAGTAAGTTAACTGATTACCTTAATTATGCAAATTATTCATATAGTTAATGGGGATATTTGGATGCTCTGGGTGATGTGTTGTGTATCAGCAATGTAACTTGGCCAAGTTGCAATATGGAGGATGAGATGGTGGTAACCAGAGGAAAAGCAATGGAGGTGAGAAGATAACTGAGTGAGAATTTGTGCTTGTGTGTATCTTCAATAATCCATTTAGGCAATATTCTTGACAGATCACATCATAAAACTTTAATTTACTAATCATTAATCAAGAGGAGCTTCCTTGATGGAGAAAGACTAAAACCAAGATCTCTCACCTCCCTTAAATTTCCTTAGCTTTCAGAATACATACATAAAACTGGATGGGACATTTGACAACAATGAATAAGAACAAATGGATTAAAAATAACTAGTTACTAGTCTTTCTATAGTACCTTCAAAATAATAAAACAACCTTCTTTGGTCCATGATATAGCAGAAAAATACTTTGAAAACTTTTGGGTTAAACACAGTGTTTGGATATTGGGTATAACACATATTTATTCAGTTCCTAACACGTCAGGCACTCATTTAAATGCTTTCTCATATATAAGGTAGATCTAGTTTATGCCTTTGTTCTTGGTTGCCAATTAATGAGTATACAATAACAATTCTTATAAAGTAAGGTTCAAAATATCCAAAGGAAAGAGCATCATTTGAAACATGAATTGTTTAGTTTGGAGGCTTTCATTCAACCACCCATGAAATAGTTATTAAGTTCCCACTATTTGCTGGTTACTGTGTGAACGCTTGGCTCTATACTAGTAGAAAACTAGAGTCTCTGCTCTTATGTAACTTATTTTATAGTGATGTATAAAGAGAACAAATAAGTAAATAGATAAGAATCATAATTATAAAAATTGTTAATTAGTGACATAAAGGAAATAAACTAAGTAAACAAAGTAAAATGAATAGGAAGCCACCTAACTTGGTACCAGGTAGATATGACTGGAAGTCTATGATCTAGTTTACAGAGAAAACACTGTACTTGTAATGAGTTTGAATTCTAACAAGGAATACGCAAGCTAAGAAGTCCTAAGATTACTTTTGACATAAGGTAAATCTACAAACACAAATATAGATGGTGAAACTTAATAGCTCTGCAGAGGATGTTGTGGAGTCAAAACTCTCCATTAATGAATGACCCATTAACATGTAAAGATAAGTATTAAAATAATGTTAAGATTAGGACATAGCAAGAAAAATAAGAAAATTTAATAATCAGGTTAATACACTAGTTCTGCTACAAGTCCCACTATTTTATGAACCTCTAGTCCATACGTGATGAATAATATTATAGATCAAGTGATGGCAGATAGAGGCCTCAGACAAAAAAATTAGGATATGGTCAAACTCTCAGCAATGGTATATAAAAAGATACTGCATGGTATTCTCTTTCAAAGACAGCCTTATCAGTTTTCTTAGTTAATAAAGTAGTTGTTGTTTTGACTCTCACAGCATTATCTTCTTCACTTATGGATTTATAAGAGAAAAACAAGGCATACTTTCTTCAAAGCATTCAATTTAATCATTTATTTATTGAACATTTATTGAGCATATATTACAATCTAACTTGGTATACCAAACTATCTTACACTTGATTAGTCAAAAGAATTACATGGTAAAGCCATCCAGGTCTGCCACTCATGACAGGCCTAATGTGTTGCTATGGGCACGTATAGGGGTGTGCATGGTACAGGGCTCCAGGTTACCTCCGGATTTATTACTTTTTATAGACACTGGCTAAGACCAGTTGCATATTTAGGAAAAATGCCTATCACGAATCCAACTGGGGATTGTCTGATTTGTAAACATTCAGCCTAAGATCATTTTATTCATTATATATTCAACATTTAGCTCTTTAAAAAATGAACACAATATTTGGATAAATAAAATAAAGAGGAACTCAAAGGAAATCTGTCACAGTTAGCAGTGGTTGGGGCCTTACTTGAAGCCCATGTCAAGGATTTATTTTCATAAATTAAGAATGTAGATTTGGGGAAAGAGTGAGATAGAAAAATTAATTTTAAATTAAAAAATCAGACACAAGAGCAAATATTTCGAGATCAGTCACTTCCCCTAAAGATGAAAAAAGCTGATGTGATTCCATAATGTAAATGTGTGCATAGCTACTAGATAGAGGATGTTGGGAAAGTATTTTTTACAGTTCTAGAGAGTGGGATAGAGAGGAGTGGGGAGAAAGAAACAAATAAACAAAAAGGAATGGAATTTGTTTTGCATTGAAGTATTTGGTTAGATGTTTCTAAAATGCTTTTCTCCCAAATGATGCTTAAACATGAACAAATTTAAAGAACTTACAGAATGTCCTTCCCCAAACCCTTCATCTGCATTGTATAAAGCTCTGCTCCTATCCTGGGGGCCATTCCAAGGTATTTCTACTTGAAACCCAGAGTTCTGACTTAATGTTCTCACAATAATAACTGCCACATTTTCACTGGATTTAAACTATGTGCCACACACTTCTCTAAATGTTTATATTCTTATATCACATAAAACTATGAATTAGGTGTTATTAAACCTGTTTACCAATGAATTAACTCAGGCATAGGAATTGAAATATTTTCCCAAGGCCACTCAGAGGCTGAAAAATCCAAACTGAAGGCTACCAGCAACAGCCAACTGCAATGGTTTCTGCAGACCTCGGGGCATGTACTTCTGGGCACATCAGGGAGCAGGCAGTGCGTACACACTTTGCCACTATACATATACAAGGCATTAGAATGCAGCAATCCAGTTGTCTTTGAAATTAGCATCTCTAGAAAATAAAGTTGCACTAACTAGCTAAAGTTTGAGACACTCTTCAAATTCTAGCAATAACTTTATCAAAAGTAGGATGAGTAGGTGATGAAATAGGTGTGCTGATAAAGTTCCTTGCAAATGCTGAAGTGCTAAGCCCAGAAAATTTCAATTACAGTGACCCAATAGGGGCTTAACAATAGTTGAATCATTAAGAAAGGGTTTATGTTCCTGCAAGTAATAAAATACTGTTTTCTCTGTGAGACTGAGGTCTCTAAGGCAAATTCCAACTTGGTCATACAAAATTAAATGAGGTAAATAAGATAGAACTTAGTGAAGGTGTTGTCTATAGTTACAAATATTAGAGAACTTGAAAAATCTAAGAAGGTACATTTGAAATTAATGGTGCATAAGGATGAAACTTTTAAATGTCAGTCTTGCAAGGAATGGAAGGGGGATGAGATAATGGAAGTTTATTCAACTTTAGGAATGCACTACCTTAAAATGGTTTTGCTCTTGTTAAATAATCTTTTACCTTCACGGAAAATAAAGTAAGTCAACAGTCCACTTACAGAGAATATTTTTCTATTGGATAACTGAGATGGAGGACTGAAGAAAGTATTAAAAAATAGATTAATTGCAGCAAATATTCATCATATTGCTTCATTCATAGTTAATTATTCTTAGTTAATTTCTGGCTATAGATTTGTACTCAAACCTAAGCTCTTCAAAAATGTCAAATAAATTTTACTAGAGTCTCACCAGGAATTTTCTTCTCATATCTTTTTTAGCAAACTCTCCCCATGTTACTTCCCTGTCCAGATGTATTTAGTCTGCTTTACACTTTTATCTCTTCTGTGCCAAAAAATGTTGCTTTCCCCCATATTAAGTCAGAGTCATTCAATTCACTGTAACACAAATGTCTCATCTCAAGGAAGAGAACACTAGCCCTCCATGGTATAACACCTGAGTCCCACACAACAACTGTGGGTCCCTAACACTGCAGGCTTAAACGCCAAGTTAAATTCTCAGCGTTTGCTAGTTAAGTCTGACACACCTCCCTTGCAAAAGAGACTCCATTTGCTGCCAAAGCCAGGTTTTCATAGGCATATGGAATTCTTCGAAGTTCTTGAATAATTTTTTCCCGTTATTTTTCCCTTTAAGTTCTGACTTATTCTGTTACGTCCTTATGACTTGTGGTGCCAGTCCCATGTTATCTAACTGGAGATACAGTCACTGGCATTGATGTGGAGATATTCCCTGTAGAAGCTCTCTGCCCTCTATTATATCTGTATTCATATTTACATTTGTGAGTGTTTGCATGTCATAGAATTCAGGCTTTAATATATATTTTTAAACTGGAAAAGTTATTAAAATTCACAGTATTTGTTTCACATGGAAACAACCAAACTTTATTTATAATTGCATTATACTAATGTTACAACACACACAAACTTACTTACTTAAGGTAGCAATTACAGAAATCCTTCCATGCTCTTCTCCCTACAGTTCTCAGAGTACCTAGGTGTTTAGCAAATACACTGCTTGGAGGAGGCCCCTAGCTCTCCACTCCAGGATTTTCCCAGGCCGTACTACACTCCCCAGTATTCGTCACAGTGTACCATTACCACTACCACAATCACACACATGCACAGATGCACACACACAAACACCACGCCTTCCTGTTGGATCATGCCCCTTCTCTCTGAAATGATCTCTCACACATCTTCCTCTAAGAAAAAATTTCGCTTCTTTACAGTATTTCACAGGTAAGCAACCCAATTAAATGAACTAATTCTTTCTAAGTTACAGGAGATTTCATTGTTTTTAAAGGAATATTGACATTTTAAAAGCAGCTTTTGTACAGCTACTCCATGTTTTAAGGAGAGAATCTTTAGTAGAATCTCAGGCAAAGGGATTGTGCAGCAGATATTTGGGAAAAGAGGGATCCTCATACCCTACAATATCCTCCAATGCCGCATGTTAAAGTAATTCCTCTATAGACTCACACTAGGTATTTTTCAGTTGCCTGACCTAGGGAAGATAACATAGTGAGATGGAAAAAACCTCTGGACCCATGGTAATCAAGGACTGAGATCCATACTCAATTTTGCTACTCTGTAGTTTGACATTTCTAAGTTATCACTTAAATGATCTCAGTTTCAACTTTTCATGTGTAAACTGAGTTGTTTGGCATTAAATATATGACTACAATGTTCTTTTCTTAGAATTGAATTCATCTGGTATTTGTAATGTAAAACAAGGGCATGGAAGAGAAAATACATATTAGGAGGGGACTAATTTCTATAAGAGAAATGAGAAGCTACTCTTATAAATGGAAGACACATCAAAATGTACATACCTTCACAGAATCCATGAATTTCAAATGCATATGCTTATCATTTGTCAATTGAGTTCTAAAAAGAAGAAGCCGGAGGGGGCCATCAATGTATTAATAGAAACTTTAAGAATGAAATGTGACTACTGCAATCTTTACTGTTTCTCAAACCATGTTGATATTGTCTACAAGTCCATCTATTTCCTTAAGAGATGGACTTTAAAGGTAACCTGCCAATTAATCTTGAAGGGCAACAGCTCTGCAGCTCAGAAAAAGAAGCATCTTACATATACATATTTAGTTGTGACTATATTCAGACCACAGACACAATGTTCTACAACAATTTCTCAGCATTCCTATGCTGCATCCCCAGTCAAGATGTTGAATCATGGAAGTGGTTAAATGAATATCTGAGAGAATTCAAGTTAATCAATCCGAAGTCATTGTGAGCATATAAAGTATCCTTCTGCCTTCCCACACCTGAACAATATCTTCCAACCTTTAAAACAAAGGAAGAGACTCTAAAATCTAAGCAAAATTAAATCTTCATTTCAAAAATAGGATGTTTTTAGATAAGAATGACTTGGTCCAGATACCACATTGCAAAAAAACAAAATAAAACAAAAACAGTAATGAGATTTAAATTTATTCCAATGGGAAAGACTTCAGGGTAGGACTGTCTGGTGAGAATTGATTCACTACCTGCAGAGTGTTCCCAGACCTGAGGAAATTTTAACGACACAGTCCTTTACAAGGAAGGTGAGGAACAGGTTCTAATCTTTTTCAGTCAAAAAATTAGATGCAGTGAGACTGCACTCAAACTGGATGAGAAAATCAAAGTTTTCAGGGCTATCCATTTAACAACTTCTAGCAGAGAATTCAATGCAAAAATTGATTCCTGACTTGAATGAACTAAAACCTTGAAATAAGAAGACATTGACTATACCTCATTTCCCAATCCTAACTCTTTTCAAGGTCCATCGTAGACCAACTTATAAATAAATTTCCTCTGACCCTTATTCATTTATCCCTTTAATTCTTTTTACAGGATTATTTATCTTGTATTGTCTTGTTCTTCATAATATGTTCTTTACAATATAATATAATATATAAAACTCTTTACCCTAAAGAATACTATAGTCTTAGTCTACCCAAGAGTACTCCCATTCCAATAGAAGATCTCAAAGACCTCCAGTGAGATGGGGAAAGAGATGTTTGGAAGAGAGACTAGTTATTATAATACTTAGCATTTATCCATGTTCAATTCCAGGCCCTATACTGTCTTGCATAATTTTGAATATTCTTAGCAATATTCTTAGTTGTTTCCATTTTAAAGATAGAATAACTGAGATACAGGAAAGTTTAGCCTCCCATTCACCAGTACACAACTAGAAAATGTTCAAGTTGGAATAGCAACCCATGTCTGTCTGTCTCCAAAATACTCTTATATTGTGCTTCCATCTCTTTTTATTGTAACCCATCTCAGAATTTGCTACCTGTTCTACCAGGTAAAGCCAACTTTCTCAAGCTTTATTGACTACTCCTCGCTTCCTCTACATGGAACTAAGAGAGAGGATGAAAGAACAAGAAGGCAAATACGTAGAGGGTATTATTCTATAGCTCAGGATCCAGAACACTTTCTGCCTTTTATGGTGTCAATTCTAAATTTTAGAACTGCTCTAAGCCTCCAGACCTCCAACCTGGCCCCACTTTATACATCCAACCTGTTTGGACTCGACACACAGGTCAGTTTCTTCATGATTCTCCACCTGTCATGGCATGCTTATTTGTATAGTCAAAATGCATATTACTTTCCCTCTTTAAAATTCTCTTCCTTCCGTTTCCACTTTCTAATTTATTTAAATTCTGTTCAACTTTTGGGATCAACTTTAGGTCCAATCCCTTCTGAAACTTTGTCAACTTTTCTAGATTATCCTGACCTACCTTTACTTGTCCTACTTGAATGCTGATATTTTTCATTGTCTCATTTATTTTACCTTCTTAATGAAATCGCAAGGAAGAAGTGAATAAAATGCTAGACCAATTGTTTTAAATAAATACCTATCATGTGAATGGTTAAGCTATTTAAGAGTGAGAGATGAGGCACTGTGCAGCAAAAGACAAAGAAAAAAAAAACTCTTTCCAGCCAACAACCAAGCTTTAAATGTGTCAGAATCAGGGATTTGTTTTTCAATAAGCCTTTCCTAAGCCAACTCATACAACCTTGCAATTGCATGGGGTGAACTCTATAGAAAATTCTGGGGCTTATTTTCAACAAGAGAGCAATCTTCTGAATTTGCATAGTGTTAAACCCCCAGCTATTGTTAGAAGTTACTACAAATTCTTGATAATTATATATAAGACATGTTTTTACCATTTCTTAGGTTTAGAAACCTCGTCAAGAAAGAAAACATTTTTTAACAATATATAATGTAGAGAGAGGCCTTGTTGATTTTTTACTGCACTCCTGTATATACTTGGTGAATACATCACTTCAAAAGATCCACTTCAAAAAAGCAACATTGTTAATGTCAGCCTGGAACTTTGCAGAGGGAACAGAGTCTGCAGCTGAATATCCTTCTGTACAAGAGAGCCTAACTGAAGAGCTGCAATGCGTCGGTACTTCAGGTCTAACCTAGATTCATATAATGAGTACAGACTCATAGACAGAGATATTTCTGACCTGTTGGCAGAACTCTTTACATTTTAAGTTCACTTTAGCTAAATACAAGCTGACTTCCAGAAGCTTCAAGCCCAGTACTTTTCCTTCCCTTTTTTTCTTTCAACCCAGCCACTATATTCTGGCCCTGCACTTCAGGGCAGAGGAGAGGTGCCTCAAATTTTTATCTTCTCTTTCTTCCCCTTCTAATATTCAGAAAGAAGACAGAATGTAAGGCACAGATCACTTTGTTTTATAACCTAAGTTCTCTCTCAACCCTTTACTGACAGAAACTCTCTAGTCCCTGTGGACCTTGTGGCTTCCTAAGCATGCAAACGCTGTTAGGGCAGCCACGGTGCTTTGAAGCACCTTGCTGGAAGCGTGGCCCTGGCAGAGTGTGTAGGTACAAGCACTACTTACACTCATTTTTTCAATTCCTTTGGATCCCCCTCAGTGATTATAACAATGCCTGGAATACAATGGGCACTGGCACGTGCCAGTTAAGCTGACATTAAGGCTAGTATTCTGGAAGATACTCTCTCTTCAAGACAATGCCTTGTATTTACCTAACTTTTGGCAGAACTCTAAAATGGCTTCTAAAAACATCTCACGTATGTCTGTAAGCCCTGATTTCTTTGGGATGCAGATATGATTTGATAAATTTGTCTGAAATGCATTAAAGCAACAGTAACACTTTCACAGTCAGGGACTGATTAGTTAACGTCTCATGGTCATGCATTTCACGCCATGGAAGTTCAGTGGATGTGTCTTTGGCAATGTCACCCATGCCAAAAATCACTGAGGCAGAAGAGCAGACAATACTTGGGATGCTATGTTAGTCCTCCTGGCTTCAATTCTGTTAATTGCAGATATATGTATTTTTTTAATCCTCATATTTGCTATCGAAAAAGAAAAAAACATGTGACTGCTCAGTTTTAAAAAATATTAGATTAAATGGCAGTGTTTAGATGAATGTGGACACCTGTCTTCTTGGGGCTGCCTAAAGGAAATATTGTTATCAAGGCAGTTCTGATATGTCCCATTTTGTTATGATATGTTCAAAAAAATAGTCTCCAGTGTCCTGTGGTAAGTTCTAATGAGGAGACACCTGACATTTGTGGTAACTAAGGGCAATTAGAACATTTTGGGGCCATCCCAACAGCTACTGTCTATTTTCATTTTCTCTTTGTACGAGAGGAGGTGTTTTACCATCTGCCCTATTCCGCAAAAAGAAGGAAACTGCCACAAGTCCTTTAACAAATTGTTAGTCTACCAAAGGTTAAAATGAAGATGGCAGTTTTATAACTTTCTTCCTACTTTTTTGAACCCCATAACAATGACACAATGTTACCTCAGCCTCAGTCTGATTCAGGCTTTACATCTGTTATCTTCAATTTACTTTCAAAACAACAGAGTGCATCACAGTAAGGCTACTAGCATGGGAAGCAAAGAAAGTGACTGACTTAAGACTTACAGGGAAGTTGATAAATTAGCTTTCAAATTTACAAGTTTTATTTCAAGATTCTTGTTTAATTTCTCCATTTCTTTTATGTGCCTCATTCAAAAGAGTCAAAGGAAGAATGCATGAAGGGTGTGGCTACCACTATTGGCAACCCACATTTTTCTTCCAGCTCTTTACTTTCTGAATTTCTAACCACCACCTTCTTCTCTACACTCAATACCATGTCATCTTGAGAAACCATTTATTTATTTATTTATTTATTTATTTATTTTTATTTTGGTATCATTAATCTACAATTACATGAGCAACATTATGGTTACTAGACTCTCCCCATTATCAAGTACCCACCACATACCCCATTACAGTCACTGTCCATCAGCATAGTAACATGCTATAGAATCACTACTTGTCTTCTCTGTGTTGTACAGCCTTCCCCATGCTCCCCCCTACATTATGTCTGCTAATCGTAATGCCCCTTTTCCCCCTTATCCCTCCCTTCCCACCCTCCTCCCCAGTCCCTTTCCCTTTGATAACTGTTAGTCCATTCTTGGGTTCTGTTAGTCTACCACTGTTTTGCTCCTTCAGTTTTTTCTTTGTTCTTATACTCTGCAGATGAGTGAAATCATTTGATACTTTTGATACTTGTCTTTCTCTGCCTGCTTATTTCACTGAGCATAATATCCTTTAGCTCCATTCATGTTGTTGCAAATGGTAGGATTTGTTTTCTTCTTATGGCTCAATAATATTCCATTGTGTATATGTACCACCTCTTCTTTATCCATTCATCTACTGATGGACACTTAGGTTGCTTCCATTTCTTGGATATTATAAATAGTGCTGTGATAAACATAGGGGTGCATGTCTTTTTCAAACTGGGCTCCTGCATTCTTAGGGTAATTTCCTAGGAGTGGAATTACTGGGTCAAATGGTATTTCTATTTTGAGCTTTTTGAGGAACCTCTTTACTGCCTTCCACATGGTTGAACTAATTTACATTCCCACTAGCAGCATAGGAGGGTTCCCCTTTCTCCACATCCTTACCAACATTTGTTTGTCTTTTGGAAGGTGGCCATCCTAACTGGTGTGAGGTGATATCTCATTGTGGTTTTAATTTGCATTTCTCTGATGATTAACAACGTGGAGCATCTTTTCATGTGCCTATTGGCCATCTGAATTTAATCTTTGGAGAAGTGTATGTTCAGATCGAGAAACTATTTATTTGTGTTCTGAACCTTATAGGTACTGCTGTATACTGCATGACAATATTTGTCTAAAATATTTGAGTAGAGTCTAAAATTTGAATACAAGATCTTAAAGACACAGGATTTTTGTTAGCGATCTGAAGAAAAAAGTTTACATCAAGACATTAAATAATTTTTAAAGGTTTTCCTAAGACTATTTAAAATTAAAGTCATGAATTTAGTTTTAAAGTTTTTGAAAATATAAACATCACTTTTATCAGTTCAGGAAATGTGCCACTCATTCCCTCAGCTTAAAGAGGCGAATAACTTACATCTTTTACTCTTATTTTCAAGACATAGGTCACAGGAAAATTAAATTTGAAGCCATAAGTTTTGTCAAACTTTATTTTTAAATATCCACCAAGCAGAGCATCTAAAATTAAATTCTAAGTGGCATTTATGAAGAAGGAGTAAATTTTTTCTCTTCCTCGGCATAATTAAGGTACATGAACTGTTTTTTATAGCACTTTTCCAAAGCTCTAAATGTTCATGTCCACTCTTTGGATATTCCCTTTAGTTAAATATATGACTGTTATTAAAAACAGATTCTAATCCTTATACCTTTATTACTTATATGTCCACATGAAGCAATTGATAGATGAGTCCATATATTGTCTTCATAAAATCCTTCCTGAGAACATTTTTATTGAATTCCTGAAAGTTATAACGCTAGAAAAGATCACTGAAGTAAAAATTCATGTAACAGAATTTTCTGTATTATGGAACTAAAAAAAGAGTTTTGTTTTGATTCAGTTTATCCCAAATTAACATAAATGTATAAAGGTGTTAAGGTAAAAATATTTGAGAGAGGTACTCAAGATTAAACGAATCTTTAACAATCTGTATTTGTATTACATGCAATGGCTACTTATATACTTTTATTGTTTATTTTTTAGATTTTTTCCACTTACTCCCTTTTGAGTTAGTGTTCATTTTTCTTCCGATAATATTCTAAATATAATTTCCAAATAATTGGTCAATACTTTGTATTACAGAGAGTCATTTTAAAATTAGACCATATTCATTTCAATGGGATCTCACATATTGATTTTTGATAATGTAAGACATTCAATGGAAGGCTTGCTAAACTGGATCACACCCAAGAGGCTCAGTGACTCAGATATATCAAAGACCTCATTATAAGCCTATTCCCCTTGAAAGCAACCCTGTATTATAGACCTTTTTAACATAGCTACAGAGCATGATGTTCTTTTTTAGAGAATGTCTTTCTGAGCTGTGACCGAGAATATCTAATTTAATACTTAAACACTGGATAGAGAGAAAATTTGGTTTTCATTCCAGTGGGAAATAAGAGAAAAATCATCTAGTGTGGACAAACATTGGAATGCCCAGTGTGCTTGCATGGGTCAACGAAGTCTCAGAAGTCACTTTAATGAGGTTAAGATATAAGGGAAATATAGGCTGGTGACCTCTAGTAAAATGTGTAAAGTTCTATTTTCATAGAAGTTTGAAATCTTTGTACATATGTATTGACCCTCCAAAGATAGAGCTAATAAATGCTTATTTCTCCTAGGGTTACTTTTCAATAACTAGAAGTGTCTTATTTTTGACATATAAATTGGTGTGGCTTTTTGTTGCTATTAAAACATTTTATTATAAGGCTAGAGGTAAAAAGTCTTCCAAAGTCTCTTCTCCATGCTCATGATCACATGTTTCCTGGACATTAGAAGTAGAAGAACCAAATGCACAGCACCAGGATCAACTTTAACTACATGTATCCATGTCTATTTGTGGTATGTCAGTCCATCTGGGCTGCTGCAACAAAATTCCCATAGGCTGGGTGGCTTATGAACAATCATTTATTTCTCATGATTATTCCTGCTTCTTAGAGAGCTGTGTCCTCACATGTCAGTGGGGCCAAATGAGATAGTTGGGGGCTCTTCTAAAAGGGCTCTAATCATAATGAGGGCTTTACCCACATGACCTAATCACCTCCCAAATGCCCCACCTCAAATACCAAAACATTAAGAGTTAAGATTTAACATGAATTTTGGAGTGAAATAAATATTCAGTTTATAGCGTAGCATATTTTTTTTCAGGACTCAGCAATTTATCCTTTATCTTACCCATATCATCTTACTCTTTAATATCAAGAAGGATCTTTGGCAAAAGATACAATTCTTTGTCTGTCAATAGAGACGATATATAAAGCAGATACCTCAAAGGGCAAACACATTGACTTATATTCATATTATATTCATGCTAAGGTGAAAATGGATGAATGCACATCCCTCTGGAAGAACAGTTTTGCAATAGAGGGACCTTGAGGGTGAGTGCTTGAGGTGAAGTAGTGATCATATAAACGGGAGGAGACATAGAAAAGGGACACGACATTTAAGTGGCACGAACAGATAAAAACACAACATATTAACAAATGTCATGCTTAGTGCCTTTAGCTTTTCCAGACCTGGCATAACACTATGTTCTAGAAGATGGGCATAAGGAATACCTCGAATAAATAAATACTTTTTGAAGAATTCGTTTGAATTAGGCATTATTGAGGACACAAAAACAAAAGCATACTTTCTTTTTTGCCTTTGAGGATTTTAAAATCTTGTTAGGAAAGACCTGAATGACTCACATGAGTCAAAATAAATAACAATAGGAGATGATAGTAGGGCACTCTGCTCTATGCAGAGAACAGTTATTAGCCCTCTGCTTCCATTAACTACTGCTTAACTCTTTCTTGATCAGTGATCAAACACAGTGGCTCAGAAATGTTCTGTACATTTGTACAATTGTAAATTGAACAAAATTTATTTGAGAGGAAATAACCACTGTGGATATTTTAAAGCACCAAATGAACCATTGTGGGGTGGGTGAAGTATGAGTACACTGAAAATAAATTATGAGGTGAAAAAACTCACTGCTGCTGATGACTTTGCATATCATTGTTGATTATATAAAAATCTCCACTATCTCAAAAGACTGTTATTAAAATACCTGAACATGTATGCAGTACTAGTTTCATGGCTTGCAAAAACATATCCGTTATGATTATTAAAGATTTTCAGGTGATACATATGAGCAGAGGTGAAATACAGAAATCTGTATTACTTTACGCAAGGTGTTATAAGGAAGATCTCCTTATTGTTTTCAAAATATATAACAGGTTGAAAAATGTTTTCTCTTTTCTAAAACTAACAATACAAATGTGTCTTAACTCAAATGATCCTTCTTGGCAACATAGCCCAAATTGCCATAATTAAAGATTCTTGGTAGGATTCTCACTTCTTAAAAACTTTCACTTCAACATTTAACATTGTTGTTGTATCTTTTGAAAATTGCTGTCTTTCTAGTTTCCATATTAGCCAATAAGAGACATAACCACCATTTATTAAACACTTTTTATGGGCCAATGTACTAATTATACATTGCACATTTTTAACTGTGGGTGTTGGACAACCATGCTTTTGGTAGATACTATTACTGTATCATTGAATAGATGAGACCATTGTAACTATTTATAAACTAACATCATTCATTCAGTTGGTAAGTGATACAAGAACAAATTAGTGTTAGCCTTTCTTATTCTAGAGATCAAATTCTATAATCTCTTAATAGCACAGTAATTTTGGATTTTTGACTTTTGCTTGCAGCTATAATCTTATTTATGACATTTTTACCACTTTTAGTGTTCCCCATGATTCAGTAATTTTCTTTATTTTCTATATTGTGTGTGCCTTAGGCAGCACATTACTCCAGTTCCTATTTCTAATTTCCTCCTAATATCTCTTAATGGCTTCTTTGTCATATGAAACACAATGAGTATATATTAAGCTACACTAAACAGAGCTAGATCCAGAGTCAGGGATTCTAGGTCCTTGTTCTGGATTCATTATTGACCATCTGGACTTGAAGGTGCCAACCTAAAGTCTATGGATTTCAACCTCTATGTCTATAAACATACAATATTAACTCAATTTTTAAGGCTATTTCCAATTTTAAAACTTCACAATTTTTTGTATCAAATTTAACACATTTCTTCTAAAATATACTTTTCTTTCCAATTCTTCTTCTTCTACTACAGCAATTCCCTTCCCTTCTATAGTGCCAGCTT
Organism: Manis pentadactyla; assembly: GCF_030020395.1. NCBI lineage: Eukaryota > Metazoa > Chordata > Mammalia > Pholidota > Manidae > Manis > Manis pentadactyla. The sequence continues at coordinate 73,888,434 of NC_080020.1, forward strand.
GGACCTTGATCCATGCCTTTATCCTGCAATTCTTATACAAGGACATAATGTTTAATATTTCTCTGTTCACGTGTGGGTTCTTTTTGCCACACAGTGTAAAGTCCCATTTCTCAGCCTTACAATTACCTGGGGTATTTGGCAAACAAAATTAACACAAGTGAATAACTACGAGTCAAATTCTGTCATATTATAATATACTAGATAATATTAATTTTCAAGGATTGTGAATATTACAAGATCAAAATTTAACAAAAATATTGGGAGAAATATGTCTGTATATTAGTATAACTGAAGATTGATTTTTGAGGTTTAAAGACAGAGGCAGATGGAGATCTTTTTTCTCAAAGTACATGGACCTTTATATACTGACGACAGGGAAAGTGAAAAACCAAATGCTGATGTGGGTCCTCCTGAGACTCAGTGAGAAGTCAAGAGATGCTCCCTGATCAAGGAAAGGGAGTTTTTTAAATCTATTGTTTTATGAATCTGTAACTAGGAATTATAGATTCTGACAGAGTTTGAAATTTGGGAGTGAGGGTATATGTGAAATATTTTTAATACCCTGTGTGTATACAGCCTTTCTGTTTACAGAGACCTGCCAGGTATAATTTCAATTTTTGTTGTGAGTGACCTGATATCCCAAGGCCAGGCAGCCTAGATACATATAACTCATTAATCCTTTTAACAGACAACATTAAAGCCTATTAGGTTCTTTTATTTCAAATGTAGCATTTATACCAAAATTTAAATTGCTATATTATAATTAAGTTGCAGCAAGAAGCTCTATATGCAATGACTGCAGACTACCAATTCTTTAAGGACAGCCTGGAGACCAAAGGAAGTCTCATTACAAAGGGACATTTACTTAAGGAGTTTCAGGCACCATAAAGGACTTATCAGAGGTTCTTTCTTAAGATTTTCCACAGTAGATTCAGAAGTGTTTGCCCTGATAATTTTACCCTTATCAACCAACAGCTTTGAGATATTTGTATGACTGGAATTGTTGTCCAGGAGGGGCTGGAAAGACTACCAAAAAAGAAAAGCTATTGACTACATCCTCCAAATGATCATTTCATTGGCAATATTGATAATATCAATACACAAATACTGCAAGCCATTTGAACCTTCATTTGGGCTTAAATCAGAGAGACTTGGTAAAGAAACCAACAAACAAAAAATTAAAAGCCATATTTCTAAAAGATTTAACTGAAACTAAAAATAAGTGGAGCTCTTTTTTGCTTAAGCAATGATCTTGTAATTCTCCATCCACCATTAGAAAAAAAGACAAGCCCATTAATTTGTTCCCAAAGCAGAAATTACTTGGTTCAAAGAATTACAAACTCTGGACTACATTCAGATATCATTCCATCGAAGGAAAATCAGGACCTGAAGTGCTAGCTGTAATCAAGCAACAAACTTCCTTGGCACTAGTGAATTACTACTACATAGCATTAATTTCATGCTTGTCTACTCTTGTAAGCTGTGAATAGCTATAGAGAGTTCAAAAGCAGAGAAGAGTTAGAATAAGGTCAGAAAGACCCTTGGGAAAAAATTGAGAAAAAAATGAAATAATTGGAAGCATTTAATGCAATTAAGTAGGATTTTCATCACAACAGTGTTTATAAACTTCATGATTATACCTGTCTATTGCACATGCATAACACATCTTAAAGATGATTGTAAGATGACTGGATGAAATGCTTTGATTTTGGAAGGCTTAAGAATGTATTAAAGCCATTTTCCTTTTGATCATGTTAATTTCCCAATCAAAGTCTTTAAAATGTATTTACACTACATTGTTTAAAACTGAAGAATGTGTAAAGGTACAGCAAAAAAAACAAACCTGTAACGAATTTTGGGTTTCATTTTGAAAACTAGTTCCTTCTGTTTCTTTTTCTTTTATCCCAACTCCACTTCTTTACCCATAATGACCTTCCCTGATTTTTCATTTCGATCCATTGGTGTAGCCCATAATGTAAGCACTGATGGGCCAGGAAGTTTTTATGCTCTAATAAGCTATTCACAGAGGTACCGACACTTACTGAAGTCTAACTTCACATCTGCAAACCCTTGTGCATAACTGCCACTTGTTTTGATGTCCCACATGTGAACAGAAAGACGAGAAGACTAGTATCTAAATGTGCATGGGGGTTTTCAGCACTTGTTATCCTGCTGTTGCCATTGGCTCATCTGTAAATCATTCTCAAATACACTCTATTCTCCACTAAAATGACCTTGTCTTCAACTCCTGACTGGACTCCAACACACACAATTGTCTTTATACTTTATGATCTGTATGGAAGCATTTGAGCCATATATACCTGAAAGTAGAGCACCAGGGGTTTGTGTGTGTGTGTGTGCATGCATGCATTCATACATGTGCACACTGCACTCTTTATCTCATGTCTGTTCTTAATTTCTACCTCCCTAAAGAAAAAATATTTGAGCACAGTCTTACAATTGAATCAAATATGATGACTGATCCAAGTATGCAAAGGTGCAATTCTGTCCACTGCATACTGTAAATATACCTATTCAATTCAGGAAAAGGCAACAAAAGCTATTTGTCTGCTTCTCTAAAACAGGTAAAGAGGTTTGGGAGCAGGGGAGGGGAGGGGGAATTGCACAGCAGCTGGCCTGGTTTAAGATCCTAAGTTTGCCGAAAGACTGGTATTTGATTTGAGCAGTTTGGTGTTTGAACCTTGTGTTTGGGAAACAATGATAGAGTTCTAAAATGCTACCATGAAAAAATGGATAGAAGCCCACAGAGTAAGATGTAATTTTGGTTATCAATACATTTTCTCTATAATGCTGACAGATTTTCACTGATTGAACAATTTGTTAAAGCAATCTGGTAGCCTCTCAGGGCCAAGAAAGTGATTCATACAAAAAGCTCCTTATGCTTTTATACACCAGGACTTGTACACAATGGAAGGGAACATAGGTCCTGGTCAGCGCTGGAAGGTGGAAAGGAAAGCCTGAGAAAAATTCTTCTGCCAAGAGCAGAGAGAGATAGGGGAATGCAGAGTCCAATAACCATGGTTTCAGGGAAAAGCAGGGATGCTGGTCTGAGGTTAAGATGTTCAGAGTTAGTATCAAGACTATAGCTCACAGTTAGGTCTCTTGTATTACCCATGGTAAGGTGCACAGGAGGCCTGGATGAGATGAGAACCAGGAATACGGTTGAAAACTGAGTCAATCTGGTCATAGACAATGGTTCTTAGGTTCTGTTTGTTAGCTTTGCCCAAGATTTGAATGAGGGTTAACCATTCCCCCTATTATCTCTCAAACAGAAAACTGACACATGCCCATATATTCATTAACTAAATATTGGTAAATGAGCTCAAATATAACCTGTTTTGAGCTCTCTAGGAGCTCCCAATTCTTGCTTTTTAGATATTTTCAATAACCACCTTGCATGGAAAAGTTGACTTAAGGAAAATAGCAGAACTCTAGATACAGAATTCTTGTAGCCTTGAAGCCATCTTCAGGCAAATAAAGTTCTCCAATGTTCATGGTGGAACACAGACAATTTAGAGATGTAGTCAAGACCTTTAAGTCTAAGGTTAAAAAAGTAAAACTTCCCTGGTTTTTTACACTGTATCTATGCATGGGTTGGAGAAAGTCTCTAAAAGTTCTTAGCCATGTTCATCCTTGAATGTCTTTAATATTTAAAAAAATCCCAATTAATTATGCTAGTTAAAATATACTGTATTTTCCAATATAAGCCCATACCTGACAATATGTAAATTACCAAAGCCTTCATTGTTAAAACAAAAGCACTTATACTATGTACATGTAGAGTACAAGCTTCCTACTTAGAATTCCAACAAACCATTTCATACTTAATCTAAATATCATACACATGATATCACATTGTATATATTGAAGCATTTTTAAAAATTTTTTTATTGAGGTATTATTGATACACACTCTTATGAAGGTTTCACATGAAAAAACAATGTGGTTACTACAGTTACCCATATTATCAAGTTCCCCCCAACATACCCCAGTTCAGTCACTGTCCATCATTGTGGTAAGATGCCACAGATTCACTATTTGCTGAAGAATTTTACAGAATGTTATAGACAGATAAATTGAACAAAAATTACCTAAAAATCAGTTTGTTTTTCCTATACGTATCAATCTAAGATTTTTTTTCAACTTTTTTTTTTCAAGTTTCTGTGTAGAAACTTGCTGTATTATTTAGCATCTTCAGTGTAAACTAGTAGTTGCTTTTTACAGCACAAAACTTCACAATCTCAGAGATTATAAAATCTCTGGAAAGTATGTACATTTTTATAATTTCATTTTTGTTTACCCAAAATGAAGTCCTTTAATCATTTCTCAGTGGAAACTTTTTTACATAGAAAAGTTAATTAAGTACAGATGCCTATACCCCATCTCTAGAAATTCAATTGACTTTGGGGTAGGATACAGATTTTCCTTTTTAAGTTCTATAGATAAATCTATTTTGCTGCCAATGTTGAGAAACCTGTTGAAGGGGGATCATATATATTGTAAATTTTTAAATTTTAAAGGGTAAAAGTTGGCTACTTAATAAAAATCTAAATTCTCAGGTTACAGCCAGAAAAATTATTGGTAAACAGGTCTCAATTATCACCAAGGAATCTATATTTTTAACTATATATACCCTTTGTTTCTGATGCAGGTCTAATGTTCCATTTGGAAAACAATGTTCCATAATATTTAGCAGAGTATTGTGAGTCACAGTGGCTCAGTACAGAATTGTTAAATTGAATATTGAATGAAATGGCCCTAGTTTTGGTAAATGATTCTGTAAGTAGTAACAACTTCAAGAGTTTGTCTAGGACACTAACCAATTGACCTCTGTTTAAGGGTAAAGAGAATTCTACAGTATTAAAAGCAAAGACACAAGCTTTACCTGCAGCAGCAGAGCAGGCCACAAACCATAGGAACAGGTCAATAAAGACAACTAGCCTTCATTCCTACTCTAGTACCCTCCCCAAGTATGTTACTTGGACCACCATTAGCCCAAGCACCCCGGAACTTACAATTGTCAGGCCCTATTCCAAGCCCACTAAATCAGAAATTCTTGGATGAGGCCCATCAGTCTGTTTTAATAAGCCCTCTAGTTGATTCTGATATCACACAAATTTGAGAATCACTGTGCTATTCTTTTGATATAAGAATTCCTTTAACATAAACTCCCCAATTTTCTTGTAGGAAACCCTGCTCACAAATGCAGTCTCGGTCTTTTGAATGTGCTGATCCTACCTCGTCCTTAATCTCAGGAGTGGACATTTAAACCAGCATGACCAAATATGCTCGACTCCAAGTCTCAACACTGAAGGAAGATAATCAAGGACATCTATCCATGAGGGCCCTGAAAATAAAGACCAACCCTTAGTTAAAGTAGAAATGACTGAGAGGCCCAGAAACATTATCTGAGCCGTGGGACCAACCTATGTATAAAACTCACATTCTTGTTTCAAGAGCTAATAAATTCAGTTTTATTAACTAAGTTTGAATTGGGTTTCTGTTGTTTGCAATTGCAAGAAGTTTAAATAGCAGAATCCATTACAGAAAGCATATTCTAATGAGAGACACAAAGTATGAGTCACAGAAGGATGTAAGTACAGCAAAGTGTTAAGGCTCGTTTATTCTGATGATTTGGGACCAAATGAAGGGAGGTCTTGGGGCTGTAGTTGTAGTTTGTATATATAAGTATTTAGGTGCTTGGGGCATGTGTGAGTCTGTCTAGCTTAAATGGCTAGAAGTAGGAAACAATAACTAGTGTGCAGTCCCATAAATCTGGCCTGTGTTTGCCTCTCAGCTTCAATGCCAAAGAAACGGAACCCTGATCTGATTTTTAAAAATGAGAAACCACATCCTTTAATTTATTGTGTGATAGAACATGATTTCTTTGTCCCTCTTGTTTATGGGAATCTTTAAACTGAACACGATCAAAAAATTAGTTGATATTTTTGGTATACTGGATGAAATTGCAATGCCATTGTATACGATCATGGCAGCCTCCATATTCAAAAGCCTAGGCTTTGTTTAATCAAAACTTGATTAAGCCTGGGTCAGGTGGCCACCATATTACTGCTAAAATGGCAGGAGCAAATCTTTTTTAAAAAAAGAGACCTTAAAGCAGCAGTGCCAATAAAAGTTTCTGAAAAATACTGGCTTCGGTGATGCTAACCAAGAAGCAATATTCCAAATCCTATAGGAACATCTTGTGGTCTTCCTTGAGGAGTTTTCACTACATCTCAGAGTGCTACGTTCTGGTCCCACTGAACTATTACACATGGTCATTACCAAATGTTTTCTCTCAAAATATGCTTTCCATTCAGTGATTGACAAGGATTTTATGTAATCTATTGTCAAGGATTTTAACCAGCTGTTGTTTTTATTCAGATACATTATTCCAGGTACACTGTATTTTCAGGAATGAATAGATCAGCTTTAAGAATGCATAAGCTTCTCTGGCCTCTTCTGTTGTTGCTTATTACTTTTAAAGTCTCTTACCACATATAACCCTGATAAGACTGTGTATACACCATATATTTAGAATAACAGTTAATATTACAGAGCATTTATGTGAGCCAGATACTCTATCAAACATTTTTGCAGGCATTCTCATTCATGTTCATGGCAATCCTGTGAAATATGGATTATCTTCATTCTCAGGGAAGGAAGCTGAGGGGCAGAGAGGTTAAGTAACTCACATATGCAAATAGTGAGCTAGGATTTGACCTCTGCCTCTCACACTTTCAACAGTGTTGCTTAATAAAATTCTATACACTGCATATGCTTTCTGAATATATAAACTTTTTGAACATAAATGTAACTTAATTGTAAGCCACATGAAGCAAGAGACCATGACCTGTTTCACTCATGTGTTTCTAGTGCCAGCAAGTATAACAGTGTCATGTAGAAAATAATCAGCATTTATGAATGAATAAATGATATGAATGGAATTTTATGCTGATATCAAGTAAAACACTGATTTGGAGGGATAATACCTAAGTGTTATTGGATAATTTTATGACATATAACAATTTCTGATAGATGTGGTTTGATGTACATGGAAAATTCTGTGATATTCCATCTTTAGATTTGCTTAATAAAGCTACCCTGAGCATTGATACACTGAAGCATTATTTTTTTCCTGATAATCTAACCTCTTGAGTACATTGAAAGTAACTGATTTGTAACTTGGAAGTTATTTAGCCTGAACTTCTGTTCATTATAGAAATTTTATCTATAGCACTGTGTTCGACAGGTAATCATTTAGCCTCTATAGAATATTTTAAGTGACATGAAGCCTGTTACAACATAAGGTAATTCACTCCATTTTTGAGCAACTTTAATTATTTAGAAAATTCTTTCTTACAGTTGGTTGAAAACTCTTTTATGCATCTTCTTCCCATTGTTCTTAGTTTCATCATCTAGAGCTGCTTGCTATTCCAAGTGACTGGCTGGGCAGATGTCTACACAACAGTCCTTCAAATTTTTAAAGGATGTAATCATGTCCTTCTAGGTCTTTTGTACTCCAGGCTACAAATCCCTAGTTTCCTTAAATACTTCTCATGCTGCATGGTTTTAGCATTCTAATAGTTGGTTTGTCTTTAAAAATCATCTTTTGACAGAGGTGGAATTTCCATGAAGCTAAGGGCTTCAGGGCTCCACTTGCGTGGGCTCCTTCCACAGCCTTAGAGGGCACTGAGCAGCGTGTTTACATAGGAATTTGTTTTTAAAAGTTGCAAAAGTAAGATATTCAGATCTCAGTGGGTTAACACTTGGTAGGCCTGCTGGGTGACTTCGGACTTGGCCTTTGGGGATGACCTCCCTGGTTTGGTGGATGTCCTTGTGTGTTTGCAGTCACTTCTGGGACTGTTCGGCTGTCACTAGCTGCTTCAGAGGAGGCATGGCTTGTGGGTGTTCTAATTCTGATGGCCTAATAGATGGCTAGATTTGATTGTGTGAACTCCAGTCATCTCAGGGTGCTTTGTTTTTGTCTGATTATGTTTTAAATAGCATTAATACACACACTTTATTTCACCCATAACTTGATATGTTCCTTATTCATCTCTACTGGTTGATTCCTATACCTTAGTCAGATCTCCAAAGCAGAGGTGTTATATTTAAAGCTTGTTAAGCTCACTTACAAGAGATCTGCTGCAATCTCCTGATCCCTGAGAACCTAGACTATTTGTATTTACTCCCCAGTTTCATAGATTTAAGAAAACAAAATATCTCTATTTTGCCAAATTTCCATGACTAGCTTTCTGTTTCTATCTCTGTACCCAATATCTTCCTGGGCCCATCCATTCCAGTGTGGACTATTTCCACATACATACACTCACTTCAAGCATTTAATGATTTTGGTAGCCTTGCTGAAAATGTTGACCACTGAAGAAATGGTGGTATCATGGAAGATGCTGTCTTCCCTTATCTCACAAGCTCCAAACCTCTTTCTTCTCATTTTCTCCCTCAGCACTTTGTTTCTCAGGCGTAACTGACTAATTCTTCCATTTTCTCAGGCAAAACAGTTTGTTCTCTTAAGTTCAGCCCCAAGTGCTTGCTTTTCTCCCTAAATTAAACTTTTTTAGGAACTTCATCCAAATACAGAGAACTCCCTACAGGGAAATCTGCAATACAACCCCATATACACCATGAAGTATTAACTGCCTGCCCTATTCATTGCTGATGCTACCTTCTCTGCTGTGCCATTTCCCAGGAATCACTGTAGTAATAAAGCTGAGCCAACATTTATAACATATCCAGAATCTGACCACTTGTCAGCACTCCCCTGAGACCCGCCCCAGCTGCCAGTTTCCCACCTGGATTATTCCTGTAACACCCTAAGTGGTTTCCTGTTTCCACTCCTGACTATTCCCAACATGTCAGCCAGAAGACCCTGTTAAAACATATTCTACTTCTCAGCTTAAAATTTTAAAACTTACAATAACATTCTATATCACGCAGAGCAAAAGCCTAAAAAAAGTTCTTTTTTGGCCTAAAAGATCTTGCACCTTCCTGGGTTCTTTCCTTTGCCGCACAAATCTCCCTTGGCTCGCTCCTGCTTTGTGATATCCTCCATTCTTAGGACTATTTCTGTTTTGCTTTCTTTCATTTGCTAGAAATAATTTTTCTCCTGGTTGAGATCTTCCCAGGATATTTTGTTTAAAATTGTTCACCCTCACCCCATACTCCTGGTCTTCCTTTCCTCTTTTGTATCTGTAGCACTTTTCACCTTTTAATTTACCCTCTCATTTGCCTACCCCACCTGCTCTTCCATACATACACCCATCTGTGCCTAGAATATAAGCTCAGTGAGACCAGATTTTTAATTGATGTATTCTCAGAACCTAGATAGTCCTTGGCACACAGAAGCCAATAAATATTTATTACATAACAAAAGTCAATGAATAAGTGATTGTGATTTCATATTTATACTGGGATCTACATCTAGCTCAGTACATTAATCAATGTTCTTTAAAATTTGATTAGGTACATAACTTGATTCATTCAAGTACTCTAAGGACACACCGGTGAATAGACACAACACATGCATGCATAAATACATCAATAAACATTTTTGTTAAGATTAAGTGCATTGAAGGGAAGGAACAGGGTACAATGATAGAGAACAGTTAAGAGGATCCAATTTAAATGATCAGCCTCTCTAAGGAGGTATTAAACCAAAACGTCAAGAATGAGGAGTTTGCCACCTAAGGAGCAGCGGTAAAAGCTTCTGAGAAGGAGGTCACAGCATGTCAGGTATCCTGGAGCAGGGAAAGAGCATTTGAGAGACTGAAAGCCCCTCTAAATGAAGCACTGAGGGAGAAGAAGCAAAGTAGGTAACAATGCAGGCTGATTTCAGGCAGGGCCTTGTGCACCATGAATAGAAGCGCAGCATTTGTTTGAAATGCTCACTTTGGCTTCTGAGTAGAGAATAGACTTAGAGACAAGAGTGTCTTAGGTGCTATGAATAACTGCTCAAGAAAAATGAGGTAAAACAAAGGTTTTATAAAATATAATCATAAAACAAAGAGGCATGCTTACAACATGAGAATATAAATAATAAAAGTGAATCAGAGTCTCTTTTCCTTCTGTCTACTCCCCTATATTCTCCAAATATTTAGAATATCTTAGTTTTTAATGGGGTGGTTGGGGGTGAGGAGTCACATGCAGGCACATATACACAAACATAAAGGAAAAAAATTGAAAATAATATTTGGGTCCTGCTCTAGATTTTTAAATTATTTATGACTGAGGGTTTTAGAAAAACAAAATTGTCATTGATATTAAATTTAAGTCATAATTGTTTTGTGGACTATCCCAAATAACCGTGCAGATACAAATAATACAAATATTTTTTGTACTTTTCCATATCAAAAAACCCCACAAACAATACTGGTGGTATGCAACATAATTCAGCAATAGTGGATAAAATATTTGTGATCACAGAGCTAAAGATGATGAAGTTATCAAAATTAAAAGGGGGCATTAGAGGCCGAAGTAATTTAACATGTTCCTTCTATATATATATATATATATATATATATATGTTATAAAAAATAAAAACTGTATGTATCTTCTATCATATAAAGATCCTCTGTCCAAAGTGATGGCTTCATTTCTCTGAAAATCTGTACTTATTGGAAAATTCTAGTATTAAATGTAGAGCTAGGTTGAAGTTTTATTAATCTGCTGAAACTGACTGCAGTAGGAAAAAACCAGCAGGGTAAATGACCGAACTAATACTTACATAATACAGTGTTGCCTAGTGACAAATTATGTGTGTGCTTTTGGTCTTTTGGAAACTATTTTCAAGTTTGGTGTAAGACTGTGGTATGTTCTGTGAAATCACTAGTTTTCTAGACCTATAATGAGTACTGCAAAATGTCTCCATTTATATTTTTGGTTGTTAAAAAATGGTTAGTATTTTTAAAAAACAAATTGTCAAATTACATATTCTTTGCAAAAGTAGTTTTTAAAAAAATTTCTCAGAAGTTCTCCTAAGCCTACTACAAACAATGAGTCTTTTCTGTACTATCCTGGCTTTCCTGATACACAGACTACTATGGAAATAACAATGCTTCTAACAATACCAATAATAAAGGTTGGCTGAATTGATGCTCTCCAGCTAACGTTTTTCTCTCTGCACCCAAAGCAGTAGAATCCTCATAATCTTAGCCCTACCTTAAATGTCCTTGCAGAGAATATATACATTTATTTTCATATATTTTAAACATATAGTATTTTTTATTTATATTAATTCAAATGGACCCACGTGATTTCTTCAAAATGGTTTTGGGGGAAATTTTCACAAGTTTCAAAATCGTTCATTGGCACTGAAGGCAATTCCGTTGTCAAGTATTTCCTTTCTGTAGATACTGGTTTTGGTTCCTCTGTACCTCAGACACAACAAAGTCTTTTCGCATGTGGAAAGAGCTAGACTGTCCATGTGAGCAAGGAGGTCGCATCACTGGAGCTTGTTTGCCTGCCGTATGGAGTCTTTCTGGTGCCAGCTTGACTAAGTCCAGGGAAAGACTGTTCTCCATTTACTACCACGCTCACCCTCAGGATGAACTGAAGGGGGCAATATTTACCAAGAAAATTCAGCTGAAATTAACGTGGGAACATTGTAACATTATTTACGGTACAAATAGTTTTTATTTGCCAGCTGCCAGGACCATTACACAGGTCCCCACATACATGCACAATGAAGAGCTACTAAAGGGCTCTAAATCTGAACTATCATGGATTGTATGTTAGATTTATAGATAATAACAGCAAGTTTGTTTTTGTTCAAAAAAAGTACATTCTAACAGGTCTGGTTCACATTCCAACTGTTTTTCTGTCAAACACAGTCTGTTTAAAGACCCTCACATCACGGGTGGTGGTTGTTTCCATACACCAAAAGATGATTTTTCCTTACAAATATTTTAGCATAATAGGAAGTATAGATCAATCAGGTTCTGTGGTGCCTCTCTCAAAAGCTTTTTTTTTTTTTTCATTTCAGTTTTCTGCTAGCCCTGAATAAGGAAAGAATCTCCCCTAATAAGTAAATTTTTACAGTAAATCTTTAAACTTGTGCTACAAAAAGTAGTCATCATTTATATTTAAATGATATCTGATAATATATCAAACATAGTTTATTATTTGGGAATAAATATGTGAGTGAATGTGTGTGTGTGTATATAACTTCTTGCAGGTAATAATAGCATCTAATTAGACAGGATAATGACATCAGCACAGCTGGGATTTCGGGGTCACCCTGCCCAAAACAAATCGAAACAAAAACATGTAAGTACTACCTGCTTCTTTATAACAGTAGCTACAGCACCCTAGTTTGCCTGTTGAAGAAAGCTTATGAATCTTGAACCATTCCTCTCCCCAGGTACTCCATCTGCAGCAAATATCTCTAGTCTCCTACTTCTAGTACTGAACTATTCATTTTATTCCCTGGTCTAAAAGAAAATCCTTGGGAGGATTTGGGTTAGTAGGATAGCATAGATGAGTTTAGCCTAGAGTTTAGGGAGGTTGATATTTTTGTTGTTTGGGGGATAATCAATACCTTTATTTTATACACACATAAACTTCTATATAAATACAATATAATCAATACCTTTATTTTATACACACATAAACTTCTATATAAATACAATAATGTGAATATAAACTAACACTTCTACAAAATAAAGGAGATGTTTGACTATAGATAACTTTCCCCACAGCTTAATTTTCAACCCCTAAAATGAAATGGTTGGACTAAATTAGCATAGGAAAGAGCTTCCCAATCCAATATAGTCATTTCAGAGAATAGGCATTAAAACCAGAAATGAAGACTTGAGGCTCCAAGGTCAAAGAGCTAAAGACAGAGTTGAGACAAGAACCTAGGTTGTAGATACCTAGTTTCACACTTTTTCCACCAGAAATGCAATGCTTTGCTCCTAGAATGAATGCTGCTTCATGGTGTTTACTGTCTGTTCTACAATGTTTATGGTCTATCAGTCAAGCCCAACTGCCCAAGGGTCACACTGATGAAAACGTACACACAAAGGCAGAGGTTACTAAGCCAGACTAGAGATGCCAAGGTTTCACGTACACATGTTGTGAAGTGTCCTCCACCAATCAGGAAGGAATCAAGAAACAGAAGAGACAGTGATGAAGGCAAGGAGCTTGAGAGGGGGTAGAGAAGAAGGCTCCATGAAGGGAAGACAAGATGTAGAGAAGGTGGGGTGGAGGGCAAGCACTATACAAGGAGCTGCATCCCTCTGTATCTGCTGAAACCAAAACAAGACAAGAAAGGTTTTGTATAAGTTTCAGAAACTTATTTTCCTTCGGCTTCCCTACATGTAGCAGGTGCTTTTGAGAACCCATGATTTTTCTTCTCCTTTCCTTTCTCTCTTCAAATGACTGCTCTTCATTCCCTTTCAGACCAATAACTGTTCATTTATAATACTTGATTTTGTTTAATTACTAGATATTAAAATGTATTTATATCAATTTCACTTTATTTCTTAATTAGGAAACAGTCTAAGAGTTGGCACAATCCTGAGTTGGGTCTGAATTGAAAAACTGCAAAAGAATTTACCCTTAAAATTAAAAGCCTCTTATAGCTACAAATTTAGAGGTTTGCCTAATATTCCTGAGGCATTTTTTATTCCAATATTTATGAAAGACTCAATTGTCACAATCATATAAACTATCTGCTTACCACCTCAGGGGTTCCAAGTCTAAGACACACCCTCTCTCTCTAGCATCTTTGTGCAGTAAATAATTTGCCATAATGATCTTGTTCTGCCCCTGGGGTACTTTAAGTCAATCCAATGCTCCTATGTTATTCTACATAAGAGGAATCAAGTTGGTTGAATACTAGCAAAGATCAAGGCAAAAAGATTTCTTATGACTATTTCTATGTACTCTGGTATCAAGCATGTGATTTCAAAGACACTGATAAAATACCAATCCCAGAGTCAATGAAAAAACTGTGGATATGTATTGCTTAAGGCTTGGGGACAATCTTTTTTTACAAAAAAAAAGACAACTGCCCCTAGGAGAATGCACATGTATGTCAAAGAACTGATGTCCTCCAAATATGATGCTACTATTTGCATTTGTATATGGTTAGAGGTCTTTCCACAGTATTCTTGAATGGAGTTCTTCTATTAATTATTCCCACTTGTTTTTACAAAAGTAGTTTTCCTTTACATAGTACCTGCTGTCAAGGCTGCTCTTTCCATTGCTCTGGGTGTTCAGCCATCTCTAATGCTGCTACAATTATATTGAGCAGGTTGTCAGTTTTCTGTCCATTCGTCACCATGAGTATTAATTTCCCTAAGACTAGTCCTTTCTAGAAACGATACTGCTTCTGTGAGACACCCAAAAGAGATTACTATTATGAGGTTATTACTGATTTCTGAAGTGATCAGAAAGAGTCTTCTCGATTTAGCTTTTTGTGTCTCCTTAAATGAGGTTAATGAATTTAAGAAGCTATCCTACAACAGAGCACATCAGGTTATAATGACCACCTGTGAGCCTTTGGATTAGTGACATCTACAAATTTGCAACAACTGAACAATGCAGGCAGAAGAGCACTTTACTCTGACCACAAGAGAGTGTTGAATTATTGCAGATTATTTTAAGTACAGCACATGTATTCATGAGGGTATTCTCAGCCAGTCACTCCCTCACAAATATTGTTCCCCACAAAATTAAAAAGTTCACCAGTAATGAAATAACTCTTTTCTTTTCATAGAATTCTTTGTATTCATTTGTCCTGTATCTCTCTCGTGTGAAACATCTTTAAGGTTTTCGGCAACTCTGAAAACCTAGAGAGAGAGGATCTGGAAAAGGGACCACTGAATTTTAAATTAAGTCTCTATAGGTAGATCATTGAAGAAAGGAAAATAGAACTTTTTCTACTGGAATCTGACCACAGTAGACTGACTGCTTGAAAGTAAGTTTTGAATTATTAATGCTGAAAAAGATTTTCTATAAATGTGCCTAATAGGAAAGAGTGGAAATTTAGTCATCTTTAGTAAAAAAACATGTCTCCTATTGTTTAGGACCTTGATTGTGTCGAAATCCTTTAAAAATTGATGCTGATGGGGGTGTGCATAAAGGGAAAAAAAGCACCAAATTAAGCAGTATAAGTTAAAATAGCTGCAGTTAGTTCCTATGAATTGTTATTAGAATATAAAGTATATTAATGCTAACTCCATGTTATAAATACACATATATTTTTACATACATAAATATTTGACTTTTTGAGTTATGTCAGATTTGATGCAGAAGTCTTAAATTATCATGACCCAAACCTAGGAGCTGCCCAGACCGGCAGCTGGACTCAGGTTCTGGGTGTGTCTGAGCACTACCACCAGCCCTCCGAAAGCCAGCAGACCCTGACATCGCCTTTCCTTGGCAGTCCTCAGGCCCAAGCTGGTCCCGAAACAATCCATTCTCAAGGAAGGAGTGGCTTCATATCCTCATTTCTGTTCCTAGTCTTCCCACCTAGCTCTAGTGGTTCACATATGAACAAAAAGAATGATAATTAGCCATGCATTATGGGACTAAAATCAACTCTTGCTTAAGGCAGAAGACTGAGGTACTTCTCTGGAAACTAGCTTCATGAAGACTATACTGTCTTCCACTAAAAAGATGATGTATCCTTTTTGTTTAATATAAAGCTAAGCTTTATATTAAGACAAAATGTCTTCTGCTCTCAAACATATTGATAATAAACCAGTACAAAATGATCCTATTAACCTGCTAACATGCCATTTTACTTTTCCAGGAGGATATAAAGTCTGAATTTGTACCTTATGTGATTTATATTTTATTTTATCTCCTTCCCCATCAGTCAAACAACCGAAGTTGCCTTTGTGCAAATTCCGTGGTGACTTCAAATTATGCTCGTAGACATCTGCTCCTTTAATGGGAAAGTGGCTGTAATAACATATTCCTGTTGAAATAAAGGTAGTTATCTGATCTGTTGAGTAAAGAGATTGCCCTGAAAGAGGAAGAACTGACAGTTTGACAGAGTGAACAAGAGTAAAATTCCATTTACATAGTAGGTCTTACAGGATAGGGAGAAGGAGAACATGGCTTAGCACAAGTTCTTATTTTGACAATAGCCATCATTTGTCCTTTGTATCTTTCAGTCCTTACAATGGTGATAGATATATCTTTGCTTTAAGTTAGCCATTTGGCAGAAAGACAGGGTAGAAAAAAGCAAATCCTTTTCTATTAGGTAGCTTTAAGCTATTGTATTATGCTGTAGGTCAGAAATACAAAAGACATTTTATTAAATCACATCATAAATGACCCATGTAGAACAGTTTATTTTTCATTAGCAAGGTGAGGAGGTGTGGGACCAAATTAATCAAAATGAACAAGGCAATAATTGTTTCTCCCATGATACTATCTTATATGTGAAGGTAATGAAGGAAACACAATTTAAAGAAAGAATATTTTATTGGTGAGCCTAATTTTATATTTAGAAAGAAAAAACTTCTTCATGCCTCTGGGAAAATAGTGAACCTACTATTTTATGTGAAGAGTAAATTCTAAAAGGATACAAAGTTTAATGAAGCAGATCCAGGAAATACCAGTAATTTACTCAAATAATATGAGTGTAAGAAAACAGACTTTTTAAAATAACTTCTGATATGAACCCCACTGCTTGCAGGGATTAATATTCAGAAAGCAACACTGTCTACAGTATCTTTTAGATTCACAGTGGCATACAGATTTCACGGACATATAATGACATTATAGTAAATTCTTAAATACACATTGCTGAAAACTGGCAATAACGTCTTTACAGTCAGAAAGAGTCTCAGAGTTTAAATATCTGTTCCTTAAGTTTGAATAGGTAATATCACCTAGTAAGTGGCAGTGATAAATTGATTTTTGTAATAGCATAAAACCAAGTAGATATTAAGCCAGTGATGTGACACTCCAGTAAAATTTTTTCTACATCTCACACTAAATAATGAGGACTTGGAAGTTTTCTCTATATTTAGGCAAAATGATCAAGTATCAGACTGAAAATAGCAACCAATTCTGCTTCCCACAATTTGTATTCCTTTGATTTAAGGAATGACATTTTTATTTAGGCTTTGGCCTAATAGGAATTTTTTTCTCTGTCATATATGAGTAGACGCGTTAAGTAGTGAAAAATTGAGCAGCCACGTGAGAATGTGCCATGGCAAGTGGGGTGTATGATCTTTATGGAATTTAGATCCAGGGTTGATAAGCATATGCCAGCTGGCATCAAACCCAAGCAGGTTTTTCTAGTTATAGCCAAACTATTGATACACTTATAGACTGAACATAAAAAACCTAGAACATGTCTCCGTGTCCTTTGAAGTCCTAATCACAAATAAAAAGGCCTGTGTTATGTCTTTAGAAAAAGAAGACAAAAGTTGGGTACTAGTAAATGATGTCAAAGAAGAGGATTTTACTCTTGGATCGTGGCTTAGGCCACCACTTTAGTGTGCTACAGGAAAAGGGTAGAAAATTCTTTATAAGTGAGAAGACAGGTTAATTCAGGAGGCTTGTTGACGATATACAAAAATCTGATGTCCCTTTCTTGGTTAGATTCCTTAACATTCCCAATCCTTTAGGATACAAATTCTTCACCTAGATAATTATATGGTACCCTGGCCCCTGACTCAAAGTACTTGCTAATGTGGCCCTCATTGTCTAACCAGCCCATTACAAAGAAAACCACACACACACACTCAGGATGTAACCACCTAAACTACTAACCTTCTATGGTCTCCACTGTGTGACATGGTTTTGTTTTGTCTCTGGGCCATTGGTTCTGCTCAGAACAGCTTCTACCCCACCTTTTCCTTGTTAACTCCTCATCCTTCCTTGTCTCATCTCCATTTACACTTATTTCAGGGAGTCTTTCCTAGACTGCCTCCCTCAGTTTAATTTGTGTTTGGGGGCATCCTTTTACAGAGCTCCAAAGCTTCTTGACTTTAACTTAATTTCTCGGTTCAGCACACACTACTATAAATATCCATCTACTAATTTGAATGTCCTTCTAAACTCCTTGAAGGGACTATGGCCTAGTAGTTTTTGTCATTATAGCCTCTGCGTCTTGCGAGGAATATAGCATCTGCTCAATGAATATACATGGCTATGGAATTGAACTGAAGTTTCCATGGAAATGTTGAAAATGCATAGATAAAGTAGAAGTTGAGATCATAGTAGGGAATATACTTGAAGCTATGAAGAAGTTAGTGGAAAAAAAAAAGTAAACCTAAGTATTTATATACCGACACACAGTATCGAAGAATTAAGAGAATTTAAACTGTTAATGTCAATTGGCAAATATGACTCCATGGGTGATATATATTTATCGTATGCAGGGCCAAGGGGTCTTTGGTATCTTCATGTATCTGGAGCATCTGTTTTTTAAATTAATTTTTATTCTTTAAAAGAATACAAATATTTTATGCTCATATAGAGCAAAAATATTCTTGGATTTCTCTATCCAATAGAAGTCACTTTAGCATTTGAATATTTTCCTTACCAAAAAATAAATTTCCTGTTTGTTACATAATGTTTTGCTTTTGGTTTTCAAAAGAATAGTCTAGAAGTATATGTTATTTTAAGTATTTGAATACAGATTTTCATAACGGTAAATATGTCTCCATATCAATACATCTGCATCATGCAAAAAAGAACAGAGCTAAGAATCTGAAGACAGAACCACCTGAAAAGCATTTGGTTAATAAGGGAGAGGACTACATGGGATATCCCTGTGGAACAATATTATAAACAACTCCATCAGACTGGATGTTTATGATGATTTACCAAAACATCTTGGAAAACAGGCACCAAAGCAAAATCTATTAGTAAAATGATTACCTTCTGAAAGCATGTAATCTAGACTATTAATTTGCTGAGAGCATGGGTGTGGTCATCATGTAGAAGGGAGTTTTCAAAAAGGGGTCTGCAGACCAGCCTGTATCAGAAAATAGCTTGCTAAAAAAAAGTTTTCTAGCCATACTCCAAATTCACTAACTAGTAAATTTACCCAAATTTATTCATTTGGATTGTACATTTGGTCAGAAGTTTTAAAGAGAACACAGGCAGGGGAAAAAAAAATAGTGATTGTAAGTCATTATAAACTTCATGTGAGCACCTGACCAAATTTATTAAAAACCAAAGATAAAATCTTCATGGCTGAATGGGGAGTGTCCTGAGCTCACATGTTTAAGGTTGAGAAGATACAAGAACACGAAAGATGGTGAGAATCTGAAGGATGTCTGCAAAGACCTGGAACATTTGCAAGTTCTGAGGACAAAACAACAGGGTCTTTTAAATAGATTAAATAGAGTAAGAAAGGGATTCAAATGGAATCAAAATCCAACACTGAGAACCTTGTACAAGAACCGAATAAGATTATCAGTCAATCCTGAGGAATGAAGCTTTCCCTGTCTCAAACTGAACCCATAACCTTCCCTTAAGAGGAGCACTGAATTCCAACACAAACATTGAAGACACTCAATATAGGCCATGGTCATTATCACTCACTGTGTGCTAGAGTGATAGTCTCCATACACAGTGTCGACTACAAAGGAGGCACTTCATGGATGTTAACCAAACTTGTAACTCTTTGCATATTAAAATATGGAAATGTTATCTTAGGTTACTCCAGATAAAAATTTTCTATTCAGCAGGAGTGTTCTCAAGCACCAGTAACATTTCAGGTATCTTTTTCTCTGAGTCCTCAGAAACACAGATTATCTCATCAAACCCACCTCAACAATTTCAACACTTGTGTATAAACTTTTAGTTGCAGCTTCACTGGTTCTTAACTGGTCTCCAGCCCCAAAAACTAGCCTTTCTTAGCTGTGTCACAGAAATATATATCTACTCAAAACAATCCACACCCCTTGGGAAAAGTTTACAACTTATGAGAAAATGTACAATGTTAAGCAACAAACAAGAGGCAGTGGATTTATTCATATTCTGTTTTGCTCCTTTTTTCCACCATCAAGAAAAATAATTTTTAAGCTGGCAAGTCTAGAACAAACATCATTAGGAGGGAATTGAAGTGCAAGATAGGTGTGGAGATAATGAGAGTGCTTTACAGCTTTAAATTAATTCAAGCCTTCGGGCCAGATAAATTATATCCCAGGATATTTAAAAGACTTGCAGATGTGATCAGCGAACTATTGTTGTTAAACTCTGAGAAATCCTAGGGAGAAAAAGGACACCTCAGAAATCTAGAGGTGGGCAAATGTTATTTCCATTTCTTAAAGGTGGGTGTGGGGGAGAGGGGCAGAAGTAGATTCTAAAAATTATAAATTTAACATAAGCCCCTGGTCAAATTCTTGAACCTGGCTGGGCAGTCTGTCAGTAGCTCCCTTGTATGTAGAGAACTTGTCTATATTGTTCAACACACAGGGCCCCTAACAGGTTGTGTCTTTAATAAGCACTTAATAAATATTTATTGAATATTAACTGACCATTTAGCAGGAAGGTTGTGTTTGAAATCAGCATAGATTCACTAAGAAGCAAACTGACGCAAGCCGCTTAACTCTCTGAGTCTCCTTATTGTACAAGGCTGGCCAGGCCAGGTTATGCTGTGGAAGCACCACCAAAATCTCAGAATCTTGAATCAAAATGACTTACTTTTTGCTCACACTCCATGTCCTTGCGGTGGGCTACACACTGATTTGTGCCATCCTCACTGCAGAACTCAAACCACGCTCTGAAGCACTGCCAATTATAAAGGCAGAGATAAAAAGAGGAACCTGTGTGGGACAGGCAAACCCACTCTTAACAGCTTCCACCTGGGAGCAAAGCAACGCTTCACCAACTTCTGATGGAGCTAAGTCACGTGCTAGGGCCGCCTTCAAAGGGTGGGGGAGGAAGCACGGACTGAGCTTGCACACTGGAGAGCCAGAACCATCTAGTTCAAAGTACCACAGCCCCCATAGCTATCTGTAAAATGGAAATTATAATAGCTGTTATAATTATAATTAGACACTTGTTATAATTAACTTGTATTTCTACCAGAAATGTCACAGTGTTAGGCAGAAAAATAGATTTGAGCCAAGTGGAAAGAGAAAAAGGCCAGGAAAGTCCTCTAAAAAGACCCAGAGTTAATCAATTAAAGCTCAAAAAGCCAGGAGCAACTTGGCCTGGAATGTTTGAATATTCCCCAGATAAAGGAGGGTTCCTCAGCATAGCCCATGTCCTTATTGTGTTAATCATGCAGGCCCAGCTTATTTTTTATCTTTACCTATATGCTGTTTTTTTTTCTCCTTCCAGCCCTAATCAAGTATTTATAACCTAGGCAACTAACTTAACATGCAGGCCCAGCTGTAAACAACATAGTAAAAGGCAGGAAGGATTCCATCTTAAAGACTGTATTTTAATACCCAGAAAGTTAAGAAGTAAGATTCTTAACTTACTCTTTAGCGAACAGACAATAACCCAGCCCACCTTGGGGCTGGGTAGGCAGCCTTATTTTGTATGCTCCCAGACCAAGAATGCCTGGTATCCCAGGGATAAATCAGAGCGGGAAGTTCCTTGTGTTAAGTTCATTCTAAGTATTCAAAGACTACTTAACAGGTCTGCACCCCAGGCCTTAGTCACATTCCCAAAGAATCCTTAAAAGGGGGAACCCCCAGTCTTTTGGGGCACTCCTGTCTCTGGGGTCACGTGAACTTTCAAAGTGAGTAACCTTTTAACTTTAAACTTTCTCCAACCTTTCAGGGTTGTACTTGCTGAGGTGGCCTGTACTTTTTCTCTCTTTAAGTAACTTTAAGTAAAAATTTTACTCTGCTTCGCTACTGTGTCTCTGCCCTTCAATTCTTTGTTGCAGCAGGAACAAGGACCGAGGAAAATACACAACGCTCCCCAAAAATAGGACTTTGTTCATCTAAGTCAATTTAAACCTAATGCTGAGCCACGGGTGGGCAAGCTGGTGAATGATTTAATACTGATACTGGTTTGGGTGGTTTTGGGAGGAGAGCAGCATTTACCTCCTTCAGGCTGCCCGAATAGCCAAAGAGCTTTCATCTAGCCTTGAGAGTGAACAAAGATTCTCTACTCTCTGTTATATCATGGTCACAACTAAGAAATAAATTGTCCAATATCACGTCATCCCATAGAAACTGAGCTTTTCTTGCTATTTCTGTGCTGCGCTTGGACACATTTCATTCGGAGGTAGTGTGGGATCATTGTGAGGCTAAAAGCTTTGGCTGAGTCTAGCCTCCACAACGGCACCTTGCAGCTGCCCCTCTGGAATTCCTGTCCCCTGCCTGGTAGGGTTACTATACAGAAACATGATGCCACCATCATGTGCACACACATTCTTCCGTAACCTTAAGGGATCTTTTACTTTCACAGCTCTGTCCACTTCTGCCTACTCACTCCATACTTCCCACCATTTTCCAAAAGCTGGTTTCTCTTCCATCCCATTTGGAATGAACTAGTGTAACCCTTTAAATGGATTTCTGTTTTCAGAGGTGTTACAGCATAGAAAATATAGTTAATGATTCTGTAACATAATTCTACTAGTTGGGGTGATCACCTATTAAAAAGAAAGAGGAGGTGGAGAAAAGAGGTTGTGGCTTAACAACTTCTGCTTTAACCCTTGCAACAGCCATACCTCTGAAGCAAGGCAACAGAAGCCTGACTGAATCCTTAAGAGGAAGAAAAATACAGTGGGAGCAAAATACAAGTTAAGTACAAGTTACAAGAACTCAACAATATTATCTTTAATAATATTTCAAGTTAATATCTTTGATAAGGAAAAATTTACAAGGACAGCCATCTAGTCCAGGTGGCTCCCTTCTGCTTCTTTTCTTAACAAAGACAACTCACTTCCCCTTGCTTCTTCGCTTGCTCTGCACATAGAAATGTTGCAGATACAGAAGATATATATTGCTCTCCTTGCCTTTGTTTTGGGCCCAGACCTTGGGAGATCACTCCTCTCTGAGCCCGCCGGTGTAAAATAAAACCTCAACACTCCAAGACCTCTGAGTGCTGCTTGGTTCTTCTGTGAGTGATGCAGTCCAGGTTTTTCAGGTTTTCCCGTAACATCTTTACTTCGGTGAATAAATGAAAATATAAGTAGAATCAAATACTTAATTGAAAGAGTAAACTATCAACAACTGATCATTTCTAGTATTACTGTCGAATCATGTCTAATTAGTCATATCTTCATGTTTAGAACAGTTACTCAACTGGATTTTTGAAGGATGATATAGTCAAGTGTCTCTGCCCTATGGACTGGAGAAAAGCCCGGCATTTGTAGAACATAGAACATGGAATCTTACATCAAATCCACTCCTTCATTTTATAGATGGAATCATAATACATGAAAACTTCCTTTTAACAGTCAGAAATTTTACATTGTTCTCTTTGATGAGTATTACTATCCAGTTCCGTTTCTTATAGTTTTAATGCTATAGAAAATAAACCAATGGGGGATCAAAATTATTTCTAATAACTTGACCAATAAAAATACCAAAATATTTTATTTCTTTGTTTTTTTATTTTGTTTTGTTTTTTTACATTTCAGAAGTTTATTTTATAATCTGGGACAGTGCACGATAGCTGCATTTAGGATGGATGAGAGGTATATATCTCTCTTTGGTAAAGCAAAAACTAGGTGATTGAGAAAGGAGATTGGGAAGGATCTGGTGAGTAACAGTACCTGAAAAATAGTTCA
Organism: Manis pentadactyla; assembly: GCF_030020395.1. NCBI lineage: Eukaryota > Metazoa > Chordata > Mammalia > Pholidota > Manidae > Manis > Manis pentadactyla. The sequence goes on from NC_080020.1 coordinate 73,912,150, forward strand.
TTCTTAGATCAGTTTTGAAAGATTATATTGGGGTTCAGGAATTGGTTCATATGCCTGTGAGCCCTTACAAAGGACCCCAGTTGAAAGACCACAGCACTAGACCAATGGAATCTTGAGGGCTTTGTCTGAGAAGCTAGAGTTTAAATCTTCTTGTTTGGTTTGAGCTGGCATCCCTGGAGTTTATATGGATTAACTTGAGACAACCATTTAGCAATATACAGTCTTGACAGTCACAAAGGAAGGCAAAACTAAATCGTTATTGGAGTTATTCCATTCTGTTTTTCAAATTATTAAACTTCTTACTAACATCATAGAGAAACTTGAAGTCAAGATTAACGTCAATTTATTATCAAACTAAAGGGTGACAAGAAATTTCAGTCTTAATTGTCTGAGGAATAGGGGCCAAGAATCTGTAAACCCCGAATCCCGACCATGGCTTTTGACCTTGTACTTCCTATCTGCTCTCTGACACTTGCTGAAAATGTCACCAACTCACCAAGTAAAATCAGAACCAATAAATGTGAAAAAAGTTTTTGATTCCTTTCTTAAATGCTATTTCTTTGTGTTTACCTTTTCCAGTTTTGAGATTCCCTGTTGTCATTCATACTAAATATAGAAGTTAAAAAAGAAAAAAAAATTTTCCCTCTTTATAATTTACCAATTGGTTTTCCAGGCTGAATCTTCTATTTTTGCTCATACTATTTCCACACTATAAACCAAATTTACTTCATACTATTAATCTCACTATAAACTAAATTTCAACAAAGACTTCTATAACTGTAGAATTGGAATAACAAGTTATGTACAAGGATACTCACTACTGCATTGTTTGAAAAATAAAAACCTAGAAGCTATGAATAGGAATTTATTAAATATATTATGGTGTATCTGTACCATAAAAGACTAAGTAACTCTTAAAAGTTACATAGGAGTATATGTATGTTAATTTGGAAAGATACTTATACATGTAAAAAACACATTGCAATACAGTAGTTATGGTATGACCCCATTTATGTCATTAAAATATTTGTGTGCCTACATTTACATTTAAATGCATAGGTGAATTCTGGAACGATAAACTGTGCACAGCTGTTACTTTCTGGGGGAGGGATTAAGGGGCTTGTTGGGAAGTCCCACCTTCCATCTTAGTCTATAGTTGAAATTTATGAATCAATGTGTACATATTGTACAATAAAATTTATTTTTGCCATTCCTCTATCTTCTCATAGTTCTACCAGGCATTAATATGTAGTTTACATATATGCAAGCAACAAGATAGCCCAATTTTTAAACAATCAGGAAATGTTCACCACAATGCATTTCAATATTAATCTTTTAAAGAATTTGTTGCAACAAGATATAAACAACATAAAAAAAACAAATGAGGAAATTGGAGTAAGAAGAAGGTAGGGAAGAAAATTAATTAAAGCTAAGGGTTAGTACACAAAAAAATCCTGTTAAACAGTTTGCTCCAGTTAGAGATGGGATGCTGATATGCTCTGTGCTTCTATATGTCTAGAAAAAAATAAGTAGAAGTTATTAGCCTTATGAATCATATTATTTTATTCCTATGAGAAGGCCTAAGAGCCATTTCCCCTATTCTTGTAAGCCATGAAAGTGTTTAAGAGAAGGGCAATTCAAATTGATTGGATCCCCAAACCAAGGAGGTTTTTCTCTAGCATATATCATTATAGGAAACTTTCAAAATAACTTTTCCTTTGTTTAAAAATAAACATTTTTGTTTCCTGACATTAGATTGTGCAGAAAAGAATTACTTATTTCTAAAATAAAGCCAAAGAATTACTTTAAAAAGAATAATTGCAGAACCTTGAGCAATAAGAAATGAGGAAATCTATCTTGCCCTAGTAAAATGCTATAATACAGTTTGACCTTCATTTTTATTCAGAAATTTAGGCTTCTCCACTACAGCTGCTAGCATTTTCTTTTAATAATTTCAGGTCCAGCTTTTCTTTTCATTATCTATGATGAAAAACAAGAGGAAAATCTTGTTAAGTGAATGCAAAATCATATCAAAAAAGGTGCAACGTGTAGTGGTATACCAAAATGTCCTTGTTAATAAGCTAAGGTTTATTTTTGAATTTAATCTCTTAACAAAAACAGACTAAATCAGCCATTTCTCCCACTCAATTTCAATTCCACACCATCTATTAGTGTGGTTTCTTATTGTTACTTGCTATTTATTTAATTTTCTTCACTGCTTTTCCACTCTGTAATAGTTTTTCCAGGCTTATGGGAAGGACCTTGAGAGAAATGGGAATTTTTTTCAGAGCTCTGACTTTACTTTTCTTTTGCCAAATATCTGATATGAAAAACTCACTCAAGCTCATTAACTTGTTACACCACATACACATACAAATAGAGTCTGTTATAGTTCAAAATAGTCCCTGAGCACTTCCATATTTTAAGACCCTTGTTATGAAGAAGGAGAAAAAGGAGGAGAAACAGAGAGAGGAGGAAGAGGAGACAGAGAAACATTTAAATCGTATTATGGCATATTTTCAATATTTCCATTTATCAAATTAATTGTTTAGATTTAAAAATGCTATGTCTGTATTAAAAACTTCATTTGGAGATAAAATTTTTAAAAAGTAATTTTAAAGCTCTTTGTGAATATGAGATTGTGGGCCCAACAACCCTCCTACCCTTTCAGCCCCACTCTTCCCCTTTCCCTCCTTTACCATCTCCTTCCTCACCTCCTCCCTACTCTACTCTGTCTTCCCTTTTTCCTTCTGGGATTTAAAAAATTTATTGCTGTTGAATTGATGGGAGTATGCTCAAAGAATACAACAGGGAATTTTTGATGTAAGTAGTATTTTATGTGGTGTAGTAATTATGAAACACATTAAAAATAGAACTTTAATAAAATGCAGAAAATTATCAAACAAGTCATAACCTTGGAGAAAATAATTTTAAAGCATCATTTAAAGCCTCTTAAGGGCTTTTTTTAACAAAAACTTTGCATATTTATTTTTAATTTTTTCCTTTTAAAAAAAATTTCCCTCAGCTTTATTAAGGCATAATTGAGAAGGAATATTTTATATAATTGATACATAATATTTTGTACAAAGTAATGTTTTGCTATACATTGTGAAATGATTACCGCAAGTAAGTTAGTTGACACATCCATCACTTCACATAAATTTTTGTGTGCAGTGAGAACATTAAAGATCTACTTTCAACAAATTTCAAATATATACAATATTAACTAGAGCCACTATGGTGCATATTAGACCTCTAGAAATTATTAATCCTGTATAACCGGAACTTTGTAGTCCTTGACCAACATCTTCCATTCATCCACCACCAGCACCGACCTCTGGAAACCACCCTTCTACTCTCTGCTTCTTTGAGTTTAACTTCTTTTGATTCTACATATAAACTAGATGATGTACATATAAGTGCCTGGATTATTTCACTTAGCATAACACCCTCTAGGTTCATTGATATTGTCACAAATAATAGGATTGCCTTCGTCTTTAAAGTTGATATATTCTGTTGATGGACAGTTTCTTTATCTTTGATGGACACTTAGGTTGATACCATGTATTGGCTATTGTAAATAAATGAACACAGGAGTATGGCTGGCTTTGAGATACTGATTTCATTTCCTTTGGATATATAGCCAAAAATAGGATTACTGTATCATACACTAGTTTAATTTTTAATTTTTTAGGAAGCTCTGTACTTTTTTCATAGCAGCTTCTCCATTTACATTCCCCCTAACAGTATTCAAGAGTCCCATTTCTCCACATCCTTACCAGTAACTGTTATCTTTTATCTTTTTATAATAACCATTCTTACTATTATGAAGTGATATCTCACTGTGGTTTTGATTTGCATTTCCCTAATGGTTAATAACGTGAACATTTTTAAATATACCTGTTGGCCATTCATATGTCTGAATCATGAAAAAATAGAAAATCTAAACCAACCAGTAATAAGAGACTGAATCAGTCATCTAAAGCCTTTCAACAAACAAAACTCCAGGATCTGATAGCTTCATCAGTGAATTCTACCAAATACTTGAAGAATCAACACAAATCCTTCTTAAACTCTTCAAAAAAAATGAAGGGAAAGGAACCCTTCCAAACTCATTTTACAAGGCCAGCATTACCCTAATACCAATACCAGAAAAGGAAACTATGAGAAAATAAAATTACAGGCCAATATACCTGATGAACATAGATTCAAAAATCTTCAACAAAATGTTAACAAACTGAACTCAGCAATACATTGAAAGAATCACACACCATGACCAAGTGGGGTTTATCCCTGAGATGCAAGAAGTATTCAACATATGCAAATCAATAAATGTGATATACCACATTAACAGAATGAAGGCTAAAAATCATATGATCATCTCAATAGATGTAGGTAAAAAACTCAACATCCTTTCATGATAAAAACTCTCAATAAATTAAATATAGAAGGATATGCCTCAACATAGGAAAGGCCATATATGCCAGGCTGACAGCTAACGTCATATTCAACAGTGAAAAAGTGAAAGATCAAGAACAAAACAAGAATGCCCACTCTTACCACTTGTATTCACAATAGTACTGGAAGTCCTAGCCAGAGCAAATAGGAAAGAAAAAGAAATAAAAGACATCTGAATTGGAAAGGAAGAAGTAAAAAGACTCTGTTTGCAGGTGACGTAACCTTATATATAGAAAACCCTAAAAACTCAATCAACAAACTATTAGGATAATGAATTTAGTAACAATGCACCATACAAAATCAATATACAGAAAATCAGTTGCATTTCTGTACACTAATAACAAATTATGAAAAAGAGAAATTAGGAAAACAGTCCCTTTTACAATTGCATCAAAAAGAATAAAATATCTAGGAATAAATTTAACCAAGGAGATGAAAGACTTGTACTATAAGATACTGATGAAAGATATTGAAGATGATGCAAATAAATGGAAAGATATTCTGTGCTCATGGATTGGAAGTATTAATATTGTTAAAATGTCCATAGCACTCAAAACAATCTATAGATTTAATGCAATCCCTATCAAAATTCTAATTTTTCACAGAAATAGGAAAAAACAATTCTAAAATTAACATGGAACCACAAGACTCCAAATAGCCAAAGCAATCTTGAGAAAAAAGAACAAAGCTGGAGGCATCACACTACCTGAATTCAAAATATATTTCAAAGCTATCATAATCAAAACAGTATGTTATTGACTAAAAGCAGACATGTAGAGCAATAGAACAGAATAGAAAGCACACAAATAAATCCATGCATTTATGGTCAATTGACTTTCAACAAAGATGCCAAGAACATACAATAGGTGAAAGAATAGTCTCTCTCTTCAGTAAATTGTGTTGGGAAACTTGGATATCCCCATGCAGAAGAACGAAACTGGACCATCACATCACATCATACACAAAAATCAACTCAAAAATGGATATAGACTTAAATGTAAGACAAGAAACTGTAAAACTACTAAAAGGGAACATAGGGAAAAGTTTTCTTGACATTTGTCTGGGCAATCATTTTTGGATATGACCTTAAAAGTACAGGCAACAAAAACAGAGCAAGGGGACTTTATCAAACTAAGGGCTTCTGCACAGCAAATGGAACAGAGTGAAGAGACAATCTATAGGATGGGAGAAAATATTTATAAAACGTATACTGATAAAGAGTTAATATGCAAAATATGTAAGAAACTCAAACAACCCAATAGCAAGAAAACAAATAACCCAATTAAAATATGGGCAATAAACCTGAATAGACTTTTCTCAAAAGAAGACATACTACTGGTCTACCTACTATATGCAAGAATTTTGCTGAGTCTTTTCAAAAGATGGATCATTAATCCTGATTCTCCTGATGGTTCTTATATTGGAAGTGCATGGAGCCTTTCAGAGGAAATGTGTTCCTTTCTAAACCTCATGGAGGAAATGTGTTCCTCTCTCCAATTGCTTCTAGAACTTTGCAAAGACACATGAAGTCAGTGCTCAGTCACAGGGCACAGAGGAGTGAGTGAGCTATAGAAGAAGTCAGAGAGGGTCTATAAATCTGTGTGTGAATCTTTGTCATGGTTGCATCATGGTAGGAACATTATCTTAATACTCCAGACAGTTCTTTCAGTTGTTGAAAATCCATAGAAAATGAATTATTAATCTGTAACTTAGTATTGCATCAATATAGTACTAATAAAATGTTTAGGTACACGAGAAACTGGTTCTAAAGTTCATTTGGAAAACAAAGCATGCAAGAATGCAAAAGATATTTTGGAAAAGAGTGTGTACACATGAGAAAGAGGAAAAGGAGAGAAAAAAGAAGGCATTCGACTTAGCAAATACAAAGGCTTATTATAAAGTTAAAACATTATTTTAAGACTATGGTAATAAAGCCAAATATATAAAACAATGTGATTATGATATAAATTGCATTTCATGTCATGGAAAAAATGGGTTATTCAACAAGTGGCCTTAGTACAACCTGATAAACAAGTTTTTATGGATACCTCCCTAATTTCTTATACAAAAAAATTCCAGATGAAATTTATAATTAAAGAACATAAACCGCAAGAGCAGTAAAAATTGGTATAAGTAAAAAATTAAACACAAGCTTGAAGTCATAACAATTGTTAATATGGCTATACAATTAAATTTAAAAAGAATTTTGTCTGGCAAAACGAACAATGTCAAAAGACAACAACCATCACAGTAAAGGACAAAAGACAAAAACTCTGTGAAAATACATTTAATAATTCTGTGAAACTCCCACAAATCAGTAAGAACAAAAACACAACAGAAAAATAAGCAGAAAATGCACAGTTCATGGAAAATAAATAAAATGGTTTTAAAGTATATAAAAAGATGTTTCATCTCCCTTATTTTAGGAAGAAGGCAAATTAAAGCCATATTAAAGTTCTAATACTATCTTACCTAAAGATGTGAGAGTTCAATGGCATAAGGAAATAGGAAATCTTAGGTGTTATTGGTGTGAATGTGAATTGTACAATAACTTAGGGAAGGAAATCCAGCAATATTTATTAAAATACCTGTTCTTTTTCCCAAAAAATTCCACGTCTAGAAATCTATCTAGTGTATTCTTACACTTGTATGAAATGATATGGTCACTAAGTATCCAGTGTTGAAAAATGAGGTTCATAACAATGTAAGGAGCTATGAATAGGGGATCAGTTATATAAATTATGGTATATCACTACAAAGAAACACTATGTAGCTATTAAAAATAAGGGACATTTACATATAATTCATATAAAAGACAAAAATGTTTATCATAGGGAGATGTAGAGATAGCTGATAGATAAAATAGGTAGAGAGATGATGGATAGTGATTGATATAAAAGTAGTAAGGAAGCAAGGTACAAAAGGATCTTTATTATATGCTACTATTTGGAAAAAGAGAAGAAAGAATGGAAACACATACATGTACATTTGTAAATGAAGACTATCTCTTCATTGGCGACAGAGGTAGCTTCTAAAAAGGAATTGGTGGCTGGGGGCGAGGATAAAAGACAAGTCTGTATTGTTTCTACACCTTTTTGTATATTTGACATTTGCTGTCATGGGGGTGTTCTACTTTTCAGAGATTTTTCATTAATTAATTATTGTTTAAAAGAAAATGAATTCTAATGATATTAATTTGTGCCTTACTGCCACATGCCAGATACGAGTATGGAAACAAGTACAGAGGCTTTCTGCAAAATTTCTTCTACATTTGGAATTCTTTTCTCCTTTGAGAAAGTGATTGAATAAGAGTACAGATAAATATTTGTTCTTCAAACAGTATTTTTTTTTCTATGATCTTATATGCCTCTCACACCTCGTTTGTTTAGCAGCCTTTATATGGCAGGTAGAAACGTCCAGGGGACGTTCTAGAGCGCCTCAGCTGAACCTGGCTCCTATTTGGGAAACTTACCCAGCATGGGAAATTTGAAAGCCTGCAGCCATTTTCAAGGCTGGGAATTCCAAAGGTGAAAGTGTGTCTTTGTTACTGAGAAACATATGAACCCCAAGGGTCAACATAATTGGCTGCCTTTAAGCCAAGCAACCGCCAAGCCATCTAAGTGATTTAAATGCATGATAGTCAGAGGAGGAGCCTCCTTCCTTAAACTGTGGCATTGCCCCGCCGAGGCGTGAGGGACTAGGAGGACTCTGACTTCCCAGGGTCACAGAAGAGCCTCCAATTTGAACTGCATGAGAGGAGAAGATGAAATTGGGTATGTGCAAATAAGCTACAGGGCCAGGCTTCACCTTTGTCCTTTCCCCATCTTCTGGAGCCTTAATGCCTTTGAGCATCTTTGAAAGTTGGAGCCTCTAAGTTCTTTTCTGGCAAAATCACAGCCCAGTTCATATTATTGAGAGGGTCCAGAGTGGAAACGCAATAACAACAGGTTCCAATTCTCCCGTCAGTACACTGGATATCCAAATCGAAGGCCTGAGATGTAGTGAGTGGGGCACTCATCCTTACCACGGTTCCATCCATGTAAGAGAGGTACTGCTTTGTGTTCCAGCTTGGTACATCCACAGAGCGTCCTGTGGGCCAAATATATATACAAATATATGTGAGATACATGCACAAAAGAGGTTGCAATAGGTTGCTCAGCTATGTCTACTACTCCCTTCATTGTTTGCCTCTAAAAAAGAAAAAGGTATGTCTTGTGACACAGATTTTTTTCCTCCCCAGAGGAAGAGGGACCAACCCTAAGCAATAGTTTAAAGCCTCTTGATTTTCTGACCCTTTGAGGTCTAATTTTAGACCTCAAGCTATGTAACTTTCTTAGGCCTGACTTTCAGACCCATGCATTGAGATTGTCCCAACTCTCTTCCTTTCTTTATTGTTCTGAAGGATAGCGATATATGTTACTTCAAAATATACTGTTTTGGCATAAGAATTATTTTGAGCATTTGAAAAGCAGTAGAATAAGAGGGCTCTGATCTGCTTTTGTTCCAAAGCAAAAGATAAAATTCTCATGTGAAAAATGTCCTCCTTATACCAGGAGGAAAGAAACATTCTAATCAGCAGAGGTGATGACTCAAGGCCAAGAGAATTCTATTCCAGCAAGCTTTGTCCAAGTGCCCTTATTTTTCTTTTGCTTCTTTGCATATTTTAGTTACTTTTTCACAGTTGCCTCTCTTTATTCAACCTAGTTTAAAAACATTGAGGTTTTGCCTCTTCTTTGGTTATTCATTTCCTTATGACAGCTTCTGTATCACATAAAACTTCTATTAAATAATATCGGTATTTTCCTCCTGTCAATCTGTCTTACGCCCATTTAATTCTCAGGCCCAGCCAGAGACCCTAACAGGGTAGAAGTAAAGTTTTGCTTCCTCTACAGTGTCTTCCACCTCCCATCAAAATGTTATGGCCTTACCACCCATTTCTTCAGTGTCAGAATTTTGTGAAAAAGCCAAATACCCTAATGCATACCTCAAGTTCTAATATATGTGCTAATGTTATATGTTCTTATACAATGTATTTGCATTTAAATAGAGTTGTCTGGAGATTTAATGATTTGACCCAAAGGGATTAAAATGTCTCAGATTTGTATAGCACTTGTAGATTATTTCAAAGAGCTTTCCACAAACAAGATTTCTTTGGAATCTCTAAGTCACACTGAAGCACAGAGGATAAGCATTTTAATTTACATGCACGCTGTTGATGACCTAAGGCTCTGAGAAGTTAAGTAGCTGCCACACAGTAAATAGCAAGATATTGACTGTTCTGGCGACTCCTGTTTCAGCATTCTTTTTACCACATCTGACAGCCCCAGAAATAGATTTAAACTGCATATATGTGTGTGGGAGTCAGCAGTCACAGCACGTAAGGGCTCAGAGGCTCCATCTGCTCTGGGGTCAGTAGCATTCATGGGATGAAGCTGCAGATGACTTTCTGGCCCTCTCATCTGTAACGACACAAAGGGTAGAGAGAAGATCATTGGGACTGTTGGTCAAACAATAGATGAAACCACTTGCCTGGGTGACAGAATGTCACAATAATTTTCTTCAAAGTTGCATGAATAAACTGCACCAGCATTACCTGGGGATACAGGTGGAGGTTTTGTTTAAAAATGTATATTTCTGGGCCATCATTCCTATTTACTGAATCAGAAATAGAATCTCTAAGGCACAAGACATTTTGAGAAACCTTAAATCATTCCTTCTTCCTGAGTACAGATATATGTCATTGCACCCTAAACTTCTCCAGTGTTTGTGTCATGGTTCCACAGACAGGCTGAATGCTCTGGCTTGCCAGTCAAAGCCTTCTACAGTTTTGTCCTAGTCCGTATTCCTCATTTGGTTCCTTACTATTTCTTTTCAGTTCGATCCCCGTATATTCCTGCAGTTTTCTCCCTCAGGGCTTTTCCAACTGTGACTTGCCATTACTACCATCATCTAATTGCTCCACGTTCATTTATCTTGATCAGCTGAGATTTCTTCTTTCTTCTGAACTCACAGCACCCTTTACAGTGTTAGTTTTTGACAAATGCAAAAATAAATCAAGATACAGAAGTTCCACCCCTCAGAAATTCCCTTAGACCTGTTTGTAAGAAACACCTTCTCCCTACAGACCCTGGCTCATCAGTGTTCTGTCCCTACAGTTTTGGCCTGTTCAGAATGCCATATAAACAGAATCATGGAGTATGTAGTCCTGAGCCTAGCTTCACATGCTTAGCATAATGCCTTTGATGTTCATCCATATTATATATGATGATTGGGAATCATTAGTTTATTCCTTTGACTTTCTGAACATTATTCCATTGTATGGATATACAATTTCTTAATCTATTCAACAGTTGAAGGGCATTCAATTGTTTCTATTTTTGGGGTATTATGAATATAGCAACTATAAACATTTACGTACAGGCTTTTGTGTAAATCTAAGTTTTGATTTCTCATGGATAAATGCCTAAGAGTAGGAGTTCTGGATTGTATGGTAAGAGTAAGTTTTAGCTTTATGAAAAACTGCAAAACTATTTTTCAAACTGTTCTGCATTCTGACTAGCAGTGTTTGAGAGTTCCAGTTGCTCTATATCCTTTTAAACACTTAGTATTTTTTTTAAATTTAGGCATTCTGACAGTTTTGTATGGGTATCTAATTGTGCTTTTAATTGTCATTACCTTAATGACTGATGATGACAAATAAGTTTTCATGTGCCTATATGTTGTCTATACATCTTTGGTCTAGTGTCTGTTCAAATCTTTGTTCATATTTTTTATTGGGTGGTTTCTTTTCTTATACTGAATTTTGAGAATACTTTAAATATTTTGGATACATGTCCTTTACCAGATACATGTTTTGCAAATGTTTTTCCAAGTCTTTGGCTTGTAGTTTCCTTTCCTTAAGGAAAACACTTCAAAGAGCAGAAATGTTATCCATCTTTATTTTATGGAGTTCAGTTTATTTATTTTTATTTCATGGAGTATGTTTTTGGTGTCATATCAAAGGACACTTTGCTGAACCCAAAGCCATAAATATTTTCTCATTTGTTTTCTTCTAAATGATGTACAGTTTTTAGTTCTATATTCTGGTCCCTGATCCATTTTTGAGTTAATTCTGTGTGTGAGTCAAAGTTCCTTTGGTTGAAAAGACTGGCCTTTCTTCATTGAATTGTCTCTGCAACTTTGTTGAAAGTCAGTTGACCATACATGTGTGATTCTATTTCTGAACTACATATTTTATTTCATTGATCTATGTGATAAGTTATTTTTTTTGATAACTCTTTATGGCTCTGTAAAAATTCCTTCTATCTAGCATCAAAGTTACTTCATCTGCCTGTCTTTGCATTTTTACTAAATTATGAATGAAGAGCAGGTTCTGGGTCCAATGCATCTTTGCATCTTCAAGATTTGCTTAGCCCAAAGGTTTAAGACAGAACAGTCAAGATATGTTAAATATATATGGTTTCAAATCACATTTTGTCTTTATAGCTACCATTACAGTCTCGTTTGCTGGAGGACAAAGTTGAGTTGGCAGGCTGGACAGAAGGAAAATTATAATGCTCTTGTAGAAGGATAAATACACCTTTTCATGAAATAAAGATAACCCAATTTATTAGAAATTAGACAAAAAGTGTTTTATCCTTTGTTGCAAGAGCCAAATTTCAGAGCTACCAAATTCACATGGCATCTTTTTTGCTGAAGGGAATAAAACAAGGTTTAACAGAAAACATTCTTGGGATTATTTAGAAATATGAAATATTTTTAAGTGAAAGTGAACCCATTCTAGAAATAGAGAAAAATAGCATAAAAAATGTTAGTTGTGTAAAGGTTCTTGATTCATGTGTGTATATATGGAATACTAATAATATTAGTTGTTCCATAGTAGTGGTAAGCATGTTCTATAACAATTATTTAGAAGATATTACAAATGGTGCTTTCACTGTCAGTACTATTTGAAGAGTGGGCTTTAGTTTCTAGTATTGCTATCTGCTAGAAGCTAGTTACATCATATGTAGCAGGCTAAAGAGCAAGTGACCTTTTCAGGAATGAGGGGAGCACTAACTGCACCAAATGAGCTGCATCTTTTTTGTCTGACAGGACAGATGTTAGGTTGTGTTGGCATTTGCACAAATTCACAAATAATGTCAACTATGGTTGTTAATTTATAGAAGAATTTCTATTACCCAGTGCCTCAATCTGATAAATCTTATTATCATTCTTGTTCTAATACACTTTTGTCAACTTTTGCTGAGACATACACAGCAAGATTTTATTCTGGGAAAGGTCACCTCAACCTGACTGATGGTATACTGGCATTGTAAAAATAATTTACAGTGTCCAGACATCACCAAACCAACTTTCAGTTCCAGGCAAGGTAGTCAAGTCTAATGCTTGTAATCAAGGAAGAAAAAGAAGGGGGCAGTTTTTCAGAAATCTCGGGATGTCATGTAATATAAAGATGGCTTAGGGTATTTCATCTTTGAATTTTTTTGTATCTAGATTATCATATCCATTAAGATTGTGAAGTCTTTTTGTCTCCTTTTCAGCTGCCAGTCACAAGAATGAAAAGCACCTGCTTTCTGAAAGCCCTAATTGATATCATGTTCCTGTATCCAGGACTAACACCAATAGGGGCTTCCTAACATCAATATAGGAACAACTACAAAGATCAAAATAATATTTTTATTACACAATACATGAAAAACTCTTTTTTTATAATAGAAACTTAAAAATAATGTCTAAGAATGAAGCCCCATGTTTCACAATTTATGGCTTTTGAAAATCTTATTCATCTATATATTTTTCACCTCTTTATTTTTTTTCTTTTACTGCTAGAGTAATTTAAGTAAAATTCTCAACATCACATCATTTCCTCCAAAATTACTTTAATATGTCTTTCTAATGGGTATGAATTTCTAAAAATATAATCACGGTATCATTATCATACCTAACAAATTTTATACCTAACAATAGTCATACCAACAATAATTATTTAACATTAGTCTGTGGGGAAATTGGGGTTCCTATGGCCAGGATCCTCACTGAACTTAAACCACCTGATGATGTAACTGGCCTGTTGTTAGTCTACTGCTTCCACACCTTTAGGCAATAAGGTATTATTGCACTATATAGAGAGCAGAGCTTGTCCCAGTGCTCTGGGGGTGACACGGTGGCATGGCTGCAAGGCTGCAGGAGAGCAGAGCAGAGGCTGGAGTGGTGGCAGCGCCAAGGACAGAGGCCCAGAGGATAGCTGTGCGGGACGACTGTGCAGGCAGAGAGGCCAGAGGATGGCTGTGCAGGCAGAGGGGCCCGGAGGACAGCTGTGAGGACAGAGGGGCCCAGAGGACGGCTGTGCAGGCAGAGGCGCCCAGAGGCAGAGTCTGGCTTGCTGCATGCAGACTTGCCCTGAGTGAACAGGATTTTACTGATTGACCTGCCACTGTAGAAATAAAGTTGGGTATAACCCTTTCACCCCAAAGAACGTTTTGCTGTCATTTTCTTTGGTAACACTGAATCCATAGTGAACTTGCCTGGGGCTGAAACCCATTGGTAAGACATGGCCAATATCCAATCCATGTTCAAATCCTCCCACTTGACTCAAAAATATCTTTTTATAGTTGATTTACCTGAATCTGAGTCCAAATGAGCACATCATATCTGAAAGATTTGTCTTAAATTTATTTTAACCCATAACACTTTCCCTCCTTCCATTATCTCTCTTTCATACCCTCCCACAAAGGTTGTTTCTTTGAAACCAGGTCATATATCCTACAGGACTCTTCATGGTGTATATTTGACCAATTGATATTTTTGTAGATTAATTTATCATATTTGTTTAGCTTTCACTATATATAGTGGTTGGATCTATAAGCTTAATTAGATTCAAGGATTCAGATTTTATTTTATTTGGTAAAAACTCATAGATGGTTCTATGTTTCCTACTGTATCACATCAGGAGGCACATAATATCTGATTTTCCTACTTTTAGTGATAATAAGATTGATTAAGAGTCTCAGCTTCATCAATTATAAAGTCACCATCAACCAGTTATCTAGTGGGTGATTGCCATCAAATCAGTTACTGTATTAGGGTTTGCAAAATGGAGATTTTCTATTATTCCTTATTGATTTATTAGTTGTATTTCTTCTGTACCATCTGTTAATATGGTAGCAAATTGTATGAAAATACAATGATACAATGAAATATTAAATATTTAAATAAAAACTTTCTGTTAAAATTTTGATTATCTTTAGCATAAACTACCACTAGAATATAATTACATGAATACAGGGATTTTTTTTGTCTATTTTGCTCATGCTGGATTTGCAAAACCTAGAAAGATGCTTGTCACACCATAGACTCTTGGTAAATATTTATTGAATCGATATCCAATTAACGAGTGAGACCATTTCCAGGAGTAGTTAATAGTGATTGCATCAAAGGAGAAGAAAATGAAGAGGAAAATTCACTCAGATTATTTGTGACAATAGTTAATAGTTCACCACAGTGAGTTAAGACCTCAAAGAAATGTCTGTGTGTCACCATATGTAAAGTTCAATGGCTTTAAATTATTTACTTATTTCTCTTGCTAATAAAGCACAAACATCTCTGGGTCAAAGGATAAGTGGCATAATTTTCATTTCTCCTGTGAATATACTCTAGTCCTATTTCTCCCATCAAGAACATATTTCAAGTTATTTCATTTGACATTTTATTTCTACTATTTATATTATTTATATTTATATTATATTCATACTGTATTTATATACTTATTGTATCTCCCCCTTTAGGAAAGAAGCCAAGTTTTTAAATCTATTCTCATTCTTTTATTCCTCACTTGCAAAACATGGCACAGTATTTTGTCACTGTAAAGCCTCATAACTATGTGGTCTTCATGCTTAACAAATACTTGTTGAATGGATGAATGCAAAATTAATTAAATTACTGAGGTTGCTGGTAAAATATGAATCCAGGTTTTTTCTGTAGTGAAGGAGTATTTTAAGATTCTGACCTATAGTTGTTACCTTGTTACTTTATTTAATTATACTATTACTAGGATGGGGATAAATATATTCAAAAGTCCCTTCTGAAGTTAAACAACATTTAAAGCACAATTCAAAAAAATCCTGTGATGCCACATAAATTTTTAAAGAAAGAATACTGCTCTCGATTTAGAGATGCTGGTCTTTTGATTCTTCCTCCATCTTCTCTGATAATTTCCTCCCATTTTATATGCCTCCTCCCTTTTCATCTCTTACATGTAAGATATCATGTTCATTGTTTCTCCTTTAGTGAATTCAGTGACTCTTACATGTCAAAAAAGAGTTATTTAAATTTATATTACACACTAATAAATGGAAATACATCCCATGCTCATGGATAGGAAGAATTAATATTGTTAAAATGGCCATCCTGCCTAAAGTAATCTACAGATTCAATGCAATCCTGATCAAAATAACAACAGCATTCTTCAACGAACTAGAGAAAATCATTCTAAAATTCATACGGAACCATAAAAGACCCCAAATAGCCAAGCAATCCTAAGAAGGAAGAACAAAGCTGGGAGGATTACCCTCCCCAACTTCAAGCTCTACTACAAAGCCACCATAATCAAGACAATTTGATACTGGCACAAAGAACAGACCCATAGACTAATGGAACAGACAAGAGAGCCTAGATATAAACCCAACTATATATGGTCAATTAATATATGATAAAGGAGCCATGGACATACAATGGGGAAATGACAGCCTCTTCAACATCTAGTGTTGGCAAAACTGGACAGCTACATGCAAGAGAATTAAACTGGATTACTGTCTAACCCCATACACAAAAGTAAACTCTAAAAGGATCAAAGACATGAATGCAAGTCATGAAACCGTAAAACTCTTAGAAGACAACATAGGCAAAAATCTCCTAAATATAAACATGAGCAACATTTTCCTGAATGAATCTCCTTGGGTAAGGGAAACAAAAGCAAAAATGAACACATGGGACTACATCAAACCATAAAGCTTCTGTATAGCAAAGAGCACCATCAGCAGAACAAAAAGGCATCTTACAGTATCAGAGAATATATTTGTAAATGACATATCCTACAAGAGGTTAACATCCAAAATATATAAGGAACTCACACATCTCAACAACCAAAAAGCAAATAACCTGATTAAAAAATGGGTGAAGGATATAAACACTTCTTCAAAGATGCTCCATGTCGCTAATTATCAGGGAAATGCAAATTAAAACCACAATGAGATATCACTTCACACCAGCAAGGATCACCACCATCCAAAAGACAAACAACAACAAATGTTGGCGAAGTTGTGGAGAAAGGGGAACCCTCCTATACTGCTGGTGGGAATGTAAACTAGTTCAACCATTGTGGAAAGCAATATGTAGGTTCCTCAAAAAACTCAAAATAGAAATACCATTTGACCTGGGAATTCCACTCCTTGGAATTTACCCAAAGAATACAAGTTCTCAGATTCAAAAAGACATATGTACCCCTAAGTTTATTGCAGCACTATTTACAATAGCCAAGAAATGGAAGCAATCTAAGTGTCCATCAGTAGATGAATGGATAAAGAAGAGGTAGTACATAAACACAATGGAATACTATTCAGCCATAAGAAAGAAACAAATCCTACCATTTGCAACAACATGGATGGAGCTGGAGGGTATTATGCTCAGTGAAATAAGCGAGGCAAAGAAAGACAAGTACCAAATGACTTCCCTCATTTGTGGAGTATAACAACGAAGAAAAACTGCAGGAACAAAATAGCACCAGACTCACAGACTCCAAGAAGTGACTAGTGGTTACCAAAGGGCAGGGGTGGGGGAGAGCAGGTAGGGAGGAAGGGAGAAGGGGAGTGAAGGGTATTATGATTAGTACATGCAGTGTAGGGGATCATGGGAAAGACAGTGTAGCACAGAGAAGACAAGTAGTGAATCTGTGGCATCTTACTACACTGATGGACAGTGACTGCAATGGGGTATGGTGGGGGACTTGATAATATGGGTAACTATAGTAACCACACTGTTTTTCATGTGAAACCTTCATAAGAGTGTATGTCAATAGTACCTTAATTGAAAAGATTATATAAAAAAAAATTATATGACACACTTCATTTCACTTGTGTGGATAAAATGAGAGTTCCTGTGGCCAGGATTCTCACCTGGCCCTGGTTGACTAGCTCACTGCACACCTGTGGGCAATACATGGCTGTTGACTCTATAAAAAGAGCTTTGTCCAGGGCTCTGGGCATGACACGGTGGCAGGGCTGTAAGGTTGCAGGAGAGCAGAGCAGAGGCTTGAGTGGTGGCAGTGCTGAGGACAGAGGCCCAGAGGATGGCTGTGCAGACAGACGGGCCCAGAAGTAGAGACTGGTTTGCTGCCTGCAGACTCACCCTGAGTGAATGGAATTTTAGTGACTGACCTGCCACGTGGAAATAAAGTTGGGAATAACCCTTTCACCCCAAGAATGTTTTGCTGTCAATTTCTTTGGTCACATTGAATCCATTGTGAACTTGCCCGGGGCTGAAACGAAGTGGCCCATCAGGTAGCGCTCCTGTTCTCCCTGCCCCCACCACGCAGATGCTGCCCAAACGGGAGAGAGGGGAAGGACCCTGAACATCCTCCTATGCCACAGGCCAGAAGGAGGCCTCGGAGCCCTAATTCACTAATTCCCAACTTCAAAGTCCCGAAGACACTGCTATACAATTTTTTACTTCCTTCTTTTAAAAGTTTTATCCTCTATTTTCCAGTACTTTTCTCTCTGGAAAAGATGAAACACAGGAGAGGCTATGTCTCTGCTAATCTAAGGTTTCATGCCCTCACAAATTCTCTGACCCCTATAAATAATTTTCTTCTGTCAGTAAAATAAATAAATAAATAAATAGAAGCTAATACATTCCAATACACTTCCATAGGCAAGACACTAGTAACCTCTAACCTCCTATTTTATATATATCTTTTATTTTTTCCAGAAAATAATGTATACTGTTTAGTATCAGTGTTTTTAGATAAAATTGATAATAATAGTGTATCATCTTTTATTAATGTCTGCTCTTTAATAAGAATTCCAAGTATTTTTGGAGAATGAAAGTGATGGGTAAAGATTCTTAATTTACCTTTGCTTCCTTGTTTTGTTTGTTATGGTTTCAAAAGGACAGGGAAAAATGTTAACAAAATGAAAGGGAATTAAATGGCACTTGACCAATTAAAAAAAAATTTATATCACACCAACACACACACACAAGCTTTATCACCAGTCCTGACCTTTTTCCTGTTCCCTGGGTCTTCATTTCCAGTTATACAATACCTCAAACACGTCTAAAGCTAAGCTCCAAATAAAATTCAAAAACAATTCCACTATATCCTATAGAATTTATTATTTCTGCCAGTGACATCATCTTCTCAGTCTCTCAATCTTTATCTTGTTATCATTCTTATCTCTTCCATCCGTTTGCCAGCCACTACAGTTAATCAATAAATCCCACTGGTTTGACTTCCTTAATCTCTTGAATTGGTCTCTCCAGTTCCATTCCCTTCTCACATTATTACCTCTCAGCTGAACTGTCATAATAGCCTCTTAATTGGTCTTTAGTCTTTCTCTACTCCAATTTTGTTTCCTGCTATATATTCACTTTCTTAAAGCACAAGTCTAAGTACATCACCTTTCTGCTCACAAAACTTAGTAGCTCTCCATTATTTAGAGGATTAAATATAAACTACTTTGACTTTTATGACCTTTGAATCTTCTGAAACATATGTCGAATCTCCAGCCAAAGTGAGTTATTTCCTGCTTCCTAAATAAACTCCAGATTTCCTGCCTGTTTCATTTTTTATGTTTCTCTCCACTTAGAATGTCCCCTTTCCACAGCCTTTTGCCCATCCTTGTCCATAAATATACCCTCAGGACATTGCATAAATGCCACAGCCTTCCAGAAGAGAAGTACTTCTTACTCATGCTTTTATCACATTGCAGCCTCTCCCTTTTCTGAATGCCTTCAACACTTTGTCAATACTTTTCATAGAACAATTATCACATGTTGATTTATAGTTGAGTGCTTGTATACTTACTGGGTCTTCCCTTTTAGGAAAGAAGCCAAGGGTTTAAATCTATTCGCATTTGCATTAAATATGGCACAGTATTTTGTTACCATAAAGCCTCATAAGTACGAGTTCAATTAACTTTAAGAGGTCTTTGTGGTAATTCTGAAAACTCAACGACACAACTTCTATGCTGACTGACACAGCTACGTTAATGTGGCTACTGCGCTGACATTAGCCAGGTATTATATCCAGCATTGGCTCAGAGAAGGGCCTTAAAGAAGAAACATACGGCAATGCTGACCCTGAAACTTAAAAGACAGAAGCCATGCTTTCTGATTCCTTTATGCGTATCATATAAAAGCTAATACATTCCAATCATGCTTTGACTAATACATTCTTTTTAAATGATTTATATAAACTACAATATTTGAAATTCCTCAGAAAATAACAGTCCATTATTTTGAAATCAGCTGATCAAAGTCCTCAAATATCCAGATTTGTTTTTCAACTCTAAGAAGAAATATAAAAGTCATAATAAAACAAGCTAACATCTGCAATTGAATTCTTATAAATAACTTCCAAGTTATTTGCAAGGTCAAACCTCTGACATTTCTCTGTCTACTCTGTCTGCAGTTATCCTGCTGCACATGAGGACTATTGTGCATAATGACAAGCCCAAGGCATTGCCAGACCTTTCTTTAGCAAAGACCAATCAGTGTTCTGGCTACTGTATTTCATAACGTAGATAAGTACCTTAGGCATTTTAGATTTTCAAAAGCAGAAATTAGCACTGCAAGTGTTCTTGAAAAACAAAGTTAAGAAAACACCACACATTACCTCTTTGAATTCAATTTTCAATGACTTTCTAAATAATTCATACTATAGCAAGCTCTAATTCAGAGCTTCCCATCATTCTCTACTCCATGCAATGGAGCTGGGGTAGTGGGAAATCATGAAAGTTTTAAAAATCTTTACAAATGTTTGATGGTAGCAAATGAAAATAATTTATTGGGTAAAGTATCTCAGTTATTTGTGGTGGCTCTAGGAATGGATAGTTATATAAATAATTGTCATGTGCTTAAGAATGAAATACCTCTGTTTTAGAGCTGTCGTAGGTAAAACTGCAGGTCTGTGGTGAGAAGCTGAGCTCTTTCTCCTCCACTGGGTAACTTGGGAAAGGAGGGGTGACTGGATTAAACAAACACTGATGAAGTGTGACACAGGGGAACAGAGCAGGAAGAATTCTGCTCAATTTTTGTCTCAGGAGAATTTCTTTTCCTTTCTAGCTTTACCTCCAACTAATTGGATGCACAAAAGCTTCTGTGGGCCTCAGTTGCTTCTTATACAAGAAAGTTGAACCACATGATCATTATGAGCTCTTCCTGCTTTCTTTTTCTTGGGGATAAACAGACAATGAACTTTTAAATTAGTAATATCATTTCAGATAAGTGCTACTGAGAAAATAAAGTGGGCCAAAGAATGACTACGAGTGAAGAGGTAAGATTTAAGCTGGAACTAACCATATAAAAATGTGGGGTGAATGTGTTAGAGACCCGAGAATGCAAAAGCCCTGAGGTGGGAAAAAGGCCACTGTGAGGGCTGGGGTAGTGACAGGAAATGACACTAGGGGAGGGGGTGAGTCTATGTAAAGAGTTCAGGTTGGAAGTTAAGACCACTGATAAAGGGAAGCCCATGAGAGTTTGGACCTGGAAAGTGGTATGATTTGATTTAAGCTTTAAGATGACACCTCAGGTGCTATGTGGGGAAAAGACTGTAGGGAAGTAAGAGGGGAAGCAGAAAGGCCAACGGATGAGGATGGTGATAGGGCAAGGGTTTTGCAGTGACACGGTGGTGAGAAACAATTAGACTTAAAATTATGTGTAGGAGAGAGCAAGATCAAGACTTGCTAATGAACTGAGGTGGGGTGTGAGAAAAAGGGAAGGCTAAGGATGCTTAGCAATCTGATCAAATGCATGGCTTTATTTGTAGAGATAGCTTAATATGTGGGCTTGGCTTCTGGTAATTTGCATTAGTTCAGTTGTAGATGTGGCTAGATTTCAATGGAGATGTCAATGTTGAAAATAGAGATTTGGGAGACCCCATCTTATAGATGGTACCTAAAACCATGAAACTGGATAAAATCTTAAATGTTCTCACATTTACCTTTTTATTACCGAGCTGCAGAAAAATTGGATCAGGTACATTGAGTAATTCTTATTAAATTACTCGCTATGGTATTTTCAAGTTCTTTGTGCTGAATCAACGAAGTGATACAGATAGGGAGATAAGCTATAAAGTGTGCTTCTGAAAATACATGGTTTTAGTTGTAGCTTAATTTAAAGCTTCATTGTGGGTACTTTATAACCATGCAGTATTTTCCAGGCATATCTTTACATAATGTTTATTATCAGACTGAAAGGGGAGACACAGTTTGATCATCTAAATTTATTTTGATTGTATCCCATTACCATTAGTTTCTGATCTATTCAAAGCCAACTGATTTCAGCAAATTGATTTCCAATCAAGAACAAAGGTTTGTTTAATTTTAAATCCATTTAATTATTTTTTTAATTCCAAACTTAATAGAATTGCAAGGAAAACTTGGCTTCAAGTTTTTTCTTAAGAAAACAGAAGGTTGCAGAAACTGGAAACATAAGCTTCCACTGTTAACACTAAGTTATTTCTCTTTTACATAGAACCTAGTGTTTCACTCTTATTTTCCCCTTCTTATTAGGATTCTAAGATAAACACTTAAGTCTGCTTTATATAAATGATTGGAGAGACAAAGTCTTACTTCCTAAATAGACAAAAATCTCTTTTATAAATCAACTAAATAAATAATGATGCATATTTCAATAATAAAAATGGTGGGCAAAACAGAATCAGGCAGTTCACATAAAAAAGATCCTTAACTTTAATTTATACCCACTGTACTCTGATTTTTTCCAAATGTTTCATGTTTTAGAATAATAAATTCTAATTTGAGAAATCTGCCACATAATTCTATCATCACTGATCATTCATTTCACTTTTCTTAGCTCCCTGAACTATTTCTCTGAGTCTGCTTTGTCCTCCTAATTCATGTCAGGTTTTAGTCCTGATCAGCAGAATTCACTTTACATCTAAGCAGAAGTGAAGAATTGGAGGTAAGAAATAACTATTGCTGGTCCTAATTATCGACCACCAATTCTGGGCTCTTTATCCCTCACCCTTGAATTTTTTGATACATTTTATAAATCTTCTTTTTGATAACTTACTTTCCCAGTTTCTAACTGATTTACTTTTTGAAATGTTTTCTGTATTTTTTCTTAGAGGCCCTTTGCATCTCTCTACATTTCAAAATGTCTAAGTTTTTCTTGAAATTTCCTAAGGGAAAATACAATTAAAATTACCATTAAACATTAATTAATATGAAAACATTTCCTTAAAAGGTGGAATCAGAAAGTTTTTTGAGAATTTACACCAAGGAAAGGACTCTCAAAATGGCATTTTAGAGTTGAAAATAGGGAGTTGCATCTTATACAGATGTTGCTTCTAGCAGGTAACAGGAAAATTGCTCTTAGGATAAAAACATCTCTGAAGAATCCCTTAAATTGCCCTTAGATATCCAGAAGCTAGGCTTCAGAAGCACAGAAGTTAAGAACTAAATTATTTTTCCTCAAAAAGAAAAGATTGATCAAAGTGAGGCTGGCAGTCAGGGTGAAGTCTAGCTTGAAAAGGGAGCTGAGGCAGTTTCTTGATAGAGGGCAAGGAATCAAATGAAACAATTCTTCCTCTCTCTTCTTTACAAAGGCACTTGAATTTTTTTTTTTCTTATTTAGTTAAATTCTCCTTTAGTGCAGCTGTACTCAATCATAGTATCAGATCCAGTTTTGGCTACTTCCAACTTTTTTCCTCTGAGGTTGGTCACTAACATATTTCATTGCTGGCTCACCAAGAGGATTCAGCATTCTAAGATCGACAGAGCAGTGAGTGGGCACAGATATGTGTACAGTAGCTGCTGCACTATTAGGTCCAAAGATGATTCTCAGGTGAGCAATGAGAAAATATGTTGGATCACATATTGCTCTTCTTATACACCAGAGTAACCAACATATAATACAACTTATCAACCATTACCAGGGACCCACATGCTGACAGTAATGCAGCTCTGACTGGAGTAATAATCCTCAAATGGCCTCACATATGCAGATGGACACAGAGGCAGATGGACACTACGGTCCTTAGGTGGATGCTACGTCTCTGAATTAGAAGCCATCTTCCCATCAACTCAGCTTTTAACTAATTGGCAAATCCATACATTGGTAGCTAGTCTGTAACTGTTGGAGAAGTTTTCCTAAAATAACACGGAGAGTTTGACTTTAAAAGACCTACTCATGTCTCTTCCCCTGAAACTCAAGGACTAAATATTCAATGCTGAACTGGGTTTCCTGCTTGGCAGCAAACATTGTTCCATTAAACTCTCAATCTTTTGTTCTTTTGTCTTTATGTTTTGTTTTTCCTTTCAGTGTCATAAAGAAATTAATGATAGAATTAGATAGATAGATTATTAGTTCTAAAAAATGGGCTTTGTGAAACATGGATTTAAGAGGCATATTTTGATATAACTAACTTAAAAGCAGTAAAAGCAGTTTGAAAGGAATTACTTTTGGAGTTAAGAAACTGTATTAAATTGAATCTCTACCAACCCACTCTCAGATAATAACCCATCATAAAAGTGTTAGAAAAAAATGAAAAAGAATATTGATGGAATATGTGGGTTGAGAAGCCATGGATAGAACACAAAATGTATCCATTTGATGAAAAATAGAAATAACTATTAATTTGAGCTATTCGTAAAAAAAATTAGAGCAAATTCTTCCATTAAATCACTTTTGCAAAGAAGCAAAAATGGACTTCTTTGAAATACTTAAGAAATTAGAGACAACTCTTATTTCAATCAAGGCATAAAACTTTATTACAACTTTTGTGGATATTATAAGCTTCTGTACCCCCAAAATTATATTTAGATAATCATTTGAAATTTTCCCCAAGTTTAAACACACATACACACCCACCCCTGGAATACACACAACTTATTCAAATGGGCTTTGTGAAATATGGATTTAAGAGGCATATTTTGATATAACAAACTTAAAAGCAGTAAAAGAGGTAATCCAAGTTCAGATAATGCGATTACCAATACCCCACTTATTGATGGAGTCAGTTAAAAATTTCTGCTTTAGTTCAAGGGGTAAGGAACATAAATGGCACTACTTGTTGCAGGAGGGTTGATATGAGTGTAATAATGTGGCATGGGTGTCCAACTTCAGATAATGTGATTACCTCAGCCAGCAAAAACCTGGCTGAGACCCACACACAGGTTTTTTTCATATACAGTGATATATTCAAGAGATTTCACTTGAAAATTAAATAAAAAACTCTGAGTTTTCAGAGAATCAATAGTAAGAAGTTCAATCTTCCAATCACTAAAATTTAAAGGATCTCATGTGGTACCCTAGCAATTACAGTTTTGGTATTTTTTTGCTCATCCAACCTGTTTTGGTCACAATGGCTGTGTGTACAAAATTACCTCAAAATTCTGTGGCTTAAAATAATGATAATCATTTATCTCATGATTTTTGTGGTCAGAATTTCAGAAGCACAGCTATGTAGTTCTGGCTCCAAGTCTCTCATGAGGTTGCAGACAGATGGCTGTGACGGGTCATCCCCCAGTTTCTTTCCTCATGTGTCCTATGTCTGATTTGGAAGACTCAGACAGCTGGGCTTGTTGGGCATCTTTCTCCATCTCTATGTAGTCTGTCCAATGATCTCTTCAGCACAGCAGCTTTGGGGGGCCCACGCTTCTTACACATTGATTCAGGATTCCCAAGGTGTGGGTTCAGAGAGAGAGAGAATCTGCATCACCTTTTATGACCTTGCCTTCTACCCCACTTATTGATGGAGTCAGTTAAAAATTTCTGCTTTAGTTTAAGGGGTAAGGAACATAAATGGCACTACTTGCCGCAGGAGGGTCGATATGAGTGTAAGAATATGGCATGGGTCATATACTGATGTGTCCAACTTCAGATAGTGTGATTACCTCAGCCAGCAAAAACCTGGCTGAGACCCACACACAGGTTTTTTCCTATACAGTGATATATAGGACAGTAATGGATAGTTTAATGTGGCAAGTAAGAAACTGTCACCGCTAAGGAAAAAGATTTCCTCCTTTTGAGGAAAAGTAGCCTGATGTGACAGCTTTACATATTTAATTGTATCCATCTCATTTATACCTTGAGTTCTTGTATTCCTCCATTATATTTTCTTTGCTCAACACATTCTTATTGAGTACCCACTACCCAAGGTAGACAAAAAGACAAACTTGCTCCCACTGGACACACTGTACATGTACACACTCAAAATCGTAGTTTTTAACAGCTTGTGTGTGAGGCAAATCTTCCACATGAGTAGCAGATTTAAATTTTAGAATAGGAACTCATTAAAAGCTGTTATATGACTGATTAGAAAGAACACTGAAGAGCACCATTTTTAGTTTAAAATAAGGTAATATAAGGAAGGTAATGTAAAGTAGGTAGTCCCTTTTCCTTTGTGTTATAGGAACTGGTTCTGAAATAATCCAAAGAAAGGAGTTCTAATGAGAAAAGATTTAGACCGTGACAGTGGTATTACAAAAGATACTTAGCTCTGTTCTCCAAAGGCACTTATTATGAGGAACATATTTATTCGATTAGTGAATTTGAACATAAACTAAGTGCTTTAGTGTACAACCTGTAGGGTTTTATTGTGTGTAAGTCTCTCCATTATCACAGAATATATATTTTTTAAAGACTAAAATGATGTCTAAGACATTGCCAGAAGATGGTATTATTTATTGCATGAAAAGAAAAAGTTATGTAACAACTTAATCTTCAATTAATTATTAAAAAATATAGTTTTAAATCTAAGGTTAAACTCATCTCTTAGGTTTGACATTCAGATGTATAATCTGCATAAAACAAAGTCATAAAATTTCAGTGTTTATGGGACTTTAAAAATCACCTAGTCCCCAAATTTCTCCCACATTTTCATCCATTCTACAAAATGTCTTACCAAGGTTGTCCAGGTTCTGCTTCAACAACTCCAGTCACAGGGCAAAACAGCTGCCTTTATACAGCAAATGTGATGCTTATTTCATTTTCAGTTTCTTTGCAGATACAGTAAATTCTCATTGTTTGTGTATTATGTACTTTAAATTTTTCCTACTTGAGAAAATTCATCTGTAACCCCAAACTCAATGCTCATAGCATTTTCAGTCATTCATGGACATGCACAAAGTGACAAAAGTTTTTGTATTGCATGAAACACTCTGCCTTGTTGTTTCAAGTCTCATACTGTAAAAAAGCATCCTTTTTGGGGATCTATTTAGTGCTACGTTTTTTGCCTTTTAGTGATTTTTCTGGGTCATTTTGTTTGGCCCCCAAGCTTAATGCTGAAGTGCTGTGTAGTGTTCCTGAGCACAGGAAGGCTGTGCTGTATGTGCTATACCTCACAGCAGAAAACAGATCATTTAGGGAATCTTTATTTAGGCAAGAGTTATATGGTGTTGACTGAGAGTTCAATGTTAATGAATTACTGGTATCTTTTAAATAAAGTATCTTTAAAAAGAAAAACCATAAAATAAAGTTATGTATCGATCAGTTGACAAAAAGTTGTAAACAGTGGCTGACAGGAACCTAACCTTCTATTTCACATAGGAGCTATGATTTGATATTCAATTTTCAGTTTCCACAGCAACATTATAGAGCATAGCTACTGTGAATAATGGGAATTGATTGCACAAACAAGCATTCTACAATACCCAGTATGAGAGTAAGTATTAAGTTTTTCTTTCCTTTCTGTAACTTAGCAGTCTCAAATGACAATACTGAACTTTTGACTCTTTCTCTCTGTAGAAAGAATGTATTTTATGGTGTCACTTCAAATTTCTAAAAAGAAAAAAATAATTATAAATCATTTTATCTGATTATGCCTATCGGCCATACTTCCATTGTGCTTTTCCTCTGTCAAGAATTATTTTTGCAAAAATTGCCATAAATTATAGTCTCTGGAGTCAATTTACAGTCAACCTCCATAATAGTGACAGATACACCAAAACCATATTCATCCTGAGCAGTAAATGAGCAGCAACATGATAGAAAAATATGAGAGAAACAAAACCTGTAAACATCTAGGATATTCATGATCCTCAATGTTTTTGTTTAGGATTTCATGTCAGTCCTTCAGAAATAACCTGGGTAACTGTCAGTATTCCAAATGTGTGAACAGGGCTTGACAGGGATGAAAAGTTTATCATATGTTAAGGTGTTGATGGTAGAAAGACTGTAGATTTGCCTCAAGGGGGAAAGTTAAAGCTCTTGGATTAGTCTTCACTTACATTAGTACTGTATTTTCCTCTTTGCCGTGAGGGTGTGGAATGGTCAGAACAGAAGCCAAGATATAGTGGGGATATTTACCATGCATTTTCACATGCTCCCCAACATTTCTCAGCCTCCTTGTAATTAAGCAGGGTCATGTAACTAGTTCTGGCCAATGATGTTTAAGCATAAGACATACTCTTCTGGTAGAAACCTAGAAGCAGGGTCTTCCCTCCAACTCCCCTTGCACTCTCTTGCCCTGCCACAGTAAGTGCTAGAATTTTTATTGCAGTGCCAGTGCCACAAGGGAGCAGAACTTCTGTCGTCGTGGGTCACTGAACAAGAAGCAGATCTTTCCTTGATGGATAATCATCATAAGGAATAAATCTTTTGTTAAACAACTTTGACTTTGGGATCCGTTAATTATATTATTGTTATATTTTCAGCATTTCTCTTTATTCATTTTATCCTAAATGTACACACAATGTGTTCTAGATCAGAGACAGATTTCTTGGTAAAATTCTCACATTAAATGACTGCATTGGGCCCCATTTACTCTAGTCCCTACCCTTGGAATGGCATAATGAAAGCATGTCAATTGTCTTGTGTGAATGGCCAAAGACCCATAAGAAAGCTACAGAAAAATGACTTTTCTCTGCTTATAAAGAGGAAGGAGGCAATTGTCTCCCTCCTCCTCTGTAAATAAAATCTCCAAGAGCCAGATAGCCCTAGCAAGTCTCAGTTTTATAGAACCACCTGCTTAGAGAGGTCTTAAAGTTCTAGAGCTTTATTCCCTTTTAACATGTAAATCCCTACAGACTGGGCCCTCCAGTCTCCCAGATACCTTGGGTTTAATCTAGGACCTAGTCCAGGCTCTAACTGAATATTGGTGTCCTTGGAAGATCAGAGAAGTTTTATTATCCTCTAAAATCAGAGCAATTAACTAGGCCAAAGACTACAGATCTCATTTTCATGGGATATGAAGATGCTTTTTACATCCTAGAGAAGAGAACACAAGTATTCTCTAACTTTTTAGCATTTGAGTCTGTGGCACAGGAAGCTAGAGCAGGAGCATTGAGAATTGGGTGCCCCACACTTATTATGGCCTAGCTTCACCTGAATAATTAGAGGGTTAAGAGTCAGACTAATTTGGCTAAAGAAGAGTGTATACTTAAATGAAAATGGAACAATGAGCCTGAAAAGGTATTTTGTATATGTTTTTGAGGACTATAATATATACAAATATATTATAATGACTTTGGAGGGCTGGTTATCCAAAGGTGTCTATATATCAATCTGAGTATTTCTAACAAGTGTCCAATATATTTGAATGTGAGGAAGGCTCAGAGCAGTACTGAGGAAAAGGAACTTCCTTGAAATAAATTCTGAATAAGCAAGTCTTTAGAAGATGCCAGGAACTCTGACTGACTCATGAACTCTATGACACAATCTTAGTATGATAACTTAAAATAACTTAACTACATGGACTTGGCCCAGAATATGCCTTAGGGGGACAAACATCTCCCCAGGTTTGACTTCTGCTGTCACTTTCACTTACTTTTTTCTAGTGATGACCTCTAGCAGCTGTCATTCAAACCAACTGTAAATTGGACTTGTTATCTAAAGGGCCAAAAGAAACTTCTCAGTCTTTACCTTTAAAGGCTAATGTTTTCAAACTGAGGTTCTGTTATTACTTCATTAACTGAAATTAAATGGAGATCTAAACATCACCTATAATCTTTCTAAATATAAATCCCAATCTAGGCTTTAAGGGAAGTCTGTGATTCTCTTGAGGAACCAGGGTCTTATTAATGTAAAGCTTTGTTGTCTCACGTGCAAAAAATTCCTTCTGTAAACAGAAAGCCTAGCAAAACACAACATAAAATAACATGAACTTTATCCATAGCTTTAGTCTTTTCTTCTTGAATTTAGTTTATCAACACAGAGCCACAGGGGTCTGCCTTTAAAGCCCTAACATTCCACCTTGAGATTATAGATTTGCTGATGAAAAATAATAGAAGTACTGTTTCTCTCCCATAAAAATCCATATCCTAAAAAAACTGAGGAATTCACCTTCTTCCACAGACACAACAAATCTACAGCTACACAGAGAATCATTCCTGTTGAAACAGAACTGAAAACTAGCTGAACAACTTCCTCAACAAAGAACAGAAGGGATACATCAAGAGGTAAGAAAGACATAGGCACAGTCTCACCAAAACATCATCCTGGCAGGGCAAACCACAAGAGGGAGGGCTCTCTCACATTCAGGGCTTCTGCCTGAGGAACAAGGGATTGTTTTCCTCCACATTGGGCAATTGGAGAGATGAGGCCCCAAGAACATCTAGGTCTGCTAACCAAGAGGGCTTATATGCAGGGGGCCCAGGGAGACATGGGGATCTAAGATACTCCTTTTGTGTGGCTTGCACACAGGCTCACTTGTCCCAGGACCCAGCAGTTTAAGAGGAGACTAGATTATGTGACAGAGATTAATTTGCTCATTTTAAAGCATCTACTGGCAGGGCAGGAATCAGTTGAGATTTTTCTTTATAAGCATGGGTATGCCCTGTCCCCACCACTCTTTCCTGGTCTCACTAAAGCTGTGGGCATGTCCAGTTCCCAATGCTATTTCTCTGTATCACTAAAGCCATGGACATGCCCCACCCTCAATACTCTCCCTCTGCCTTGCTAAAGTTAGCAGGCAAGTGCAGTTCACACAGGAAACATCCCTCAATTACCAGGCTATGGTAGCCAGGGGAGCTTGTATGCTTGGGCCCCACAGGATTGTAGAAATAGGAGAGACAATTCTTGGCAGGTTACTGCACCCAGGGCACTGCACAGAGAATAGAGTGAAACACACCCGCAGTCTGCCCATGAGAAAAGCCCATTACTTGTCCTGGAGCTTCAACATGAGGGACGAGTTTCAGGTTCGCCACATATCTAGAGGCTACAGAGACACAATCAGGGAATATAGTCAAGGAGACACCATCTTTGTACCTTCCCCTGGCCTCACCACAGCTCACTGGTACCTCCCAGAAAGGAGCTTATACTTTCATCTGCAGCCCCAATTCTTATAACTGTCACCCAGGGACACTTTCAGATCCCCTGGTCGGGAGATCAGAAGGGTTTATGATTGTGGACCCATAGGACTGTATATATTTACATACTTTAAAAGGTTCTGTCTGAGGATCTGGCTTCCAATCAGACTAAACCAGGTGCTGAGCTCAATTCCTTTGGAACACTTAACAGGTCTTGGCACCTTCAACAATTGGGACTTACCAAGAATAAAGCAGGTTACTGAGACAATCAAAGGTTCAAGAGATAAACAAGATCTAGGGAAAGAGTGAACATTAAGTTTCATCTCCTATATGAGGCTACCTCTTCATGACTGGGAGAGGTAGATATTTCACCTAATATAGAAACAAACACAGACAGTCAAGCAAAATAAGGAAATACAGGAATATGCTCCAAATAAAAGAAGATGACATACACTCAGAAAAATATCTTAATGAGATGGAGACATGCTTACCAAGCTGAGGAGAAGAATGTAAGAACATAGTAAGAACTTCAAATAAGAAGTTCTTATATTTAACACAAGATATATTAAATATATCTTATATATTTAAATATAGTTTAAATCTATAAATTATTTTTGAAGAATACAATAACTGAACTAAAAAAGATACTAGAGGGGTTTAACAGCAGAATTAATGAAGCTGAAGAACAGATACACAATCTGAAAAAGAGAGCGTTGGAATTCACCCAAACAGAGCAGCAAAAAAGAAAAAAGAATTTTAAAATGTAAACATAGGTTAAGGGACCTATAGGACAACATCCAGTGGAATAATATTTGAACTACAGAGTCCCAGAAGGAGAGAAGAGAGAGAAAAAGGCAGGAAACTGCTTTGAAGAAATCATGGTTGAAAATTTCCCTAACCTGGGGAAGATAAGAGACATCCAGGTCCAGGAAGCACAGAGAGTTCCAAAGATTAACCTAAGGAGATCCAGAGCAAGGCACACAACTAAAATATGAAAATTTAAAGAGAGAATCTTAAAATCAGGAAGAAACAAAACAAAACTTGCTACATGAATGTAAATACCCATAAAACTATCAGCTAAGCCCTTTTTTTTTTTTTCAGCAGAACCTTTTGCAGGCCAGAATGGAGTGGCAAGACACATTCACAAATGCTGAAAGGAAAACACTTCCAACCAGGGATATCCTTCCCAGCAAGGTTATCATTCAGAATTAAAGGAAAAATAGAGTTTTCCAGACAAAAGCTAAAGGAGTTCACCCCCACTAAACCAGCCTTATAAGAGATGTTAAAGTACTTTAAGCTGAAAAGAAAGGCACAAACTAATAACATGAAAAGATGGAAGTAAAAAATCTCACTGGTAAAGGTGAATATATATATTAAAAATAGTGGATTATCCACTTATAAAGGTATTATGAAGGTTAAAAGACAAAAGCAGTAAAATTATAACTATAATAATTAGTTAAGGAATACACACAAAAAGACATAAAATATGATATTAAAATATAAAATGGGGGAGGGGAGTAAGAATTTAGAGTTTTTAGAAGGCATTCAAATTTAAGTTGCTACCAACTTTAAATAGACTGCCATATACTTATTACATATACATATAGGCTATTATAATGAATCTCATGGTACCCACAAGGAAAAATATATAGTAGATACAGGAAAGATAATGAGAAAGCAATCTAAACAAAACACTAAAGAAGGTCATTAAACCATGAAGAAAGAGCAAGAAAAGAAGAAAGGAATGGAGAGGAACTATAAAAACAAAAAAAATAATAATGAAATGGCAATAAGTACATATATGACTATCAATAATTCCTTTAAATATAAATGGACTAAATTATCTGGTCAAAAGACATAGAGTGGCTGAATGCATTAAAAAAATTAAAAACTCATCTATAACACTGCATACTAGAGACTCACTTGAGATCTAAGGATACACACAGACTGAAAGTGAAAGGACGGAAAAAGATATTCCATGCAAATGGAAACAAGAAGAAAGCTGGTGTAGCTATACTTAGACAAAATAGACTTTAAAACAAAGACTGTAATAAAAGACAAAGATGAGCACTACCTAATGATAAAGAGGTCAATCCAACAATAGTATATAACATTTATAAATATTTATATACACAACATAGGAGCATTTTATAAAGCAAATATTAACAGACATAAAGGGAGAAATAGACAGAAATACAATGATAGTAGGGGATTTTAATACCCCATGTGCATCAGCGGATAGATTATCTAGACAGAAAATCAATAAGGAGACACAAGTCTTAAATGGCACATTGGATGAGATGGACTTACTACACATATTTGGAAAATTCCATTCACAAGCTGTAGAATACACATTTCTTATCAAGTACACATGGAACATCCTCTAGGATAGATTACATGTTAGACCACAATAAAGTCTCAATAAATTTAAGGAGATTAAAATCATATGAAGCATCTTTTTGATCTACAATGATACTAAACTAGAAATCAATTACAAGAAGAAAACTGAAAAAAATCACAACTATATGGTGAATAAACAACATGCTCCTGAACAGCTAATGGGTCAATGAAGAAATCAAAGAGGAAATCAAAAAATATTTTGAGACAAATGAAAATGGTAATACAACAATTCAAAATCTATGGGGTACAGTAAAAGCAGCTCTAAGGGAGGTTCATAGTGATGCAGATCTATGTCAAGAAACAAAAATCTCAAATAAACAATCAAAATTTACACCTTAAGGAACTAGAAAAAGAAGAACAAATCCCTAAGTTAGTAGAGGGAAGGAAATAATAAAAATCAGAGCTGAAATAAATGAGACTAAAAAAAAAATAGAAGAGAACAATGAAACTAAGAGCTGCTCTTTGAAAAGATACCCAAAATTGACAAACATTTAGCTATGCTCAACAAGATAAAAAGCAGTCTCAAAATCAGGATTGAAAGAGGACAAGTTACAACTCATACTACATAAATACAAACAATTATACATGAAAAAAATCAGGCAATTTAGAAGAAATGGATAAAATCCTAGAAACATACACTCTTCTAAGACTGAATCAAGAAAAGATAGAAAATATGAATAAACTGAATACTAGTAAGGAGATTGAATCAGTAATCAAAAACCTCCCACAAAAATCCAGGACCAGATGACTACACTGGTGAATTCTACTAAAAATTCAAAGATTTAATACTTTTTTCAAACTTTTCCAAAAAATTGAAGGAGAGAGAGCACTTCCACTACCCTGTTCCCAAAACCAGAAGAAGACATCACTAAAAGAAAATCACAGTCCTATATCTATGATAAACATAGATGCAAAAATCCTCATCAAAATATTAGCATACTGAATTCAATAATACATTAAAGGGACATATACACTATGATCAAGGGGGATTTATTCCAGGGATGCAAGATGGCTTAATATCTGCAAATCAATCAATGTGACACACCACATTAACAAAATGAAGGCTAAAAATCATATGATCATCTCCATAGATGCTGAAAAAGCATTTGACAAAATTTGATATCCATTTATGATAACAACTTGCAACAACGTGGATATAGAGGAGATGTATAAAGAGGATTTATAATAAAGGCCATATATTACAAACCCACAGCTAACATACTTAACAGTGAAAAGCCGAAGGATTTTTCTCTAATATCAGAAGAATACAAGGATGCCCACTCTTGGCACTTTTATTCAATATAGTATTGGAAGTCTTAGCCACAGTAATTAGGCAAGGAAAAAAAGGTATCCAAATAGAAAGCAAAAAATAAAACTCATTATTTGTAGGTGATGTGATACTGATATAGAAAACCTTAAACACTCCACCAAAAAAACAGAACAAATTAATGTAGTAAAGTTGCAGGATGCAAAAGTAAATATAAATAAATAAGTTGCATTTCTATATACTAATAACAAACTATCAGAACAAGACATTAGTTAAACAATCCCTTTTATAATTGCATCAAAAAGCATAAAATGCTTCAGAATAAATTCAACCAAGGAGATGAAAGACCTGTACTATATAAGACGCTGATGAAAGAAATTGAAGGTGACACAAATAAATGTATATTCCATGCTCATGGATTAGAAGGATTAGTCTGGTTAAAATATACATACTACCAAAAGCAATCTATAGATTCAACGCAATTCCTATCAAAATTCCAATAACATTTTTCATAGAACTAGAATAATACTAAAATTTATATGAAATCACAAAAGACACTGTAGCAAAAGCAATCTTGAGAAAGAATGATACAGCTGGGAGTATCACATTCCTGATTTCAAACTGTACTACAAAGGTATAGCAATCAAACCGGTATTGCATTGACATAAAAAAAGACACATAGATCAATGGTAGAATAGAGATGTCAGAAATAAGCCCACACATTATCAATTAATTTACAACAAATGAGCCAAGATTATACAATGGGGAAAGGATAGTCTCTTCAATAAATGGTGTTGGGAAAATTAGACAGCCACATGCCAAAGAATGAAACTAGACCACTCTTCCACACCATACACAAAAATCAATCAGAATGGATTAAAAGACTTGAATATGAGACCTGAAACCATTAAACTTTTATAAGAAAAAAAAGACAGTAAGCTCCTTGATATCAGTCTTAGCGTTGAATTTTTGGATCTGATTCCCCAAAAGCAAAGTCAACAAAAGGAAATATAAACAAGTGGAACTACATCAAAATAAAAAGCTTTAGCACAGCTAGGAAATTAACAAAATGAAAAGGCAACCTACTGAATGGGAGAAAATATTTGAAATAATAAATCCAATAATTGGTAAATATCCAAATATATAAGGAACTGAACTCAACCACGACAACAAAAAATCTGACTTAAAAATGGGCAGAGGATATAAGTAGACATTTTTCCCAAGAAGACATACAGATGGCCAACAGGCACAGGAAAAGAGGTATACCATCACTAATTATTATGGAAATGCAAAAGCAAACCACAATGAAATATCACCTCACATCTATTAGAATGGCTGTTATCAAATAGACAAGAAATAACAACTGTTGGAGAGGATTTGAAACAAAGAGAACCCTTTTGGTAGGGATCTAACTTAGTGCAGCTGCTATGGAAAATAGTGCAGAGGTTCCTCAAAAAAATAAAAAATAGAACTACCAGATGATCCAGTTATTCTACTTCTGGGTATTTATTTGAAGAAAATCAAAATATTAATTTGAAAAAATATATGCACCCCTACATTCATTACATTATTCTTTACAATAGTTAAGATACGGAAACAACTTGTATCCATCAATGGGTAAGTGGATAAAGAAGTTATGGTATATGTACACAATGCAGTAACACTAAGCTATAAACAAAGAAAGAAATCTTGCCATTTGTGACAACATGGATTGATCTTGAGGGTATTACACTAAGTGAAATAAGTCAGACAGAGAGGAAGGCAAATACATTATTATGTCACTTACATGTGAAAACTAAAAAACAAAACAATGAACAAACAAAAAACTCACAGTCACGGAAAACAGATTCATGGCTATCATACAGGAAGGGAGGGAGTTGGGGGGTTAAAAAGGGTGAAAGGAGTCAATTGAACAGTGATGTATAGTTACTAAACTTCTTGTGGTGATCACTTTGTAGTGTCTACAAGTTATTAAATTATTATATTGGACACCTGAAACTAACATAATGTTATATATACCAAATTTACCTCAATAAAAACTTTGAGGTAAATAGTAAGTATATTTGTTATATCAATTTTGCATATCATTATGGCATTTCACATTTTTTCCTCACCTGTAATTTAGTTTGACATGAGAATGAATATCTGAAGCATGCATAGTATAATTTTTCAGTTCTTAATAGTGTATAATTAAAGTATTTGTAAGCATTCTGAATTTAATTGAAGAGTAAACAATATGCTTGTGGATGATAAGCACATACTTATTTCCATATCAAAAACTGGAGGTAAATAAGAAGCTTTTTTCCTTGTAAGTCTTTTGACAGATTCTCTTTCAATGGCTTAACTTGTTTTTTCTCAAAATTATGTTATCATTATTTGGCTCAAAATAAGAGCATTTATCTTAGCCTTGGTAAGGATCCAAATGCTCAGTGATACATTGAAAAATGATAAAAGGCAAACTTAAAATAATTTAGAAGACAAAACCATAGAGAAATGAGTGAGAGCTAGAGGGCACAGAAATACAAAAAAAAAAAAGAAATTATTTACAAAGGAAATACTATTTTGGAGGGGTGGGAATGAGTGATTCTACAGCATCCCTCCACCTCTTTCTCCACCCTGTGTAGTGACTAAGAGCTTCTGTGGCATGAGCTAGAACTGAATTTAAATGGTCCTATGTCTGTCATTGAATCAATACATGTTGTTGGATGCACATGAGTACTCTCTTAGCCACAATTCAATATGTTAAATATCCTGAAGAGATTAAGCCTCTGTGGAAGCACTAAACACACACACACAAAATCAGGAACAGTTGCCAGTTTTAAGATCAAGAGAATGACGAAATCAGCAATAGTGTAAGAGATGACAAAATATACTGAGGTCTAAATAATGTTTCCATTTCAGTTAAACACATTAATAGTTTAGTTAACTGCATAACACATAACAACAAAAAAAATAGTAATGCCTCCTTCTCCTTGCACTGTGGTGAAGCATACATTAGATAATATGTGAAGGTCCCAAAATTCAGCACCTATTTCTCAATAAACATTAGTTGATTTTGAATATTAAAACCGGATATAGTGTACTTTATAGTTTGATACATGTTTTTAAATTTAATTTTCTCTGATAAGCAAAGCAAACATTTTATATTAACTTAGTTTCTCCAGTAAATTTTTATTCTGAAAAGGTATGTGTAGATTATTATGTATACACCAATACATTGGCATTCTCATTTATAACTCAGTCATTGAGATTTGGCTGTGTCACACAAACAAAATGACAAAATTGAGTGTTTAAACATGATGCCTAATCTCTGGATCCAGCAAGTCCTCAAATCAGTGCAGAGTCCTCACGAAATAAAACCTGAACAGGTCCATATGTCTGTTTCTACCATATCCTAAGCATAATTACAATATTTCATTAAGTTTCAGGCCTCCTTTCTCTAGAAGACTCTCAATTTACTTGTAAGATCAAAAATCCATAATTCTACTATTCACTCTTTTGAAATGATTCTGATACACACATGATTTTTAACAAACAGATTAAAAGATTAAAAGGCTGAGGTATCTGCCTAAATTATCCTTGAGGGGAGCTCAGAGATACACACACACACACACACACACACACACACTTACACATAAACTTTATATATATAGTTCTATGACCATAGACATATATCAAAACTTTAACAAATGTGATGAAAAATTGTTTCTAAATCCACCACTTGTTTCCATTCCTTTTCTGTAATTTTTGTTTCACATAGGTTACATGGGTACATTTTAACAGCTGAATTTTAGCATTTTAAAGTTTTTTAACATGTTGTGTTAGTTTGTTGCTTGGGAAGTTTTTCACATTTGCAAACTGATGATTGATTTGATTCCAGGACATTGAGGTCCAAAGTTTTGTCTTAATGACGACTCCTTCTAACAATATGGAATTTTGGAGTCTATCATCATTACTTAAAAACTATACAAAAGAGGTTGTCATAACAACCAGAGCTTAGTGTTCCATATTTTCAGATTTAATTTTTATACCTAAGTAATATTCTCTATCTGCAATGCTTTAAACCATCTGTAAAATAAATGTTTGCCTTAAGCATTAAAGAGAAATGCTTAAGGAATTTCCCATACATAAAAGTAACTGTGCAACTCATATATGTATGTTTCTCTCTATAATAAAGTTTTATCTACAATATATATGTACATACATGCTCTATATCTGTGACCCACCTCTTCTCCACATATTTATGACCTCAAATTGTCCATCCCTCAAAAACCAAACCCACAAAACTGTCTCAGGCACACTAGGTTCCCAGCTCCCCCATTTTCAGACATTTTTTGAGCTCCTTTTCCAGTATCCTATCCTAATTTGTACTCAATTTATGTGGATAAGTATTTGTTTCTATCTTGGGTTTCCGCACTCCCAGCAGATGGAAAATATCTTATTTTTCTTGGTGTTTTTCCTAAGACAGTACCTTAAAACACAGGACTTAATAGATCCTGAGTAAAATGAATATATGTCTTTGCAAGCAACTTCTTGGGCAGGGCACAGAGAGTTCGGCTTTAATGGAATACTGACATCCTGCATGTATATATGCAAATGGAGTTGCCTTCAGCTTTAGAGTTCAACATTTATCTTATTAAATATTAAGATGAGCTCTCTACAGAGTACTGCCTCACTGTCACTTGATTAACTGCACTATAAAGTTATTTTATAATGCCAGAGAAAATGCTAAGTATTCAAGACATCAAATGATTTTACCACATATCTTAGAATGTAGAGGCTTTAAGATTTTAAGACCAGAATTAAATTAAATGTAGAGACAGAGGAGCCAAAATACTTTTCACATTGTCTGGAATCTTGAAGAATTTTCTATTCTCATTTCTTTTTCAAGTCACAGTGTAAATTATCCAGTCTTCCCATTTTGCACATACAATGTAACAGAATTGCTAAAGAATCTAAGACAGTGCACATACATCAATCACAACCCCATTATGGAAACAAGAAGTATTATTTTCCTACATTTCAAATGTGTCTTATGCTGAATATTCTACACTTCCACTTCTATTGTTCTAACACTGACTGAAAACCCTCCTATTACCATTTTCAGGTCACTTCTTCCTAGTTACTCTTTTCCCATTTCTCTTCTTACTGGGCCATAAGACAGTCACAAATTATTATTGCTTGTCACCCACATGCTTAGAATTGTAAAGGGTTGTAGTCCATCACCAATCCTAGACCTTAAGTTGTCACATCAGCCCTCCAAACACCCCCAACCCCTCTTCTTTCCATGACCCTTTCTTAATAGCCACAGTTATGTATTTAGTCTTATCTTAGGGCACTCAATGTAAGCCAACGGCCTCTTCATACTTCCAGAAGTCTATCTTTTATCTTCAACTGTGGTCATACTTTTCTCTGTACTTGGGATACTCTTCAGTTCAATTCACTTCCACAAATACTGAGTACTAACTGTTTACCACAGATGGTGCTAGGTGCTAGGACCCCAACATGTAAATATGCAGCAGTTGCCTTTTTCATTGTTTCCAAGTTTGCTCATCTTTTTTTTTTTTTTCTGGTCTTTTCTCTGTATGCTACCTTAGATGCTTCTGAGAACTTTTCTGACACCTCACCTGGTGATGCTCATTCTTTTACTCCATATGTTCTTTTACTCCATATTCTGCATTATCCAATTGCATTTAGGTCAGTCTTTCTCTGGGAAATGCTTTGGAAATGCTAGAAGTGATAACATTCATATTTCCTAAAATTACATCATTTAGTAGGTACATCTAGAGTCTCTTTATGCTCTGCAACTTTTATATGCAAAAATTATATATCCTATGAAATTGTATTAGAGACTAATACATGGTGGAAATAATCAGCAGTTATTGCTCCTGGGAGATGGTTTGCATTATATATTTATCTAAATTTCACCAGTCACTAAAACTGTTCGTTTCACTGTATGTAAATTTTACCTTTCTTATGTTTTTGTGTTGTACTTATTTTGGGGGTGTTCCATGCCTTTTCTTCAGTTCCTTTATTACAGTTCAGGTATCTATCCTTCTCTTAGGCAACTTGTAATTTTGAAGATCACTGTGCCTTTTTTCCTGTTAGATCAGCCCTTGTTTCACAGGTTCAAGCCCCAACTTCTGTTGTAAGTTTTTGAGTTTTTAAGATGTCTTTTTTCCCTTCAGTACTTGCAATGTTTAAGGATATTAATTCAGACTGGACCGCGCTAAGATTTTTTTTTGTTTTGAGGATGGTGTTTATTGGAGGCATAATTTTCATCAGCTGAAATGAAATGCTAAAATCTACATTTTTTAATGGTAGCTTTGTATGAATGTCATGTCATATGCTTTTCACTTTGAAATATTTTCCTGCACAGTAATACAATTGTCTGTAGCTGGTGAATTTGAGGCTAACTAGGTTTCTTAGTTCAAAGACATTCTCTTCTTTTAATATGATGAAATAGTTTCTTTAACCAACATTGCACTTGTTTTGATGGGAGAGGGCGTGGTGTGTCTTCTGATTCTGTGACTTTTCTTTACAGGAACTTAATTCCTCCCTCTTGTTTCCTTTTCCTTATTTACCAGCAGGTCTCCAAGTGTGCATCTCCCTGACACTTGCATTCACTCAGAAATGGTGCCATTCTGAAATTCCTGCCTTGGGTTCTGCTCATTTCATTTTCTTAGTAGTCAGTGCTCCAGCCTACAAGATCTTAAAATGTTTCTTAGTATTTCTCCACACTATGTGCACTTGCTTTAAGTGATTTTACCTGTATCCAATATCCTTGAACTTCCTATTTCCACCCCTCATTCATATCCTTTCTGGACCCATCTCTACTTAAGTCTCCCCTTGGGTACAGGCTCAACCCATTTTTGCTGGTTTGAATGCTTATTTTTCTACTTAAAAGTAACTTAAATCTTAAGTCTTTTGGGTTCCTGGACCCAATCCTAACGTGTGTGCAGGCTTCCCCACACCAAAAAGCAATTCAATTCTGGCTCTATCTGGAGACAGCATTCAATTCCACAGGTAAAGAGCTCAGTCCCACAAGATGGCCCTCCACTTCAGATACTAATCACAAGTCCAGGTTGTTACCTGTACTTCTCACCAACTAGCTGGCTACAAATCAGTGCTTCCTGAACCTCCCTCCTTGGGTTTGCTTAATTTGCTAAAACAGCTCATAGAACTCAGGAAACCTGTTTACTCACTAAATTACTGATTTATTACAAGGGATATTAAAGGATACGAATCAACAGCCAGATGAAGACACTGACAGAGCAAAGTCCTGAACAGAGGAGCTTCTGTTCTCATGGAGCTTGGGGCCACAGCTGCACAGAGAAGAGTCTGGTGAAGCTCCCCGAAACCCCTCCTTCGGGTTTTTGTGGAAGGTTCATTACTGTTTAGTTCCAACTTTCTACACAAGGTTGGTTCCCCTGGCAAGCACCCCCATCTTCAGGCGTTTTCCAAGTTTTCCTTAACATAAACCCAGTTGTGGTGGAAAGGGGTTTGTTATGACCATTTCACCTTTATGGTCGTGAAGATTCTCCCAGAATGGACACAAGAGACCAAATATTTTAACAAAAAATGCTTCCATTACTCTGATCACTCTGGAAATTCCAAGGGTTTTGGGAAGTGTGAAGATCAAATATGTATGAGAAATGTCTTGGTTACTGAATAACCAAAAATATGTATTTCTTATAAACCACAATGTCACACTTTAGTTACATTGAAGGCAGAGGTTATGGGTGAATTTGCTTTCCCTACCATCAGTACCGTTTTTGGAGGACATACAGGGAAATTTAGATTTAGGTGTCCTGGTCCTTTCAGACTCTAACAGTGTCACAGACTGGGTGGCTCATAAACAACAAAAATCTCTCACAGTTTTGGAGTCTGGGAAGTCCAAAATCAGAGTGCCAGTAGATTCAGTGTCTGGTGAGGGCCTGCTTTCTGGTTTAGAGATGTCCACCTTGCTGTGTCCTTACATGGCAGAAGAGGGACAGAGAGCTCTTAGGGAATCTTTTATAAGGGCACTAATCTCATTTATGAGGACTCCAGTATTATAATCTAATCATTTCCCATAGGTCCCACCTTCAAATACCATCACACTGAAAATTAAACTTCAACATATGAAGTTTGGGAAGACACATATATTTAGTCTATAGGAGACAATTCCCACTTTTTTCCTGATAATTTGGAAGTGTTTAGAATGCCCTTTCTAAAATTCAGATATCTTTTTTCCCAGGCAATTCATGTTAAATTATAATGGCAAACATTGCAATCCTGAGTCTTGCTGTAAACGCATCCTACTGTGTACATCATGAAGTATTTCTAGTACTGTAATTGAAAGCAGTATTCCCAAAAGCTCAGACTGTTAGGGAAAAGGCAGCACTTGTTATTTTGTATTACCTTGTTCTTTAATTTGTAATAACAACCCAGGTCAAACAGTTAAACAGTTTCTGCTATACTAAGTGTATCCAACTCACTTAAACATTGGTTGGAAAATCTATGGCTTCCAAAACACAGGTACATTATATGAAAGGAATTCCATGAGTGGCTCAACTAAAAAGGGAAAAGTATGACCACTGAACCACTAGAAATTGCCATCTTGGTAAAAAAAAAAAAGTGAAATATTGGCAATTTCATGTGGTTCAACTTTATGCCAGCCAGGAAAGTGTGACTGATTTTGGTAGTTAGCATGAGAACTTGAGCATGAATAGAGATTTCATACTATGCACTTTATAGATATAATTGCACTGTGCAAAGATTTTAGAACATATGGGGAAATTTATTAATAATTTGAAAAAATTAGGGTTAAGATGTATGCCTGACAAATTTATCAATATATAGTTAACTGATTATCTCCTATTACTAGGCATCAGGAAAGAATTTCCTACACTGCATCCTCATAGACATGGAAATGCTATTAAGCCTGGTTAGTATTTGTCCTACCTTGCTCTATCTAAATACATGTTAAAAGCCTGTAATTTACCAAGCACAGTACTAAGTTTTTAGAATCCTTAAAACAGAAGAAGCTTCTTCTAAATATAGAGCCCTATAAAAACTCTAATTATTCAACATCAACTAATGATATATGCCTTTTGTCAGATCTGGGAAGACTGGTAGGGGGCAGTTTTTGCAACAATAATCTGGAAAACTCAAATTTGAGATTGCTTTGTGCCATGAATACTACGAAGTTTACTGTTTACCAATGTACAATAAGAGTGACTTGGAAAGGAAGTATGCTCTGGAAAGATGCTATGTCTACCTGTAAGAAGAGACTCATTTTAACAAAGGTGTCCAATGGGTAGGTGGGGGTCCATCAAAATGAGAGATAAAGTGGAAATGTCTAGTAGACAGCTACTTAAAACTGCAGCTCAAACTCACTTTAAAAGCTGAAAGCTATTCACCTCCACCATTCTGGCTGCAGTCCACACATGGGAAGTGTAAAGACATTTTTCCTTACTACCTGAATCAAACTTTTGTGCAGTACCTGTATTTTTAAGTGTAGACACAATTCATTTTAAGTTTGAAGAATCCTTATATAGTTGACACAGAATTCTACAATTTTAGAATCAAGTTCATACAGAGTACCCAAATATTTCAATGGGGGTTAGGCCAAGTTTTATAATTAACAATCCTTAAACCCCAGAGGCTTAAAACAATTAAAAGTTTCTTGATCATTCTATACATTTGACAAAGGGCTGTATTCACTAGTCTCTCAAGGTCCCAGGCTGATGGAGGCTATGTTTCTGCAGCAGGAGGAAGAGAACTTGGCGAACTGTACATGTTCTTTTAAGGGCTTCCATAAGTAACACAATTCACTTATGCTCATATTTGTCAAAAGCAGACAGAGTTCAATCCTGCCATGCAGAAAGAACTGGCGTATTTGTGAAAAGCCCTAATTACTACTATACTAGGTTAGGAAAAGATCCAAATAGTTTGTACCCATATTCAAATACAAGAAATCGCTTCAAATTCAAGTATAAATTAATTGAACTAGTGATAACTTCACTGAAAAAGTCTTCATTGTATTAACGAAATATGGAGAAGTGGCTATATTCCTTCTGGTCTATAAAATTTCACTAGCTAGAACAAAG
Organism: Manis pentadactyla; assembly: GCF_030020395.1. Lineage (NCBI taxonomy): Eukaryota > Metazoa > Chordata > Mammalia > Pholidota > Manidae > Manis > Manis pentadactyla. Next base: position 73,956,855 of record NC_080020.1, read on the forward strand.
TATCATGTCATAGCAGATGAAATTTTCCAGTTTTGGTATGGACAGAGTATACATCACCTAAACTGTCTTATTTAGTATACAGAAATTTTCTACTGAAGAAAAAAACAGCATAACACTATCCTCCCTTCTACAATCAGCTCATTCTGAAGTTATACTATAAAGACCTGTACTATGGTCTTTTACTGTGTAGAAAAAGAGGCGTATTAGTTTGATGTTTGGGTCCATGTTCCCAGTATTCAGATCTTCCCAACTTAAAATGGGGTTATGCCCCAATAACCTCATTCTAAGCATAAGTTAAAAATGCATTTACTACACTTAACCTACTGAATATTAATCTTGGCCTAGCCCACCTAAAATGTGGTCAGGGCACTTACATTAGCCTACAGTTGGGCTAAATCACAACACAAGGCCTATTTTACAATAAAGTTGAGTATCTCATGTAATTTACTGAGTACTGGACTGAAATGAGCAACAGAATGGTTGCCGAGTGTACCTGTTGTTCACCCTCGTGACTGTGCAGCTGATGGGAGCTGCAGCTTTCGTCACTGCCCAGCAGCATGAGGAAGTATTATACCACAAAAAAGATCAAAATTCCAATCTGCAGTACAGACCCTAAGAATATGCACTGCTTTCACATTACTGTAAAGTTGTAAAATTGGAAGTTGAATCATCCAAAGCTGGGGACCATCTACTATACAGCACAGTTGCAGAAGGCAGTATCTTCTGCAAACCCCAAAGCCACTTTTTCTCCATTTTGGGTAGAATACTGATTTCAGTGTCTATTACTCCCTTACGACTTGGGAGAAAATTCTAATTGCTCAAATCTCATACTGTGGTGCCTGCCATTCTCCTTGTTAGAGTACTATTTTGAAATGGATATATGACATGACTCCTGTGGATGATGAGTGAAGGAGTCAGCTGATGGGTTTCTAGGAAAACTTTCTTTACTCTTAAAATCGAACAGTGATTTTTTTTTGCTGGATACTGTCAAGTCTGCATGGGATACTGGAACTATAGCAGATATCTTATGACAAAGAAATAGCTTATGAACAATAGGCTATTATAGAAGGCCCTTAAATTCAAAGCTCTTTTGTTTTATAAAACAATGTATTTTCCAATTCTTTAAACCAGTGCTTCTCAAAAGGCTGATCTTAAAGATGAACAGCTGCTGCCAGAATGTACATTAGTAATATTATTTCATCAAGCAAGTCTGTCTACAGAATGTCAGACGGACTAGGCAGTGTGATCAGTGATATAGCTGAGTAAAATTTTAGCAGAAACTCCTAATCTTACTGAGTCTGTAGCAACCAGATTACTTGATTGGAGAACCCAACTCTGCAAGTTATTTGGGAAAAATTCATTTTTATCTGGAAAACACTGAAACACACATAGGGATGGAATTTGCTTTTTATGTAACTTCATCACTCTTGGCTTCAATTCAATAGGTGTTCGTTGACTTCTCACTACATTATACATGTAACATACATGAATAAACACATAGTTCTCTGGTCTCAGATCTTAAGCTGGTATGGGAGACAAGCAAGAAAATTAGTCATTACAGTACACGCTGAGGTAATTATGAAGCTATTTACAGGGTTTGGAGACTTACATACAGTGTATTTGGAATCATGGGAAAGCTTTACAGAAAGTGCCACCTGAGCTAAGTTAAGACTTGGGGGGTGGTACATAAAATTCCTGGAGCTATGTTACCAGGGTGATGTCACAGGGAAATGACTGATGCCATGCTAAGGGGCTGGAATTTAACTGATGTTGACAGCTAATTATGTGATCAGACTTGTATCTTTGTACCATGACTCCAGGCCATTTTGGACATGTTAAGGTTGAAGTACCTGCTGTACAGCTGGAGAGAACTTAATTTATGAACCCGAAACTCTTACTCTTGCTTCTACTTTTCCCAAAGGTGGAATGCCTTAATGATCTATAGAAAAACTATCCTAAGACACAGGATGACATGATTCATCAATGGATAATCAACAAATGATGCACAAGTACAAGAAATACTGGGCAAGTCATACGGATTAAATTGGCTCCATATTTAAGTTGCTTCCAGGTGGTATTGAAGAGTCTAAAGATAGGCCGTACCACATGAACTAAGAGAAAAACAAAATTAAGGTTCCAGTAACTTAGTAGTTCAACACTAGTGGCATATAAAAACTCTGGGATTACAGTGAGGACCGACCTGTGCAGCTATTTTTTTCCAGGAAAGGATGTAAACCACCCAGAGCAGTCTTTCAAGAATCCAGAAATATAGACCTTTATGTGACTGTTCCGGTTTTTAAATATTGGTTTAAAAACAATACAGGAGTCCCTCACCAAAAACCTGAGAGGCCGAACAGACCACCAGTTAACCTATTTTATAGTGCTCTAACATCAGTGGTATTCCAAAAGTGACCAAATTGGGACTGAAATATTCTGTAGCCAATTTCTTTTTCCCTGACCTAATACAAAGAGCTAGGAAGTAAGTCATTACATTTTAAGTAGTAAGAAGCATTTCACTACTCATAACATCAGTTTGATTCACTATTACTAATCAGAGCCATCTTTTAACCCATTTCTACTAGGCAAAGCTCCAGAATAAATTGGGAACATTTCCTATAATCTATCTTAACATGCTATTACCTTCTATTTCAAATTTTCTATTTTTATTCAGTCTAAAGAAGACTAATGTTGATCAGCAACAAATTTATCAAGGCTAAAATTTTAGTTTTATGTTACAAGTCTGGAGGAAAAGATGCATCTCTTGAATTTCCATCTGCATACACTACTGGTTTTCCTCATGATTAATTTACCACGCCCTGAAAACAAACCACAACAATTTGACTCCTTCCAAGTATGGACTTAACACACTTTTTTTCTTTTAAATCAACAACAAAATATCACAATGCAACCAAAGTCAGGCGTGCATTTCTCTTTATAACGTAAGTTACCAACAAAGAAGGTCCTAACCGAATCAAAAATTAAATCTCAGAATTTAAGACCAATTAACAACTGAACTGCACACATATTTTGATCAAGAAACTAGTAATGGAATGTTACCCAAATAAGAAAAGCAAGCACAATGCTCAATTTTCACATTCCATATTTCAGAGAAGCAGCATTAAGGATTCATGCCATAAGTTTATTTACAGACACATCTAGTATTTTGAACTCAAGAGTTTGATCCATTTTCAAAGAGACTGCACCTCTTAAAATGCTCCCCTGCGTATCTGTGAACAAAAACATAAAAAAATTAATGGTATTAAAAAAATCCCATTCATTTACAGAAACCCATGTAGTTTCATTAATGTATTGTCTGTCAGTTTATTACTGATACATCAGAAAGCGTTTACAGTATCATGTCTTTATTCATACTGATTTGCTTCATCATATGCACCAAAATCTCTTCATATTAATGGCTTAAATAAATCATTTCCCTTTTAAACCAAGACAAGTACAATTTTTCCTTTCCAAAATACATTTTGGAATTTATTCCAATTATCCCACAGAGCATCCCACAGTATTGCTTTGAGAAAAATTTGATTACAATTAAACTAAATAAATAATTTCATCTCATACAGGGAATTTGCTAACCTCCCAGCACACAAGACTCCTTTGGGCATGTACTAACACACACCGCTCTCAAGATAAAACTAGTATTTATCAGTATACTAGAATTTTACCTGGTTAAGAGTGTGAGCTCTGGAAAAAGTGTAAAAATCCTGGTCCACCATTACTAGCTAAGGGTTGGACACTGGGCAATTAACATCTTTGTGTCTCAGATCAAGGTACACCATCAACCTCATAGGCTTGCTAGGGAACCACATGAGATTATTAAAGGTTTCTGACAAATAGTTGTTCTTAATAAACATTGGCTTTCAGGTGAAGAAATACTCGCTTAAAGGTTTACCAAGTCATCTCCACCAATGTCACAGCTACACTTAACTTCAGGAATTAGCCCAACAGATAACAATATATTTGTGTGAATTTGGGGGAAGGGGTGGAGGGAGAAAGGAATAAAAGGGAAAGCATTGCTTTGGGAAGATTAGAAATCCATTAATTACCTGCTTCATGAATTAAATAAAATATCCTTATTTCTTAAGCAGTTGGTGTCTTACTATAAAGAAAGGTGCAGCAAATCCAGACCCAAGGTACAGAGTCATCATAATTAGTAACCGCCACTTGTTTTCCACTGAAAACGGCAAATTCTGTTGGGGCGAAAAAAAAAAGCAACAAAACGTAACTTTAAACCATCTGACTTTACCTGAAAATAAGTACACAAGGCTGCTACATTTTGTACATAATCAGGCTATATATCATAGCATCTTTTAAAAAATTATCTTTCAAATTCTATGACCTTCATCACACATAACACTAGAAAGTAAAAAAAAATCTGACGTACTGAGCCCAGGCAGTGGTCTTAAGTACTCAGGTGTAAGGTTTTCTCTTGTATTTTAGGAAATCGAAAGAATTTACTCTCCAAAGGGCTAAAGTTTTTCATAACCAAGCAGTCCTACCCTCCACACCCATTCTCAGCCCTTTACTACTAGGCCTTTACAGCACGCTAACTACCCAATTTAAGTCCAAGCTAAACCAAGGAGGGCTAATACCTCTTGATTTGGTCAACTAGTTAAGTAGGACTCGACGCACAACCAGAGGCCCTCATATCCTCATTTGTTTCCAATGACCTCCACTTCGAGTCCGGTGACCTCTGCCTCAGCTTTGGGCTACAATACCCGCAGCAACGGTCAGCAGGGCTCTCCAGAGCTGGGAGGGCAGAGGAGTGGGAGCGGGCGGGCGCTAGGACGAGGGAGGGCCTCCGGCTTTACTTACTCATTGCTCTGCACGGCCAAGGCTGCTGACCAGGGGCCTACTCTTTCTCCCTGCTCCCTGGGCGAAGGGGGACACTCGTCGGCGTCCCGACTCCCATCCTCGGCTTACTACCTCCCTCTCCACCGCCGTAGGCAGCGTCGGGGATAAGCGATTCGCAGCCAACTGCTCCTGCTCTAAACGCAGCTTGGCCCCTTACATACTAACCTTCCCTGGGCCCTCCTCATAGTGGCTCCTACGGACCACAGAGGTTGTGAACCTCCGGATGCTCTGTCCCAGCATAGCGCTTTTGGGAGTTCTGCGACAGGTGCAGAGACCAAAGGCGGAAGAAATGGCGGCACCACACCAAGTCCTCCGATTTTCACGACCTTGTTCCCTGAAGAGCAAAAACCGAGAGGGACGATGGGAAATGGGGCAGAGCGCGCGGGAAATGCAACAACGTGCCGGGCCTCGGGGTTTGTGGGAATTGTAGTTCAGCTCTTTGCTGCGCCTGGTCCCTGAAGGATTGTGGGAAATGTAGTCTCGCGCGAAGTTATGGGAGGGCCAGAACCGAGTCGTTTCCTACCAGCGGTGATTTCATTCAGACCTGAGTTCCTTTAGTGAATTTAGTAAAACAGCTTTCCCAAGTGTGCTCTAGTTTATGGAAAATAAATCTCTCCCGTTTCTTTTTTTGTGTTAGATGCCGGCGATACGCAGTCCTCTGCTAGCGCTGACCAGAGATGTATGCTAAACGAAACAAAGCGTAAACACAATTAACCAAACAATATACACTACAAAGGACGTCAGAAAGAAAACAGGTGAAATGCTGAGCGAAGGATTCCTGAAAATATAGGAAACTGAATAGAACAGGGGCAGTATGAGTATGGCGTGTTCTCAGTGTGGAAGAGAAAAGAAGCCTCTGCTATCCAAAGCCTGGACTAGGAATCTGTGCTCTCATGCTGAACATAAACATTTTCACAGAACAAAAGCAACAGCGAACTAAACATACAGGAGTTATTATGTACATTAGACTCTAAAGGAGAATTTAGAAATATTAAATGTGAAAACATTTCCCAATTATTGTTAAATCAGAATCCTTTAATACATATGAAATTGTAATATGGAATGGGTAATTTATTCAAAAATTGAATATCATATATTGACACAAAGTTACTCTGTATCAGTGATGGATCAAAAGAATAAGATCATTCTGTTACCATTTCTGAACATAGATAAAACATGAACATTGTCCAAGTAACAAAAGTGACCAAACATCACCACGTCCATTCTGACTTCTGCTTCTTTACCAATTACAACCTTAACCTTGTCTTTCTTCCTCCTAAATAAGATTTAGTAAGATAGCCAAAGTCACAGGAAACTACCCCAAATCCTGTAAATCCTAACAACTTCTTACTGAGATGCCCATGGTTCCTTATGGTATTCGACTCCCTCGCTGGAGTGAATATAACCCAGTTTGTTCAGTTATAGGGATGTTCCTGGTGGGCATTGGGAGGAAACCAGTGGTAAATTAGGCTGAAAGAGTGATATTAGGTTAAACTGTGAAGGCCCCTGCTAACCTAAGTTTTATGTTGTTCATAAAACAACAAAATGTGGGAGTGAAAATTGCCTCAGTTGGCTCATTTATACAGCAGCAGAAACAATGAATAACAAGACCTAAGGCTTGCTTTGAAAACTGGGTATAGAATGTATTTTTTAGTCTTCCTTTAGCTTTCAGAGGAGAAATGTTTCCCCCAATTAAAAAAAAAACTTTTATTTCACAAGTAACTTCTTATTGATGCATTATAATGCATATAATACATTGTAATTGTTCTCCTAATAGAGGATATATGACACTCAATTTTTAAAAAATTCCATTCAGAATTAAAATCCTATATGTATTAAAGGATTCTTATTTAATAATTATTGGGAAATGTTTTCACATGTAATGTTCCTAGATTCTCCTTTAGACTCTAATGTAAGTAATAACTCTTGTATATTTAGTTAATTGTTACTCTTAATTTACATTAATTCAGTCTCCTCTCTTTATCTGGCTTTTGGCTAACTCCAAAGGGAACTCCAGGAGAAATTCTAGCACATAGCTTTGGAACTCTCTGCCTCCTCATGAGCCCTGGGGCAAATTAAAGATAGCTGCAAATTATTTTTATCAAGAGGTTAGGTCTTTGCCTTCTCTCCCTAAATCTGGATGGACTCTCTGTGACCATTTTGACCAAGAGAATCTGGCATCAGTGATGCTGTGCCAGTGTGCCCAGGCCTTATAATACTGCAGCTTCCTTTGCTGCCTCTTGGAACACTTGCCATTGAAACTCTACTCCTTCATTTACAATGTCTAACTTTGCTGGAGAGGCCTCCTGGAGAGTCCCAAGAATCCAAAGAAGTGGGTGTCAGCTGGGTGTCAGACATGTAAATGAACGATCTTTGGCCCTCCAGCCTTGTCCAGCTGCCAGCTGAATATCACTGAGTGACCTCAGTCGACGCTGTGTAGACAAGAGTTGCCCAGTTCAACTGTGACCAAAATGCTGACTACAGAGTGGTGATATATATAATGAAATGATTGTTCTTTCAGGCATTAAGTTTGGGGTAGTTTGTTATGCAATAATAAATAACTGGAACAGACACCTAGAAGTAACACAGCTGCATTATTTAGGGAAATGATCTGCCATAAGAAGAACATGGTTTCTTATCATCAATCTATACATTTGGGAATTTCGCTGTCATTTAAAAATTTTATCATAGCTTAATACATATCTTTCTCTCAAATTATGCTTCTGTGATAATTCTCCAGCTATGATGAAGATTGGTTATGCTGAACATTCCCAAACATTGAACGTCTGGGTGGCAGAGTGGTTCCATTTGATGGTGTTGTAACAGATGGCATAACTTGAGGAGTGTCAAACACTCTCAGAAATGCATTTTGCAGCTTTTTAATGTTCCTGATGAGTTAGGTGGTAAACTGGAACGGTACTAAAAATGGCTGAGATCACTTACTCCTTGCATGATTATTCACCTTTGTATCAATGGCTAGATATCCACCATCCAGCATGCTCTTGATAATTATTTAAAAATATTTTCTAATGAATGGTTTTGTCAAAAAGCCAAAGTGAGCACAAAGGAAAATTTTGTATTAGTTTCCATATTTTTCTTAAATGCTGACTAGTAACCAATTAATAAGTTAAATAACTAACATATCCTGAGTTTAGGGGTTTTATGCTAATCTCAATCTCTTAAATTCATTATGGAGAGAAGAAGTTTAAAGAAATTTGCTGATCTTCCATTTTAAAATAGGTATTGTGGTAGATGCCCACAATTTCTTTTGACTCTTCCTATTGAGAGATGGAACCTAATTCTCTTCCTCTTCACCTTAGCGACCTGCTTGACCAATAGAATGCAGTAGAGTGACATTCAGAGCCATCTGAGACTGGCTTTTATCAAAAGTCCTGCAGTTTTCATTCAGGCAGCTTGGAATGTTTCCTTGAGAGGAGTCAGCTACCATGTAAGAAGTTTAACCATCTTGAGAGTGCCAGGATCATGAGGAAGCCCAAACTAACCAACTGAAGAAGCCACATGGTTGGGGGTGTGCAGCAAAGAGGAGAGAAGACATATTTGAGAGCAGTTCCCAGCTCTTCCTGCTGTCCCTCATCACAGGCACCAGAAATATGCATAAAGAAGCCTGCATGTGACTCCAGTGACTCCAGCCTCAGTCATGATTTGCCCACACCTTTATGAGGTATATTAAATGAGGAAATGCCCAACTGAACCCAACAGCCTCTAGAACTGTAAGAAAAATAATAATCTGTTGGTTTGAGCTGTTAAATTTTGGGGTAGTTTGTTGTTTATACAGGAGTACAAATCTGGAACAGGTATCATGCACAATTTCATATACATGTAGCCTAACAATCTAAATTCATTCATAATTGTTGGCAAGAAAATGTGAATCATCCTAGAGAAACTTTTTGATTCAGTGTGATACTCTTTCGCTATAAAATGAAATTTAAGAGAAATGAGATATTGCATGTGTTGGTACAAAATAGAAAACATCTTTAGGGACATGAGGTTTACTCCAAAGTTACATTTTAAACATAAAATCCAATTACTTTAAGTAGCGAGTAGGGTATATATCATAGAGCGAGCAATGTACTTTTAGACTCACATGAGTCTTTGGAGACTGAAATTACATTACACAGAACCATATATCTAAAATTTAAAGTACAATATTTGTCGTTTCTCTCAATAGCTACTGTATTATATTTTTAAGAACTAGGTTAGAGTTTATTTAAAAATAGATTGTTTAGTGAAGAAATGATGTTTCTATCCTACACTGAAAAACTCAAGTTACCAAGTTTCTTTTGGTATTAAGTTTTTAGAATTTCTCTTTATTGTAGAATTAAAGTCAGAATTTTGTGTTAACTTTTACTTGAAATTTTATATTTTTTGAGGGGGAAAAAAGCCTGGTTTCAAGAAAGGAGAAATTGCAATTTCACTGAGGCAATTGGAATTGGAAAATATTCTGCTATGTTTCTGAATGATTTAGTGATGACTGCCTGGAAAAAAAATCTTCTGCAGAAAAAGGCTTACTTGATCAAACTGTACAATTTACTCTTCATCTTGTTTCATTACATTTGAATACTATTTTTTCCCTTAAAAGCGTTTCATCTTTCTATTCCAACTTAATTGCTTAAGCTCAATGTAGGTTTAAGGATGATTCATCTTTTTTAGATTAACTCATAATTATTTATCATTGAGAATTGCCAACTTTATATAGATACATTTTTTTAAGATAAAGAAACTAACATTTCTAAATTTGAAAATCACTGATTCTAGTTCCATCTCCTTCTTGACTTAACTTGCAATGATACTTGTTATAATGATTTGAACAAATTTCTTTAAATTCACCATGTCATTTCGCTCTTGTTCCTATAACTAGAACACTAAGTAGTTAAGTAGATTCATATATTTATTTTAGGGAAACAGAATGTAAATGAGGAAGAGGATTTGAAAATGAATTTGATGCATGATTTAAAAAATAAATTATTTTTTGTTAGATTAGAAGAAAAGCATGAGATATACGACAGAACCAAATTTCTTTCATTACATGTGATGATTATGAAGAACTGTGCAAATAAAGACTATCTGGAAATTTTGATTTATAACCAGTCCTATTATTGCTGATCAATGTATGTAAATATAGCTATTGCTATATTAATACTCTCTAAGTGAGGTTGTAGGAATCCAATCAAAGGTGTTCTGTTCCTCTAGATAACAGATTGGCAACTACATAGTTAATATAATTCATCAAGATGTGTTGTTTATGCTATAGCAGTTTTTGTATTTGGCTTTTCAGTTTGGACATACAATTAAGAAAAATTAGTTTTATTTGAGAATAACATTTATGCACTTAGATTAATTTTTACTGAATTTACCTAATAGTTCTTTTAAACATTTCAACTAATTATAAAATTATTATACAAATTTAGTTAGGTTTGATTTCCAGTTCTCTACACTTTCTTCAATTAAGCTAGACCCTTACAAAGAGCATTCTAAAACTGTGTCATTGTCCCTGAATTGCGCTCAACATCTTCTTACCACTTTGTACTAAGGGATTTTATAAATAGCAGACTTATGAAACTCATCGCTGGGTTTACTGTGAAGATTTTTTTTTCCTTTGAGGATGTGTTACAATGTATTTCATGTTGTCATTTTTATGAGGACCCACAGGAGACATTTCTCTCTGGTCTTAGAATAAACATGCTTCTCCTGGGTAGCTGATTTGCTTTCAACTTATGAGTACTGTGAATAACAAACTTCATTGTGATTTCCTCCTTAGGTTGTTTCCTAAAAAACTGAGAGCCAAATGCATGACCCACGTTCAGTGGAGCAGATGGACGGATTTTGTGTATTTTATTCCTGGCTCTGCCTTCTTTTCTAAATTTATTTACCTTTGCTCACTTTTCTTCCCAATTTTAGATTTATTTTATTTTGTTGTATAGTGTCTTTGCTCTGTACCTCAAATATTTTCTGCAACAATGTTAGTGTGTTAATAAATGAATAAATCATAAATTCTCCTCACATGGAAAGTTGTCACACTGTTATTTTATAAAATTTTCTCTTCTTTATAGATCCTTGGCTAAGTGAGGTAATTAAAACTAGCTATTGTAACCAAAGATCCCCAAATTTAAAGGCTTAACACAATAAAGATTTATTTCTCACTTATGTTGCAGTCTGAATCAATGTTCATCATAATTCAAGTGTCATCATTTTCTTGGGCCTCCACTTAATCTTCTGGCTGCACTCTGTCTGCTACCATGTTAAGAAAGACAAAGTAGGGGCCCACACAGGGTTGTTCCAAGGCCAGATGAGTAGGTGGCATGCATTACTTGTGCCCACATTCAATTATCCATACTACCACCTAGATTCAGGGCGTCTGAGGAGTAGAGATTTCTGTGTGTCTGAGAAGAAATTGGAAATGGTTTGGTTTAACACAGCATTTCTTCCACAGAGACACTCTAGACTTTTGCTGGAATTTTATAGAGTGTCTCTGCAATAATTCAATATCCAATATCAAGTTATGTATAATCTTGGGGTTTTGCTACAGTGACTACAAATCCTCATAATTCTTCTGTAATTTCTTGTTCCTGCACATTTCCCCAGAGTTGCATACTCCAGGCAATAAACTACAATATGGAATCAGATTGAAATGGGTTCAAATCCAAGATGTACCCAAACTATTTAGCTGTGGGAAAGTTGCATGACCTTTCCCCATCTTTCAAATGGAGACAATGTTACCTACTGTGTAGGGTTGTTAGAAGGGTTATTTGACATATTTGCTGCTTTAATGTTCTATTAACACATGACCCCATGACAATCCTTTTTGGGATGCTCCCTTCATATGTCAGTCTTTAAATAACTTTCTGTCATTTTTCAATAGATTGACCATTGAAGTATGTTGATCTTCAGTATAAAAAAGTGTGGTGACTACTAGAATGTAAGCTTCTCTGAGGGTAGGGAGTTTGTGTTTCTGACTATTAATGCATCCATCCTAAGTATTCTCCATAAAGACACTCAGTGAGTATTTGCTGAAAAGATACGAGTCATGTGGTAGTTTGAATATAAATGTGAACACTATGTTTTGAGTGTAAGGTTATGATTTAGTTTTAAAAATTCACTTTATTTAGGCATTTAGTAAAACTATTTTTAGTATGCTGTTCAATGAGTCTGACAACTGTATGCGCTCATTAATCAGTAACACAGTTAAGATATAGAACATTTCAATCACCCATGATTTATGTTTAGCAATATATTTTAAAAGGACTGATTTGTTAATTGCCTCTCTACACTTTAACCCTTGATACCTGGATATTCTCAATTAAAACCAAAACTGAACTCAGTCCTGTAAAAGTGAGGCCCTATTGCAGAGTTTCTCAACAGGAGACTGTATACATTATAAGCTATGAAATTCTTTGTTAAGGATGATGACTCATGCATTATGGGATGCTTAGCTATACCTCCGGCATCTACTGACTAGATGCTACTAGTAGCACTCCCCTCCCTTCCAACTTGTAACAATCAAATTTGTCTCTGGAGATTTCCAAAAGTCCCCTCTGCAGGCAAAAATCATTCTGGGTTGAATATCACTGTCCTATGTTCATCTCTTCAGGACATTGTGAGTAAACAGAACATATACTTGGTCTGAGACAGTGCTTCTGCACTTGCTAGTATCCACGGGGACAATTGCGATTCCTCATCATTCTCAACAAAGGCAGGCCCAACCATCTCAGGATCCTGCTGCCCGCTGGCAGAGTGCCCACTCCCTGCTCTGCCATCAGTGTATGACATCCACTGCCTGTGCTGAACGCTTATAAGCTTTAATTGATCCTCCCTTCTGTTCCACACTGAATCCAGGGCAGATGGGAAGTTATATTAAAGCCTTCTTTTTTAGAATTCTTACCTTGTGAATCTGTGTTCTCTGAGACCCACTCAATTAGAAGGTAATGAACCTATCCTTAGTTCTACCTTTAGAAATAGACAATTAATTTTTAATTAAATGAACAGGTGTGCTTAGCATTCTGTCTGAAAAGTAGTAATGCTCAGTACATAGAGGCCATTATTATTGCTTCCATTCCACTGCTCTTCTATGCTGCTGCTATTTTTCTATCTTTTCCTTAGACTGGGTTTACTCCTACCCTCCTCATGTGGCTCTTCTTCTGTATCACTGGCTCTTGTATTAAGGCCACACAATCTGTGCTCACCTGTCCCAAAGGTACTTACTTCTCAAGCCACCCAGGCTACCAAGGTATTTACCTTCCTGGCCTCTTGTGTCACTGTTTACACATCTCTCAGGTTGGATGTAACCATTTTTTAAATCAGGCTTCTTAGAAAATCCTGTCACCCTGTGACTTGCAAGGAACTGCTTTCCTAACTAGTGTCACTAGGAAGACCGTATTCTAAAGGAAAACACCCAGACATTCTAATAGTTTCCTGATTTTCTCATTGTCCTTGACTAGAAGTGCTCCCTACTTGGACCTTGTGTGCTTTTTGAATAACAAAGGTAAACAGAGCATTTGATTAAAAATATCTACTACAGTTCACTAAAGGTAACATAATTTTTCACAAAAAAATATAAATTTAAGATATGAGAGAGCATCTCTTTTATTCAGCGAGTGAGGAAACTAGGATATTGTTCATTTATCGAGAGGAGGGGCTACCCAAATCATGCAGGAAACCTTGAGTGTGGAGGACTACCAAAGAAGTATAGATTATTACTACTATATTCTGTATTATTTGCAGAAACACAAATTATTATAAACTTGGAAAAGTATATTGAAGTGCTGGTTGAAGAAGCCTTAATTTTGTATTCTTGTAGAATAGCTATCAGCATTAACTTGGCTTTCAACAGTCAATATCCAGAGCTGGGAGATCCAAAATTCCTATTGTTCAATCTATTGTGTCACCTCGTATTTCCCAAATCATTTCTAAAACTCAACAGCTGAGGTTTTTTCCCCCTGTCTCTTTGCATTACTGCTGTAGAAATTATATTCTTAAGGGAAGAAATGGTGGGTGAGGATAGAGGTGAAGGTTAAATTTATGGTTAATAAACAGGTGATGAATTAAAGTTATTTTCCCAGGACACAGGTTTTTACTATCTGAAGTAAAGCAACTGATATGAGTTATATCTGCCTCTGAAATAGTTTTAGGTATATATCGAGGAAGTAGACAAACCTGACTTCAAACGAATAAAAAATTCCAATACTTTTTCTGTCATTCTCAAGGGGAAAGTAAAACCTTTGATTCTAAAATTAGAGACAAAGGCTTAGATACATATTAAGAAGAGAAGTATGAACTTGACTTAAATTCACTATACAAGATTTTTCTAGGAGGCAAGATTATCTAAGGAAGGTCAGGCCCAGTGGAGTGGGGGGAGGGCGGTTAGGGATTGATTCCTGGAAGCAGCAGGGGATTAAGGGGAGAGTAGTTAGAGCAACATGCAAGATGAAAATAAATAATATTTTCACAACTGCATAATTTTGTTTCAGACAAGATTTTTTTGCTTTCCCTTTCTCTGTCTCTTTTGCATGAACCATGGGAATTTGGTGGAAAAATACACAGATCCAAAGTTAAAATCGCTTTATAAATTTAAATAACTTGGAATTCAAAAAAAATCAGAGAAATGGGTGTTAAAGATGAAGGATGCTCAATTTACATATATCGGGAAAACAATATGATAGATTCCAAAATCTGAGTCATAAAGACCAAACAAGTCTGACGAAGTGATTTGATATTGATGATAGGAGAAAACATTTCATTCCTTCCCCTCTTAGATGTCAACTGGCCATCTCCTTTTGGAAAGCAATGCCCTCCACCTTCTATACTTAACCTGACTTTTTTGTCTGTCATTATTGCCATCATTGAGAAGTGTTAAGGATACACTTTCCCATGAAGTCATAACGGCACCAAAGATTCAACCTGTGAAAAAACAAATGTGTTATGTTGATGCAGCTCCCTCCCACACCACAAATCTACTCTTGTTCCAAAATTTCCATTTCATTGGTGACATTCCTCTTTCCTGTCATTTAGCCCAGAAACTGAGAATTGTCTTTGATTCCTCTTTCTCTTTTTTCAAGGGGCTTAGCACTTAATAGGGTAAGATGGAAAGGAAAATCCAGATTGATAGAGGAAAAAACAGTACAGAATGTTTTTAAAAACTAGAAACAGGAGGGGTATAGACACATGGCTGAATGCTCTTTCTCATCTGTGCGTGCAGAGATGCCCAGAGTTGTAGTTGTCAATATTTTAGGTGGGTATCTCAGGCCTGACAATAGCTGGTTATTTCTCTCTTAATCCAAGCGGAAGGATGAAGGAAAGCATTCCTCTCTGTGTGCTCTGAGAAAGTTAGAAACTTTACACTTGACTCTCTAGCTTCTGATTTCAAGGTCACATCTGGTTGTGAATGAGAACAGTACCTACATGAAACAAAACTCTTAGGTAGAAAATTGTTTCCATTAGTCTTTCAGCTTCTCAGTTCTGCTCCTCTTCCTACCACTCTGTCACTCTTCTCTTCTGCACATTCCTCTCCCGAATTCAAGAAACACATTAAAAAAATGGGTATTATGAAATCTAAAATTAACACATTTTAACTGTCTAAAGTTGACATTATATTGGAGTGCTAATTTTCTTTGAAGATTTCCAAGTTAATAGAAATCAAATCCTAAGTAGAAGGAATGATTCCTCTACAGATAATTTCAAACAACATGAAGAGGAATAAGGTTGTGTCTGTTTCTGTTTCATCAGGAGAGACAGTTCTGGACAAAATTGTAAATATTCAGGTGGTTTCTCTACCACATAAATGTTATGAAATCATGGAATGTTTTAGATAATGAGCTTCTTTTTTTGGCATGGGTGCAACTAACTATGTAATTTGTATATCATATTTTAGATTACATTGTTTTTCTAGGTATTTGAAATTAGTATCTTCAATAAACATTTTTAAAAAAAGACCAGTTTCAATTCTTCCATATTGGTTAGAAATGTATGTTCAAGTTGAAAATACAGAAAACATGACATATTTTAATTTTTAACAAAATGTCATTGTTTCTGGAAACGTTAAGTCATTTTTATCCCTTTCAAACATATTACTGTACAAATACAATCTTAGAGAAATCTGTCATCTGTGCTAAAATTTTACAAATTTAGCTTTTTTGTACTAGTGAGTTTGTAAATGCAGTATGTAATGTTAGACATAATAGACTAACAGTATGGGTTTTTACTAATGAGCCAGTTATAAATAAAACTTTATAAAATTATAAGATTTATAAGATTATAAGATTATAAATAATTCAAGGAAAACTTAAATAAGCCAGAAAAAGCAAATATAGAAAATTTACAATTTTCCCTCAGAATGTTCTCTAATATCTTTAAGAATACGTAGTATATTAAATTTTGGTTATTGTATACAAGGTGATTTTAAGGAAATGATGGAGTAATTGTCAAAGATCAAAAAGTAACCAAAGTGAAATATACAATTTAGGTCAAATCTTTTCTTTGTGAAATTTACAGGTAACTATAACAAAGAAATGGATTTGGCACAAGCCTTAATGCTCTATTTCATTTCACTTTGGTGCCTGTAGAAATAATGCTAGGAATTTGTAAAATAAAAATTTTTAAAGATGAACAGCAATTAAATCTAAAAATCTATTTTTAAAAGCTAAATTATCAAACAATAGAAAGTTATTTTTTCTTGAATAGGATACAACATTTTAGGTATGTATTAGTAACTGACTAACTGTCAAATGGAAATATATAGGTTTCTAGGATTACCTAAAATTTCTTAACAATGTATAGATTTTCTTTGAGTAACAACTGGCCTAAAAGAGACCAAAGCTACAGTTTCTAAGTACATCAATTTTAAGTTGAAACAGAAAAAAGGATGATGTTGCTTAAATTTGTTTAGAGCTGACAGTGCTTCAGTACTCAAACAAAAGAATAAACTGTGAAGTTGTATTCTTACTCAGGCTAATATTTTATTTAAAAAATTATTTAAGTAGAGGTTACTTTTTTTTTTTTTAAGGAAGAAACTAATTAAATAACTAAAACATGAAGAGACTAAAGAAAAATCTCTCAAACTGTATAAATACAAGTTTAAAAAAATCAATCCTGTTCTATTATTAAACATGTAGTGGCTTTAAAGCATCACAATGAGAATAGAATGGCAAGTGCAGTGCTCCTTCTGAGCTATTCTTTTACAACCAGAAAGTAGAAGAGAATGTTTTGGAAGATGTTTACTTTTAATTACCTTAATTTTGATTTTTCTAATGAATGTCAATACTTTTAACCAAGTGAATTCAAATGCTTATTTTACATTGTACCGTACACAGAACATGTCAGAACTAATAAAAAATGTAAATGAAGGAAGAAAAATAGCTAATATTTCCTTAGCATTCTTTCTCTTTTACTAGCACATTAAAAATGGCCCAGTCTGCTATGTCTGTGAATAGTCTTGCCTATGCTTGCTTAAATGGTACCAGAAATCATAAAGAATGATGAATGTTTTCATCAAATTTTAATTACAACTGTGTGTAACTTTAAACTATAAAATAATTTAGAGAAATTAAGCAGAAAATTAGCCAGAGTAAGAAAGCAGAATTTATTGTGGTAGGAATATGTTCTCCCTGCTAGCAGTGTAGATTTCACTTTCCTTACTGATCATTAAATTCTGTCTCCTAAAGAATGCAGAAATAACAAGCCACAGACAAAAATAAGTTTTGAACTTGTGAGACCACTGGTCCTCCGCATCCAGTAGTTTGCCCCTGAAAATGACACCTTGCCACTGTGCAAGCACGTGAATATGATTCTTAAGGGGGCTGCATGGATTTCATAAATGAAACTTTATTCTTTATTTTAGAGTACATCTAACTTCCATGAGCATCATGAAATGGTTGTTGATGCCACTAAATTTGGAGTGTTATTTTTATGTAATAATGCATAACTAAGACAGAATTTGTTACCTGGAAATGAGATGCTGCCATTGTTACTGGGATCAGGCCTTGGGCTTTTTTCCTGTGTGTTTTTGTTGTCACATGGCATTTTCCCTATGTGTCTGTGAACAAGTTCCTTCTTCTTAAAAGGAAACCAGTCATATTAGGCACATCCTAATCGTCACATCTTAATTTGATTACATCTGCAAATACTTTATTTCCAAGTAAGGTCATATTCACAGGTACCAGGTGTTAGGACTTCAACAAATATTTTTGGGAGGCACAGTTTAACCCATAACAACGGAGCATCAGAAAAATTAAAGGGATCTAGCCAGGGTACCAATAGTGTTGACTGCAAGATTTTTCTAAATTACTGGTTTTCTCATGCATTTTGTCTTTAGATACACTGAATTATTGATGAACTGAACAATTTTCAAGTCCAAATTTTTATGTGCTTGCATATTCTTCCCTAAACTGTGTCCCTTCCTCCCTCTGCTTGGTGAATCTCTTCATCTTTAAGATGTATTACCATATTCTGAGAATAGCCATCTGCAGCTGCGAATAGCTCATCTCCTTTCCAGATGAGCTTGTTTATCAATTCACTCAAAAAATCTTAATGCACAATGCTAAATATTAGATATGGTGGTAGTTTTTAGGAATACAGACCTTAGCCTTAAGGTAGGAGATAGTCTAGTAGAGGACACAAAATACAAATAATTGAAATAAAGTTCAATAAATGATAAAGTAGTCATAACATTCTATAGTGACTGAGAGGAGGAAGACCAAGTCAGGCAATGGTAGAGATGTCAGGGAGACACTAGTCAGAAACATTTTGATACAATGTTTTAAATGCAAAAAATATTCCTAAATGAGTCTTTTAATAAAGCACCTATTTTTGACTGTATAAATGTTCTCTTCTCATTAATGAACTATTTTGTTAATTCATTTATTGAGTCATTCATTCATTAAATTTGACAGTTATTTCTGGAATGAGGTACTGAGTTAAGTTTCATCAGACATATGTCTGAGCTGTTTTAAAACAAACATTAAGTGGAGTAATGGATTAAAAACATATTTACCATCTCTAAAGTTAGTGTAACAACTTCTATTTTTGAACTGTTGATCAAGCTGTATTTAACTGTAATGGATTAGTTTTCTAGAAAAAATTCTGTCAATTTGTAATTTGTGTATCTCAAAGTGGTCCTTAAATATTCTATAGGTAATTCTCCTAAACAGAGATTTTAGAATAACTGCAGTTAAAGTTACAAGTGATGATTGTCTGTAATGGTAATTTTCTTGTCTTAATGACAGTAAGATGCTCATTATTTTTTAAAATGTGTGTCAACCATTATTCCTGTTTAGAATGCTGTCTTTTCTCTAGAAATTTGTAAACAAACAAACAAACAAACAAAAACCAAACCCTACTTCCTACTGGTAGTGCAGTAAAGTGTGAGGGAAGATGCTGAGCTTCACATCCTGATGTAATAAAAGCCCATATTGAATTCCCATGGACTTGTTTTAATATTATTACCCTTAAAACAGCAACTTTTGGGGGCAAAATGCTTTACTTTCACATTTGTCAGTCAAGGGTTTATATCCATTCATGTTAGTTATATGAATGGAAACATAACATTTTACCAGTTCATCGAGTTTCTTGTCTTCATAACATTACATAATAAAGGAGTAATTTTAGTTGACTTTTTACAATAGCCATACCTTACATGTAGTGAATACAATGATATGGATGAAACAAAATTATCAAGTTATTTGTTTATGAGCATTAGCTTTTTCTTTCAGAATCAGTCTAGAAATGAACTTAACAGATGTTTTTTGTCAAGTATGAGAAACCCATACACATTATTTTATTCTTTGCTTTTTATGATGACTTTTAAAAACCGTGAAATGTATATAGGTGAGACAATAGAAATGAAAGAGTTTTCAGCCAGACCTTTCTGAAGGAGTTATTCTGCTAAAAATGGTTTTAGTTGTCTGAAAGGCCAACTATTAAGCTTCTTTATGACAGTAACAACACTGGCTTCTCCTGGTTTATTTTGGGTTTTTTAAGACGTCATTGTAACTGCTTCAAGGCCTATATATTAGTGGCAACTGGTTGAGAAAACAACAAAGACTATAAGCCTGTGTGCACCACTCTGCTTCAACAGTATATCCTAATGGCAAGCCTCACCTGTGTAATATAGTAAAGTTTAACTCTAAATTTCATTATTTTCCTCTTTCCCTACCTATTTTTTCTTTCTTTTTCCTTTTCCTTAAAAAATTTTTGGTGTGTTATTAACAGGAATTCATCTGTGGTGTGGCTTAACTATATTTCAGAAGGTCATCAGATTGTGAGACTTCTTTTTTGAAACATTTTTGTTCTATTGTTTTAAAAAAGAATTAAAGCAAAATGGGTATAGAGGGCAAGTACCTTAACATAATAAAGGCCATATAAGGTAAACCCACAGCTAACATGATACTGAACAGCAAGAAGCTGAAAGCTTTTCCTCTGAGATCGGGAACAAGACAGGGATGCCCACTCTCCGCACTGTTATTTAACATAGTACTGGAGGTCCTAGCCACGGCAATCAGACAAAACAAAGAAATACAAGGAATCCAGATTGGTAAAGAAGAAGTTAAACTGTCAGTATTTTCAGATGACATGATATTGTACATAAAAAACCCTAAAGTCTCCCCTCCAAAACTACTAGAACTGATATCGGAATACAGCAAAGTTGCAGGATACAAAATTAACACACACAGATATGCGGCTTTCCTATATACTAACAATGAACCAATAGAAAGGGAAATCAGGAAAACAATTCCATTCACAATTGCATCAAAAAGAATAAAATACCTAGGAATAAACCTAACCAAAGAAGTGAAAGACCTATACCCTGAAACTATAAGACACTCTTAAGAGAAATTAAAGGGGACACTAACAAATGGAAACTCATCCCATGCTCTTGGCTAGGAAGAATTAATATCATCAAAATGGCCATCCTGCCCAAAGCAATATACAGATTTGATGCAAACTCCATCAAATTACCAACAACATTCTTCAACAAACTGGAACAAATAGTTCAAAAATTCATATGGAAACACCAAAGACCCGAATAGCTAAAGCAATCCTGAGAAGGAAGAATAAAGTGGGGGGGATCTCACTCCCCAACTTCAAGCTCTACTACAAAGCCATAGTAATCAAGACAATTTGGTACTGGCACAAGAACAGAGCCATAGACCGTGGAACAGAATAGAGACTCCAGACATTAACCCAAACATATATGGTCAATTAATATACGAAAGGAGCCATGGACATACAATGGGGAAATGACAGTCTCTTCAACAGTTGGTGCTGGCAAAACTGGACAACTACAAGTAAGAGAATGAAACTGGATTACTGTCTAACCCCATACACAACAGTAAATTAGAAATGGATCAAAGACCTGAATGTAAGTCATGAAACCATAAAACTCTTAGAAAAAAACATAGGCAAAAATCTCTTGGACATAAACATGAGTGACTTCTTCATGAACATATCTCCCCAGGCAAGGAAAACAAAAGCAAAAATGAACAAGTGGGCCTACATCAAGCTGAAAAGCTTCTGTACAGCAAAGGACACCATCAATAGAACAAAAAGGTACCCTACAGTCTGGGAGAATATATTCGTAAAAGACAGATCCGATAAAGGGCTGACATCCAAAATATATAAAGAGCTCACACACCTCAACAAACAAAAAGCAAATAATCCAATTAAAAAAATGGGCAGAGGAGCTGAGCAGACAGTTCTCCAAAGGACAAATTCAGATGGCCAACAGACAAATGAAAAGATGCTCCAAATCGCTAGTTATCAGAGAAATGCAAATTAAAACTACAAATGAGATATCGCCTCACACCAGTAAGGATGGCTACCATCCAAAAGACAAACAACAACAAATGTTGGCGAGGTTGTGGAGAAGGGGAACCCTCTTACACTGCTGGTGGGAATGTAAATTAGTTCAACCATTGTGGAAAGCATTATGGAGGTTCCTCAAAATGCTCAAAATAGACATACCATTTGACCCAGGAATTCCACTTCTAGGAATTTACCCTAAGAATGCAGCAGCCCAGTTTGAAAAAGACAGATGCACCCCTATGTTTATCGCAGCACTATTTACAATAGCCAAGAAATGGAAGCAACATAAGTATCCATCAGTAGACGAATGGATAAAGAAGAGGGGGTACGTATACACAATGGAATATTATTCAGCCATAAGAAAACAAGTCCTACCATTTGCAACAACATGAATAGAGATAGAGGATATTATGCTCACTAAAATAGGCCAAGCAGAGAAAGACAAATACCAAATGATTTCACTCATATGTGGAGTATAAGAACAAAGAAAAACTGAAGGAACAAAACAGCAGCAGAATCAATCACAGAACCCAAGAATGGATTAACAGTTACCAAAGGGAAAGGGACTGGGGAAAATGGGAGGGAAGGGAGAGATAAGGGTGGGGAAGAAGAAAGGGGGTATTACGATTAGCATGTGTAATGTTGGGGGGTGGATGGGGAGGACTGTGCAACACAGAGAAGACAAGTAGTGATTCTACAACATCTTACTAGGCCGATGGTAAGTGACTGTAATAGGGTTTGTTGGGGGGACTTGGTGAAGGGGGGACCCTAGTAAACATAATGTTCTTCATGTAATTGTTGATTAATGATAACAAAATAAAAATAAAAATAAAAATAAAAAGAAGAATTAAGAAACAGTTGGTATTAATAAAAATGCCGATGTGAAATTGAAAAAAAAAAATTTCCATTGTTTGACAAAGAAAACTGACCTTTCTAGAACTCTGATTGTTCAAAATTACCCTGCTAGTAAGTGGTAGGTTCTACATGGGTTTTGAACTCAGTTTAACTCCAGAGCCTGGATTTTCAACAAAACCTATGGAAGTTGCAATTTTACAAGTAGATTAACTTTAGTACTGCTTTCATTATGTCATTATTATAATTTCATTATTTCATCTCCTCATCCACTTTTCCGTGCTGATGGATCCATCATACCTGAACAGGACAATCCCTAACAGTTACACTGCTGTTGCTTTCACATTCTGATATAATTTCATGTCAGAAACTTGTGGATAGTAGGAGTACAACTCCTTTACCCAGAAATCTGAGAAAATCTGGTCACTGAACACTCCACTGAGCTGTCATTAGTTGTTCTTATTTTAATTGGTTATATGTAGGTTGGTAAGGACCAACACTGTGGGTATTTTTAGTCTCGGATAATAGAGGAAGGAGCAAGTGACAGCAGCCCCACCATCTGGCCGAGTTCTACAATGACCACCTCTGATGCCCTTGGTTAGTGTTCCTGGGGAAGGCCCCTTTCAAGCATCTGGATACCTTACATTTATTCGCCCTAGGAGGAAGGGGGAGGGAGGGATGCGGGAAACCATTACTCCAGTTACTGAATTGCCCTTTACTGATCACAATCTTATCTATAGGGCCAGGGTTTTTGGATGAAGAAAAATGTTCTGTGAGCCAAACGATTTTTATCTAAAAATGTTTTCCTCTCAAAACCCAAAGACCTGCCTTTTTTGTCCTTCCTAGTTCTTTCCTGTTGGGGCCTGATGGATTCATCAGCAAGCATATATTTTCCATCACCTTTTATCCTAGGGAATTTCTCCCTCGATTCAATATTTCAATGTTACCACTGCCCTATTTCTCTGCATCAATCAACAAACTCCTTAAAATCATTGTTTTCATATTGCATCTCTACTTCCTCATTTCTCATTTGCCCCATCTTGGTCCAGTCTGGCTTTCAACTCTGCCACTCCACTGAATCTGATCTGAATAAACAGAGATATTGAACAGACATTGCCCATAGTGGATGTGGACCTCAGAGAAGAGTTCTGAGATAGAACTAATTTAGAGCATCATCAATTTAGAATTTAGATTTGGGGACATGGGCCTGGATGATCACTTAAGGATAGAACAGTAAATTGAAAGGCAAGCCTTAGGAAGAAACACGCTATAGTTTTTAATGTATTCTAGCTCTTCATTCTCTTAAAATAATGGCTATAGAGTAAGTCTGGATATATAGGAACTGACAAGATAATAACCCTTTGAGTTGTTCTTTTTATTCTTTATCCCATGTGATACATTTTTCTTTCAGTTTGTGATGAGACTTAATGTAGTTGAAGGCACACAGCAGTAGATTTTGTCATACCTGTCACTCTAGTTTTAATAATATATTTCGGCAATAGCAAAGTCTTGCATGATGTATAAAGCCAATATTCAGTATAATAATGCTATATTTGATTATGATGATGAAGTTTCATATAAATATCCTTTTTCCTATTTTAAAAGAAAAGTTTTGCCACAGCCATGAAATTAATTTAGTGCTTTGCTCTTGTCTGGGAATATCACATTCATTTTTTTTCCCTTTAGCTGCTTTTGAAATGCTTTAGCTTTAATGGTTAGGTTGCAGTACCCTAAACAAACAGATTTCTTAAAAAAATGTTTGAGTAAACATATAAATTCAAGGTGAAAAACTAAATAAAATATATATCATACTTGCATTGGGAAAAAGGAATATTTGAACATAAAAAAGAATGCTTGCTTTCATACACTTATAACAAGAAAATTAGAAAATGAAAAATTTTCATTTGTCAAAGTTTTATATGCACTGGAATATTCTTACTGGATTAATAGTAGTAATTCATTTGGATTTTTAAACTGTGTAACTTCCTTTGAAGTATTTCTTTTCTATGTGGAGAAAAGAGTTGTATAAAAAGGCAAATAAACAAGAGGCATCTTAGTGTATTAGTAACCTTACAAGTAGGAAATGACTTTATTACCCTGAAATTATTCTTTTGCTTGAGTATCATATTTTACTAACATACATTAATCACTTTTGGCAACAAAAAGGAAAGAAAGTAATTAAATTTATTCAAGACTTTGATATTCAAGTAGGAAGAATGAGAGGGTTGTCACTGGTTCTTTGAAGTTAATTTATATATATATATATATATATATATATATATATATATATACATACACACACACACACATTTTTTATTAATAGTTAATTTGTATTTTTAAGGTTGGGAATGAAGAATTTTTCTAGAAACCTAAAAATATACTGGGAAATCTATTTTTCAAAAATGTTTCCGGAAATTCAATTATTGAATACTGTAAATAAGTCTATATTAAGCTGAAATCAGTTATTCAACATGATTTCAAAACATATAAAATATCCCAGCTTTCCTATTATAATTAATAGAACACTTGGACAAACCAACTTTAAATTTTATGAAAACATAAAAGACATTTACCAATGATGCCAAATGATGCTACCCTTTTCTTACCCTTTTCTTCTTCTAATGACTTAAAGTTGTTTCTTGAATGCAGTACTTTTCCTAAAGTATCACACTGAAAAATCTATTACTGGAAGCAAAGCAACTGTATCATTGTAGCTCTATTACTGACCTGCATAACGCTGGTCCGATCCTACCCGGAAGCTGCTTAGGGTCAGTCTGGATGGTTCAGGAATGGTTTTGCTGACATTGGTTCCTGAGGATAATTTTCCCACTGAACACCCCCAATCTTTTATTGTCTGAACATGCTCTCTTCCTGGAAACATATACTTCTCTAGAAAATATGTATTCATCTCAGGTGTGCTATGAAGCTAGATTAAAAATCAAATAAAGTTTGTTGAATGGTATGTTTCTTTCCTTTTGGTTTGATCTGAGATTTATTTTTTCATTAATCTGGATCTCTGAGAGAAATCTGGTTATGTAAATTTGACACCTAAGTAGAAGATTTACTTATCTTCAGGTCAGAACTAGACACATGTGGTAAATTAATTGAATTGAGGCAGAAACCATGGCATTGTTGCTTAAAAAAAGACTATCTGAAATCAATTAAAAAAAAAAAAAACTGTCAGTCTTAGTTACTAAACTCTGTAAACTACACTCTTCTCCAGCCCCAAGCATTCCTGTGCCCCTATTTCTCTTAAGACCTACTCCACTGTCTACACACACAACTTTGCAGCAGATTAAATAAGGTGATCTTATTTCATTTCATAGTATTTTCAATTAGTTAGAAAACAGGAGATCCTGACTTTCATAGAAGGAGTTTAGAAATACTGATGTTTAGCATTCAAAGAATTTCTGAATGAAGTCGTTTTCATTCTTAAGTTTGAATATTTTACAAAATTGAATAAAATGTGAACTCACATAGTAACTATTTGGACAAATTTATGTGTCCAGTTTTCTATGTGTAACATTGGGGAAATTCAGGATTTTGTCAGTGGAATATTCCAAATACAGAGGAAGCAGAGTGTAGCATAATGAACAGTAGTGGATTAATGATGCCTACTAGCTTCTTTTCTTCCTCTAGGAATTTATTTTCATTCTTTGTACATTTTTGTAATTGGTTGTTTATCTTTTTCTTGTTGTTGATTTTTAGATTCTTCATACATTTCATGTAACAACTCTTTGTCATTCATATTAAGAGCAAATATATTCTCCTAGTCTGTGGTTATTTTTTTTTTTTACAGTTTATTTTGAAATAATTGTAGTTTCACAGAGTTGCAGAAATAATATAGAGAGGGCCCAAGTACCTTCACCTGGTTTCCTTGGAATATAATTGCAGTACAAACCAAAACTGGGAAAAAACAGTACAATGTGTGTGGCTTAATGCCATTTAACAGATGTGCAGACTTGGTAACCACTACCACAACCAGGAGACAGAACTATAACACAAACATCTCTATCACATGCTATGGTCACACCTCCCTCCCTCCTCCACCATCCCTAACCCTGGCCACTACTAATCTTTTATTCAGCCCTATAATTCTGTTACTTTGAGAAAGTTATATTAACAGAATCATAAACTGTGTGGCCTTTCAAGATTAGGTTTTTTCACTCTGAATAATTTTCGACATGGACCATCACTTTTTTTGCAAATACAGTTTTATTTCTTCCTTTCCTTGTTGTATTCTTTTTTCGCTTTATGGTATTGGCATAAACATCCAATACTATGTTAAATAGCAGTGGTGAGAGTGGATATCATGCCTTTTTCTGATCTTAGAGGATTAGTATTAAATCTTTCATCATTATGTATGATTTTAGCTGCAAACTAAATTTGTAGATATATTTTTAAGTACCCCTCTAATCTCAGGGTTTTTTCTTAAATCATGAATGGGTGTTTAATTTTGGCAAATGAGTTTTCTGCATTAATTTATATACCCATGTGATTTTCTTCTGCAGCTTGTTAATGCGGTGAAATACATCACCTGACTTTCAAATATTAAGGTCAGTCCAGTACCTTGACCATTCGATCATTGTTGCATAATTCTTCTCATATATTTTTGTTTGCTAATATTTGCTAATATTTTGTTAAGGATTTTTTACAACATATAGGATGCTTTTTTTTGTCTTTGTCTAGGACAGTATTTGTCTTTGTACTTGTTTATTTTTTGTCTTTGCTATCAGGACAGTATTAACTTCATAAAAGGCAAGGTGGGAGTGTAGATTGATTTCAAAATTTCCCCTTTATCCTAATGTAAATGTTTAATACTAAAAAATTCTCTCTAAGCCCTGCTTTAACCAGATGCCATAAATTTTGATTTTTGATACATAGAATTAATTATTAAATATAATAGTTAAATTTATAAATATTTTAATAAATTTGTCCTTAGTTTATTATATTACACATCTCTGGACTTTCTTTTTCTTCTTGGTGAAGTACATATTTAAATGTTATCTGAGTGCTCACTATCTTGTAGATATATGAAAAGAGTAATTTAGGAAAGTAAGCAAATTAAAACCATAGAAGAAACAACCCATGATCATCTATTTAAATTTTTAAAAGTGGAAGTTTGATAGAGAATAATTGCATTTTAAGGATTAGATAACAGTCTTTTGCCTCTTTTATCTACATGTGATTACTTTTTAAATATCTTTAATGTCTTTCTAATGCATAATTTGAGAACTATATCATTTTGTATAATCACAGTTTTGCTATGCTATCAGTTTATATAAAAAAGTTGGGAAGTGGATTTAATTATAATCATTGTGTTTGGAAAACTGTGCAACACTGGCATTCAAATTGTAAGTAAAAATTCATTAGACTTATTTAGCCTTGTTCCTACTTAACCATATTGTCAAACTCGCACAGAGATGATCTCCTTTAAAAAAATTTAAAAAAGTATCAGCACTGGCTGAAAAAACAAAAGAAAGAGGACTGCAACTATAAAAGGAATGATGTTTTTAGAGTTAGTCCAATTCCTTCCTGACTGAGATAAGCAATTTTCTTTTATGTTCACAAACAGCAGGGCTTATATTGTTTTTGTCCTTCTCCTAAATAATAGGTACTAGAATTTCATCTTTGCTAGTTTTTATTGTGCTGTGTTTATGCCAAAACAACATAGGAAGCAAATTGTTCATTTAGTCTAAATATATTAATGTTTTTTTTTAAAAAAACCCTCAATTTGTGTGTTTAGATGCACATTGGTTTCTTCCATTAAACACAAAATATAAATATTCTTCAATTAAATTTCTTCAGCAAATATTTGCTTACTTATGTGTGAAAAACTCTGAAAGACACCATCTGGGGGTATAAAGACACAATACAAAGTTCTCAAGACATTTTTGGTCATCTCTAGTAATTCCAGATACTCAGGAAAAGAAAGAAGTAAATATGACTTCTTGCTTGCCATATACAATTTAAGCACTGACAAAAAATTACTTAGACTCTGAAAATGGCAACCAAGATTTTGTAGTTTTCCCTAAATGGAAATCAGCCTACCTTCTAATACAATGACATTTTTTCTGCTATTCATTTACTCGTGAGAAAATATGATGGCTTCCAGAATGATTGTTCACAAGATAATTATTCTTATATTCTTTTGATAGGCAATAAATGTAAACAGATGGTGCTCTGTGCAGGCAGATTATTTCTTACAAATGTCAATTGAGCCTTAAGGCTCCATGCTTTCCCATGTATGAAACCAACTCTTACATAATGTTTTAAAGGAGATGGCTTTCATACTTTAGAATGCTGACTGATAAGTAAATAATACCTTTTAAAATATCTTGGAATAACCATATGCTTTATCTTTTCTCAGGCAGTGTAAGAGCATTTATATATATTTGCCATAAGAGTATCTAACAACAATAATAAACCATCATTCTTCAGGGTGAGTGTCTTTAATGTTGTTTATGGATCCTACCTCTGTTAGGGTAAAACAAAGCTGCAAAACAATGCCATTTCCAAAAGTCATTACCTGTATCAGTAAGGAAATCAGAGACAGTTTTAAAAATTAGGATTGACATTTCAACTTTTTGCTTAGTATCTTGTCTGATACACCTTAGTACTAGTGTGAAATATAATGTGAGGCTTGCTTTTCATCTGAAGCTGGAGTATCTTTTCTTTAAAAGAAATTCATCTACAGATCATTCAAAAAACAGACTGCTTGCAAACCACAGTTCACAGATGATAGTTTCTATTTTTCTATGACATAATACCTTTATCTTTGCCAGGCAGGCCTAATTGTATTGTCATGACAACCCTTAAAATGCACATACTTATGTGTGCTCACACACTCACACATTTAAAAAAGTGCAGTGCCCTGACAATTTAGTCACTTTAATGGGTGTATTGTGGGTTTTCAAGTGGCAAATATTTGAGAAAAGTAACTCTAAGTGGTGAAAAAGAAATGGATATATTCTCAGATTATTTAGATCATATTAATTGTTTAATTCAATTTAAGCCTGAGTCTAATCTTCTTCATGAGGCCTATGAAAGGGAGATTATGTTAGAATAGTTGTTGGCATGATGTCTTAGAAAAACATTCTAAAATATTTAGTTTCTTTTCTGTAGACAATGGGGAGATGCTGGAGATTAGACAGATAGGCTGATTTATTTAATCAGATTAGGCTATCCACTCTTAGCCAATTACTTTCAAAATTTCAGTGGCTTCACAATAAACATTTTTCTCCTGCTCATACCATAGTTCAATGTGGGGCAGTGGGAGGCTTTTTTTATATAATTATCGAGAGATTAAGTTCCTTTATCAGTCTCTAGGGTCTCAATGTCTTCCACTGAATTCTCTGCATCAAACTGGATGCATGGGAATTTTGGGGAGGGAGCACAGAACTCAAGAGCATTTCTCTTCTGTCTCAAAACTGATCCACATGGTCCCACCTAATCTCAGAGAATATAGGGTAGGCAGTGTGGAAGAAAGTGGAAGTGGAGAAGAGATATTGTACGTGGAGAGGCCAATTAGAGTAATTGTATGGTCCAGAATAGCATATTTAGGACCGGGTTATAGAGAAGGCTGGGCAAAAAAATCTCAACTCATATTTCTACTCACAGCATTTTAAAGTGAGCACATTTTTAATTCAGAAGTACTGTGATCATATTATTTAAAATATAGTTTACAAAAATTATAAAATAAGGTACTCTGTATTAATAAGTATATATTTATAGCCTAAGTTTACCTCTGTTAACCTCAGAAGATAATGTCAGGGAAGAGAAAAAGCTAAAAATATTATGAAGCAGTCACTTGGGACCATGTGTCAATGGCAATACTAAGAACCATCTCTCAAGACAGGGGACTTTAAGTGTAGAAAATAAATAATAGAGATATACCATGTACAGATGTGGAGAGGAGGATCCTTATCTGAGCAGAGTAGTACAAAAGCTGGGATGAATAGTCTATTTTATTTTATTACAATTACATGCATTTGAAAGAATGAAAACACTGAATAAGTAGCAAGTTTACAGATAGCTTTTATCTCTCAGTGGGGTGAGAAGCACCACAATGTGAGCTCATTTGCCTACAAGCTCAGGATGTTGCTTGGATCAGTTCTAGCCCTCATACCAAGTTCTATTCTTAGAACAGGCTAAGAAACCTATGAACCAAAGGTGGGATTCTTTACTACCCACAGACCTAATTTTGCTTTTGGCTAATGTTGTAGACACAAAGATTATAATGTGAGGTCTTCCACTCTTGCTTTTTATCTGCACTTAAGAAGTGGAGATGGACATCGGCAATAGTGTCATTGGAGATATTCACTTACTTTTTCATTCTTTATGTGATTTGGACACAAAGATTTACTACAGCAAATAGAGCCTGTACAACTGTTAGAGTTGCTGAGAGAACACATGTTAGGAAAGTTTACATTGAAGATCTCCACTTAAAATTTTAGGAGTGGATTTCCTTAATTTGCCTGGAAGCTGCCTTAATATTCTAGAACTTCTGGGAAATACCCTTAATTCTCTCTGTCTGCAGTAGTGAAGTGGGATGGGTGGCAAAAACATGCCAGGAACCTTTGTGAATCTGTCACTAAAGCTGGTTGTACCTACCTAAATGAATCTGGATTCTCCACTTCTGCTCTTAAAATATCATGCCAGAGACTCTCACTGGAAAACTCTAACCTACAACAGTGAAATATGTACCCTGGGTTCTCTTCTGAGTCACCAAAGAGACCATGAGAGGAGGCAGTGGTGATGCCAGATTGACCACAGGTGAGCCAGCATTCTGCTTTTAGACCTACCGGTTTAAGCTTCATATACATACCCTGAGGTTTCTCCTTTGCTTTGATGATCTAAATTAGACACTCTCTCTGGTTTACTGAGGAAATTGTAACATTCACCAACCTCATGAACAAAGGAGCTTCTCTGAAAATGAAGAGAAATATAGTGAAGTTGAGCTGTGGGAAACTCTAAGCTTGGAATGACAGTCTTAGTGAATGAAAGAAAATCTTTAGATAGTAGTAACTCAAAGGAGATACTAGGGTTACTTGGCTAAACCCTGGTTTATACTTGAGGCAGAACAGGTATCCAGGCCGGAACTCTTCCCATAGTTTTTATTAATCAATTTGACATACGCTTGCTAAGTGTCTGCCATGCAAACATCATTCTACAAGAGTTAGAAATACAGTGAAGAATCTGCAAACGTAGCTCTGATATTCAAAGTACTCATAGTTTTATTGGAGAAACAGTTACTGTGGTGATTATGAAGGAAAAGACCAATTATTCTTTATACAATATTGTTGTTTTGTCTTTTTTCTTATCTACTAGGCTGTAGATAAGAAAAAGGTGATTAATAGTGGCTGCCCATATGTGGTGGCCCTTGAAAGAACATTTTCGTATTCACCTCAATATCTTGGGCACCTACTGCATAATAGGTTCCTAATGGTAGGTTGAACTGAGATATTCTGCTTCTCCTTCCCCTAACACACATCCCAATCTCTATTATTATTATTATTATTATTATTATTATTATTTTAGATTCAGGGCAAACTTTCAACCCACAGTTATCTTTGGAAGTTTTTTTAACAGCTTCTTAATAAAATATTTCCCATCTGGTTTTATTAACTTCATTTAAAGTGCATAGTGCTTTGCATTTTTATAAGTCTAATGGGTCCTGTTTGTTAATTTATTGGAATGATGTTTTATTTCCTTTTCAGGCAATTTAAAAGCTGTTATTTATTATTCCCCCCTTTTCCCCCTCCCAACATTGAGAACATTTATATTTTACATGGTTATATTCATGGTTCACATTGCTATCTGTGGAGTTTGTTAATGAAACATCAATAATATGTACTTCAATTGACTTTCTTTCCCTGGCAGCAATACCAGAGTGACTCTAAGGAAACAACAAGCAGAAGAACAAAAACAAGAATGAGAGAGCAGAAAATAATTAAATTTCCTCTGAAAAGCATGATAATAGCCCTTTCTTTTGGCAATTTTATACAAGCTAAAATAATTTATATGTAATTATACACATTAAAGCATACATTTATAATGGTAAAATGGTTAAGTAGCAATTTTTCCTATATAGTGTTTTTGTTCACTTGAACTGTTTTCATTAAGGGGAAATAAATATTCAGTCCATCTTTACTCATGCTCATTTATGGCAATTTCATTGTTGAATATCACATTAGTGTGAAACATTATCAGTATATATGTTTATATATGCATATATAATACTTATATAGATATAAGCATATTATATCTAGAATATTATGATTATATAAAAGAGCCAAGGATGGCCATCTTGTATTGGCCCTTTGTTGTTTATTTCTTCACTTCAGGTTAAGGTATGTTGGCTCAAAAGTCTGCTGGTGTGAAACTCAAATTTTTATACATCTGATTATTTTTTAATAGCCCCTAAAAAATAGATTTTTAGCCATTTAGAAAATGCTTACTTTGCATACATTGAGGAAACTTACCCCACTTCTGCTGGCCATTGATAAGACAGAGCCTTATGGTTGTTAGACTCCAAGCTGCTGTGGACCTTTGGGGTCCTCTGACCTAGAGTCCCAGCCACGCTGTTGAGCAGCATCCCCAGACATGTTAGCCCCCTCTGTCCTCCTCCTCTCCCACAAGAGTTTCCTTGTCCTCCTTGCCACATGCCTGGGGATAATATCAAGCTATGTGGAACTTCCCTCCTGCAACTCTGTCTGGAGTGCAACCTGTTAAAACTTGTGTATGTTACATTGTATCTTTCTCCTAGATCAGCTCTTCAATCCTTTCATGCCCTAGAAGAATTATAGCTATAATACTTATATTTAAATATAAAGATTATGCAGCCTTCTCAATCATCCTGGTAACTATTTTTATGGAAACTGGGGCTATAAACTGTGTTATTAAGGCAAATATATAATTTTTTCAAATAAAATGATTTATAGTCAGTTTTGTGCTGTTATTTAAATACAGGAGAATCCTTATATGACATGATTATGATCCATAATTGCTTGAATAGCCAAAAAGTTTATTGCTCAGTTAAAATGATGGACACATCATTAAACATTTTAACTTGAAATATATAAATGTACTTTACTCATTTACATTTAGGTGTAAGGTTGAGACATTTCTTGAGTATATTTCTACTAACTGCAGCTCTATTTTGTTTTTCTCACATATGCCATCCTTAAAACATCATCAATAATTTTCAGTTTCTGTTTGATTCAAGTGGAGTGAGAATGTGGACACTTAGGAGGTAATTTGTGGGTAGAATGCTTCTGGATGTTTATAAGGTTTACTCTCATTCTTTTATAGTTGCCTCAGCCACAATAAATTAATTCAAAATCATTTTTGTTGCTTGATTTCCTTTTACTGAGTCTTTCCAGATACTATAATTAGTCTTAGATATAAAACTCTTTAGACTTTTTAAACTCCTATTTCATTAGTCTGTATAATATTTTAAGAAGTTATTTAATTAACAACTATAACTGGATAAAAAGATTTGGAAATTATCACGCTGATTCATTCCTTTATTTTGTAATTTAAATGATGGAAGCAAAATTAGAGGTTGCCTGTTGCCCAAGGGGTAACCCTTACCAACGCTTCATTCAGAGTTCATAGGTTTCATAGTCAATTGAGAGCAGCCTGCTAATTATGAACACTATTAAGGACTGAGCTGTGTATCCCTACAATTCACATGTTGAAGCCCTAATCTTCAATGTGACTGTATTTGGAGATAGAGTCTTTTAAGAAAGGAATTAAAGTTAAATGAGATCTTAAGAATAGGGTCTTAATCCAATAGCACTGGTGTCCTTACAAAAAAAGGAAGAGACAAAAGCAGTTTGGTCACACAGGCGGCCATCTGGAAGTCAGGAAGAATGGTCTCACCAGAAACCAGTTTTGCCAGCACCTTGATCTGGGACTTCCAGCCCCCAGAACTGTGATAAAATAAATTTCTGTTTTTTAAGCAACTCAGACTGTGGTATTTTGTATTGGCAGCCCTAGAAGACCAATAGACACTGAGAATCAGCATAATTTACATGGGAATGGAGATCACGGTTAAGTAAATTGAGGTCAAATAAGAGTTTCTATTGCATTAGTAAGCATCTCAGTATGGTTAACTGATTTTCAATGCTCACCACTACTTCTTTCTAGGCATGACATGCTTATTCCTGGATTTGTATTCTTTTCTTTCAGAGCACTTTTGATTCAGATGGTCAGGAGGTATACTTGAGAAATGTTTTCTGAATTCTTGCATATCCAATATCTTTCACTGCCTTCACACATGAATTGAGGGTTGTCCTGGAAACAGAATTCATGGATAACTTCCTCAAAGTTTGATAAATATTGCCTCACTGTCTCCTGGCATTTAGTGTTACAGAAGAATCTGGGCCAATTGTATCTTGTTTCTCTGTACATTATTATTTTTTTCCCTAGATGGCTGTAGGATTCTTTCTTTACCTTTTAATTGTGACAGTTCTACTAGATATGTTTTGATATTGTTTTATTTACTGCTTTCCTGAAATAGAGCATTTACTCTCAGATTTCAGAATGAGATTTTATTAGAAGAAGAAAGTTTCCCACTGTTTATTTGATTATTGATTTTACTCCATCTGTTCTTACACTTTGATTAAATTTTGACAATTTGTTTTCCATATTTGGCTTGTTTTCTCTCTTCACATTTATTTTATTCCTTTTTCTGTTTTAAAAGAATTTCACATTTTTTTCTACATCATCCATTTGATTTTCTGTAGTGCCTAATAGGCTTTCTATTTCTTTATATAAAAAATTCAGAAACCATAATTTAGAAATAAAATGTGTTCAGTCATTCCTTACCTTAACTTTCCAATTTATTGGTAATTTATTCTAGATTCATATGTTCAGTGTGAACTTACGATCTTTATAGAAGTAGAGATTGCATTCTTTAAAATTCAGAATTTCTCTATGACCCATGATACTTCTGTTTTTGCTCTTTCTTCTAGGGGACGATCTATCTCAGCTCTGCCACTCCCCAGCTGAGCGATCTTTGACAAATTATTTAAATTTTCTGTACCTAAATGCCCTTATCTGTAAAATGAAGTTGATAATAAGTGTTCATCTCATAGTTATTTTAAAGAGTAAGTTTATCAATATATTTTGCTGCATCTTCTTAGTTAGCAAGAGTGCTTGGCAAAATACAGTGGAAATTCAATAATCATTATATGAAAATGAAAGTAAAAGATAGGATGGTTTCCATCGCTAATTGTCAGAGAAATGTAAATTAAAACCACAATGAGATATCACCTCATACCAGTTAGGATGGCCAACATCCAAAAGACAAACAACAACAAATGTTGGTGAGGATGTGGAGAAAGGGGAACCCTCCTACACTGCTGGTGGGAATGTAAATTAGTTCAACCATTGTGGAAAGCAGTATGAGGTTCTTCAAATATCTAAAAATATAAATACCATTTGATGAAGGAATTCCACTCCTAGGAATTTACCCTAAGAATGCAGCAGCCCAGTTTGAAAAAGACACATGCACCCCTATGTTTATCGCAGCTCTATTTACAATAGCCAAGAAATGGAAGCAACGTAAGTATCCATCAGTAGACGAATGGATAAAGAAGAGGGGGTACGTATACACAATGGAATATTATTCAACCATAAGAAGAAAACAAATCCTACCATTTGCAACAACATGGATGGAGCTAGAGGGTATTATGCTCAGTGAAATAAGCCAGGCAGAGAAAGACAAGTACCAAATGATTTCACTCATTTGTAGAGCATAAGAACAAAGGAAAAACTGAAGGAGCAAAACAGCAGCAGACTCACAGAACCCAAGAATGGACTAACAGTTACCAAAGGGAAAGGGACTGGGGAGGATGAGTGGGAGGGGAGGGATAAGGGGGAAAAAGGGGCATTATGATTAGCAAACATAATGTAGTGGGGGACACAGGGAAGGCAGTATAACACAGAGAAGACAAATAGTGTTTCTATAGCATCTTACTACCATGATAAACAGTGACTTGTACTTGGGTATGTGGTGGGGACTTGATAATGGGGGCAGTCTACTAACCACAATGTTGCTCATGTAATTGTATATTAATGATACCAAAAAGAAAAAAAAGGGTGGTTTCCAGGAGAAAATACTTACTCTAATATCTATCCATTGTTCATTCTAACTTATTCTGTAGGAGCAGTTCTTTTCCACCAGTAGAGGTCCCATGACTTTTCTGGTCATTTATGATAGTAAAAGCAATTCTCTGGCAATTTTCATCATAGAATCTCATTATAAGGACTGAGATGTTTATTAGTAATTAGAGTTAAAGCTTCTCCTTTTCACCAGTTTGACCTGCTTCAGGCTCAATGTCATAGTGGGTGAGGTAGTATTGTCAGCAACTTTCATATTTCCTGAGTCTTGTGGTCTTCCTCCTCTCTCCTTGCTCACTGGCCCAGTTCCTGATCCTTCCAGGATTGGAGTTTGGGACTTTGGAGGGTGAGTGAGGAGAAGGTCTTAACTAGTTTATTCTAAAATGACCTGTTATTGAAGGTTTCTGGGCATACAGATATTCAAAAATGACTTATTTTCTTAGCAAGAACTTTTGGATTCTTTAGAGGCTGCCTACAGGGACTGCTGCACTGTAAGTTCCACCAACTTGAATGTGGCCCACTAGTTCTAAACCTCTTTTGTCCTCCCATCCCTCCTCAGAACCAGAAGCTCCTTACTTTTGTCAGGCCAGGACCATTTTGGTCAGTTCTTTAAGAGTACTGAAGTTGGGTGACCTTCCAGTGCCTCCTGGAAACTACCCATCTTTGCCTTGCCTAACAGTGGCAAGAGAGGACGTTTTAGTGTCTAGAGTGAAGGCGTTATGGCAATCTGTCCCTATCCTCCAGCCCTCATTCTGTTTGAGGTCCTGGAAGACTGAAGGTTTTAATTAATAACTGACACCCACAATGACAGGTAGCAGCTGTCTGGGACTTCCACAGCAATCCAGAACATGAAAAAAAGAAGAGGAGCATTCTTTTCCTCCTTACCAGGGCCATTGTGCAGCCCTGGCATCTCATGCTCTTCAGTGCTTCAGATTTTCAAAATATTACAGCTTAAGAAATTGCTTAAATGATTGCTAAAACTTAAAAATCTAATCACAGAAATAAAAATTTCTCTACATTTCTTAGCAAGAAGCATAATATTGAAAAAGTACAATTAGAAGACATTTGTACTCTTCTAAACTCAGTTTAAAAGCTTGAAAATTATACATTATATAGTTACAATAAGAAACTATTAAAAGTTAAGAAGGTCAACCCTTCTAAATCAACTCTTCTGGCATGTGAGTTACTCATTTACTTTTTAAAGTCTGTCACTCCTTCTACATGGATTGTTCTCTTCTAATATAACACTTACCATTTCATAACAATCCAGGCAGACTCATATTGTCTTCCCTGAGAAATTTATCTTGACCATATTAACAAGGGGTACATTCTCCTTCTTAACTCCAATAATAGTTGTGATACATTTTTTTCATGTTATTTGTTACAGACTGCTTGGTAGTATAGATGTTTCCATACCTATCTTAGCTCTATTACCAAATTTGAGTATGTCCTGTCTCCCTCAGAAGATCTCTAACACTAGGTATTTTAGACAGTTGATGTCTAGCAACACAATTTTTGATCTGCTTACAGATAACTTGACGAAAATTATATATCTGCAAAAAAAATTTTAGATTTTTTATTTATTAGCAGGAAGACAACACAATAGGAAAACAGGCAAAGGACAGAAATAAGAATTTCATTAAAGAGCAAATCCAAATGGCCATTAAATGTATATGAAAGGATACCAAACCCACTGAGAGTTTTGGGAAGTGAGAGTGAAAGTCACATTGAGAGATTACTTTCCATTTATCAGACTGGCAAAACTAACCGAGAGAAATAATGATAGCACAACTTCTGGCAGGGATGTGGGTACAAAAGGTACTTTCTAATCTGGCTGTGAGTGAGGTAAACTAGAAGGTCTTCTTGAAAAGCTGTATGATAACATTTTAAGAATAAGAAAAATACAATATTTGTTGACCCAGCAATTCCACCTCTGGAAATGTGTGCTATAGAAATAAGAGCAAAAATACTATAAGGTTAATTATTGTAGTATCTTTGTAGTGGGGAAAGCTGGAAATAAACTAAATGCTCACAAATAGGGCAATGGCTAAATACATTTTCCTGTATCACTTGAAATTATCCAGCGATTGAAAGAGTTAGTTCTATAATATTTGGCCTGCAAAATAATGTTCACAATTATATGAAGAAAGTCTCCCTAGAGTCAGAGATGAGGCTATAAAGTAAAGATTATCTCAGGCCATCCCAGGCCCCTGAGCCCTCACCTACACTAACCTCTTTGAGTATTTGTCTGTTACCACCTAGGGTTTGATGACATGCTGACTACTATCTCTAGTTAACTATTTTAATGTATACATCTTGTTTCTTTCATCCCTTGATGCTTTATGTTTTCTCTCCACAATGTTAAGGCTTGCTCTCTATGGATAGTAGGCAGACAGGATATCTTTTCTGATGGATTGGTTGTTTTCCTGAGTGAAACTTGTTAATAGATGATAGGCCCCTAGGCCTTGGCATTTGTCCGTAGAACTGTTGCCTGTTCTTGTCCTGGTGCACTCAGGGATACAGATACTCTATTCAATTATTCAATCATTTTGTAGAAAACTTGGAGAGTCTATTTGTTACAGAACATAATAAAAATGTAAAGTCATCATCATTAATAAATAACAGAACATATGTGTCTGTTTTCCAGCAGCAAGCAGAGTGTGAGTATTCATGTTGTTCAAGATTAGCTAAATCACCACAGACAAAGAAAATTATGCCATAGCTTATGCAATCAGATCAAAACAACAGTCATTTTCTCCACCAATGATTCCTGTTAAATGAGTTGTATGCTAACAGTTTCCAATAATAAGTTGGGTTCAATAAATTATGTACTCTTCATAACTTTTTAATGTACATTCTTCCAAAACTGGCTTGTCCCCAGAAGGGAATTTATCAAACGGCTTCTGCACACCAGAAATAAGAGCAAAATGAATGAAATTGGACTGGCTGAAGCATAACTAGTGGTAATGGGATTGGTCTTGCTTCACTTTCTCTGTCACCCACCAGACATGAGAAATCTCCCACAAGTGGCTCAGTGTTATCTTTTCCCCCAACTTCTTGTTTTTCCCATAAGTATTAGCTATTGGGCTACAGACAGCAACAGAATAGTGTGATTGATCTGTGCATTGCTCTGTTGCACCAAAAACTTTATTTCTAAAATATAGTATGTGAAATGACACTACTGAGAAAATCCAAACACACACATACACACACACACACTCCTAAAGATGTATATGAAAGACCATTGACAGTTTGTTCAACAATTCCTTTTAATCTTCAGTCTTGGTAGTATAGCAAAGGAACGTTAACAATGAAACAAATCGAAAGTGATATTAGATAGATATACTTGTTAAGTTTTAACAAACCATCCAGAGAAAGTAGATTACACTGTCTAGGATATGCTTAATAAATAAACATAACATTCACTTTTGCATTCTAAACCAAATATCTGAAGTCACTCTTTTTTTTTAATTAACTTCATCAAATACTGAATCTGATTGAATAGATTTCTTTCCATTCAAAAACAAACTTGATCACTGGGAAGATACCATAATCCCACCTATTTTGTATCACTTTACAGTGTGTGGAGAGGATATCCTTAAGTTTACTGGAGTCAGAAGAAGGATTTTTTATGGACTAAATGTGAATGGCAAATTTGTGTTCCAAAACAGGATACTCTTAAAGTAGAGCATTTTTCATTGGAGTGGGTTGTAAAGCAGCTGATTCTCAGACTTTTTACCCTTCCTGATTAAGCCAACACTGATTTTTTAAAAATTGTCATCCTATCAGAAGGGGTAAAGCAAAATTAGAGAGCAAAATACTATGTGTCTTGAGAGGAAGGGATTCTCAGGATGGTGGTGTGAGTCGGGTGGTGGAAATGTCCTCCCAAAACCATATATATTTTGAAAATACAGCGAATACAACTATTCCTAAGAGCGACCAGAAGACACGGTACACCAGCCAGGCTACATCTACATCTGTGAGAACTCAACATCACACAAAAAGGGTAAGATATAAAGCCATGACCCAGTGGGACTTAGCACTCCTCCCACCCCAACTCACTGGTGGGAGGAAAAGAATCAAAGTGGGGAGTGGAAGCACAGGACTGCTAAATAACCAGAACTTCAGGTGCCCTAACCCCCTGGGTGGCAACACAGCACCAAAGCCCCATACGGTGATAAGCAGCCTGCTGTTCATTCACTACCTACCGACCAGCACTGAAAGTGAACCGGCTGATCTGCCATTACTGTGGAGAAACCAGGGAGCAGCCCCACCCACAGCAACCACACAGAGGATTCTCCTGGTGTGCAGCTAACCGGGCCAGACCCAGAGGCTGCCCCCTGCCTGCAGTCAACGACACAGACAGCGGAGACTGGTGCAGAGTCTGGAAGGCACAAAGGGGTTTTTATTCTCATGGCAAACACGTGCTGCTAGCCTGCAATCCCCTCCAGTGCTCTAGGCCATGCCTAGGGTTGTCCCACCCATGGAAGCCCAGGGGATCAACCCAGAGACTGCCCCCCTGTGTGCAGCCGACCAGCACAGGCAGAGGAAGTTGGCACAGAGTCCGGAAAGCATGTAGGATCTCTGTTCTCATGGCAAACACGCGCTGATCACCTGCAACCACTGCCAGTGCCCTAGGCCATCCTGAGGGCCACCCCTTCCATGGCAGCTCAGGGGATCAACTCAGAGGCTGTTCCCTGTGTGCAGTTGTCTGGCACAGGGAGTGGAGATGGGCAAGGTGACCAGCAAGCAGGAAGGGACTCTGTTCTCCCAGCTGACACATACAGCACTCGCTGGCAATCACTTTCATCGCCATGAAAAGGCAGAAGAACCTTATTCAGTTCAAAATTCCTGAAACCCCAGAGAGAGGGCCTGGTGAGACTGAAATCAACAATCTTCCTGAAAAAAACTCAAAATAAAAGTCATAAGCATACTGATGGAGCTACAGAGAAATATGCAGAAGCTAAGGGATGAATTCCAGAGGTAGATAACAGAAACAAAACAAACAATGGAATGATTTAAGAGCAGACTGGATGAGGTGGAAGAGACTGTTAATGGAATAGAAATCAGAGAAGAGGAATACAGAGAAGCTGAGGCAGAGAAAAATAAAAGGATCTCTAGGAATGAAAGAATATTAAGAGAACTGTGTGACCAATCCTCCATTTGCATTATAGAGGTACCAGAAGAAAAAGAGAGAGAAAAAGGGATAGAAAGTGTCTTTGAAGAAATAATTTCTGAAAACTTCCCCAAGCTGGGGAAGGAAATAGTCTCTCAGACTATGGAAGCCCACACATCTCCCAATGCAAGAGACCCAAGGAGAACAACACCAAGACATATAATAATTAAAATGGCAAAGATCAAAGACAAGGACAGGGTATTAAAGGCAGCCAGAGAGAGAAAAAAGATCATCTACAAAGGAAAACCCATCAGGCTATCATCAGACTTCTCAACAGAAACCTTACAGGCCAGAAGAGAATAGCATGATATATTCCATGCAATGAAACAGAAGGCCTTGAATCAAAAATACTGTATGCACAAGATTATAACTTAAATTTAAAGGAGGGATTAAACAATTTCCAGAAAAGCAAAAGTTGAGGGAATTTGTCTCACACAAACCATCTCTACCGCGTATTTTAAAGGGACTGCTCTTGATGGAAGTGCTTCTAAGGCTAAACAGATGTCACCAGAGAAAATAAAACCACAGCAAAGAAAGCAGACCAACCAAATAATAACTAAATGGAAAATAAAATCAGCTATCCACAAAAGCAGTCAAAGGAAACACAAAAGAATAAAGAATAAAACATCTAACAAATAAAGAGTGGAGGAGGAAGAAAAAGAAGGGAGAGAAATAAAGAATCATCAGACTGTGTATATAATAGCATAATAAGTGAATTAAGTTTGATGGTTAGATAGTAAAGAAGCTACCCTTGAACCTTTGGTAACCAAGAATCCAAAGCCTGCAATGACAATAAGTACATATCTATCTATAACCACCCTAAATATAAATGGACTGAATTAACCAATCAAAAAACACAGAGTAATAGAATGGATAAAAAGGCAAGAGTCGTCTATATGCTGCTTACAAGAGACTCACCTCAAACCCAAAGACATACACAGACTAAAAGTGAAGGGATGGAAAAAGATATTTAATGTAAACAAAAGGGAGAAAAAAGCAGGTGTTGCAGTACTTGTATCACACAAAATAGACCTCAAAACAAAGAGAGTAACAAGAGATAAAGAAGGACATTACTTAATGATAAAGGGGTCAGTCCAATAATAGGATATAACCATTATAAATATCTATGTATCCAACAAAGGAGCACCTACATATGTGAAACAAATACTAACAGAATTAAAGGAGAAAATAGAATGCAATGCATTCATTTTAGGAGACTTCAACACACCACTCACTCCAAAGAACAGATCCACCAGACAGAAAATAAGTAAGGACACAGAGGCACTGAACAACACACTAGAAAAGATGGACCTAACAGACATCTACAGAACTCTACACCCAAAAGCAGTAGGATACACATTCTTCTCAAGTGTACATGGAACATTTTCCAGAATAGACCACACACTAGGCCACAAAAAGAGCGTCAGTAAATTCAAAATGATTGAAATTCTACCAACCAACCTCTCAGATCACAAAGGTATAAAACTAGAAATAAATTGTACAAAGAAGACAAAAAGGTTCAAAAACACAAGGAGGCTTAACAACATGTTCCTAAATTATCAATGGATAAATAACCAAATTAAAACAGACATCAAGCAATATATGGATACAAAAGAAAACAACAGCATGATGCCCCAACTTCTGTAGGACACAGCAAAGGCAGTTCTAAGAGGAAAGTATATTGCAATCCAGGCCTTTTTAAAGAAGGAAGAACAACCCCAAATGAATAGTCTAAATTAACAATTATTGAAATGGGAAAAAGAAGAACAAATGAGGCCCAAAGTCAGCAAAAGGAGGGACATAATAAAGATCAGAGAAGAAATAAATAAAATTGAGAAGAATAAAACATAGAAAAAAATCAATGAAACCAAGAGCTGGTTTTTTGAAAAAAATAAACAAAATCAATAAACCTCTAGCCAGACTTATTAAGAGAAAAAGAGAAT
This sequence comes from Manis pentadactyla, assembly GCF_030020395.1. Lineage (NCBI taxonomy): Eukaryota > Metazoa > Chordata > Mammalia > Pholidota > Manidae > Manis > Manis pentadactyla. The sequence continues at coordinate 74,000,637 of NC_080020.1, forward strand.
CTAAACACATAACAGAATCAGAAGTGAGAGAGGAAAAATCACTACAGACACCACAGAAATACAAGGAATGATTACAGAATACTATGAAAATCTATACGCTAACAAGCTGGAAAATGTAGAAGAAATGGACAACTTCCTAGAAAAATACAACCTTCCAAGACTGACCAAGGAAGAAACAGAAAATTTAAACAGACCACTTACCAACAACGAAATTGAATCAGTAATCAAAAAACTACCCAAAAATAAAGTGCCCAGACCAGATGGATTCACCACTGAATTTTATCAGACATTTGGAGAAGACATAATATCCATTATCCTTAAAGTTTTCCACAAACAGAAGAGGAGGGAATACTCCCAAATTCATTCTATGAAGACTGCATCACCCAAATACGAAAACCAGGCAAAGACACCACAAAAAAAGAAAACTGCTGACCAATATCCTGATGAGCATAAAGGCAAAAATGCTCAACAAAATATTAGCAAAGTGAATTAAAAAATACATCAAGAGGATCATACACCATGATCAAGTGGGATTCATCTCAGGGATGTAAGGGTGATACAACATTCAAAAATCCATCAAACTGTCCAACACATCAACAAAAAGAAAGACAAAAACCACATGATCATCTCCATAGATGCTGAAAAAGCATTCGACAAAATTCAACATGATAAAAACTCTCAACAAAATGGGTATAGAGGGCAAGTACCTCAACATAATAAAGGCCATTTATGACAAACCCACAGCCACCATTATACTTAACAGCAAGAAGCTGAAAGCTTTTCCCTTAAGATTGGGAACAGGACAAGGCTGCCCATTCTCCTCGCTTTCATTCAACATAATTCTGTAGGACCTAGCCACAGCAATCAGACAACACAAAGAAATAAAAGGCATCCAGATTGGTAAGGGAGAAGTTGAATTGTCACTGTTTGCAGATGACATGATATTATATGCAGAAAACCCTAAAGACTCCACTCTAAAACTACTAGAACTAATATCTGAATTCAGCAAAGTTGCAAGGTACAAAATTAATACACATAAATCTGCTGCATTTCTTTACATTACCAGTGAACTAGCAGAAAGAAGAATCAGGAAAACAATTACATTCATAATTGCATCAAAAAGAATAAATTACCTAGGAATAAATGTAACCAAGGAAGTGAAAGACCTATACCCTGAAAACTACAAGACACTCTTAAGAGAAATTAAAGAGAACACTAATAAATGGAAATTCATCCCATGCTCTTGGCTAGGAAGAATTAATATTGTCAAAATGGCCATCCTGCCTAAAGCAATCTATAGATTCAATGCAATCCCTATCAAAATAACAACAGCATTCTTCAATGATCTAGAGCAAATAGTTCTAAAATTCATATGGAACCAAAAAAAAAAAAAAAAAAAAGACCCTGAACAGTCAAAGCAATCCTGAGAAGGAAGAATAAAGCAGGGGGGATCTCGCTTCCAAACTTCAAGCTCTACTACAAAGCCACAGAAATCAAGACAATTTGGTACTGGGACAAGAACAGACCCATAGACCAGTTGAACACAATCGAGAGTGCAGATATTAACCCAAGCATATATAGTCAATTAATATATGATAAAGGAGTCATGGATATACAATGGGGAAATGAGAGCCTCTTCAACAACTGGTGTTGGCAAAACTGGAGAGTTACATGTAAGAGAATGAAAGTGCATTATTGTTTAACCTCATGCACAAAAGTAAGCTCAAAATGGATCAAAGACCTGAATGCAAGTCATGAAACCATAAAACTCTTAGAAAAAAACATAGGCAAAAATCTCTTGGACATAAACATGAGCAACTTCTTCATGAACATATCTCCCTGGGCAAGGGAAACAGAAGCAAAAATGAACAAGTGGGACAATATTAAACTAAAAAGCATCCGTAAAGCAAAGGACATGAACAGTAGAACAAAATGATATCCTACAGTATGGAGAATATACTCATAAGTGACATATCCGATAAAGGGTTGATATCCAAAATATATAAAGAGCACACACACCTAAACAAAGAGCAAATAATCCAATTAAAAAATGGGCAGAGGAGCTGAACAGACACTTTTCTAAAGAAGAAATTCAGATGGCCAATAGGCACATGAAAAGATGCTCCACATTGCTTATCATCAGAGAAATGCAAATGAAAACCACAATGAGATATCACCTCACACCAGTTAGGTTGGCCATCATCGAAAAGACAATCAACAACAAATGTTGTTGAGGATACGGAGAAAGGGGAACCCTCCTACACTGTTGGTGGGAATGTAAATTAGTTCAACCATTGTGGAAAGCAGTATGAAGCTTTCTCAAAAATCTCAAAATAGAAATACCATTTGACCCAGGAATTCCACTCCTAGGGATTTACCCTAAGAATGCAGGAGCCCAGTTTGAAAAAGACAGATACACCCCTATGTTTATCGCAGCACTATTTACAATAGCCAAGAAATGGAAGCAACTTAAGTGTCCATCAGTAGATGAATGGATAAAGAAGAGGTGGTACATATACACAATGGAATATTATTCAACCATACGAAGAAAACAACCTAGCATGGATGGAGCTAGAGGGTATTATGCTCAGTGAAATAAGCCATGTGGAGAAAGATTAGTATCAAATGATTTCACTCATCTGTGGAGTATAAGAACAAGCAAAAACTGAAGGAACAGAATAGCACAGACTCACAGAACCCAAGAATGGACTAACAGTTACCAAAGGGAAAGGGACTGGGGAGGATGGGTGGGAAGGAAGGGATAAGAGGGAAAAAGGGGCATTACGATTAGCACACATAATGTGGGGGGGGGGCATGGGGAAGGTAGTATAACACAAGGAAGACAAGTAGTGATTCTATTAGCATCTTAGTATGCTGATGAACAGTGACTGTAATGGGGCATGTGGGGGGGACTTGATAATGGGGGTAATGTGGTAAACACAATGTTGCTCATGTAATTGTACATTAATGATACCAAAAATAAAAAATACTATGTATGTGCCAAAGGCATTTCTTCTTCCCAAGCACATGGCTTGATTAAATTTCTCAATTGATTAGGTATGGTTACATAACAAAAGTCCAGGTAATGGAATGTGGTCTTCCTTTTCCTTGACCCGGCTGCATACAACAGAGGTGGAGCTACGCTGGGCTATGGATGGCTGCCTTGGGCAGAGACATCTGTTGACTCAAATTCTACTGGAAAAATGTGAGCAAGACATGAGTATCTATTGAGTTAAGCCAGTAAGATCTTGGATGTCTGTTAGAGTAGCTAGCTTTTCAAAGTAATATATTAGGTAGTACACCAGGTATTTTCAGATGTAACATAAAGCCCAACTTAAAATGATCTAAGCAATGACATTTATAATCTCACATAACAAGAGGTCTAGAGGTCTAGAGTTCCAGTGTTGATAAAATCATTGACTCAGTAAAATCACAAAAGATGTAGATTTTTCCATTTTTCCACTCTGCAGCTTCTTAGTTGGTTCATCTCTTGGTTACAAAACAGCTCCTGCCATTCCTAACATCACACAGAGATGTTTATGGCCAGAGGCAATAAAGTGACATTTCTCTTACTGTCTCTTTTTTAAGAACAAAGAAACTTTTCCAGAAGCCACCCTGCAGACTTTCTCTTAAGTTTCATTTCCCAGAATTGGGTCACATGCTTTTTTCTAAACCAAGCATTTGAAAGAGTAATAGTGTATACTAATTGAGATGCAGCCCTTGGGAACTTGTCTTTTCTGAAATACATGGTCAGTCATACCTGAATAAAAGCAAGATGTTTTTTCAGTGAAGAAGAAAAAGTGGATGGCTTTTCAGGCAACCAACAATATACAGTTAGATCATGTAAGTTGTATGAGATTCAAACTTTGTCAGCTGTGTAAAAACATGATAGCTAAGCATTTTTAAAAATTGTAGATAGTTGAGCAAAATATGATAACCATGTTTGTTCAAATCTCATCTAGTAAGCCAGAGGGATGAATACATTTATTCAGTTTAGGTTATGACTGCCTAAACAACATAGTATATTTTTATCATAGAAACGAAATGATGCTGGAAGTTAAGGAGGCAATTTAGAACTGTTGAGTCCAATTCCACATATCACAGACAAGGAAACAATTCTGTAGTGATGAAACGACTTGTACCAGGTTGTAAAAAGTCAGTCCCTGTCAAGGAAGGAACCACAATGGAATTTTACCTACCCTCAATATAAGGTTCTTTCTAACACAGTGTAGTACCCCTAATGCATAAGCAACAGTTAAGAAAGTGGCACTTAAAAGAGGAATGCATTACACATGTGCAAAGCAGCATACCACACAATTCTTAATGATGATAGTTAAAATGTATTGAGCATTCCCTGTGCATTATACTAACCTTTCTACATTTTGTTATTTCATTTATTTGTCACAACAACTCTATGATGTAGGTTTTATTAATGCCCCCATTTTTTAAGTGACAAAACTAACTTTCAGAGAAGGTAAATCTATTTTATCATAAAGGATCCAGCTCTTATTTTTTGTCATTGTGTCTTTGAGGTAACAAACTATTGGGGTAAATTGAGACAAGACAAAGACTAGTCAGGCAGAAGTCACCTGACAATCTTTATTTTTATGCCAAATAAGAGCCAAAGAGAGAATGGCAGTCTAGCACCTCAAGCCAGTTTTAATAATGGACATTTTTGACAGTCTCATAAGAAACACCTTTTTCCCAATACAAATTATATAGTCTTTCAGTATGACTCTTTAAATCTATACAGACCCATACAAGCCAGCTAGAAGAAACATTTTTAGGGAATTCAGCTTGGTCTTGCAATTTTTAATATTTGCTGGGGAGGTCTCACTTCATTTCCCTGTGAACTCTTGGATTTTTTAATCATCAGCATCTACTTAACACTGAAGAATATAGGACTGAGTTTCATCTGCTATGCTTACTAGCAACACTGATCAGCAGGAGAACGCCTAATACATGTCCAGCAATGCAAGATTATATGCAATCCAAGACAATACAATAGGGAGGGAATGTATCTATCCAGTGGCTTATCCTGAGAAATAAGACCAATATCTAGCAGCTGGTCATGCTAATACATCTGTTACTTGCTTTATTCACATTTACTTACATTGTGCACTGATCAAAGGGTTTGCCTATTATTTTTAATGAATGAGTACTGCTTTCCTCTCCTTGTCTTTTGTGACTGATAGTGAAGAACACATCAACTTTTTTTTGGCCTGCCATTTGTATCTCCTACTATGAGAAGTGTTAGATTAATGGTGTAGTGGAATCTTAGAGTTGTTTAATTTTCCCAGGTGGTGTAGAATATATGCCTCAGTGGGAATGTAAGCAACCTCACATTTCTCCCATGCTGGTACAATATAGTCTAAGGAATGTTTCAATTTCCATTTATATGGGAAAATCTTTTTTTATGAAATAGCCTTGAACCTGACCCATTCCAAAAAAGTTCTGTTTTGTTCTAGTGGTAAAAATCATTATTTTTCCACAAGAATAAATCACATCCTAGCATCTTTTGGGGATGTCTCTTGGAAAGATGTCTCATGGCATCCCAGAAGCCCTAACAAGGGACTGCATGATGGCAGCATTACACCTTTGGTCAATAAATCTCAGCAAATAAAATCTAATCTCTATTTGCCCATTAATTGCAGGTACGTGTAAAAAGCCAAGGATCACTATTATATATATTAATGCTTAATGAATGGCATGTGTTTATTATCTGAAAATCTTGGTGAGAGGGCAGTGGTGTTTTTAGAAGAACGATGCAAAAACAGAAGATGTCTTTTCCATGTAACTAACAGTGGTGTAGGAGCTTGAATTATTGGCTTCCTGTGTCACTAGTCTGTGGTACCAAAATATTAACAACAATAATGAAGTTCTTGGTGTTATGTTTCAAATGACAGCGGCAGTGCTTTATTGACATTTTTAATAAAATTCTTAATTGAAAATGAGAAAAATCATAATATATTGACTTTTTCACAGACTAGTTTATATTTTATCATGTTTATTTTTAGTCAGTTTAGATAACCAAAATTTAATCGGATTTTTGTTGTTTACATGGATCAAATCTCTTGACTACTGGCTATTTAGATTTGTGTATGTGCATATGTGTGTGCAAAATAATGATTTCTACAAACATATGAACATGTAGACCCTGGTACTGTAATTATTAAATTATAAGGAATAATCTGAATCAGAGCTTGGAAAATTAATACTGAATTACAGAGTACTAGTTACTAAGAGGCTTTGAGAAGCTATCTTGTTGATTCCATTGTCTCCAAATCATCTAAGGTAGATAATTCACCTTTTAAGATTTCCAAAGATTGGATACCATACGTTTCTTAGATAAACTTAACTTTTCCTGGAAATACTTCCTGGAAATGAGAAGTACTATACCTTACTTAGTTTAATTTCTATGAGGTATAGTTAAAATGTTTTCTTCCTTTTCTGATATCACTGGAGATGAAGAACACTGGTCACAAATATGGGACATTTGTTCATCACTGTCTCATGTGTCAGAGTAACTGGCATGTCCCATGGAAATGGGAAGTACTATACCTTACTTAGTTTAATTTCTATGAGGTATAGTTAAAATGTTTTCTTCCTTTTCTGATATCACTGGAGATGAAGAACACTGGTCACAATATCGGACATTTGTTCATCACTGTCTCATGTGTCAGAGTAAATGGCATGTCAGAGTAACATAACATGGCTTGATAAATATTTGTTGAATAATATAAATTAAAAAATGAAGTCCATATTTTAATTATTTTTCAATGTTTTTCCCATCTAGTCAGTAATTCCAGTTCTTGTACAAGTCCACAATACCATATCTGCAATTCAGAAGTTCCAAAACTTCTTACAACAGAAATGTTTAAAATAAAGCATTTGGCAACAGTCTTACCCTCATATGAGCTCATCTTTTCGGTGGAAAACTTTGGTCTGAACTGACGTGAGGATATTTATAGCATTTCTTCATTGTACCTGGTGTGCATATTTGTTTATTTTGTTGTAGAAGTAGTAATATAATGCTGTCCCTTACCCTACTGGGGTGTTACATAACATAAGGCTAATGTACTGTTCTCTAGCCACATATATCCACAGATAGTCTAAAAGACTTGAGTAAGACATTGTGGAATTGAATTGCTATCATCTCATCTTTTTATTTTAGATATCTTTTGTAAGTTTCTTATATAATGCTCAACCAAGATGTCACACAATCAGTACACACAGATCACAATCAATGTCTCTAATTTTTCTTATAATACAGGTACACACTAAACTTTTTCAAGTTTCCACTTATTTGCTCTTCAGTCTAGAGTAACCACTTATAAGAAGGGGCAATTCAACTTCTATGAACCTACAGTTTTGACCGTTCTTTTAAGAGTGCTAACAAGGATGCCAATTAGTGTTACTTGTGATAGCAGTTTTATGCTTTTAACAGGGTATTATTTTTAAAGAAATGGAGTGTCTCACCTGCTCATTTCACATAGAGTTATGATGAGGAAGCTGTAATGTAATGATTTTATATTTACCTCTAATCCAGACAAAGCAAAGTAATTAATGATCTAAACAAAAAATCTCTAAATTCTGTATTTGATGCCTTGATTTATTATTATAGGTCAAGTACTTTGTTAACACTGGTATACCTCTTTACTGTGTATTTATTATTATAATAGTTAGAAAAACTTAAAGCATATTTATTCAATTAAAAAAAGTCGCTTTAATTCCAAATAGGAAGGTAAAACCAGAGGCTATTTAAATAATGTAGTACTATAAAATTAGAGTAGACTTAAAGTGATGCAACTGTAAATTCAGTGAAAGTTTCTATGTATTTTAATTGAGCCAGCTACATGTAGACAAAATAGTTTTTTAAAATGGCAACTTCTGCAAAAAATACACATATTTTACAAACACACATACATATAGAAATAATTTAAAAACTGTAAAGATTTCTCCACTTATTGTGTGATCTGGGATGATTCAACTTGAAATCTTTAGCTTCATTTGTAAAATGAGGCAGATAACAGTACCTATCACATAGAGTTGCAGAAATATTTAAAGTTTAGTAGGCACATAATAAACATAATGGGAAATACAATAATCATGATAATAATATTTACCTGTATTTCCATTGTCTTATTAGAAAATAAATATCTTTGACGAGGGGGTAAGTTTGGGCTATTAAGTTACATACTCTCAGCCTCCATCTCTGATTCCTTAAATAACAGATTTTAGCAGGAGAGATCTCAGAGTCTGAGGAGAGAATTAGGATAGAATACTTATGGTGGGAAGAAAGAGAAACCAAGGAGCAGATGGGTGAACCAAAGAAAAACTCACCCACTTAATGTTATCAGCTTTAGTTTATGCTATTATAGCCTCATAATAAGGATGTCATGGTAAAAATTGTTATTCTTTTTGTTCTGTTGATGGTGTCCTTTGCAGTACAGATACTTTTTAGTTTGATGTAGTCCCATGAGTTCATTTTTGCTTTTGTTCCCCTTGCTCAAGGAGATGCGTTCAGAAAGAAGTTGCTCATGCTTATATTCAGGAGATTTTTGCCTATGTTGTCTTCTAAGAGTTTTATGGTTTCATGACTTACATTCAGGTCTTTGATTCATTTCGAGTTTACTTTTGTGTATGGGGTTAAACAATAATCCAGTTTCATTCTCTTACATGTAGCTGTCCAGTTTTGCCAACACCAGCTTTTGAAGAGGCTGTCATTTCCCCATTGTATGTCCATGGCTCCTTTATTATATATTAATTGACCATATATGGTTGGGTTTATATCAGGGCTCTCTAGTCTGTTCCATTGGTCTATGGGTCTGTTCTTGTGCCAATACCAAATTGTCTTGATTACTGTGTCTTTGTAGTAGAGCTTGAAGTTGGGAAGCATAATCCCCCCAGCTTTATTCTTCCATCTCATGTTCTATTATTTTTGTACACAGACCCTTTTTAAAAACCAACATCTATACAACATGTACTATACATGACACTAAATACATTTTAAGATATAAACAGTAACACATTTCAGCAAAGCTCTGAAAACTGAAATTAGGGGTTGAAATTAATATAGAAAATATTGCAGAAGGGAACATTTTAAAATTACATTCTAGTACTCTTTGATAAGTAATATAAGTTGAGATGCTAGGTCTTTGATTTTAACACACATACATAAATATACATATTTTGAGCTGTTTTGCTTCTCTGACCATGAAAGAATAGCACATTTTTTCTTTTTTGGGCAATGCTATCAAATACATGAATATCTGAGAGGTATCATCTTTTGGATAAATGAAGCAGATGGCGCAGTATGCATAATTATTAAATAGGCTTTTTTTGTAAAATAGACTTGGTATAAACTTTAGTTCATTTCTTACTAATTTAGGCACATCACTTAACTGTATTAAGATTTAGTGCCCTTATCTTTAAAATGGGGACAATAATCTTGCATCAGAGTTGTTATGAAAATTAAATCAATAAAACTGTCATATCAAAAGTTCTTAGCAGAAATTATACTTTACTTAAGTCTTGAATAGTCAGACAGCTAGTAGACATAGAATAAAAATTCTAATAGGGTACACTAAGAAACACTCAAAACCCAGGTTAAAATATGAGACAAGGAAGCTTAGGGACAGAGTTCCAAGTGGGTTTTAGAGAATATCAAAGCCTGAGCTCATTAGGATGGTCAGATTACTGCTCCCTAGGGGACAATGGTGTTATAGCTAACAATGTTGGGAAACACAAATGCAGGACTGTCTGTTATTAGTGCTCAGTGACTTAACCCCAGGTCCAAATCTCTTTATTTTCTGACCCATCTCATCAGCAGAAGTGATAGTCTCCACACTGAAGACATAGACTGAAGAATCCTACATCTCCACTCCTATCTCTCCCCACTCAATACTGTGCTCAACTATTCCTTACACCCTGTTAGTATCCTAGTTTGTTCCACCTCTTTGTAGACTCTAAAATGCTCTTCTTTCACTGCAGAAAAAAATGACAAAAGCATATATTTAAGTTGATTTCTGTAAACAAACAGGAATCAAATATTCATGAATTTCCAGACTAAAGGACAGGACTCTTTCCTTTTTGTGAGTCCTGGAATGCCACCCTGAAGATTTGCAACAAATATATATACACATGTTTGCTATTTCTCAGGAGAGGAAATAACGGGATAGGCTACAGCATTAATTCTAAATAGCTAGGTGGCCACTTACAGTAATGATCACCATTCTGACCCAGGGCTTCAGTTCCAACCACCAGTGAGAAGCAGTGGATAATGGTTTTGATCTTTGTCCTTGAACATGGTTTTTGACTCCAGAAGGAGTGCTTCCTTGGATGTCACATTAGCAAAAACAACATTGAGCAGAGTCATTAACATGTTATTTTGCTTTGGGAAAGGAATATACTGGACATTTTCATTACTGTAAAGTACAGCACTATGTTTAACCCTCTTTCCCTCAATATTTAGGACAACCATTTGGCACATTTTGTATTTTCCATGCAATTATCAACTTCTCATTTGTTTTTTGTTTGCCTCTAGTAAATATATCATAATATATTCACAATGTTAAGCTGATGAATACTCTTTTGACATCACAGATCCAAAATACATACTTTGGAATTATTTTTATGAACTGAAATTTTGCCCCTGTGATTAGGAAAAGAAGTCGGTGATTTAGAGAGGTATTTATAATATTAAAATTCACAGATATGACTTTCTTTCTAAGCAGAGCTGTCTGACAGGCACCAGTAAACAATATTTGTTTTCAATGACAGTTTTGTTACAAAAAACTTGATAACAGTCACCATATGAAAAGAATGGGTAGAGACTGAAAGTAACAGTGACCAACTTGGTGGTTTAAAGTCCTATAATGTGCACTTAACAGCAGACTATTTCTGCCAAAGTGTGAGTTAGAATAACAAACAACTCAACATCTTTCAAAATCAGAATTCTATGGCTCCAGGATTATTCTTTAAATGATGCCAGAGTAAACTGAATTGATAATATACAGAAAACATATGAGAATTATTTGTGAGTTGTGATTCCTCTGAAGTACATTGCATGCTAATTTGGAAGTCTTAAAAAGCAGCTTAATTTTTTCACAGATAATGCAATACTCTCAATCTTTTGATATAAATATAAATGCCCTTCATTTTCTCTCATAATAATTATACACACAAATAACCTCGTTGGCATATACTGACTTTAAGTGAATTTTTGTACTCTAAGAGATCTGGTGATTCAATTCACTTTTAAAATAGTGGTATTTTCTTTGTACTAATTTATACAGTTTTTTTGAAATTCCCAAAATTAAAAATATTTTGTAGATCAGTTTAAATATGAATTGAAGGAAACCTGATTAAAATACTTTTTGGCAGTTCTAAAATTCATATAAAACCACAAAAGACTCCAAATAATCAAAGCAATCCTGAGAAAGAAGAATAAAGCAGGGGGGATTACACTCTCCAACTTCAAGCTCTACTACAAAGTCATAGTAATCAAGACAATTTGGTACTGGTACAAGAATAGACCCATAGATTAGTGGAAAGGAATAGAGAACCCAGTCATAAACCAAGCATATATGGTCAATTCATATATAATAAAGGAGCTATATTAATATATGATAAATGACAGCCTCTTCAACAGCTAGTGTTGGCAAAACTGGATAGCTACATGTAAGAGAATGAAACTGGATTACTGTCTTAAGTCCATACAAAAAAGTAAACTAAAAATAGATTAAGGACCTGAATGTAAGTCATGAAACCATAAAACTCTTAGAAGAAAACATAGGCAAAAATCTCTTGAATATAAACATTAGCAACTTTTTCATGAACATATCTCCTCAGGCAAGGGAAACAAAAGCAAAAATGAACAAATGTGACTATATCAAACTAAAAAGCTTCTGTAGAGCAAAGGACACCATCAGTAGAACAAAAAGGCATCCTACAATATAGGAGAATATGTTCATAAAAGACATATCTGATAAGAGGTTAACATCCAAAATATATAAAGAGCTCACATGCCTCAACACCCAAAAAGCAAATAACCAGATCAAAAAATGGACAGAGGATCTGAACAGACACTTCTCCAAAGAAGAAATTCAGATGGCCAACAGGCACATGAAAAGATGCTCCACATCACTAATCATCAGAGAAATGCAAATTAAAACCACAATGAGATATCACCTCACACCAGTTAGGATGGCCAGCATCAAAAAGACAAGCAACAACAAATGCTAGTGAGGATGCAGAGAAAGGGGAACCCTCCTATCCTGCTAGTGGGAATGTAAATTAGTTCAACCATTGTGGAAAGCAGTATGGAGGTTCCTCAAAAAACTAAAAATAGAAACACCATTTGACAAAGGAATTCCACTCCTAGGAATCTACCCAAAGAAAACAAGATTCCAGATTCATAAAGACAATCGTACCCCTAAATTTATTACAGCACCATTTACAATAGCCAAGGCATGGAAGCAACATAAGTGTCCATCAATAAATGAATGGTAAAGAAGAGGTGGTACATATACACACTGGAATACTATTCAGCCATAAGAAGAAAACAAATGTACCATTTGCAACAAGATGGATGTAACTAGAGGGCATTATGCTCAGTGAAATAAGCGAGGTGGAGAAAGACAAGTACCAAATGATTTCTCTCATTTGTGGAGTATAAGAACAAAGCAAAACTGAAGGAAAAAAACAGCAGCAGACTCATGGACTCCAAGGAGGGACTAGCAGTTACCAAAGGGAAGGGGATGGGGAGGTTGCTGGGGAGGGAGGGAGAAGGGGATTAAGGGGCATTCTGATTAACACATGATGTAGGGGGGGTCACGGGGAAGGCAGTAAAGCACAGAGAAGACAAATAGTGACTCTAAAGCATCTTACTACGCTGATGGACAATGACTGAAATGGGGTGTGGGGCAGGACTTGATAATATAGTTGAATGTAGTAACTACAATGTTTTTCATGTGAAACCTTCAGAAGATTGTATAGCAATGATACCTTAATAAAAAGAAGAAATAAAAAAATGAAAAAATAAAAAAATAAAATATTTTTTGGAAACAAACCCTTACTCAAAATGATACAAATTCCTATCAGGATATCTAAAATAGAGAATGAAAACATGATAGTATGTACACTGATACTAAATTCTATGAATCACGGATACACTGCTAGGCACTCAGAGGAATACTTATTAATATGAGATCCATTGAACAAGATTTAGAAGAGTAAAAAAAGAAAAGGGAACACATACCAGTAATATTTTTGTCATACAGCAGAAAAGCATGACCTACTTGACAATAGATATTTCAGATGCTTCACTGGTTTAGAAAAGGAAATAGTCTATCTCAGACCAGCAGAGTTTTGATACATAAAAATATAATAGACACTAGAAATTGAATTAAAATATGTATACATTAAACTACCGGCTGTAGATTTAAGATGTGGTTTCAACTAGTCCACAAATAGACAAATAAACCAGGTCAAGGGCTTGCCTAGCCTACTGTAGTTTGTCAAATATCAGATTTTGCTATATGTCTCAGGAGGCCTGTGGGGAAATCACCATAGGTGTAAAGAAAGAGAAAATTATCCTGAAGACTCAGAGGAGATATAAATCTCCAAAATGATATAATATTGGAACTGAAAAATATTTTTTAGGGAAAGGGTATGCGCATTATGATGCAGAAACTTAAAGCTATAAAGAGAGACCAGGCCAATATGACAGTAGAGACAGGTGAGTTTTAAAAACTACTAGTTGAGATTAAAAATGATCTGGTTAAGGTTTAAAAAATGGTATTAGTACATTTTATTTTTAATTACAGAGTTAAAGTGTGTTCTAATTTAAACAGAGAGCAAAATAATGTCAAAATCTAATCAGTGATGAGGAAGATGAAATTTCCTAGAGTATAAAATGTTAAGAAAAATAGGGACAAGATTATGTCAAATAGGAGGAAAGAGAATGAAGAGATAATCTAGGATGGTTAAGTGATACTGAGAAATGAAACACCTTGAAGCCAGTGTCTATCCATTCTTTTCAAATGTTTTCAGTTCATTTTGATCAACCTACCATTCCCTGCTTAATCTACTCTGCATGGGCCTCTCTCACTATTCCACTGAATCTGCTAGATTTAAGACCATATCCTTCTCTTTGGCTAAAGTCAGGGGTCACTTTGTAGATTTAAATTAAGTCTAGTTATCAGCATCATTTGACACAATTTATCACTTCCTTCTTGAAATAGTTCCTTCTCTTGACTTACTTGATGCAATACTTCTTAATATTCCCTTATTTTTCTGGTTGCTTTTTCTCAGTCTTCTTTGATGACTCCTCCTTTGTTCAGCCAACAAGTACTGGAATGTACAGTGCAGTTCCGGGCCTCCTCAGTTCTCCATCTGTAACCATCTAACCATGTCTCTAGTGATCTCACTAATTGACAGGTATATACATATATATTTAGATTGCCAAATTTAGGTCTCTGATTCATATTTGTTATTGATATAACCCTTTGTTTGACTAGGAAGTCAAACTATTAGACTTAACATGAAACCCCTCAACACCCCCAAAATGTATATTCCTCTAAATCTATTCCTCCCTTTCTCATGAATCTTTCTCATTTTAATAACTGTTAACACAAGCCTCTCAATTACTCAATTTAAGAAACGTACAATCTTTTCTTCTGGAATTCTTTCTTTCTTTTATTGGCTTCCTCTCCCAGTCTAATCAAAACATCACTTCTAACCTAATCTAAGTCACCATCTTTTTTGCCTTTCCAAACATTTTCTTGCTTCTTGTTTTTCTCCACTGATAATCCACTTGCTAACCAGCCACCAGAGTGATTTTTGAAAAACATAAATCAGATTATGTCACTCCCTTTCCTAAAAAAGTTTCAATTCTTTTCCATCTTGAAGAATAAATATCCAGTCAGAATGACATGGAAAGATTAACAATAAAATAAAGGGCAAACAAAATAAAAGAAGCAAAGTAGGGATATTAATACAAAGTATTAATATAAAATATAAAGTAAAAAGACAAATCAATGATCAAAGGTTAATATTAAATTTACAAAATGAAACATAATGAAACTTACAAAATTCATGAGTCTTTATGTGCAAAGAATATAATGAACAAATGTAACTGTAATAGCTGTAACTGAATATTTAACATATGCCTGACACAATGAAAAATTCATTCATTATTTCATTTAATTTTCAGAAAACATTGACTACCAAGGCCCTTTCACTGGTTAAGGAAGTGAGGCCCCTCGTTATACAGATCACAAGGGATGTAGAAATAGTATAAAGTAATAGTAAAATTAGTACAATAGTACAAATAGCATAACAATACAAAAAATAGTACAATACTACTACTGTTACCGAAGACTATATGTGTTATATCAAAACACCATGACACCAAAAAATGTAGTATAAATTGAACACAACTGTGGCAGGAAATTTCAATTCTGCTTCGACAACTTTGATAGATCATGTAGATAAAAACAAATAAAGGTGTAGGCAAATTTGAATTATGTAACTGTTATGGGAAGACCTTAGGACGATCTCCCAAACTGGACGTGATTTTGTTTCCTTTCTGTAGAGAGGAAATGGGTTTTAATAGGTTGAAGATACTATTTTTAAACAAAATACATCAAGGCCTATATACCTGTCTCAAGAAATTACATATCTTTTAGTGAAAAGAAATTCTTTCATTCATTTTTGGCCAATATCAAATTGGTAAAGGGATGTTAATGTTTTAAGTAAAAATATAATGTACAGTGTTTTTTATCCATTTATTACTTTTGTGTATCAATGTCCTATATATATTTTTTATTTTGGTATCATTAATATACAGTCACATGAGCAATATTATGGTTACTAGATTCCCCCCACAATCAAGTCACCACCACATACGCCATTAGAGTCACTGTCCAACAGTGTCATAAGATGCTACAGAATCATTACTTGTCTTCTCTGTGCTGTACTGCCTTCTCCATGTCCCCCCCTACATTATGTGTGCTAATCATGTCCTTAATCCCCTTATCACCCATCCTCCCCAGTCTCTTTCCCTTTGGTAACTGTTAGTCCATTCTTGGGTTCTGTGACTCTGCTGCTGTTTTGTTCCTTCAGTTTTTGCTTTGTTCTTATACTCCACCGATGAGTGAAATCATTTAGTACTTGTCTTTCTCCACCTAGTTTATTTCACTGAGCACAATACTCTCTAGCTCCATCCATGTTGTTGCAAATGGTAGGATTTGTTTTCTTCTTATGGCTGAATAATATTCCATTGTGTATATGTACCACCTCTTCTTTATCCATTCACCTACTGATGGACACAGGTTGCTTCCATTTCTTGGCTATTTTAAATAGTGCTGCGACAAACATAGGGGTGCATCTGTCTTTTTCAAACTGGGCTGCTGTATTCTTAGGGTAAATTCCTAGGAGTGGAATTCCTGGGGCAAATGGTATTGCTATTTTTTGTTTTCTGAGAAACCTCCAAACTGCTTTCTACAATGGCTGAACTAATTTACATTCCCACCAGCAGTGTAGGAGGGTCCCCCTTTCTCCACATCCTTGCCAATATTTGTTGTTGTTTGTCTTTTGGATGTTGCCCACCCTAACTGGTGTGAGGTGATATCTCATTGTGGTTTTCATTTGCATTTCTCTGATGTTTAGCGATGTGGAGCATCTTTTCATGTGTCTGTTGGCCATCTGAATTTCTTCTTTGGAGAAGTGTCTGTTCATGTCCTCTGCCCATTTTTTAAATTGGATTATTTGCTTTTTGTTTATTGAGGCACGTTAACTCTTTATATGTTTGGATGTCAACACCTTATCAGGTATGTCATTTATAAATATATTCTCCCATACTGTAGGATGTCTTTTTTTCTACTGATGGTGTCCTATGCTGTACAGAAGCTTTTTAGTTTGATATAGTTCCATTTGTTCATTTCTGCTTTTGTTTCCCTTGCCCAGGGAGATATATTCATGAAAAAGTTGCTCATGTTTATATTCAAGAGATCTTTGCCTATGTTTTTTTCTAAGAGTTTTATGGTTACATGACTTACATTCAGGTCTTTGATCCATTTTGAGTTTACCATGTCCTATATTTTAAGATTTGTAAAATCAATTCTTTTGATTAACTGATACACTATGACTTCATCTCTTGTGCAATAACAGGCCTTATAATGTTTTCTGACTATCTGTAGTCTTTTTCACATGGAATTGAAGATGTCTGATCAAAGTCATTGTGACGGTATAATTTGTAATCATACCACATATAATAATAAATTCAGTTTATTATATAGTTCTTTTAAATATATTATACAAATGATGAACTTCAAAAAATGTTTGTTGAATTTTAAGTCCAGAGTATGAATTCTTTACCATGAGAAAAGTGCAAATACTATTGGCCAGATGTGGATAATAAAAAAATTGTCTTTTCTTCTTGTGGTCAATTTCTAGGGATCCATTTGTTGTGTCTCTTGCTGCATTAGACCACTGAGTTGGTTAGATACCATTTTTATATTAACATTATTATAATAGTAAAGGAAACTAAGCTTCCTTGTCTGTAATTACTTACAACTTAGACTCTAAATTTGAGTCTAAATCAACATTTTTATGGTATTTTGCTTCTTTGTAAATTGTCAAAAATATCTGTTTATTACTACATGGTCTTTCTACTTTTGTCTTGGGGCTACCACTTTTCTCTGTCTTTTAACAGTGCTCTGATCTGCATTTCTGCAACTGGGCAAGAAGTCTATTGCAGCTCTGTCTCACATTGACTATTAATCTGTTTATGCATTGTTTGATCAACTGGCTCTGTTGTACTAGAATAGTCAGGAGTTTTTCATTTCATTCATGTTGTGAGTAAAGAATGACTTCCAATATGAATCACAGATGTAAAACGATTCTATTGGACAGAGTCACAGAAAGGTATGTCCTGCATTATAAAATTAAACATGCTCCCTGGCTGTGGCATCTTGGATTTTATTGTCCTATCTTTTTCTGCTCACTCTTGTAGCCCATAAGAACACTGTCACATTTTTATTTTCAGTGGCTGATAAGCTTAGTTAGAAATTTAAATTAAATTCCACCTATTTGGGTATCAGATCTGTTTTTTATGTATACACTTGCAATTACTATTTTGCAAATACATGTATATATGTGTATGTATGTGCATGTATGTGCATGTATACATATATATATGTTTATGTAAATATTTACATAAACATATATATATGTATATGTGTGTGTGTGTATATATATATATATATATTTTTTTTTTCCTATATGTAGCATGGAAGGGATATGACTAATTGGCCACTACTCACAGAAAGCAAAGGAAGTGGTTTGATAAACAAAGGATAATGATATGTATTTTTCCTCTAAACATGATCTGGATTTCATACTTATTTTATAGAGACATCAAGTGAGCAATGATTCTTGAATGCACTATCACATCCTCATTATCATCCTAGAAAAAAGTTCTATGCATGTGCAAATGATAGTTTATCATAATAGAGCAATACTTTTGTAGTTCATCAATCTGTAGTGGCAGTTTTCAGCCTTTCTTCCTTTGCTACTGGCTTTCTATTTTTTTTCTGGAGATAATAGAAACAAACACATAAGCCCTCAGATTGAAAAATATCTCTATCAACTTCAAACAAAATCACACAATTGTGAATTTCAAAACAATCCTAGGTTTAACCTAGGGATTTACTTTAAAGATAATTACTTTAAAAAGAATCCTGATAAAATTCTAAGGAAAACCTATCTGAGAAAGATAAAGCTATTTTCTATTGTTTAAATTTTTAAATTTCTTTTTAGTTTTTAAAAGTAACTACTTCATATCTGCTAAAATTCTGCATTATCTCTTTATGTCTGAAGTAATTGGTTAACAGTTGGTTTTCCTGAAACCTTAATATGTGACACATACTCAGAGGTTTTTGTTTACTTTTAGAGGATTTGTTCTTGAAAGAGTAATAGGAAGTTCTTGGTAAGAAAGGTAAACATTATTTATTATTATTACTATGAGGAATCTTTTTCAGAAATTGTTGGCTATTTCTGAAAAGGATATGGTGCAGGTTTTGAATTGTCTTTTAGCTGCTTCTTGTTTCTGGAACTATGAAAGTCTCTGCATCATGGTTTTAGAATGAATTATGCAAAATGAGTATCACCCTTTGTTGGGAGCCACACAAAGACAACAAGATGGCCACAGTTCATGAGGTTCCTGCTTCACTTCCTGGAGATTAGCTGCGAGCCCGCGCGCGCCAACAAGGAAGCCCGCGCGCGCCAAGAGATACTCTTCTCCCCCTCCTTCCCCATTATCATATACCAATCAGAATGTAACTCGCTGCGCCTGCAGCCAATCCCCTGCTTACAAGTATCCTATGGTCCACTCTGCCCCTGAACACTGGTGTATATCTACCCCCGTCTTACAATAAAATTTGAAGGCTTGATCAGAATACTGTCTTGCCTTCGCTCTTCTCTCGCCCTCATTTTCTTTCAGGTCGGATCCCCCTCGTCCCCACAAATAACTAGGTCCCGCTGGACGGGACAAGTGGCGCCCAACGTGGGGCTCGAGGCGCGGATCCTTCACAGGCGGACCCCCGAGTAAGATATCGTCTGGCCAGACCCCTTCTTGATGAAACAATAGGAGACGCCTTTCGCCGCTCACGGAGGTCGTCGTCCCTGGTGAGTACCGGCCGCCTTACAAGAAAATGGGAACTAGATTAAGTAAAGAAGCGGTCTTCATAAGAGACCTAAAAAGTTCACTTAGGGAGAGAGGAGTTCGAGTTAAAAAGAAAGACTTGGTAAAGTTTTTTATTTTTGTTGATGAAGTCTGTCCGTGGTTTATCATTAATGGCCCCGAAATTCATCCTAAAAAATGGCAGAAAGTAGGTAGAGATTTAAATGATTATCTTATCAAAAACGGCCCTGACTCTGTTCCTGTTTCAGTATTTTCCTATTGGGGTCTTATCAGAGATATTGTTGAAAATACTGACCCTGATAAACGTCAACTCTTGTCAGTGGCAGAATATTGCCTCCGCCCCCTATCTCGGGCGGCCTCAAAATCGTCTCTTTCGAGTGATCCCCCTGCCCCAAAATCGGCTAAATCCCCCTCCCCTAGCCCGACACCATCTTTGCTCGGTGCCCTCCATGATACCCCTCCCAAATGTTGCATTTATCCGCCTCTCCCTCGAGATTCGGACTTTGTCGATACACAAAAGGTTTTTCCAGTCGTGACTAAGAGCCAAAATGGCGAACCTTTAGATCCGGGAGACGCGGCTGAACTAGAAGACGAGGCGGCCAGGTATCACAACCCAGATTGGCCCCTTGCCGCCCCGTCGCTTAACCCCCCTTCTTACACACCCCCAGTTTTGAAAGGAGCCTCTTACACTCCCCCTATTCGGCCTCCCAATGTTTGCGCCCCGGCCTTTTTGCCCCCGTCGGCCCCTCCGCTACCCCCTCCGGCCCCCGGTCCTGTTGGCCCCCCTACCAGCACTGAAGACCTAATAGCACAGATAGTAGAACAAAGAATAACTTGCCATCTCCAAAAATTAGTTGTCTCCCAACCAGTTCGTCCCGCGTTATATTCGCAAAGGGGCCTCTCTAAGAAACCGCTTACAGCCACAAAACCTAAAAAACAACCTAAAAAACTGCTCTTTCCTGTTCTTACCCGAGCCTCCGCCCGCTCTGGCCCCACCTCCACAACACATAGCCCGGAGGAGGGCGATCTTGAAAGCGATAGCGAAGACGCCCCTGCTGCTCAGGAAATAGAAAGTGAGGGAGAAGAGCAGGCTGAGCCAGAGCCGGCCGAGCCTGCCAATGGCCCTAGAGAATTTCACAAAATCCATTTCAAAAGCTTAAAAGAGCTGAACGCGGCCGTCAAAGCTTATGGCCCCAATGCCCCTTTTACCCTTTCTGTTCTTGATTCGCTGTCTCGAGGAGGACATTTACTCCCAGGTGAATGGCTGCGTATAGTCCAGGCTGTGCTTACCCGTGGTCAGTTTTTAACTTGGAAGGCAGATTTTGCTGACCGCTGTCAGACCATCGCTGCTGCCAATGTAAAAGACCCTCATTCCCCAACAGCGTCCTGGACTTTTGATAAGCTTACGGGACAGGGCAGATATATCTCTGAAACCAGGCAGCAGCGCCTTCCCCTTGGTCTTTTATCTCAAGTGAAAGATGCCGCTTTGGGCGCTTGGATATCACTCCCTGCTTCCGGGACTGCTAACACTCCTCTAACTAAGATCACTCAAAGCTCGCAAGAAGACTATAGCGAATTTGTTAGCAGACTGTTAGAGGCCGCCGAAAGGACCCTTGGTTCCGCGGCTGCCAATGATAAGATTGTAAAACAGCTAGCCTATGAAAACGCCAATTCGGCATGTCGAGCCGTCCTCCGCGGTAAGACTCGAGACAAAACTCTTGATGAAATGCTGAGAATGTGTAGAGATGTCGATCCTTTTACATCCAAAGTCCAAGCCCTTTTAGCTGTAGGTGCCGCTGTTCAAACTCCCCCGGCTTCTTATCCTCCTTCCTTCCCCAGGGGCGCACCGCCTATGCGTAACTGCTTTAAATGTGGACAGCCAGGCCATTTCGCTCGCCAATGCCCTACCACAGCTCCTCCTCCTAGAGTTGGGTCAGTCCCCGGTATTTGCCCTCGCTGCCATAAGGGGCGGCACTGGGCCAAAGAGTGCCGTAACAATCCAACAAATCCTTTTTACAGTACCACAAATCCTTTCACCCCCCCTTTTCAGGGAAACGGGCTGAGGGGCCAGCCCCGGGCCCCCCAGCCAATTCCATTTCAGCCGGCCTCGGGGAACAGCCTAGCTGTAGCACTCCCGCCCTCTATCGGGCCACACCCGGGAGTGCAGGACTTGACCTCTGTGCCTCCTCCTCAACAATATTAACGCCTGAAGAGGGAATTACAATTATTTCCACAGGAATTTATGGCCCACCTCCCAAAGATACTTATTTTCTAATTTTAGGGCGAGCTTCCACCACAATAAACGGCCTTATTGTCCACCCTTCCTTAGTTGACAATGACTATACTGGAGAAATAAAAATTCTTGCTAGTGCCCCCCAGTGCCCTGTCAGCATTATGAAAGGTCAGCGCCTTGCGCAGGCGCTCCCCCTCCCTTTAAGTACATCTCACCCTGCTATTCATAAGCAGCGAGGCTCCTCTACCCCAGGTTCTTCAGACTTATATTGGATCCAAGCTATTACTAAAGAACGCCCCACTCTTAAACTTAAGATCCAAGGAAAAGTATTTGAAGGAATTTTAGATTCGGGGGCCGACTCTACGGTCATATCTCAGGCTTCATGGCCCTCCAGCTGGCCCTTACACGCTTCCTTGACCCATCTACAAGGAATTGGGCAGTCAAGAAACACCTTACAGAGCTCACAGTTATTAAACTGGGAAGATGAAGAAGGAAATACCGGATTCATTCAACCCTTCGTAGTTCCTGGGTTGCCGGTAAATCTTTGGGGAAGAGATATCCTCTCTCAAATGAAAGTCATCATGTGTAGCCCTAATGAAGTTGTAACACAGCAGATGCTTTCACAGGGTTACCTCCCTGGTCAGGGGTTGGGCAAACTAAAACAGGGAGATCCCAACCCGATACTGGCCACGCCTAAGATAGACCGCTCAGGTTTAGGGTTTGAAAAACATTTTTCGTAAGGGCCGTTGCTCCTCCTGCACTCCAGGCAGACAAGATTACTTGGAAAAGTGATGTTCCTGTCTGGATCGATCAATGGCCCCTTACCACTACAAAATTAAATGCAGCCATAGAGTTAGTGCAGGAACAGCTGGCTGCTGGACATATTGAACCTTCTACATCCCCTTGGAACACCCCAATCTTTGTAATCCAAAAGAAATCAGGCAAGTGGAGGCTCCTACAAGACCTCAGGGCGGTTAATAAGACTATGGTCTCTATGGGCGCATTACAACCGGGAATTCCCTCTCCAATAGCCATCCCTAAAGGGTATATCAAATTAGTAATTGATCTAAAAGATTGCTTTTTCTCCATACCTTTGCATCCTGATGATTGCAAACGTTTTGCCTTTAGTATACCCATTACCAATTGTGTAGGGCCTTCTCCCCGGTTTCAGTGGAGAGTTCTCCCACAAGGAATGGCCAACAGTCCTACTCTTTGCCAAAAGTTTGTAGCCCAGACTATAGACCCCTTTAGGTTGCTCTTCCCCACTTTGTATATTATCCATTATATGGATGATATTCTTCTTGCCGGTCCTGACCAGCAACAGCTCTATGCGGCCAGTCAACAGCTAGTCACTGCCCTCCGAGATCGAGGACTACAAATTTCCCCAGAAAAAGTCCAGGTCCACCCCCCCCAACTATTTTTAGGCTTTGAATTATTTTCTAATAAAATCCTCACTCAAAAAATTCAGTTAAAGAGAAGCTCCTTAAACACTCTTAATGATTTTCAGCGTCTGCTAGGAGACATCAACTGGCTCAGGCCTTATTTAAAGCTGACCACCGGAGAGTTAAAGCCCTTGTTTGATGTCCTACGTGGAGACCCTGATCCTTCCTCCCCCCGCTCGCTTTCATCAGAAGCACAAAGGGCATTAACCGTTGTAGAGCGGGCTATTTCTGAACAGACCATTAGCTACTTCTCTCCACATCTAAGTTTGTGGCTGCTCATTTTCCCTACCCCCTTCTCCCCTACAGGAGTCCTTTGGCAAAACCATCCACTATTTTGGGTTCATTTGCCAGCCTCCCCCCCTAGAGTCTTAGCTACCTATCCTCAATTAGTTGCTGCCCTTTTACGTTTAGGCCGAGAGGCAGCTCTCAAGTTGTTTGGGAGAGACCCTGAAGTTATAACCCTCCCATACAATACATCTCAATTACAATGGCTTATTCAACATGATGATGATTGGGCAATTAGCTGCACCTCCTTCCATGGGACAATAGATAATCATTACCCTGCAGACAGATTAGTCCAGTTCCTTCAAAAGACCCCAGTTGTCTTTCCCAAAAAGACTAAAACCACGCCAATTGCTGGGGCCGTGATAGTGTTCTCTGATGGGTCCTCCTCCGGTATAGCCGCTTTCAGTATTAATGGGCAAGTTACTCGAATACAGACAGACCTCTCTTCTGCACAACTTGTTGAACTAACTGCAATAATCAAAGTTTTTGAGCTTTTAATAGATGCCCCCTTTAACCTTTACACTGACAGTGCCTATGTAGCAACCTCTGTTCCCCTATTAGAGACAGTGCCTTACATACGTCCCTCTACAAATGCTTCCCCCCTATTCGCAAAATTGCAAAAATTAATTCTAAACCGCGATGCCCCTTTTTTCATCGGGCACATACGCGCTCACACTGGCCTTCCAGGGCCGCTTGCCAAAGGCAATGACAGAGTTGATCTGGCGACTCAATTAGTAGCCTCTGTCACGTCAGACTCACCCTTGGCTGCAGCCCAACGGGCTCATGAACTACATCATCTCAATGCTCACACTCTTAGACTCAAATTTTCAATCACCCGAGAACAGGCCCGCCAAATAGTTCGGCAATGTCAAGGATGTCTAACTCTCCTCCCAGAGCCTCATAACGGAATCAACCCCCGGGGGTTGGTTCCAGGAGAGATATGGCAAATGGATGTCACTCATTACCCTCCCTTTGGTAAATTAAAATATATCCATGTGTCTATTGACACATGTAGTGGTTTCCTATGTGCATCCTTGCAAACGGGAGAGGCAACTAAAAATGTTATTACCCATGTTCTCTCATGCCTGGCATATCTACCACAACCTAAAATCTTAAAAACTGACAATGGGCCTGGATACGCCAGCTCTAGCTTTAAACAGTTCTGTGCGCAGTTAGGTATTAAGCACATAACAGGAATTCCCTATAATCCCCAAGGCCAAGGCATTGTTGAAAGAGCCCACTTAACCCTTAAAAACATGTTATTCAAACTTCAGTCGGGGGGAGAAGTACTCTATCCGAAAACAGGTAATGCAAAGACACTCCTAAATCATGCACTGTTTGTTCTTAATTTCCTTACTTATGACTCCGCGGGTAAAACCGCTGCTGATCGCCTTTGGCATCCCTCCACGGCAGATAATTATGCACAGGCTATGTGGAGAGATCCGATGACCAACACATGGCACGGGCCTGACCCTGTGCTCATATGGGGGAAAGGACATGCTTGTATATATGATGCTAAGGCACAAAATGCCCGATGGCTCCCAGATAGGCTCATTAAACTTCTAGACACAAATAGAGGCAAAAACAATAATAATTCCAGTCCAGGGCATATTAACCCCTGAGAAGCCTTCCCTTTCTGTTTATTTTCAGGAGGCAAAAATGAAGATATGTACACTATTGACCCTCGTCATGACCTTTCGCCCCGTTTGGACCCATCAGATTTTCAATTTCACTTGGACAGTCACCAGTGAAGCAGGAGACGTCGTTTTCAGTTCTTCCACTTTAGCAAGTTCCCCCCCATGGCCTGTTCTTGCCCCTGACCTCTGTGACTTGGCCGCTGGAGCTTCTGCGGCCTGGGGGACCCCAGACATTTACTTTCCTTTTTCCACCTCCCCTGAGACCTACCCTGAGGGACAATCTACCACCTCTCCTGGGTGTAACAACACCCCTAAGAGAACCTACCTCAGAGAAACAGAATTTTATGTTTGCCCGGGAGCTCATAGAGATCGAGCCCTTAACTATAAATGTGGATATAGAGACTCCTATTTCTGTGACTCCTGGGGGTGTGAGACTACAGGAGATGCTAGTTGGAAGCCTAGCTCCACCTGGGATTATATAACTGTAAGTAGGGCTTGGAATCCCAAGCCTAACTCAACTGTTACCCCAGAATGTCAAAGCACCCAATCCACAAGGGGGCGATGTACACCGCTCTCCATTGCCTTTACTGACAAGGGAAAAAGGGCCCCTATTGATGGATGGCTCAGGGGACATGAATGGGGGCTAAGGCTTTATGTTTCAGGAAAAGACCCTGGGCTCACTTTTAAAATCAAATTAATTCGATCCATTCCAAACGCCAACAAGCACGTTGTCCTTGGCCCTATTGCCCCTAAGGCAAGAGACCCAAGACCTTCTAACCCTTCTCCCCTGTCTACTAGTACTGTTTTCCAGGCCTTGCTCCCCCCAGTTTTACCCTCTACAGGCGAAATCCTTAAAGGCCTGGCTAATATGACTGCAGAATCCCTTAACTCCACTGGATATAGCGAGTGCTGGTTATGTTTCTCCCCCGTTCCCCCGTTTTACGAAGGGATAGCAGTTTTAGTAAACACCTCAGCAGACCTCATACTTACCAATGACTCCAGCAAGACTCGCTGGTCAGACCCCTCCCGTTTTTCAGAGACCTCTCCGGGTCTCACATTGACGCAGCTTTCGGGAATAGGCCTCTGTATACATAGCCCCCTCTTGCGTCTACCCCCTCAGCTAATACCCATTTGTAACAGCTCCTTCTCACCCCCGCTGTCCTATGAATTCCTTGTCGCGCCCAACGGTACTTATTTTGCTTGCTCCTTTGGCATAACGCCCTCTGTTAACCCGCGCTTGCTAATATCTAACAATGAATATTGTGTTTTAGTCATGCTCCTGCCCAAGATTTCCATACATCCCACCGAAGAACTCCTTCCATATTACTCGGGCTCTACTCGCACTAAGCGTGAGCCAGTAACCGCCATTACCTTATCTGTAATATTAGGATTAGGAGCAGCTGGGGCTGGAACAGGCATTGCCTCCATAATTACTTCTAAACAACAATATTATGCTCTTAGTCAGGCTATTGATAAAGACATACAAAATCTGCAAGAAGGTTTAGACAGCCTGAAAGAATCTGTTGTCTCTCTCTCTGAGGTAGTGCTCCAAAATCGCCGAGGGTTAGACCTCCTTTTCCTGAAAGAAGGAGGCCTCTGCGCTGCTCTTAAAGAAGAATGTTGCTTCTATAAAGACAAAACAGGGTTAGTGCAAGATAGCATTGATAAAGTTAAGAAAAACCTAGAAGCCAGGCAAAAACAAAGAGAAAAGGATGAGGCCTGGTATAAAAACTGGACCTCTGCCACCCCTTGGTTAACTACTCTGATCCCCACCATCCTTGGACCCTTGGCAGGATTCTTCCTTTTAGTGTCTCTTGGCCCTTGGGCTTTAAGAAAACTGACAGTTTTTATTCGAGAGCAAGTTGACCAGCTCGTCAAGCCAGCGGTTGCTGTTCATTATCACAGACTTACAGCCTGTGATGAAGAGTCTTACACCGAGCCAACCAATGCTCCCGGTCTCCGGTTCTCAACTTTACAGGCGCCTCAACCATGGTACCATCGATTCTGGCACCGTACTTAATGTGGCCCATATGCTGGTCAGCCAGAACCAGACATACCCCTAACTATGAGGGTATGGGCATCGAGATGAGTGCGAGACAAAGTACCGCAAGGGAGGGTTCTTCCTAGAACCTCTCTGGTCCTCCCTGAGAATACGCCTGGCTTGCATAGAGGTTGGTATCCATATGTACATAAAGCCTTGATATATTAAGATCAATTTGGCTTTCAGCTCTGCCTCTCCTCCCTAAAAGATACCGAGAGCATTTGCGAAATGTTACCCTGCTGGAGGAGCCAGGCCTCTATTCCCTCACTCGATTAAGGCCCACCTTTCTGAAATAAATAGAAAGGGAGGAGATGTTGGGAGCCACACAAAGACAACAAGATGGCCACAGTTCATGAGGTTCCTGCTTCACTTCCTGGAGATTAGCTGCGAGCCCGCGCGCGCCAACAAGGAAGCCCGCGCGCGCCAAGAGATACTCTTCTCCCCCTCCTTCCCCATTATCATATGCCAATCAGAATGTAACTCGCTGCGCCTGCAGCCAATCCCCTGCTTACAAGTATCCTATGGTCCACTCTGCCCCTGAACACTGGTGTATATCTACCCCCGTCTTACAATAAAATTTGAAGGCTTGATCAGAATACTGTCTTGCCTTCGCTCTTCTCTCGCCCTCATTTTCTTTCAGGTCGGATCCCCCTCGTCCCCACAAATAACTAGGTCCCGCTGGACGGGACAACCCTTTATTCCAGCCTTATCTTCAGATGCAAATTCCTACCAAAAATTCAGCCCCTCCCTCGTGTAACTTAAAGGCAGTCTATTATCTGGGCCTTATTCTGGTCCTGCTTGGTGTTCCAAGGACAAGGGTGCTCTCCCAAACTGCTCCTGGAAAAAATGACCCTTTTTGAAGAGCCAGGTCCTTGGCCTTGCTTGGCTTTCTAAAAATGTGTAACTCTTGAGACTAACTTTTCTTCCTCAGTCTTTAATCCTGGATTCTCTTTTATTTTCCAATTATATGTTAGAATGCTACCCTTTTGTCACGGAGCCTTCTTCTCTCTAAAAACTCTTTTTAGGTGACTTCATTGAGTTTCATGTATGTAAATAAAATCTATGTGTTGATAATTCTCAAATCTATAGCTATATCCTTGATTTTCCCAGGAACACCAGATTCACATTTTCTAAATACTACTTGATATATCCACATGGATAAATACTAGGCATCTCAAACTTCACATGATCCAAATAGAACCTGCATTCCAAGCCTGCTTTTCTTTTACTCTTGCCTGTTTCAGTAAATGACATTACAATACACCCATTAGTTTAAACCAGGTTTCTAGAGCAGTGTTCTAGAATATGGCAGCTACCACTGGCATGTGATTAAGTTAAAATTTAAATCAAATAAAACTAAAAATTCAGTTTCACAGTTGTACTAGTTCTATTTCATGTGCTCAGTAGCCACATATGGCTAGTGGATACCATATTAGTGTAGGCATAGAACATTTACATCATTGCAGAAAATTTTATTGAACAGTGCTGGTCTAAAGTCATGATTTATGTCTGTCTCTCCTTTACCATACATCTCAGGTGCTATCTGCTCTATCAAAATTATGTGCTTTATCCGAGAAATGAAAGGGTATTACATTTGGTTATATATATCCCAAATTTTTCATTTTCATTTTATGTCTGGAATAACTAACTTTGTCAAAGTCGTCATTGTCTCTCTGCAATAGTCTCCTGACTTCCAGGTTGTCCTCTTAACAACTGCTTCTTTGAAGAGCAGTAGGTGGGATCTATTTAAAATGTAAATGAGGTCATGCCACCCTTTTGCTTTAAACTCAAACCCTTTGATAACTTCCCCATACTCGTACAATAAAATCTAAACTTCTTATCCTGATTTATAAGTTCAATATGACTTGGTTTCTGCCTAACCCTTGGCCTCATTTCCCATTTCCCTTCATCCATTATGCTTAAACACTCCCTTTTATTTTTCTAATAGAGAAGACCTATCTCATTTTAAGTATCTTTTAAAGTCATTCTCTCTGTCTAAGATTCTTTGCTTTCTGGTCTTATCATAGTTGCCTCCATCTGGGCATTCATATCTCAGCTAGAACTACTGTTCATCACAAATCAAAACAGAGTAATATCTGTGCCCTCTCTAGATCTGAGCAAGTAGCACTTCTAGATTGTCTGAATAGCTTTTAGTGTCAATTCTTTCATGGTTATCTGTTATTTATTTATTTCTCTATTTCTCTGATGAAGTTTAATTTCTTTGAGAACCAGAATATTATTTATCTTGTTCACTTTATCTCCAGTTTTAAAGATATGCCTGGTACACAGTGGAAGATTAATGAGTATTTTTTTATATGAACTGATGTGAGAACTAAAAAAGGAAGTTAAGTTTGATTTTCAAGATATTCCTATCTTTCTTGGTTTTATCTATGATCCATGAAACTGAAATAGGATGTGGGCAAGAGTGGAGATTTTTTATTTTCCCACATCCTCTAATCTTACATCCTAAGATTAGAGGATGTAACAATAGTTTATACAATTGAAACTAAATTTTTGGAAAATTTCATGTTTATTCCTTCACTCAAAATTTCGTGAGTGCTGGAGCACCATGCTATTTCCCTTGCAAGTGAAAAAAATAAAAATGCCCCTACTATTTTCTGTAACCTTGCTGAAAACTATCTCACTGAGTTTTTCATTTTCACATCTATAATTTGACATCACGTAAAAGAAAGTATAAGATTAACTCATTTTTAATTTTGAAAAACATAATTTATACTCAATGAACATAAAAATGAGTAATTTAAAACTTAGGCTTATGCCATTAATGTAATATATAACATTCTTAATAATGTTTTATGTTTTACTCAGTTATAAAATTTTTATAAAATATGGGTAAATGCATAATTTTCCTTTTCAGCATTTCTGTTCTTACAGTTTCAGCTACTCTTTTCTAGGCTTTTTGAATCAAAATTTTAAGGCACATTATATTCATATTTTATGGAATGGGATGAAATAAAAATAAAGTCACTGGAGGATACAAAAAAGTCTTAATCACTGTTCTGGGAAATAAATTTTAACTTTCGGAGCATCACCTTCACATCATCTAGAGCAACATTTCTCCCTGTATGGTCTCCTGATCACCAGCATCAGAACCAACTGGGTGTTTGTGAAAATGTAGATTCCTGAAACTCATGAGTATAAAATTAAATCTCTGGGGATGGGGCATAGAAATGTACATTCAAATTAAAAAACAAATAAAGAAACTCGAGGTAATTCATTTTGTATACTCTAAAGTCTGATAATCAATAATCAGTATTTGTAATGAAGTTTGATGGAATTGTCCACAGCAGACTTTAATGGTATTTGTGTAAAAAGCCCTACATTGTTTTAAGTTATCATTTAATTCAAAATTATTAGAAGCAGCTTTACCTGAAGGTCAGTAGGCAACATTATATGACAGGGTGCCATCTCTTAACCCCAAAGGCTCTCCTACTGACCCTATCTTTGGACTTCAAAGTCCTTTATCATCAATATTTCAGGCTTAATAAAATTGAGATTCGATTAAAATTAACATGCCTATTTAAGAAAAGAATAATTTGTAGCTATTAAAAATTTACCATTAAGTCTTTTATTAGACTAATTTCAGGAACATAGGATGTGAATGATTGAAATCTAAATGACTTGAGTTTTATTTGTGGGGAGAGTTCAGAGTACAAGGAAACTTGGCTAAGCACAGTTTGAGTAATTAACCAATCAATTTAATCACAAAAGATTCTCGGTAATTACTAAGAATTGTCTGCAAAGTCCGTCTTCTGATTGTATTTGTATTTCCAATGTCTGTTAAAAATTGCTCATTCACAATGCCTGTTCATCTGATTGTTCATATACTAACTATATGAATAAATGAGGTGTTGGATGTTACGGGAAAACACAGAGAAGATTTATCTCCATCCATGAGACTTAAACTGAAAGGGCAAGCTCCCAGATTCTATTTTAGCCAATTGAGACCTGGATCCTACCTCAGCCAATTGGGACCCGGATCCTATTTCACCCAATTGGAGCTTGGTCTCTCTCCCCTCCAGTCAGCAAGAAGTACACCCACCACCCCTAGACCCTGCCAATTGACCAAAGCCACGACTCATCACCCCCCAGGCCCAGCCAATCAGCCAGAGCCACGGCCATCACCCCCCACCAAACTGCCCTGGAAACCCATAAAACCTTTGTTCTGGGGAAAATGTGCTCTTTTTCTCTGGCATCTTGCCACTGCGTTGGTGTAGATGAGAGATTGAGCTCAAGCTAGCTCGAATAAAGGCTCTTTGCTTTTGCATCGGTGTTGGCTCCTTGGTGGTCTTCTGGGATTCGCGACTTTGGGCACAACATTTGGGATCCCAGAGACCCCCAGGACACCCGACCCAGAGAGCCCTGTGCCGGCTGGTGAGTGCACTCAGTTATCTGTCTTTATCTGTCTGTGTCTCACTGTTTTTGTTCACGAACAAGCCTGTATAAGCCTGTAGGATCTCCAATCTGTATCTGGGTCAGCATTGACTTAGGCGTACGTGCTGGCAGTTCATCGACCGGGGGTCTTGGGAGACGTCCCTTGCCCCCGTCTGGAGGATGAAGTCCTCATCTGTGAGGAAAGTCAGGTGCCGCTGCAGTCCGACAGGCCCTCAACTTACTTGCAGTTTTGCCTCCGCAGCCACGGCAGATTCTTCTCTGTAGGTGCCTGTTTGTTGTTTGTCATGTTTGTCTTAGTTTTGTTGACAGAAAAAAATGGGACAGACTCAGACGACCCCCTTGTCTCTCATGACAGGCCGTTTTTCTCAGATGTTAGGGAGAGAGCTCACAATATGAGCACGGACATCAGGAAGGGAAAATTTCGTGTTTTCTGCACCTCCGAGTGTCCGTCCTTTAACGTTGGCTGGCTGCCGGAGGGAACATTCAATCCAACCACTCTTTTACAACCTCAGTGTGGAAGTCCAGAAGGGTCGGTGGCAGACTTTTTGTTCTAGCGAGTAGCCAGTTTTCAATGTTGGATGGCTGCCAGAGGGAACCTTATCATTATGTTTCAGTCTGTATGTTTGTGTGTTTAAGTGTGTAAATGAAAATATCTTTCTACCTCCGGATGGTATTAATGAAATTGATTTAAAGACAAGCGCTTGTGAAAATTGGGCATTCTAAAACTTCCAGAAAATCTGATAAAAAATGTTAAGCATTAATGCTAATTTGGGTTTGCCTGAGGTGGGCATGTCCTTGTAGTTATCAGCTGCCTAAATTTACCTAAGGTCATTTAAGTCATGTTATCTGCTAAATCTTTTAAGAATAAAATGCTTAAAGGCTTGGCTTTGTCTAATATTCAGTAAAGGTCTTGTAAGTAATCTAGCATAGTTGTTACGAATGAGTGAACTAAATGAGTGTGGCAAGTGAATACCTTTTTAATTGTGTGTTACAGTGTGTATACCTACCTACAGCCTGAGAATCTTTGTGGTAACCGAAAACCTTAAAGTTTTGCTAAGTTAAGAAGATATACTCTATGTTTAGTGAGAGATTGTGCTGTAAAGCTCATGGTTACAGAAATTATAAAATGTGTTCATAAATTTGTCAATCTAAAGAATGTTAGTTTAACAGTTTACAATAGCCTACTTCTCAGTGTTCACTGAAAATTAAGATTTCTAATGGTTTTAAGTTCTAATTAAAACTACTTAAAGTAATAAAGAAAACATTTCTCTATGCTAAAAGATATATGTTTTAATAAGAGAAAGTATAAGGAATGGAAATTAGTTCTACGTGCTAAAGAATGTGTCTTTTGATAAAAGAAAGTAACTTTGTTCTAAAGTACAGCTATTTATTTATTTAAAGGAAGACAGAGAGACAGAGACAAAGAGAGAGAGAGAGCAGTGTGGTGCAGCAGCGTGGTGCTTTTTATTGTGGTGGATCCACTCAGCCTGCTGCTTTGGGGGAGGGTCA
Source organism: Manis pentadactyla (assembly GCF_030020395.1). Classification (NCBI taxonomy): domain Eukaryota; kingdom Metazoa; phylum Chordata; class Mammalia; order Pholidota; family Manidae; genus Manis; species Manis pentadactyla. The sequence goes on from NC_080020.1 coordinate 74,033,908, forward strand.
GGATGTTTAGAGATAAGGCGGGATAAACCCAGTCAAGCCTAGACATAATTCTCACTGGTTTATGTGCTTGGGACCATGGGGCAAATGGAGAATAAATTACTATATTCTTACAGATATAGTCATGCTATGTGAAATTAAAGCAAGTGAATCTTGATATCAAGTACACAGCAAAATTAGAATTTTGTTTCCAGTTAAAAAGACAAAGTTTTCTTTAACTGTTAGTCTGCTCTTAATGTTGAAAGATTGCAAAAGGTTCTCTAATTGTTTGATCAAAGCAGTTTCTCATGCTTAAAGTCTCAGTGAGTTGCCAGAATATTTTAAAAAATGAAATCTTAATATTAAAAAGACTAAAAGCTAAAGTTTGCTAACAACTGTGTAAACTTCTTTATTTGCCTTTGAGGTATTTTGTCATTCTGGTTAAATGGATAAGTATTGCTTCATAGCAACCTATAATACTATTTAAGCAAGTGCCTAAGAAACTTTCTTCTGACAACTTCCCAAAATCAAATTCAAAAAGGTATTTTTACCTCTAGTTAACTCTGATATTTTCCAGAGGGCCCCTGGAACATGTCAGAGGAATTTTTTTTTCTCATTGGAGAAAGTATTTGACTAATTTGGCTTATTTATCTGATATATACTTACCTGCTTAATTACCTGGAAAGCACTGTCAAAGGGAATGATGCTAAACTTTGTTACTGAATGTTTTCTTACAAAAATATCCAAATTTCCTTATGTCAACTGTCTTATAGTAAGCTCTCATCAGATCTTTAGCCATTGTCATTTGTAAGTCTTTTGTCATTTATAGTCACTGTTTTATTACTCCTAAACTACTAGTAAAGAACTAGATTTCAGCAGAACAGGCACTGGTTACATAAGATTAAGTGAATTAAGGAAGATGATTTTGTGACTTATTGTTTCAGATGCTGCTGATAAAGTGCTTTAAGCTTTTTCTCTTAAGCTGACAACAGTTTAGTAAATTGACTATCTTTATAAGCAGAATTGAAACATTTATCTTTCTCTCTACCTGATCTCTCCAGAATTTAAAAACTTTCAGTGATTATTTTTATATTTCATGGCAGTATGTTTATTTGCATAAGTTCAATAAGAACCTGCATTCCTTGTAAGAGGACCAATTAAAAACACAGGTTATACTACCAAGGCTTTGACTGGAATGTCATACCTGAGAGACACATGCATAAACTCAGATATGGACAGCTTTAAGGAGCTAAGGTTGACTTTATAAAGCCAACAAAGCCCCTTAGAAGAACTGGCCTGGTACCTTGCTTACAGAGTTCCCAGCAGCCTTACCAGGTGAGTAAGGAAGGTCACTTCCTGGCAGGTGCAGGAACCTCAAGAAGAGAAGAATTCACCCAAATCTACAGGTACTGAAGGCACAGGCTCATGGCAAGTCTGGCTTGGCTTTCTGGCCTCAAGAAGCCCTTAAAAATTCAATCTGAAATTTCTTACAAGAAGTTCCAGCAAAGCACATTTAAAAGAGCCTATGTAATCAATTGCTCTTCTTGCTGCACTTATGCAAATAATCAAGCCAACTGTTAATTATTTTCTTAATCTGGCTAATTCTAATAAAAATAAGGGTGATTTTAGAGAAAAGTATTGTTTCAATAATGCTGTCTTATCTATACTAAATCCTAATATCCAGAATTCTAGTTTCCCCATAATATCTGACTATGATTCTCAATTAGAGTCTTCATATTTCTAGTTCTCATATTCAGCCATGCATTCTTAATCTTGTCAAGTTTGTCCTTCCAGAATAGAAAATCCAACTCCACATGTTGCTACTTAACCTAATAACACAATTTGTTTTATCTTGCCTAGAAGCCACAAAACTGCAAATAGTAATAGAAATGAAACCCAGAATAGAAGCACCAACCTTCCAAAGACCTTTCAAGTGACCAGTGATGGAGACCTAGCTGCACCCTTTACTGTGCCCCCTTCTCAGCACGAAGCAGCCAGAGCGGTCATCGCCCCTTTTCCCTAGCAGCAGTTAGAGTCTCCATCTGTAGAGGGGAGAATGAGACAGGGACCATAAGGTTAGACAGAATAAAGTGAGAGCCTCTGGAGAAAGCAAGGCAGGATCTTTGCAATCAGAGCAACATAACTACATGCTGGAACCCCCCCTACTAAAACTATGTTGAACATTAAGCTCTAGAATCATTCTTCAGTGAGATCAGTTAATGTTCCCCAGATAGAGAAGAGTAGCACATGTTTTATTATGCTAATCATTTGTAATCGTGTATAAGATTCACTTTAGCATACTAAAAGGCCCAGGCCTATGTGCTGTCTTTCCTCCTTCAGATCTGACTAGGTAATTTTGCAAGCTGAGCAACTGACTTAGCATGCAGACCCAGCTGTAGACGGCATAGTAAAAGGCCAGATTCTTTAGCAAATAGACAATACCTCAGCACACCTCAGAAGCTGGGCAGGCAGTCTTTTGATGTGCTCCCAGACTAAGGCGCCAGTATCCCAGAGAGAAATCAAGGCAGGAAATTAATTTTTAATATTCAAGGACCCCTTGTCATCCTACTCCTTTTACTAACCCTTGAACCCTGTATCATCAACAGGCTGGTCCAGATTGTCAGAGACCACGTGGGGACCACCCGACTGATAGTCCTCCTTGCTCAATACAGGCCCCTAGTAATCTTGTTACTCCAGCTTACCTTTAAACCACGTATCCTCAATAAACTGATAACTTTTATTAAAAATAGAGTTAATACAGTCCAGCTAATGGTGCTAAGACAACAGTATCAGCCTTTATCTCCTTACAACTGCAAAACATTATTAGGCCCATGATTGGGTCCCTTAGGATCCAGAAAAAGGGGGGAATGAAAGGGCAAGCTCCCAGATTCTATTTTAGCCAATTGAGACCCGGATCCTACCTCAGCCAATTGGGACCCGGATCCTATTTCACCCAATTGGAGTTTGTTCTCTCTCCCCTCCAGTCAGCAAGAAGTACACCCACCACCCCTAGACCCTGCCAATTGACCAAAGCCTCGACTCATCACCCCCCAGGCCCAGCCAATCAGCCAGAGCCATGGCCATCACTCCCCCCAAACCACCCTGGAAACCCATAAAACCTTTGTTCTGGGGAAAACGTGCTCTATTTCTCTGGCATCTTGCCACTGTGTTGGTGTAGATGAGAGACTGAGCTCGAGCTAGCTCGAATAAAGGCTCTTTGCTTTTGCATCGGTGTTGGCTCCTTGGTGGTCTTCTGGGATTTGTGACTTTGGGCACAACAAAACTCCCTAAAAGGTTTTTATATGGGATAAGATATGTGCCAGAATATTCCATCATATTAAGTAAAAACTGCAACAAGAAATGTAGGAAGAGTATAAAGCAGGCAGTGATTCCTAGGTGAGGAAAGGTTCATTGAAAGGTCTAACATTTAATCTTGTCCTTTAAAGTAGAAAAGATTTGAATGTATGGAGACTCCAGGAGAGAACCTGATACGACTGGGCATGTATATTAGAGGAGCTGAGTGTCCACTAAAGGAGATCAAAAACCTAGAATAAGAGGTAGAATGAACAGTAATAAGAGAATATACATTTTTCTTTATGTCATTTAAAGAAAATACAAATATGACATTAGTAAGACATGAGGTCTTTATCAGTAAGAAAATAGAAATCTATAGTTGCAATCTAGTCAAGAGCTCTACCATAGAGTAATTGAATTCAGGATGCACTACATAGGTGGGCATATATTCTGAGGCCATTGTTGCAAATCCAGAAATGTTATTATTTTTGCTTCTTTACTAAAATAATGCCCTTTCTAGGATCTGATATCTATAGATAATGAGGAAAACTTAGAACCTAGTACTTATGCCAGGAAGGGTATTTAAATTGTCCATATAAAAAGTGCAGGGACATTTTTAAAGAAGTTTCCATTCTGTTCACAATGCCAATGACAAAACAGAAACTAAAGCTGTTTTACTCCATGGCAGCATGCCAAGGTCGTAAGAGTATTAACACCCTAAAACCATCATCAAGTGCTGTTTTGAGAAATTTTCTCCAGGACTAGAATAATCAATAAAATCCGAGTAGAAGATGAGATTGCAATCAAATTTTTTTAAAATTTCATTTCTATTTTCTTATTTAAAATGAACAAAGTTAACTTTGCATAGAGTTGGAATCAGAAATATAAGTTCATGGATAGAATTCAGAAAATACTTAAAAATAATAAAGCAGAGAAAAAAGTGATTGATACAGTAATTTGCCCTTCCCTGAAGAATCATCTATTTAATGATTTTAATTTAAAATGTATTACGTAGGTAGGCTGTTTACAGTTGAAAATTTTATTCATATAGTTACATGAAAAATCAGATAAACAGGCATTGTGTTTGAGCAAATTAAACCAACATTTGAAATATAAACACAATCAGAAGACTGAGTTTGTAGGCAATAAAATCTAAAGAGGGAAATGTAAAATCTAATTCATGACTTGGAAAAAATGCAAGAGATGGTAGCTTATGATATCAGACATGGAAAATGAAAGAAAAAAAGAAAAAGTAAACAGCATGAACACTAGAGTAAATACACTAATTTGGAGGCAGAGGAAGAGGGTAGCAAAATGGCCCTACAATGTGGAACATCTGGTCACTGAATCAAAAATGGACTTTAATTGGAAACAGACAGATGGCATAAACACTATTAGCACAGAGAATGTTGTCACATAGATACAGAGATCTTGGCTATTGACTTTGGCAGTACAGTTTACTTTGCATTGCCAATGTTATTAAAATTGAATAGAATATCAGGGAAGGCTGACCTTGCGTTACATTCCTTCAGGCCCATTTTTGCTTTTAAATAGGTAGACAATTACATGAACTCATGTAATTTAACAAAAGGTGGGGCAATTCTCTTTCTGGTATTTTGCACATATATATCCACATATTAGAAGAAGGACTATTGCCATATTGGCATCTTGCTTTCTGTTGATAACATTAGTATAAAATGAGGAGTTTTCTAAGTATTTTTATTACTAGGAGGCTAAAAAATTTTATCATCCTTAGAGTTGAAAATAAGGATTCAGGAATAATTACCTAAATTTTTTTATAGTTCATATCAAAACAAGATAAGAAAGTCCAACACAGTGAGATAACCAGGTAATAGAAATAGTTTCATCTATCTTTAGTTTATCAGATATGATTTAAAGAACTGTTAGATATTTCATCACTACAACCATCTGGCCATTTCTCAAGTCTAATCTATAAATCTACTTTAAATAGGCTTTGTCACAAAGCATTTTGTAGAAAATGCCTGCAGATAAATGTTTTTAATAAGACCTTTTTTTAGAGGTATCTTATTATATGCCCTGGTTTTATCTTCTAGCTTTCCTGTACATTGAAGAAAGTACTATATAAATCAGTGACTCAGATTCTAATATTGATTTAAGAATCTGATGAAAACGAGGGCCATTCCTCCCTGAAAAAATGCTCATGCACACAGAATTTTTCATATAATTTCAAGAAGTTAAAGCCCTACACCTGGGATCCATTAATCTTAGATAGAGAACCTCTGATTTCAAGAAAACTTACAAGTAATATTAGCACTCCTTTATTTAACATAAATACGGTAGAAGCTGGATGTGATGGTAGAGCTCACTTATCCAATTGCCTCCTTAAATCCACTGCCCATGTGTTTAAAAATCCTTAATAGCTGCTTATCTATTTTTTCTATTTTAGTTTGAAAGTTTTACTTTGTAATATAATAAAATTTGCCACCAACTTCCATTAATTACTCCTGATCTTTTCTCTGGAATAATCTAGAAGAGCCCTTCCCTATTTTTAGATCACAGACCTTTGGGTTTTCCTTAGACTCTTAGAGCATGGGAGAGGAAGAAGGGAACTTTTAAATCATTTTAGATTAAGTCTTTCAGTTTATAAATGACAATGTTGAGGCTCAAAATAACTAAGTAAAGATATGTAGTACTCTTAACAGTATTTTACCAAAATTCTCTAGGTGCCATTAACTTTAAAGCATGTTCTCTGGGTGGTTCCTTATTCATCCTTCCTCTCAATTGATTTCCTCAAGGCTCTTTATTAGTGTGGCACTAGGAATCTGTCACAAGGCTTCGTTTGGGGTTTGAGCTTCAGGTAGTAGAATTTGTGCTAGATTTGAAATGGCCACTTTTATTTAAAAAAATGACAAAGAAATATTTTAATGAGCTGTATTTGGAAGATTTTTTATGAATACCTGTCAATTGAACAGTTTTGTAAATTTAGTTTTCCCTTTAATGGGATTTATAAAATGTTAGACCTAAAAAAGATTGAGTGAGAAAACTTAGAAAAACAAAACCACTTAATAATAGTTGGTCACATTTACTGAACAGTTACTATGTGTTAGTGAGTGCATTAAATGGACTATCTCATGCAATCTCCCCAGAGACATCATGCAGTAGATACCATTTGGTATTATTATTATTAATTTTTATTTTGGTATCATTAATCTACAATTACATGAGGAACATTATGTTTACTAGACTCCCCCCATCACCAAGTCCCCCCAACATACCCCATTACAGTCACTGTCCATCAGCATAGTAAGATGCTATAGAATCACTACTTCTCTTCTCTGTGTTGTACAGCCCTCCCAATGCCCCCACACACATTATACATGCTAATCATAATGCCCCCTTTCTTCTCCTCCTCCCCTTATCCCTCCCTTCCCACCCATCCTCCCCAGTCCCTTTCCCTTTGGTAACTGTTAGTCCATTCTTGGGTTCTGTGACTCTGCTGCTGTTTTGTTCCTTCAGTTTTTGCTTTGTTCTTATACTCCACCAATGAGTGAAATCATTTGGTACTTGTCTTTCTCTGCCTGGCTTATTTCACTAAGTATAATACTGTCTAGCACCATCCATGTTGTTGCAAATGGTAGGATTGGTTTTATTCTTATGGCTGAATAATATTCCATTGTGTTTATGTACCACATCTTCTTTATCCATTCACCTATTGATGGACATTTATGTTGCTTCCATTTCTTGGCTATTGTAAACAGTGCTGCGATAATCATAGGGTGTGCATATGTCTTTTTCAAACTGAGCTGCTGCATTCTTAGGGTAAATTCCTAGGAGTGCAATTCCTGGGTCAAATGGTAAGTCTATTTTGAGCATTTTGAGGAAACTCCATACTGCTTTCCACAATGGTTGAACTAATTTACATTCCCACCAGCAGAGAAGGAGGGTTCCCCTTTCTCCACAACCTCACCAACATTTGTTATTGTTTGTCTTTTGGATGGTGGCGATCCTTACTGGTGTGAGGTGATATCTCATTGTGGTTTTAATTTGCATTTCTCTGATGATTAGTGATATGGAGCATCTTTTCATGTGTCTGTTGGCCATCTGAATTTCTTCTTTGGAGAACTGTCTGTTCAGCTCCTCTGCCCATTTTTTAATTGGGTTATTTGCTTTTTGTTTGTTGAGGTGCATGAGCTCTTTATATATTTTGGGTATCAACCATTTATTGGATCTGTCATTTATGAATATATTCTCCCATACTGTAGGGTACCTTTTTATTCTATTGATGGTGTCCTTTGCTGTACAGAAGCTTTTCAGATTGATATAGTCCCACTTGTTCATTTTTGCTTTTGTTTCCCTTGCCCAGGGAGATATGTTCATGAAGAAGTTACTCATGTTTATGCCGAGAGATTTTTGCCTATATTTTTTTCCAGGAGTTTTGTGGTTTCATGATTTACATTCAGGTCTTTGATCCATTTTGAATTTACTTTTGTGTATGGGGTTATAAAATGATCCAGTTTCATTCTCTTACATGTAGCTGTCCAGTTTTGCCAACACCATCTGTTGAAGAGGCTCTCATTGTCCCCATTGTATGTCCATGGCTCCTTTATCATTTATTAATTGACCATATATGTTTGGGTTAATATTTGGACTTTCTATTCTGTTTCACTCATCTGTGGGCCTGTTCTTGTGCCAGTATCAAATTGTCTTAATTACTGTGGCTTTGTAGAAGAGCTTGAAGTTGGGAAGCGAGATCCCCCCTGCTTTATTCTTCTTTCTCAGGATTGCTGGCTATTCAGGGTCTTCTGTGGTTCCATATGAATTTTAGAACTATTTGTTCCAGTTCATTGGAGAATGCTGTGGGTATTTTGATAGGGATTGCATTGAATCTGTAGATTGCTTTAGTCAGGATGGCCATTTTGACAATATTAATTCTTCCTACTCAAGAGCATGGGATGAATTTCCATTTGTTAGTGTCCTCTTTAATTTCTCTTAAGAGTGTCTTGTAGTTTTCAGGGTAAAGGTCTTTCACTCCCTTGGTTAGGTTTATTCCTAGGTACTTTATTATTTTTGATGCAATTGTGAATGGAATTGTTTTCCTGGTTTCTCTTTCTGCTAGTTCACTGGTAGTGTAAAGAAATGCAACAGATTTCTTTGTATTAATTTTGTACCTTGCAACTTTGCTGAATTCAGATATTAGTTCTAGTAGTTTTGGAATGGAGTCTTTAGGGTTTTTTATGTACAATATCATGTCATCTACAAATAGAGACAGGTTGACTTCTTCTTTACCAATCTGGATGCCTTGTATTTCTTTGTTTTGTCTGATTGCTGTGGCTAGGACCTCTAGGACTATGTTGAATAACAGTGGGGAGAGTGGGCATCCCTGTCTTGCTTCTGATCTCAGAGGAAAAGCTTCCAGCTTCTCACTGTTAAGTATGATCTTGGCTGTGGGTTTGTCATATATGGCCCTTATTACGTTGAGGTATTTGCCCTCTACACCCATTTTGTTGAGAGTTTTTATCATGAATGGATGTTAAATTTTGTCGAATGCTTTTTCAGCATCTGGAGATGATCGTGTGGTTTTTGTCCTTCTTTTAGTTGATGTGGTGGATGATGTTGATGGATTTTTGAATGTTGTACCATCCTTACATCCCTGAGATGAATCCCACTTGATCATAATGCGTGATCCTCTTGATGTATTTTTGAATTCAGTCTGCTAATATTTTGTTGAGTAATTTTGCATATATGTTCATCAGGGATATTGGTCTGTAATTTTCTTTTTTGGTGAGGTTTTTATCTGGTTTTGGTATTAGAGTGCGGCTGGCTTCATAGAATGAGTTTGGAAGTATTCCCTCCTCTTCTATATTTTGGAAGACTTTAAGGAGAATGCGCATTATGTCTTCTCTATATACGTGTGATAAAATTCAGCAGTGAATCCATCTGGTCCGGCAGTTTTGTTCTTGGGTAGTTTTTGATTACGGCTTCAATTTCATTGCTGGTAATTGGTCTGTTTAGATTTTCTGTTTCTTCCTTGGTCAGTCTTGGAAGGTTGTATTTTTCTACGAAGTTGTTCATTTCTTCTAGGATTTCCAGCTTGTTAGCATATAGATTCTTATAGTAATCTCTAATAATTCTTTGTATTTCTGTGGGGTCTGTTGTGATTTTTCCTTTCCTATTTCTGATTCTGTTGGTGTGTGTAGATTCTCTTTTTCTCTGGCTAGGGGTTTACCTATTTTGTTTATTTTCTCAAAGAATCAGCTCTTGGTTTCATTGATTTTTTTCTATTCTTTTATTCTTCTCAATTTTATTTATTTTTTCTCTGATCATTATTATATCCCTCCTTCTGCTGACTTTGGGCCTCATTTGTTCTTCTTTTTCCAGTTTCAATAATTGTGAGTTTAGACTACTCATTTGGGATTGTTCTTCCTTCTTTAAATAGGCCTGGGTTGCTATATACTTTCCTCTTGGAACTGCCTTCGCTGTGTCCTGAAAAAGATAGGGCTTTGTGCTGTTGTTGTCATTTGTCTCCATATATTGTTTGATCTCTATTTTAATTTGGTCATTGATCCATTGATTATTATGGAGCATGTTGTTGAGCTTCCATATGTTTGTGAGCCTTTGTTTTCTTTGTGCAATTTATTTCTAGTTTTATGCATTTGTGGTCTGAAAAGTTGGTTGGTAGAATTTCAATCATTTTGAATTTACTGAGGCTCTTTTTGTGGCCTAATACGTGGTCTATTCTGGAGAATGTTCCTGGTGCACTTGAGAAGAATGTGTATCCTGCTTCTTTTGGGTGTAGAGTTCTGTAGATTTCTGTTAGGTCCATCTGTTCTAGTGTGTTGTTCAGTGCCTCTGTGTCCTTACTTATTTTCTGTCTGGTGGATCTGTCCTTTGGAGTGAATGGTGTGTTGAAGTCTCCTAAAATGAATGCATTGCATTCTATTTCCTCCTTTAATTCTATTAGTATTTGTTTCACATATGTTGGTGCTCCTTTATTGGGTGCATATATATTTATAATGGTTATATCTTCTTGTTGGACTGACCCCTTTACCATTAAGTAATGTCCTTCTTTATCTCTTGTTACTGTCTTTGTTTTGAAGTCTATTTTGTCTGATTCAAGTCCTGCAACATCTGCTTTTTTCTCCCTATTGTTTCCATGAAATCTTTTTCCATCTCTTGACTTTAGTCTGTGTATGTCTTTCAGTTTGAGGTGAGTCTCTTGTAAGCAGCATGTAGATGGGTCTTGCTTTTTAACCCATTCTATTACTCTGTGTCTTTTGATTGGTGCATTCAGTCCATTTACATTTAGGGTGATTATTGAAAAATGTTCTTATTGCCATTGCAGGCTTTAGATTCATGGTTACCAAAGGTTCAAGGGTAGCTTCTTTACTATATAACCATCTAACTTAACTCACTTATTAAGCTATTATAAACACAGTCTGATGATTCTTTATTTCTCTCCCTTCTTATTCCTCCTCCTCTATTCTTTATATGTTAGATGTTTTTTTCTGTACTCTTTTGTGTTTCCTTTGATTGCTTTTGTGAATAGTTGATTTTATTTTTTGCCTTTAGTTAGTATTTGGTTGGTCTGCTTTCTTTGTTGTGATTTTATTTTCTCTGGTGACATTTATTTTGCCTTAGGAGTGCTCCCATCTAGAGCAGTCCCTCTAGTATACCCTGTAGAGGTGGTTTGTGGGAGGCAAATTCCCTCAACTTTTGCTTGTCAGGGAATTGTTTAATCCCTCCTTCATATTTAAATGATAATTGTGCTGGATACAGTATTCTTGGTTGAAGGCCCTTCTGTTTCATTGCATTAAATATATCATGCCATTCTCTTCTGGCCTGTAAAGTTTCTGTTGAGAAGTCTGATGATAGCCTGATGGATTTCCCTTTATAGGTGATCTTTTTTCTCTCTGTGGCTGCCTTTAATATTCTGTCCTTGTCTTTGATCTTTACCATTTTAATTATTGTATGTCTTAGTCTTGTCCTCTTTGGGTCCCTTGTGTTGGGAGATCTGTGGACTTCCATGGTTTTTGAGACTATTTCCTCCCCCAGTTTGGGGAAGTTTTCAGCAATTATTTCTTCAAAGACACTTTCTATCCCTTTTTCTCTCTCTTCTCCTTCTGGTTCCTCTATAATGAGAATATTGTTCTGTTTGGATTGGTCACACAGTTCTCTTAATATTCTTTCATTCCCAGAGATCCTTTTGTTTCTTTCTGCCTCTGCTTCTCTGTATTCCTATTCTCTGATTTCTATTCCAATAATGGTCTCTTGCACCTCATCCAGTCTGTTCTTAAGTCCTTCCAGAGATTGTTTTATTACTGTATTCTCCCTCCTGACTTGATCCGTTAGTTCTTGCATATTTCTCTGTAGGTCCATCAGCATAGTTATGACCTTTATTTTGAATTCTTTTTCAGGAAGATTGGTTATGTCTATCTCCCCAGGCCCTCTCTCAGAGGTTGTTTGGGTAATTCTGGACTGGACCAAATTCTTCTGCCTTTTCATGGCAATAGAGGTAGTCGCAGGCAGGTGATGCATGTATCAGCTGGGAGAACAAAGTCCCTTCCTCCTTGCTTGTGGCCTTACCCTTCTTTGCTGCCTGTGTCAGTTACCCACATACTGGGAGCAGCGTCTGGGTTAATCCCCTGAGCTGCCATGGGCGGGGCAGACTTTGGGGCTGCCCAGAGCCCTGCGGGGAGAGGTAGGTATGCCAAGTGTGTTCTCCTGCTAGAACGGCACACCTTCGCACCTTGCCCTGACTTCCTCTGTCTGTGGCAGGCAACTGTGTGCCAGCAGCAGCCTCTGGGTCTCGCCTGGGTGGCTGTGTGCCAGGAGGAGACTCTGGGCGGTTGCTGTGGGCACAGCCACTCTCTGGCTGCTTGACCACTGTGGCAGGGTAGCACCGGCCAGGGGAATGCATGGCAGGCAGCTTATTGCCGTGAGGGGCTTCAGGGGTGCATTGCCATCCAAAGGGCTGGGACTACTGAAGTTCCTCAGGATTCCAAGCCTGCTGGGCTGAGTGTGCTGGGATGATTCCATCCAGCTGTGAGGCCCCTGTCACTTTAAGACTTTCAAAATGTACTCCCATTTTTTTTGTCCCAGGGGAGCTGGTTGCGGGGACCCACTCACAGATTTTACTTTTTTGTCTCCCTAATATCCAGCACACTGTATAATGTATGTCTGTGCTCCCGGTGCAGATTATTAGGGCTGGTTATTTAGCAGTCCTGTGATTCCACTCCCTCCCCACTCTGACTCCTTGCCTCCCACCAGTGAGCTGGGGTGGGGAGAGTGCTAGCGTTCTGCTGAATAGTGGCTTGTATCTTACCAGCTTCGTGAGATGCTGAGTTCTCACAGATGTAGATGTAGCCTGGCTGTTGTACTGTATCCTCTGGTCTCTCTTTTAGGAATAGTTGTATTTGTTGTATTTTCAAAAATATATATGATTTTGGGAGGAGATTTCTGCTACCCTACTCATGCTGCCATCTTTGCTCTTCCACCACCATTGGTATTATTAATGCACATTTGATTGACAAGGAAACTGAGGTGCAGACATACGAAGTCCACATAGTCTGAAGTGCGAGAACTAATATTTAATTTCAGAAAACTCTCTGGGGCTTATAAATTTGGCCACTACATTGTAATACCTTATTCAGTTGATGATAATATCACAGATATGCCAGTTTTTAATATTTATTATAAAATTATAACAAAAACTTAAAATGCAAAAGAATGTATAGCAAAAATGATCTCCAACTTCTAGATAGTGTTAACCAAAATGAACTGAGTTATTTTTTCCTAGGCTACTTCCTAGATAAAATAAATTCTAAATTTTTTGTGGTATCAGAAATTGGTCGTAGTGTTAAAAACTGAGGTTCACAGATAATTGTCAAACATCCCACTGCTATTAGCAAAAATATTTTCCTCCTGTGAAATATTTTAGCACAGTAGATAAAATATAGACAGGTTCACAGCTGCATTTCCACTGTTTATATAAGGTTATAAAATTGATTAGTCAACATCATATAATAAAGCTTCATAATCAACACATCTCCTAATATTTTTAAGCTTTGAGTAGATTATGTTACATGAGCCACAAACTTTGAAGGCCGAACATACTGCAAACTGTGTTTAACTGCTTTGATCAAATAAAATGTCCATAAATTAATGTAGCATCTACTTAATGATATGCATAATTGCTGTTGTGCTTCATGGTAATTAAGCCTGAATGGACAACAGATGATTATCATTTTTACATAGTCAAGCTAAAATTCTATAGCTCTTTTCTGTGTTATTTCTTCCATATTTTCTTGACTGGTATTGCTAACAATTTTGCCTGATACCATATAAAAATTAATCTTCATTAGTCATTCATATACATACCTATTCTCTCCACCACCAAGATATGAACATGACTCCTCCACCATTAGAGTTCTAGTAATACAAATCTTTCCTTTCTTCCTCTCTTTGTAGCTACACACCAGGATTAAGACCTGTTTTCCCTTCTATGCAAGTTTCCCCCACCTAAAAAATAAATGAAACATAATTTTGTAAAGAATGGCCATAAGGTGAGGTAGATCTGACTTTGAGTTTAATCTCTGCTTACTTCCTAGTTTGGTAAAATTGAACAATATATTTAAGTTCCTGAACCTCAGCTTATTTATAAGATGTGGGATAAGGATGACACCTACTTGCAAGTGGTGGTGTGTGAATTACATAGCCAAGGGATGCAAAGAATTTGGCTCAGACTCTGACACAGTTGTTGCTCAGTGATTTCTAACTGATGGTATTACCCTTGCCTCAGTCTAATGCCCTCAACTGTAGCTGTTCCCAGTTTGGAAAGTCAGAGGCTCTGTGGATCTGATGCCTGGATAGCTCACTTGCCTGGCTGGGTGGTCCCAGGATGTGGCAGTCCAGGGGCTCTCAGAATGTGGTTTGACTGCTTGGCTTTGAGGCTGAGGGAAGTTATAAGGGAGCAAAGAGAACTGTTCACTTAAGGGGAAAGAAAGTTGGAGGTTCTAAAGACTGATGTCACCAATTAAGAAGACCCTTATAATTTAATCTACTCTAACCAACCTTTATATTTAATGCATGTAGGTGACTGCATATGCATTTGACAGCTTGCAACAACTTCTAGAAGTATTATGGTAACTGCAGCCAGGTCATTTCCAGAATCATTACTCTTACTATCAAAATAATCCTCTAAAATAAATAAATAAGTAAGGTTTAGACTTCAAATAAGCCATAGAAGTGATCATAATATTTCAAGGATAACAAAAAAAATTACTATCTACTTGGTTTTCTGAAGGAGACAAAATGTTAATCCTGTAATACTTTTATGTCTAGGCTTACCATGCAAATGACCAGGATTGATGATATAGTGAAACTCATTCACACTTAAGTATATACAATAAGTCAGCAGACACAAGTGAGCTCCAGCCATTTCTCAGTTTCACTAGCGTTAAAGGACTAGAAAGCAGAGCAGCCCTGTATATCTCCTGACCTAGGTACAGGGTATAGATATTAAAGGCAGAGGAGCAGGTACTAAAACAGAACATTGGCCCTCTGAAGACTGACTTTGAAGGTGTCCATATTTTTCCCAGGCTGTGCTTCTTAAAGGCAAACAAAATTGAATTATGTTTTCTTGTTCATGATATAATTTAGGAAAATATTGCTCATAATTATGCTGCAGTGGGGAAATGATATATAGAGAGTGGTAATAGTGATAATATTTATCAGGATTTTACAATGCCCTAGGTATAGAGAAACTCTGACTCATGATTAACAGAGATAAATAATCAGTGCAAGAACTTTCATAACTTTACTTGTTTTCCTACAAGTCAGTAAGAAACAATAAAATAAAGTGCATTTTGATTATCAAGGCATGATAGACTGTAACTAAATTTTGTCTTAAAAAGCTGCTAGTGATGAATCAATAAAATTGATACCATATGTGCTAATTCCTAATTGATGACTGAATGCATCAATCAGAGAGCATAAGCAGAATAATTACCCACTGTCACTCTAGCTCTTAGGAAATTGAGGGCCCATCCTCTGATCAAAGAGCACAACTTAGAAGACTTCAGGTGCATGTGGATTTTCTTTTCATACTCACTGAAAATCAAGAAACCATATTCAATCAGTTGGACCCAGATCCTTTCATAGGAAATATAGCCTTTATTATGATATCAAACTGCTCTGGTTTGTGTAGTCTTGAAATGTTATATCTCTTCTATTTGATAGAATAACATTAATTGAAAATAAATAAGTGATAATAGACTTTAAATATATTTAGTTATCAAATCTAGAGTAATAGAAAAATGTGGTATCTACTCTCCGTATATTAAATGCCATTTATGATAACATTCATCAGCTACAGTTTTGATATGAAGAATATGCTTGTCAAGAAAAACATTGAGCTAGGAAATGTAATTAAAATTATTACTAAAGGCATAAATAGTGTTACACATCCATTAATTCATTACTTTATTTCAAAAACAATTATTGGCTGTATAGTCCAAGATTATTTTAGATAGCAGAGATACAAAATTACATAAACTGTGGATTTAGTTTTTAAGGAGCTTTAAACTGGAGTGAGATGGATATGCAAATACTATGAAATATGACAAACACATCATGATATCTATATGAAAATTATAATAATGGATAAGAAGAATTAGTCATGAATCATTCAAAAGGGAGGTTGGTTAGGTGAGGGAAGTTTCAGCTGAGTTGCATGAACATTTCAGGCATACACAGCACCTAACGGAGAACCCAGCATGTATGCATTTAGTGCATTTAGTGTATCCTAGTGAAATATAATAGCAACAACAATAAGTAATAACAACAAAATGCAAGGGCAAAGTGGAAAGAAAACACTGAGGGAGATGCATCTAGAGAAGTAAGCAGGGTGTGCATCAGAGTATGCTAGAAAATGCAGTACTGATGTGCTTGGATGTGGGGAAGCAAGTTACCTAATTATATTTAAGAAATGTATTAATACTTAAATTATTTTTGAAAGACTGCTATAGAAGCAGATGTTGACATCCTCCTTTCCTGAGGGATTGGACAGGCTGGCAATGACCCGTTAGTGGTCAATAGCTAGGAGTTGGGTGCCTTATGGTCGGCAGTTGTTATCCAGGGAGGCACAAAATAGGTAAAGCTGGTGAGTTTTCAAATATTCATGTTTCACAAACAAAGTACTTGAGGGATCACATTTTGTTATTAAAGTAGGGTAATATGACTCCCTTTTGTATTCCTAGTTAGCATGGACAAATTAATAAAAGCATCTCTTTCTTAACTGATTATTTTCTCCCCCTCTGTTCTGCTCTCCTCTGTCCCTCCCCCGCCCCCATAAATTTCCTTTGTCTCTCCATAAATTTCTACAAATTTTATTTACATTTATAGGCTTCAAAGAAATAAAAATATGCACTATTTCCAAAGTTGGCAAGACCCTACTTTAATTGACTTAGACATTTTTTTAAAAGATGCATTGATATATTTGCATCAAATTCATATTCTACATACTGAATTATGCTGCTGACAGTATCAAAGTTTAATTAAGATTTTGGTTATTGATGATATTAAATACATTTTCAATTCAGAACAATACCACTTAACAAAATCATTAACTTTTGATCACTATTTTTAGGGATCCTTGGCTGCTTCTCTGGGATACTCCCAGGTAAATGTTTCTCTTCATTTGCATATGGTGTTTCCTGAGTTTGAAATACCCTCGACTATTCCTCTATTTGGGAAAATTCTGCCCTTTAAACATAGATTTAAATGGTACATTTTCTCTGTGATAAGACTACAGAGAAATCTACTGTATTAGTCATACAGAAAATAACTAATCATTCCCCATTGAAACCTCTTATTGGAATTCTCTTAAAGAATTTCATTCAGAGTCTTAATTGCACTTATTACAATATCTTACATTTATTTATATGTTTATGCATTTGTAACTCTGGAGGAAACTCTGTCTCCCAGCCCAGGGCAAATTACCTTTGAAACTGAAGTCAAAGGGAGAAATAAAGTGGGAGAAAAGCCATTTGCTTCTTGCCCATGGCTCTCGCAAGCAGGCTGCAAAAAGGGAACCCATCCAACCTCTCCAGTCCAGATATGCCCTCGCTTCCCATTGTAATAACCTATTGATATGGAGATGGACTACTTCTCTCCACCACTTGGAAACACCTACTGATATGGAGATGCACTAAGGCCAGGCGAGAGATTCTGGAAATATTGCAAGTTTACTCAATGCCTTTATTTACATACATGGTTTTGAGTTTTACTCTTGATTGTGAATTCATTGACAGCAGAAACCACGTCATTCATTTTTGTGTTTTATGTGTGTTAAGGTTTCAACTGGGTTCTCCTAAAATTCATGTTAAAATCTTCACACTTAGTATCTCAAAATGGGAGCACATTTGGAAATAGGTTCATTGCAGGTGTATTCACTTAAGATGAGGTCGTACTGGAGTAGGGGAGGCACTTAATCCAATATGATTTGTGTCCTTATAGAAAAAGGACATTTCAGCACACACACACACACACACACACACACACACACACACACACACACACGGAGAACATCATGTGAAGGTGAAGGCAAAAGACAAAGGCAGAGATCAGAGTGATGCTGCAGAAGCCAAGGATGCCAATGATTGCTAACGAACCACCAGGACTGAGAGACCTGGTACATATTTTTCCTTACAGCCTTCAAAAGGCACCAACTCTGTAGACATCTTAATTCTGGATGCTTCTAGACTCTAGAACTTGAGACAATAAATTTCTGTTGTTTAAGCCAAACAGGTGTGGTAATTTGTTATGGCAGCCCTAGAAAATTAACAAACTGTTTGACTACCTAGTAGAGTGGAGTAGAGTAGAGACTCACAAAAATATGGAGGAATAAAGTATAAAGTACATTCCTGACCAACAATCATTTGATAACATGTTAATGATTGTCATTGATATTTAATATGCATTTCTGCTTTTTTTTCTGATTTCCTACCTAGATTGTTGTTCATGGAAATAGAAATCAGTTCCCTACCTTTGCAATGTTCTGTAGTTGGTTAATATATTTTGCTCTTTTAATAGTTTTAAAAAGTCAATTGCTTTATCATTTCCTTAATGCCACCATTAAGAAAAAGAATTTTCTAATCAGAGATTTTCATTCAGACACCAAAAAGACCTACTTACTGTTCAGTTATTTCACTTACTGTAGAAGAAATACATTACTAGAGATAGATATCTATTGACAAATGGGATAGCTTTGAAGGACTGATTTTATTAAAAGACAATGTAAAGCACAGGCCAAATCTGATAGGAGAACTTTGATGAGGAGATTCAGGGCCCAGTGCTCTAATTGTGGTGATGCTCAGGACTGTGAGTCAGAATCCTCAAGGAATCTTAGGAAGACAATTTGAGTAAACATGAGGGGAGGGCACAGAAGACAATAGACTGTACTTTACAATTTTGTTTAGGTTTGACCTTGTAAATTACATCAAATCCAATGAACCGCAAAAGAACAATTACATGAACTTAAAAATATTACAGAGGATTTTTTCTTTTCTTTTCTCTTTTCTTTCTTTATTTTTTGAAAAGAGGATAAAATCTCAAAGCAGGCAGATGAATTGGGGTTTTGTAGTTCATTATAAAGGGGTAAGGATTTTCACATTGTCTAGTTCAAAATTACTCAAATCTTACACTGAAATTTATCTTTCTGTAGCTTGCCTCAATATAAAACACTTTCTAGTTCACATTATGGGACATTTTCATAATTTCTGAGCATGTACTAGTTTTCTAATGTATTAAATTTATATCATTCACTCAGTGGCTTAAAACAAACAGCTATTGTATCAGAAGTCTAGGCATGGTGTGGCTAAATTCTTTATTCAGATGGAAATCAAGGTTTTAGCCTTGTATTCCCTTATGGAGGCTCTGGGTAAGAATCAACTTTCAAGCTCATTCACTTCTTGGTCCAATTCAGTTCCTTGTGCTTGTAGGACATTTCCTCTGGCAACAGCTAAGGGCCATTCTCATGTCCTAGAGTCACCCACATGCCACATGGCCGCCTTATTGCTGGGCAGCTGCTTCTGGGGAGGCTTGTCCCTGCACACCAGCTGCAACCTCAAACTGGATGGGGGAGGGTTCTTGACTCAGAATTGAGAAAGAATTCTCAAGCAGGTCAAACAAGTGTAGCTAAGGAAGGAATTCATTAAAGCAAGAGCAGCAGGGAATGGAAGCTGCCTTGCAGGTAGCAGAGAAGAGGGGTGTGCAGAGGGAATGAGGGAAAGTTCTCAGCTTAGGCCAGATTCCCTTGCCAACTCTTTTTTTTTTATGTACCCTTAATTTTCTTTTTTTTAATTTAATAAATTTTGGTATCATTAATATAAAATCACATGGGCAACATTGTGGTTACTAGATTCCCTCCATTATCAAGTCCCCCCACATACCCCATTACCGTCACTGTCTATCAGCGTAGTAAGATGCTATGGAGTCTCTACTGGTCTTCTCTGTGCTATACTGCCTTCGCTGTGACCCTGAGTTATATGTGCTAATTGTAATGCCCCTTATTCCCCTTCCCCTCCCTTTCCACCCATCCTCCCAGTCACTTTCCCTTTGGTAATTGTTAGTCCATTCTGTGATTCTGTGATTCTGCTGCTGCTTTGTTCCTTCAGTTTTTGTTTTGTTCTTATAGTCCACAGATGACTGAAATCACTTGGTACTTGTCTTTCTCCACCTGGCTTATTTCACTGAGCATAATACCCTCGAGATTCATCCATGTTGTTGCAAATGGTAGGATTTGTTTTCTTCTTATGACGGAAAAATATTCTATTGTGTATATGTACCACATCTTCTTTATCCATTCATCTACTGATGGAGACAGGTTGATTCCATTTCTTAGCTATTGTAAATAGTGCTTGATAAACATAGGGGTGCATATGTCTTTTTCAAACTAGGATCCTGCATTCTTAGAGTAAATTCCTAGGAGTGGAATTCCTGGGTCAAATGATATTTCTATTTTTAATTTTTTGAGGAACCTCCATACTGCTTCCCACAATGGTTGAACTAGTTTATATTCCCACCAGCAGTGTAGGAGGGTTCCCCTTTCTCTTCATCCTCGCTAGCATTTGTTGTTCCTAGTCTTTTTGATGTTAGCCATACTAACTGGTGTGAGGTGATATCTCATTGTGGTTTTAATTTGTATTTCCCTGATAATTAACCATGTGGAGTATCTTTTCATGTGCCTGTTGGCCATCTGAATTTCCTCTTTGATGAAGTGTCTGTTCATATCCTCTGGTCCATTTTCTAATAGGGTTATTTGCTTTTTGGGTGTTGAAGCATGTGAATTCTTTATATAATTTGGATATTAACCCCTTGTCGGATATGTCATTTACAAATATATTCTTCCATACTGTAGGATACCTTTTTGTTCTGCTGATGGTGTCCTTTGCTGTACAGAAGCTTTCTAGCATGATGTAGTCCCATTTGTTTATTTTTTATTTTGTTTCCCTTGCCTGAGGAGAAGCATTCAGGAAAAAGTTGCATATGTTTATATTTAAGAATTTTTGCCTGTGTTTTCTTCTAAGAGTTTTATGGTTTCATGACTTACATTCAGTTTTTTGATCCATTTTGAATTTACTTTTGTGTATGGGGTTAGACAATAACCCAGTTTCATTCTCCTACATGTAGCTGTCCAGTTTTGCCAGCTCCATCTGTTGAAGAGACTGTCATTTTGCCATTGTATGTCCATGGCTCCTTTATCATATATTAATTGATCATATATGCTTGGGTTTATATCTGGGCTCTCTATTCTGTTCCACTGGGGTATGGGTCTGTTCTTGTGCCAGTACTAAACTGTCTTGATTACTGTGGCTTTGCAGTAGAGCTTGAATTTGGGGAGCGTAATCCCCCCCCACTTTATTCTTACTTGTCAGGATTGCTTTGGCTATTTGGGGTCTTCTGTGGTTCTGTATGAATTTTAGAACTATTTGCTCTAGCTGTTGGTATTTTGATAGAGATTACACTGAATCTATAGATTGCTTTAGAAAGGATGGCCATTTTGACAATATTTATTCTTCCTATCCATGAACCCTATGCCAACTCTTAAAGACAAGATCACCTGGTATCCTGTGTCCACTTGGATTTGCATGGCATGGGGACTAGCCCCTACCACCCCAGGATTTGGGCGAGCCTTGGAACATGGGATAGAGTGAGAATATGTTCTGAGGACTTCCTGAAGGAGATTCTCAGACAGGCTACTAAGAGCAGATGGCACAGTTCTGCATGGGTCATCTAGGTGATGGGAACTTGCAGTCCCAAATCTGTGCTCTCAGCAGCCCCTCCCTACTTACCAGGAGTAAAGCAGGGGCAGAGTGAAGGCTTGGAAATAGAATGAAATAGCAAAGAGACAAAGCACAACAATTTGAGCAGTGAGAAAGCATTATTAAAATTATGCACTTAAAGGAGAGTGCAGACATCCTCAGAGAGGAGGTGCACGAAAGGCTGGGAATTCTGTCTTTTCAAGGCTTCCAAGAAGAGGCAAAAGGCAGAGGGGGTACTGTTGGGCATAGGGTAGACCTGTGGTCTCATTATATCTCTCTCTAGTGAAGGACACTATATCCTCATCCACAGTCTGTTCTCTAGATATTGTGTAAGATAAACTTAACATGGAGTTTATTGATCCTAATCTTCTCCAAGGTAGTGGTTACCCTCATGCAGTGGGGGACATATCAGTTAACACTGATTGCCCTGCCCTAAGATTGGGTGGGTTATTATCTGATTACCAAAGAATATGTTAGTAATCTGACTTCTCAACTCCCTGCTTTTTAAAATGGAATCTTAGGCTTACGATGGTGTCCCTTCTGTTCTTAATATAGTGTTTATATATCAGCATTTTTTATCATAGGCAGGAAAAGTTAATCATGATGCTTGTCCCATCTCCCTGCTCTACCTCACTCTCAAACTTCATGTCCAGCATTGGAGAGTTTCTCTGGCATCAAATTTCTCTCACAATTTGAATCTCTTCAGGAATTGCCCAGTCTCTTTTAGGGATCACCTGATTAGGTCAAGTCTACCAAAGATAAACTCCCATTATTAAAGTCAATTGTGCCATATGTATTAACCTAATCATAGGAGTGACTATCCCATCATATTCCCAAATCCTAGGGATTACAGAGTTCATACACTAGAGTGCAGGAATTGTGGGGACCATCTTCAAGGTCTGCCTACCAGACTGCTAATAAGCAATTATTATTTTGTTAATGATAGTAACATGGTGAGAATTATATTCTCTTTAGTTTTCACATGTTATTTTCATAAGTCAAGCCCTCATTTTCTCTCCTTTAAACTCTTATAAGAGCCTCTCAATAGAGGTTCCTGATTCTTGTACCTCTACAGCCTTAATGTGCCACTATCTTCAAGCACAGTTATGATCACTGCAACTTCAGTACTCAAAACCTTTTACTGGCTCCCTAGTGTCTCTTAAATAAGATGATATAGATGTATAATCTGCATCAAAATTACCTTTCTAGAATTACCTTTTGCCATACTCATTTGCTAATCATATCCTTCAGCCAAATTAAGCCCCTGATCTTTCTCATATTTTCCTACATACACACCCTTGTAAATAATTGTATTTCTATTTGGAGGCCCTTTCCCTCATTTTTACACAACAAAATTCTATCCATGTTTCCAGGACTTTTCAAGAGCAACCTTCTCAATGAAGCATTTTGTGATTTTCCATAGAACTCCTATAACTCTACCAGTTTTTGGCACTACTCTCCTAAGTAGAAAGTTATAAACAATATTCATTTTCAAATTTTATGGCCTCTGTGGTAACTTTAAGTCTTTTGAGGATAGGTAGTACATTTTATCAATATTTGTATTCTCCATAGTACCTTGTGTATAGTTGGTATATTGAATAAATGTTTGTTGGATAATTACTTAAAGCCTGTTACTCCTTAGATGCCTGACCTCCTAATAAACTTTCTTTTCCATCCCAATTGATTATGAGAAATTAATCCTGTTGATGGGTGGTTTTATTACTAATAATTATGATTAAAGAAAAATAAGAGGACTACTTCCAGTTAATCACTTTCTTCCTTACCTAATTTACCCCTGACCCTGCTTGAAAATAATTTCTTTATCCCGAAGCCTTAATGAAGTTATTCACACTGAATATCTAATTAGATTGTGCTGCAGACAGTAAATATTCCATCTGTATTGAGCTTAAAGAGGCAGAGTCCTGGGCTGCTAAAAGAACTACACTTTTACCAGAGATTGTTCCTTACTGCTTGGCATATTTTCATATATCTAGGTTTTCATTATGTTCTTACTAAAACATTTATTCTAAATACTTGTAAATTATTACATATAGATAAATTGTAGAAAGAGCAGCATATTAAAGACAATAACTTTAAAAGACTGTAAAGAAGTAATGCTCATTGAAAAAGTCAATTGTTTCCATGTTAATAGGAAACACTTTATAATATGTAAATAGTTAACAGATAATCCAAAAGAATCTAGTTATAAAGTTGCAATTGCTTTCAGTTATAATTCCTTTTTATTAGTAATGCTTTTCATACTGGAGAAAATATTACAAATTAGGGTAGTGAATATGGTTATAAAAAGAAAAAAAATCTCAATATTGTAGAACTCTGAAACTCAAGAATAAACTATGAAATAAAAAAGATTTGACTTCCTAAATTAGGACAGGTAGGATTTAAAGATTTTTTAATTAGAATGGATAAATATAGCTCAGAGATCAGAAAATATAGAATGCTGATATAAATTTCTCACCCATATACATGGCAGACATTACTAATCAATCATGCTATTCTTTCAATCTAAGTAGGACTTAGTCTTAAAACTCTATTGCTATTATGTATCTCTGTGAATTGGAACCAGAGATGAAGCTTAGTTACTTTCTGTAAAATGAATCCCCATCTTTTCAAATGATACCAGCAAATCTTAAAAATCAAAACAGCTGGCAGAATTCTGTCACACTAAATCAGAGAATTTAGACATAACTCAAGTCTCATTAAAAGCTTTCATAAACATGTCATGTTTCATCTTTCTTTCCCTTTTACCTAATTCTTTGCTGTGAACTTTTCCCAGTTGTGATGATATGAGCTGAGCTGGTAAACAAGATCCATAAAAAGAATCAATGGTGCTGAGTGCAACCATACTCACATAAATCTTGCTGTCCTGTGCTACTCAGACAGCCAGACTATGTGACCAACAGTTGCTGTGTGTGTGTGTGAGTGCGTGGGTGAATGGGTGTTTAATAGTTGGAAGAATCTTTTAGATGAATTATCCTGAAAAGTTATTTTACCAAATGCTGAAACTGGCTACCAGTGCCAGCTTTCTGGAACTGCTGGTAAGTGGCAGAGATGAAAATAAGGTACAAGTCTTTTGGCCCCAAAACTTAACATTGCTTTTATCTGCTTAGGATTTTGTTCCAAGGAATCACCATTTGGTATAACAGCCCATCTAATCACAGAACTTATTCAGAGGAGAGTAATAGGTTTTTGTTCTCCTTACAATACTTATTCCACCATCCAGGTGTAACTCCCAGGGGGTAAATCAGGGCAAAATACCCCTAAAACCAAAATCAGTGAAAGGGAGAAATAAAGTGGGAGAAACCCATTTATTTCTTACAAGCAGTTGTCTTGCATATCTCTCCAGAGATGTCTTGCATATCTCTGCAGAAGAAAAGACCCCAGCCATCCTCTCCAGTCCAGATATGCCCTCACTTGCCCTTGTAATTACCTATTGATATGTAGATGGACCACTTCTTTCCACCCCTTGGAAACAGCTATTGGTATGCAGATACACTAAAGCCAGGCAAGAGATTCTGGAAATATTGCAATTTTACCCACAGCTCACCCCTTCAGAAATCTTGCCTCACAATCTATATGTTCCCTATCTTCCACAATGGCCCCTGTGTGAGAAAACTGGAGCATTGTAACCAGGCTAATAACATAAAATAGCAACAGCAATAAAATCATGATGATCCTCAAGCCAGAGGCTTCAGCTAGGTTCAAAGTCTTAGGCAGATTAACTCCATAGCTCGCCCATTCCATAGGCAGTCACTAGATGAACAGGTAGGGAGTTCAGAGCAATCATCACATGGCAGCTGCAGCCTGGAGGCAGGGCCAGGCCACAAGGACTGTAGAAGAAAATAACCTTAAGGACAATAAGATACATGTTCTAATGACGCCAGCATAGGCAAATCTTGTCCATCAGGTAGGATACATGCAAGAGAGTGGTCCTGTGATAGTTCAGTGACAGGAATGGGATCTCGTCCTGGTCAAGTATACCAGACTTTCACCCCACTTGCTGTGGGACTTACAGATGGGTCAGTATATAGGGCTATGGGAGGTACATGCACTGACCATAAAGATAAAACAAAACTTCCCTGAAAGATGTTCTTATCTCCTGGACTTTTTGGGTACAGTATTGTGATCTTTGGGGGCCACTCTGCCGTTACTCCAGGAAAACACATGAGGCCAGCTTCTAGGCCTTTTCCCCAAGGTGCTAGAAGGGCCAGTCATCTCTGGTCCATGTGTTGAAATGTCCAGGGCCACATCCATTCAACAGTGTCTCCAGGGTTTAATGCAATTGGGGCTGGCATCAGGATGTTGCTTTGCTGGCCAAATTCTGGCTTTAATAGCTCCTCTTTGGTTTGCACATATGGTTGTAGAGGAGTGGCAACAATGTGTGTTTGCATATTCACAGGGCTCAAGGCTCATTTTTAGGGTTTCTCATTCAAATGCTGTAGCATTGTCCATAAGCAAACTGACCAGCCCTGTAGACTGTTGTTGTCTGACTTCAGGCCAGATTTCAACAGAGAATTGTACCTCTCTAGGAGCTGCTTTACCCTAGACCAACTCCCCACTAGGGGCTCCCCAGTTGGAAGCCCCACATATAGGGGGTTCCAGAGTGAAGCTACACCCTTTACCTCTGTAGCCATTGGGGCCTTCCCATCATCCCTAGAGGCAGCCCGCCCAAGGGTTGCACCCATTTAGACAGATTTCAGGTTCAGAGGTCCTTACAACTACCACCAGATGTAACTCTGGGGGAAAAATCCTGGGGCAAAATACCTCTAAAACCAAAATCAGTGAAAGGGAGAAATAAAGTTAAGAAATCCTTTTATTTCTTACAAACAGTTGTTGCATCTCTTTCTTGACCCTGCTGCAGCAGAAGAGAGCTCCACCTGACCTCTCCAGTCCAGATAAACCCTTGTATGCCCTTGTAACTACCTATTGGTATGTAGATGACCACTTCTCTCTACCCCTTGAAATACCTATTGATATGCAGATGAACTAAAGCCAGGTGAGAGATTCTGGAAATATTACAATTTTACCCACACCCCAAAAGTCAGATAGTTTATATTTAGAGTCTGAAAGAAAAGAGCTAACTAAGGCTTAGTAGTGGGCTTTCAGTCCCAGCAACTGGGTGAATGGCAACATTGTTTACCAGAGGTTGAAATTAAGTATGGAGGTTCCTGTTAAATTTAAGGTGCTTCTTAATACAAATGGAGATGTGGATTATGAGTCTGGGGTTCACTAATGACTTTTTAAAAATCTCTAATCTTCTGAGAATAAATCAACTTAATAGAGTATCATTGTAGCAATCTGATTCTCCATAAGATTTTCTGGATGATGCCTTCTGTCAATTTAGCAATAAGAGGAAAGAGTCAGAGGAATGAATTACTGAAGACAAATGCTTTGAAGAGTTGTGGCTAAAGAAGCATGGCTGGAAATACAGTTAAACCATCTTGCAAACATTTTCTAGAAGTAATATACTCTCCTGATGTGGATCCAGTGCTGCATTTATGCTGTACCTGTCTTTTAAAGTAAATCGCAGAACATACCGTTAGCTTGTAAACTGCCTCATATTCTCTAATTTCTTTAATTTTTGTAATTCAGTAACTAGTTCTCAAGAGGAAACAGAATGGCCAGTGTGTCAGTCAAGGTTCAGCTGAAGACAATAAAAAACACCTTATTTAGTTTAAACAAAAAGTGATTTAATACAGGGAATTTGGATGCCTACGCAATTGTTGAAAGGGCTTCTGGGGTAAATCACAGCATTTTCCGGAATCTCCCACCTGGCCTTAGTCCATTTACATATCAATAGGTGTTTAAGGCTGCAGCCTCTATGGCAAGGGGTGGAGAGAGGACCGTCATCCTCTCCTCTCCTCTGTTCCTGGTGCGTAATTGGTCTGGTGCCTGCCAGTTGCCGGGGACCTGCCCGTGGGGTTCCTCCTAGGAGGGTCAGGAGAGGAAGCGAGCTTTCACTGTGGCTGCAGAGATACAGAGCTCCAAGCAGGCTTGGCTAGCAGGGACCGGGAGAAAGGGCAAAATACGAGCCATGGCGGGAAGGGACAGATGGAGCCAAGCCTGGCCAGTCAATGCAATCAAGCTGTAAGCCAAACCTACTATCTCCCTTGACTTATTTCATTTTCAGTAGTTTCACAGGGGATTCGCCTGGGACAGAAACACCCTTCTTTTTGGAGATACAGGGCTGGAGATACAGGCTCTAGGCTGAGCTCATTAGAAATATTTCCAGAAGAGCACTTCAATAAAAACCAGATGCATGGTACTTCCTGTAGTGCAGGGATCACTCTATATGTTTTTGCATATATACTTTAATCCTTACTAGGTATTTTCACCTAGTGACTTAACATCACACAACTAGTAAATGGCGAATCTGGCATTGGAATTCAGGCAATGCAGCTCCTAAATCTGCGCTCCTAGCCATTGTGCTCTATTGCCTCTCTAGGTACTGATGTAGGGTAAATTACTCATCATCTCTGCTAAAATCAAGAATTTAGGGAATTAGGAAGTAACTACCCAAAATGCTGCGTCTAGGACCACACTGTTCCAACCCCATCCACGCCAGCAAAATGAATGCCCTGTGACTTGTAAAAGGGTCCAGACAGTGGGACTTTTGATAGGGCAGCCAGCAGAAACACACAAAGGGCAGAGGTGGGATCTGACTGTACCTCACTTTCAGTTATTGTAGGAGTGTGTCTGCTTGGTGAAAGCTTGATGACTTAAAACTCAAATTGAAATGTGATGTAGCTTTCAGCTTTCTAATCTCTTGATTTCCATAAAGTTACAGGAGACATAGCACATTTATCTGCAGTGCATGCCACAGCCAGGCATAACGTTGTGTGGATAAGGTGTGTTTAAACTAAGGCCAGTAGTTAGCACTGCTCAGAATCAAAGAGTAAACTTTATATTTACAAATGTACTACAATTACAAATGGTTCTACAATTTCTTTGGTGCCAGAGGAATGACCACACTTGGGCATGTCTCATCTTCAAATTACCATGGCACACCATGCACATACTTGTCATCCTCAATATTTTAGGAACCAGTGCTCTTTGACCCTACTGCTATTACCTCTTGGCTCCTTCCTTCATCATCAGGGCAAAGAGAGTTAGACAGTGTTACATGGTGGAAGCCTCCTGATTAAAGGAGAGAACTGTAACACTATAGGTAGGCTTTTTTATTTTCCTTTTTCTGATTGTATTATATATACAACAAATCACTACCCTCATTATGTTACCCTTTCCTCTCCTGGAATAATTCTGGCTTCTTCTGGTTTACAATAAAAGAACACGGATATGCATGCAGAAGAGAGTTCTCATAAGTCAGCATCTAGTACAGTTTCTGTAATAAAAATTACAGAAAGTTCAAGAAAATAATTAAATGAAGTCAAGTAAAGTTGATACAAACTGCTTGAAAACTGTGATTATAGTCCCTCTGTGATTTTAATGTAAAAGGACATGAACTCTGGGTTTGAAAGTTTAGATCTGGCTCCTGCATTTACCTGCTGTGCAACTTCAAATGTTACTTTTTTTCCTTTGTTTAAGTTTCTTCATTCATGAAAGGAGAATAAAACCTATCACCCAAAAAGATTACAGGCAATCATAACAGGTGTTGAATAAATGTTTTTAAAACATAAGGAATAGTGAGTTATAATGGGACAGCTTTGATTCAAATCCTTGCTCCAGCACTGGTGGCTCTACGACTTTGAGCAAGTCATTATGTTTTCTTGTTTTTCAAAAGGGGAAGTTAAAAGTAGAAAAATTTTCAGGTTCTTGAAGATAAATGAAACAATATAAGAGATGTGATGGATCTTGTGATGTCTATCATAAAAATTTTAATTATTAATAGATTCCTGTAAAGATACAGACTTTTGTCATTTCACTGTAGTTCCAATGTTTATAATCATGCATAACCTGAATAAAACACTTGTTGGAATCCCCCAACCTCATGATTTGTCTCCTTATTGAGCACTGGGTTCCTGATCCATGGCTTTGCATATTATTTTTTTTCTGGTAGGTAGGCATGAATTAAACTTAGTTCCAATTTACCAGCTTGGCTCTCTTATGGTACATTTGGTAATAGTAAAACAAAATTGAGATACTGACATTCGTAGAATTATCTTGAAGGGACTTAGCTATGAAGATAGGAAGAAATGCAGTTCTTTAGGCAGGAAAGAGAAGAGAAATACAAGAATGAAGTAATGTAAAATGTTTCACCTTACAAAAAACATTTTCTTGTTGTTTGGTTTGTAATAGCAGAAGCCATAAAAGAAGATCTTTCTTGAAATTATATTGCTAAATAGTCCAGCATGGTCTCAGATGCTTGACTTCAGCCTGTCTCTTTCAGTGGGTATTTGAATACCGAACAGAATTTTCATGATTTACCAGTCTCATAGCAATGAGGGGCCCTCATGAGCATTAGAAAATCCTCTAGTTTTAATAATTCCTAATCCAAAACTAGGACTAAATAATTTTTATATTTCTTCTGCTGGGAAGAGTAAATCAGTACAAATATCGATAAATTTGTTAGGCCTCAAACATCCCTTGCATTTTTAGCAGTACTCAGACTCTGAAACTGCTAACCTAAACCACACACACACACACACACACACACACACACACACACACACACACACACATTTTATAAATGAACTGAATATTCACAGAGACAAATTTTCACTCATTGCTGCAGAAAAGGTATTAGTATTACATGGATGTCAGCTTTCTGCTATTTATATTCATTTAAAAATAAAAATAAATAAAGCACAGCAAATGCATTAGAGACTGAGATAGATAATGGTGTGCATCAAACTATAGGGGATATTATCAATATAGTATTAATCTCATTTAGTTATTTGTACCAGTAGATGTGTCATCAGTTGGAAGGTTCTTAATCAATCTATTAATATGCCTTCATAATTTCACTTTCATACAGGTCCTTGAAAGCTATGAAAGCCAGGACTAAGAAATATGAATAATTTCAAAGTTCTGGGGCAGCTAACTCAATTCCAGAAGTCCTTAAATTGTTCATTAATGCCATAGCCAGGAACTAGAATGTTTAATGTATCACTTTTTATGGAAAATAAATTTCCCTCCTTGTGGAGTTGTAGCATGGATAATACTGAAGTGTTTTAAAGGACAAAAAAGAGATTCTGGGTAAGTTATGGTGAGCAAAATTCTCCTCTCTCTCTCTCTCTCTCTCTCTTTTTTTTTTTTTTCACTTAAAGGACAAGGCATGACAATAAACTCAAAATAAATGGAATGACACATTCAATCTCCATGAAAACAAAATGAAACAGTAGTTTTATTTTCATTCCCTTGTTCTAGATCAGAAATGAACCTGCCATTTACCCTGGGAAATTGATGAGAAAGGACTTGGTTGAGAAATCCAAGATTTTTGTGGCATTTTTGAACATTTCTCACGTTAATGTAGGAGAGGGATTTATAGCTCACGTTAAGACAAACTTCTTGACTGCACAAGGATAATAGAGGAAACTTTACCACTTATGGATGTTTCTAATTTAAGGTTATATCTGTAGTGTAAGCCTGTTAGCACAGAGGAGACCTTTCCATCCAAAAGCAGATAATAAATCATTATGAACTATTTTTGGTTTTAAATTTAACCTATGGTGACCTTAATACCATCTTTCATATTGTAATTAATTAGTCACTAAATTATCATCCTCTGCGGTGGACAATGGCGTAATTTCAGGGCAAGTGTTTATCAGTTGAAGACTATGAATTGATTTGTTAAAATAAATATACCCTCTACCTTCCTTAACACTCCTTTAACCCCATAATACAAAGGATTAAACTAGAATGAGTTTGTTAAATTGTAGACAGTTTATCTGAAAATGGTCTGGAACCCTGCCTTCCCTTGTCCCTATGCAAATTTGCCATAGAGCAGCACAAATGATCTTGTAACAACATAACCACTATCAAATTATTTTTCATTTAAAACCTTTCAAAATTGTCTCATTGAATTTATAATAAAATTAAATTTCCTTACCAGGTACTAAAGGTAGGTAATACCTTTATAATCTATCTCAGCTTAGGATTTCACCTTTATGAGCAGTGTCTCAGTTGTTTAGTATTCTCTAGGAACACTGCCTTCCTTCCATCCTTGAAACATTTGACTCTCCTTCTCTGACCCAGGATTTTTGCACATGCCATCCCATTTACTTTTTCCCACCCCTCACATGCCTGGGCCTTTTTTATCCCTCAGGTCCAATTGTCTTAGACTCTTTTTCTGTTATGGCATTATCACAACTTATACCTTTTTATTTAATTGTCTGATGGTTTCCTTTTGTCTGCTTCTACTCTTCCATAAAGTAGAACCACAAAGAACTGAGGAAGAAAATTGCCAACCTTGTTCACCAAGAACAGTGCTTAGCACACAATGGTCACCAAACAAACCAGGTTTGTCCTCCTCAGTCCTATACTTACTATGCTACTTTATGTCATTGTAAGTAATTCTTTCTGCAGAGATCCAGTTTGGAGACTAGGTAGTGCTATCATTGGTTGCCTATAGGTAAATGAAATGGAAAAACTTCTGAGTGGTTTTAATGGGTTTATAACACTCTTCACAAGCACCAGTTAGTAGAACACATTTAACGGCAGAGGGTGGTGCTGTCTAATGTACCACACAGCCATCCCGACTCACAGTCAAGACTGTTTATTTCACATTCCATGTCCTTTGTTGGATGTTCTAAAATTCTTGCATCAATGTTTTAGCAATATGTTATACACTTTAGAAATAATTCTTTTAAGAAATATCAGAGTTTTAGCCATGAATGCATGAGAGTTTCTTATATTAACTGAATGGTCCTTTGAAAAAATGGTATTTTGAAAAATTGTAGATACTTTCATTTGATCCTAACTTCTGACTTCCTTTAATCTCTCTTTTAAAAATGCTTTTGGAATTTAATCAGATTTAGCAGTAAGTAATGCAACTGCCAAGCAGATTCCCTAATTTTTAGAAGGCTAAAATAGATTTCAATCTAAAACTGCTTTCTCTCATGCTGCTGCCTACAAATTCTCTGGCCTCTAATCTTCCTCATCCAGTCCATATTGTATGCTGAGCCAGATTAATCTCCAAAGCATAGCTCTAATTCTGTCACTATTTTCTGAACAAACTTTAAAGATGCCTGACTGCTTACGTAGCATTACTTACTCTTTAAGATCATCAAAATATTGTCCTTTATCACTGGTCCATACCTATTCTAAATGCTTCCCTAGCTATTTGAAAGTCTCCAAAACTACCCAGCATTGCCTGTCCCAAATGTCTTTCATTGTGCCCTTAGCAGCCTCCAAACTTACATGAGGGAGGGATCCTCTAAAAAACTGGCAGAGAACTGAAAGGTCTGGATTTCTGCCATTTCCTTGGCCTCATATTTACTCTACAAATATTAGGAAAATCTGCATTTACTTTCATGATCTATACTCTTGAATAAATTCCTTGACTTGCGGAGAGAGGCTTCCTTCTTAGGGTGGTGATTAGAGAAAGGCTTGAGATGCTAAACATGGGGGCAGAACCAGACTAGCTATCAGGAATGTGGTTAGTCTTTGGAATCCTTTTTTTTTTTTTAATTTTATTTTGGTATTATTAATCTACAATTACATGAAGGACATTATGTTTACTAGGGTCCCCCCTTCACCAAGTCCCCCCCACATTCCCGTTCACAGTCACTGTCCATCAACATAGTAAGATGCTGTAAAATCACTACTTGTCTTCTCTGTGTTGCACAGCCCTCCCCGTACCCCCGCACCACTATACATGCTAATCGTTATGCCCTCTTTCTTTTTTTCCTGCCCTTATCCCTCCCTTCCCACCCATCCTCCCCAGTCCCTTTCCCTTTGGTAACTATTAGTCCATTCTTGGGTTCTGTGCTTCGGCTACTGTTTTGTTCCTTCAGTTTTCTTTTGTTCTTATACTACACATATGAGTGAAATCATTTGGTACTTGTCTTTCTCCGCCTGGCTTATTTCACTGAGCATAATACCCTCTAGCTCCATCCACGTTGTTGTGAATGGTAGGATTTGTTCTTTCTTATGGCTGAGTAATATTCCATTGTATATATGTACCACTTCTTCTTTATCCATTCATCTACTGATGGACATTTAGGTTGCTTCCATATCTTGGCTATTGTAAATAGTGCTGCAATAAACATAGGGGTGCATCTGTCTTTTTCAAACTGGAGAGCTGCATTCTTGGGGTAAATTCCTAGAAGTGGAATTCCTGGGTCAAATGGTATTTCTATTTTGAGCATTTTGAGGAACCTCCATACTGCTTCCCACAATGGTTGAACTAGTTTATATTCCCACCAGCACTGTAGGAGGGTTCCCCTTTCTCCACAACCTTGCCAAAATTTGTTGTTGTTTGTCTTTTGGATGGTAGCCATCCTTACTGGTGTGAGATGATATCTCATTGTGGTTTTAATTTGCATTTCGCTGATGACAAGCAATGTGGAGCATCTTTTCATGTGTCTGTTGGCCATCTGAATTTCTTCTTTAGAGAACTCTCTATTCAGCTCCTCTACCCATTTTTTTAATTGGATTATTTGCTTTTTGTTTGTTGAGGTGTGTGAGCTCTTTATATATTTTGGATGTCAACTCTTTATCAGATCTGTCATTTATGAATATATTCTCCCATACTGTAGGGTACCTTTTTGTTCTATTGATGGTGTCCTTTGCTGTACAGAAGCTTTTCAGCTTGATATAGTCCCATCTATTCATTTTTGCATTTGTTTCCCTTGTCCGGGGAGATATGTTCAAGAAGAGGTCACTCATGTTTGTGTCTAAGAGATTTTTGCCTATGTTTTTTTCTAAGAGTTTTATGGTTTCATGACTTACATTCAAGTCTTTGATCTATTTCGAATTTACTTTTGTGCATGGGGTTAGAAAATGATCCAGTTTCATTCTCTTACATGTAGCTGTCCAGTTTTGCCAGCACCATCTGTTGAAGAGACTGTCATTTCCCCATTGTATGTCCATGGCCCCTTTATCGAATATTAGTTGACCATATATGTTTGGGTTAATGTTTGGAGTCTCTATTCTGTTCCATTGGTCTGTGGCTCTGTTCTTGTGCCAGTACCAAATTGTCTTTATTACTGCGGCTTTATAGTAGAGCTTGAAGTTGGGGAGTGAGATCCCCCCCTACTTTATTCTTCCTTCTCACGATTGCTTTAGCGATTCGGGGTCTTTGGTGTTTCCATATGAATTTTTGAACTATTTGTTCCAGTTCATTGAAGAATGCTGTTGTTAGTTTGATAGGGATTGCATCGAATTTGTATATTGCTTTGGGCAGGATAGCCATTTTGTCGATATTAATTCTTCCTAGCAAGGAGCATGGGATGAGTTTCCATTTGTTAGTGACCTCTTTAATTTCTCTTAAGAGTGTCTTATAATTTTCAGGGTATAGGTCTTTCACTTCCTTGGTTAGGTTTATTCCTAGGTATTTTATTCTTTTTGATGCTATTGTGAATGGAATTGTCTTCCTGATTTCTCTTTCCATTAGTTTATTGTTAGTGTATAGGAAAGCCACAGATTTCTGTGTGTTAATTTTGTATCCTGCAACTTTGCTGAATTCCGATATTAGGTCTAGTAGTTTTGGAGTGGAGTCTTTAGGGTTTTTTATGTACAATATCATGTCATCTGCAAATAGTGACAGTTTGACTTCTTCTTTACCGATCTGGATTCCTTGTATTTCTTTGTTTTGTCTGATTGCTGTGGCTAGGACCTCCAGTACTATATTGAATAACAGTGGGGAGAGTGGGCATCCCTGACTTGTTCCTGATCGCAGAGGAAAAGCTTTCAGCTTTTTGCTGTTCAGTATGATGTTGGCTGTGGGTTTATCATATATGGCCTTTATTATGTTGAGGTACTTGCCCTCTATACCCATTTTGTTGAGAGTTTTTATCATGAATGGATGTTGAATTTTGTCAAATGCTTTTTCAGCATCTATGGAGATGATCATGTGGTTTTTGTCTTTCTGTTTGTTGATGTGGTGGATGATGTTAATGGATTTTCAAATGTTGTACCATCCTTGCATCTCTGGGATGAATCCCATTTGGTCATGGTGTATGATCCTTTTGATGTATTTTTGAATTTGGATTGCTAATATTTTGTTGAGTATTTTTGCATCTATGTTCATCAGGGATATTGGTCTGTAGTTTTCTTTTTTGGTGGGGTCTTTGCCTGTTTTGGTATTAGGGTGATGTTAGCTTCATAGAATGAGTTTGGGAGTATTCCCTCCTGTTCTATTTTTTGGAAAACTTTAAGGAGAATGAGTATTATGTCTTCTCTGTGTGTCTGATAAAATTCCGAGGTAAATCCATCTGGCCCGGGGATTTTATTCTTTGGTAGTTTTTTGATTACTGCTTCAATTTCGTTGCTGGTAATTGGTCTGTTTAGATTTTCTGTTTCTTTCTGGGTCAGTCTTGGAAGGTTGTATTTTTCTAGGAAGTTCTCCATGTCTCCTAGGTTTCCCAGCTTGTTAGCATATAGGTTTTCACAGTACTCTCTAATAATTCTTTGTATTTCTGTGGGGTCCGTCGTGAGTTTTCCTTTCTCATTTCTGATTCTGTTGATGTGTGTTGACTCTCTTTTCCTCTTAATAAGTCTGGCTAGAGGCTTATCTATTTTGTTTATTTTCTCGAAGAACCAGCTCTTGGTTTCATTGATTTTTGCAATTGTTTTATTCTTCTCAATTTTATTTATTTCTTCTCTGATCTTTATTATGTCCCTCCTTCTGCTGACCTTAGGCCTCATCTGTTCTTCTTTTTCCAATTTTGATAATTGTGACATTAGACCATTCATTTGGGATTGCTCTTCCTTTTTTAAATATTCTTGGATTGCTATATACTTTCCTCTTAAGACTGCTTTTGCTGTATCCCACAGTAGTTGGGGCTTTGTGTTGTTGTTTTCGTTTTTTTCCATATATTGCTGGATCTCCATTTTGATTTGGTCATTGATCCATCGATTATTTAGGAGTGTGTTGTTAAGCCTCCATGTGTTCGTGAGCCTTTTTGCTTTCTTTGTACAATTTATTTCTAGTTTTATGCCTTTGTCGTCTGAAAAGTTGGTTGGTAGGATTTCAATCTTTTGGAATTTACTGAGGCTCTTTTTGTGGCCTAGTATGTGGTCTATTCTGGAGAATGTTCCATGTGCACTTGAGAAGAATGTGTATCCTGTTGCTTTTGGATGTAGAGTTCTATAGATGTCTATTAGGTCCATCTGTTCTAGTGTGTTGTTCAGTGCCTCTGTGTCCTTGTTTATTTTCTGTGTGGTGGATCTGTCCTTTGGAGTAAGTGGTGTGTTGAAGTCTCCCAAAATGAATGCATTGCATTCTGTTTCCTCCTTTAATTCTGTTAGTATTTGTTTCACATATGTTGGTGCTCCTGTATTGGGTGCATATATATTTATAATGGTTATATTGTCTTGTTGGACTGAGCCCTTTATCATTATGTAATGTCCTTCTTTATCTTTTGCTACTTTCTTTATTTTGAAGTCTATTTTGTCTGATACTAGTATTGCAACACCTGCTTTTTTCTCTCTGTTGTTTGCATGAAATATCTTTTTCCATCCCTTGACTTTAAGTCTGTACATGTCTTTGGGTTTGAGGTGAGTCTCTTGTAAGCAGCATATGAATGGGTCTTGCTTTTTTATCCATTCTATCACTCTTTGTCTTTTGATTGGTGCATCCAGTCCTTTTACATTTAGGGTGATTATTGAAAGGTATGTACTTATTGCCATTGCAGGCTATAAGTTTATGGTTACCAAAGGTTCAAGGTTAGCTTCTTTACTATCTTACTGTCTAACTTAACTCACTTATTGAGCTATTATAAACACGGTCTGATTCTTTATTTCTGTCCCTTCTTATTCCTCCTCCTTCCTTCTTCATATGTTGGGTGTTTTGTTCTGTGCTCTTTTTAGGAGTGCTCCCATCTAGAGCAGTCCCTGTAAGATGCCCTGTAGAGGTGGTTTGTGGGAGGCAAATTCCCTCAACTTTTGCTTGTCTGGGAATTGTTTAATCCCTCCTTCATATTTAAATGATAATTGTGCTGGATACAGTATTCTTGGTTCGAGCCTCTTCTGTTTCATTGCATTAAGTATATCGTGCCATTCTCTTCTGGCCTGTAGGGTTTCTGTTGAGAAGTCTGATGATAGCCTGATGGGTTTTCCTTTGTAGGTGACCTTTTTTTCTCTCTGGCTGCCTTTAATACTTTGTCCTTGTCTTTGATCTTTGCCATTTTAATTATTATGTGTCTTGGTGTTGCCCTCCTTGGATCCCTTGTCATGGGAGTTCTGTGTACCTC
Source organism: Manis pentadactyla (assembly GCF_030020395.1). Classification (NCBI taxonomy): domain Eukaryota; kingdom Metazoa; phylum Chordata; class Mammalia; order Pholidota; family Manidae; genus Manis; species Manis pentadactyla. The sequence goes on from NC_080020.1 coordinate 74,071,814, forward strand.
TGTGGTCTGAGAGGCCATTTCCTCCCCTAGTTTGGGGAAGTTTTCAGCAATTATTTCTTCAGAAACACTTTCTATCCCTTTTTATCTCTCTTCTTCTTCTGGTACCCCTATAATGCGGATATTGTTCCATTTCAATTGGTCACACAGTTCTCTTAAAATTCTTTCATTCCTGGAGATCCTTTTATCTCTCTCTGCATCAGCTTCTCTGCATTCCTGTTCTGTTTTCTAGTCCATTAATGGTCTCTTGCATCTCGTCCATTATGTTTTGAAGTCCTTCCAGAGCTTGTTTTATTTCTGTATTCTCCCTCTTAGTTCTTGCATATTTCTCTGCAAGTCCATCAGCATGGTTATGACTTTCATTTTGAATTCTTTTTCAGGAAGACTATCTATCTCCCCAGGTTCCTTCTCAGGGGAAGATGTAGAAGATGTCGAAGCTGTCTGGGTTAGTCTTGTCTGGATCAAATTTTTTTTGCATTTTCATGTTGATAGGTGCAATGGTGAGCTATTGACTCGTCTGTCAGCTGGGAGAGCCAAGACTTTCCACTTGCTCCTGGCATTTCTTTACTGGGACAACTGCGACCCTTAGTGGCTTCTGTTGGGCAGTTGCGTGTAGACTGGGTCTCTGTATCTTGCCCAGCCGGTATGGAGGAAGCCCCCTTGTTATGAGAGTGGCCAGCCTGAGGGAGCTGCTCTGCTATGGTGGGGCCCCGGAGGGGTAGTGGACGGGGGGCTGTTTGGCTGTTTACCTCCATGAGGGGTCTCAGAGCTGTTGCCCAGAGGGTTAGTGTGCCCGGAGTTCCCTGGAATTTCCAGCCGCTGGACTGTGACCCGGGATGCTTCCGTCCTGCTGTGGGGTCCCTGTCCCTTTAAGACTTTTAAAAAGCACTCGCTTTTCTTTGTCACAGGGGTACTGGCTTCGGGACCTGCTCAAAGGTCTTACTGTCCTGTTTCCCTAGTATCAGCACCCCATGCATGCACTGTGTCTGCGCTCTGGTGCGGATGGCTAGGGCTGGGTGATTAGCAGTCCTGGGCTCCCTCTCCCTCCCCGCTCTGACTCCTCTCCTCCTGCTGGGAGCTGGGGTGAGGGACCTCAGGTCCCGCTGGCTGCGGCTTGTATCTTACCCCTTTCTCCAGGCGCTGGGTTCTCGCAGGTGTGGATGTAGTCTGGCTGTTGTCCTGTGTCTTCTGGTCTCTCTTTTAGGATTAATTGTATTTGTAGAATTTTCAAAAATATATATGTTTTTGGGAGGAGATTCCCACTGTCCTACTCACTCTGCTGTCTTGGATCCGCCCTTTGGCATCCTTTTTAATACTTGACACTTATTATTTTATTAAGTATTTTCTTTTCTATTCCCCCCCCACACTATAAAACTAGTTTACACACACACACACAAACACATACACACAAAATGTGTCATGAAACTTTGTATGTCACATTTATTCAGATGAGATATTCAAAAGATATTAGGTTGCCTTTTCAGGATATATTCATATTTGTGGGTAAAACTGCAATATTTCCAGAATCTCTCACCTGGCTTTAGTGTATCTCCATATCAATAGGTAATTACAAGGGCAAGCGAGGGCATATCTGGACTGTAGAGGTTGGGTGGGGTCTCTTCTTCCAACTTCTGGTACTATGAGAGAGACACTGGACAACTGCTTATACGAAATAAATGGGTTTCTCCCACTTTATTTCTCCCTTTCACTGATTTCAGTTTCAAAGGGATTTACCCCAGCAAATAAAAGAAAAGGGATTTCCCCTATGGAGTTACAATATTATAGTTTCAATAAAATTGGGAAAAACAAACATTTTATTTGTCAACAACAGAAAATACAGAATTAATTACAAAGTAAAAATTTTTTTTCTTTGTCTCATCCCTTTTCTTTTATTCCCCTTCATTTAGACAGAAATATTTTTTCCTTATTGATGAATCACATCATTAAGCAGTCACATATCGAAAGGAAGCACATGGCAGTATCTATCTATCATCTGTCCATATGTCTATCATCTGTTAGGCAGAAAGACAGATAGGAATGGGATGAAAAGAGGTTGGGGACCACCAAGAACTCAGGGAGTTAATCAGACAAAGCCAGAGAGCCAATGATAACTCAGAGGATTAATTAAATAAAGCCACAGGGACCAGAGTGACTTGAAGGGCATAGACAGTCCCCAGATAAGAAACTTCAGAGTACACACTCTCCAGATGTCAAAAATTCCCCAGATAAAAAATGTCAGAGTGCAGCCCATGTCTTCAATCCTCTAATCCTTCAAGCCCCCAAGTCCAAAGAATATCAATCAAGGACTTCTTGGCCCTGCCTAAAACTCCATAAAAGAAGCCTCACAATAAGCAGCCTGCTTTTATCTACCTTGCCTCTGGTCCATTCCTCTCTTGGAGTATAAACAAGTAAACCTGCCTTTGTCTACCTTGCCTCTGGCCCACTCCTCCCTTGGAGGGTATTCAAATAAAACTTTCATTCTTCTTTGGCACTGTGTCTCTGCCTTTCATTTTTTTGTTGTGATGGGGACAAGAATGAAACCAAGCTTATCCTGTAACAATCGATTTGTCTGTCTATTATCTATCATCTCTCTATATATTAGAAAGGGAATGCATTTACTTGACAAAAAATTAAAATGTATACAGCAAAATCATGAACAATTATCATGGACAGTGCTTTCATTTGTTTAAAGTGTATCTAGCTATATCCAAAGGAAATAAGTATACTGACAGTAGCTGGCAGCTTGACAAGAACAGGTTGCTTTAACAAGTAACCCATTTCAGATTATCTTTGTGACAGCAGAAGAGATTAAACTCAATCCATTTGGATAAAACTGAGATGTGTTTTATAGCCTAAGGATTCTAACTGTTTAATTTGAAGCTTGTGGGAAATAATTTCATAGAATATTTTTACTTTTCTGGTACTTCATACAATGCTGGATTGAAAGATAACTAAGAAAAGAATAAAAGTTAATGAGGTTTCTGATTTTTCACCATAGCAGTCTATTTAGTACATTCTTAGTACTGATAGTGCATTCAAAATGTGCCATGTCATATTGTTCATAAGCCACATAAACATTTAGTTAAACCATGAATAAAAAATGTCTATACATACTTTTGCAGCAAGTATTTCTTTTATTTTCTGTAATTTTACATTAGGGTAATGTGTTACTGTTATGAATGAATTGGTTGTGGGTGCACATAAGTTTGTGGAAGCCAATAATGGGAAAGGCAAATTGCAATAAAAAAAGTTTACTTTCATCAGTTACTTGAATATGACTAATACTGAAAAGGAAGCAGAATAGCATAATTAAGACATAAAGAATGTACTCTGGAGGATTTTGATTCTAGGAAAGACACTAAGTGTCTATCAGGTTTCTCCCACTGAACATAGCTATAACATCTGGACAGAATCCATGGTACAGCTATTTGAGGTCTTTGTAGCATAAAACTGAGGCCTGCATAACATAATATTCAAACATCCAGAATACAATCCAAAGTCATTCACCTTACAAAGAATCAGGAAACTCAACTCACATGAGACAAGACAATAAATAGATGCCTTTGTTAACAGATGTTGGGATTTCTGACAAACACTTTTAACAATTATTAAATAAATGCTTCAAGAAGTAAAATTGTGAAAACACTGAAACAAATAGAATGATTGAAAACATCAGCAAATCAATAGAAGAATGAAAGATAACATTTAAGAAATGGAAGTACAATAACAAATCAAAACTACATTCATTAATATAGTGGAGATGATAGAGAAGAGAGTCAGTGAACTTGAAGATAGATCAGTTACTGCCTTATTCTACTTGGGATCCTTTAAAACATACCACAGACTCCTATAAAAGATTTGTGAAAGGAAGTTCTTAAGATAAAAGGAAAATGATATTAGAAGGAAGCTTGGGATATCAGGAATGAAGGAATAGCAACAGAAATGACAATCTCAGTAAATATAATAAACTATTCTCCTTTAAGTACTTTAACATACATTTGGTGGTTGAAAGCAAAAATTATGTCATCTGATTTTCAATGTAAGTAGATGTAATAATATGTACCACAACTCTAAGGGGTTGTCATATCAACAAAAATGAAATAGCAACAATTAAAAGAGATAATCAGATTGGATAAAAAATAAAAACTATACTCTCTCTATAAGAAACTAACTTCTAATATAATGATGTAGATAGGTCAAAAGTGAAAATATAGAAAACATTAACCAAAATAAAATTGGTGTGGCCATATTGCTATCAGCAAGGGTACTACAGAGGAAAGAAAATTAAAGAATAAAAATAGACACTACATAATGTAAAAAGGACCAATTTAGAAAGTATGAAAAAAGCAATCCAACCTGTAACTAACACCATATATCCAAAATATATAAAGTACAACTTACATAACCAAAAGGAGAGGTAGAAAAATATACAACTATGGTTGGAAATTTCAATACCTTCCTGTCAGGAATAGACAGGACTAGTATTCAGAGTACAAGAAAGGATGTAGAAGAAATGAACAATACCATTAATCAAATGAATCTATTGAACTTTACAGAACATTCTATCCCCAAACAGCAGAATACATATTCTTTTCAAGTGTACATAGAACATTCACTAAGATAGACCATATCCTTAGTCATAAAATAAACCTTCACAGAGTTAAAATAATTGAATCATTTAAAGTATATACTGTGATATATAATGGAATTAACTGGATATCAGTAAAAAAAAGTAACAGAAGAATAATCAAAATTTGGATTAATAATGCACTTCTTAGTAATTCATGAGTTAAAGGAGAAGTCTCAGAGAAATTAGAATGTATTTGAAACAGAATAGAAATGAGAATGTAAGATTTCACAATATGTGGGATGTAACTAAAATGGATTAGACAGAAATGCATAGCATTAAATGCCAGTATCAGAAAGGTCTCAAGTCAATAATCCAAGCTCTATTTTAAGAAGCTAAAAAAAGAACAAAGTGAGACTAATGCAAACAGAAGAAAAATAGTAATTAAAATAAGAGCAGAAAAAATTAAATTGACAGCAGAAAAGAGAAAAATCAATGAAACTAAATGCCATTTCTTTGAAAAGATTAATAAAACTGATAAATCTCTGGCAAGACTGACAGAGTAAAAGAGAATAGTAAAGACACAAGTTATCAATATTAGAAATAAAAGAGTATCTATAACTAGACTCTCCAGATGTTAAAAGGGTTTATGTGCAGAGTTGATTAAAGTAATACTAAAACATATAAATTTAGTAACTTCAATTAAATAGGTTAATTCTTTGACACTCACAAACTACCAAAACTCATCCAAGATGAAACAGATAACCTCAATAGTCATGTAACTATTAAATAAACTGAACCTCTACTTTAAAACCTTCCTTTCAAAGAAATCTTCAGATCTAGCTGGTTTTACTGTTGAATTCTATCAAACATTCATGGAAGAAACACCACCAGTTCTACAGCTAATAGAAGGGAAAACGCTTCCAAACTAATTTTATGTGTCAAGCATAACTCTGATATCGAAACTAGACAAAGAGACTAATACAATTATTCCCATTTAATATAGGTGCAAAAGATACTCCACAAAATATTACCAAATTAAATCTAGCAATACATAAAAGGAATAATACACCAAACCAAATGAAGTTTATTTTTCTCAGAAAAGCAAGGCTAATTAAACATTTAATAATCAATTAATATAATCTACCAAGTAACAATTTGAAGAAGAAAACCCACAGGATAATACCAATGTATGCAGAAAAGCTTTTGACAAAACTCAACATTCTGTAATCTAGGAAGAGAACAAAATCTTTCTGTAATCTAGGAAAAGAAGACTTCATTCACCTAATAAAGGCTGTCTGCACAAATTCACAGATGACCTCATATTTAATGGTGAAAATCTGAATGCTTTGGCTTGTGACTAAGAATAAGGTAAGGATGTGTACTTTTAGTACTATTATTCAAGGTTATATTGGAAATTCTAGCCAGTACAGTAAGGCAATAAAAAGAACTCAAGTTCATATAGATTGGAAATATAGAAACAAAATTATTCTTATTTATAGATGTCATTATTGTCAATATAGAAAATACCAAAGAACCTACCAAAAAAACCAAAATAAAATGTCCTATAACTGATATATAAATTTAGCAATACCACAGAATATGAGGTCAACACACAAATATCAGTTTTATTTTCATTATTCTAGCAAAGGACAATTTGAGACTGAAGTTTTCAAAATACCATTTACAACAGCCTCCAAAAGGAAATAGTCAGGAATAAATTTACCAAAGAATACACTGTATTTGTATGCTGAAAACTATTAAAGGCTGATAAAAGTAATCAAAGAACAACATAAATGGAGAAACTTAATATCTGCATGGACTGGAAGATTCAACATCTTACGCTGTCAATTGCCCACATTAACTTATGGATTTAACATAATTCAGTCACAGCAGGATATTTTTGTAGAGATAGATAAGACAATCTTAAGCTTTATGTGAACAGGCAAAGGGACAAAAATACCTAAAACAATTATTAAAAAGAAGACTAAAAGTAGAGGAATCATGTTGCCCTAAGCAACAAAGATCATGGGAAAGATGGTGAGGCAGCAAGAGACCCACACATACGGCTAGTTTATTTCTGGCAATAGTACAAAAGCAAGTCAATGGAGAAAGTGAAGACTTTTAAACAAATGGTGTCTGAACAAATAGATATCCATATAGGAAAAAAAAAAGGGGACCTCAATTTAAATCTCATACCATATATAAAAATTAACTCAAAATTGATCATAGGCCGAATGCAAAACACAATGCAATAAAACTCAGAAAAATATTGGAAAATAATCTTTTTGACCTTGTATTTGACAAATAATTTTTCAATATGACACCAAAAGCACAGTCAATTATATATATAATATTATATGTATAAATATTTTAATGTTTACGTACATTTCATATTTAAATTTGTCTCTCTATATACAAAACTTAAAAATGCTAACAAAACAAAACTTCTGTGAAAAGCATAGTTAGGAGAATGAAATACAAGCCATAGACTAAGGTAAAATATTTGCAGGCATGTATCTGACATAGCATTTATATCAAAACAACATAAAGAATTCTCAAAATTTAACAGTAAAAATACAATCTAATTTAAAAATGGGTAAAGATTTGAACAGAACCGTTATGAAAAAGGTATGAGCTTGGCATATAATAATATGAAAACAATAATATGTAGTCATTAAGGAATTGCAAATTAAAACCACAGAGCAATGACATTACATACATATTTGAATGGCGGAAAGAAAATTGCTGACAATGCCAAGGGCTAGTGAGGCTGCAGAACAACTGGAACCCTCATACGTTTTTGGTGAAAATGCAAAATAGTATAGCTGCTCTGGAAAATAGTTACTATAAAGTTACCATAAGTTATATTTCCCAGAAATCTTGCTCCTGAGTACTTACTATATAGATGAAAACTTAGATTCTCTAAAAAACCTGCATGTGAATATTCTACTCATAAGCACCCAAAACTGGAAACAAATGTCTTTCAACTGTGAGTAACAAATTATGTGAAATACTACTCAACAATTAAAAGGAATTAATATAAACACTAAATTGAAAGCATTTCAAAAGCATAATAATTGCAGTCTCAAACAGATACTGTAAAATTACATTTAATGTTCTTGGAAAATTTTTCACTATAGCCAAGACATAGAAACAACTCAAACATCCACTGACAGATGAATGGATTAAATAAATGTGGTATGTACATAGGAAAAAGGAAATCCTGGAGGGCATTATGTTAAATGACATAAGCCAGTCACAGAGAGACAAATATTGCATGATTCCACTTGTACGCAGAAACCAAAATAGTCAAACTCATACAAGCAGAAAATACAATAATGATTGGAACTGGGAGTGGGAGAAAGGGGGAATTGCTGTTCAATGGGTAAAAAGTTTCTGTTATGCTAGGTGAATAACTTCTAGAGACTTTCTATACAATATAGTCCTTAAACTTAACAACATAATATGGTGCCCTTTAAAATTTGTTGAGTGTAGATTTCACAGTATACTGTTCTTTTTGAATTATAAGAACACTGTTCTTATAAAAGACAAACAAAAAAAGGAACATAGGAAACTTTAGGAGGTGTTGGACATGTCTATTACATTGATTATGGAGATGATAGCATGTGTGTTTGCCAACTCACCATATGTCCAAACTCATCAAAGAGTACATATTAAATATGTACAGTTCTTTGTGTATAAATTATACTCCAATAAAACTGCTTTTTAAAAGTACACCTACAATAAGCTAACATTTTAAATAGAAAAATGAAAGATACAACTATATGACAGAGAACAGATCAGTGGATGCCAGGGGTAACGTTGGACGGAGGGAGTGACTGCAGAGGGATAGCATGAGAGATTTGGAGGTTGTATCTTGATTGTGGTGGTTGTTACACAAATCTATGCATGTGTTAATCATAGATTTGTACACCAAAAAATGTCAATTTTAATGTATGCCATATTAAAAACAAATTAATTTTAGGAAAATAATGTACTTTTCTCTTTTCTTAAAGAAAATTGCAGGATCACAAATAATTCCACAAGTATTTCTAAAAATGAAAGGTATTAAAATTAAAAGCTGATACATTTGCAAAAAGTAGAGTGTGAAGTTTCTCCCTAGGTTTGCATAAACCTGTCCAAGTAAGCATCATTGCATTTGAAAGAATCACATATTCCTGAAATTACATTCGATTTGACTCTTTGAAGTATACATTTTTATATGACTCCCAAGTTTGTGAGGTAGCAGAGGAAGGATGGAAGCTACATACAATAATAAATTTTGAAGTTAATGTGTATATAGAGGAATACATGCAAAAGAACTCCGTAAATCTTGTAAGACTTCTAATCTACATACTGAATGTTGTTTAAATTCTCAAGGGATTATCTGATGGACCCTGAAATGTAACAGATAAGCATCTCTACCATTGAGATAAATGTCTCTGGATTCTGAGTAAAGGAAAATGTTTTTCTTTAGTCTTGGTATGAAAAGGGAGTGAATGGAACCATACATTTCTTTCCCATTCACAAAATTTCTTTATATTTTGCTTTTTTATTAGTTTAGTTAGGTATTGCCTCTCCAGAGATTACTAGAAGTTTTATTTTGCTGTCATCCAAATATCTTTTCTGAGACAGTTGCTTGGAAGTAAGCACATCCTATCCCCTCCAGGTTATGTACACAGAATCCTTATAAAGGCTGAAATGAAAACCTCTATATAGACGTTTTTTGTACAAACATTCTTTGACCTCCTTTGAGGTTTTTATCTGTTGCCGTGTTTATGTGAGATCAAACATTTTTTTTAAGTCAGATTATTTTTCAAGAGCTAGATATTTTGAACAGATGATATTTCGTTTGAGGTGTATACAAACCAGTTGTGCAGACAGATCTTTCTTTATGACCCCAGACTGGATACTTTCAGACACATGAGATACTTTAATGGTTTTCCAGCTTTTAGCTGGAATGATATTATTTTGAATTTTGGATAATCATGCCTTATCAGCTCCATTTAAACTACCTTTTCACATAATGGATTGTAACTATTTTTCTCTTTCATAAATTCCTACTTCCCTTCACTCTCTTTTTCAGACAATCACTCCCCCCCACTATATTAACCCCATTTATTTCCTTCTCAGAAAATACAAGATTTTCTCTCTAAATTCAGTCATACTACACTCTTGTTGCTGGGTTGCAAGAAGTGCTCTTCCACCATTTCTTAAAAACTAATTTTTTTATGTCATAGTTAATTCAAAAAGATAATTTACTTTTCTTGAATATGGAGGTTATATTGAATACAAACACTTTTTAAAAAGCAGTTTTTGCCCTTTTCAAGGCAGGACCAAAATCTTCACTTAAATCTTTAGTAGGAATTTGGCATGCTTTTCCTTCTCTAACAGAAGAGAACTAACTCTCTAACAGGCATCTTTAAAAAAAACTACAAGTTTGCTGGAAATGTATAATACAATTGCCTTTGAGGAAAATGTCTCCATTATTTGAATGTGCTCTGTGAATCCAGTCATCAATTCCATCAATATGTGGGCTGCCAAAGCTTTTCAGATGGAGTTCTGAATATAGTTGGTAAGACTTTAATTTAGTTTTGATTTTTTTCCCTAAAGTTAAATATTTGCTGTCCATTGATCAATGCATGTCCCTGCAATTTCTTGGTATTACTCTGACAAGTCTTAAGGCAGACTGTAATTTCCTGTGAAATATAGTAGTCTTGAGGTGGAACTATATATAATAAGCTCAGTATGAAAATAAGAGCAGAGGAGCAGCTAACAGGGCCTTTTCTTTTTTATTTTCCTCATCCCCATGTTCCATTCCATTCCCGACAAGAACCATTTCTCTGCCTTTTAAGGGACTTTTCCAGTCCTTGTTTTGCATTATTTTCCTTTTGTGTGTATAGATCAAAATCATGCTGTGGGTAGCAAAGAGCAGGACCATTTCTTGGTTGTGCTTGAACCATTTAAAATATTACTGCCAGCATTTTGGAGGGAGAAAGAAATGAACAGATGTGAATCCAGTAAACAAAAGGGAGTCCAGAACTGGATATGGAAAGAAGATTAGTACATGTGAATAAAAAATAGAAAAGAGAGAAGGAGGAAAATACTATTAGTAAAATTTTTAAGTTTTTGATAATTAAAGTCAATTTAACAGACATGTAAAGAAAAAAAGATTACACAATGTGTGACACACTAAGATGCCACCTGTTACTGAGCTCTTAATCATTACAGTTTTCCCCTCAAGATCAGGGTGTGTGTAGCACTTAATTACATTTAGAGTAGGAAACAGATTAGATAGCTATTTATCCATTTACCTAATAAAATCAATCACTACATCAAGCTGGTAGTGAAATTCTCTTAATAATAAAAACAGATATTAGTCTTTCATGAAGTCCCATTATTATTAAAAGGCATGAGAGAACATGGGCTAGTTTTTGTATAATTTGTTTCTCTAGGTAAAATTGCAGTATTTCCAGGATCTCTTGCCTGGCCTTAGTGCATCTCCATATCAGAAGATGTTTCTGGGAGGTGGAGAGAAGTATCAATCTCCATATCAACAGGTGATTGCAAGGGTTGTGGGGGGGGAAAGAGGGTATATCTGGACCAGAGAGGTTGGGTAGGGTCCCTTTTTGCAGCTGGGTCAAGAGAGACACAGGCCAGCAAAAGTGGACAACTGCTTGTAAGCAATAAGTGGGTTTTTCCCACTTTATTTCTCCCTTTGACTAATTTCTGCTTCAAAGGTAATTTGCCCCAGGCTGGGAATCCCCTCCCAAGTTACAGTCTTTTTGTTTTGTTTGCTCCATGTAGGATCTCTATTATTTATACTAGGGAACTCCTTAATATGTTTATTCTTGATAAACATCTTTCCAGCATGAAAAACTGAGGAGTCAGACACTTCCTTCCTTGTCCACTGGCAGCAACGGAGCCATGTCCCGCCATCCTGCCAATCACTTCAGGACTTCGACTGTTGAGTTGGTTAAGCAAGCATCAGGGCAAGGTCAGAATTCACTTGCAGCTGCCACCATGATAACAACCTGAAGCAGCAATGACCGGAATTGACTGCTTCCAATGAAGATGGTGGTTTTATTTCCTACTTTTTTGCCCTTTAGAATTGTCATAATGCCTGTTTTCCAAACTTGGCCCTCCAAGCTAATAAAGTCCTTAAAATCTATCCAATAAATTCCTTTTTTTGGACCTGAGATTCACAGTGAAATTGTTACTTGCAATCAAGAACACTATCTAATATAGTAGAATAAATATTTTCTAGGAAGGGTGAGTCTAGCTACTAAAAATCTGTTATATCCAGCTGACCTGTTTTTATTTTTTTTTAAAGTGTCTACAAAAGTATAGAAAGAGGAAAATTGTAAGAGATTGCCCCTCTACTGTTGATTTCTGCTTAGTCCATATCTTGTGTTTATCATATAAGTGAATTTTGTCTGCTTCAATTTCTCTCTCTTGGTGTGTTTATTTTCTTTGGCTTAAAAATGGAGGAGGAAAAATGGTATTTTCTATACTGTACAAAAGTTTTGTCTGCAATTCATTTGTTTCTGAGTAATTAAAAACAAGAATTTAATTTGAACACCCGTATTTTAAATTTGAAATACCTACTGAACTTAAAAATATATACACATTGGGGATAATTTTACACTAAAATACATAATTATATGCAGTTAATACACATAAATATGTAGAGTAAAGTGAAAATCAAAACACCATTTTGAGTGACTCACTTCCTTAAATCTTCCTCTAAGAGAGCTCAGAGGGTCTGTTAGAGATATGACACTTTTGTTTCAGGGAATTTGAAAACTGACAAGTATCCTAATTTCAAGCTAGGAGTGTATTTGTATCTTCAGAAGTAGTCTCTCCTTTTCAAGATAGGAGATTGAATTTAGTGCTAAAGGACTAAAGCACTTTCCTTTAGGAGATCAGGATATGCCACTGTACAAAGGATAAAGAGCTCCCTTTTAATCCTACTAATCCAAGTAAATTCACTTTATCTACTAGGTCAATTAAATATAACAATCCATTTTCAGATCTATGACAGAGTCATCTAAATTTGGTATATTCAACTATAGAAACATGACTTCAGATTTATGTGTGTGTGTAATTTGTACCCTTTAAGTATTTGTGCCATGTTTCATCACTTGACCTCATCCTTCCAAAAACATATAGCTTTAACACATACACTCAATCATTTTAGAGTTCCATACATGTAGTTTTTAGAGAGATGTAACTGCTTTGTAAACACATACCATTACCACCAAAAAAGAGGAATTAAAAAAAAACTATAATAATTTTGTTTTACCAAATTAAAAAAATACATAGGGATTCTTTATTGGTTAATTTTCTTGTGTATAGGTTAATAGTAAGTTATACAATTCTGCAGAGATACACTGCTAGTAGTATGCCACAGTGCTGTATGTATGTATTTTAGGCATCAAAAGAATTCTTAATCTTATTTTAATCCATGTCAATAGAAATGGTTTATACTTAAAAAAGAAAGCTTCTTCTCTATATTTCCTTTATATTCTTATTTTCTAAATTAAAAAAAATACTTCTCATGTATTAGTTGTCAATTGCCACACAATAAGTTACCCCCAATACTTAGCAGCTGAAAACAACAATGAACTATCAGAAGGTGGAACAAAATAAGCCCACTTACGATAGCATAAAAAGTAATGAAATATTTGGGAATAAATTTAACTAGTATGTGAAAGACCATACAATGAAACATTTAAGACGTTGATAAGGGAAATTGAAGAAGACAGAAATAAATGTAAAGATATTCCATGTTCATAGATTGGAAGAATTAATATTATTAAAATGTCCATATTATCCCAGGCTATCTCCAGATTCAATGCAATACCTATCAAAATGCCAATAGCATTTTTCATAGAAATAGAAAAAAATCCTAAAATTTGTATGGAACCACAAAAGACCCTAAATGGCCATAGCAATTTTGAGAAACAACAAAGCTAGAAGATCTCCATGTTTCAATTTCTTAACTCATAAATGAGAATCAAATAGTACTCAATTCATAGGTTGTTATGAAGATTAATGAGTTAAATTTCTAAAGTAACTGAATGACTAAGTGACTACATTTTTAAAAGGGTAGTCCAGAAGAGGCTCTTAGAAGATATTTAATATGTTAACTATTTAAAAATTATTTTTTAGCAAATAGCAGTCACTTCCACACTGTTGCCCAACCCTCAATCTACTGTAGCATTCTTGTTATCTTCCTTTTTCTCATGAACTCAACCTCCAATCCATCAAGTCCCGTAGTTCTGTCTATAAACATATCCTGGATCTAGCTTTCCCTCTTTCCTTCTCCACTTTTTCAATTTTAGTTCACACCACTATCATCTCACACTTTATCCTTTCAAAACTGTTCTTCTTGTTTCTATTTTTGGCTTTTTATTAATCTACTCTCAACACTAATTAGAGTAATTTTACATATATGTCTATATACATGCACATAAACATATTCATATAGATATATATATATGCTTTTATATATAATGTTATGTCACTTCCTTTGTTCAAAACAAAGCAAAATAAAAAACAGACAAAAATCCACAATGGGTTCCCTCCCAAGCTCATAATAGTTTTAAGACTTCATGATCTGGACTTTCTCTCTGACCTCATCTTCTATCACTGTCTTATTTTACCATACTCTACCCATACTGGCCATTCTCAAATGAACCAAGATTTACCTCTCAGTCTGCTTCCATCAAACATCATTCCCTCTATCTTCATCCTGTTATGTTTTATTATGCCCTCATTTCTATCTAGAATAATATTGGTCTTTTATTTGGTCACTTACTTTATGTCTCTTCCTCTCTACAATGAAAGTTACACAAGAGTAGAAGCCTTGTCTCATTTATCTCTTAATAGTGCCTGATAAATCATCTATGTTCCGTAAATATTTGGAATAAATGAAGGAATGAAATGAACTACTCACTCAACTTCTTTCTGAAGTTTAATATACATGTTCCAGTAAATATTCCAGGATGAACTGTAGCAATAAATATGTAAAGATACTTCCCTTATAAAGATCTAAATATACGACTAGAATTTTTATGAGTCAAGTTCATTAACAGGTTAGAAAAAACATTTCAATGGCTAAAATGACCAGCTATTTGATTCATTTTCTTTTCTTGATTGATTAAATTTAAGTGAAAAGAGATTGCTGGAAACTAAGGAAAATTGAAATGGTCACAGTTCTTGTTTTTTTTCCTGATGCACTTGTTATATTTTACCTTTAGGAAGTCAAAGCATGAGCCAAGATGACATTTTCCATCACATAGAGAAAACAATACTGGTTACGGATCATGTATTTCCACATAGGAAGAGTATGGATATTTATTTGTTATATATTAATTATGGGGAGTCTCTTTATTTGTAATGGATAAATACACATTTGTACCTATTGTTATTCCTTTCATAACTATGACCTGTTAAGAAATATCACCAGGGTTATGAATATTTAGAAATACAAGTTGAAAGTTTTCTCCTTACCTTTGGAGGTATTTCCTGTTTCTGAATCAAGGACTCCTTAGTATTTATGATAGAAAAGCAAAACTTCCCTACATTTTGATGTTGGGCAGTAGAATGGTTTAATAACTACTCTGGCAAAACTTGAGAAACATAGAGTTCTAGTTTAAAGTCTTATTTTGTAATTATAAAATTCTACTTTCTATATCTAAACATTGTTTTTATTATTTTCTTAATGGAAATTATTTTAATACACAACAATATATTTACCTATAAAATTCTACTTTGAAGATGATTCAATGTTTATTACAAACCATCCTGATTCAAACTTACATAAAATAAAGAAAAGCAAACTTAGGCAAGTTTCTATTCTTTCACTGTTTTTGCTTCACATGCAGTATTCCTATTGACAGTTGGGTGAGGAAAGGTGCATTATAGCAATAGTAACATTCTAAGTTTCCTTGCTGGCTGTGCCTGGCAAGAAGATAAATGGATAGTGTGAATTAACAAGCATGTTGTACCTGGGTTTTCTCAGTGGTATTAAAAATAATTTTTCTCAGAGCACAGATATGGTAGCACTGATGTCTTAATATCTAATAGTAATAAGATTTGTATACTCTGAAGCTAAATAAAGAAGGTTCAGAGGTAACTAGGATTGTAATACTATCCACCCTAACTTTTGAACTAAAATGTGAGGCTTGGCCTTAGATTTTAAGATAAATTATGGGAAGAAAAAGATAAAAAGATTAGTACCATAAAGTTATCAAATCTATTTGATGGAGATCATTCATTAGTTGGCCTCCCTAATTAGTTCTATAACCTGCTTCATCTCTACTTCCTTTCCCCTATAAGTACTAACACTCCTTACTCTACTTATTTTTTTATTCCATAGTGTTTATCACCTTCTATTACATTAGATGTTTTACTTATTTATTATGTTTTATTTGTTGTTTGTTTCTTTTCATTACAATGAGTGCTTCTCAAGGACAGATTAATTTGTTTTAACAGATAGGATAGGCTAGATTGTGCTGCAGTAACAAAGAGCCCCACATTTCAATGACTGAAAACAAAAGTCTATTTTTTACTTATAATATGTTCATATGAATTTACAGAAAGTTTACACAATGTAGTCACTCAGGAATCCAGAAATCCAGACACTTCATCTCCAAACTTGTTTCCATGACCACAAAGGCTGGGAAAAGTTAAGTATGATAAATTTTTCACAAGGGCTTCAAGCTTCAAAAGTGAGACATGTAACTTCTATTTACATTTTATTAGGTGTCCCGTCCAGCGGGACCTAGTTATTTGTGGGGACGAGGGAGATCCGACCTGAAAGAAAATGGGGGCGAGAGAAGAGCGAAGGCAAGACAATGTTCTGATCAAGCCTTCAAATTTTATTGTAAGACTGGGGTACATATATACTAATGTTCAGGGGCAGAGTGGGCCATAGGATACTTGTAAGCAGGGGATTGGCTGCACAGCAGGGATGGCGCAGCGAGTTACATTCTGATGGGCATATGATAATGGGGAAGGAGGGGGAGAAGAGTATCTCTTGGCGCGCGCGGGCTTTCTTGTTGGCGCGCGCGGGCTCGCAGCTAATCTCCAGGAAGTGAAGCAGGAACCTCATGAACTGTGGCCATCTTGTTGTCTTTGTGTGGCTCCCAACATCTCCTCCCTTTCTATTTATTTCAGAAAGGTGGGCCTTAATCGAGTGAGGGAATAGAGGCCTGGCTCCTCCAGTAAGGTAACATCTTGCGAATGTCTACCTATATGCTCTCGGTATCTTTTAGGGAGGAGAGGCAGAGCTGAAAGCCAAATTGCTAGCTGATATTAAGGCTTTATGTACATATGGATACCAACCTCTATGCAAGCCAGGCATATTCTCAGGGAGGACCAGAGAGGTTCTAGGAAGAACCCTCCCTTGCGGTACTTTGTCTCGCACTCATCTCGATGCCCATACCCTCATAAATGGTAATGGGGTATGTCTGGTTCTGGCCGACCAGCATATGGGCCACATTAATTACGGTGCCAGAATCGATGGTACCATGGTTGAGGTGCCTGTAAAGTTGAGAACTGGAGACCGGGAGCGTTGGTTGGCTCGGTATTAGACTCTTCATCACAGGCTGTAAGTCTGTGATAATGAACAGCAACTGCTGGCTTGACGAGCTGGTCAACCTGCTCTCGAATAAAGGCTGTTAGTTTTCTTAAGGCCCAAGGGCCAAAAGACACTAAAAGGAGGAGTCCTGCTAAGGGTCCAAGGATGGTGGGGATCAGAGTTGTGAGCCATGGGGACTTAGTGAACCAGGACTCAAAGGGACTTTGGCTAGCTTCTCGCTCTCTCTTTCTCTGGTCTAGCCTTTCTCTAAGCTTTGACATTGAATCTCTTATTATTCCGGAGTGGTCTGCATAAAAACAGCATTCTTCTCTTAAAGCTGCACACAGACCTCCATCTTTTAGGAGCAGTAGATCTAGCCCCCGTCTATTCTGCAAGACGACTTCAGAAAGGGAAGTCAGAGATTCTTCAAGTTTGGTAATAGATTGTTCTATGGTTTTTAGATCGTCGTCAATGGCGATTCTCAGCCCTTCATAGTTTTGGTTCCCCTGGATGATGGCAGCTGTCCCTGTTCCCACTCCTGCTGCAATTCCTACTCCCACTAATGTGGCTAGGGTCAACGAGACTAGTTCTCTCTTGTACCTATTTTTAGGGTCGAACTCAGTGACAAATGAGGAATCATCATGATATATAAGCCTTGGTACTAGTTGAACCATAACACAGAAATCATGGGAGGAATTGAAAACAGAGGTGGAAACACACGGTGTTAGTCCAGTGTTACAAGCCCACCATCCTTGAGGGGGAGGGACTAGATACCTGTTCTCGCCTGAGGAAACTATAGGTAGGGTGTGATTACACAGACTTTTATGGGTTGAGGGAATTGTTCTTAAACATGTAGCTTTTCCAGTTACCTCAGTCAGGGTTAACTTTTGCGAGCCCCAGCTACAGGCTTCGTGGCTGGTCGTATTATTAAAATTGCCTAACAATCCTAGTCCTTCATAGTAAGGAGGTGAAGAGGAAAAGCATAACCAACAGGATTCGGTAGAATTTGGGTTGGTGGTATTTAGAACTCGGAAAGCTCCTTCAAGGAGGTTGAGAAAGCGCCATCTGGTGCTAGGAAGGAAGGTGGGTCGGTTAAGAGTGGAGGCGAAGGAAGGGGTGGCAGCGTCTGCAGGTGGGGCTAGGGTTGGCGCGGGCGGGGCTGGGAGACGCAGCTGGTCTCGCAAGACAGCGTTGGGTCCTACTGGGACAGCTGGAAGAGGCTCTGCTTTAAGCTTGATTGTAAACGAGACTCCATTATCATAGCCACTCTGGTAGAGTCTCAGTCCCCATGTGGCCCCCGTTGTCCAACTAGTACTCCGTTTCCCAGGATTGGTGAATTCGATACGCAACGGGTGACACCATGTATTGCACGTGCCATCGTTGCCCCGATTTGAGTGGGTGTAATTAGCAGTGACTTTAATAAGGTCCCATGAGGAGGAGGGCCGCCAGTAGGTGTCACCTGAGGTCTCACAACTCCAGCTTGCACAGTAAAAATCTGATAATCCTTGACACTTCCAATTAAGGGCCTGGCTACGATGGTAACCAGGGCAGACATAGAAAGTGAGGGTTTTCAACTCTCTCCTCTTGCTGGGTTCTCCGCATCCTCCCCAAGGGGGCGATCCTAGGCTCCCAGGGGAGGAGGGGGGTTTTTGGAAGTCTGTGTGTCCTTCCAAACCCCAATTGGCTGCATCTATTGCTAATGTACACAGGTCGGGGTACAGGTCTGGCCACCAGGAATAGGGGTGTGCTATTTTTGACACACTCCAAACTACGTTCCCTGTCCCACTGATCACCTCCCAGGTCAAGTTGTGAGACTGCTGTGGGCTGGAACATCTGCCTGGGGGAAGGGAGCACAGTACCAGTACAATGGCACACAGTTCGAAGGCGATCATCTTAGGGGCGTTCTGCTGATCTTGAGCTGGAGAGGATTCTTGGTAGATTGGGCTCTCCACAACAGGTTTCACATGAGATGCGTGGATCCACTTCTTGCCTTCTGAAATTAAACAGAAAGGGAAGGCTTCTCAGGGGTTAACATGCCCTGGACTAGAGTTATTGTTTTTGCTTTTATTTGTGTCTAGAAGTTTAATGAGCCTATCTGGGAGCCATCGGGCATTTTGTGCCTTAGCATCATATATACAAGCATGTCCTTTCCCCCATATGAGCACAGGGTCAGGCCCGTGCCATGTGTTGGTCATCGGATCTCTCCACATAGCCTGTGCATAATTATCTGCCGTGGAGGGATGCCAAAGGCGATCAGCAGCGGTTTTACCCGCGGAGTCATAAGTAAGGAAATTAAGAACAAACAGTGCATGATTTAGGAGTGTCTTTGCATTACCTGTTTTCGGATAGAGTACTTCTCCCCCCGACTGAAGTTTGAATAACATGTTTTTAAGGGTTAAGTGGGCTCTTTCAACAATGCCTTGGCCTTGGGGATTATAGGGGATTCCTGTTATGTGCTTAATACTTAACTGCGCACAGAACTGTTTAAAGCTAGAGCTGGTGTATCCAGGCCCATTGTCAGTTTTTAAGATTTTAGGTGGTGGTAGATATGCCAGGCATGAGAGAACATGGGTAATAACATTTTTAGTTGCCTCTCCCGTTTGCAAGGATGCACATAGGAAACCACTACATGTGTCAATAGACACATGGATATATTTTAATTTACCAAAAGAAGGGTAATGAGTGACATCCATTTGCCATATCTCTCCTGGAACTAACCCCCGGGGGTTGATTCCGTTATGAGGCTCTGGGAGGAGAGTTAGACATCCTTGACATTGCCGAACTATTTGGCGGGCTTGTTCTCGGGTGATTGAAAATTTGAGTCTAAGAGTGTGAGCATTGAGATGATGTAGTTCATGAGCCCGTTGGGCTGCAGCCAAGGGTGAGTCTGACGTGACAGAGGCTACTAATTGAGTCGCCAGATCAACTCTGTCATTGCCTTTGGCAAGCGGCCCTGGAAGGCCAGTGTGAGCGCGTATGTGCCCGATGAAAAAAGGGGCATCGCGGTTTAGAATTAATTTTTGCAATTTTGCGAATAGGGGGGAAGCATTTGTAGAAGGACGTATATAAGGCACTGTCTCTAATAGGGGAACAGAGGTTGCTACATAGGCACTGTCAGTGTAAAGGTTAAAGGGGGCATCTATTAAAAGCTCAAAAACTTTGATTATTGCAGTTAGTTCAACAAGTTGTGCAGAAGAGAGGTCTGTCTGTATTCGAGTAACTTGCCCATTAATACTGAAAGCGGCTATACCGGAGGAGGACCCATCAGAGAACACTATCACGGCCCCAGCAATTGGCGTGGTTTTAGTCCTTTTGGGAAAGACAACCGGGGTCTTTTGAAGGAACTGGACTAATCTGTCTGCAGGGTAATGATTATCTATTGTCCCATGGAAGGAGGTGCAGCTAATTGCCCAATCATCATCATGTTGAATAAGCCATTGTAATTGAGATGTATTGTATGGGAGGGTTATAACTTCAGGGTCTCTCCCAAACAACTTGAGAGCTGCTTCTCGGCCTAAACGTAAAAGGGCAGCAACTAATTGAGGATAGGTAGCTAAGACTCTAGGGGGGGAGGCTGGCAAATGAACCCAAAATAGTGGATGGTTTTGCCAAAGGACTCCTGTAGGGGAGAAGGGGGTAGGGAAAATGAGCAGCCACAAACTTAGATGTGGAGAGAAGTAGCTAATGGTCTGTTCAGAAATAGCCTGCTCTACAATGGTTAATGCCCTTTGTGCTTCTGATGAAAGCGAGCGGGGGGAGGAAGGATCAGGGTCTCCACGTAGGACATCAAACAAGGGCTTTAACTCTCCGGTGGTCAGCTTTAAATAAGGCCTGAGCCAGTTGATGTCTCCTAGCAGACGCTGAAAATCATTAAGAGTGTTTAAGGAGCTTCTCTTTAACTGAATTTTTTGAGTGAGGATTTTATTAGAAAATAATTCAAAGCCTAAAAATAGTTGGGGGGGGTGGACCTGGACTTTTTCTGGGGAAATTTGTAGTCCTCGATCTCGGAGGGCAGTGACTAGCTGTTGACTGGCTGCATAGAGCTGTTGCTGGTCAGGACCGGCAAGAAGAATATCATCCATATAATGGATAATATACAAAGTGGGGAAGAGCAACCTAAAGGGGTCTATAGTCTGGGCTACAAACTTTTGGCAAAGAGTGGGGCTGTTGGCCATTCCTTGTGGGAGAACTCTCCACTGAAACCGGGGAGAAGGCCCTACACAATTGGTAATGGGTATACTAAAGGCAAAACGTTTGCAATCATCAGGATGCAAAGGTATGGAGAAAAAACAATCTTTTAGATCAATTACTAATTTGACATGCCCTTTAGGGATGGCTATTGGAGAGGGAATTCCCGGTTGTAATGCGCCCATAGAGACCATAGTCTTATTAACCGCCCTGAGGTCTTGTAGGAGCCTCCACTTGCCTGATTTCTTTTAGATTACAAAGATTGGGGTGTTCCAAGGGGATGTAGAAGGTTCAATATGTCCAGCAGCCAGCTGTTCCTGCACTAACTCTATGGCTGCATTTAATTTTGTAGTGGTAAGGGGCCATTGATCGATCCAGACAGGAACATCACTTTTCCAAGTAATCTTGTCTGCCTGGAGTGCAGGAGGAGCAACGGCCCTTACGAAAAATGTTTTTCAAACCCTAAACCTGAGCGGTCTATCTTAGGCGTGGCCAGTATCGGGTTGGGATCTCCCTGTTTTAGTTTGCCCAACCCCTGACCAGGGAGGTAACCCTGTGAAAGCATCTGCTGTGTTACAACTTCATTAGGGCTACACATGATGACTTTCATTTGAGAGAGGATATCTCTTCCCCAAAGATTTACCGGCAACCCAGGAACTACGAAGGGTTGAATGAATCCGGTATTTCCTTCTTCATCTTCCCAGTTTAATAACTGTGAGCTCTGTAAGGTGTTTCTTGACTGCCCAATTCCTTGTAGATGGGTCAAGGAAGCGTGTAAGGGCCAGCTGGAGGGCCATGAAGCCTGAGATATGACCGTAGAGTCGGCCCCCGAATCTAAAATTCCTTCAAATACTTTTCCTTGGATCTTAAGTTTAAGAGTGGGGCGTTCTTTAGTAATAGCTTGGATCCAATATAAGTCTGAAGAACCTGGGGTAGAGGAGCCTCGCTGCTTATGAATAGCAGGGTGAGATGTACTTAAAGGGAGGGGGAGCGCCTGCGCAAGGCGCTGACCTTTCATAATGCTGACAGGGCACTGGGGGGCACTAGCAAGAATTTTTATTTCTCCAGTATAGTCATTGTCAACTAAGGAAGGGTGGACAATAAGGCCGTTTATTGTGGTGGAAGCTCGCCCTAAAATTAGAAAATAAATATCTTTGGGAGGTGGGCCATAAATTCCTGTGGAAATAATTGTAATTCCCTCCTCAGGCGTTAATATTGTTGAGGAGGAGGCACAGAGGTCAAGTCCTGCACTCCCGGGTGTGGCCCGATAGAGGGCGGGAGTGCTACAGCTAGGCTGTTCCCCGAGGCCGGCTGAAATGGAATTGGCTGGGGGGCCCGGGGCTGGCCCCTCAGCCCGTTTCCCTGAAAAGGGGGGGTGAAAGGATTTGTGGTACTGTAAAAAGGATTTGTTGGATTGTTACGGCACTCTTTGGCCCAGTGCCGCCCCTTATGGCAGCGAGGGCAAATACCGGGGACTGACCCAACTCTAGGAGGAGGAGCTGTGGTAGGGCATTGGCGAGCGAAATGGCTTGGCTGTCCACATTTAAAGCAGTTACGCATAGGCGGTGCGCCCCTGGGGAAGGAAGGAGGATAAGAAACCGGGGGAGTTTGAACAGCGGCACCTACAGCTAAAAGGGCTTGGACTTTGGATGTAAAAGGATCGACATCTCTACACATTCTCAGCATTTCATCAAGAGTTTTGTCTCGAGTCTTACCGCGGAGGACGGCTCGACATGCCGAATTGGCGTTTTCATAGGCTAGCTGTTTTACAATCTTATCATTGGCAGCCGCGGAACCAAGGGTCCTTTCGGCGGCCTCTAACAGTCTGCTAACAAATTCGCTATAGTCTTCTTGCGAGCTTTGAGTGATCTTAGTTAGAGGAGTGTTAGCAGTCCCGGAAGCAGGAAGTGATATCCAAGCGCCCAAAGCGGCATCTTTCACTTGAGATAAAAGACCAAGGGGAAGGCGCTGCTGCCTGGTTTCAGAGATATATCTGCCCTGTCCTGTAAGCTTATCAAAAGTCCAGGACGCTGTTGGGGAATGAGGGTCTTTTACATTGGCAGCAGCGATGGTCTGACAACGGTCAGCAAAATCTGCCTTCCAAGTTAAAAACTGACCACGGGTAAGCACAGCCTGGACTATACGCAGCCATTCACCTGGGAGTAAATGTCCTCCTCGAGACAGCGAATCAAGAACAGAAAGGGTAAAAGGGGCATTGGGGCCATAAGCTTTAACGGCCGCGTTCAGCTCTTTTAAGCTTTTGAAATGGATTTTGTGAAATTCTCTAGGGCCATCAGCAGGCTCGGCCGGCTCTGGCTCAGCCTGCTCCTCTCCCTCACTTTCTATTTCCTGAGCAGCAGGGGCGTCTTCGCTATCGCTTTCAAGATCGCCCTCCTCCGGGCTATGTGTTGTGGAGGTGGGGCCAGAGCGGGCGGAGGCTCGGGTAAGAACAGGAAAGAGCAGTTTTTTAGGTTGTTTATTAGGTTTTGTGGCTGTAAGCGGTTTCTTAGAGAGGCCCCTTTGCGAATATAACGCGGGACGAACTGGTTGGGAGACAACTAATTTTTGGAGATGGCAAGTTATTCTTTGTTCTACTATCTGTGCTATTAGGTCTTCAGTGCTGGTAGGGGGGCTAACAGGACCGGGAGCCGGAGGGGGTAGCGGAGGGGCCGACGGGGGCAAAAAGGCCGGGGCGCAAACATTGGGAGGCCGAATAGGGGGAGTGTAAGAGGCTCCTTTCAAAACTGGGGGTGTGTAAGAAGGGAGGTTAAGCGACGGGGCGGCAAGGGGCCAATCTGGGTTGTTATACTTGGCCGCTTCGTCTTCTAGTTCAGCCGCGTCTCCCGGATCTAAAGGCTCGCCATTTTGGCTCTTAGTCACGACTGGAAAAACTTTTTGTGTATCGACAAAGTCCGAATCTCGAGGGAGAGGCGGATAAATGCAACATTTGGGAGGGGTATCATGGAGGGCACCGAGCAAAGATGGTGTCGGGCTAGGGGAGGGGGATTTAGCCGATTTTGGAGCAGGGGGATCACTCGAAAGAGACAATTTTGAGGCCGCCCGAGATAGGGGGCGGAGGCAATATTCTGCTACTGACAAGAGTTGACGTTTATCAGGGTCAGTATTTTCAACAATATCTCTGATAAGACCCCAATAGGAAAATACTGAAACAGGAACAGAGTCAGGGCCGTTTTTGATAAGATAATCATTTAAATCTCTACCTACTTTCTGCCATTTTTTAGGATGAATTTCGGGGCCATTAATGATAAACCACGGACAGACTTCATCAACAAAAATAAAAAACTTTACCAAGTCTTTCTTTTTAACTCGAACTCCTCTCTCCCTAAGTGAACTTTTTAGGTCTCTTATGAAGACCGCTTCTTTACTTAATTTAGTTCCCATTTTCTTGTAAGGCGGCCGGTACTCACCAGGGACGACGACCTCCGTGAGCGGCGAAAGGCGTCTCCTATTGTTTCATCAAGAAGGGGTCTGCGCAGACGATATCTCACTCGGGGGTCCGCCTGTGAAGGATCTGCACCTCTGGCCCCACGTTGGGCGCCACTTGTCCCGTCCAGCGGGACCTAGTTATTTGTGGGGACGAGGGAGATCCGACCTGAAAGAAAATGGGGGCGAGAGAAGAGCGAAGGCAAGACAATGTTCTGATCAAGCCTTCAAATTTTATTGTAAGACTGGGGTACATATATACTAATGTTCAGGGGCAGAGTGGGCCATAGGATACTTGTAAGCAGGGGATTGGCTGCACAGCAGGGATGGCGCAGCGAGTTACATTCTGATGGGCATATGATAATGGGGAAGGAGGGGGAGAAGAGTATCTCTTGGCGCGCGCGGGCTTTCTTGTTGGCGCGCGCGGGCTCGCAGCTAATCTCCAGGAAGTGAAGCAGGAACCTCATGAACTGTGGCCATCTTGTTGTCTTTGTGTGGCTCCCAACAATTAGGCAAAGAATATCAGATAGCCATGTCTAAATTCAACAGTGCTGGCAAGTGGACTACATTTTAGAAAACAGAATACAATTTACCACATCTCTTTCACCTGATTGCTGTATCCCAAGGGAACAGAACACTTACTGGTGCACAGAAGATAGTGAATAAATATAATTAGTAATTATTATTATCATCATTTTACAGAAAAGGAAACTGAGGCACATGAGATTAAGGCAACTTGCCATATTCTAGGAAGAACAGTATATGAACCAGACAGTGTGACTTTAGAAACTAGATTCAAAACTACTATATTGATAAGTTGATAAAAAAGGAGTTGCTGTTGATACTGAACTTTTTTTCTCTCTCAGTTGTTTTAAATATGCCCTAAAGTTTCATCAAATAGTAACATCAACCCAGACAGAAGTTAGACTTCATCTGTCATATCCCCACCACCGCCAAAAAGAGCTTTTGAAATTTTGACAATTTACAGAAGATAAAAGACCCTTTGCCTAAGGTGCTAAGGTGTGTGTACAGGTTGTTTTTGTTCAAAGGTCCTGGACATTTATTCTCCCTAAATTAATTATTTATTCACAAGACATATATTTTTGTTCAATAGCTAAAGAAGTTGTATGTTTGTATTATGGAACTCTCAGAATGTAGGAGAATGTGCTTTTAATATTTTAGAAATCTGGGAAATATAAGACTTTTCTACATACCTTGTATCTAAAAATACAGACATGGGTAAACATGGTTATGTTTTGCATTTTGTTGGGAGAATTCTTGAAAGAAAATATGTGAATTAGCAAATCTCTGGAAGTTAGGATGGAAAAGAGAACTTCCATATTTTTGTAAGTCAAAAATATAAATGGATCTCAGTATTAACTAAGAAGCTTCTTTTATGAGGGCAAAAGTGTTAGTTTTACAGCAGAAACTGCTAGTGCATATTGAAGAAACTAATGTTTAATTTCATGTCTATTTTGCCCAGAGGAAAGCAAATTATACCAAAATTAGAAATCTTACTGATTTCTAATTTTAAAATTACACATATGATATCTAATATGGAATAAGTAACTTTGCTAAATCATTCGTTGATCCACCAAATATCCATTAGGCACATGACATGCAGCAAGGGGTAAGTGAAGGTATCACAGCAAGCTATAATATCAGTTGGATATGTTTAAAGCTCATTCCATTCTTTCTGGTATTTAAAAAAAATGATTTGGGTGTTCCTGAAGAATTAGGTTTGCAAAATTTGTATTTTGGTGAATTTTGTTCGGTAGTATGTACAGATAGAGCGATAACTGAAACAATGCATGAATATGAATCTTTGTGATTATCTCAAAAATAGCTCACTTCTCAGTGTTCACTGAAAATTAAAGTTCCTAATAGTTTTGAGGTCTAATTAAAGCTTTTTAAAGAAGAAAACATCTCTACTTGCTAAAAAGATGTGTGTTTTAATAAGAGAAAATATAAAGAATTGAAATTCATTTTGTTGAGGGTAAAAGAAGGTAATTGTTCTAAAAGTACAGCTATTTAAGAGGGAGAACACTGAATGTAAAAGGAAAGTTGTAAAAAGCTTGTGAAAGAATTTAATATAGTCATGTTACAAAAAATTAAAGCAAATGAGTCTCAGTATCAAGTACACAGCACAGCAAAATTAGAATTTTGTTTTCAGTTAAAAGGAAAGTTTTCTTAACTGTTAGTCTGCTCTTAATGTTAAAAGATTGCAAGGAGTTCTCTAATTGTTTAATCAAAACTGTTTCTCATGCTTAAAATCTCAATGAGTTGTCTGAATATTTAAGATAATGAGATCTTAATATGAAAAAACTAAAAGCTAAGCTTTGCTAATAACTGTGTAACCTTCTGTGTTTGCCTTTAAAATCTTATGTTGTCATTCTGGTTAAACAGATAAGCATTGTTTCATAGTAACTTATGATTCTACTTAGACAAATGCCTTAAAAAAGAAGAACTTTAACAGCTTCCCAAAATCAAATTCAAAAAGGTACTTTTATCTCTAGTTAACTCTGATACTTTCCAGAGGGCCCCTGGAACATGTCAGAGGAATTTTTTCTCATGGGAGAAAGTATTTGGCCAATTTAGCTTATTTATCTGATATAAAGTTACCTGCTAAATTACCTAGAAAGCACTGTCAAAGGGAATAATGCTAAACTTTGTTACTGAACGTTTTGTGTTAGAGAAATATCCAAATTTCCTTATGTCAACTGTCTTACAGTAAGTTCTCATCAGATCTTTATTCATTGTCATTTGTAAGTCTTTTGTCATTTATAGTCACTGTTTTATTACTCCTAAACTAGTAAAGAACTAGATTTCACCAGAACAAGTATTAGTTACATAAGACATAAGTTAAAAAGGCAGAAGAGGGACCCCAAACTCCACTAGGTGACCTGGTAACCATGGCCTTTAAAGTCTTTAATACCTGTGTTGAAGAACATGAGAGGAAGACAGTGTCCCAAACCCAAGCCTTCGCGGCGGCCCTGCAGCCAGCAGGACAGGGTCTCATTACACCAAAGACTGGTCTGGAGCTCATGAGCCTCCAGGACCCTGCTTCCGGTGTGGCCAAGAAGGCCACTATGGGCAAAGAGATGCCCCAACCCAACCAACAAGCTGACTAAACCCTGCCCAGTTTGCAGTAAGAGAGGTCATTAGAAAGTAGAGTGCCCAGCTGGGGAAAGTCATCCCCCTGTGACAGAGTCTCATAGGAGGCACGCCCCTCTGAGGGACTCCCCTCCGGACCTGCTGGGCCTACTCAAAGACTGGAGATGCCTAAACTTGAACACCCCTATCATCCTTGCTGAGCCCAGGGCCATGCTGTGGGTAGCTGGTAAATCCATCTCCTTTTTGGTGGACACAGAGGCTGCCTACTCTGTTTTTACCTTCCTTTTATGGGTGTTTACATCCTTCCCAGGTCTCCGTCATGGGTGTCATGAGAACCCCCTCTAAGCCTCTAGAGACAGATCCAGTTGCCTACACATTTGAGAGCTATCCTCTTACCCACTCATTTCTAGTCATCCTGTCCTGTCCCATCTCTTTGTTAGGGAGAGATCTCCTCTCCAAGCTTGGTGTCTCTATCTCTCTGCCTCTTAGTCATCCCCAACCGAGTTCACTCACCATCTTAGCCAATATAAGTTGTAGCCTAAGCCCTCCACAGACCCTCCTGTACCGTCGACTGGCGTTAACCCGATAGTCTGAAACACCTCTACTTCTGTAGTGTCAAGCCATCATGCTCCAGTCCTCATCCGCCTCAAAAATCCATCCTCCTCTCCTTCTAGACCACAATTTCCTATTTCCCAAGCCCATCGCAAGGGCATCCTACCTATCATTAACCATCTTCTTTCCCAAAGGCTTCTGGTACCAACTAATTCTCCCTGTAACACTCCAATCCTTCCAGTCAAGAAGCCATTGGGGGCCTACCAGCTTGTTCAAGACCTGCTGTAGTCCCTCTTCACCCAGTCGTCCCTAACCCTTATACTCTCTTATCTCGTGTTCCCCTGAACACCTCTCCTACCTACCTTACTTCTCACTCCTAAGAGAGATACCCCCTTGTCCTGCCCAATGCTTGTCTTTCCATTCTTTCATCCAGGCTGCCTGCTATGAACAAGCCTCAGTCTGTCTCTCATTGTCTGGACTACAGTACTAGATGGGGCAAAGCCTGGGTGATCATGCTAGATGTATCTGTCCTGAGAGACGAAGACAACATATCTGCTAAAACCTCCGGCCACCGATAGAAAAGTCGGACAGTAGAAGTGCACAAGACCATGTGGGTACATCAGTACTCACCCCTTCCCTCCAAGCTGCCTCTGGCCTCCCACCAGCCTCAAAGCTACCCACGCCACCCCTCCTCAGCTGGAAGTAGCCAGATTGAGTCAGCGCCCATTATACCCAAAAGGCTGGAATGTAAGGTTGGAGGCACCAGAGCGAAGGGTGA
This sequence comes from Manis pentadactyla, assembly GCF_030020395.1. Lineage (NCBI taxonomy): Eukaryota > Metazoa > Chordata > Mammalia > Pholidota > Manidae > Manis > Manis pentadactyla. The sequence goes on from NC_080020.1 coordinate 74,101,046, forward strand.
GCACGTCAGACACTGATGACGTGCCAAACTCCCCAGCTGCTGCCCCCTCCCAACCTGAAAAATGTGTCTTAAGCTAGCCAATCCTTGTGCCACTGTAAATCTATGCTCTGCTTCCCCCTACCTTCTTTAAAAATTCCCCACCTGTCTGGTTGCGTGCAACTTCCCCAGCCTATATTAATGCAGACTGGTGAACCTCGCCCAGGACTGCGCTCAAATAAACTACCTGGCCCTTTGTTGCCTCTCGTCGCCTGCTTATTTCAGCTAGCATTTATCTTACAGGTATGAATGGGACAGACCACAGTGGAACTGGTAAGGAAGTGCAACAAATTGTAAATATGGTTTTCTTGAATGATTTTTGTGGGGCAAAACAAACATCAGCTTTTAATTTTTTTTCCAGCTGAGTTGTACTTGGTTAATTAAAGAGCAGAAAATATGTGCAGTAAGCTCATTTAATACTTTCCCAACACCTACAAATCAGCTGATAAATTCATTATTTTGTTGTAAAAGATACTGGATGTGTGGGGAAAATTAACCTGCTGATCTTTTATTAAGATGTTAGAATTATTTTGACTTTACTAAAGCAAAAAATCATTAGGTAGTTATCATCTTGACAGAAACCTTTACACAATTACCCATGTTTACAAAACTTAATTCTTGAGTCATGTGGTTTTGGCAATTATGAAAAATAAATTGTTTATGTATATAATTGTGGGTAAAATTGAAACATTTCCAGAATATCTCGCCTGGCTTTGGTGCATCTGCATACCAATAGGCGTTCAGAGATGGAAAGAAGTATGGCTTTAGTGCATTTGCATCTTTCCTCAGGGGTAGAAAAGTTCATCTCCATATCAATGGGTGATTACCTGAGCAACAGAGGGCTTATCTGTACCTGAGAGGTGAGGAAGCGGGGGTGGGTGGGGGCTGTGGTTGCTGCTGGAGCAGAGAAGAAAGACGGACTGGGACTGCAGTTTGTGAGAAATAAATGGGTTTTAAATTTTATTTCTCCTTTTGGTTTTTAGGGGTATTTTGCCCCAGGATTTCCTCTCCCCGGACCTACAATAATAAAAAAAAAAATTATTGTTCAGTACAATATACCTCTAATATAATTTTAATTAGAATTCACCAAGTCTCTCTTTTTTTGGTGGTATATGTTTTAAGGGGAACTATTCTAACTGAAACAAATACTGAATAGTATTACATAAGGGAAAAACCCATACCATAAAATAAATGTGCTTTCTGTTGAGTGACATGAGACAAGGATAAGAAAACAAGAAATATAAAATTGGCAGTGCTCAGATGGTATTTGAAAGATGATCTCACTTAATTCTTTCTACACTGTAATATTTTTTCTCAATAGGTAACTTCTTCAATTTGAATAAGTATGAACTACCAAGGCATTAATGTAAACAGCAGTTAATAAATCATGAATTTTATAGGGCTATAAATGATAAACAAAAAGCAGCAATTAGGGTAAACTTATTGTTTATGTGTATATATTTTAGGTTAGTAGTGAAATATTGCTTATAATTTGTGAGCATTTTGCATCTTTTACTTTGAAAATGCTAAACTATTATTAATCATTTATTTTCCATTCTTTCCTTTCTCCCCCTTCCTGCCACATATGTTTACATTATATATCATGCTTACTGTGTCCCAGGTATTAAGCTAATTACAGTGTTCTTTCAAGAGCTAGCTCCACCACCTATGAGCTGTGCAGTCTCGGGATAGTTTTATTCAACATTTTTCCTCTTTTTAAAACTGGAAATACCGAAACTACTTACTTCATAACATTATTGTGAGATGTAGATGTGCTATTAAATGTGAAGCTCTTATTCCAGTGCCTGACATATCATGGGCTTTAAAAAAGATGTTTACAGTGAATGAAGAATGAATGAATCAAAGAATAGTAGCTATGGCAGTGAGGAATTTAAATGTATTTGTAATATCCAGTCTTTAAGAAGATATGGAACAGGGAAAGCATATTCTATAAAAAAACCACTTACAGACTGATCATTGTCATTAAAATACATGCAGAAAATTTTAACAAAATCAATTTCTGTGAAATATAGAAAGGATAATACATCAGAAATAAGGAGGTTTATTTCAGGAATGCATGTTTTTTCCCGTTTTACTGAAATATAACTGACATATGATATTGTGTGAGTTTAAGGTGTACAATGTGATGATTTGATACATATATTGAGAAATAATTATAACAATGATTACCATATCCATTACCTTAGTTACCATTTTTGTGTGTGTGTGTGCTGAGAACTAATTATCTTATAACTGGAAATTTGTACCCTCTTACCACCTTCACTCATATCTCCCATTCCCTTGCCCCTGGCGATCAACAATCTACTTACCATTTCAATGTATTTGATTTCTTTCATATTCCACATGTAAGTGAGATCATATAGTATTTGCCTTTCTCTGTCTGACTTATTTATTTCCCTTAGCATAATGTCCTAAAGTAGTTATATCTATGTTGTCTCTAATGACAGGATTTCTTTTTTTGTGGTTAAATAATATTCTACTGTATATATATATATATATATATATATATATATATATATATATATATATATATACCATATTTTATTTATCTATTTATCTGCCAGAGGCAGGTTGCTTCCATTCCTTGGCTATTGTAAATAATGCTACCATGAAGGTGGGGATGCAGATATTTCTTCAAGACAGTGATTTCATTTCCTTTGGATGTATACCCAGCAGGGGGATTGCTGTATCATGCACAGAAGTTCCACTTTTAATTTTTGAGGAACCTCCATACTGTTTTCCATCATGGCTGTACCTATTTACTTTCCCACTAATAGTGTACAGTGGTTCCCTTTTTTCACATGTTTTCCAAAACTTGCTACATCTTGTCTTTTTGATAATAGCTATTCTAACAGGTGTGAAGTGATATCACATTGTGGTTTTGATTTGCATTTCCTTTATGATTACTGATGGTGAGCACCTTTTCATGTACCTGAAGGCCATTTGTATATCCTTTTTGGAAAAATGGGTATTTAGGTCCTTCGTCTATTTTTCAATTGGATTTAAAAAATTGGATTGTTTTGTTTTTTTAGCTATTGACTTGTGTGAGTTCTTTATATATTTTGAATATTAAACTCTTATTAGATCGATGCAAATATTTCTGCCATGCCTGTATGCTGCCTTTTCATTTCGTGGAATACCTCTGGCTAGGCAGGATTGCAGGCTGTGCAGTAAGCTCATTTAATATTTTCCCAACACCTACAAATCAGCTGATAAATCCATTATTTTGTTGTAAAAGATACTGGATGTGTGGGTAAAACTTAACCTGCTGATCTTTTATTAAGATGGGTGTAGTACCAATGGGTGGATTCTGCAGTTGGGCAGGGCTGTGGGCTGTGTTCTTCAATTGCTCCCTCTGCCTTCATCACTCTGCTGTTTGGCAAGGGTACAGGCTATATTCTCTGGTTAGGTGGGGTTTCATCTATACTCCACAGTTGGGTAGGTTGGAGATCGTCCTTAATGGTTGGGCAGAGTCACTGTTCAAACTTTCTACTTGGGCAGGGGTGGGCATGAGTTAGGCTCTGCAATTGGCAAGGTAAATGGCCTGGCACCCTGCCTGAGCAAGGCTGCAGGCTGTATTCACCAACTGGGTAGGGCTCTATGCTGGGCTTTGCTGCTGGGTGGCACTGTAGGCAGGGTCCATGGCTGGATGGTACCATAGGCTGGCCTCCAAGTGGGCTCATGGTAATTGTTCAGGATCTTTGGTTATGCTTAGATTGTTATGCTTAGGGTCTAGAGGCTATGCTGAACAGCTGGGTAGGAATGCTAGCTAGCTTGGCTTCTTGCCCAGATAGGCCATAGGTATGCTCTGTATGTGCTGGGCATCTGTGGCCTTGTTACCTGGAAGAGTAAGACTGGCAGCTATGCTGAGCAGTTGGGTGGGACTATAAGCTTGCTTCCTGCCTTGGTAATGCCTTCAGACTGGGCTCCATGGCTGGTGTGGCCCCCTGGTTGGGGATCTAAACCAGGCAGAACTGTCAACAGAACTCCCTGGTCAGATGGGCCACCAGTTTGCTTCTGCAGAAGGGCAGTGCTTTTGACTGGTATCTCTGCTCGGAGGCACTACTGCAAGGAGGAACTCAGTCAGGCAAGATCTGAGCACTGGTTGCTGTAACCTCACCTCGCTTTGTCTCTGACCCTTCCTGGTTGAGCTCTACAAGTTCTCCCAGTGATCTCTATGAGGTGAGACTGGAGTGAGTCTCCTAGGACATGTTCCTTAATGATGGAAAAGCTGGACTCTCTTTGTCCCATTGGAGAAATAGTAATCTATAGTGGAACCCTCTCAGTGTGGCACTGTGCGGGCCTGGGGGAGAGGCAATGTGGTCAAAGTGAAACCACTCCTCTTACCTTCATAGTGCAGTTATTCTTGATCTCTGTTGCCCAGGGGAGTGTTTCAGCCTCACTCCCAGGTTCTGGGATTTTCACAATGGTGTGTCTTGTCTATGTATAGTTGCTAGTTGGTCATCTGAGGGGAACTGAAGCTGGAAATGACTGGTGTTGGCATTGTGATGAGATCATTCTCCAGGAGTGCATATTGAATTGAGCATTTGAATATCACCAAATTAACAGAGTGAAGGAGAAAAAGCATATGATTACCTTATAGACGAGGAGGAAAAAGCCTTTACTATATAATTCAACACCCATTAATGAAAAAACTCTTAGCAAATTAGATATTGTAGAGAACTTCCTTAATATGATAAGAGTATTCATACAAATCTTATACAGCAAATTTTATACTTAATAGTAAAATATTGAAATCTTGCCCAAAATTTCTGGGAGGAGGCAAGAATATTTGTTTATCAACATTACTTTACAATAAGTTCTAAGAAGTACAGTAAGGCAAGAAAGAGAACTATGAAATATACAGAAGGAAGAAAAAATGGTTATGATTTTCAGATGATATTGAATTTGCAAAAAAATCAAATCAGTTTAGAGATATTAGAATTCATAAATAAAAGTAAGTTTGATATTAGTTCAAATATATTTTAAAAATCACTGCATTTTCCATATGCAAAAAAATTAAGTGAAATTTAAGAAAACTGCCACTTGTGATAGTATTGAAATAAACAGCTAGAAATGATCCTAAAAAATATAGATGGGTAAGGTTTCTGCCAGAAAACAATAAAACAGTATTGAGATAAGGAAGTCTGATTAATGGAGGGATATATCATGGGTATAGATTGGTAGACTGAATATTGTAAAGAGGTCAGTTTTTCACAGACTGATCAAAGTTCAATGCAATACCAATCAAATTTTCAGCAAGCATTTTTTTTGAATGAAAGCTGACCAGGTGATGCTACAATTTATATGGCGTTGTAAAGGATATAGAATGATTAAGAGCACTTTGACGAAAATGAATAAAGTTGGTGTAAGATAAATTCTAGCCGAAATAAGCAGGTGATGAGAGGCAACAAAGGGCCAGGCAGTTTATTTGAGCACAATTCCCCAGTGATGTTCCCTGGTCTGGGTATTACAGGCCGTGGAAGTCACACCCGGTCAGGGAGGTGGGGGCTTATAAGGGATTAGGTGGGGGAGGAGTGGGCAAGCTATTCTAGGAGGCATGGCGAGATATGGTTGGCTAAGGTGACATAATAGACAACTAGAAACTTTTTTTCTTCTAAGAGGGAGGAGGCTGACATCTGGGTCTTAGTTGGCACATCAGAAGGATGGAATTCAGGAAGAGCTGTCCCCTTTCCATATAGGGCACGGACCTTGGGGTCTGGTCTGTTCTCCTTTTATGGTATCTCTCTGTTCTGTTTGCATGTCCTTGTTTTTGCTTCCTCCAGCCTAACAGTTGGATTTCCATTACCAGATTTTACAAATTATTATAAATGTATTATACTTAAGACAGTATGGTATTGCTGAAAGGATAGGTAAAAACAGATGAAAGAGAGTAAGAAATTCAGAAACAGGTCTGTACATTTAGAATCATAAATTATGACAGAAGTGACACTGTTGGGCAGGAGAAAGATGATATCCTTTCAATAAATTATTCTGAATCAATTGGATATCTTCATTAGAAGTCAATTAGTCTAACCCTTATCTCACACCATATGATTGAATATACTTCAGATAGTGTAAATTAAATGTGATTCAAAAGGGTCAATACTTACATGTGTTAACATTGTACACATAAAGATATTTAAAAAATGATTATGAATAAGTTTTAAAAAAAACCTCCTAAATATATTTTCAAGGGTACCTAATGGAAATGTATGTCTTATATAATGAGGCACCCATGTCATTAAACTGTCTGCATAAGGTGCATTTGAATATTGGCATTTTTTACATTTAGCCTTGGACCATGCTCATGCATAGGGCAAATAATCATTCTTTTTTAAGTTTGTCTTTGTTTAAAATAATATATGCAAAGATTAAGAGACATTGGCAGGGTCCTTAATGATCATCTGTGGTGATGGCATTCACTAAACATAAAATCTCCAAATTTCAAGTATTCATTTTCCACCAAACATGAAAAAAAAATTCATGAAGCAAATCACTTTTAATATGTCATTTCCTTGATACATTTTCATTTCCTTTGGGAAAAATGACTGAGTTAAGAAAAAGTTTTCATGAATTTTTCCCCCTACATAATTAGTCTTTCTGAAAGCAGCTCAAGATGATAATATAAAAATATTCGGATATCCCCAATATTTGGTTTCTTATCATTTTTAACATTAGTGCTTTTTTCTCTAATTCTGTGAGAGTTTTCTTTACTAGGGCTTTCATAATCTCCTATGTATTTCAGTTTAGCAAAACACATAATTTATTACTCTTGCATTGATGTTTTTTAATGCACTCTGTAGCTGTTCCTTCAAGGAAAATATTCCTTTGTGTACTCCCCTAGAAAAGAGGTGGTGTGGCTTCTCCACTGTCAAAGTGACAGTCTTCCAATCAAAATCATTTCCCAAATAGTATACAGTGGAAAAATAACATCTGTAGATTAACTCAAACCACCTTGGTAAAGTGAAGCAGGTGTTCATGTTAGCATTTCAAAAGCTAGAGAAATCCATCTACAGAAACTTGATTTAAAGTAATTTTAACATGATTTATTCTTCATTATAAGTAAGTGTATTACCCAAGAGATATGTGAATCATGGTACTTAGTGATATAAACATATTTAGAAGATTATGATCTTGCAGAAAATCTGTTGTTACTCTCCTTGAACAAGTCTCTTTAGAAATCATTTTCTCCTTTGCTTTAACTGTAATGATATATATCTATAAAAAGTAATTTTTCTTTCCATAGGTAAGAGATAAAGATAATAGTTTCATAATGAAATACATTTTATAGACGACATTAAATTTGACTATTATGTATTTAGAAGATATTTTAAGATAGTCAAGATATATATGTGCATGCTGTAATGAATATATATAATTACATATAATATGTGTAAACACATACCTGCATATATGTAATTTTATGAATATACTTTATATATTATATATGACATTATACACAAAAATGTACTTATTGTGTATGTATATATATTTCAACTTTATTGGGATATAATTGACATATAGTACCATATAAGTTTAAGATGTAGAGCATAATGAATTGACTTACATGTATTGTGAAATGATGACTAAGTTAAATGAACATCCATCATTTCATATAGATACAAAAAATGACTTTATTCTTGTGATGAGAAATGTTAGAATTTACTCTCCTAGCAACTTTCAAATATACCATACAGCAGTGTTAACTATGGTCACCATGTTGTACATTTCATCCCCAGTATGAAGGTATATTATTAAAACAATATTGAAGATAATTTGGAAAGTCATCAATAAAAGATTAAACAATTACTGTTCTTTAATAGATTGAAATACTATGCAATTGTCAGGACATTCAAACTGTTTGCATAACTGTGATTGATGACCACAATATATTATTAAGTTTTAAAAATAGCAAATTGCAGGACAGAATGGATAATTTAAAATAATGTACACATGGACTTGGAAAACTGTCCTGAAGTGCACATATCCAAATGTCAGTCAGTATTAGTTTCATAGAAGTGGAAGGGTCTTTCATCTCTCACTTTACATATTTCTCTGTATTTGAATATTTTCCTGTTGATTTTTGTCCTTTTTTTTACTTTCTAGTATATAAAATATTTTAATCAAGAATGAAACTATTAATAATTGGTGAGTTCTTCTTTGATAGGATATATTCTTCGATAGTAATCATGAATTACATAGGAAAATGATTGCTCATATGCTATAGATATTGTCCTAAATTTTATAACCCATATATAGAATCAATATTTTTACATGGAATACTTAGTTTTGATCATATATGAAAATCTCTAAGACTCCTCCAAAGTATATAAAAGTTAAATGCATTTTGAAGTATATATTCCTTAGAAAATACAGTGTTATCTGTACCTGGGATGAATGCTATCAAGTAAACACTGCAATTGATTAAAATTCATTGAGAACCTGGCTATGAATTCTTTAATATGAAGGGCACATAATACACACTCTATTATGTCCATCTGGCCAGCGGCAAATTATTGCCAGGTATTTATAGATCCTAGGTGGCAAGTTAGAGGAACAGTAGTGGTGTTGAAAGATTCTACTCTCTGATCTACTGATCTCAATATTCTGATCTGAATATACTTTTATAGCATCTGTTTAGATAGAACTGTATCTACATAATGATATTCATTACAACATTCAGGATATGGCTTTCTCCTAAGACTGTCAGAGCAATGAACTAGCCTTGCTTTCTCCCGAGTACTTTTCTTTCCATTTGTCTCAAGCTACCTTTTGTAGGCCTATGACAAATAAAGAATATTATCTATAAATAAATAAATCTCACCAGAGATTTCCTTAGAAATGTAAGGAGATTCAGAATCTGATAAAAATCATATTGTTTATCATACCCTGATGTTTGCACCTCATTCTATCCTACCTCCTATACTCATTGGTCTCTAGAAATATGCCTGAAATCAAGTTACTTAAATAACATGAATGTTAAACTAAATATAAAATGAGAAGGGATTTCAGGTATGGGATAACATGATATGGTAGAAATTGGGAAGGGTGATTCCATTTAGTATAGGCATTTTATGGCATTTCAGCTAAATATATGTATATGTCTCAGTTTCTTTCTAGATGTACATAATTTTCTTTATGAACCCCCGATAAACCACTAGATGCTTGATTTTTGCCACATTGAAGACCTCCTCTCCTTGATTCACCTTTTAATAGGATCATGGTAGAGCTCCAATCAATTAAATTTTTAGCCACATCATTTGCAATCCTGGGTAGAGCCCATGTGTCTTCCCTTTCCACATTTAGCCAGATGACTTCTTATTTTCCAATTAACTCCTTAACAACACCCTCTGTGGAATCCAATTTTCATACTCCTTCCCTCATCCTAATGTAAAATTGACTTCAAACTATGGCATAATCTTTTCCCACATATTTAATTCTTGGCTGCTGGTTTTCATGATTTATTTTCTTAAATTCATATTCATCTGAAACAGATTAGAACAAGGAAGTAGGTATAACAAAAATAAAAAGTATGATGAAATGTACAAGGTTACTAGAAATAAACCTAAATTTTCATAATCTCTTAAATCAGGTATTTCAAAAGCAGAGACTGAAACAAGGATTTGGTGCAAGTGATTTTATTAAGGAAATGCTCCTAGGAGAGGAAGCAAGAAAGGAAGTGGAGAAAGTCAAAACAAGGTACAGTTTCACACAAAACTCTAGCTTTGGTCTGATCCCACAGGGGAACTTTGGAATCAAACTTTTTGTCTCAGAGTTTGTCTTGATTTGAGGCAAGGTCCTTAGGCTTTCAGTCTATTGTACCCGTTAGCTATTCGATATGACCACCCTGGCGTGACAATGCAAACTCTCTCCCAGTTGCCTCTAGCTCTCAGGGCAGGAGGAGCAAAGTGATCAGATAGCTCAAGGGCAGGGTTTTGAAGAGTGTCACAGGTACAGGCTATTAAAAACAGGCACATAGGAAGCTGCAAGATGGGCTTTCAGGAAGGATAAAAGGAGTCCTGAGTATCTGGCCACATCACAGTTTGCTGTAGTCTTTATTGAAATGTAGTTGAGTTTGATGTGTCTTTGCCACACTTCCTTTCATGACTGTCTGCTTATTTCTCCAGAATGATGTGTTCTGCTTCTTTACCTTTCTTCCAGTTGTTCCTCTAAGGTTGAAAGTCTTTTTTGAATAGGTTCATCATGTCTCTTCCTTTCCAGAATAGCAATGATAAAAATAGTTTTCAGAAAGGCAAGATAAATGTGAGAGAAATATCTAGTTACCAATGATACATTATCACTGGGATTACTTTTATTTCCAAAAAGACTGTATATTTCAAAGAATGTCATTTCAAACCCAGTACAGTTTTTAGAAAATTATGATTTAAGATAAGTTGGCCCTACTGGAAGCAACTCAGATATGCAGATTTACTTTTTAAAAAAGTGTCCAAACCACAGGGAATAAATTCTACATCATTCTCAGATCTAAAGTTGTGCCACTGGGTAATGACTAAAGATGTTTTGTAAGAATGAAATATAATTCCTGGTATTATATTTGTGTATTTATTTTCCGTTTTTATCTGAAGTCTCATAACCATTTTGAGCATCTTCTTAATGGGATCTTTTAACTTTTTAACTTGAAGGAAAGTGATGTGTATACTTGTCTCATGACTTCTAGTAGACTAAGATCTGCTTAAAATTATAACTATCTTGAGATATTACACATTGTAGGCTATATGCTTAGCTCTTTATAAAATAATCTTAGTAATTCCTTAAAGCAATTGTAAACACTGTTTTCTTTGTATGGATGGGAACACTGGGGTATTAGTGCCACCAGCCTGAGATCTAGTATATAGAATGAACCAAATTTAAGCCCAAGTCAGATGACTGCAGGGCCCTTTCATTAGGCCACATGTGTGCACCTTTTCTCTATTCTACACACTACACTCCTAGTTAAGAGCTGTGTCAGTTTTCAGCAAATTACATTTGAATAAACACATTTAATTAACAAACAATTAAGGGATGGTGTTTTAAGACAAGGACATTGAAAAAAATGTGTTCCTGGTCTTTTATATATAGCATTTAGAAATTGCAATGCAAATTGTTTTGAAATTTTCACTGTTTTACTCTGTTTGAAACAGCATGTTTTAAATGTATATCTACTGCCCTGAAATCTGCCAAGAAACTTAAAAAAGCATATTGTTGATGACCTTTGCAAATTTCAACTTGTTTACCATCCTGTAAGCATGTACTTCATATATTCATGTATTAACTTTCTAGTTGATCTTTTAACAAACTGAATTTCATTAAAAATGTGTATGCCTATATCTGATCTGTGGGTATTTGTGTGTGTATCTGCCTGTTAGAATAGGTATATGTTAGGTCAAATTACTTTAATTGTGTGGACTTGACTCTTTATAAGCACTCTCAATTGATGAGTAGAGTTCATTACATCTGTTAAAATATGGCAATATTTTGATTCCATAATCAGTATACATATTGAAAGACTCCACCAAGTTTTGTTTGATCAGCTATACTGAGGGAAAAGACAAGAATATCACTCTGAGAGCTGTTTGGGCTCTCAACCTTTAGGGCAGGACTTGAGTTCAGATGATTTGTTTCAGAGAAGATCTCAGGAACACAAGTGAAAAAGTAGAGACAGTGGAACAGAGAAGGAAGAAAAGTTCTGCCTCTTCAGTCAATGACTTCTGACCCAGTTGGTCTGGATGCAGTGAAGGGAGGCAGGCAGAACCTGAGTAAATACACAACAGTTTGGCAGCCGTGAGACTGGAATGATCCACCAAGCGAAGTCTTTGCAAGGTCCCTAGGCACTTGGCTGCTATCTTTAGCACTGGGTAGGAAACAATAATTTATGCTGGCTTGGAGTGATTAGGAACTCTGGGATCCAGTGTTACTAAATTTTTCCATCCAAGCAACCCCTATGCAAGTTTTGAGGGTTTGCACATTTTCTTATGAGGTATGTGACTTTAGCAAAGAAAAACTGCCAGTTCTGTTTTAGATTTAAAGTCTGATATAGTATTTTTGACCACACTTCAATGAATCTATTTTTCAGTGTACAGCTTAAATGTAAGCAATAAATATAAGAAATATCTTAATTTTAGAATTTATATAGATCAAGACCTAGACCAAGATAATTTTACCTAATGTACTTATCAAAATGATTTAATGTTAAGTATGGCTTAAGAGTCAGTGAAGACTTTAATTTTAATCTTTGGCCATTTAATATTAGTGACCTTTTGGCTGTCACTCCTCGCCCAATTTGCTTTTCTAACTTGTTCCAGAGTATGTCTTTGTTGCTTCTGTCTTTACTTAATTATTTTGTTTTATCTTTCATTATTTCATATTTAGAAAAAACATTCATTTCTTGTTTTATTTATTTCACATTTGTTAAAAAGTAAAGAAAAAAGATGATTGTACTGCATATGTAGTGTAGCTCTATTTTCAATAGGGATACATGTTTATATGCTGAGCATGAGTTCTCTTCTTGTTTGTAGTTCTTCTGATACAGAAAGTCTGGATCCAGCTTCACCTTAGGTCTGTGGCTTACTTTGTATAATCATGTTAGAATACACTGGACTTATAGTTTCTGTGATTTTAGCAGTTTAGGAAATGTAACTGACTGTGTTTGTATTTTAAAGGAACTGCATTTTCTTTTAAAATTTCATAAACACACACACACACATATATATGTGTATATATATATATATACACACATATGTATATATATACTTTTCATCTACTAGTTCTTTTTTCAATGTTTGTGAGATCTCTTTTGCAAAAGTTCTGGGCAAGATTTCATTATGGCAGTGTCAAACAGAGGTCAGGGGTCTTCATCATGGAGTTGAGAAAATGAGATGGGAAGGGAAAATTCCAGAGATAGTACAAAGTACATAAAGGCCTGAGGGTCAGAACTTAAAATATATTGGTTCCCAGAGCATTGAAGGATGTAAGTGGTGTAGATAAGATTTATGTGGTTTCTGAAGGTAGTTATTTACTCCTTGACTAAGCACACCTCTGAGAACAGCCAATTCCCATGAAAATAACAAAGGAGGAAAATAAAATTCTGCAAAGGGAAACTATTAATACTTACATCTGTCTTTTGTCTTAAGACTTTGTTTTTCCTAATGGATTCACACAAATAGTAAAATGCTTAGATTTACTTTTTAAAAGTGAATTAAGTAAAATTATGAGGGACATTAGTGGTACTTAAGCAACTAGACTATAATTTATACAAATATGACAAGATTTATACTCACACACTACTCTCCATTGTCATTAGAAAGATTAAATGTTGGATACTTGGGAATATTTGAAGAAAAATCTTTCAGCCTATCAGATGACATCAATTGAGTTTCTATAAATTAAAGGAAACCCAAGATCTCATAGTTAAGTGGTAGCAGACATCTGTATTTAAGACTTCTGATCGACAGACTAAATGGGTAGAAATTAATGTAAGATGCAGGGAAAAGATGAAAGTGATACATATAGGTTCAAATCAAATACCCCAAGCACAAACATTTTGTGCTTGAGATGGTAATGAGGTGGAAGACACTAACAGGATAAGGCAGGAGGAAAGATGCTGCTGCTGTGCCTGGCATAGGGACTGGAAAACTATGGGCCTGGGGGCAAAACTGACTTGCCACTCATTTTTGTAATTAAAGTTTTCTTGGAACATTGTCTCATTAACTTTTATTGTTTACGTATAATTGTACTGTCTATGGCTATTTTTGTGCTAGAACCCTATGAACTGCAAAGCCTACAATATTTACTATGTGGCTTATTATTAGAAAAAGTTCGACAACCCCTGCTTTATGTAATAATACTTCTTAATACATTAATGGCACATGTATGGTAATACATTAATGGTCAAAAGAAAAAGGTATTATCACTGCTATTTTTAAGAACACTGGAGTACAATTGTTCTTTAGTACTCATCTTTGTAAAGTCAGAGTGTGATTTATATCTCTAGAGAGATTCGAAAAAGGATTTTCTAACCAAACTTTTCTCAAAGAGTGTTACAACACACACATCATTTTGGAATTCATTCAACTTTAGTTGCTTAACCAAGTACAAATTTTTTCCCTCACATGATAGTAAGTCTCAAAAACAGTTATTATAAGACATTGGTGCTTTAACTCTGAGACATCTGGGCTGATTTTTGGTGATTTCCATAGACTTTTCCTCTTGCTTTTACTTCCTGGCTTTCAGGTAGGCACTGAACGCTCCAGCATCACCCCGGCCTTCCACGCAGGAAGAACTCTAGTAAAGCAGGATAGATTTGAGCCAGCAGATTTTAGACTAAGCATCAATGGCTATAGACCTGTCACATAGCCTTTCTTACCTATAAGGAATTCTGGGAATTTGAGAGTTTAATGGTTTTCTTATTGTGGTAAATATGCATAACATAAAATTTACCATTTTGAGCATTTTTAAGTACAGCTCAGTGGCATTAAGTACATTCATATTGTTGTGCAACCATTACCACCATTATCTTCAGAATGTTTTCGTCTTACTGAACAGAAACTCTGTACACACTAAAGAGTCAATGGTGAAGGAAATTTTGTTGGCTGAGACGCTCTGAGGCAGTGGGGAGAAGTAGCCAAATGAACTTAGTCACAATGAGCAACAGCATCTAACAGTCCTGAGAAATACCTTGGATAAGAATTCCAATATTCCAGTATTACCTATTTATTTTGAAAGTTCTGTTCCTTAGAAAATAGTATGGTTAACATTGTTTCTAATTTTCCTTTTAACTTTGTGCATAAAATATCTGTTTATAATAATAATGTACCTTTCATTTTGGTATATTAAATCACAAAGGTTTATATTTTATAAAAGTGTTTGTCCTCTAATTGTTTCTATTTTTTTAATATTTACCTTCTAACCTGTTTAATTCATTTTGATATTTGTTGTCACATAAAGAAACAGTAATCAATGATCTCATTATTATTATATGGGCATCCATGAGTCACTTAAATATCTTTCCCTATCATATGCCAAACATCATATACTGCAAGTGTGTTAGTAATTCTTTGATTATGTTCCATTGATCTAAACTATATATTCATGTGCTAGTGCATGCCACTTTGTTACAATATTTTCACAGTATTTTGCTCTCTGACAGAAGATTGACCATAATTATTTTTGTTTCAATATTTTCTTGACAATTTAGAACTCAACATTTTGTACAACCCTTCAAACTTTTAATTTAGTTCACTGAAAGCCCTGTGGAATTTAATTAGATACAATTCATTTAATTCATTCTGGGGAGTCTTCTTTTAAAAAACACACATTTTTTCACCATTAATTGAATTTTTCTCTTTCTTAACAACTTTTGAAATTATCTATGTATCTTGTAAGTTTCTTAAGTTTATTATAGATAAGTAATAGTTTTTGTGCTACTATGAATGGATTTTTTTGCATTGTATGTTTTTTAAATGGTTATTGTTGGTCCATAGCAGTTCTACTCAGTATTGGGCCACAGAGTGGTACAACTTGGAGACATATTAACTTGTACATGACAAACTAAGAAGCTTGTGACAGAATGTAAATTAACTAAGGACACTGTTTAGTTCAGCTGACTTTTATAGAGACAATCCTGATAAAACAAGCAGTTCAGTGATTTACATTTTACATTTTGAAATGACAGTCTTATCTTGTCATAGGCCAGTAACAAACAGGTTGCAGATGAATTGTTTTGGGCACTGGACAATGGAAACTATTAATTTATTTCAGTTTGTTTTATAACTCATGTGGAATTCTTTTAAATTCCACAAATACTCATGTGTCATGTGGAGTTCTTTTAAAATCTGAACTGCTTTTCCTTAAAATCTCTTGCTATTCTAAAAATATTTATCAACCACAAAATGACTGATTTTATTAATAAATATTCTGTTTGATTTTCTCTTTCAGACAATATACTTTTTTTGCAGTAACAAACAGGTGATAACATCCATTATTGATACAGATTTTAATTAAAATCCATTTAGTGCTTCAGGTTGGATAATGAATAAAGACATTTTAATTCAGAGGTGTTTAAAGGTGGTGTTAAGAAAGTATTCTTCCTTAAGTGTTTAATCTCAAGAATTGTTGTGAAGACAAACATACATAATTTACTGAAGCCCTATGCCCTTCTTGTTTCTGACTTTGCAGCAGTTACTTAAACTCCTCAAGCTATTTCTCATCTGTAAAATTGTATAGTGTATTCAATGGCATCCTTGTCTTAATTTCCAGAATCTGTGAATGTGACATTATTTAGAAAAAAGGGTCACTATAGATTTAACTAAGTTAAGGATCTTGGTTGAGATTCTCCTGAATAACCTGGGTGAGTTCTAAATTCAATGACAATGTCCTTATTAAAGAAGACACAGAGAAGGCAATGTGAAGACAGAGACAGACAAAGATTACAATGATGCCAAGGAAGCCAGTGAATATTCAAAAGCACCATAAACTGGAAGAGACAAGGAAGAATTCTTCACTAGAACCTCCAGAGGGAGTATGGCCATGCCAACACCTAATTTTGGATTTCTGCCATCCAAAACTAATAGAATGAATTTGTTATATTAAGCCATCCAATTTGTGATAATTTTGTTACAGCAGACCAAGGAAACTAATCAGACAGGGACAATAATAATGTGCCTTAAAGATTTGTGGAGATTATTAAAGGAAAAAATATATGGTGAACACTCAATCATTTTAACGATTAAATTTATACTTTAAAATCAACCATAATTATGATATGTTTTCATTTTCCCTCTCTGTTCTGTTTATAAAATATAGGCTAAAATTTCACTTAGAAATTCTTTTAAATTTGTATCTTCTTTTAATAATTACTAATTAAATTTACATATTGTATTGCAAATTTGTTCTGAACAATTATTCAGTTTTAATTCTAGGTTTAAATAGATTTAATGATCTCTGCCTCTATACCACATCTTCTATTTATTTCAAACTCAATTTTTTTCAGCTTCGTTGAGGTATATTTGCTATACAAAAAAGTGCACACGTTTACTATATCATCTTAGTGAATTTGGATATATGTATGCGTCCCATGAGACCATCACCACAACCAAGGTACTAAAAACATATCCATCAACTCCCAAAATTTCCTTGTGTTCCCTTATTCATTTTTTTTTTGGCAAGAACACTTAATATAAGATCAATTCTCTTATATTTTAAAGTGCACAATGTTGTATTGTTAATACGTACTTCATATAGCAGACCTCAAGAACTTACTCAATTTGCATAACAGAAACTTCTACCCATTGAAAAACAATTCCCCATTTCCTCAATTTCCCAGCCCCTGACAAACATCATTTTGTGTTTCTATGAATTTGTCTATTTTACATCTCTCCTATAAGTAGAATCATGCAGTATTTGTTTTTCTGTGACTAGCTTATTCCAGTTAGCGTGTTGTCCTCCAGGTTCATCTGTGTTGACATAATTTTTCAAAAAATATTGAAAGAAGCCTTTGTAGGTGAACTTGATTGCTTTTTTTCCCAGCTGAATGCTTTACTGTTCTATTTTCCTTGATGAATTTAAAGACTGTTAATATGTTTTTAGATAATGACTTATACTTTTCACTAAAA
Organism: Manis pentadactyla; assembly: GCF_030020395.1. Classification (NCBI taxonomy): domain Eukaryota; kingdom Metazoa; phylum Chordata; class Mammalia; order Pholidota; family Manidae; genus Manis; species Manis pentadactyla. The sequence goes on from NC_080020.1 coordinate 74,118,715, forward strand.
AGTCCAGAGATACTTTGCTTGTTTTTTTTATATTATAGCTCAAGTTTTTAATCTTTTATTATTTGTAAAATTTAAATGTTTTGAAAATTGTTACTGTTTCATTTTTTCTCACCCACTCTTCAAAAACAGTAATTACCTGAATTTTGGATTTTCAGTTTCTGTTAATACGTTTTCTCTGATCATTTTACTTCTTATTCTCTTCTTCCACATTTTAAGGTTCCTCAGCCTGTCATTCACTTACTTCATATGAAATTTTTAGTAATAAAAATTTTTGTATATAAATATTTTGTAATGCTCCTTTTGGTTTAAAAATGTTACTTTTAATCCATTTTAGCTTTATAGATCTGTTTTGTCTCTCATCCAGCTTCATTTTCACCTAAGCACTATCATACTTCATATCTTATTTTATGGAAACTTATATGTGCTCTGATATAGATTTCCATTTTCTAAAAAAATATTTTCATGCATTTTCTTCCTTCCTATTTTATTTGTTCTTCCTGACTCATACCACAGTATTTGTAGTATAAATAAATTTGGCTTTACTATAAGAAAAGGTCTGCCCTTTGTCCATAACTTCTGGGTGGGAATTTCTGGACCTATCAGCTGTTATGCCTAATGTAATGTTCTTGTTTAATCCATGTCCTTGTTTTCCAGGGGGCCTTAGATCCTTCTGGATCGTCTAATGGTGTGAGTTAGGACAGGGCTTAGGTACAACCATCATGTCTGAGGGCAGGGGATGACTATGACAGTAAGACTAACAATGTGATATAGGGTGCAGGCTCTGAGTCATGTGGTATCAGTTGACCTGGAGACTGAGATCAGCCATATGGGCAACTGGTCAGTTAATCAATCACTTACACCTATATGAGGAAGCATCAGTAAAAGCTCTGGACACGGAACTTGGTAAGTTTCCCTGACTGGCTGTGTTTCATGTGTGTAGCCACACACTGATTCCAGGAGAGTAATGGGTCCTGACTCCATGGGGAGAGGACAATGGAGGCTCTGTGTTTGGTACTTCCCCTGGACTCCACTCCATACACTTTTCCCTGATTCACCTTTCCCTGTAGTAAAACATCACCACAAATATAACAGTTTTCAGTGAGTTCTGTAAGTTCTACAGAATTACTGACACCGAGAGTGGTTTTGGGACCCCTGCAAACTTGCAGTTGGTGTTATAAGGGAGGGCAGTCTTAGGAACTGTGCCCTCTAACTTTGTATTTGGCCCAAACTCTTTGAAGTATCTGTCCATAGGCTAATGTTTTTTTATTAGTTGGAATAGCTTTAATCCAGGTCTGGAATTTTCATCAGAAACAGAATGGATTTTCCCTAGATCTCCTTTTCTATTTTGAGCTGAAGACCCTGTTTCCAATTTAATTAAACAATCATATGAGAAGATCAGTGAAGGACCTTCCAAAGATACAACATTTCATATATATCATTTCATGTACAAATATACATAAGCCCATAGTGTGTGTGTGTGTGTGTGTGTGTGTGTGTGTGTGTGTGTGTGATGAAACCACTATACCAGGTGCTAGCATCTTTTGGGTTAGAACTCTTCCTAATGTTGATATGTCCCTTCATTTTCAGCTCAACTTGGGTAACTTTGGTATCTAACTGTAACATCAATTAATAAAAATGCAGCACAACTTTTGAAATCCATCCCTTAAGATAACCCACCTATAGTGATCCGCTCCTATGATGTGTTGGAACTCTCTGTGGTCCAGGGCTCTAGGCCCAGTTTCTGCAGGCAATAGTCCCTGTACTAAAAATCAAACTTGCAAGAATGTTCTGGTTTCAAATATCTGAGCTCATAAACCTGGATGTAATTGTTGCTCTGAGAATAAAGGTTGACAAATGGTGATTTTTATTCCTCTTGTTTTCATTATTTATTCCTCCTTCTAGTCCTCTTGCCTGTTAGCTCCAACAGTTGTTCATGGGATGGTATTTGAGACTAATCAGAGGTGGCAGTGAGGAGGTAAAATAGGACTTGAAGAATTAAGACCCTAAATGCTTAGCTTAATGTGGTAAGGGGGTAAGAATACCAAGTACAGGAGTCATGGACCAGGGCTCCAGTCATAGCTGTGTCTTCACTTTTCTTTCTATCATTGGTTAAGTTATTTAACCTTTTTATAACCAGGTTTTCCTCATAAAAGAAATTAACAATGTGCATTTTCTCTAGTAAAGATAAATGGAATGACATATATAGCAATATTTTGAAAAATAAGTGCATTTTATAGATGGCAGGAACTATTATTTGTTTACACATGGCAAGTATAACTTCTGAATTGGTTAGTAACATGATGAAAATCACATTTTTTTAAAAGATAAATTGGCACCTGTGCAAGAAGAAATGAAGTTGGTATGGAACCAGAGTGGATTAGGATGGTTCATTGAGTGGTGACTCAAAAAAGAAAAAATGGGTACAATCTTAGGGATATTTCAAATAATGAATCAATGGAACACAACTAATTGGATGTGAACTGAAGGAGAGATACAATGAATTTTGAAAAGAAAACAAGAGAAGGCAAAAATGAAATAAAAAAGGAGAGGCAGGAAGAAAAAGAAAGGGAAATAATAAAAGATATGAAGACATTTCCCCAAATTGTTTACATCTACAATTTTAAAATAATATCTTCCAAAGCACTAGATCTGTGCCTATATTCTCTAAGTCATTTTCTCTTTTCTTTTTAAAGGACTGCACAAAGCCTATATAATGTATTAAAAAGTGAGTGCTTTTATAGCTCAGAATTCTGCTTTAAAAAGTCACATTTAAAGATCTCTACCAAGGTGCTTCATTTCAAAGTAAAAGTGCTTTTTTGTCTTAACAATAGCAGATTAGATATGCATAGAATAGTCATGCTTATTTCATGCTTTCCCTACCATTTTGAAAGGGCTGAATTAAAAGCCATTTAAAAATGTGAATTGTTTTCTTTTTAAGAAATCATAGCATAGGGCACATAAGAGAAAAATAAAAAAGTAGAATCCTTCAAATAATGCATAAAATATTGTTAGGGATATTTATTTTTAATTACATTTATCCTTGTCTGTTATTCTCAATTCACTGTTTTGGACAGAGATTGTGGTAAGAAGGGATTGTTACAGGACCTACTTAAAAAAAAATGGAAAAAAATTACTTGTTATTATAAAGTAGTTTTGCTCCCTGAAATTTGTAACCAACATTACACAAATGGAATAATGATAACACACTGAATAAAGTAGACTCTTTTTGCTGCAAACAGAATGTTTCATTTTTTGTCTTTAAAGTACTTCTAATAAAGTATAATGACCTTGCAAGGTCTGAAAATGAAAGTACAAGAAAGTTGAGAAGCTAGTTTTCCCATTAAATACATTAACCATAAACTTGGTATTTTTCTTAGCATTCTCAAAATGTTCCAGCTTCATTGTGTCTCAAATGGTGCTTTCAAATTTAATAGCAGCTGAGCCTTAGCTTTCCACAGTAAAAGTTAGGGTGAAAAAATGAAGGCTACAGAAAACTTTTCAATATGCTTTGTTATTACGTTGTAACAAATACCTAAGTAATTTATTTAGTTAGTAAATTATTTATCTAGTAGCCAATATGTAATAAGCATTATTGATTCATATTTACCTACATCAGCATATACACGTATTACACACATACAGCACACACACACTCATATACTTTGATGGAACTATACTTAAGCCATGGAATTTTATATAATTGTCTTCCTCTTTTTGTAAAAATCTCACATTTCTGAAAGCTTGTAACCCTGGAGTATAGAGGTCCTCTTCCTTTTTACCTCTCCTAGTACATTCATTGTCTCCCTCATGGACTGGTTTTATTCTCTCACTTTTGTTAGAGAATACTGTATTTTTCCTAGGGTGAGTTCTTTCCTCTTTGTCTCTTTCTTATCTCATCTTTAACAATCATCTCTATTTAGATGAAAATTATATATCTGGAAAACTCACTTCTGTCCTGGAGTTATGTCTTTTATTTCCACCAACTTCTTAGACATTTCAAACCGGACCTGGCAAGTTCCCCTGAAACCAGCTTTTATTTACAGATAGTCTCTCTAGTAATACTATTAATATATTCCTTTTACCAGCCTTCTTTTACCGCTTGCTATCTCCCCATGTTGTATCAGTCCTCAGTTGCAATTAATTATTTTCCATTTCTATCTTTCCTTACTGACTTCAACTCTATCCTTCTTTAGGCTTTCACTATTTTCAAATATTTATTCATTCTCAACAAAATACTTTATTATGGCTCTGTAGAAAGCAGAAAGATGAACTGTAAACTTTATCAATACCATTTGTAACCTAAAAGAATAAACAAGATATGCCAAACAAACTGACTGTAAAATACAGTATTGTTCATATTATAAATGAAGGAAGACCAACACTACAAAGTGGGTGATTGGGGAAGATTTCATTGAGAAGACAGCATTTGAGGTGAAAAGGTGGGTAAATTGAGGCCATGGCAGTTCTAGGTGAAAGCAATTGAATAATTCATGGTGGAAAAAGAGGACCCCAATCTGGATGGGGCATGATGTGTATGACAGGGAAAAACTGATAGGGGCCAAGTTATGGTGGTCTCGCTGTGCTGGCCAAACACACTGCGATTTTATTCTATGGGAGTCAGGAGCCACTGGACATGACAGTGCTCATCTGGAGTCAGGCTTCCAAAGTTGATTCTAGTGTTTTGTATAAACAACTTGCACTAAGATGTTTCAGTGCTCTATTGCAACTTTTTACCTTCTGAAGGTAGAAATAACCATATTAGTCTTGCTTATATCACAGGACTAAATAATATTTGAAAGGAAGTATTTTAATAATTATAAAATGCCATGGATATATCTGGCATGATGCTTGTGGTGCTCTTGAGTGAGACTATTTAAGCATAGGATAAAAGGTCAGGTAGGCTCCTTGAACTGGTATAATCTTTGTCTTGACAAGAGATGAAAAACAATACTCCTGCAATACTATATGATTTAGTAAGCATCTCCTGCTACACTGTGTTCTATACACACCTAGTCAATGAATGAGTTTGAGGACTATGAGAATGAAGAACATAAGCAATTCTAAAGCTAGTCATCTTCTATCCAAACCAAAATATTCACATATTATTTAAGGAAACAAGGTATTACATTCTATACACCAATATGGTGGTTATTTAGAAAAGTAATGTAATGTATTCACATGATTCTTGAAACATAAAACTTTCAATGAAAATCTTATTTCCCTCCTGTGGGGAAAATGGAAGTTACTGTGCACAGGATCCTCACCTGTCCCTAAACTTCTTGATAATGTAACTGGCTTACTGCTAGGCTAATATTTCCACACCCATTGGCAGTGAGCTATTATTGACTGAGTCACTATTTGAGGAGCCTGGCCCAGTGCTCTGAGCCAAGGCAGAGATGGAGGTAGATTATAGACCTGTGGACTGCTGGATGAAGAAATGATTCTAGTGTTGGACCTACTGTCAGGAGAATAGAGCCAGGTATAAACCCTTTTATCCCAAGAATGTTCCCTTGTCATTTCTCGGTCTCACCATATCCATGGTGAACCTGCCCCGGGCTGAAACCCTCAGGTGAGACACTTCCTATGCCCCAATAGTTTACCATTTCTAAAAATCGTTCTGTGTATTATTTCATATTATTTACAAAATTTCTGGTGAAGATGAATATATAGTCTTTATTTATAAACAAAAATAATAGCACACTATTTGTTGTTCTGCTGCTTGCTTTTTTCACTTGATATACCATGAGGATTTTTTTTTTATATCAATACATAAGAGTTCTCATGGTGATCCCTGGCATTCTAGTTTTGATAATTTTCCACTGTTTATGTAAATAGTCACATAACATACAAAGGGACATCTGGGTTGTTTCTTTTTGATATTAGAAAGTTACAATGAATAATTTGTTCATTCATTTCACAAAAATGCTTATTTTTCATAGGTAAATTCCTAGAGTGGGCTTTCTGAGTCAATAGGTAAGTTATTTTGTTATGTTACTATATGTTACTAAATTGTCTTTCATGGAGTTGTAACTGCTTCTCATTCCTTCTAGCAATGTGGAGGAGTGGTTATTTCTCTACAGCCACTACAACAAGAGTGTACTGCTAATTTTGGATTTTTTCCCCCTGATGGATGAGAAATGGTAACTCTGTAGTTTAATTTGCATTTCCTTTTAAAAAATTAGGATCTTTATATTCATTTAAGGACAATTTGTGGTTCTTTACTGGGAAATTTCTATTCATTCCATATGATAATTTTGTTTGTTTGCTTATGTGTAGTATTTTCTTTTTCAATTTCCAGCAATTTTATACTATATATTAGAAATATTATCTCTAATTTTCTACAAGACACATTATCAAACTTTTTCTTTGTAATTTGTGTTTTGACTTTACTCTTTTTCATTTTTTCCATGTAGGTTTTTTAATGTAATTAAAATTATCCATCATCTCTTTTATGGAATATGGATTTTTGAGTCCCAGCTCCAAATTCATCAAGACATTTTACCATGTTTTCTTCTAACCCATCATAGTTTCATTTTTTACATTTAATCTTTATTGTATTTCTCATTTACTGTGTTATAAGTGTTATTACTAGATAGAATTTCATTTTTCTCCAAGTGACTCCTCTTCAGTTTCCAAATACCATTTCCCTTAAAGTAAGAATAAGGAGAAATACCTCAACTGCATTTATTAGAATGCTGCCTTGAATTACATAGAATTCTCACTTTGTGTCCACTGATGGACTTTCCAAATAGTTCCAGTGGTTTATCTTTTTATATATTAGTTGCAAACTATTTCAAGTAAGCCTAAATTTTTAAAATAATGACTAAATATACATATTATATCTTAGGTAAAATTACAATACTGTATTATCTAATTAAAAGGGGCAACAATTTTCATTATATCTATGAGAAATTTGTCCCTAACCTTTGCAGCAGTTATAAAATCTTGACCTCTCTGTCATTCTGATCCCCACTCTCCCCTGTCTCCTAATACTCACCTCATATTTTGATTGAATTTCAGTACCTTGCTTAGGTTCAGACATCTTTTATGGTCAAGCCCTTGACAAGGAGAATGACAAGCTTTGATATAATATTAGATATGTTTTGCTGAGGCTGTCATCTGGTTATAGGACATTTAATGGTTGAATGACAGAGAAGCAGAATACTACTTACAAGGCAGGCATCATTTTGCGGGCTGCCAGCTAGCAGGAGTTAAAGAAGTCAATAGAATAATGTTAAGGAAAGTGAACTGGAATTTCTTTGCAATGATTTGAAAATAAAAGAAATGCTTTTTAAAAAAATGTATTATAATAACAATCGGCTCATTTTTTTTCCATTTTATGTTTTATCTCGCTTTGAAATTTAGAAGACTTTTCATATCAATCATATCATTACTACCACTCATCCATTAGCAAATATTAAGCCATTTGCAATAATAACTATGATTTAGGTTCAAATGAACAATAAAAAAAAGGAAGGGGATTATCTCCCTATTTCTCTTTCCCTTCATCAAGTAACACATATTGGTGAAATTACAATGTCTAGGTGATGTCATAGATAAATTAGAGGAATAGAACCTTTTTAGTGTATCTCTGACCTCAAGGAATTTATTTTATCTAGTTACAGCAGAAATATGCATATGAAAATTTAGCTAAAAGTCTGCTTAGAAAAAGGGGAAAATGAAGAGAAAACAGGTGCGGTATGTATGAATTCAAATGAGGGAGATGATTTCTTCTGAGGAATGCGGTAGCAATCAGAAAAATACCATAGTTAATATTTCTGATTCAGTATAACAGTACTTCCCATTTTGGTACAGCAATGAATTGTTCTTGATGATTAACAGAGTAGTTTGAGGCATTTAAGCATTTTGGTCAAATGTTGAATCCTAACCATATTTCACCTCCTTTTGAGGAATTGTGCATCATAGTGAGTTTGCTTTAGAACTTCCATTTCAGTATACACTGAAGTCTGTCTTTATTATGCTAAATTATGGCATCATGTGGCATCACTTTCCTGTGATGAATTTGGATCCATCCATCTTAGGTCCTCTTTTGCATGAAGCATGTTTTCCATAATTTCTGTTCATACTGTTGAACCTTCTTGTATGATTAGGAATAACTTGTGATATAAATGCATGAGGTGCTGTATGTTTATTCTTGAGATTACATATGAAGTGTTCTTTTCAAAGGCCAGTCTTATCAAGAACCTGCCATTATTAATGTATTTTAACGACCTTTTTTTTCAATTTAAAGAAAGATGTATTGTATATTTCTCTGTAAGAGTTTATTTAATACTATGTTTCATTGTCTTAGTGTATAGTATTGCAAATGCAAACAACAGCAACAATAACATGTAACAATAAAACATGTATATAATAATAGTTCTTACTATATGCCAGGTACTTTTCAAGTGCATAGGTGTATAAACTTACATAACCATTGCCACACCTTATTATCTCTACTTTCAGAAGAGAACTGAGGCACAGAGAGTTTAACTTATGAAGGCCAGGCGGGTAGTAAACACAGAGCTGGGATTTGAACTCAGACTCTCTTTCTATACTCTGTTTATAACCACATTAAAAATTTCAGTATAATTTAGCTCTACAGCACATTTTTATGTATCAAACAGTCCTATGTTTATGAAAGGACATTATAAAATCTTAATTTTAATTTTAAGGTTTATTTTGGTGACTTGGACCCTTAAAATATACTTTTTATCCTTTGGACTCTGTAAGTATTGGTTTTGCACCATATTGTGTTTGTTTTCATTTGGTTTTAAAATTCATATTTTCTCCTTTTATTAAATTTGGATAAAAATTAAAATTTGTCTAAATGCTTTAGCTATATTTTTCAGTGTATAGCTTTAAAATTGCAAAAGAAAAACTATAATAAATCTTACATGAACAGGTCATAAGAAAGTGTATTTGAAATTGTTTATTTTAGCTAATTAATAGATACCAGTCAAAGAAGCTATTTTTGGGAAGTTATCTATTTAGATGTTTTAAAGATTTTGAACACAGAGATAATACATATGTAATAATTCTTCCTGAGACTCAGTTAATTTTGATACACTCATTAAATTATTACATATAGACATGGTTATTTTTCTTCCTTATTGCAAAAAGAAATCACCATTTTCCTCTTCATTCAACATTTATTGTCAGTACTGGTCTTTGGTACTGTATGAGCAATTTTCAATTCACTCCTTTAAAAAACAAAACTGATGATATTTCCAAGAAAAACAACAGTGGGAAAACATCTCCAATTCAAGCTAATTTCAAAGGTAAAAGTGATTAAGGGCCCTATCAATGGCCTTATTTTGTCAAGCTTAGGGAGGAAATAATTTAAAGTTTTCTCTCTTTACAGAGACAAATGACACCAGTTCTCTATAGGAACTCATTCTTTGGGCAAAATACTTTTCAAAATTTTGTATTCCCTGTCAAAAATCTGCTCTCATTATGAAATAGATCCTGATAGTGAATTGTGACTTGTTCGATGATTGCTTCTCTGACTGGGTTCTTCAGTCAGAGAGTTTCATATATAATGCTTAACAAAGATATTAGAGCCACAGTCTCCAGACTAAAAGGGAACTAAATCCCACATGTGGAATTTCTAGGTTCACATGGCCAGGAATTACTCCATTGGGTTTACCCTCTAGTTTTGGATATTTGGACATAAGCTTCTATTAATCATTGATCTCTATTTTGGGGTAGGAGATGAGAGTAGAAAATAGATTATGTCCCTGCAAAGCAGATAAACCAGAAGATACATTTTCAGGGGCTTATCACTTGAATTTGGTTGTAGTTCACAGTAATATTGTTAGACAAAAATATTTTTATCTACTTAAGCACTATGTTAGGAGCTTCCAGCTCCAATTACAACACTTAGGCATTCCCGATAAATGTATAAATGCTATATGTGCATCTGGAAATAAGGAGATCTTTGTAGAATTGCACAGACTTCCTCAAATTAGGAAGTAATGGGCTGAAGGTGAGGGCAAGCCATACTATCAAAGAGGTGGAGTTGGGTACTGAGAGTCCTTGTCTCTTGATTATTTGGACGCATTTGCCAGGTGGGCAAACACAGCTGTAACAAACAGCTTGGGAAACTGCTTCCCAAAGATGATTCTGCCTGATTTCCTAGGGTTCTCTTCCTCTCCTTTGGTCCCCACCATCAGGGGAATACTGCTTTTTTTAATGCTATTATTTTACAAACGCTTTTATTGTACTGATTATGTGCAGGCATCACTGCATGTACTTTGCAAATATTAGCTTCTTGGTGGCTTTCGTTGTGTCAAAGGTGTCATCACCTTTAAAAGCCACAGAGCTCAACTTACACAGGAGATTAGTGCCTCCAGGTGATGAACACTTCTAAGCCATTTTAACTATTTATAACATGAAATACTTCCTAAGGTATGAGGAATTCCTCACATTATGAGCCTCAATACAAAATTGCCAAATACATGCTTTCCCAGCCTCCTTTTAGCTAAGTTGCAGGCATATATCCTTTGATCCACCAATCAAATGGATTCACCCCAGAGTTTGATTCAAGAGCTAGTAACTCAAAAGGAAACTAGAAAACTCCTCCCGATGGTGGAGTCAGTGAAGACATAATTGAATTCCTGGGGCAAGAATGCCGCAGAATAGCTGTAACACCCACTATTGGCTGTCAAGCAGCAGTGGTGGTGCACAGGAGCTGGTCAGGTGGCAGCAGTTCTGTGGCATGATTTTAAGCATCATCTTCAACTGTTTCTGAGTCTGATTTTCCAGGTCTTCTGTGATTTTTCTGAGTTACTAATATCTTTTTAATACATTCTTTTTCTGCTGAAGTTAACTTGAATGTGCTTCTGTGGCTTGCAGTTAAAATCCCTGACTGGAACGTCAAATATTAGACATTGGCTGTGAACATTTCCAGTTTATTATGGAAATCTGTGGGTTTATGTCAATTTTCTTCTCTCACAGGGCAAATAATCAGGCATAAAAATTGCAAATTGAAATGACATGTTGTTTTCCAAAGCCTAACACTTCAAAGAACATAGAAGTGATCACTTCAAAGTATATAAAAACATAAAGCAACTTTTTTTGAAAATGTTTTGCCAATTTCTCATTCTTTATGAGAGAAAGTCTGAGAAAGTAAGGTTCTATAATTTAATGATTTTGAAAAATAGATCAAATCATACCTTCTTCTTCCTTCACTGTCATATTTTCAGTTCTAAGGAGTTTTAAATAAGAAAACCTACTTTTAATTTTGACTAGAGCTTTCCAAACATGTTGGTGCTGAAATAATTTTAGTGCAATACTTATCAGTATTCTTCAAACCAGTGTTCTGTGGAACATTTTTGGAAGAAGAAGAAATGTTTTTTAGTTATTGAGTACCCTGTGAGGATAACATGCTATGTTACGTTTGATTAATATAAAATTTCAAAACAACCAGTTTTGATTTTTCTTTTAAGAGTGTCAAAAAAAATTGAGGTTCTAGGTTTTAGTCTCTTTATCCATGAAATAAAGAAAAATAGCACCTACATCATATAGTTGTTTTGATATTAAAAAGGTAATATTGATAAAACCCTTAGGAACATACCTACATAAGTATTAATCTATATAATTATGTCACTTAATATATGTGCAAATGTGACACCATTAATACATTGCAGGGAAGACAGTGATGATTTCTATTATGATTAATGGGATAGAGTTACTCTAAATCCTCACTTCTCTCATATATAATTCCCTTTGTGACCAACTAATGTGCATTTTTTGAAGATGTCTGTGGAATACTCTTTCTATAGTTTAAGATATAATAAAACTAAGTAAATATAATGAAAAACAAATCTGCCAAAAATATGAATAACATTTTGTCAGAGGTGTCATTATTATAAGGCACAAGAATACACTTAGAAATTGTTTTCTTCCCAATGTATGTCTATTAATATAACATTGGTAATGTTTTCAGGCCCTCTATTACTATTAGTAAAGCCACAGTCTTTTTTTCTGACAAGAAAGGAAGTTAATGAAAATACCATATAGCCTGAATAGCAGGTATGGAAAAGCTTTTTTTTTTTTAATAGAAGGAATGATTTGTAAATGTTATTTTTTTAACAATAATCAAACAATTATGATGCTAATTAGTATTTCAACTTTCATTAGAGATTAGACAGGAATTTATGAAGGGCAAAAGTCTTTCTACTTTTAATCAGCTACTTTGATATATTACTCCACAAAAACCTTCTGATATTCTGATTTTTAGATGTGCCACTTTTAACTGAAAAGTTGCACAAGTAAACTCCCTTGTTAACATGTCAGCTGTACACCTGAAGACTTTTCAAATAATGTACAGAACATGTACAAAACCGTTAAGAAAATAATAGATTTTTGTGCAAGGCATGTTCCCAAGTGATATTTTGCAACAGTATCTTGTCTTCTACTTTTATGTCAGGTAAGCCCAAAAACAGAGGGCAAAATTGCTATCAGGAGTAAATGATTGGAATCCAATTTTTCTGTTAACTGAACTGAACCCATATGTACATTCTAATATTCCTCAGTCTTGATAGGCATATTCTATTAGCAATTTTCTACTCAGCACATATTGTAATTTGGTATTTAATTATTTGCATGAAATAAATCATAAGTTGGAACTCATTATATTAAAAAACACAAAAAATAAGCCCTTTTTTACACACACCAGTGCTTTGAAAAACTGTCCTGCCAAACTCAAAATGGCAAAATTAATAAAATGAGTAGCTAAGCATCTTATTTGCCATTGTACTCTTGGATCTGTTTTTAAATCATAATTGAGAAAAAAATATATTATTGACTTTCCAGTAAGGAAATGTTTACTTTCTTTTATCTAGTAATTATGGAAACAAATTGCCTAGTCACATTTGAAACAAAGAAATCAAATTTGAGTCAATTTGTTATAGATAACTAATAAAGTAAATGATTGCAATTTTTTAACAAAGTAATTTTTAAATCATTAATGTGATTGGAAAATATTCAGGCACTTAATCAAAGTGTTAAAATATGCATAAAACTCAGTATGAAGTAGTGAAATCTCATGGTGATTTGATAGTTGTCTGTGAAAGCTTATCTCCACTGGAGAAAAAACAAGATGGGAGTTGGGGGTGGAGCTCCTTGAAAGACTTATTTATAGAGAAGAAAGATTTTCTTCACTGCATACTTTCAGGTTATGAATTCTGAAAGATTAGGAGAATTGTTCTGCTGTAGATCTAGAAGCACCTTTCTATGGAGCAGTTTAAAAACTGGAAAATTCTGTTCTCACAGATTATACCATAGTCTTACTAGAATTGGGCAGAAACTTTAAATTCCTGTCATGGATAAGAGCTAAACATATTATTTTGTCTTAGGAGAGAAAGACAGTAGTCCCTCATTTCTTTGTTCAAAAGATTTTCCCTGGGAAAATAAACTGGGAGGTACATTCCAAATATTTGCCCTATGGTGGGAAATTAACCATTTTGCATATCCTCATTGCTGATTTTCAGGAATCACATCTCTGCATACGGCCCTTCTTAGTTCATGGAAGAAGGGCCAGTCCATGAGAAGGCGAGGGAAATATTACCTTCTCCTTCATACTTGCCCACCTTGGAGCATTTCTTCAGGTTCACATTGAGCCCCTGCTAATGTTATGTGTACAGAACTGGTTTGGACTTGCCTCTATAGCTTGGCATTTTTATTCATTCCAGTGGAGGTAGTCTCTCTCTCTGTTTTCCCCACTTCTGCTTGCAATTTGTCATTTGTTCTCTCTTAGGCTCCACATTAACTCAGTTGTTTTCAGTTGGCGAGATGACTGTGGGGGGTTGACGATGGTTTGATACTGAATGCTTCCCCATAGCGCTAAGCATTCCAGGCCCAGGGAATCCATTAATTTCCTTCTGGAGAGACTGAGCTGTCTCCACACCACACTGGGTCATCCCCCTTCTCACTACCAGGATTTGAACTTGATTTTCTGTTACCTCAGTTAGCTTTGCCTCCATAACCACAGAAGCATTTTCTGATCCTTATTTTTTATTTTCATTTATGTCTGTAGAGTCTTCACCATAAAACAAAACTACATTTGCTTTTAGTAAAGAGGAAATTATATTACCTTTACAATGAAGGACCATTATTAGTATTTACTATTATTAGTTCAATTTCAGTAAATTAATGGCAAGGTATTTTGTGTAGAACTAAAATTTATTCCAGGAAATAGGGTTTTATGTTATAGACAAGGCTATTACGGTCTATATCACCTTATTTTTAATCAAGTGTATTTAAGACCGTGCTGAGTACTGAGCAAAGGGAACAAAAAATCTATTTAAACGTCTCTCTTTTAAAACCATATATTTCACTAGAAAAAGAGGCACTCTACTTTAAATTTATAGAATTCCTAGTAATCTGTACTTGTACCAGTAGCAATGCAAAGCATTATTTAAATTTTTCATAACTTTTGAAAACTTTACATTGTAAAGTTTACAGTATATGGTTATCAGGGTTTAGTTTCTTCTTCACAGCAGATTCATAGATTAGCTGAATGTTAATAAATGAATTATGGTTTGAGATTAATTCAAAATTGAGCTAGAGACATAATTTCTTTCTTATCTTTCATAAATTTGATTGTTTTTCCTCTTCATTCTAGTCCCTTGTGTACCTCTCTTTTATAATCTAACTATTAAAATGAGCCTCGTGATTCTGACATTCAAATACACTGACTATAAATTACTCGCTTTTGTTAACTTCTTGGCTCTGCTGCAGTTGCATCCTGAGGAGCTTAGAGTATTTTCTCTTAATAAACTCATTTAGTTCTTAAAGATAAGATCTGCCTGCCTCTGTCCATAGAATCAAAAGCCACATTTTTAGACACCAGCTGTGTTCAATAGAATTTTCTATGATGATGGGCATTGTCTATATCTACACTGCCCAGTACAGTAGCCAATAGCTGTGTGGGGCTATTGAGTAAAACTTGAAATGTGGTTAGTGAATCTAAGCACTGTTGCTAATTTTATTTCATTTTAATTAATTTTAATTTAGCTAGCCACACAGTGGATAGAGTATTGAAAAATACTGTATAGAACTTCATATGCCACCTAATACCTCTGAGATTAAGCTTTTTCATTTGTGAAAAAAAATAATGACCCCTAAATTTCTAACAGAATTTTTATAAAACTCAAATGAAAAAGGAAAGAATCCAAGCACAGGGATGAAAGGCCCTGAATGGGCTCTGAGACTGTACCACTTATGTGTTCTGACTACTGACTGTGTGCCTTGGGAAGGGTACAATACCTCTGTGTGTTTCAACTTTATTTTGTGTAAAATGGGGATAATAACAGCATCCAACTCACTGAATTTTGAGACAGTTAAATGAGATAATACATACAAAGTTTTTAGAATAGTGTTATGTAGAGGTTACATTTAAGTTGATCCTTGAGAAATTGTAGAATTTAGAAAGGGAATGATAATTGAAAGGTATTCTAAGTGGGGAGAAAGTGTGATTAGAAGAATAGGTAGGTAAAGTGAGACAGATTTATAGAGGGCATGAAAGGCAGATAGTGGTTTGGATTTATTCCATAGGTTAGTGGTTTTCAAACTGTGCATGAAAGAACCTTCCTACAGGGCCATTTTAATAGGTGTTTAAGCTTTTACCAGGTCAGAACTATTATATGGTTTGCTAAATGGATTTCTATGTAAAGATTTATTTAAGCAAAAGATTCTACAGCTAAAATCTCTTCAGAAACCACCGCAAAGTTATAAGCATGAAAATTTCAACAAAAGAGAAGATAAATGGCTTATTTAAAAAATAGTTTGGCATAAATACTTTTGGACTTTCCTTGCTCTCTCACACATATATATGTATCTCAAGTATATCTCATATATATGTATATCATATATATACACATTAGAACCTACAAAATTTACTTAGGTTGGGCCAACTGAGGGTATAGTTTATTTAGGATGTTTCCTTCAGTTCCTAGGCAGATGCTCATATTCAATATTGTGCTTTGATATGAAAGTGACATTTCTCAGTGGGGAAGTTACTCAGATCTACTTTGTTACTGCATATAAGTAATTCAGAGCATACATATGAAAGATAAGTTTTCAGTGTCCCAAGCATTTTATCTACCTGATACCAAGACCCCAGATATTGGCAGACATTAGGATAGTTAAATTTCCCACTTTTCATCTGAATGCTTTAGTGTCATCTAGAAACTGCCTCAGAAGATTTATCTTTAAGAATATAGAGTTCTCCATAATGGGGAAGACCAAAGAGACCACTTGTTGTGGGCATTTAGGAATGTAAATGTATTCCTGTTTAATTGTTTGGTCTTTGAACTTCATAAAGAACAGCTGAAGCTGGAATTCTGTAATTTCTAAAGCTAATAAACTGATATTGTTGGGTGGCTTTATGCTTACAGAGGAGGTATCATGTTCTATAGAATTCAGTAAGATATTTGTATCCATACATGGATAAAATTAATCCTGAATGCAAATGCTAATACAACAAAGTACTTGGCTTTATAGTCTGTCAAAAACACTCAATGTTATTAGTCATGGGGCTAAATTTTATCATGAAATATCTGCCTGAAACATTCGTGTTGTTAAGATTCTAAAGGCTTATTCTAATTTCAGGAAACAAAGGAGATGAAATACTTTATCAGTTTCTTGGTAAAGTGTGATTATAACCTTTTATAACTCTTTAAGTAATTGCCATTATTTTGGTAGAAATTTCAGAATGCTACAAAGCTTTTTTTTCTAATCAGACATTAGAAACACAACCTTATTTCATGTCTGAAACCATCAGCTGTCATGTGAATTCCTGAAATTCATTTTTCTATGACTCACCATGTGAGTACAGCTTAGAGACTGAAAATACCATTACCCAATTAATTCCAAGTTACTAAGTGCAGCAGCACAATGAAAATGACAAAATATTGAAATGAGAACAATTTAACTTTCTTAAGTGATAGAAGCACAAGCAACAGGAATGTGCATATGTATTAGTTACTCAACATTCTTTTATCCATTGAACAAACAATTACACGTGCATACTGTGTCAACATCATTCTAAGCCCTGGAAATTACACTAGTTTGAATAAAGGCCAGGCTCTAAATGTAAGGAGCTCACAGAAGAACAGAAAAAACAGACACTTGCTTACAAATGTGGGGAAATTACCTTAAAAAAGGTATCTGCAAGGATATCTTATTCTAGTATTGATTAAATGTCACACCCTCAAATTGGGGATCAACAGAGGTTAGGCTTAGAACCTCACCCCCCCTGTTTTGAGAGAAATCTTCTGCATCCGTGGATGTTTTGTTGCCCTTGTCTAGCTTGGATTAATACTTAGTCTATAGGCACAGACCTGATCATCTACATTTGCCTTCTTACAGCACTAAATTATGTTTTCTACCTTTGTCTTGCATATACCTACCACTTCAGCATTTTATTAAAAAAAAAAATAAGGGAGAAATGTGGGATTCACATATAAATCAAGTATAAAAATCAAATGAATAATCATATCTGACTTGATTGTTTATAGTTCTTCATGCGTGATCAAAACTGAAAGTTTCTGTGATATGACTGCCCTTGCACTGTTCACCATGTAAGAACTTATTCACTATGTTAGAACTTGTTCACCATGTAAGAACTTGTTCGTTATGCTTCAGAAGATTGGAGACTGTTGAGAATTAGGCTTGGGGTTGATTAATGATTGTGCATTGAGTCCCCTATACAGAATTTTATTGGTGTTAACAACCATTTGATCAATAAATATGACAGATGCCCTCTCAAAAAAAAATAAAAGAAAAATAAAAAATAAATGTCACACCCTCAGTAAAGTCTTACTAAATGACTCTAGCTAAATAGCCTTCTTCATTCTCTAATCATACTTTATTTTACTTTATTGTGCTATTATTACCAGTAACTGATTTTTTAAATTAAGGTATCGTTGATATACAATCTTATGAAGGTTTCACATGAGCAACATTGTGGTTTCGACATTCACCCATATTATCAAGTCCCCCCTACCCAAAACCCCATTGCAATCACTATCCATCAGCTTAGTAAGATGCTATAGAGTCATTACTTGTCTTCTCTGTGCTATACTGCCTTCCCCAAGACCTACCTATATTATGTGTGCTAATTATAATGCCCCTTAAACTCCTTCTCCTCCTTCCCGACCTACCTTCCCCAACTCCTTCTCTCTGGTAACCATTTTGTTCCTTCAGTTTTGCTTTGTTGCTATACTCCTGGAAAGAGTGAAATTATTTGGTACTTGTCTTTCTCTATCTGGCTTATTTCACTGAGCATAATACCTTCTAGCTCCATCCATGTTGTTGCAAATGGTAGTATTTGTTTTCTTCTCATGGCTGAATAATACTCCATTGTGTATATGTACCACCTCTTCTCTATCCATTTATCTACTGATGGACACTTAGGTTACTTCCATATCTTGGCTATTGTAAATAGTGCTGTGATAAACATAAGGGTGCATATGTGTTTTAGAATCAGGGATCTTGTTTTTCTTTGGGTAAATTCCTAGGAGTGGAATTCCCGGGTCAAATGGTATTTCTATTTTTGGTTTTGAGGAGCCTCCATATTGCTTTCCACAATGGTTGAATTAATTATAATTCATTTTACGTTCTCAACAAAAGTGTAGGAAGGTTGTGCTTTCTATACATCCTCACCAGTATTTGTTGTTCCTTGTCTTTTGGATAGTGGCCATCTTAATTGCTGTGAAGTGATAACTCATTGTGGTTTTAATTTGAATTTCCCTGCTAATTAACAATGTGGAGCATCTTTTCATGTGCCTGTCTGAATTTCTTCCTTGGAGAAGTGTATGTATAGATCCCGTGCCCATTTTTTAATTCAGTTATTTGCTTTTTGGGTGTTGAGGCATGTGAGCTCTTTAAATATTTTGGATGTTAACCTCTTATTGGATATGTCATTTATGAATACATTCTCCCATAGTGTAGGATGCCTTTTTGTTGTGCTTATGATGTTCTTTCTGTACAGAAGTTTTTAGTTTGATGTAGTCCCATTTGTTCATTTTTGTTTTGGTTTCCCTTGCCTGAGGAGATGTGTTTATGAAAAAGTTGCTCATGTTTATATTCAAGAGAGCTTTGCCTATGTTTTCTTCTATGAGTCTTATGATTTCATGACTTACATTCAGGTCTTTGATTCATTTCGAGTTTACTTTTGTGTATGAAATTAGACAATAATCCAGTTTCATTCTCTTACATGTAGCTGTCCAGTTTTGCCAACACCAGTTGTTGAAGAGGCTGTCATTTCCCCATTGTGTATCCATGACTCCTTTATCATACATTAATTGGCCATATATGTGTGGGTTCTTTATGGGCTCTCTATTCTGTTCCATTGATCTATGGGACTGCTCTTGTGCCAGTACCAAATTGTTTTGCTTACTGTGGCTTTGCACTAGAGCATGAAGTTGGGGATCATAATCCCCTCAGCTTTGTTCTTCACTCACAGGATTGCTTCAGCTATTCAGGGTCTTTTGTGGTTTCATAGGAATTCTAGAACTATTTGCTCTAGTTCACTGAAGAATGCTGTTGGTATTTTGATAGGAATTGCACTGAATCTGTAGATCGCTTTAGACAGGATGGCTATTTTGACAATAATCATTATTGTTTTCTGTGAGCACAGGATGTATTTCCATTTATTGGTATCTTCTTTAATTTCTCTCAAGAGTGTCTTGTAGTTTTCAGGGTATAGGTCTTTCACTTCATTGGTTAGGTTTATTCCTAGATATTTTATTTATTTTAATGCAATTGTGAATGGAATTGTTTTCCTGATTTCTCTTTCTGCTAGTTAATTGTTAGTGTAAAGGAATGCAACAGATTTCTGTGTATTAATTTTGTATCCTGCAACTTTGCTGAATTCAGATATTAGTTCTAGTAGTTAGTTTTGGAGTGGAGTCTTTAGGGTTTTTTTATGTACAATATCATGTCATCTGCAAATAGTGACAGGTTGACTTCTTCCTTACCAATCTGGATGCCTTGTATTTCTTTGTTTTGTCTGATTGCCGTGGCTAGGACCTCCAGTACTATGTTGAATAACAGTGGGGAGAGTGGGCATCCCTGTCTTGTTTCTGATCTTAGAGGAAAAGCTTCCAGCTTCTCACTGTTAAGTATGATGTTGGCTGTGGGTTTGTCATATATGGCCCTTATTATGTTGACGTACTTGCCCTCTATACCCATTTTGTTGAGAGTTTTTATCATGAATGGATGTTGAATTTTGTCAAATGCTTTTCACCATCAATTGAGATGATTGTGTGGTTTCTGTCCTTTTTGTTGAAGTGTTATATGATGTTGATGGATTTTCGAATGTTGTGCCATCCTTGCATCCCTGGAATAAACCCCTCTTGATCATGTTGGATGATCTTTTTGATGTATTTTTGAATTCAGTTCTCTAATATTTTGTTGAGGATTTTTGCATCTATGTTCATCAGGGATATTGGTCTATAATTTTCTTTTTTTTGTGGTTTCTTTGCCTGGTTTTGGTATTAGAGTGATGCTGGCTTCATAGAATGAGTTTGGAAGTATTCCCTCCTCTTCTACTCTTTGGAAAACCTTAAGGAGGATGGGCATTAGGTCTTCTCTAAATGTTTGCTAAAATTCAGCGGTGAAGCCATCTGGTCCAGGAATTTTGTTCTTAGGTAGTATTTTGATTACCAATTCAATTTCCTTGCTGGTATTTGGTCTGTTCAGATTTTCTATTTCTTCCTGGGTCTTGGAAAGTTGTATTTTTCTAGAAAGTTGAACATTTCTTCTAGATTATCCAATTTGTTAGCATATAATTTTTAATAATATTATCTCATAATTCTTTGTATTTCTGTGGTGTCCATAGTGATTTTTCCCTTCTCATTTTTGATTTTGCTTATGTGTGTAGACTCATTTTTTTCTTTATAAGTCTGGCTAGGGGTTTATCTATATTGTTTGTTTTCTCAAAGAACCAGCTCCTGCTTTCATTGATTCTATCTATTGTTTTATTTTTCTCAATTTTCTTTATTTCTTCTCTGATCTTTATTATGTCTCTCCTTCTACTGACTTTGGGCCTCATTTGTTATTGTTTTCCTAGTTTAATTGTGAGTTTAGACTGTTAATTTGGGATTGTTCTTCTTTCTTGAGGTAACCCTGTATTGCGATATACTTCCCTCTTAGATAGGCCTTCACTGCGTCCCACAGATTTTTCTATGTTCAGTTATTGTTTTCATATGTCTCCATATACTTCTTGATCTCTGTTTTTATTTGGTCATTGACCCATTGATTATTTATGATCCATATAAGCCTCCATGTGCTTGTGGGATTTTTTGTTTTCCTTGTATAATTTATTTCTAGTTTCACACCTTTGTAGTCAGAGAAGCTGGTTGGTACAATTTTAATCTTTTTGAATTTACTGAGACTATTTTTGTATCCTAATTTATGATCTATTCTTGAAAATGTTCCACGTGCATTTGGGAAGAACATTTAACCTACTGCTTTTTGGTGGAGTGTTCTGTAGATGTTTGTTAGGTCTACCTGTTCTAATGTGTTGTCCTGTGCCTGTGTCTCCTTACTTATTTTCTGTCTGGTTGATCTGTCCTTTGAAGTGAGTGGTGTGTTGAATTCTCCTCAAATCAGTGCATTGCATTCCATTCCCCCCTTGAATTCTGTTAATATTTGTTTCACATGTGTAGGTGCTCCTATATTGGGTCCATAGATATTTATAATGGTTACATCCTCTTTTTGGTCTGATCCCTTTATCTTTATATAATGTCCTTCTTTGTCTCTTGTTACTTTGTTTTGAAGTCTATTTTGTCTGACACAAGTACTGAAACTCCTGCTTTATTCTCCCCATTAGTTGCATGAAATAGCTTTTTCCATTTATTTACTTTCAGTCTGTGTATGTCTTTGGGTTTGAAGTGAGTCTCTTGTAGGTAGCATATTGATGGGTCTTGTTTTTTTTCCGTTCTTCCACTCTATGTCTTTTGATTGATGCATTCAATTCGTTTACATTGAGGGTGGTTATTGATGGTTATGTACTTATTGCCATTGCAGGTTTTAGATTCATGGTTACCAACGGTTCAAGGACAGCTGCTTTACTATCTAAGTCTGTCTTAACTCGCTTATAATGTTATTTTAAAAACAATCTAAAGGTTCTTTTTTTCCCTCCCTTCTTTTTCTTCCTCCTCCATTCTTTATGTATTAGGTGTCATATTCTGTACTCTTTGTATGTCCCTTGAACTTTGTGGGTAGTTGATTTAGTTTTGCATTTGCTTAGTAATTAATTGGTGTATTTTCTTTGCTGCAGTTTTATTTTGTCTGGTGACAGCTATAGCCTTAGGAGAACTTTCATCTATAACAGTCCCTTTAAATTATACTGTAGAGACAGTATGTGGGAGGTAAATTCACTGAACTTTTGCTTATCTGGAAATTGTTTAATCCCTGCTTCAAATTTAAATGATAATCTTGCTGGGTAGAGTATTCTTGGTTTGAGGCCCTTCTGTTTCATTGCACATCATGCCACTCCCTCTGGCCTGTAAGGTTTCTGCTGAGAAGTCTGATGATAGCCTGATGAGTTTTCCTTTGTATGTGGTCTTTTTTCTCTCTCTGTCTGTTTTTAATACTCTGTCCTTGTCTTTGATCTTTGTCATTTTAATTATTATATGTCCTGGTGTTGTCTTCCTATGGTCCCTAGTGTTGAGAGATCTCTGCACGTCCATGACCTGAGAGACAATTTCTTTTCTCAGATTTGGGAGATTTTCAGCAGTTATTTCCTCAAAGAGACTTTTGATCCTTTATTCCTCTTCTTCTTCTTCTGATACCCCTATGATATGAATATTGTTCTGTTTGGATTGGTTACACAGTTCTTTTATTATTCTTTCATTTTTAGAGAGCCTTTTTTCTCTCTGTGTCTCAGCTTGTTTTTCTGTTTTCTAATTTTTTTTCAGTTATAGTCTCCTATACCTCATCTAATCTGTTTTTAAATCCTTCCATTTTATGTTTCATTTCAGGTATTGTATTTTTCAAAGTTTTTATCTCTTTTTTGAAGTGCTCCCTGAGATCTTGATTATTTTTCAGTAGTTCTGTGAGCATGTTTATGATTTTTATTTTGAAATCTTTATCAAGAAGATTGGTGATTTCAGTTTCACTTAGCCATTTATCGTGTTTGTTGGATTTTTGTTCATACAAATCTTTTTGTTGTTTCATATTTCTAATGATTACTATGGAATAATAGTAATTATTATTAATAATTTCACTTAGGTGCCCTAAGTGTGTACATAGCACCCTCTAGTGTCTAGAAGCTCTACTCTCTGCAGCTGCCCAGCACCTGGAGCAATGGAGGGGGTCACAGACGAGTGACGCTGGTGCTTGCTGGGAGGAAAGAGCTCTTTCCTGCTTCCTGGATACAGTTTCTGTGTCCACTGCCCAGGTCCACTGGGCTCTGCATGCAGGGAGGAGACTTTGTGTTATGCCTCTGTAGCTACTATAGGTGGGGCCACTCTCTGGCTGGCCTGGTGTGATGGTGGGGGCAGCAGGTGTGTTGACTGGTGCCTGCCTGGAGGAAGGATCACCAGGTTGCATTTTGCAGTGGGGTCCCTCAGAGCTGCATTGCCAGCCAGGGAGATGGAGTGGCTGAAGCTCCTGAAAGTTCCCAACATGCTTAGCTGTGTGTGCTGTGGTGATTTTGTCTACCTATCCTTTCTTTTGAGTAGCATGCTCTATGTGTTCTTTGCCCCTTTACCACCCCTCTCACTGTTGGGAAGTTTTTCAAAGTGCCCACCTTTCTTTTGTCCCTGAGTGGCTAGTTGTTAGTACCTATTCTTCATAAACTGCTGGAATCTCATTCTTTCTGAGTCTTCTGCCTGTCTTTGCTTTCCAACCCCTCTAATCTCCAGAATACCATGTAATGTGGATTCATGCTCTTGGAGTAGATCACCAGGGCTTGGTGTTCAGCAGTCCTGTACTCCTATACTCTCCCCACTCCATTTCTCTTCCTCCTGCCTGTGAGCTGAGGTAGGGGGAGAGCTTGGTTCCCGCCAGATCATGGCTTTGCTCCTTTACCCTTTTCTGTGAGGTCTTCTCTTTTCTCCAGTTGTATGCAGCCTGTTCTGCAGTCTTTGGGTTGCTCTTTCATGATTAGCTGTATTTGCTGTATTTTCATGTTATTTGTGGTTTTAGGAGGAGGTTTCTGCCTCACTTCTCATGCTGCCATCTTTTTCCCCTCTGAATCCAATAACTACATTTTATTTATATTCGTTTTCTGCCTTCTTCACAAGAATGTAAGTTTCATGTGAGCAGGGGCTTTGTCTTGTTTTTCTTATCTTCCTGGATGGGCACTGAGTTGTCTGCTTGCCAATAATCAGTGTGCTGAAGGTTCATTGAGAGACTCAGGGGTGGCTTGACTCTGAGCTTGTGCTAAGGGAATTGGTGTGAAACTGGAGGCATTTAGATTCTGAGGTATTAGTGCTTAGGCTTTAGGGACAATTAAGATTCTCTAGGAAAAGTGATGGGAATGAACAATCCTGTCAGCAGCACATGCAAAAGTTTGCATCTGTAAACTTTTGGCAGATGTTCAAGGATTGCACAACTGATAAATTCTTATGAGAGAATAGGACAAAACAGGTTGGGGAAGAAATGTTTGGGCCAAATCATAAAGGATAGGTTAAAGATTTTTCATTTCATTTTGTAGGGATGGAGTTATTGATGTGATTTTAAGCATAAAGATGACATGCTCATTGTGAAATTACATTCTAATTAACAGGTAATGTAGGTATCAGTGAAGTTCAGAGAAACAAGTAAGTGATGAATATACTAGAATCAGGGATGTCAATCAGGCCAACACCCAGACAATAAACTACTAAGAATTTTCTGAATTTGTATGTGACTAGGAAGATTTTGGCTACTGACACCAAGCATGTACAAGACAGTTGAATTGAGAAGCATGGTGGAACATTCTGACATATAATGCTGCTACTAAGTCTTTTCTTCCAGCTAAGCTGATTCACATGGTGCTATGTGAGGCCACTCAGTGAAATAGAATAATTTAAAAGTAGACAATATTTGGATTATTTTATAATAATCCTGGCCAAACAAGATTGTTCTTACCTAGATGGATGAAATAATTCCTGTTTCATTATGGCAGACAGCTGGATGTATTTTTTCCTTGTTAGCATTATCAATGAATCTGCCCAGATTTTTAAAATTATTTATTTAATGTTCTGAATCTCTTGATATATCCTCTGTGAGTCTATAATAATGAGAGAAGAAGAAAAGTACCAGAAATGAAAAAGAAAATTTTCTTTTCAAAACTTTATTCAGTATTTGCTTCATCTTAGATTCAGAAGAAGGTGATATCAGCTAAGCCAACCCAACTGATGGGTATAGAAAAAAACAAAGCCCTTAAAAATAATCTTGGGTGATTTACTATTCTTCTATCTTGTATTCCACTCATCACGTAGGTGAGGACATTTTTAGGAATGGAGAAAAACCGCTGAATGAGAATTGTTAATTTAAAGACAAATGGAATATGAACATTTCAATATTAATGCCTTAATGTTAGAAATAGATATGCTTTTACATTTAAAAAAGGGACATTAAAATATTTAAGCTTTTGGGATGTGTATTGTGTCACTTAAAATATTTCCACTGCAAATAAGATATATATATATATTCAAAAGATTTCACTTACAATGAAGCCATACATAGAAAGTTTGACTACAATATGTTTTTTTTAAATTGGGTATTTTAAAATGTACTCTAACTTTAGAATTTTATTCATCTATTCTCAAAAGTTTTTCATGTTATAGCAAACCAAACTGTATTTTAGGTGAATGTAGGAAAATACTATCTTCTCAGAGAGAAAAGGGGATGAAAATAATTTAGTTAGCAGGTTCCATCATCTCTATTTCTGACTGACAGCAAAGCATTCTTATTATATGAAAATACATAGAAATTTATCTTCATGTAAGTGAAAAACAGCTTTATTATTCAGAGTGAAGTGGAAGAAATCAGCAGATTGATATTTCTGGGTTCCTTTTCATGTTCTTGACACTTTTTCATTTGTAGATTTTATGCTATGGCAAGTTCTCTATTATCTATAACTAAGGAAAAAAAGAGGAAATATGAATCTACTTTGCTATACTCCATTTAGCCTTTCCTCTGTGAAGAAGTCAAATGCTGATGGCATCACCTAGTGCTGCTTGGCAGGTGAGAATTGGGCTGACATACTGATGTGGAGGGAAGGATGCCAGAATGAGTTTTGTGCCTCTTTCAATTGTTATTTTATGTATAATCCTTAGGGTTTCATTTTTCTGGCTAGCAGATTACTCTGGGTTCTGAATTCTATTATTTTCCCCTCAGCTTCCTTCTTTTGAACCATTTTACTATTCATAACTATCCTGAAAAAGAAAAGAATAAAATTCAAACTATACAATTTTAATCATTATTCAGTGTTCTGAATGGGAAAATGTTTGGTGGGAGGTTCAAACTACCAGATAAAGTTACTTTTGGAAAATACGGTTGTTTCCATTCTTCTTCTTCTTCTTCTTCTTTTTTTTTTTTTAGTAAAGTTTCTTCTTTTATAATCCTATTTAACTGGATGATGTGAATTACCAACTATGTTTCTGAATAGGATCCCTATGTCTGTATCTTTAGCTTAGTTCTACAGAGACACATATCCAGCTGCCTTCTGCACAGCTCCATCTGTACGTCCAATAGGAAATCTAACTCAATTTGCTAAAAACTGAGCTTATCACCTTGCTCTTTTAATTGTTTCATATCTAACAGCATCACCCTTTACCCCAAATCCCCAGGAAAAGGAAATACAGGTGGCAACATTGATTTTACCCTTTCTCTTACAGGTCATATTGAATCAATCATCCTTATCAGATTTACTGAATTTTAATGCCTGCCATATTTTAATCCCAAAACTTCTCTCCTTCTTAATCACATTATTTCAATTCAGGACATTATTATTTCTTATCTGCATCTACTACAAAAGCTTCTTATTTGCCATGCTTATTCCTTTCCTATTCATTCTCCAAAATGTCCAACATATATGTACTCTGAAGTGAGGTAGGTCTTTCTGAAAAACAGAGTTTTTACAAAGTATCCTTTATGTCAAACTAGAAAGGAAGTACTGTGCTGCTGTTAAGAATGGAACCTGATTGGACTCACCATCTGGGTTTGAACTTTGGATCTGCCACTTATTAATATGAGATTTGAGGCAAGCTCCTGAACCTCTGTTTATCTGTTTCTTTCTCTGTAAATGGGTATGTGAGCAATAGTACGTAACCCAGAGAGTTTGTTATGAAGAGTGAATGACTTAATACTTGTGAAGAATTTATTACAGAAGCTAGCACATGGTAAACATTCAAACACTACTACTAATAATGATTATTAATGTTGTTGCTGCTATTATTATTGTTGGATGTGCTTGGTCTTGAGAATTGTTACAATTTGAACTCAGTCTTGCTTAAAACGTTTTCTATGATGTGGCCTTTGCTTTCCTGGCCTGATCTTTCTTTCTTGTCACCTCTCCTAACTTCTTTTCTAGTGATATCAAAATACTCATTCTCATTATTTCATTATTCAAGCTATCATTGAAGTTCTTCAAATATTAAACAGGCAAATAATTTTTAATTACTGATTTAATTAGGTTTTAATCTTTGAACTCAAGATCTTCATGCATTGGGCATATACAATCATTGGATAGTTTTCAATTTGTTTCTCCTTTCACTTTCTTAGTTTTTTGGGAGTATTTTTATTATTTTTTAATAATGATTCACTGGTCAGATATCGCTAGAATACACTACAAATGGACTTTTTCTGTGAAGTTTTCCTCTCATTACTATATAGCTAAATTGAATAGTTCATTTGGTTTGATTTCATTACAATATCTAAACAGTTATTACTTCCTCATCTTGTTGCAAGATGTTATTTGTTGACTGCCTGCTAGGTTTTGCAAAGTAGATTGCATATACAATTTATCATCCTCACTGGGCATTTTAAGGTAGAAAAAGGGTATTAATATTATGTGGGGACAAGAGAGATAAAATGGTCCACTCCTGGGCATGCTTGGTTGTGTGGTCACTCTTCATTCCTCACAGTAAACCTGCAAGTTTTATAACTTACATTTTTTTTTTTTTTTTGGTGAGGGCATCTCTCATATTTATTGATCAAATGGTTGTTAACGACAATAAAATTCTGTATAGGGGAGTCAATGCTCAATGCACAATCATTAATTCACCCCAAGCCTAATTTTCATCAGTCTCCAATCTTCTGAGGCATAACAAACAAGTTCTTACATGGAGAACAAATTCTTACATAATGAATAAATAACTTACATTTTTTAACTTGTCTGAGTGAGTGAGTGAGTGACAGAGCTGAGGATTGGGTCTAGGGTCATTTTTTGATGTCTATTTTCTTTATACTACATAGGCTGCCTTAATTTACAGTTTTTTTGATTTTGACATTTTCACTCAATCAACAAACTTATCTTTAAGTACACTTTCCAAAAGGAGAATCCAAGTGAATATATGAAAGAGAAGAGTAATGGTACTCACTGATAGAAACATTTTGATTGATGTGAAAACGGTGCAGTACTTTGAAAATTATGAGTAACCTATTAAGATTGCATGATCCTGTCCTAAAAAAAACCTGCAGCAATGTTTGAGTAAGAGCAATGTTTTATATCATTTCCTTGATCAGTTATCACTCTATAAAAAAATAGAGCTGAGCTTTCATCTCATTTTTGTGAAAGTGATTTGTTAATATATTTTACCATGCTCAATACTAACATGTGTGTATATACTTATGGCAATCCAAAGCATTCATACCGTTCCCCTCGTTATTGTGGAATTATTACTATTTTTTTGTTCTCAGTTCTTTATATGTTACGTTTCAGTTTCAGAAAGAAATGCAGTTTCAGTATATATTAATCTAGGTAAGAGACACTATGGCATCTAATAAATATTAACAATTTATTCTGAATTTTTAAGTTTGAGTTTATTATGATTTTTAAACTGCTTGTGACTTATAAATTATATATCCACCCAATCTCATGCTGGGTAATATTCTTAAAGTCTCAAAAATGAAATATGCTTTCTAGGGGGCATCTGTTTTGAGAAAATGAATACAACAGAGTTATTATCCTTTGGATTTTTAAAACATATTGGCTCATCCTTATGATTATTCATCAAGACTCCAAAGAAGAAAAATGAAACTTAAATCACTGTCTGTATCTGTAGTGTAAGAACAAAAAGTAAGCTGGCAACAGCTAGAAAGTGGGGAGAGGTGGTGGCAAGATCACTTTGTAGAGCACTAATTCTTTCACTTTGTCAGAATGAGAACAAGATGCTTTATGCAAGCAGCCATTAAATTCCTTAGGGGAGAAGAGAAAGAACTGAAATCTCCCATGTGTCACAATAAGTGGCAAAAACAACAACAACAATACAAGAACCAAGTTTACAGCTGGAGCATTATTTTTGCCTTTGTACTGACTTGATTAAAATGCAGTCCTCAGACCTGGGTCGTGTGTATCATCTGAATACACATATTCATGTTTTCAAATCAAACATCATTGCTGTACTGCATGATTTAGCACAATTTAGGATAAATTCCAACAAGTTCTAAATCATATAATAGTTTGACTTTAGATAGAAAAAGAACAAGATATTAAGAGACCCCAGCAACTGAACTGCAGAACATAAACTTGATTGTGGCTAATCTAGTGTAAATATCACATTGGCACAATTTGACACCACAATGAAGGTTTTATTTTTATTTTTTTAAGACATGACTATTTATCTAATATTAAGAAGCCAGAAGTACTTTGTGTGTTCTATAGGTACATGTGTGGATTGTAAGCTTGGAAAGTTGGAGAAAGTTAATTTTGTATATACTAAGATTAGAAGTAATCAGAGCGGCTAATCAACTATTTTAACAATGTTTAAAAAATACAGACTATCAGGAAGACTAAGAGAAGGGATAATGAAGCAACAGAGCAAGAAACAGGCTAAGAGAAGGAAAAAAAAAAGGATGAATTCTAAGACAAAATGTAATTGAAACATTCTGCATATGAAAACCTGAAATCATTAAACTGATTAACTAGAAGACTGATAATTAATTTCAATGGAAAGTATTCCTCACCTTATGAAAGGATTAATCCAAAGGTTAATGTTAATAATGTCTTCAATGTTTTGCAGAGTATAATCTATTTATCAGAGCTTTAGGACAAAAAAGTATGTAACTGAAGAATTAGAAGCCGGAACTAATGGGAGGGTGTCTTGCCAATGGGTTTCAGCCCCGGGCAAGTTCGCTATGGATTCAATGTAACCAAAGAAATTGACAGCAAAACGTTCTTTAGGGTGAAAGGGTTTATTATCTGGCTTGTTCTTCCAGTGGTAGGTGGAGCACTAGTACCTCTGCTTCCGCCTAGAGCACTGGGCCAGCTCTCTATATAGCGCAATAATAGCTCATTGCCAACAGGTGTGGAAGTAGTAGTCTAGCAACAGGTCAGTTACATCATCAGGTGGTTTAAGTTCAGTGAGGATCCTGGCCATAGGAACCCCAACTTCCCCACACTCCACCCCTCCAGGATTCTCACTTTACAATCTACACACTTCCGATCTTCCGCAATGGTCCCTTGTGTGAGAAAGCTGGAGCACTGTAATCAGGTTCCACAATAGCAATAGAGGATAACAACTTAGAGATAATAAAAATTAAGATACAGCAAGATTTTGATACAGGTAACAAAAATTATAATAATCCTCAAGCCAGAGGAGGTTCCTAATAACAAAAAAATTTATAATACTCCTCAAGCCAGAGGAAGTTCCCAATCCTCAAAGACTTTAGGGGTGATAAGACAAATGTTTTAATGACACCAACATAGGCAAATCTTGCCCATCAGGTAGGCTGCATGCAAGAGAGTGGTCCTGTGATAGGACTGTAGCAGGAAGGGGGTCCCTTCCAGGTCTAGTATACCATACTTTCACTCCTTTCCCATGGGGGCTAGTGAAGGGTCCATATATAGTGCTACTGGAGGTGCATGCATTGGGCCATAATGATAAAACAAAACTCCTTGGTAAGATTCTCCTACCTTCTGGCCATTCAGGATATACTTCTGTGACTTTTGTTGGCCACCCTGCTGTTATTCCAGGAATACACAGGAGGCCAGCTTCCAGGCCTTGTCCCCAAGGTGCCATGAGACAGCCATCGTTGGTCCATGTGCCGAAAGGTCCAAGGCCATGTCCACTCAATGGAGTCTCCAGGGTTCAGTGCTGTTGGTGCTGGCAGCAAGATGTTATTCTGGTGGCCAAACCTTGGTTTCAGTGATTCTTCCTTGGTTTGTACTTGCAGTTGTATAGGGGAGGCAGCCATGTGTTAACATGTCTATGAGGCTCAGGGCTCCCTTTCAGGGTCTCTTGTTGAAACGCTGTAGCATGGTCCATAAACTGACGACCGTTTCTTTGGTATCTGACTTTAGTCTGGATTTAACAAGCCATTGTGCCTCTCTATTATGCCTGCTGCAGTAGGATTGTATGGCACATGAAACTTCCATTTGATTCCCAGCTGTCGCACCCATTCTTGCAGTGTATATCCAGTAAAATGGGTGCCCTGATCACTCTCAATTATCTATGGTTGGCCATAGGCAGCAAAGAGATGCTCCAGGCCTCTTTTGGTCATCTGCTGGTCTGCATAACAGGTAGGAAAAGCAACCAGAAGTCCAGTAGCTGTGTCCACACAAGTCATCGCAAACTGATATCCTTCTGACATAGATAGAGGCCCAATATAGTTTATCTGCCACCTGACGAGGGGTATAGGCCCCTTAGCTATTGTCCCATGTTGCTGTGGAACTTGATGTAAGTCCCTTTTGGAGCACACAACACACTCCTGCTGGGCTCTATTAACTTCTTCAAAGGTCAAAGGCAAGCCCCACCGAAGGGCTACAGCCCACATTGTCTTTTACCCTGCATGCAACAAATGCTGATGTAACCATTGGGCTACATCAGAGGCAGGCTTTCCTTCTAACCAACCTATCTGGGCCAATTTATCTGCTTCATCATTTCCTGAGGATGCCAGTGGCAAATGACCTGTCACATGGTATACTGTAATTATTTTAGTCTGACCACTGGCCCATAAGTTTTGGCACAATTCTTGCCCCCAAAGGGGTTGGTGACCAACCAGCCAGTTGGCATGGTACCAGGTTGGTAGCCACAGGGTCACATCCTGATAGCTCCAGCTGTCATGAGTAACCTATTAAGGGGAGGGCTCCTGGCTGATCACAAGCCACCCAGCCCGCAACTCTGCCCATTGGCTACTCTTACCCTCATCATCTTCCATCCATATTGTCACAGTCTTAGGATGGAAAGCTATCACCCTCCATTTTGGGGGCTGCCCACGGGTGGAGCCATCTGTGTTCCATGCATCTTCAGGTTTAGGGGCTCTTCCTTCCCAATAAGGACTCTCTGCTAATGGTTCAAAACCAAGTTTTTCCTTCTTTTCACTAGTATATGTCACAGGCCCCAATAAGCATTGGATTTCTTCCCTCAAGGGGCTACTAGAGAGGGCACTACGCTGCTGTAGGTAAGCACCTCACTTGTCTAGTGTGGGTGTTTGTGCCACACCACTCCTTGGTTTATAGGTCCAGTCTCCTACCCATCCCAAGATGGGATAGGTGGTTATTACCTTTATCGGGGCCATTCCAGTGATGGGTTCCTGTAGCCAGCAAGGTGTGATACACGGCAGCCAGTTGTTATTCTATCAAAGTGTATCGTACCTCTGCCCCCTTCCAGAGTTGTGACCAGAATCCAATGGGTTGATGAGTTCGTTCAAGCC
Source organism: Manis pentadactyla (assembly GCF_030020395.1). NCBI lineage: Eukaryota > Metazoa > Chordata > Mammalia > Pholidota > Manidae > Manis > Manis pentadactyla. Next base: position 74,151,538 of record NC_080020.1, read on the forward strand.
GCTGCCAGAGATCCCAGCCCATAACCGTCTTCAGTCACATGAATGTCCAGCTCACAGGGCCTTGATGGGTCTATCACACTCAAGGCTTGCACAGCCTTGACTGCCCGTTTTGCAGTAAGTAAAGGCAGATGCACATGTCTCATCCTAGTCCCACCTGATGCCCTTTTGTACCAACCAGTATAAGGGCTTCAGAATTTGTGCCAAGTGCGGGAGAAACACTCTTCAGTAGCCTAGAAGACCTAGAAACTCCTGTAGCAATGCTACAGTTGTTGGGATAGGAAAGGCCTGGACTTTACCTATAACTGCTTCTGGTGTAACTTTGGTCTTACCTGACCAGATGATCCCCAAGAATTTGACAGACAAACCAGGTCCCTGAACCTTGGTGCTGTTCACAGCCCATCCTTTCTCCTGTAAATGTTGCAGCAGTCTAGGTGCTGCACCTTCTAGATCTGAAAGATAATTGGATGTGAGCATGACATCATCAATATAATGGTACAGCCGCACCGTTGGCAGTTTTTTCCATGTAGCCAAATCCTGGGCTACAAGTCCATGACAGATGGTGGGGCTGTGGAGGTATCCCTGTGGAAGGTGAAAGTCCATTGCCGACCTTTCCAGGTGAAGGCAAACTGTTCCTGACTTTCCTGCTCAATGTCAATGGAAAAGAAGGCATTAGCAAGATCTACCACATAATGATGTGTTCCTAGTTCATGGCTGAGGGTATCCATTAAGCCTGCAATAGAAGGGACAGCAGCATGCATCAGCCAGCCATTGTTGATCCATGTGTTGAAAGGTTCAAGGCCATGTCCACTCAATAGAGTCTCCAGGGTTCAGTGCAGTTGGTGCTAGCAGCAAGATATTATTCTGGTGGTCGAACCTTGGCTTCAGTGATTTTTCCTTGGTTTGTTCTTGCAGTTGTATAGAGGGTATGACTTTATCCAGTTCTCTATAATCCAAAGTTATATGCCAGGAGCCATCTGGATTTTTACTGGCCACTCTGGGGAGTTGAAAGGACTATGGGTTGGCTTTATCATACCCACCTTTTTCAGTTCCTGGAGAGTTTCTCCAATCTCTTTATGCCCTCCAGGCAGTTTGTATTTTTTGGTATTAGTCACCCGCTGAGGCATAGGCAAAGCTATGGGCAGATGCCTAGCATGTCCCCTCAGAAATGCCTTCACCACATGTACTCTCAGTCTGAACTCACCTGCAGTGGTCTGCAACCATATACCCTGCAGGATATCAATCCCAAAAATATATTTAGGGATAGGAGATATATATACAGTATACTCTTTTGGGGGTAGACACCCTATTCCCAAAGGGATTTGGGCTTGTTTCACTGTGATAGCCTTACCTGTATATCCATCTATGATAGTATGGGTCCCGGGGAACCACTCAGGGTTACCATGAATCAGTGAACATTCAGCCTCTGTGTCCACCAGAGCCAGGACACATTGTATGTTCACTGGGGACCAATGGATAGCTATTTCAATGTGGCCTCTTGTCCCCCCCCGGTCCCTCAGGGCAGATACCTTGACCTTCCCCTTAATCAAACTGTGTTCCCCAATCACCTTCCTGTGTGGGCTTGAGTGAGGTTGGCTTGTTCTCCAGCAAGAAGTCTTGCAAACACACAGGTGGGACTCATAGCTCTATCTCTGACCACTGCCTCTTTGTTCTTAATGGTTGGAACTGCTGCTATGGTTTTAGCTGTTGCCATAGCTCTAGTAAGATCCTATTTGACTTCCCATCTAATTTCTTTCCATTTGCTCCTGCCTGTATTAAATCAACCCACACCAGGATCCTCATAACCTTCATGGGGCCCTATAAATTCTTCTTGTGAGTAACAGGTCTTATTTCTTTCTGGATTCTTGCTGCTTCAGCCTCTCCTAAGTCTGCTACTGTACTTGTCACCTCGCTTATGGGATGCCCTAAGTGAGGGGAAAGAATGGCCACTAGAGACCCAAAGAGGGATTTAGGAGCCATTTGAAGTACAATATTTCTCATCCCAGTAGTGAATATCTCTTCATCAGGGCCATAATTCTCTGGACTATAGATGGCATTTCTTATGCCTAGCTCTTGTAACACCTGTTGGAGCTCAGCATATGTCTGCCATCTAACAGGGGATGATGGTAGATCACCCAGATTGGGCCACACAGCACCAAGTGCAGCCATAAGCCAATCGAGGAGAGAGTGACTCCCTGGAGTCTGATGTGCATTTTTGTAAGTGCTGCCTCAAGGCAGGCTGCACTGTCAGGGAAGACAGCTTTCCCATCTCTGATCCCGACAGAACAATTCCATCCACCCATAAGTCCCACAGATGCTGGAGCCAAGCTGATATTGACGCTGAGGGCTTTTTCCTAAACCAGGAGCCCAAATCCACCAGCTCAGCCTGAGTATAGGGGCGGACCATAAAGTGCTCCACGATCTGGGGGGGGGTGCTGCTCCTCTCCTTGAGGAACTTTCAGCTGCTGGGTATTATTTTCTTTACAACCACTGGGTGTGCTTTCAATACAGGAGGGGCTAGGGTCTCTGGCCCCACCCCTTCATCCTTCTCCAGCTCCTCCATTTCCGGGGCTGATAGCACCTTTCTCTTCCCTCCCCCAAGTGCCTTCTTTGCTACAACCTTTGCCTTTTCTACTGTGCCTTGCAGCATGCTACCTCAGTCTTCAGCAGCTCTCTTACCTTCACCTTAATGCTTCGCAGCTGATGTTCTCGTGCCACCTCTGCCTGTGCTTCCCTCAGGAGTTCGCCTTTTTTCTTGATGGCCTCTTCCTTCTTCAGAACATCTGGCAGCAGTGCCATGTCATCCAGTAAGGAATTGTTTACCTCTCCAATGGCACCTTGCTGCCGGCATTCTTGTGCCACCTCCTCTCACATCATGGCCATTTCCTTTTTCAGGGAATCCACAGTTCTCAGCTCGCATTCTCATGCTGACATTGCTTGGGTCTCTTCTGAAGACCTTTTTAATACTGTGAGAAGCAGCCAACCCACAGTCCCCGCTGTCTCATGGGCACTCTGTTTCTCAAAAGATCTACTTATTATACAAAGGGCCACCCCTACTGCCTCAGGTGTCACCTCCACTTGCCTCCCATCCTGGGTGGGCCCAGTCCTCTAGGAGGCAAGCCACCTCAGACCACGTACCCATTGGGGGCAATCCACTGTCTCTCCATTCACAGGGGCAGCCTGCTGAAGCACCCCTCCCATAAGGGCAGCCTGTCTTTTTCCTTGGTCAACAATGAACCCTGCCGACTTGTGCTAATTGTCTTGTCAATGGGTTTCAACCCCGGGCAAGTTCTCTGGATTCAATGTGACCAAAGAATTGACAGCAAAACGTATTTTGGGGTGAAAGGGTTTATTACCCAGCTTGTTCTCCCAGCACTAGGTTGAGCACTAGTGTCTCTACCTCCACTCTGAGCACTGGGCAGAGCTCTCTATATATAGACGCAATAATAGCTTATTGCCTAAAGGTGTGGAAGCGGTAGACTAGCAACAGGCCAGTTACATCATCAGGTGGTTTAAGTTCAGTGACGATCCTGGCCATAGGAACCCCAACTCCCCCACAGAGGGTAATCAGATAAGAAAAAAAAAGTAAGTAACTCTGAAACTAAAAGTGAAGACTTCTGTTCTTAAATGTGGTTGCAACTTGACGATTTCCCAATGAACTTTAATATCATTGAGCAAATCTTTTTTTTTAATTCCAAATAGTAATGTAGCATTTTTCCTACAAACCTCAGTTGCAAAAATTGCCCAAGAATTAACATGAGGTAAGTATGTTAAGAATTTGGAATTTTGTAGGATGAAATAAAAATCACTCAAGGAGAATCAGGGCATAAAATGTTTTAGAAATGGAGCAATGCACACTACAACATCTGAAGTTAGAGTAAGAACTTTTACAAAAAATTGGCTTGTGGTAGTATTTTTTTTTCCTTCATAAAGTGTCAGAGTGGTTATGAAAACTTGTGGAGATTATATGCTCTTTTATACGTTTGGATAGTTAAGACCAATTCTGAGACAGAACTTTATGTGAAATTACATTCTTGATGAAGACTCAATATCAAAGGTTTTAAATTGTTTTAAAACTCTTAATTTTCCCTTCCCATTTTCACTCATCGAAATACAACCCTTGCACTCCTTGCTTTCTATCTTGCCTTCTTCATGTAAAAATCATGTGCAACACATATTTTAATCTGTCTTTGTGGGGCAAAGAAGGTAAGTAGCATTTCTGACTTTATTCAGAGCGTTTCATGCCACTGCTTCTACTTTAACAATAAATACATGTGCCATTTATACATTTCTGGCAACTCAGTTGGACAAATCTTATATCAGAGATGTTTGATCTGACATAATGGATTATAAAAGAAGTTATGCATTAAAATTTAAATGGCGGTATTTAATTACTGAGATAGGTTTAAAGAAGATATTGACAGAATATAGTGAAAGAAATGTAGATTAGAATGTATTTATTAGGGCATTGTATTTATTCAATGAAAATGAAAGTGATTGACCTTTTTTCATATCTTCAATATTCATCACTTTTAACATAAAGTAATAAATTACATCAAATAGTTCATGACATGTGGACTATAGAGCAAATATTTTCTTCTGGTAATTATGATGCCATTTAGAAGTATAAATGAAATAATTTGCAGGAGCATAATTTCTCTGTTGGCACTGACTTGCATGAGTAAGTATAGCATTGTTTATGTAAAATAAATGAAGGTAAGAACAAGAAAACTAAGTAAATATGTATTTAATTTTCATTTAAAGTATTTTTAATTATGCACATATGTAGATGTCTAAGAAACACAATTAGGCAATTAATCATTGTATAAACAGGCTAGCTAAAAAGTTATGAAAACAGCATAGGGTATGATTGTTACTTGAATGTTTTATTTATGTATTTTTCTTTTCTTCAAAGAGCATAATTAAATAGCTTAGATACTTGCAAATGTATCACTGAATCAGTCAATAGCTAGAAATAAACTGCATTAGAAATGAATCAGAGTATAACTCAAGCAAAGTTTCTAAAACCTAGCTAAATATCATATCCCCCAGGAAAGCTTGCATTTATTTATTTATTTGTTATTGAAGTATAGTTGATGTAAAATATTATATTGGTTTCAGGTGTACAACTTAGTGATTCAACAATTATATACATTATGAAATGTTCATCATGATGAGTACAGTTACCAACTGTCATAATAAAAAGATATTATTGACTGTAATCCCGATGTTGTACTTTTCACCACTGTGACTTATTTATTTTATAGCTAGATGTTTGTGTCTCTTTATCCCACTTCACCTATTCCCCCATCCCCCCACCCTCTTACCCCATGGCAACCACCAGCTTGTTCTCTGTATTTATGAGTCTATTTGCTATGTTTGCTCATTTGTTTTATTTTTTAGATTTCATATATAAGTGAAATCACATGGTATTTGTCTTTCTCTGTCTGACTTATTTCACTTAGTATAATGCCCTCTGTGTCCACACATATTGTCACAAATGGCAAGATTTTATTCTTTTTATGGTCAAGTAATAGTTCATTGTATATATGTACCACATCTCTATCCATTTATCTATCAATGGACACTTACGTTGTTTCCAAAACTTGGCTATTATAAATAGTGCTGCAATAGACATAGGGGTACATGTATCTTTTCAAATCAGTGATTTTGTTTTATTTGAGTAAATTCCCAGAAGTAGAAATTCTGGGTTGCATGGTATTTTTATTTTTAATTTTTTTAGGCGACTCCATACTGTTTTCCATAGTGGTTTCACTAATTTACATTCCCACCAACAGTGTATGAGCGTTCCCTTTACTCCACATCCTTGCCAACACTTGTTATTTCATGTTTTGTTGAAATTAGCTACTCTGATTGGTGTTAGGTGGTATCTCATTGTGGTTTTGATTTGCATTTTCCTGGTGATTAGTGATACTGAGAATCTTTCAATGTGACTCTTAGCCTTCTGTATGTCTCATTTGGAAGAAATGTCTGTTCAAGTCCTCTGCCCATTTTGTAACCAGATTATTTGATTTTTTTTGCTGTTTAGTTATATGAGATCTTTATATATTTTGGATATTAATCCTTTGTCAGATATATCATTTGTAAATATATTCTCCATTAGCAGGTTGTCTTTTCATTTTATTTCCTTTACTGTGCAGAAGGTTTTGGTTTGATGTACTCATTTGTTTATTTTTGCTTTTGTTTCTCTTGCCTAGGAAGACATACCCTAGAAAAGTGGCTAATCTGATGTTCGAGAATTTACTGCCAATGTTTTCATTTAAGATTTCTTTTAAGATGGTTTCAGGTCTCATGTTTAGGCCTTTAATCCATTTTTAGTTTATTTTTATTTATGGCGTAAAACAGTGGTCCAGTTTCATATTCTTGCTTGTAGTATTCAGCTTTCCCAACACCATTTATTTAAGAGGCTGCCTTTTCCCACTGTATATTCTTGGTTCCTTTGTCGTATGTTAATTTACCATATACATATGAGTTTATTTCTGGGTTTTCAGTTCAGTTCTAATGATCTATGTGTCTATATTTGTGCCAATACCATATTGCTTTGATTACTATAGCTCTGTAGCATAGTTTATAATCAGGGAGCATGATGTCTTCAGCTTTGTTCTTTCTCAAGATTGCTTTGGCTATTCAAGGTCTTTTGTAGTTCCACACAAATTTTAGGGTTGTTTACTCTAGTTTTTTGGAAAGTGCCATTGGTTTTTTGATAGGGATTGCATTGAATCTGTAGTTTGCTCTGGATAGTCTATCCATTTTAAAAATATTAATTCTTCCTACCCATGAACACGGAATATCTTTCAATTTATTTGTATCTTTTTCAATATATTTCATTAATGTCTCTTAACTTTAAATGTAGAGTTCTTTCACTTTCTTAGTTAAATTTATCCCGAGGTATTTTTTTTGATACAATTTTAAATGGGATTTTATTTTGATTACTCTTTCTGCTAGTTTGTTATTAGTATATAGAAATGCAACAGATTTCTATACATTGATTATGTATTTTGCAGCATCACTGAATTCATTTATTAATTCTAATAATTTTTTTTGTGGAGTCTTTAGGGTTTTCTACATATAGTATTATGTCATCTACAAATAGTGACAGTTTTACTTCCTCCATACCTATCTGGATGATTTTTATTTCTTTGTGTTGTCTGATTGCTGTGTGGCTAGGACCTCCAGTACTATATTGAATAAAATTGTTGAGAGTGGGCATCCTTGTCTTGTTCTTGATCTTAGAGGAAAAATTTTCAGCTTTTCACCATTGAGTATGATGTTAGTTGTGGGTTTGTCATACATGGGTTTTATTATGTTGAGGTATGCTCCCTCTACACCCATTTTGCTGAAAATTTTTACTATGAATGGATGACTTTTGTTAAATACTTCTTCAGCATCTATTGAGATAACCATATGGTTTTTTATCCTTCCTTTTGTTAATGTGGCATAGCAACATTTATTATATTTTTGAATTCTGTCTGCTAATATTTCATTGATGATTTTTGCATTAATCAGGGATATTGGTCTATAATTTTTATTGTAGTGTCTGTCTGATTTTGTTTTCAGGGAGATGTTGGCTTTGTAGAATGAATTTGGAAGTTTTCCTTCTTCCTCAATCTTTTGGGATAGTTTGAGAAGCATAGGTATTAACTCTTCTTTAAATACATAATTCACTTGTGAAGCCACCTGCTTCTGGATTTTTGTTTGTTGAGAATTTTCTGATTACCAAGTCAACTTTGCCATTAGTAATCAGTGCGTTCAAATTTTCTGTTTCTTCCTTCTTCAATCTTGGAATATTTTATGTTTCTAGGGATTTATCCATTTATTCTAGGTTGTCAAATATGTTGGCATATAATGTTTCATAGTAATCTCCCATAATCTTTTGCTTTTCTGTGTTGGTTAGAACTTCTCTTTCATTTCTGATTTTATTTATTTGAGTCCTCTCTTTTTTATCTTGATAAGTCTAGCTAAAGGTTTTCCAATTTTGTTTATCTTTTCAAAGAATTAGTTCTTAGTTTCATTTAGAATTTGTATAATTTTTACTTTCTATTCCATTTATTTCCACTCTGATCTTTATTATATGCTCCTTTCTATTAACTTTGAATTTTGCTTGTTCTTCTTTTTCTCATTCCTTTAGGGGTAAGGTTAGATTGTTTATTTGAGATATTTCTTGTTTCTTGAGGTAGGCTTGCATTGCTATAAACTTCCTTCTTAGAACTGCTTTGGCTGCATTCCAAAGATTTTGAGCTGTTGTGTTCTATTTTCATTTGTCTCCAAGTATTTCTTTTTTTTCTCTTTTATTTCTTCATTGACACATTGGTTGTTTAGTATCATGTTGCTTATCCTCCATGTGTTTGTGTTCTTTCCATTTCTTCTGAGTTTGAATTTTGCATTGTTATGATTGAACAAAGTGCTTGATATTATTTCAAACTTATTAAATTTATTGAGACTTGTTTTGTGGCCTAACACGTGACTTATCCTGGATAATGTTCCACATGCACTTGAAAAGAATGTGTACTCTGCTGTTTTTGGATGGAATATTCTGTGTGTGTGTGTGTGTGTGTGTGTGTATGTATGTCTGTATGTCTGTATGAAGTCCATCTGGTCTATGTGTTGTTCAAAGCTAATGTTTCCGTATTTTTGATCTGGATAATGTAGCCACTGATGTAAGTGGGGTGTTTAAGTCCTCTTTATTATTGCATTGCTATCAGTTTTTCCCTTTATGTCTGTTAATATTTGCTTTATATATTTAGGTGCTCATTGTTGGGTATATAGTTATTTATAGTTGTATCTTCATGCTGGATTGAACCCTTTATCATTACATAATGTCTTTTGTCTCTTGTTACAGTCTTTATTTTAAAGTCTACTTTGTCTGATATCAGTACGGCTACCCCAGACTTTTTTCATTTCCATATGCATGAAATATCTTATTCCACCTCTTACTTTCAGTCTGTATGTGTGTCTTTAGGTCTGAAGTAATTGTAGGCAGCATTTACATGGATCTTGTTTTTTAATTCATTCAGTCACCTTCTGTCTTTAAATTGGAACATTTAGCTCATTTACTTTTAGAGTAATTTGTACTTATTGCTGTTTTGTTAAATGCTTCCTGGTTGGTTTTGTAGTATTCTGATCAGGAAAGCTTTTCAAAAATACAGATGCTCTGGCTTTCTTAGAGATTTTGATTCAGTTAAGAGGTGGGAATTAATTATTCTTAAGTGGGATCTTAATAAACGTTCCATTTCCATTAATCTTTTCTATTTCTCCCCCATCACATTTATCTACCTACCAATATTATTCTATATAAATATTTCTTTAAGAGAACTCTACTTCAATACATTCAAGAGTCAGCAGGCATTCCAGGGTTTTAAGATTTGTGATTAAATTTTGATGATAACTTATTGTATGATCTCATTTATATGAAATGTTCAGGAAAAAGCAAATTCATAGAGCAATAAAGTAAATTAATGGCTTCCAGGGGTTGAGGGGAGAAAAACTGGAAAGACTCCTAATGGGCACAGATTTTCTTTTTGGGTTGTGAAAATGTTCTGGAATAGATAGTGGTGATGGTTTCACACCCTAGAAATATACTAAAAGCACTGTATACTATAGAAAGGTGAATTTTAAGATAGGTTAATTATATACCTCAATTTTAAAAGGTGATGACAAAAAATAATTTTTGATGATAATCTGAAGCTTGATATAAACATGTTCTGGGTTTTCTAGGTTAATACTAAATAACCAAGTATCACCTGAATTTTTTAGTGTCATGTTGTAGTACTTTATGATTAGAAGAAAATGAAAAATAAAAAACTGGATTTAATGTAAAAAAAATGCATATTTGGAAAAGTAAAACCCAAATAGGTTGTACAGTTTTTGAGGAAGTTGTGGGATAATGAGTCTTTACAGCACTTATACTAAATAGATACAAGAAACACAAAGAATGTGTAACATAGAGTCAGCCCCATACTCATGTTGTGATTAGCCATTTGGTTTCCACAAAGCAAAATCTATTTATGTACTTCAGAAGGAAAGCACAGGCAAAACTATGAGGAGGCATTAAAAATAATCTCAGGTCAACTTTGTTTATCTTGTCATTAATAGCCCAGGGATTTTCTTAAGAATTTTATTACATGATCTTAAAGTGAAGCTCCATATGAAACACAATGTCTAAAACAACTGATTCTAGGGTTTCCCTAGACTACTCAACAATATAAATATGTTTTTTCTTTTGAATTATTTTTGAGTGAATTATATTAATCAGGAAAGTGATTTTTGGTATTAGTAAAGTTTTCATTTTTGAAAAAGAATACTTTACATACAGTGTGGGAAGGCAAGAATTTAATTAAAAGTAAATATTACTGTTCAGTACTATCAATAACAAAACAAAATATTAACCAAAATGTGTATTCAAGACCCTGTAGAAAGGGAGTTAGTTATTTTATATATGATAGCACCCTGTCAAATGCTAGTCATGTGAAAAAGTAAAAGTCCCAGAGATAGGGGAGTCCTTATAATATTCTAATGGGTATTTCTTCTTGATTTGTTGGTTAGTAACTAAAACTAACTTATTTGTGTGCTTACTATGTGCTTGGACTTGAGCTAAATGCATTGTATGTGCCACATGGATTCTATTTACAGTTCCATGTTAAAATAGAGGAAACTGAGGCTTAAAGAACTTGAATTACCTGACCATGGTAAAACAACAACAAAGAGAAGAATAACAACCAAAACTGATAAATGGCAGGATCTGTAGGATGGTACATGGAAATATATAAACATTTTTGATTGAATGAATGAATATGTAAATGAACTGGTTATCAGCTTCTAGAATGTGTTTTGGTAGACATCACATAATATCCCAAATATCATGTGGTCTTTCTATTCTTTTTATTTTCATTCTTATTCTCAAGAATGTTTTTAAATTTTGTGATTACATTTTGATAACATATTATATCATTCCATTTATATGAAATGTCCAGAATAAGCAAATTCACAGAGATAGAAAGTAGATTAGTAGTTACCAGTGACTGGGTGGAAAGTACATTTTACCGTGCTAATTTTGTATAAGCCACAAAGTCATATTTAGTTTTTGTTATTTTGCATATTGTGAAATCTCTTGACCTCTAACATGTCTTACTTCAAAAACATGCATAAATCATTTGAATGAGAATTTAAGCTACTTAAGGCGAAAATGAAAAGTATGTGTGATAAATGTTACAGCTTTAATTATACTCACAAATTAGAAAATACATACAATTGGTATGTTACTTGGAATTATATGTTGATTATATTGCTAAAATTAGTAAAATGATAGTGAGATATATATTATTTTAAATAGTAGCATGACTGTAAGGGTTAATCTAATTGCCTTACTTATGACAGTGTCAGTTAAAATTTGTATTGTTCCTATGGTATTTGACAGTAGAGCAATCTAGTTCAGAATTATTGTAAATCTAACTTTTTTCCATTTGTTTTGATATTCATGAAGTAGCCTATAACTTTACAACACTATTAATAATATTTTAAAGCATTTTTCTATTAAAAAAATGACAGATTATTCCTCTTTTAAAACTGGATAAATGAAGATGTCTACAGTGATCAGCTAAAAGAAGGTTAACATGTTTATTTTGGGAAAAACTTTTGGGATAAAGAGAATTTCTACTCACAGCTGTTTTGAATATGCTACTAAGTTGTACGCAATTGCCTCATTCTTTTTTGGTGGGTTGTTACTCTGTTTTACTTTAATGATAGTCACTTTAATTCAAGGAGGAAAAATAACCGTAACTTACCTTCCCTTTGTTTCAAAATCAGGGCATTTCATTTAAAATATTTTAATTTTTAACTGATTGTGAGTAACCCTCAGTTTTATTTTACATTTTTCATACATAGGTTTTATAGTTTTGCTTCCACACTTTTCTTTTTCACTTGTTATTTTATTTCCTTTTGTTTCTTAGCGATGCAATGACAAATTAATGTTTACTGCAATGGATTATCTGTTAATTTATCAGCATTAGCCATGGATCCATTTTCTTTTTCATCATGAAAGAAATGCATTGCTTGATAAGAAAATATATCCCAGACAAACAGTGTGAGGTATTATGTTTTCTTTGTTGGTATTCTCTGTAGGCATTGCTTCCAAAAGAAGGAAATTTGTCTTTTTTCAGCAGATTGTTATTCTTCTCATTACCTTGCTCTCATTATAATGTCTTCATTTTAGCAGTACAAATTTCTGAGCACAATGTGTCCTGCTGTGTTTGTGCTGGTTTTTGTACTGAGATCTTTCTTTGACATAGCAGAGGCTGCTGTTCTGATAGGTAGAAAGAAATTTCTGTGAACTGAGGGATGGATTAACAGAAATAACTGTCTGTGTTTACATATATAAGATCATAGATCTATATATTGAATCAACATTTACCATATGCTCTTTGAGCACAGACCTGTGCAAAATAATTTGGGGAGTCCATAAAAGAAATGAAATACTGACTTTATGTAGCTTATTATCTATACTCTACTCATGTTCTCCATATGCAGAGCTTCTGATTCTATGAAAGTGTGGCTATGCAGTTGTAGAGCAAGAAGAAATTATTTCCAAAAATTACCTTAAGTATTTCTCACTTAAACCATGAACATATTCACATCATCTCCCAAGTAAAAATCACCCTACAGAAAAGACCCCACAGTTTATGTTTCCACCTATAGCACATGTAACTTTGGAAGACTCTTCTGTAGTAGATAGTGAGATAAACTCTTTATGTGCTGAATATTATTTCTCTCAATAAATGTACGAGCTTCACATTAAAAATAAGAAACAAAGACTTCATGGTATTAAGGAACTCAGGTTTGTTTCATCCCAGAGGCAGAGCTCGTAATCACTGTACTCAACTCATGAAACATTTTACATATTACATAAATGTATTATTTCACCCATCAAACAAAATATATTCCACAGTTTATAAAAAAATTCATTTTTTTAACTTTTCTTTGCTTTTACTTTTCCATCATTTATGTAATGTGATTTACTTTTAAATCTCTGAGGAAAACATATCAGTGAGTCAACTGTAAAAAAATTCTCTCCATAATATCTACCTGGAATATATCCTCAATTCACCTTCTTCTTCATGGGTGTACCTTGCTTGTGAATGCAGTTCCTCCTATGCCACTTTTCAAATGGACTACATAATACTTCAGAGGTTTGTTATTTTTTTTGTTGTTGTTCTATTTTAAAGCAGATTCTGGCATTTTATCCTCTCAATACCAAGTTCGTTATTCTTTTTTTTTTATTTTCTATTTTTGAGGGCCTTTTCTTTGTGCAAGTCTAACTACTGTATTTACAGATAGAATGATTATATTATGGCTTTATATTAGGTCATTAATAAGCAGACACTTGTAACATTTCTATTTTTCAAGGAGAAAGAATGTACATGAATTTTCGCAAAAAGCAATTAGTCAAACTCTGCACAGACCTTAAATATCTTTAATATTTTGTACCAGGTTTAAATACTTTGATCATTCTGGGACTCAAAGTATTTTTTCTTCTCTTATACATAAAGTACCATTTTATACAGAGTGCCATTTTGATTCATTAATGATGATAGGACAGAAAAAAAGCAGTCTTTAGAGTTGGGGTAGTTTTGAAAGACTAGAATGAAGATTTGAAAGAGGAATTGGAACAACATCATTACCTCTGTGGGAAGACTTAATCCAAATTATATGTAACTGATCTTCTAATATTCAGGGCATTATACATATGACTGCATCTTGGGGAACATTTTGTCCTATGCCTATACATAAGTAGATGCTTTTTTTTAGGAGGTTTTAACTGACTGCAAAAATTAAGAGGGGACTCATGTAATTGTAGATTAATGATACCAAAATAAAAAATAATAATAAAATAAAATAAAAATAAAAAATAAAAAAAAAATTAAGAGGGGAAAAAAGAGAGAGAGAATTACCATACTCTTTAGAATAATAGGGCTAAAAAAGTATATGAATTATTGCTGATAATTATTTCCAGAAGACTCTAGAATATATTCTCTCTGCATAATGGTAGGAATGTGCAAAGTAACCCAAGTAAAAACTGAATATAGATTTCAAGTAATCAACACATTTTTTTGCAAAAGTTAATACAAAATATTCTTACTGTAGGTCTAAGTAAAATAATAAGAGAAATCAAAATATCAACTTATTCAGGATCTGTTTCTTTCATCTAAATATGTGACATTGATGTTTTGGAAGTTAGTTAGAATTATGCAAAATATACAACTGACACACAAATTTTAACAAGGGTAAATAAATATAATCACCAACCCTTTTCTCATTACTGAGAATTGTTGAAATGCTGTGAGTGTGTACTGTACAATAAGATCCACATTTCACAGTTTACCTTGCACACATTCTAATCACTGTGAACCTAAGAGAGATAGTTAATAACAATGTGCTTTTGCAACAGACTTTTTTGCCTGGATGAAATAAGATTCTGGCACTTTCAGTATTTCATATAGATTCTTTCTTTGTATTTTTCTCATAGGACTCTCAATAGGGATATAGTCTTTGTCATTTGTAGAGGAAGGAAGAGTCAATGACATAAAATAAAAATTGTCTTCACTCTATTCTACAATATATTTGAACTCAGAAGATCCCTACTTCATTTCTCATGCTGCACTTTATCCTTAAGCCAAAGTATGTGTCAGTTAGAAAAAGGCATGAAACGTTACCATAGGATTATGGAGCTTTAACAAGGAGACTCTACAGACTAGTATTTCAAATTGTCATTTTGTTTGGTCCTCTGTCAGGTTTTAACCTCCTTTATACCTTATACCTTCAAGTATATCATAATAAGTAAGATTCTGGGAGAGCAAGATGTATGCCTCTGTTTTGTAAAGTGGAAACGGGGCTATTATGATATGGAAATGGGAGATGACAAAAGCCTAGTACATCACTTTCAGAAAGAGGACATACAGAATTTAAGGATATAGAATTGACTTTGTCAAAACTGTTGTTTACATGAACCACTGGGACACATGCACTTCTGTTTCAAAGTCCACTGATTTTACTAGATTTTTTGGGTAATACTAAGTCTCTTTTTTGGATAGAAAAGAGTTCAGTCTCATTGTTCTCTGCTTTGGAATTTGTTTCACTCAGACAGTATGTTGGGGTGTAAGATGGAGAATGATATACATTATATGCCTGGGTGGCTTTTTGGGAAATGTTCTTTCTTCCTTCTTTCCTTTTCCCCTCCCCTCTCAGTATGTAAGTTCACTGGCATTTAATGGTCCCTGAAGCTAAATGCCTTGCCCACGCAAACGTGGTGCACTCTTCAGGTCTGTGATACTAAAATCTGAAGGAGTGTAACTTGTGATCTGTTTTATATTATTTAGGCAAGGTTTGAATGGGTGAGGCTTTAAGCCATATTCAGTATCATTGTGTCTCAAAATGCAAATTAAGGGCTCCTCTATCTTACTGTTTAGTAGAAAGATGGACATGAGCAGCCAGAGAAGGGGAAGATAAGTTCAAGGAAAAACTGCCTAAACTGCCCAGGTGGGGGTCCCATGTGAAGACAACAAGGCTTTGCAGTGACACAACATCTTTGCCTATCAGGGCCAGACCAAACCAGTCCCAACCTGATCACAACATGGGCACAATCAAACAAAACAGAACTGTTCAAAACATGCCTTATAATAGGAAAGGACATGTGCACTGAGAGGGATGGCTCATAGATGGACCCATCAATCAAATAACTCTACCCTGTCAATCAAAGAGGCACCTCTTAGTCAGAATGCAATATATAGGCTTCCTGCCTAACCAGATTGAGGCCTTTGTCTACCTTGACTCTGGCCCGCTCCTCCCTTGGAGTGTATTCTAATAAAAACTCTGCTTCACTATTATGTCTCTGCCTTTCAATTTTTTCTTTCGGCAGGGACAAGGACTGAGAAGAATGAAGTCAATCCATAACATTACAACCCAGGTTACATACACATTCTCATTCATTCATCCACTCTGTTCCAGACACTGTGCTCTGTTTTGAGAAAAATAAGTTGTGATCTTAATCCTGGATGAACTCACAGACTTTGGGCTATGGAAAAATTATGAGCAAGATTTTGTAATACCTACTATATAAAGAGAGTTGTAATTGAAATTGAAATGTGCACTAAGTATCCTTTTAGCACTAGGGAGAAAGTGACTTAATTCTCTCCTGAGGGAGTTGGGAA
The DNA here is from genome assembly GCF_030020395.1 of Manis pentadactyla. Taxonomy (NCBI): domain Eukaryota; kingdom Metazoa; phylum Chordata; class Mammalia; order Pholidota; family Manidae; genus Manis; species Manis pentadactyla. The sequence goes on from NC_080020.1 coordinate 74,167,755, forward strand.
GATTTTAGTGAGAAGGTGACATTTGAACAGGGAAGGAAGGTACTTAAAACACAGTTGTTAGAAAAGATCAATTTTAGCTAGAGGCAAAAGATACACTGCTGCTATACATGGGACAATGTATTCCACCACCTCTATGCCTTCCATGAATAAAATTTCTAGGAAAACTTAGAAATATAAGAACTGCAATATTAGTTATAAAAGGGCTGAGGGTGTTCAAAATGACCAGCAACTGCTTCTAATGAAATATCCAGGGATTTTGAAAGATGTATTTCATTGTATATATTTCCTGTTTTAAAAGTATAGTATGGCATATCATAATGATCTCATTTTAAGACCCAAAATAATGTACTATATTTTTCTTATTCTTTTAGTTTTATCATTGCCTCCTGCAATAAATAGATTTTAAAATTAATACCTGTCTTAGTCTTTTTGGGCTACTATAGCAGAATACTATAAACTGGGTGGTTTATGAACAACAGAAATTTATTTCTCACCATTCTGGATGTTGGGAAGTCCATGATCTAAGTGCTGACAATTCAGCACATGGTGAGGACTTGATTTCTGATTCCTAGATAGCAGTCTTTTTGCTCTAAGTTCACATGGTAGAAAGGGGCAAGGAGCTAAGGCCTCTTTTATGACAGTGCTGATCCCATTCATGAGGGCTTCATTCTCATGGCCTAATCACCTCCCAAAGGCCCCATGTCCAAACACCATCACAATGGGGACTAGGTTTCATCATAGGAACTTCCGGGAGACACAAACATACAGTCTGTAGCAACATCTACAGGGCTTTGGTCTTCTTAATCCTTGCACTATTAACATTTTAGGCTAGTATTTCTCTGTTGTGTGGGGGCTGTCCTGTGTGCTGTACCATTTTTAGCAGCGTGTCTGGCCTTTACATATTCGTTGTCTGTTGAACCCCCTATTTGTGGCAAGTAGACATTACCAAGTGTCATCTGAGGGACAAAATGACCTCAGCTGAGAGTTACTGATTTAACTTAATTCCAATGTTTCTGAGTCCTGTTTACTTTTCAAATCAGATATTGTCATAAAATCATTATTGCCATTTAGCATAATATTATTATTACTCGTGTTTAGTTGGTCACTAACAAGGTAATTTTCTGGGCAGAGAGAAGTGTTATTCCTGATCACATCCGGGATTTTCTTAGGCTATTGAGCCTTGGCTTGGATATCACTGAGTGATATAAATCACCTTTTCCTTCCTCAGAGAAAGAGATACATTAGATGATTTTAAATAGAATCATAGGAAAAGCACATGCCCCAAGGTATATTGCTACCCCTGCCTATTCTTGGTCATGTCTCTTGAATAATGTTTTCACAATACAACAGAATACGGTTTGAGATTCCTTTGTGAGTCTGTATATTACATTTCCCTGGTTGGCCAGAGATAGAGAGGGAAAGATGAAGAACAGTAAAAAAGCAGATGGTAGGAAGCACTGATCCTACTTCAATCTGAACTAGCTTTGAGTGTCTCCTACTCCCATCTAATAGAGGTAGCAAACCACAAGAAAATGGAAAAAAACAGTTATTGTTCAGAGAATTCTCTGAGATGCTTCCCAATTTAAAACTAAGGGCAGGCAGGCCAGGATACAATACTAAGAACAGAAATAAAACTGCATTTTTACCACTTCAGTGCTACTTCCTGATCTGAATAAAAAACATCTTTGCTTACCCTTTGCACTCTCTAGGTTTCTTCACTAAGTTGTCAAAAGTTTCATTGAGCATCACAGAAATTGGGTTTTCTATTTTCTGAGCAAAAGGAGAATGTTGAGTGAATGATAAATGGACAATGGTGCTTTAAAGAAAACTAAGTTCAGTGATTATGTTATAAAATGCAGGATACTCAGATACAGAAAGAATCATTCTAAAGTCGGTTTCATTTTTCTGGTTTAGTATTTTATGTATGTGGGAACACATGGACAACACTTGAAACTTGTTCTCTTCTTAAAGAGAAACCTTTAGAAATTGTAAAATGCAGCTAATCAAAATGTACAATATTCCAATTGCCAAAGAATGTTACTTTGAAATTCTATTACACACTCTCCTTTAGCGTCTTTTTAACACAGCTTTGCCGTGTAAAAAATAGCTGCACAAATATTCTTTGGTTTTCTATGGGCTTCTAACTTAAGACACTGAAAATTTAAATATGTATATCTAGTATAAGTGGTAAGACAATCAGTGGAGAGATAATAAGATAAATACCTCAATATTTAAATTAGTAAGATAATTATAAGATAAATACTATATATATTATTTAAAGTAGGTGGATTTTCTGAAGCTATTTGAAAACAAAATCTTGTAGTACTTACATAATGAAATTCTAGAAAGGGTCCATTTTAATACAAAATCTAAAGTAAAAACTAGATGATAGGAGTGCTAATCAATAGATCTCATTTTATTTTACTTGTTTTCAAAGTAGCATGCACATATTTTTAATGAATTATTATTACTGTAAGATTTATGAGGACAAAAACATTCCCTTCCTGTCTATCCCCACTTTCATTACATATACAGGCATACCTTGTTTTATTATGTTTTGCAGATACAGGCATACTCCCATGATATCATGGGTTCAGTTCCAGACCATTGCAATAAACAGAATATCACAATAAAGCAAGTAAAATGTTTTTTTGGTTTCCCAGGGTATATAAAAGTTATGCTTACTGCAGTCTATTAAGTGTGCAATACTGTCTTGCTGAGGGTTTCAGCCCTGGGCAAGTTCACTATGGATTCAGGGAGACCAAGAAATTACAATAGGACTTTCCTAGGGTAAAAGGTTTATACCTGGCTTTATTCTCAAGCACTAGAATCACATCTGCATCCAGCAATCTGCAGGTCCATAATTCACCTCCATCTCTGCCTCTGCCCAGAACACTGGGCAGAACTCTTTATATAGTGACTCAGTCAGTAATAGTTTATTGCCTATGGGTGTGGTAACATTAGCTCAGCGGTAGGCCAATTACATCATGTCTTGCCAATGGGTTTCAGCCCTGGGCAAGTTCACTGTGGATTCAATGTGACCAAAGAAATCAAAGTAGAACATTCTTGGAGTAAAAGGGTTATACCCAACTTTATTTCCATGGTGGCAGGTCAATCACTAAAATCTCGTCCACTCAGAGCGAGTCTGCATGCAGCAAGCAGGTATCTGCCTCTGGGCCTCTCTACCTGCACAGCTGTCCCAGTCTCTGTCCTTGGTGCTGCCACCACTCCAGCTTCTGCTCTTCTCTCCTGCAGCCTTGCAGCCCTGCCACCGTGTTGCCCAGAGCACTGGGCAGGGCTCTTTATATAGAGTCAATAACAATGCATTGCCCACACATGTGTAGTGAGCTAGCCAACCAGGGCCAGGTGAGAATCCTGGCCATAGGAACCTTCACTTTATCCACACATCATCAGGTACTTTAGGGTCAGGCAAGGATCCTGGCCATAGAAACTTCAATTTTCCCTACAAATACTTTATGTCTAAAAAAACAATGTGCATAACATCTTAAGAATACATTATGGCTAAAAAATGCTAATCATTATCTGAGCATTCAATGAGTCATAATCACTGATCACAGATCATAATAATAAATAAAATAATGAAAAAGTTTGAAATATTCCAGGTATTACCAAAATGAGACACACCTAGAGACATGAAGTGAGGAAACCTGCAGGAGAAATGACACTGATAGACTTATTTGATGCGGCGTTGCCGCAAACCTTCAATTTGTAAAAAACACTGTACAGTATTCCATTCTCCATGAAAAAAACTGCAATCATATAGTTACTTTTTCTTGAATTTAACTCCATATTTCATATACTACATTAATGTTGCTATTTCTTAAATTATACATTTTGGTCACAATTTATTGACTTAGGATAGATGAATGTGTTAGGGCTCATATGACACTATTAGTTCAATTAGTTCAATTAGATGAAAGTGGAAATTGCTTGGTGGGTTTCTAATTAAGCTTTCATAACAAGGTAGTGAATCAGCTGGAAGACATTGCTTATATTTTCTTCTAAATCCTTTCTTATTTTTGGGAAGAAGGAATGGTGGCTGAAATTGCAGCACTTTTCTTGTGATTGTGAATTGACATGGAGGAAGGGAGAGGTGGTCAGTAGAATAATAGCCCACAATTGTCTCTAAGGATATCCATGTTCTAATCCTCAGAACCTGTGAATATGTTGCTTACTTGGCAAAAAGGACTTTGCAGGTGTGAGTATGATTATGGCCCTTGAGGTGGGGAGATCTTTGTGGATTGCCCAGAAGAGTGCAAACAAATCACATGATTCCTTAAAAGCAAAGAAACTTTTCCAGCTGTTGTCAGGAAGACACTAATGTCAGAAGGGTTAGAGTGAAACCTTTTTAAAAACAAAAACAAGCTTTATTTAGGAAGAGTTTCTAACTTTGTTAGAGATTCAAGCAAAGTTTTATCCACAATTGTGGTTCTAGAGAATTGGTGATTACAGTGATCAAAAAGAGTATTTCAAAATTAATTACTAAACAAACATACATCAAAACCCCTCAACTTTTAGTTGCTGAAATGTATAGTCACTGATTTCAGCTGTTCTTTGAAATAGCCTATCACTTCCTCGGAAATCAGGAGAGATGGAGTCATCCACAGAAGGAAATGTGTTTTAATTAGCAAGCTACTTGCGATGATTAAATTATGTGGCACAGGGTGCTTAGCTATCTGATCAAACATTACCGTGGGTGTTTATGTGAGGGTGTTTTGGATGAGTTTAATATTTAAACTGGCAGACTGAGTAAAGCAATTTGCCCTCCTTCACTCAATCCACTGAAGGCCTAAATAACACAAAAAAGCTGACTCTTCTCTGAATGAAAGGAAATTGCTCCTGCTTTACTACCTTTGAGCTGCGACATCAGCTTTTTCCTGAGTCTGGATTCAAACTGAAACAGGCCTTTCTAGTTCTCTAGCCTACTGGCCTTCAGAGCTACATCATTGGCTCTCCTGGGTCTTCAGCTTACTGGCAGATCATGGCACTTGTCAGCTTCCATAATTGCATGAAGCAATTCCTTACAATAAATTAATTTTTCTCTATCATTCTTTTTTTTTTCTCTCTCTCTACAGACACACACACACACAATTGGTTCTGCTTCTCTGGAAAATAGTAGTAATATACTACTTGATCAAGATTACTTGCTCCTTGCAAAATACAGTCAGATAACAAGGCTGGTGAGATAGGTATATATGGCCCACTATCAATTTCACAGGGAGCTTATGAGATGGTGAGGTCAGCAGTTGTTGGCCTATGGTGCACAAAATAAGGGCATTCATTGAAAATTGGAAAAGAATATTGAAGGGAATGGAGTTCTGCCCAATTTCCACTCTGTCTTTTGGTTTGCAAAAAAGTAAAGGATATGTTCCATTTGGGACAAGTACAAGAAAAGTACACTCAGTATTATTTTTAGGACACAGAATGGCTGTATCTGAAAATCTGGTCAGGGTTTCAATTACTGGGGTACTCTCCTTCTATCAGGCAGAGAAGTCCCTACCATAACCCTCCAGTAATGCCAGTCACAGACTGTGGTGAGATGTTGGAGGATATTTGAAGCACGCTTCAAAGTTAATGGAAATAATGTAGCCCTTGTACAGTGAGATGGCTGGAAATTAAACCTCTCAAAAATATCATACCTGTACTGACACTATTTTTATAAAATATCTCACTATGGGAAGTCTGCTTTAGACTCTTCTCTGTTTCATCCACGAATTTTTTTCTCCTCAAAATACTAATAACTGTTGAACTTCAGGCAGCAATTGGCTGTCTGTATCTTCAAGATTGATCTAAAATCTCAGGACATCCCACTAGAGATAGCCAAAAGAGAAGTGTTTACCAATGGGCTGGTGGAATGTGGTTCCCTTTTTGCTCTGCCAATAATTAGCTGTGCTGGCTCTGAAGATGAAGGAAGGGGGACCAGGGACCAAGGACCAAGGAATGCAGGTGGCCTTTAGAAGCTGAGATGGCAAGCAAATCCATTCTCCCCTATGCTTCTGTAAGGAATGCAATGCCCTGACACCTGCTTAGTAAGATTTATGTTGGATGCCTGACCTATGGAACTGTGAGACAATAAATTTGTATTATCTAAACTATTTAGTTTGTGGTAATTTATAATGGCAAAAAGAAAGTTAATATAGAAGCCAATTGTCAGAATACAGGAGCAGAAAAATAGGAGGAACCTGGCACACTAAAGGTCTCATGGAACACTGGATGACTATGTTTAAATGTTTGTTGTATGTGTGCTTGAGAGAGAGAAAATTAAATCCCTATCTTCTCTCTGTTTATTGCTTTCCAAGACTCTGTTTCTCATATTAGGATCCAGTTATTCAATAATACAATGAAGACTGAGTTCCATTACACACTCCTTTCCCTTTCCTCATCCACTAAACAAATGATTATATTTTTGCTGAATGAATATTCAGTGTTTATATTGTTAAAATATAACAAATAATTCATTGTTAAGCCAAGAAATCTACTGTGATACCTTTTACATCATTGGAGAATGTTTGGTTTTCCAGAAGTGTAAATATGTATGTGTGTGTGTGTGCGTGTGTGTGTGTTCATAAATGGTCAAGCTATTGGCTAAGCTATTCATTCTGCTTTTCACTTTTTGGGGATCTACTGGAAGGTCTGTTGCCCTTTCCCACCCAGACAGGTTATACTATTTGCTTGCTGTCAACCATTATTTTGAGAAATCCTTTTTGTCTTTTTTTTTGTGTTGGCTCCTCTGATTCTCAGATTCCTGTCCTCATTTTCTTTACTTGTTTTGGTGGAATACATAGTTTAGCAGATTTCTGAGAAAGTTACATGGAAAGTACATTTTAAAAAGACTTTGCATATTTGAACCATCTTAATTCCAATCTTACTTTTGATTGATACTTGGGGTATTATCAGTCTAGATTCCTTCAGTTCTAGAATATGTTCATCTGTTATTTCTTCAAGATATTTTTTATTTTTTACTTTTTTACTTTCTTGTTCTGTGATTCCTATTAGTTAATATTGAGTTTCCTTCACTGATATTTTATTTCCTCTTTCCTCCTATTTTCTCTTTCTTTGACATTTTTTTCTATTTACTCCTTTTCCTTAGTCTTATTTTTTATGGTTTCTACATCTTTTTTGCATCCTGCTATGATTCATGAATTAATATATGTGGTTATTTCTCTGTATGTTAATTTGGGGACTGTATATTTTTTATGCTCTTGTATTGTCACCATTTTTCCCAGGTTTCTTCCTTCTGTTTGGCTTTTGTCTTGGTTTGTGATGGTAGAAGTTTTTGGATATTTTTCACTATCTTTGCTAGTTCATTCATATTTGAGAATGAGCAATTAAGAAACATTTAGAAGTTTTATGGTTGTGGTCAACCTTGTTTACAGATAGGCACTCCTGTGAAGAAGCCACATAAATGTTACTTTATATAAGTCTTTTCTCTGGTGTGGTCCAGGTTCCTCAGGAAAGGGTCTTTTAATCTCTTGCCTTCAGATTATACATATGACTAGTAGATTTACAATTTATCTTTTATGTTCAGTCCAACATAGCATTTTCTCCCTTGTCTGTGCCTAGTATTCTCAAGTATTGATCTTTCTGATTCTATTTTTCTAGAGAATGATTTTACCACCTCCTCTAAGAATAGGAAAGCAACATTTGCCTGGTTGAGACAGGAGGGAGAATCTGTGCTCGAAGTGCTCTCTCTTGAGATTTTTCAACTTGCTGTATTGGATATTCCTGTGGCACCTAGTGCTTCCAATCAGGGAGTTTTCTGGGATTTGTAGAGCAAATGAGATTGCTTCTTGTCGACATCTTCAGTTTCCCATTCTAAGTAACTTGGTTTGTACTTCTAAAACTTTCATTCTTTATATGTTGTGTTTTGCATTATAGATATCAAATATTTTCTCTGAAAATGAAGGTGGTGCCCCCATTCTAGTTCTAGTTGTTTGTTGTTTTGATTTGCATTTTTAAATATGTAAGGATAAAGTACCATTTTAGTCTTTTACCTTAAAGTTGAAATTCCATTTTTTGGATATATTTAATGATCTAACAAGATTTCTAAATAAGTGGTGTGATTTTTTTTCTGTTACAATATGTTGATTTTAGCAAATAGTTTAAAAGCTACTTAAGTATACAGAAGTCAAACAATATTTGTTTTTTAACATCAGAACATTAACAGTTCTGATTGCATGATTTATTTGAGAAGCCATTTAAAAAATTAAAGGGTGGGCAAATTTAGGCATAACCTAGGCAAGACCACTCTAGAGATGATAACTCTCAAAATATGGTCTTATCAAGTTCACATTTTTTATTGCTCTGGCAGTATGAGCAGTGCCACTGATCAAAGGAATCTCAATGCTGCACCTGTCCCATTGTACAGCTTGATATTTTGCTTGTATTTTACAATGACATAAAGGGCACAGATGAGTGAGTGAAAAAGTAGAGGTCACATATATGAGAGGAACAAAAGCAATGAGGGAAGAAACATTAATACTTTCTGGAGTCACATGTGTACGCCAAGAGAAGTACAGACAGGCCCTGAAGCCTACCATTAACAATCTTGCCACTGTCTAACATACTTTCAAATTTCTACTTTCATGTTTTGCCTATACTACTACCTAAGTATAGAATACTTGAGTAGAAGTTTTGTTTTGTTTTGACCATATGAATCTAAAGACCAAAGCACATTTATACCATTCATAAAGTATTTCTTTTTTTTATTCATTCCTTGGGTAGACTTGTGTGAGCTGGTTTTATATCCCGATACATATAGCAAAGTGCTTGGATATGGTAGCTATTTCATAAGTCTCTGAATTGATTTGAATGACATGATTATCTAATAAGCCCACAGCAAATTCTCAATAATCTTAATTTGTAAGGCCATCATATTCTATGCCATTTGGGGAAACATTTGCATTGTTTTAATTTTTTTTGTTTGAATATAAAGCCTAGATATAAATGAAATGTCTTATATGTTGGCAGTATTATTTTCATTCCTGTTTCTCCTTCAGCACTTTTCACAGCATCTTATGCATAAAAATTCAACACATCTCTACTGACTGAACAAACTACAAACAGATGCACTTAGTAGAGACAAATAAAGTAAGAGAAATGCATACTGACAATGAAATGGAAATAAAGAAATGTATCTCAATTTTCTTGGAGAATCATTCCAGAACATAATGATCACAAACTAAGTATAGTGATCACAAATAAGTACTTGACATTCTTATGATTTAAAAACACTTGTGAGGTGTCAATCTACCTTGTGGAGAAGCTATTATTACATACTTTAAATGAGTGAGGAAATAGTGGGAGGTTACTAAGCTTGTTGAAAAATCACTTTGACACTAAATGACTTCATTATTTTAATACTATTATAGACTTTATTATTATTGTTATTATTAATGAATATTCTTGTTATCATGATCATATTACTTAGTGGTGATGGTGAGGATAGATGTGGCTGCCAAATATTTATAAGTATGCTTTTACAAGTACAGTTACATAAGGGGATATCATCTCTAAATACTCACCCTGCACTTGAATGTAAATGGTCTGGTCATTTTTCTCTACTCTTAATACTGTTTTTGTAGATTCTGAGATTAGGAACAGTGTGAAAGAGAGCATTCCTTCTTGGAGCAATTCTCTTTAGCATTATGCATAACACTTAGGTTATGAGGAAGCCATGTGCTGGTATAGGAGAAAGAAATAGATACTTGAGAACTCTAAAATTAAACAATGCAATAATTAGAATATTTAATTATCATTGGAAATTCTTAATTTCTATAGGAGACGACAAAGGAGAAGTATAAACTAAATGGAATTTCACTTTCAGAAGAGCTGAGTCTGGAACAATTATAAAAGACAGATTTAAAATATTCAAAATTTAAATGTCCTAAGGAAGACCTAGTTGATGATTTCCTGTGGTGAACAGCATCATAGAGGAAATCTTCACTCTATAATTTATTTGGTTATACATGTTTTCTGTTACCAAGTTAGCCTAAAGTGAGTATCCTCCCACATATACGTTTTCATTATGTTTGATTCCAAGCACATGTAGCTCAAGAGGTCTCAAGCATATGGTTCTTTCTCTGTTAAGATTTTGACTGAGAATTTTATTCGAGTTCTAGGATATTAGTTTTTGAAGTTTTTAGGCTCTCTGTTTTAGAAGTTAACATGACAGAAATTAAGTTTTCTTGTGGTCTACCTAGTTCCTCGTTGGAAGATGTTGCTTTGTCTTATTTTTCCTTTCATTAAAAATACTTTAAAACTGGATGTGGGAATAGAAAGTTAGTATGTATCATGCCCATATTCTCATTTTAATTTAAAACAATAAAATGAACCAAACAAATAGCAGTGTGACTGGCATCATTTCATCCCATTAAAAAAATCAGTGTTACTAAGAAATATTTATCAACATGAATCTCCTTAATCCCAGGTGCCAATATGATATGATACTTGCTTTTAATAAGTACAATAATTTTTTTCTAAATTCCAAGTTCCCATTCAATGAGGTTTTATATTTTCATCATCATTATCAGAGTAATGAAAACATACAGTAAGCACTAAATGTATGTGAAGCAGTATATTAAGATTCTTACATGCATATTACCTTAATTTATACAGGTAATGACCTTATGATCTAGTTATTACCTCTATTATCCAAGTAAAGACAATTAGTTGCTTAGAGGAGTCAGTATGGTCCAAGGTCACACAGAAAGTAGTAGTAGAACCATAGTCAAATCTAGAGTGTATGATTTAAGAAACTGCACTCCTGTCTTCAGAGATGGCTATATATTTTAACTTTACAAAAAGATTGCACAATTGGGGTAGACTGAGGTAGAGTTGAGAATAACTATCTGTAATCACAAAATATTTCTTAGAGAACTGTAATAGAACAATAAGATGTTGATAAGGTGGTAAATTGTGCTTTAAAAAAAAATCTGTCTCATCTCCAACCTTAAATACAGCAAAGTGGATTAAAGGATGTTAGGAAATGTCTCCTGTAGGACTTCCATATGTCACAATTAATATTTCAAATGTAAACACAATTATGAATATGGCATTTTATTTATGATATTTATGAGGACTAAAATCCCTATGTAGAAATTTTCATATCTAATTTTTCTTGGAAATATGAGAAAAAAAATTTTTTTCTCAAATGATAAGTAATTTGGGAAAATGTTATCTTTTTTAAGTTACTCTAAATCATTCCTTCAGCACTTATTGACACAGACTGTAATGACATAAAGTTAAAATAGAATGAACTATAACCAATTATGAAAGTATCTGCTTTTTAATCTTGAATAAATATACATTCATTTTGAAAAGAATGTTTACATTGAAATACAGAGCAGACATAAATGACTTGATGTTAATTGACAATCTGTTGTTATTATTTCTTATTCCACAAAAAGAATGACTCTCTGAGGTTAAACTTTTTATGTATAGTGATAGTTTAATTCAGTTTTTTTCCTACAGATATTCATTTATACTTGAAGTTCAGTTATTTTATTCATTAATATTAAATTGAAATCCATAGATACATGTTTGTATGTGCATGTGATTGCAGTCCATGATTTTTCTGGCCTAAACAACTTTTTATTAAAAATGTGTTCATATTCATACTTTATTGACATATATCACTGCCTTTTTTGTGTAAGTTTTTGAACTCTTAGCTGGTATCTCCCAGTATTTTCTACCAGTCTTTCATAAATTCATAAAGAGGCTGTTCTATAACATTCTTCATTTCCTTCATCTTAATGGATGCTGCCCATTAAGTTACTTTAGACAACAACTTCAAATTCACTGATTTAACTTAGAAATTAAAAAAAATATATATATACTTCTTATATTAATGTGCCAGTTACGAATTTAGCCTCTCAGCTCTAAATCCACATTATATTGCCTGCTGTGTGATCCGGGAGCCATACCTGTAAATATTTCTCCTTTTCTAGCTGTCATGAGGCTGTTTTGTCAGTAGCATGCATTGGAGGGATACTGGAGAACAAAGGGATTTCTCTTCTGGGGTCAGGTGGGTTCCTATAGGCCAGATTCTGGAGGGCATATGATTTCTGCAGTGCCCAGCTCTTGCAACACAACCAGCTTCTGTAGCACCTGGCTGCACAGAGTCAGGTAGACTATCACCTCCTCTGAACTGTCTACCACAGCACCCACTCAGGCAACTTTATAGCCTTGGTGAATGACTACACTGTGCAGGCTTACAGCTGTTTACTTTCCAATGAGATCTGGATCTCTGTTCTTGGAAATGACCAGGATGGGGAGGGAACTCCTCCATATGTGTTCCTTTCCTTGTGTACTCTGTCTCAGCTGTAGGTTAGTACCTGTACCCTACATCTACTCTCTAGTTCTTTAGAGTGGGTTCTCTTTACTTGGCAACCAATCTTCTGTTTCTCTCATTCCCTGTTATAGTTAGTAATTCCTCATATGAATTCTTCATATGTCAAATTATTATATTGTTTCTGTCTCCTGGTTGGACTCTCATTAATATAGTCAATAACAAGCAGTTATGTATACTACACATACTCAATGAAATTGAAGAATCTTCAGTGTGTATTGTTGAAGAAGTGTTTGTAGATAAGCTATGCCTAAGATAACTATGGAGTAGGTAGAAGCCCAGGAAATCATCATGATAAGCATTTATTATAATATAACTTCTTTGTATTAACAGTCTACTGTGACATTGAAAAATAGCTAATAGGGCACTGGAAAGCATTTAATTAATATAAGTAACCCACCTAGGCAAAGAAATTAATTCAAATCACCAAAACAAGATAGTTTCAAACATATAAATGTGGCATGCTCTCAGACAATTTTTATTTTCACAAATAAAAGTAATGCATGAGTGTACAAGAGAGATAGTCATTCCCAGGTAATTTTACATTCCTGTTCTAAGTGATGCATTAGTCCACTGCAGACTTAGAAAGTTTAAAACAAAATACATGTCAATTTGAAAACTATTTAACTTCACTATAGATATATCCATTTAAAAATGTCTTATAAGTTATGAGTCAATGGAATCCTAAGTAGGAGAAAATAAATGCTAATCAAGGGAGTGACTTCTTTGTCTATGCATTTTTAGCAGCTAGTACAGGTCCTCAAGCATTTTGGGCACTCAGTAAGAATCTGTTGAATGGATGAACAGATTAAGCTAAATGTGATTAGGATTTTACTTTCCCCTTTATAAAATACAATATTAAAAGATTTGTACCATGAGGAGATTAGAACTATAACTTTATGTATCTATTGTAGCAAACTAACATTTGTTTAACATACAGCCTTAAAACCAAGTAGTATCAGGTAACAGCTGTTTTCACCCTTTTCTGGCAACATGAAGAAAGTGAAGGAGAGAAAATCTAAACAGACCAATTACCAGCAATTAAATTGAATTAGTAATAAAAATATACCCCAAAACCCCTGGACTAGAAGGATTCACTGCTGAATTTTATCAGACATTTAGAAAAGACATAATACCCATTCTCCTTAAAGTTTTCCAAAAAATAGAAGAGGAGAGAATACTTAAAAACCCATTCTATGAAGCCAGCATCACTCTAATACCAAAACCAGGGAAAGACACCACAAAAAAAAAAGAGAACTACAGACCAATATCCCTGATGAACGTAAATGCAAAAATCCTCAACAAAATATTAACAAACTGAATTAAAAAATACAGCAAGAGGATCAAACACCATGATCAAGTGGGATTCATCTCAGGGATGCAAAGATGGTGCAACATTTGAAAATCCATCAACATCATCCACCACATCAACAAAAAGAAGGACAAAAACCACATGATTATCTCCATAGATGCTGAAAAAGCTTTGACAAAATTCAACATTCATTCATGATAAAAACTCTCAACAAAATAGGTATAGAGGGCAAGTACTTCTAAATAATAAAGTTCATATATGACAAACCCACAGCCAACAATACACTTAACAGTTAGAAGTTGAAAGCTTTCCCTCTAAGATCAGGAACAAGACAAGGATGCCCACTCTCACGCTTTTATTCAACATAGTACTGGAGGTCCTAGCCACAGCAATCAGACAACACAAAGAAATAAAAGGCATCCAGACTGGTAAGGAAGAAGTCAAACTGTCAATGTTTGCAGATGGCATGATATTGTACATAAAAAACCCTAAAGAATCCACTCCAAACTATTAGAACTAATATCTGAATTCAGCAAAGTTGGACACAAAATTAATACACATAAATCTGTTGCATTCCTATACACTAATGATGAACTAGCAGAAAGAGAAATCAGGAAAACAATTTCATTCACAATTGCATTAAAACAAATAAAATACCTAGGAATAAACCTAACCAAGGAAGTGAAAGACCTATACCCTGAAAACTACAAGACACTCTTAAGAGAAATTAAAGAAGACACTAATAAATGAAATACATCCCATGCTCTTGGCTAGGAAGAATTAATATTGTCAAAATGGCCATCCTGCCTAAAGCAATCTGCAGATTCAATGCAATCCCTATCAAAAGACCAACAGCATTCTTCAACAAACTGGAACAAATAGTTCTAAAATTCATATGGAACCACAAAAGACCCCGAATAGCCAAAGCAATCCTGAGAAAGAAGAATAAAGCAGGGGGGATCTCGCTTCTCAATTTCAAGCTCTACTACAAAGCCACAGTAATCAAGACAGTTTGGTAGTGGCACAAGAACAGAGTCATAGACCAGTGGAACAGAATAGAGAGTCCTGATATTAACCCAAACATATATGGTCAATTAATATACAATGAAGGAGCCATGGTTATGCAGTGGGGAAATGAGAGCCTCTTCAACAACTGGTGTTGGCAAAACTGGACAGCTACATGTAAGAGAATGAAACTGGATTACTGTCTAACTCCATACACAAAAGTAAATTCAAAATGGATCAAAGACCTGAATTTAAGTCATGAAACCATAAAACTCTTAAAAGAAAACATAGGCAAAACTCTCTTGCATATAAACATGAACAACTTCTTCATGAACATATCTCCCTGGGTAAGGGAAACAAGCAAAAATGAACAAGGGGGACTATATCAAGCTGAAAAGCTTCTGTACAGCAAAGGACACCATCAGTAGAACAAAAAGGTGTCCTACAGTGTGGGAGAATATATTCATAAATGACATATACATATCCGATAAGGGGTTGACATCCAAAATATACAAAGAACTTACCCATCTAAACAAACAAAAAGCAAATAATCCAATTAAAAAATGGACAGAGGAGCTGAACAGACCCTTTTCCGAAGAAGAAATTCAGATAGCCAGCAGGCACATGAAAAGATGCTCCACATCGCTAATCATCAGAGAAATGCAAATTAAAAACACAATGAGATATCACCTCACACCAGTTTGGATGGTCAACATTCAAAAGACAAACAACAAATATTGGCAAGGATGTGGAGAAAGGGGAACCCTCCTACACTGCTGGTGGGAATGTAAATTAGTTCAACCATTGTGGGAAGCAGTATGGAGGTTCCTCAAAAAACTCAAAATAGAAATACCATTTGACGTAGGAATTCCACTCCTAGGAATTTACCCTAAGAATGCAGGAGTCCAGTTTGAGAAATACATGCACCCTTATGTTTATCACAGCACTATTTACAATAACCAAGAAATGGAAGCAACCTAAGTATCCATCAGTAGATGAATGGATAAAGAGGTGGTACATATACACAATGGAGTATTATTCAGCCATGAGAAGGAAAAAATCCTACCCTTTGCAACAACATGGTTGGAGCTAGAGGGTATTGTGCTCAGTGAAATAAACCAGGTGGAGAAAGACAAGTATCAAATGACTTCACTCATCTGTGGAGTATAAGAACAAAGCAAAAACTGAAGGAATAAAACAGCAGCAGACTCACAGAACCCAAGAATGAACTAACAGTTACCAGAGGGAAAGATGGGTGGGAAGTGTGGGATAAGGGGAAAAAGGGGCATTATGATTAGCCCACATAATGTAGGAGTGGGGCCATGGTGAAGGCAGTACAACACAGAGAAGACAAGTAGTGATTCTATAGCAACTTACTATGCTGATGGACAGTGACTGTAATGAGGTATGTGGTGGAGATTTGATAATGGGGGTAATCTAGTAACCACAAGGTTGCTCATGTGATTATATATTAATGATACCCCCCAAAAAAAAGAAAGTGAAGGAGAGACAGAAGCTTTGTTTTTAAATCACTGGAAAATGTTTATAGATTTAATAACATTGTGAAGTTACTATTATTATTGCAAGTCACCTCTTGATTGCTATTAGTGGGTCAAATTTTTACCATATTTGTCTGTAACATTTTCTTTCCAAACAAGCAGTTGCACTCAAGTGGACACTTGGGAAATCCTTGCCTTCTAAGGAGTCAGTGTAGTGGGAGAAAAAGTAAATTATATCAGGAGATAAAGATATGGATCTTGTCTTCAGTCCTCAAATTTCTCCACCAATCCCTACCCAGGACAAAGATAAATATCATATGTCTTAATTTCTCCATTTGCAGATGATAATGCTAATTTGCTTTGTCTCCTGTCACAAAGTTGTTTTGGGGAATCCAAGGTGATAGGGTAAGTAAACATGTTTTAGAAATTAAGAAATAACAGGTATAAAGTACTTTATAACAAGACCATGTTATAAGGCATAAGTTAAAAAGGCAAGCTTCCACAAAGTTAGTATATAGACATATTGATTAGTATTTGCATGGGAGACTGCCTGGCAAATACTGGGAGCTATAAAATTATATTGAACATTATTATATTGTAGATGAAAGTAAGCTCTGAAATCAATCCAACATGGGTCAAAATCCACAATCTGTCCTTAACTAACAGAAATACTTAGGGCAAAATACTTAATCTCTGTGATCTAATTTTTTCTCATCTGTAAAATGGTATAATAATGGTTAATTTACAGAGTTATGAGATGAAAGTGCATGTTAGGCACTTGTCACACAGTGTATGAGGTACAGTAAATCCCCTATTAATTATATCTTACTTGTATAATCAATCATTACTTTGCACACAGATGACACGCTGGCCTAATTATATAGACCAAAACTGGAATTTTTGTACAATTGCTTTAGGCTCCTTTCACCAAATCATTTTTCTGAAGTCTTTGGATGCAGATCAGATGCACTTGGAATTCTGTTTGGATTGACTTGGTTAGTAGTTCTCAATTTTCATGAATCACCGGGGGCAGTTGTTTCAAAGGCATATTCTCAGATTTTAGTTCCAGAGATTTGATTTTGGGGATCTGATGCATGTCCTGAGATTAATGCCTAAAAGCACTTTGCGTGATTTTATGTGAGTGATGCTACTTTGAGAACTATTGCTTTAGTATATGCCATATTCGGGGGGATGATGCTAGTTACATATGACTGCAACTTTATGATTCTGTGTCTTCAGTATATCTATGATTTCTGGTTTTTCAACTAAAAGGTTTTCTCTTTGTTATACTTTAAGACAAAAAGGAAAATATTTTGGATCCAAATGACATGTTATAGTTGAAATGTTGCATTACAAAGACAAATTACAAATATCATTATATAACATGTAAGACTGAGAAAGACTTAGGTTTCAAAAAGACATTTAAAGATACAAATCTAGGAAAATATATATTTGCTTTTATAAATATTTCTGTGCATTTTGAATTACTCTATTTTGTGAGGTTGATTTATATTCCAATTGTATTTCTGACAGTTTTTAGAGGGTGTTCATGAAAATAGGAAACAGAAAATGAATAAGTTTTTCGTGCTTTCTGTAGATAACATAAAATCCCTGAGGATATTTCTAGTTTTTGTTTTATTTGCTCATCTTTGATTTATTTGCATAATATATTCTGAGAATTTAGAGATTTGTCAACAATCATACTAATTTCATTGATTTGTATGTGGTTCATGTTGTCTCAATTTGAATACTTGTGTTAATAAAATACTTTCCCCAATAGTAAAAGGCTTACCAAATAAAAAAGTAAGTTATTTATTTAAATGTATCTAGTAAACAGAACAAACACTCAGACCCACTGAGCGACTTTAGAATTAAGCTAAAAGATTTACTGAAAATAGAAGTCAATATGATTTATCATTGACTTTATTACTGTGATTGTAATAAATTAGTGATGGTTTTGATAGGTACATTGTCTCAACACTTACGTGACATTTAAACATCATAACAATTTGTGAAATGGATACTATTGTCATTCTGTTTTATAGGAAGGAAACTGAGATTCAGAGTAGTATGCCTAAGGTTACACAGTTTGTAAGTGGTAGCACTGGAATTTGAACTACGTTATCTTAGTCTAGGATTCGAAAATTTAAATATTATATCAATGTGCTGCAAGAAACAAGATTAGATTCTAAATGTTAGAAAATAATAGTTATGCAAAATTTCAGTGATGCAAATAAGCATTTTCCTTTCAGTTTGGAAGGAAATGGAAAATTAAAGCATGAACTTAGTTCTTTTTAAAATTCTCAATTGATTTTCTTAGTAAATACATTCCAAGTAACTTTATTTGCACATTGACTGACTGTTGGTAGGAAAAAAACTGACAATACACACAGGCAAACAAGAGGAGCTTCTTTAAAGGAAAAACTGCAGGAAGATGGCTTCTACCTAGAGCAGAGAATGGGACAGTATCGTTGCAACTGAAAGTTTGGCTTTCTTCGTTTATTTCCTCACAGGTTATGCAGCTTGGAAAGATGCCTTTGTTGAAGGTGAAAATCCTTTCATGTCATCAGAAAAACTAATCTGGGGTTTTCCTTTAGTTTTTTTTCTTCTGTGGATTACTTCTGACTATATGTAGAGCAATGGCTGCATCTGCTGACTTGACAAAACTATGGGCAAGCCTTAAAGCAACTGTAGGAATGGTTGTAAGGTAAGTGAACATTTACACTGAGGATATACACATTAATGCCCATATACATATCTAGCACACATGTAAGCTTGAGAACAGGTGGAAACTTCACAGCACATTCCTGTATGCCTACCTTGAGTAGAGCAGAATATAATCAGTCTTCAATTCCTCATACTAAGAAAAGCCACATCTAAGGGCCTACCTAAACTTATTCCCATGCACTCAAAATTATCTGAACATTTGGCAAGATAAATATGAAAATTACAGTTTATTCAGACAATTGACTACTTAGAAATGGTTTGAATTTGGTTAAACTTTGAAAAAAATCAGGAAAATCATTTTGGTTAGTTTTTAAAGAAAATTTGGGAACACATAAAAAAGTGAAATTTTTAAAGTATATTGTGCTTACACTGTGAGTACATCAGTGTTCTGTTTAAATTTGGAGGAAAAAAGGTCAGAAAGAAAAAAAATCAAACTGTTCATGTTGATGGTAGCTTCCTTCATGTATTTTATGAATAAATGAAGGAAGGTATGTTGGCAGGAAGGAATGATAAAAGCAAAAAGAAAGAGAGGGAGGGAGGAACAAGGGGAGGTGGGGAATAATCAGAGTAATAGTTATGTCCTCAGCATTGCAGTGGGAGTCTATAGGTAAATGTTTTGGAGTTAAAAAAAAAAAGATATAAAATAATGGGCTAGTGTTTGAGTTGGTTATCACTTAGCATTAAGGATTTATGAAAGATGACAATGAAACTAAGGGTAAATCAGAAAACAGAGAGCCAGGTGCCAAAGTTATCACTAAAGAGACAGTGCCCTCATTCTTTCTGTATTGATGCTAATGTATTTTAGGGAATATGAGGATATTATTTAAATAATTACATTAAATTCATTAAAAAAAGTATAAATCAATATTTTCCCTGAACTTATTTTCCAGATACTGTTTTAGAACAGACTTTTAAAAGTTGTTTGATTACATTAAATAGGATTTTTATGTAGCTTTAAGCCTCTCCCTCATTTAGTCCTCCATTAAAATATTTCCCTCCTGTAATAACAAAATGTCACTTGTGAGAAAACTTGGACCATCAATTTTTATTTCCAGCCTTCAGTAACTTTTAAAATATCATATACACAAAAGAGCCAATTACACAGTGTAAAAAGCTTGTGTTGCTTCTTGACATACTTTCTAATTTTCTGTTCTATTAGTATTTAATGTCAGAGCAGGAAAACCCTAAATTTAAAATGAAATTTATGGAATGTGTAAAGGATATCTTCATCAAGTGAACATATTGTCATCTTTCAACAAAAAGCTGACAAATGACACTATTCATTACAATAAAAAGCAATTTTTTTGATTGATAAAATTGCCATTGCAATTGGAAAACATACTAAAAAAACTAAAAATAAAAGTCACAATTTTAATTTTACATTAGAAAGTAAAAAGCTCTTCTGAATTTTATAATAAAAATGCATGTGATTATCAAACTATTTTAAATGAATAGATAATGAAGTAATATTCCTACTTGGTGGTAATGTTATTTATTATATTTTTTAAATTTGTGCAAATTTGAATGTGTGCATGCCAGTTTCCAACCTTAAATGATAGAAATTGGGGTATGATGAGAAAATATTTTTGTTTTATATACTGAAAAAATTTTGACTTCAAGGCATAAATATGGAATTTCTAGTAATATTTCAAAACAGAAGAAATCAAATAGGACTGTGTTGTTGAGGAAAATTCATAGATAATTTTTGTGCTCATTTTTTTCTATATAGACACAGAATAATGAGTAAAAATGATGGTTTCTGTTTCTTAATATACGTTGAATAGGAAAATTTCACTATTAATACTGGGTACTAGAATGAATTTCCAAAAAAACAGCTTATTCATTTACTCAACCTTCCATGCATTATTTATGAGCACCTACCAAATAAAACTCTCAGGCCTGGTGGAATGAGGCACAAAGGAAAGAACTCTTTCTCCCACTGGATTTCTGTTGAGAATTGGAATGTTTTCAACTGAGAGTTAGTCAAGTATATAGATAAACTAAATAAAGAGGAAGGGATTTAAGAAACATAAATTCAATATAGAAATAAAAGATAAATAGATATATTTAATATAATACCAAATATTAAAAAGTAAAAAGGTCCTTGACAAGGATATATATATATATATAGATAGATAGATAGATATAATATATACATATACATACATACATCAATACACATACACACATCTACAACAGTAACTAGATATCTTAAATCATTGAATATCTAGATCTACCCTGAACTAAACTAGAATAGCCTATTTTGGAAAATCAATTAGGTTCTGCTCTTTGCAGCTCCACAAAATGCAAATCTTTTGTACAAAGGATAAAACTAGCTGAAATATTAAAACATCAAAAGAAAATTATAATAAAAACATATTAATAAAAGTAGTCCCTTAGGTTGCTTCCATATCTTGACTATTATAAATAGTGTGGCAATAAACATAGGGGTGCATATGTCTTTTTGAATACAAGAGGAGAAGTAGTGACTCTGTGGCATCTTAACTACACTGATGGACAGTGACTTCAATGGGATATGGGGGGGACTTGATAATATGGGTGAATATAGTAACCACAATGGTTTTCATGTGAAACCTTCATAACAGTGTATATCAATGATAGCTTAATAAAAATAAATAAATAAAAAATAAAAGTAGTCCCTAAACAATTTTTCTGAGATATCTTTTGGGATGATATTTTAATCAGCCATGAAACTGAGAAGTGATCTACTTTGCAATGGAATTTTGGTATCTTAATGATATTTTCTAATAATACATAATTTTAAGTATTATCATTAGTTTTCAATGATGTATTAAACATTTGGCAAAATTCCAGTAGCAGTATCTTTGGATTTGAATGAATAATAATATAAGGTTTTTAGAATGTATTATGGCTATTTTTTCCAGTGATAGTAACAAGCAAGGAAAATTTCTGATATTTCTGTTCAGGGTGATCTATAATGATCATGAAGATAACTGAATGAATTAGCTGGTCTGAATTTCTAGTAGCAAACAGATTATGACCTATGGCTTCTTGACATCTGCAAATCTATACAGGAAACTGAAATTAGAAGCCAGTGCTTATTGGTGAGGCAGCTCAAGTAGGAACTAAATTGTGTTCAGAAATGTGTTGAGATTTTGATGATAAATAACAACAGTCCTGTGAACCTCATGCTTTCTGATTACATAATATGTTGACTTTGCCTGCCACTAGGACAACTGGAATATTACAGTGACATTTCGTAGGAATAATGGTGTCAGAAAAACAGTCTCTAGAAACATGACATCTCAAATAAGACCAATACTACCAATAATGTAACTGTAAGGCTACATGAATAAGAAGCCCACTATTCCAATTGATGATTGATTTTCTTCTTTAGTGACCACATGCGCAGAGGTTTGAATTATCCATGTAACTCAGTTAACTGTAATCATTGTCATTGATCCTTGTGGATTCTTTTCTATTATTCCTATGTATTCCCACACCCCAGTACTATTTTCTCTTTACTTACTCCTAGTTCCTGTAAGTAATCTATTTTACTTAATGTGTGCCTTTTTTTTGCATGTATCCTTTCCAAATGTGTATTGTTTCATGGATGCATGTATTTTAAATTTACATAAATAGCATTGGTTACTTATTTTGTTAATTTTTCTCAGCTTTTTTTAATGGTAAAAGCTATGTTTTTAAGATTTCTCCATTTTTCTAGGTCTATATTTAATCTATGGGTTCCTGCTGCACAATTCCATAGTGTATAGATCCCTCCCATTTTACTGGATTTCAATGGCTTTGCAATATAATACTGATTTCTAATAGAAAGAGATGATATGCAAGATAGAGCACCTATTCTCATAGGTCAAAAATAATTCTACAGTTCTTATAATTGATAATTGATATAAATAGCAAATTTCTAGGGAAAAATCTAATAATATACGAAGTTCAACTTAATGATAATTCAAAACATATAAATACCACCCTGTAAGAAATCTTTTTCTTTTTTTTTACTTTCATATTGGAAAGATTCAAAATATTTCCATATTGAGAGGATAGTTGAAAGTGTTGCGAATGGATGGGCCCTGCAGGTGTGTTACAGGTATAATAAATTGAATCGACATTTCAGAAGAACATTTTGTTAGCATCAGACATATTTAAAAGTTTATAATATTTAATCTAGAACTAGTACTGGGAATTTAAAATGATATGATCAAAGAAATATTCAAAATGTATGTACAAGGATGTGCATCACAGGTAAGATTGGGAGTGATTTAAAGACCAATAAAGAACTGAGTAAATATAGTATTATACAAATCACATAGTGAGGTAGTATGTAACCATTTATATGGGCACTAATTTTAATACTCTTTATTTCTACCCTGACAAATATTTAATTTATACTCACTTTTATCATATACTATGCAATTCTTTAAATAATTATATTTTTAGGATCACAAAATGCAATAAAGCAATTTCATTTTGAAGACAGGATCTTGATTTATAAAAAACAAAGATTTTTAAAGGAATTTAGAAATTATTCTTTTAAAAAACCACACATCCTCTATATTTAGTGTATAAAGGAGTATTTCTCAGTTTATGTTCTTAAGAATGTTTTGCATATAAAAATGATTGTAAGGAAATCTACAGTAGATATTACTTTTGTTATACAAGCCACATATGGTAATTACAAAAGGAACTGGAGATACCTTATATTATTGAAGAGGAAAATTAACATGCAAAAAGTCTATAAATTGGAAGTTGGCAACAGTTGGCCATCATACATCCACGTAACTAGTTATAGCAATTGGGCATTTAAATTTAATTCAGAGTTTCCTGCTGATTAGGACTAAAAAGATATTGTTAAACACTTTTTCGGTCTCTGGAAACTTATTTTTTCATATTTCAAAAATACATATTTATCACATGAATATCATAAAATGGGTAATGGGTAACAAATAATCTCTGTCTTCATATATTTTATTTATTGATGAGACAAACATTCATCACATGAATTTTTCTTATAACAGTAAATCGAAGTTAGTGAAGGTTTTGAGTTACAAATGAGGCAGCCTTTCTACAGGGAGCTAAAATAATATACTCAAGTTATATTACTTTCTGATGACCTACTGTAATGTTAGAATAACGCACAAGGAATCCAAATAAATTGATAGTTAATTCATTAGATTCTTTTCCTTAAATATCAAATATCTCAAGTGAGTTTTTGGTTAATGCTGAATCAAAATCATTTCATGTTTGAATTCTCTGATAAGAGTTTGAGGTGCTAATATTCTATAGTTTTGACATTTACTCATTAAAAAAGTTCTATGGAGATTATTTTAAAAGATCCTGTTAGTTTTAGCATAGTTGCGGGTAACTTTTTCTTTCTCTGGCCATAAGATTTAGAGAGAAGGAATACTGTATAACAGAATTATGGAAATAATTGACTATGGAGTTAGAATAGATTAACTCTCTGCCATTTACTAGCTAAAGGATCCTCAGTTTTCCCAGCTATCAAATTAGTATAAAAATATGCTTGAAAATTTGCTTTAAGGATTAGATTAGATGATGGAGATGATAGGGAAGGAGAAGTAGAACCACTTATGGAACTATTTTGTGATGTTAAAACCATATTATCATTTTATAGATTTGTATTTTTTTTTCTTTCTTGGTAGAGAAATGTGATCACCATGATAAGAACTATTACTTGCCTATTCAGTGTTCATATTCTCCTTAGCTATTGACAGAAAACTTTGTGTTCAGAATGCCAATGAGCTCAATCTTAAAACCAAATTTTATAGTTTCTTTTGTGGTTAGGGATAGACTTGTGACTTCTAGTTCTGGCTACTATTATGAATGTGGAAGATGCTAGTTTAGAATTCCCAAAAACTTTTAAAATAGGCTTCTGTTTTATGTGGATAAACATAATCTCTAATTGATACAACATTTGGTTCATATATTTTTTAAGTATCAAAAGCACAATCTGTGAATGCAGTTGGGATGGGGGTTGCAAATAGGATCTATTGCCTGTAGAGTGGAACATATGGACTCTTGATTGAGTAGCAATTAAATATTTGGTCAAAAAGTTCTTTTTGGGATAAAGACCATGTATGTCTAAACTTACAAAGATGATGGAAACAGAAGGAAAAATTCAGAATATTGGTTACTTCTTGCAGTTTTCTGACTCTTGACAGAAGAACAAAGCTAGAAATGGAAGAAAATAATTCTGTCCTAAGAGTTGCTCTCTACTTGTGACCTGCAATCAAAATTGACTGAGAGTTCCACAATTTGTAGTTTCCAGAGTTAAGAAGACTACAAATTATAATGGTTATTATGGTGGTTTTGAAGTTACAATCTTAACAGAAAATAATAATTGAGCAACATGCTTTTCCCAAGTACTTTCCTTTAAGTGTTATCCATTAAACAAGAGCAGGAGCCCACAACAAAAGGCCTATTATTCCAAACCGATTTAAGGCAGCAGCAGGCAAAGCCAAATTGCCTTATGACTCTGAAGCTAAGAGCCATGGGGTGAACAGCCTGAAGAGGCCAGTAGAAAGTGAATGGAATCTTCAACCTTAAAGATTATACCTGGACAGGATCTGTGACTGCGGTTATATATAGTTTACCTGAAACATATAGTTTCCTGTAGAAGAGAGATTATAAATCCTCACACTGGCAAACTCAAGCTTTTTCCAATGAAACAGATGTGGGCAGAAGTGGTATGTCATTATAGGGGGCAGAACCAGTATATGGTTCATAATCTATCTTTTTCTTCTACTTCAAAAAATAGTGCTCAAACAGAGTCTGAGTCCTGGAATGAAGTCAATGTGGATCAGAGCTATGGCTGTCTACCAGTAGACTTGTGGTTGAAAATATATAACTCTTTGTTATTGCCAAGTCCAAGGTTTTGGGATACTTTATTAGCACAACATAACCTAATCTGATTATACTGTGAAAATTAATAAAGGAAAATGGTACTGACATGGCCTTGGGAGGCCAAGCAGGGGCAACTTTCTCACTCTATGATATCGTTTTAGCTACCTGACTACCCAGCAGGAGGAAGGAAGGTTCCCACCTTCCCCACAACAACCCAGCCAATGAGAGACTGTTACAACTCAGGTCATGAGAAACCGTGATACTTGGAAGTCACAGTTTACTCCAATGGACTTTTTGTTCATAAAAGCCTTCCCATGCCTACCCTTTCCTCTGTAAATTTTCCTTTCTGTTATTTTCTAGACTTGCCTATGGTTCTGTCATAGCTTGCATGTCCTGAATTATAATACTCTGCTATGCTTGAATAAACCCCCTTTTGCTAACTGCCTGTTTTGTTTTTAATATTAACATTACATAAAGACTTATTCTCTTGAATATTGCCAAAAAAATATTCAGAGACAGTAATTGACCTGCTGACAATTTTTATACATGGGTCTTTCTTATGGAAACAAATTTGTACCATCCAGAAAGAGAGACAGCATAAAAAGAGATATGGCACCCCAGGAATGGGGAAATTGATAAAAAGTTCAACATCATGGAGTTAATCCCACTTTGAAGAAGGGGACAGATGCTCAGAAAATGACCTAGATTCCACTAAGGAGTTGGGAGTACTCTGAGGTTAATTTTATCTATCAGTTTGGTGAGGCTATAGTTCCAAACACCAATCTAGATGTTACTATAAAGTTATTTTTTAGAAATGATTAATATTTAAATCGGTAGACTTTTATCTTACTCACAATAATGTGAGTAGACCTCACCTAATCAGTTGAAAGCATTAAGAGAAAAGATGTCCCTCTAACAGGATGGAATTCTGCTTCCAGAATGACTTTAGACTCAGGACTGCAGGATGAACTTTTGCCAGAATTTCCAGAATGCCATCCTGTCAGCTCTGTTTCTCTGGAAAACCTTAACAAATAAATACAGGGTCTTACAGTGTTAAGAAATATTTATTTTATATATTTAGTCTAATATAATTCAAATATAATTAAAGGATTATGATTTAGAATGGAACAAATAAATAAGAATGTGAATATATACCCTTAGTGTACTATGATATTTGCAGTTACTTCCACAAACTAGATGGAATACAGATTTTACAAAATACGGTTACAACTATGGTCCCTGGAAATACATGGTAAATATTCTAATGGAGAAGAACGGAGCATGGCACTGTAATTTTTTTAAAAATAGACTACTTTTACAGCAGTTTTAGGTTTACAGCAAAACTGAACACAAGGCACAGAAATTCTCTGCCTGGGCACATGCACTCACATTATCTACACCTCTACCAGAGTGCTACACTTATTACAACTGATGAACCTTCATAGCACTTCATTATCACCCAGAGTCCATAGTTTATATTAGGGTTTGCTCTTGCTATTGTATGTTCCATGGGTTTTAACAAATGTATATTGACATACTGCTATGACTTCATAACTATGGAGTATGACTATGAGTGAAGAAGTGAGGGAGAGAATGTCGGATGGAAGCATCATAGATGGCTTTGCAGAATGTGGAAGGTTTGGTACGACCAATGTAGAGTCCTTAAAGCCAGCCAACAAAGAGTCTCATGTCTCCCAGGAAAGGTCTGTTTTAGTGCCTTTGGGTAGAGCGCAGTCTCTGAGCAAATACAGAGATGAATTTCAAAAAGCAGCAGCTGGAGTTCTTGGTCAATTATGCAGTTATGCAAAGTAGGGGGTCTGGGAGTAAAAGTCATGGTAGATATAAATCATAAAATATTCTACTTGTAGATTAAAATCAAATAAAGAGTGTTATTTTATTCTTCAATTTTTAATCATTTACTTATTTTACTTTTTTTGCTATTTTAGTTTACTAATCTCTAAGTCAAAAATGGCATGTCCCTCAAAGCTACACTTTTATCTTTGTTCATATTTTTCTTTTCAAATTTGCTTTTCTTTCCTTTCCTTATTGTCCTCTTTCTTAAGGACAAGTTTTCCTAAGAATGGGATGGCCAATAGTGGTCATGGATGGTGGTCACTTAGTTCTGGTTAGAAGGCCTTTGAGCTCTAGCAGAGGCATATTTTTGCTAATTCTATGTAAGACAGATACTAATAATAATGTATTCAAATGAATTCACCTCTGTACAGGTCAGTTGTTTTCTGACCATTTCATCACAACTATACATTCTCCTCTACCCCATGAACATAACAGTAAATCTTGGGTAGTAAATGTTAATCCTAACAAAAACTATATAACTATATAACTACATAACTAATGATATAACTGGAATCTGGATTAGATTTTTCATTTTTACTAGAAGGCTAAAAATAATCTTAAACTTTCTTATACAAATATATTTTTTATCTTTTTTTTTTCCTAATTAAGGTACCATTGCTATACAATCTTATGAAGATTTCACATGACAACACTATAGTTTTAACATTTACCCATATTATCAAGTCTCTCCCATCTACCCCATTGCAATCACTGTCCCTCAGCATAGTAAGATGCTATAAAGAGTCATTACTTGTCTTCTCCATGCTATACTGCTTTCCCTGTGACCTACCTATATTGTGACTGTTAATTATAGTGTCCCTTAATCCCCTTGTCCCTTCCTCCCCACCCACCCTCCCCAATCCCTTCCCTTTGGTAACTGTTAGTCCCTTGGAGTCTGTGACTCTGCTGAAACTTCCTTATGTTTT
The DNA here is from genome assembly GCF_030020395.1 of Manis pentadactyla. Taxonomy (NCBI): domain Eukaryota; kingdom Metazoa; phylum Chordata; class Mammalia; order Pholidota; family Manidae; genus Manis; species Manis pentadactyla. The sequence continues at coordinate 74,196,312 of NC_080020.1, forward strand.
GAAAGTGAGATGATTTGAAGATGACTGCTCAACCACAAAATCTATGTAAAGAAATATTATTGATATGTTGTTTGTTTTTTTCTCTCTTTTATCTGTAGACTTTTCCATTAAATTGGATTTTATAATATACAATTCATATGACCTATAAGTTATAAAGGTTAAGTCTTATTATAATTCAGTCAAAGATCTTGGACAATAATAGATACAATTCTGTAATTTAATAGAGAAGCCCTTTACTGCTGATATAGATATTAATAGTAGAAACCCTCATACATATTATGTGCAGGCTGGTCTAATAAAAAGTATAACTTGGATTCCATCAAAATCCAAGTTTTTGTTTTGAAGTTAACTAACATTATGGACTGAATGTTTGTGTCCCATTAAAATTCATATGCTGAACCCTAACCCTCAATATAATGACATTTGGAGGTGCAGTATTTTGGAGGCAATTAAGGTTAGATGAGGTCATGAGGGTAGGGTCCTCATGATGGGATTAGTGCCCTTTTAAAAAGAGGAGGAGACATGGCATCTCTCTGTGTGCACACACCAAAGAAAAACTATATGAAGACATGACCAGGAAGAGGGATGCCACCAATACCCTCACCATGCTGGCACTCTGATTGTGGATTTCCAGCTTCTATAGAGATATGAGAAGTAAATATTTGTTCTTTGAGCCACACAGTCTCTGGTAATTTGTTACAGCAGCCCAAACTACCTGAGATGACTGCTTAAATTCAAATCTGTTGCACCCTTAAGAAAACCTTAAATATAAATCAACATAGGATTTAATTCAATCTTTAATCTCTCCTTCCCCTCCTTGCTGTTCTTCACAGTAAAGTAAATTACAATTCTTTGAGGCATACAGCAATTATTTGTACATTCTAGATCTCACTAGATCTTCATGGGCAGCTTGTGTTCTCACTCAGGACACACTTTGAAGCAAAACTCAGTATTCATCACATTCCAAAAAGCAATTATTAAACTTTCAACAGCTTTTCTATTTGGAGAATAAAAATTATTTTGCATACTTTATCACACAACCTTATCCATATCTAAACTGAATCTTTCCATTAAACCAACTTTTCTTTCAGATGCCTCACCTCCCTTGTCTTCCATTACTTGACCTCTTAAATCTTCTCAACTAATCCAAACAATTCATGCTTATACATACCACTGGGCTAAACAAAATCTCATCAGTGAGGCAAACCTACTCTTTTCATGAAGCAATTCAGGATTCACTTATTAAAATTACCAAAATCTCCCAGAATAATGATTTGACAGATTTAGTAAGTAAAAACACAGGATGCCAAGTTAAAACTGAATTTCAGATAAATAACAAATAATTGAAATATTTGGGACATACTTATACTTAATTGAACCTCTTGTCTTTTATCTGGCAGCCTTATCTGGAGATTTGACACCCACACTCCAACACCTAATGAAAGTTAAGTGTCTTGGATTGGAATCCTAACTTATCCATGTGTAAACTAAACTATATGATAAACTGAATCTCGATAGTCTCATCTATAAAGGGTGATTAGAATTAGATTTATTTATAAGATTGTTCTCAGTAATGAATGAGATAATGCAAGTAAAATACTTTTCATAACTCAATATACCATTAAAGCTTAATACACATTAGCCATTATTATAGAAGGTAAGGGAAACACTAGACAGCTTGCTCATTTAATTCTGGGCATTGAATGGCTCCAATTAGCTATTATTTATTTTTATTTTTGTCAAAGTATTCTCTATGAACCTAGTTTGGGTAATATCATTATCTATTCAAGTGATATCAGGAGTTACTTGGAATCTGATGACATTTCTTTAAAATATGTTAAGTATTCTGATAACTTTTCTCACTATCTGGTCACTTGGGAACACACATCAAGGTCATGACCATTAAGAAAAGGGGCAGGAGTATGAGCTGGACAGGTCCCAACAGGAATAATATATTTATATAATGATTATGATAATTGGCATGAAATAAACGATAAATTAAGCAATGTTCCATGGAGTTTTATGTTTATTAAAATGATTTAAAAATATCAAGCCAATGGGCTAATATAAAAAATTAAAATACATAGTGTTTCAACATTTGAAAGAATTGTTTTCTGGGCATTTGTTCAATATTTTTCTCATAGCAACAGTTGTATAGAAAAATTGTACTAATGATTATTATTGCTGGAATTTATATAGCACTTTTTATGTGCCAATTATTTCACAAAAATTGTCTTTTTTAGTCTTAACAACAGACCAGGAAGGAAGTTACAATTATTTTCTCCATTTACCTGCTAAGGAAACTAGACTCTGAGAGCTTAAATAACTAAAAGAAGGAAATCTAAATGGAAGACTACTTAGCCTAGTCAAGAACCCATGCATTTTTAGCTTTTATCTATTTCACCAAATTTCTTCTGCATTTATATTGAGTAGGATTTTAGATCATCTCACAAAATCTGGTTTAACCTAAGCAGACAAAGAGAAACTTCACCTTACTTAATTTCGTTCATTTTGTTTTTTAAAGTACTAAATTTGGAAGGGCCAGCAACTCTATCTTAAACTCTATGGGCCTTATTAGGCAATGGTTCATGTGGGAGAAGCAATGGAACAGTTGTTAGCTCATTGTTTAATTTGCATAAGGGAAGGACTAGTGTTATCAGTGACCACTTTCTAAGAGTTCAGGAGTATAACTGGCACTGGAATGGAATTTAGCAGCATAATTAAATCACTTGAAAATAGTCTTTGTTCAGAGTACCTCTGACATTCAGAGAGGTGAGGATTTATCTCTCTGCTTTTCTTGTGTGTGGTTTGCCTCTTTGTGTTTAATAACAATTGACATATACTGTTGAATGACAAATATTAAAAAAAAGATGTTTCTCTACTATAATTTCTAGGCATTATTCATAGTTATTATTAAGAAGAGTCATTATCTGAAGCATCTGATTTAATGAGCAGTGACAAAGAACCAGTTTATTTTATATTTAAGAAGAAAAGGGAGGAGAAAAATAGATCTTAGCCACTAACTTTCCATTCATTTAATAAATTTGGGTTGCTATAGTTGACTAAACATCCACATTTGGAAGGAAGTATAATTTGGAAGGAGATAATGGCATGAAAGGTTTATTAAATTTGCAGTTTTCTTTGTGTTCAGATGTAGTGCCCTAAACCATTTTTCCCTGCAGCAGAGTACACATGTACTTGGCTCTTCTACATGGCAGGGCAAATGCAGTGTGGAAATTTCTGGGGTTTCAAATGAACATTTGATAATATTACTACAAACCTTTAGTTATAGTATACTCTGAAAAAATTCTCTATATTGACCCACAAAGAGATATTAAATTTAGCCCTTTATCAAGTCAATGAAAACCAAATAAAGCATTACTTTGATGCTTATAAGCAGATAATATGAATTTCTATGAAATTAAATATCATTAAAGTAAAAATCATATATTTGTATAAAATAATTGTGCAAACTTTTTATATAAAAAGAATATTGTGTGTTACACACATACACATATATATATTTCCTTGTGGCAAACATATTCTTTGCTTATCTGCAAAACAAAATCCAAATTCCTTTCTCTTTTTTTTTTTTGTTAATTAAGTAATCTATCCTAACGTCCTTTAAGGATATTTTGGCAGTATAATTTAAAGTGAGTTATATCTCTGAATCTTCCAAATGTCTCTTCCAATATTTAAAATATATTTATTTCATTAAATTTAGTACTAAGAACAACATCTTTTACTAATATAATTGATATTGGTATTATGGGTGAATTTTTGTATCTCTCCCCCCATCAAAAAGAAGATACATTCAAATGCTAAGCCCCTGTTTCTCAGAATACACCCTTTTTAGAAATAGAGTTGTTGCAGATGTAATTAGTGAAGATGAGGTCATACTGGAGTAGGTTGGGCCCTTAGTCCAGTATGACTATTGTTCTTATAAGAAAACTATCTGAAGACAGAGACAAAGGGAGAATACCATGGATCAACAAAACATGTCTAAACTGGAATTTATAAATTTTTTCTCTCTATCATGCTTTTCCCCTCTCATTTCATAGAATGCCTGAACTGGCTATTAGATTCTTAGAAATCTTGCTTTTGACACTGTACTCTCTTTTTTTCTTGTTACTCACATCTATTTTTTTCCCCAGGGACTTGCCTTGTATATCTTCTTAATACTGCTCCAGTCCCTCCGCTTACCTTATTCTTACTGTCAAATTTAAATTTTGAGTTCATCATACCTTGGCAATTTTCTCCTATAACATCTGATGACATACTTAATCTATCCTCTCCATTTCCACCAGATCTCTTTTTAAACTGCCAGTTTGGTTATACTAATGCTTCTCATTCTTTTGGTTTTGTCTCTGGTTGCAGGTAGTTATGGACAATTGCGTCCAAATTCCCCCTGCCTACCTTTTTATGATCATAATACCTCTATACTGGTGTTCTCTGAAAGTCATTTATTTATTCCCTACTCTGAAATCGTTTTAATAGCCCCTAGGGGGATGCCTGCTAGGCACTTCTATGTGTACAAACAAAAAAATTAAGAAGATATTAACGCAAGTTGGGGCATCCTTAGCTAATGGGGGAGTAAGTAAATAAATGGTTGCTGATGAAAATGAGTAAATTTACTTTTAAACACACACACACACACACACACACACACACACACACACACACACATGAATAATAATCCTCTAGCCCAGCCAATTAGAGAAGACTGTTTAGTTTTCAAATGGTTACTTTTCTTGCATAAGGCACTGTGGTGCTGGATAAGTGTTACCCATGGTGACCCACCGTTGTTCTATCTATATCTACCTTTCAGTGCATGCTCTGTCTTTGGGGATAATCTAACTTCTTCACTTTTCTCTACCTTCCAAAGATGAGGTGTGGCTGTGAATAAGGGTAATTTTTAATATTTTTCATAATACATATAATTTTATAATATTTATACTTTCCAAATCATTATTCTCCTATTTTCTTATTTTCACTGGATTTTCTCTTATCTCAAAATCTGTTCTCAATTAGTCTTAGTAAATTTTGTTTAGAAACAAAAGCCTGGAAGACCCATCACAAATCTTTCACAAGGTAAGCAGAGCAGAGTTTATAAGAAAAGAAATAGCAAAAATATAGGGAGGAATCATAAATGAATATCTCAAAAATTATCTTGCCACAGAAATGTTCCCTTAGAAAGGGCACTTCTTTATTGAATTATTTGCTATTTGAAAAATTCATCTTAGAGATTCAGATGATGGTCTGGAAGGCAGATATCATTAGAAAGATGAACAAGTATAATCTTTTCTCTCTCCACCCTAAATCACTGGACAGCAAAAAGCTATGCATTGGTTTAGAAGTATAAGTCAAATAGCCTCTGAAATGTACTTCTTTGCATAGAATTGCATACAAAGTCAAGTTACTGTGAGTTTAGAATCATAAGATTAAACTTAGAATACCTTAAACAGAGTTTTAGCATTTGCTTTTGGCATTTAACTTATTTCCTTAATTCAAATCCAATAACCCACCTAGCACATTAAACTAACCAGTTTTCCCCATATATATATATATATAAATATATATATATATATATATATATATATACACACTATCTACAAGATTCAGTAAATATTAAATATAATATCTACTATCTACAAAGTACTGCTAAACAGTATAGAAATAAGCTAACAGAATAAAAATCCTTACTTCAAAACTTGAAATTCATTGGGGAGACAAGTTAACCATTAAAAACAGAACTATATGGGAATATATAAAATTATAAATAATAAACCTTTGTTTTGCTGCTCTAATGATTAATAAAATCAGAAGTGTAGTTTGTGATGAAGAACATGAATCTTGCAGACATCCTGGGTGTGAAACTGGCTCCACCATCCCCTAACTGATATTAGACTATTTAGTCTCTCTGTGATTAAGCATTTCATTTATTAAATGGGGAAAATAGTAGTTAAAACGTATTTTATAGGTTAGATGTGAGAACTAATGAGATAAATATGTAAAAAATTTAGTAAAATGTCTGGCATATTTTAAACACTCAAGAAATGTTGGCATAAATGAAATCATAGTTAATTCTCATGGTAACAGCAGGGGCTGAGAATGCCAAGAAAAGGCATTAAACTCACAATTATTTGAAGAAAGATTTATCTCTAGGTAGACATAGTGAATACATTTGATCTGTGAATAATGTGAGCTAATCTAAGACATACCAGAAGAGAATGAGAGTGAAGGCAAGACTGTATCAGAGTTCTAGTTAATTTTGTAAGGTATAAGAGACCATTGTGTTCAGTAAAATATACAGAATGCCATGGTTTCACTTATATTGAAAAACAGTCTTTTGTGATGGATAATTTAAATAAATAATAGATGTTAATCCATTAAGGTCATTGGGGCTGAAACTACAATGATTGTGGCAGGGATGATGGAAGTATGAAATAGGGCAGTTGCACTCAGTGAAGAATGGGGCTTAGACAGAAGGGATCTTCTAAAGAGAATTTTTAGGACATGATTAAGTGATTAATTGTGAAAACTGAGACAAAGAAGGGAGTAACAAGTATCTCCAAAGTTTCTAGCTAGAAGATATGGTGAATTGAAAAAACGCAGATATATGGAGTACATGTGGCAGAGGATATTGAGAAAGATGAGCATTTCAGGGTTGAACGAGCAAAGAATAAAGTTCTACCAGAGCATAAAGGTGGATTTCCTGATGGAAGATGGGAGTTAAATACATGTGCACTTTGTTAGTGATTCACAGAAAATCAGTAATGTAGGCCAAGATATTTCTGATATTTCTAAGGTAAAAGAAATCCCCCTGTCCCCTATCAAGAAAATTAATGGTTTCAATATTTTTGTTAAAAATAAGTAAAATTTTTTAAAACTTTTTTTTATAAGTGTTAACTTATTTTAATTCGTTGGAAAAGTCTTTCCATGATGCATACAAACAGAAGTCAGTTTAACATGTCTGATCAGATATTTTGTTAGATTTGTTTATTTGTGAAAAAGATCAAATGACTCTTTATGAGTCTAATATGGTAAATATTAGCAAAATGTTCCCTATAATTCCCATATTAGTATAATTCAGAGTTTCTCAATCTCATCAAAATTAGTATTTGAGGCCAAATAATTCTTTGTATGGGAAGATAGTTCCAAGGTATAGAGATATTTAGCAGCATATGTCAAGTAGCATTCCCTCATACTGGTCGCTAGACTTGGCAACATTGAAAAAGTGCCTCTATACACTGCCAAATGTCCCTTGGGTAGAGGGAGGGCAAAAATTACCCTAGTTGAAAACCACTGGTCTAGCTATATATTAGTTCTGATATTATAAGATTATAAAGTCAATTAAATACTATTTATTGAGCTTCTGCTACATGCCCATCCTGAATCCAGAGACTAGTTTAACAGAGATATGTTAATAACATATATTCCTTGTCCTCAAGGATCTTTCTATCCAAACATAAAATTATTATTATATCTTTACAACAATTGGTTTCAGGCTTCTACCAAATATATAGAAAGCTTGAAAGAGTGTCACTCCTACCTTAACAACAATAAAAAACTGGATAATGTATAAAATTATATTTTTCTTTAATTCAACAAAGAGCTGAGGTCACAGAAAAAGACTAGCCTGAAATATAAGGAAATATAGGACAGAAACACTACTTCACCTGTGGTGGGGGTATAAGCAAGGCTTACATACAAAAACAGGTATGAGGAACTCCATTACACTTTTAACATATTGCTAAAGGCTGAGTGGAGGCTAGCATGCAAATATAGAACACTGGGAGCAGAATATACTTGCAAACTCCCTGGATGTGTATGAGAAATACTGGGGTGTGGATAGAAGTGTAGAGAAATCCTTTTCTAGTAGTTCAGGCTTGGAGAAGGGAAGCTGCCACAACTGCAAAGGAAGCACAAAAATCTACCCAGGCCATTCTTCCATAAAGAACAAAAACCTTAAGCCGCTAAGAGAAGGGCCCAAACAATTAGAATTTTATTACTGGAGGAAAGGCAGAATAACTGAGAAAGTGCCACACCTGAATTCCAGGAACACAGGATGTACCTAAAAATGAGGCTGAACCAGAAAAAGAGATAACCCTCCCTATCTCCTATCACTACACTAGTGAAAAAAAGTAATAAGAAATGAATGTCTACTGGGAAGGGTAAAGCTCATGCAGAGACCCTCTCTGAGATACAGGAGCACAGTGAAGGCTTAAAGCTGACAGTAGAGTTGGAACACTAAGGAAAACCCCCAGTCAACTAAATAAAAGCCTAAGCACAAGATAATACCAGAGGGATTTGAAACTGGCAGTGCACTAAAATACATATAGCAAAAACAAAGCCCCAAATCATGCACATTTTCTGATAATGTTGACTCCTCTCCTGTACTAAAAGCCTAGCAGAAAAAAAGGCATGGCTATTTCTAGTCACATATACTCTTTCCTTCTGTCTCTGTTGTACTACACAGTAAGTCTGACATGCAATTAAAAACTAAGAGATACACAAAAAAGTAAGGAAATAAAAAAACTAAATAAACAAGAAACAACATTCAATGAAAACAAGATTCAGAGATGACTCATGTTAAAATTATGTTAAAGAAGTAAAGAAAAAAACCTTAATTATTATGTTCATAAAAGATGGAAAGCATGCATCAAAAGATAGGGGATATCAACAGAGAGAAGAAAACAGTAAGAATGAATCAAGGGGTAGAGTTAAAAAAAAAACCTAAGAGAAATGAAGTATAACACTGAACATCATGAGACTTAACACAGCCAAGAAAAGAACTAATGAAATTACAAATAGGCCAATAATACTTACACAAATGATACAGAAAGAAAAGAGGACAAAAAAAAAAAAACCAGAAGAGTATCATGAGATACATAATAATATGAAATATGAACATATGCCTAATTGGAATCACAGAAAAATAGAGAAACAAGAGGACAAAAGAAATATTTAAAAAGATAATGGCTATTTCTGGTGAAAAGATGGCAGAGTAGGAAGGCAAGGTGGAAACTTTCTCCCACATACACACCAACAAAGCAACTACAGAAAAAAACAACTAACCCTGAAAACAACCTCAAGACTGCAGAACAGACCACCTTCACCTGGTGAAGAAGAGAAGACTACAGAGAGAAGGGTAAAGTGGCAGAGCTGCAATGAATCATGACCCAAGCCCTTCCTCCATTCAAGCCTACAAGCAGGAGGAGAGGAACCAAATGTTGTGGGGAGGGGGTAAGCTCACAGGAATCCTGCACACCTGTCCCTGGAGATCTTCTCTGGGAACATGAGCCCACATTGCACTGGGCTTTGGTGATTAATGGGGCTGGACACCAGGGAGAGTTGGAGCACTCTGTCAGGCTGAAGTTCCTGCTGCTTATGGAGGACAGGTGCATTTCATCGGTCCTGCTGAAGCTCAATACAGAGGCAGTAGTTTGAAAGATTTACTAGCAGTGGGAAGGTTACCAGAGGGGCAGGAGTTGGACAGAGCTCTCTGCAGAGAAAGTGCAGGTGGACACTGCCCCAGTCCTCCCTCAGCCTAACTGGTCAGGTGTTCATGGAAACAAGCCCCAAATACTCCATTCCTCTTGCTGGCTGACCAGCCCTGAGGTGTTTCTCTGTGTACCTGCCTGCCAACCCACCTGGCCCACTCAGCCCAGCAATGATCAGACTTTGCTACCTGGCTGGCAGAGGGAAGATTTCCTAGCTTTCTTGGCCCTCTCTCAGCTCAACTGGGGAGACACCTGGCAGGAGAAGCTCCAAGCATGTCTTCCTCCTCACTGGTGGCCAGCCTCATGCTGTGTTCACTTGCACACTGTCTTGCCAATGGGTTTCAGCCCTGGGCAAGTTCACTATGGATTCAGTGTGACCAAAGAAAATGACAGTAGAATGTTCTTGGGGTGAAAGGGTTATACCCAACTTTATTTGCACTGTGGCAGGTCAATCACTAAAATCCCATTCAATCAGAGCGAGTCTGCAAGCAACAAGCCACGCCCTGCCTCTGGGCCCCTCTGTCCTCATGACTATTCTCTGGGCCTCTCTGTCCACACAGCCATCCTCTGGGCCTCTGTCCTCAGTGCTACCACCACTCCAGCCTCTACTCTGCTCTCCTATACACTTGCAGCCATGCCACCGTGTCATGCACAGAGCACTTGGCAGAGCTCTTTATATAGAGTCAGCCATGTATTGCCCACAGGTGTGCAGTGAGCTAGTCAAGCAGGGCCAGGTAAGAATCCTGGCCACAGGAACTCTCATTTTATCCACAACACCCACTTTGGTCATGCTAGGCTGAGCAGCACTACCATTGCTGCAGGGTACACAGAGGGCAGTCCCACTCACACTGATGCCAGCAGAAGTGGCAGCTACATGGCTTACAAAGGGCTTCTGCTGACAGAGATCAGCTACTGCTGTCAGACAAGTAGAAAGTCTTGTCAACCCACCCACAGTCAACCAACAGCAACTGTGGATCCACCACAAAGGAGCAAAGGGACAGGTGAGTAAAGAGTCTTGACCTTCTGGGTACCACAGGACAGACACCATCTTTATAAAGCCATTACTCTCTAGGCCAGGAGGCCTAGAGGATGTATCTAATACTAAGAAAGAAAGACAGAAACACAGACAAAATGAGGAGGGATAGGAATATGTTTCAAACAAAAGAACAGGATAAGACACCAGAAAGACTGCTAAATGGAATGGAGATCACCAATCTTTCTGATAAAGATTTCAAAATATCAGTCATAAATATGTTCACTGATCTGTAGAAAAGTTTTGACAATTTCAGGGAGGATTTCAACAGACATGGAAGATTTGAAAAAAAGCCACTCATGCTGAAGAACATAGTAACTGAAATTAAATATACAATGGAAGGAATGAATAATGGATTGCTACAAGTAGAGAAGACAATCAATGAGATGGAAATTAGAGAACAGGAACACAATGGAGCTGAAAAACAGACAGAAAAAAGAATCTCTAGACTTGAGAGGATGCTAAGACAGCTGTGTGACAACTCCAAATGAAACAGTATTCACACAAGAGGGGTACCAGAAGGAGAAGAAGAGACAAAGGAACAGAAAATCTCATTGAAGAAAGAATTGCTGAAAACTTCCCCAATCTGGGAAAGGAAACAGACACCCAGGTCCTGGAAGCACCGAGAGCACCTAACAAAGGGAAACCTAGAAAGACAACACCAAGACATATCATAATTAAAATGAAAAAGATTTAAGGATAAAGAGAGGGTATTGAAGCAGCTAGAAAGAGCCAAGAAATTACTTACAAGGGCAACCCCATAAGCTTATCAACATATTTCTCAGCAGAAACTTTAGAGGCCAGAAGGGAATGATATGACATACTCATTGTATTGAAGCAGAAGGACCTTCAACCAAGAATTCTCTACCCAGCAAGGTTATCATTCAGAATTGAAGAAGTGATTAAATATTTACAAGGTGAATGAAAGTTAAAAGAACTCACCAGCACTAAACCAGCCTTACTTTACAGGATATGTTAAAGGAACTTCTATAGATGGAAATGTTTTTAAGCCTAAATATTTTTCATCAGTGAAAATAAACCCACAGTAAAAGTAGTAGATCAATCAGTAAGCAAGTATGAAATTAAAAAGAAAAACAAAAGTCGTAAAATCAACTATATACAAAATCAGTCAAGGCATACACAAAAAAATGCAGATTATGACATCTAATACATACAGTGATAGAGGAGAAAGTAGAATAAAAAAGAAGTGCTTTTAGACTGTGTTCAAAAAAGAGTGACCAAATATGGACTGTTTTATATTTAGGAAACTATCTATGAACCTGTGGTAATCACAAGCCTAAAGCCTATAATAGAGTCACAAAAATAAAAAATAAAAAATTCAATCACAATACTAAAAAAAACCCATCAAATAAAAAGAGAAAAGTGTAAGAGAGGAAGAAAGGATCAGAAAGGAACTACAAAAACAATCAGAAAACAACTCACAAAATGGCAGTAAGTACATACCTTTCTATAACTACCTTAAATGTAAATGGACTAAATGCACCAATCAAAAGACATGGGGTGGCAGATGGATAACGAAACAAGACCCATCTACATGCTGCTTACAGGAGACTTATTTTGGACCCAAAGATATACACACACTAAAAGTGAAGGGATAGAAAAAGATATTTCATGCAAATAATAGGGAGAAAAAAGCAGGAAAAGCAGTCCTTATATAAGACAAAATAGATTTCAAAACAGAGAAAGTAATAAGAGACAAAGAAGGACATCACATAATGATAAAGGGATTAGTCCAACAAGAGGATATAACCATTATAAATATCTATGTACCCAATATAGGAGCACCTAAATATGTAAAACAAATACTGACAGCACTAAAGGGGGAAATAGACTGCAATTAAACTGTATTAGGGTACTTTAACATACTACTTACATCAATGGACAGTGCAACTGGACAAAATAAATAAGGAAACAGAGACACTGAACAACATACTAGATCAGATGTATTTAACAGCTGTCTAAAGAACATTCCACCCAAAAGCAGCAGGATACACATTTTTATCAAGTGCACATGGAATGTTCTCCATAATAGATCACATATTAGGACACAAAAAGAGACTCAATGAATTAAAAATGGTCGAAATTTTATCAAGCATCTTTTCAGATCACAATGGTATGAAACTAGAAATAAACTACACAAAGAAAACAAAACCCCACAGAAACATGGAGGCTAAACAATATGCTTCTAAATAATTAATGGATCAATGAATTAATCAAAATAGAAATCAAGCAATACATGGAGACAAATGAAAACAAAAATACAACAATTCAAAATCTCTGGAATGCTGCAAAAACTGTTCTAAGATGGAAGTACATAGCAATACAGGTTTACCTTGAGAAACAAGAACATTCCCAAATAAACAGTTTAAATTCACAACTAAAGAAACCAGAAAAAGAAGAACAAATGAAACTCAAAGTTAGTAGACAGAGGAACATAATAAGGATCAGAGCAGAAATAAATAAAACAGAGAAGAATAAAACTATAGAAAAAAAAATCAATGAAACCAAGAGCTGGTTTTTTGAAAGTTGAACAAGACAAACACCTAGCCAGACTAATTCACAAAAAAAGAAAGAGTACACAAATAAAGAAAATAAGAAATGAAAAAGGAAGAGTCACAACAGATACCATAGAAATACACATAATTATTAGAGAATTCTATGTAAAACAAGGATGCTGATTTTCACCACTGCTATTGAACATTTGGAAGTTCTAGTCAGAGAAATTAGGCAAATAAATAAATAAAACACATTCAACTTAGAAAAGAAAAAGTAAAATGATCTCTATTTGCACCATTACATGATCCTATATACAGAAAATCCCAAAGAACTCATGCACACACACACACACAAACTCTGAAGTTAATAAATAAATTCAGCAAAGGTGCATATTATAAGATCAACGCACAAACATCAATTGGGTTACATATACCAGGAATGAGTATTCTGAAAAGAAAATTAGGAAAATAATTTCATTTACAAGAGTATACCAAAGAGTAAAATACTGTGGAATAAATTTAACCACAGAGTAAGTTATACACTGCTATTTAAAAGTTATTAGCAAAAGAATTAAAGAAGACCTAAATAAATGGAAAGATATCCCACATTCACAGATTGTAAGATCAAATGCTGTTAAAATGTCAATACTATACAAAGTGATGTACAGATTTAATGTAATCCCTATCGTGATTTCAAGTTATTTTTGCAGAAATGGAAATGTAATCCTCAAATTCATATTCAAATGCAAGGAGCCCTGAATAGCAAACACAATCTTGAAAATGAAGAACAAAGTTAGAGGAATTAAACTCCAGTTTTCAAAACATACTAGAAAACCTCAGTAATCAAAAGTAATGTAGCCCTAGCATAAGAATAAGCAAATAGAACAATGGAATAGAATAGAGAGTCCAGAAATAAACCCATATCTCTATAGTCAATTAATTTTCAATGAGGATGCCAAAACTACTCAGAGTGGTAAATACACTCTTTCTACAAAGAGTAGCTGGATAAATGGATTTCTACATGTAAAAGACTCCTACCTCACACCATATACAAAAATTAATCCAAAATGGATACTAACATGAATATATGAGTGAAAATCATAGCATTCTTAGAAGAAATCATGTAGGTAAATCTTAGATATGATAAACAAAAGCATAAACCTTAAAAGTAAGAGTGAAAAAATTAGATTTCACTCAAATTAAAAATTTTGTATACCAAAAGACATTATCAAAAAAGTAAAATGACTACCTACAGAATGGGAGAAAATATTTGCAAAACATATAAGAGTTTAGGATCCAGAACATATAAAGAACTCTAAAACTCGACAACATAAAAGAGAAACTACCCAATCAAAAACCATGTAAAGAACTTGAGTAGGCATTTCTCTAAAGAAGTTACACAAATGGCCATCAAGCGTTTGAAAAGATGTTCAACATCATTAGTCATTACAGACATGCAAATCAAAACCACAGTGAAATATCACTTAACACCAATGAGAATAGTTATAATTAAAACACACACACACACACACACACACACACACACCCCCCCCACACACATACACACACATGTTGGCAAGAACGGGGAGAAACTGGAATACTTACACACTGCTAGTAGGAGGGTAAAATGGTTCAGCCACTATGGAAAACATTTTGCTGAGTTCTCAAAAAGTTAAAGAAATACCAAGTGGTCCTCAAATTCCACTCTTAGGTATACTCATCAAAGAATCAAAAACAGGGCTCAAATACATACATGTTCACACAGTACACAACAGCACTACTCACAATAGCCAAAAGGTGAAAACAGTGTAAATGATCATGCATTGATTAATGGATCACCAAATTGTATCCACATACAATTGAATATTATTCATCTATAAAAAGAAATTAGTATTGATACATGTAAGAACATGGATAAACCTCTAAAACATTTTGATAAGTGAAAGAAATGAAACAAAAAGGGTCACATATTGTTGATTCCACTTATACAAATATCTGAAATAGATAAATCCATAGAGACAGAATATGGATTGGTGGTTTCCAGGGCCTGGGAGAGGGTGAACAGGAAGGAAACAGCTTAATAGGGAAAGGGCCTACTTTGGAGTAATCAAGACTTGGAAGCAGGTAGAGGTATTGATTGCACAAGAGTGTGAATGTACTAAATGTTACTGAATTTTTCACAATTTTAAACAATGGTTTATTTTGTTATGTGCACTTCACCTCAATAAATTAAAAAAAAATAACAGCTGCTAACTGCAGGTGCTCATCTTTCCAAATGCTTACTTATCATTGGGCAAAACTGACTTCATACATGGGGATTTTAAATCATGTAATACTTAAACATGAGTTAAGAAACTAAAGGAATGGTTAAGTCCTGCCTGCTCATGTTACCCTGTGGACAGTCCCCAAGATTGATTTCTTTTCTTTCTTTGGGAATGGGGTTGTGGTAAAAGCAGGAGGGGGCTGGGAATAAACTTAAAGTCTAGCTAGAGAAAAGATCATGCTTGAGTCCTAGCTCTGTTTCTGTAACATGGATAATCATACAATCAGTAGAGTTGATTATAATTTCACAATGTTCTTGTCTTACAGAGTTCTAATAACTGCAGTTTCCTTCCTTAAATTGCTTACTTTTTCTCTTGAATAATAAATCATATTTCTTTGGACTCTTTTTTAGTGGCTTAGCCTGCTACTTCTTTTCTGTAATATTTGCTTCTTTGCAGTGTTTGATGCTCAATCAAGTTTTTCTCACTAGTAAGATTATAATCAAGAAGGTCAACTGTTCTTAGTTTATTCTCTATTTGTATAAGCATTATAAATGTCATAGAATACTGGGACACCTTAAATATCATGCTATGCTAATGACTGGCTTTCTGTTCAGCCAATATCTGAGTAATTCAAACATCTAACATCTGATTCTGATACAAAGCATCTCTCAAAAACTGAAGAAAACACTGTATGCTTTCTCTCTAAAGTTTAGGATTGTTGTCAATTGCAATCCCTACCATATCAGCATTTCTTATTGATTCTTCCCTATTTACTCTAATACTCTCTATTAGATTCCCTTTGATTGCTCATCTTAAATATTTGTGTATTTTCAAAACATAGAATGGGGGTTTAACACCATCTCTCTTTTCCATGCTTACCTCTTCTAAATAACCATCTGGTTTAAGTATTATTTTGTCATCATTAGGGCTGTTTCATGAGGTTCTGATTATGATTTAGTCATAACTGAAATCTAAAGTTAATATTTAATGCTTCTGTTGACATACATACTGAAAATTGATCATGCATCCTCCTGCAGGAAGACATGGAAAGGAAAAACATTTATACAAAGGAAAGAGGAAAAATTAAGCTTTCAGAATACTCCCTGTTATTTGATAATTGCTAGGGAACTGATTCTGTTCTATGCTTGTGATTTTAAATGTCTTCTCTGAGTAGCATATAGATTCTAGATATATTTTGTCAAATATTTATTGACACTCATAATGTCTTTCTTCCACTTCACTCCCAAGTGTGCTTTTCTCCTGACCTATTGCTTCTGGCATTTCATTTCCTTTTCACCATTGGGTATGATGTTACATATGGGTTTGTCATATATGGCATTTTTAAAGTTGAGGTACACCACAAAAAATGAAAAAATAATAGACCAATATCCCTGGTGAACATAATGCAAAAATCATCAACAAAATATAGCACATTAAAAGGATCAAACACCACACAAGCAAATGGGATTTATCTCTGGGATGTAAGGATGTTCAACATACACATATGAAAAAGCATGATACACCACATTATTGTCATGAAGAGTAAAAATCATATGATCATCTCAATAGATGTAAAAGAACATTTGCCAAAATTCAACATCCCTTAATAGTAAAAATTCTCAACAAATTGGGTACAGTAGGAATGTACCACAACATAAAAATGGAACTTTCAAATAAGCACAGAATAACAATAAAACTCACTATAGAAAGTAAAAAAGAGGGAGTTTCCTATGAAGAAGTATAATTGGATATGTGCAACAGAATCCACTACACTAGAAACTTTTTTAAAGAGCAGAAACTTAAAATCTTAATTGCCAGCAGTTTGTACACTATATTGGCACAGAATAGATACTTCTTAAATGTTTATTAAATGAAGTCACCTCAGGTGGCATAGGATACTATATATATTATAAAGTATTAAACATAATTTTGGGAATAAAAGAGCTCTTGTTGTTATCCCTAGTTTTTTCCTCTATTCAATCTGGGATGCAGTAAAGAAAAGAATCAGGGACAGTTTAAGCAGAGGAAATTTCATCAGAAAGAGGAGGAAGAATTCTCTGGAAGGCAGAGCAAAATACAGACTAAGTTACTACATAATTACTAAGAGGTTCCCTAACAGTAAAAACAGATCAGAGGAAGTTGAGTCAAAATGATTTGTGTTTCAAAAGAGATATGCTAAGTTTACAGAGGAGTATCAGAAATGTCTAATCACTTACAAAAATAAGAAAAGAAGAACTTTGCCAGACTCAATATCAGAATGATTAAAGCTCTGTAATTTCAAGTACACCATCACCACACAGATGTTTGAGCCAGGTCCTCTACATCTACAACTGGACATCTGGAGAAATCATTTGGACATAATGATATCTACCAGGTACCAGGATTTATGCTAGCATTTGGTGATTTGCATGTGTGGGTATGTGTGTGTGTGTATGTGTTTATATACACACATATATACCAATAGCAAGTTCTCTATTCTTATGGAGTTAAAAATATAGCAGAAAAGAGAGACATATAATTGAAATAAACTGAAAATGCTGTTTCATGAGTGCTGTACTGCTGGATTTGAATATTCGCAAAGAGAGGATTTTGAAGGTCAATTTGTTTTCAAATAATAGTAAAGTTAATTGGGTGAGATCCACAATTTACTGAAGTAGATACTCCTATTTTGTTCTTAGAAAGGAAGATGACTTGAAAAAACAAATTAGCTGGTGGAAGTCATATAATATGATGACTTAATGTTTCAGCCTTTGGCAGTATAATAATAAGTCTCCTTTGCAAATTGCTCAGAACAGCATCCTATTTTTCACTGGAGGGGTATGTAAAAAGTACAGGAGAGGAGAATGCCTCACTCAACATCCAGGATACAAAGAATCATTTTGTGAAGGGCTGGTACTCTTCTAATGGATGATGAAATGAACCTTATCTTTTAAAAAATGGAGATGTAATAGTTGTCCTAAAGCCCTTCTGAGAATAATCTCATCACCGCCAATATCTCTTCAGAATGAGTAATGTGGGAACAAGATTGGGAAGACAACTTTACACACAAGGAATTATTTGGAATTATTGATTTATCAGTGATGATAAAGTGAACAAGCTTCCTTGATCTTATCCTAGATTCAAGCCATCAAAAAGGAAATTTTAAGAAGTCACAGTATAAATAAACAAAAGCCCACATTTTCTGGGACCACTCCATTAAATTTCTTCAATATATGTGATTAATTTAAAGCATTATCAATAAACTTTAACCTTTAAAATTATGTAATAGTTTTCATATAAATATAGTTACTAATATGAGAACAATGATTAGATCCTGTTTTGGGATCAGGAACTAAGAAATAAGTTAATTTCATAGGTATTTAGTCTTTATTTATTTTGTTTTCCTGCATATCTAAAGTGAAAAGTCATCTTTCCTCCCTTGATTAGGTAATGAACTGTCTTCATAAATATTTGATACTAGGACTATTCAAATAAAAGTAGAAAAATATGTTTTTTTAAAAAAGAGAAAAATAATAGAGTAAAATGAAAAGAGTTCCACTTGATGTATATACTTCAACTGTCCATCAGAGAAAGGCATAGCTGATGCACGTACTCTTCCTTATGCTACATCAGTGGCATATGTTCTCACATTTTGCATTCTAGTGCACACAGCCTAAAAATGCCTTTGCATTCTGCTGCCTTCTTCAGGTGACTAAGATTCACTAGGACTGACTCCTTGAAGGCCTGAATCCAGAAAGTGTTAGACTCATATAGTTTGGATGCATTCTTAAGGAGGGACCATGTATTTTCTCATTGGATAGCAGGGCTACATATGGTGTGTCCCCATTTCCTGCAGTAGGCGGTATCATCATTTCAATGTTTTTCTCTTAATTTCAAATGCCTGAGTCCTTTTGGTTTTCCTATGACATGAGTTGCTCTTTCACCTGAAGGATCAGAGATACTTCTATTTGAAGGATTTTAATTGATATATAAAATTCACAGGTGCTTAAGTTCTTCTACTTCTCCCTTTGCAATGTATTACAATTTTCCCTTATATAGTATGAATATTTCCAAACTTGAGGAATGACAGTATTTCTTCAGCACCTGTGTATTTTGGATCAACATTGACACAGAGCAATTAACTTAAATCTGCCCATGCCAGTTATGGGGCTAGAAACTTGAACCTAACCTAGAAAGCTTGGTAAAAGTTGTTTCCCTTAAAGAAGCCATTTCTCAAAAACAAAGAGAAATATGTCATGTTTTAGACCAAGACTAATCATGTTCTTTTAATAAACCAAAATACAAAGTTTTGTGATGGAAATGTTGAGAAGCAACATTTTTATTCATCCCAATTAGTTGTTCACAATATATGTAAGTGAACAGTGCTCCTTGAAAAGCTCTGTGGTGAAGTGGGTAAAGTTTAAAATAAATAAGGATATATTTAAATGCACTATGACAAAGAGCCTTTCTGTTTTTTAAGTACTCTGAACCCTCATACAAGCTTTATTTCCTACATATTATGTTCACTCAGATATATGTATTTATTATTTCTTAAATTAAAAATCAAATTAAAAACTTCTTTCATGAATGCCTCAAGTTAAATACATTGTTATTGAAAAAAGTTGAATATATCCATGCATAAATATAAAATGTGAAGAGGAAAGTATGGAGACTGTAACTGAAAGTAACATTTTTGTATGTCAGAAATATGTTTTTAATGCTTTGCCTTCCTACCCTTCGATCACTTTCTTACTTCATCACTAACATTGCTGTCCTGTTTTTGCATGAGCAAATGTCTTAGTTTTGGGAGATGAAAGGTGGAAATGTCTATTGTTAAAATATGTATCTCTTAACAGTAGGGTATATTTTTGTGATTACTGTTTTGTTCTTTCCACTTTCTGTGTTTTTTGATTTAGTTGTCCATTTTTGCTCCATCCTAATATTTACTTCTGTTTTGATTTCATCCACATTCCATGTATATCCATGCTAATCATATCAGATTCACTATATTTGTTCATTTCATGGTTGATATGGGAATTGAAAAAATACTCAGTCTCTGTCAAAGTTAAGACTTGAGAGGTATGATGTTTTCAAGGACTGTATTTCAACAGCAATAGCCTTTCTTTTTAATTTTCATTTTGCTATTGCATAAGTTTATGAAATTAATGCAAACACATATGGCTTATAACCAGTTATGCTAAATCTTGCCACTACTACATGGGTATATATGTTCTTTGTGGTGCTACAATGCAGGAACGGTAAGGTATTTCTTTGGCATTTGGCACAGAAAAAGTAATTTCCTATTGAGAATTATAGAAGTCTCTTTTTATTGTTTTGAAGTCCTTTATTTCTAATTCTATCAAGATTTCTTCAGAAGTAGCAGCTGCTATTTTAAAAACTGTATCTTTCTATATAACTATGTTTTTCTTATTTAGTTATATTATTTCCCTTGAATGTGAATTGTGCAGTAAGAATTTCATAAGTCTTGGTATTTCAGCATGTGCTTCTCTAACAACTTATATTTATAAATCTATGATAACTGGAATTAAATTTGTAAGATATCCAACTTCCCTGTTAGATTTCAGGTTTCATAAGAACAGAGGACTGTGATTGTTGTTTTCACTCCTTCATTTCCAGAAACTTGGACAATGTTTGGCATATATTCATGTCTTGTATGAATGAACTGATCAATGAAAAAGTGAGGAACAAAGAAGAATAAAAAAGAGTACAGATATCAGAACAAAAGATAAAATTATAATTATGATTTGTTTTGCTCCAAATTAACAGCATACACCTACTAACATTATTAAGAATTTAGCAAATAGCTACATATAATAAATACATAAGCATTAATAGCATTTCATATATCAGCAGTAACTATCTTGAAGTGATGATAATTTCCACCAAATTAAAATTTTCTTATATGTTTTGAGTGATTTCTGGAAACTTTATATATTAAAACTTTAAATTTTTTTTGTAGGTATAATATAATAGTGCCACAGTATCTTCTTTTTTTTTATTTTGGTATCATTAATATACAATTACATGAGCAACATTGTGGTTACTAGATTCCCCCCATTATCAAGTTCCCACCACATACCTCATTACAGTCACTGTCCATCAGCATAGTAAGATGCTATAGAATCATTTCTTGTCTTCTCTGTGCTATACTGCCTTCCCTGTGCCCCCCCCCACTGCTACATTATGTGTGCTAATTGTAATGCCCCTTTTCCCCCTTATCCCTCCCTTTCCACCCATCCTCCCAAGCCCCTTTCCTTTGGTAACTGTTAGTCCATTTTTGGGTTCTGTGAGTCAGCTGCTGTTTTGTTCCTTCAGCTTTTGCTTTGTTCTTATACTCCACAGATGAATGAAATCAGCTATTCTGGCTTATATAAATTTGTATTCTGGTAAAAACGCTAAAATGCAGTGAAATATATTTTATATTTAAAAATTCAAAATGTCTTTTTGTCACTATAAAACATGTCATTTTGTTTGAAAAAATATTTTTTAGGAGAATTTTATTGTTGTCAACAACCATTTGATCAATAAATACGAGAGATGCCCTCACACACACACAAAAAATTTGTTAGGGAAGATAATTTGTCAAATGAGAGGGAAAAGTCTATTTACTGTTAAATATAAGCATTTCCAATAAGAAACTATAACAAGATAATGAAATGGAAATATTACTTAGATAAGGTACATTTCAATTCATTTTTAGAATCAAATTGTCCTATGAAAAATTTAAGCCTATATTCCTAGAACAGTGATGTAAAATCATTATATTAAAGTATTAAATTGCAGTGCTAAATTCATACTGTTATTTAGTTTTCAATAGATTTGCTATTAGGTGGTTTGAAATGATGGAATTGCTTTGAAAACATCAAATAGACAAGCTTTTTTTCTATTGGATTACTTTTACTTCAAAATATCTCTTAATTATATACTGTATAAACAACTAATACAATGAGTTTAATCAATGGAGTGCTATTATCAAAATAAGAAATTCCAGGTACAATGAATTTTAAATTTATCATATTGTAAAACAGAACAAAATTATATATTCATATATGACTTTGTGAGTAGTTGATTTAATTTTCATTTGCTTAGTAATTAATTGTTCTGCCTCCTTTACTGTGGTTTTATTTTTTTAGCCTTAGGAGCACTTCCATTTAGAGCAGTCTCTTTAATATACAATGTAGAAATGGTTTGTGGGTGGTAAATCCCCTCAACTTTTGCTTATCTGGAAATTATTTAATCTCTGCTTCAAATTTAAACGGTAATCTTGCCAGGTAGACTATTCTTGTTTGGAGGCTCTTGTTTCATTACATTAAAAATATGCGACTCCCTTCTAGCCTTTGAGGTTTTTGCTGAGAAGTCTGCTGATAGCCTGATGGGCTTTTCTTTATAATTGCTATTTTTTTTTTCTCTGGATGCTTTTAATACTCTCTCCTTTTCCTGATCTTTGCTATTTTAATTATTATATGTCTTGGGGTTGTCCTCCAAGATTTCCTTGTGTTGGGAGATCTCTGTACTTCCATGGCCTGAGAGACTTTTCCTTCCCCAGACTGGGGAATTTTTCAGCAGTTATTTTCTCAAAGAGACTTTCTAACCCCTTTCCTCTCTCTTCTTCTTCTGGTACCCCTATAATGTGAATATTTTTCTATTTGGAGTGGTCACACAGTTCTTATATTATCTTTCATTCCTAGAGATCCTTTTCATCTCTTTGCCTCCCTTTCCTTGTTTTTGTTCCCTATTTCATTCACCGTCTCCTCTACCTCATCTAATCTACTTTCAAATCCCTTCACTGTATGTTTCATTGCAGACACTGTATTTTTCAAAGTTTCTTTCTCTTTCTTGAAATCCTCCCTGAGATCTTGAATATTTTCTGTAAATCTGTGAACAATTTTATGACTTTTATTTTTCAATCTTTATCAAGAATATTGGTATTTCACTAAGCTCTTTTTCTGGAGTTTTTTCTTGAATTTTTGTTTGGACAAAGGCCTCTGTATTTTCATTTTTTTGTGTATGTTTCTTATGGGATAACAGATTTGTGTAGGTGGCACCCTCTAGGGCCGAGAAGCTGTACTCTCTGGAGCTGCTGAGCACCTGTAGCAGTGGAGGGGTTTCATAGGTGAGTGGAACCAGTGCCTGCTGGGAAGAAATAACTCTTTCCTGTTTTCCTGGCTGTAGTGGCTGCCTCCACTGCCAGGTCTAGTGGATGGAGTGCACATGGAGGAGCCTTTGTGCCATGTCCCTGTAGTTGCCATAAGGGCAGCCACTCTTGGGCTTATCTGGTGTGATGGCAGGGACAACAGGTGGGCAGCACTGGTACCTGACATGAGGAAGGAGCAGCAGGCTGCCTACTGCAGTGGGGGGCTTCGGGGCTGCATTGCCAGTTGGGGAAATGGAGTGTCTGAAGCTCCTGATAGTTCCCAACCTGCTGAGCCAAGTGTGCTGGGACAATTTTGTCCACCTGCCCTTTCTCCTGATCAGCAAGCTCTGTGTAATCTTTGCCCCTTTAGTGCCCCTCTTGCTGCTGGGAAGTCTTTTAAACTGCCTGTCTTCCTTTTGTCCCAGTGGGGCTGGCTGTGCTTACCTGTTTCCACAATAGGCTGGAATCTCAGTGTCTTTGAATATTCTGCTTGTCTTTGCTTTCCAACTGCACTAATATCCAGAGCACCACATAATATGGATTCGTGCTCCTGGAGCAGATCTCCAGGGCTGGGTTTTCAGCAGTCCTGGGCTTCTACTCCCTCCCTACTCCATTTCTCTTCCTCCCCCCTGTGGGCTGGGGTGAGAAGGAGGGTTTGGGTCCTGCTGGATAGTGGCTTTGCTACTTTACACTTTTCTGTGAAGTCTTCTTTTCCCCAGATGTAGGTATCTTTCAGGATTTGTTACTCTTTCAGGATTAGTTGTATTTGCTGTATTTTCTTATTTTATATAATTTTGGGAGGAGGTTTCTGTGTCACTTCTCACACTGCCCTTTTCCCAACCCATTCCTATTCATTCATTTTTAAATTCAACAAATATCAATTGAGTCCTTAGTTGTACCAAGCTCCATAGTAGATGTTGAGTTCATGGAGGTCAAATGCTAATGAGCACATCCACAGTCCACTATGAAGCTTACAGTTTCACAAGGAATTCAGATATTAAACCAATAATTAGCTGAACAGTGGATTAATTATGTTCCTTTGGGGTTACAACTTTCATTTCTAGTAATTACTTAACAATTGTGACAGATGTTATGAGGGGAGACAGTGAGCAAAGAAAATAAAAACTGAATGGATAGATCATGTTTTTCATCATCAAAAAGCTTGATCTCTAACATATAATTTCAGAAATGGAATCTACAGATCATTTTTTATTTTCATTAGCATTATGAATTTTTAATACTTTTTACTGAGTTGAATAGTTAACATAGAACAATAATGTGAACATAATGTACATTAAAGAAATTAGATTGGACACACCTCAGGTTTAAAGATGACTGTAACTGTGTATGGTATAGTTTGATTTTTCAGAAAACAATTTGTTTAAAAAATAAAGACCTTTAGATAATGTATTTCAAACAAAGTGGATGAAAATTCTTGATAAATGTTGGAAAAAATAGAATGTTTTCACATTTAACTTTAAACTTGGACATCTGTTTAAACCATATTTTTACTTTTTCCCCTTTGTCATGTGATGGGGGTTATTGAATCCTAGATGTATGACAGCCACTAGATGATTTTAGACAAACTAATTTTTGAGTTGTTCACCACAAGAAAACTCTTGTCCCCACAGATAGTAAATGGAATTGGGTTGGAGCTTTCAGAATGAACCTCTGCAGTTTATTTCTGATTCAGACTTCAGTTTCCATTATGAACAAGCTTATCTTCTATACTTGTAATATATTGAGGACTGGTATAAACCCTGACCTGCTTAGTCAGAAAGAAATTAATTTGATTCCCGGGTCCATTGAATAGTCAAGGTTCAAAAGCATAATAATGAGTTTGGAAATATCAAGATGTTGGTGAAAGAACATTATTTGCATTGCTCTGAAGCAGAATTACACTTGAGTGGAAATATAACAAAGGCAGTCCAAGAGTTCTGTATCTTCCCATTTCTTCTGAGATTTGGATGCCTAAGGAATGCATGGAGACATCATGAATTCAATCAAAGGATTCTTAGAAATTAAGTCTTTAATTTTATTATGTAAAAAGAAAGTTAAATTAATCATAGGATATTCATACATGGAATTTGTGTTTTAATAACTGACCTATTTTGATTCATGTATGTGGCTAAACAATATAGTTTATGAAATTTCCATTATTTATTTAGATTCTATGCTGGTATTTTTGGAATTCTGAAGGACAAAATTTATTCATAATAATAATTATATGTAAATATTCTTGCTGTTCATATACTTTGGATAATGGAGATGTTTAATATGCATATATATGTATATATGTGCATACACACACACACACACACACACACACACACACACATATATATATATATATATATACTAGGACTGGTTGCATATAAAAGCAAATAAGAATAGATGAAGTAATAAAACATTGGGAGATTTAAAAAATAAATAATAATTTCTTCACATAAAGAAAATCCATAAACAAATCTGGCATGGTAGCCCAACAAAATTATCAAGACCAAGTCTCTTTTTATCTTTGTCTTCTGCCTGAAGTATGTGGCTTTCATCCTGGATGTTACCTCATTGTTCAGAAGACTCTTGAGCACTGTGCTGATACAAAGCCATCCACTTTCTAGGTAGCAGAAGGGATAAAAAGGGAGGTGCAGAATTTCAGCCTCCAAATTGAGTCTTTCCCTGTAAAATACTTCCCAAGAATTCCACACAATTATTTCTCCCATAACTGAATATAAATTTTAATCAGAAATTGGTCAAAACCACAATAGATGTAAGGCAAGCTGGGAAATGAAATATAGTTCTATTCAATGGGGTACACTGTCTAGATAATGTTATGAAATAAAAAAGAAAATTATTAAATTTGGGTAGGCAACTAGCACTCTTTGTCATAACTATAATTTAATAATCTCTTTTTCTCTCCTTTTTTCCTTCTCTCCCTCACTCCTTTCTCAACAAATAAGAAAGTAGAGAAAAAATTCCAAGTGTCTGGTCAGGATTATATAACTATTTTCATTCCAAATTCTGTGCCTTTTTAACTACGTTGTTTCATTTAAAGTAAAAAGTAAGAATATTTGAGGTTAAAAATAAACACTGCATTTCTTTAATCCACTTGCATTTATTTTTTTGTTTGTGATGTTAGTATCCAATTTTGTTATTTATATGTGGATATTGAGTTTTTTCAACACCATTTATTGAAGAGACTACCCTTTCCCTGTTAGGTTATTGGTACCTTTGTCAAAGATCAGTTCACTGTACATGCATTGGTTTATTTATTTGTATCATTTTCTTAGTCTATGTGTCTGTTTTCATTCTAATAACATACTGTATTTATTACTGTAGCTTCATAATATAATTTGAAATCAGGATGCGTGATCTCCACCTTTGTTCCCCTTGCTCATGATTGTCTTAGCTATTATGGGTCTTTTGTTTTCCATACAAGTTTTAGGATTTTTTTTCTATTTCTGTGAAAATCCACTGGAATTTTGATAGGGATTACATTGAATCTGTAGATACTTTGGGTAGTGTGTATATTTCAGCAATATGAATTTTACTAATCCATGAGCATGATCTATTTTTCCATTTGTTTTCTTTAAATGATTTGATCACTGTCTTATAGGTTTCAGTGCACAGGTCATCATATAATTTTTATTCATTTTGTTTATGTGGTGTATCACATTTACTGTGATGCATATGCTGAACCCTCTTTTGTATCCTAGTGATAAATCCCAGTTGATCAGGGTGTATGATCCTTTTCAGTGGGCTGTTGAATTCACTTTTCTAGTGCTTTTGTTGAACATTTTTGCATCTATATTTATCATTGGTATTGGCCTGTAATTTTTTCTCTTGTGGTGTCTTTGTCTGGTTTTATTATCAGATTAATGCTGGCCTCATAAAATTAGTTTGGAAGTTTTCCCTTCTCTTCTACTTTGTGGAAAAGTTTGATTCTTCTCTGAAAGTTTGGTAGAATTCACCAGTGAAGCTTTCTTGTTCTGGACTTCTGATTGTTGGGAATCTTTGTGTGACTGATTCATTTCTTTGCTAGTAATCAATCTGTTTGTGTTTTCTATTTCTTCATGATTCCGTCTTGGTAGGTTGTATATTTCTAAGAGTTATCACTGTTTCCTCTTTAATTTCTAATTTCATTTTTTTGAGTCTTTTTTTAAATATAGCTAATGATTTGCCTATTTTGTATATCTTTTTATAAAACAACAGCTCTTAGCTTCATTGATATTTTCCTAGTCTTTTTCATTTCTGTTATGATCTTTATTTTTACCTTATTCTGCTAACTTTGGATTTAGCTTGCTCTTCTTTCTGTATTTCCTGAGGTAATACCACATATTTGTGAATTTTCCAGTTTTCCTCCTGTTACTATTTCCTAGTTTCATACCGCTGTGATCAGAAATAATATTTTATACGATTTCAATCTTCATAAACTTGTTGATTTGTTTTGTGGCCTAATACATGATCTATCCTGAAGAATGTTCCATGTGTCCTTGAAGGGAATGGATACTGCTTACCCACATAGCCATTTCTTTGTGTAAGCATTGTGAAACAACATCTTTAGAAAGTTAGCTAACATTCATTCCTTAGTCGTAATATACATATTTGTAATAATTGACTGTATCATATAATATCAATTGTGTCAATATGGGGAGAAAAATAACATGTAGAGGAAAAATTTCCAGAATTGATAAACTAGGTCTTATTGTGGGTTAAAAAAGATTATGTTGTTACTTAATTGGATTATAGGTACTCAACCTTAATCTTATCAGATTAAGTTAGTGAGCCATCCACAGGACTACCCTCATTTCTCATACCAATTACAAATTCAGGGGTTTCCAAGACCATTCTCAGTTATAATAATTTTCTAGAAGGCATTGCAGAACTCAGTGAAAGCTATTATACTCATGGTTACAGTTAATTACAGTGAAAACATACAGATTAAAATCAGCCAGGCCAAAGATGCATGTAGCAGAGCCCAGAAATTTTTACTTCCAGTTGTCCTCTTCTAGAGCAGTCAAAGACAGTGTTAACTTTCCTAACAGTGAAATGTGACAAAATGCATGGAGTATTTGCAACCAGAAAGCTTACCTAAGCCTTGGTTTCCAGTTTATGGGATATCAATCATTTAGGTATGATTGATTGCCCAGGTGGCTGACTTTTAGTCTCTAGCTTCTCTAAACTTGAACTGGATACCACATCAAGCAAAACCCCATAATAAATCACCTTTTCAGACTATCCGGTGTGACCCAAGGCCTCAGGAAAAGACACTCCTAATAATGTAGGACATGCTGGGCCTAAAGCTGAGGACCAAGCCAGAGCTCTCTTTGGGAAAGGTTAAATTCTGTATTAGATATGTACAATCTTTATTTGGAAAAGGAAATAAAAATAATCTCTGACCCTTTCTCATGGATACAAATACTATTATTAAGACCTAGAACAGTCTCGCCTTTCTTCCTACTGCTATTTTAGTTTGAAAATTAAGAATGAGACAGTGAGATGGAGCTTTATCTGACTTTTTTTTGTATGTGTAAAAAAAAAAGGAATGAGATTTATACTAACGCCAACCTTGTACTTAGAAAGAAGATTAAACATTTAAACATTCTTAAAGTCTCCTAAATAAAAGCTTAGAGTGATGCACAGTTCAACTTCTGAGGTTGGAATTTTAGCTTTAAATTTATAGGATGCAAAGGAAAAAGACTTTAAAAAGCATGTACCATCTATAGCAAATAAGAAAAATGTTATGAAGTTCAGACTTGTAGTGAGTAAGTATAGTTCTGTTGGTTACAAATGTGACAGGGAAGGGAATATACTGCCAACCAGATTTTAATTTTTCAACTTCACAGTTCTCCATCTTGCAAACTGAGAAATATATTTTGCCATTTTGATTTAACCATAGTTGATAGAACTAAGCAATAGTTCCTTTCCCCCAGAGTGAAAGTAAAGATTTGTTTAATGCATTTTTCCTCTAGTTGACTGAGTAGATTTGGGGCATGAATGGTAACCTGTATAATGCATTCTTTAAAAAATATAGTTTCTGACACAAAAAAGGAACAAAAGGAATAATAGTTGCACATTTCAGAAATGCATAAAACTACAGCCAAGCAATAATTTTCATTATTTTTTTCTTGACTAATAAATAGGACATATTTTTCAAAACACATCTAAACTCAGCAAATTTTCAGCACCAGAAATTACTCAGAAATTGTTAATTTGTTGAGGAATTACTATGTCTAAATGGAAAAAAAGGGTATATTGGTTACAAGGCAATATACAAAAACTTCACTGTCTTTATATACCAAAGAGCCAATTAAAAAAAAGTATTCACCAAATGATTGCTTGATCCATAACACTAAATACGAGGCATGGAGATTATTTTTTTCTATTAAATTTCTTCATGACACAAAAAAATCAGGATAAATGCTTGGTATAATAATTTAAATGTTTGATGTACTATAGGTAATATAGCTATATTGACTGTTTTTAAGCAGGTACATCATAGTCGTGGGAAAAAAATGAAATAACATATAATTAAAAAAATGAGAATCCAGTGTAACCATTGTTACCAATTTAGTTTTCTATATGCTTGTATTCGTTTGTGGCTGTAATGGAACATAATTTAAATTTTATTTGGAAAAACATTTTTGTCACTGTTAAGTAATATGACAACTGCCATATCATTAAATACATTTCTGCATTGAATTCTAATGCCCCTCTATTGGCATCATTTATTTTTAAAATTTCCTATTTTAAAATGGATTGCAGTTAGTTGCTATTATGAGCAATGCTTCAGTAAGTATATTTACATACTATCTTTGTTCACTCTTCTGATAATAGATTGTTAATGCACTATTTCTAATAGTTTATTGGTGTATATATTATTTTAAATTTGTATCAATTCTTTATATATTAAATATTTTGATACTACTTCATGCCTACTACAAATGTGTTTTACTCACTTTCCCTTTGCTTTTACTCTTGTTTATGATGGGTTTTACTGCATCAACATTTTTATTTTATTTTATTTGCCAGGTTTTTTTTATGGAGCTGTATTTGTTCTTCTGATTAGAAAGAACTCAATTCATGTTTTCATTTAAGTTTTTCATTTATATAATTATTTTGTATAGAAGAACACTTTATTGAAGAAATTGATTTTGGAAGAGAATGACATTATCTTATAAATAATGGTAATTTTCATCCTCTTTACTTTTATTTTGTATCTTAACATATTTTCTTGTTTTTTAACACTTTCCCTAAATGAGATTCAAGTTTCTTGTGTGGAAACTGTATATGCTTATTCATCTTGATATCTTCAGGGAGGAAATAATCATTTTGCAAATACTATTGTATTGTATTGAATTAATGTATATGTTTAAGTAAAAGTGATGTGTGTTGATTCCTCACATTCTTCCTGATATTGTTAGAACTTCTTTCCATGTTTTACCAGTTAGACTTCAGAATTGTCATGGATCAGTTACTTCTTTCCTTTCATTTCTTCTGTGCTTTGAACTAGAATGTCTATACTCATATGGGCACCTTTCTCAGTTTTTAAAATTTATTAACTCATATAATTTTCATAATAGCCCTATTGAGAAGGTTTTACTATCATTACTGTTTTTCAAATGAGTATCAAGTTCACACATTTTATGTGTAAAGTTTGTTAAGTTTCACAGTTGTGCTATCACGACTACAATTTGGTTTTAGAGCATTTCTCTTCCCCAGTGTTCTCCATGTTCACTTTCAATCCATCCTGCCCCCACCCCTGGTCCCAGGCAAATATGGATATACCTTCTCTCTATATAATTTTGCCTATTCAATAAATTTCATATAAATATAATAATATGATTTATAGTCTTTTAGGTTTTACTGAGCATGTTTTTCAATTTACTAATTCATTTTTCAGCATATTTTACTTAACATGATGTTTTTGAGATTTGTCCATATTGTTGCATGTAATAATACTTGCAGAGATTTTTGTTTTTAGTAAGACAGCATGAGGAGCTCAACTGTCCACAGCTCAATGAAACTGGTGAAAATTATATATATATATACTCATATATATGTATATAAAACATAAGATTGTGGTGATGATTACAGATATCTGTGAATATATTAGACCATTGACTTGTATGCTTTAAATGAAAGAACTGTATGGTCTGTGAATTATATCTCAAAGAAGATGTTTGAAAAAGAAAAAAAACACACTTTGTTACTTTTTACTATGCACATGTATTATATTGTGCAGATATCCCACATTTTCTTTATCTATTCACTAGTTCATGGACATTTGTTTTGTTTTCACTTTTAGAGTATTATGAATAATGCTTCCATGGACATTGACTCAATTCTCTGAATGAATATAAA
The DNA here is from genome assembly GCF_030020395.1 of Manis pentadactyla. Lineage (NCBI taxonomy): Eukaryota > Metazoa > Chordata > Mammalia > Pholidota > Manidae > Manis > Manis pentadactyla. The sequence goes on from NC_080020.1 coordinate 74,228,123, forward strand.
CTCATTTCTCTTGTGTAAATAATTAAAGGTCAGATTTCTGAAACCTATATTAGATGTAAGTTTAATATTTTAAGAGATTATCAAACTGTTTTCTATAGTATTTATATTCACCAGAAATGTATGAGGCTTCCAATTTCTCTATGACTTTGCTAAAATTTTGTATAATGTCTTATTTTTAAGTTTAGCTATTCTAATGGATGTGTAGTAGCATCTCACTGTTGTTTTAACTGCATTTCCTGAACATTAATGATATTGAGCAAATTTTCATATGCATATTAGGCATTTATATATCATCTTTGTTTATGCAACTATTTTGTCCATTTAAAAAATTAGTCTAAATTTTTCTAATTGTTGAGCTTTAAGAATTCTTTATACATTCTGCAGAAAAGATTTTTATCAGATATATGTTTTGCATCTTTTCTCAGTCAGTGGCTTATCTTAGCATTTTCTTAATGGCATTTAGAGCAAAAATTTTTAATTATGATGATTCAGAGGGACATTGGAGGTAGGAAGATGAAAATGTGGAGTAAAAGCTAGTATTAAAATGAACACCTAGAATTTAAAAAATTATCTGAATATATTAAGTGAGCAGATATTTTGCTGTAGTATACCTGTTAATGGTAAGAGAGTGGAAAGAAAATCCCTGAATCTGCTAATTGTTAATATTTATGAGAGCCTGGCCACTGACATTTGCCTCCATAGTTAATTGCTTAATAATTCTTCTACTGCTAAGGGGATGTACAAAGCACAGACAGAATTTTAAAAGTTCTTAAAATAGAAACTTCATCAAAATTGATTTTCTGGAAATATCTCAAAATGTTGGATGATTGAAATGGAAAGAATATCAGAAAATATCTAAATCTTAAAATACTGAAATGTCAACCCCCTCATTATTAAGCATCTTTAACCCATCATCTTCCTTGAACGAATATTACAAATTTGAAAACCTACATAAGTAGATGAATGGATATGGTTATTTAAAGGGACATACAAAATCTGAAGTACTTAATATGTCTGTTTAACTACTTGAATAAGACAGGCATGAAAGTAAAATTGGGCATATAATTGAGTCTTAGTTTTCATATTTTCTGAAGCTAATATTCAATGGGTTTTCCTCTTTAAATGCCAACTCTATACATGGTTTTGTATATGATTAGTTCTGGCTTTACTCAGATGCAACTGCTCTTCAGGAGTCACAAAGAGCTCTCAGAGGATTGAAAAAGCTAATGAGATAACAGTCCTCAAGAAGGGTGAAAATAAAAAACTAATTGATGCAATTATCCATAGGAATCAGATTTCATCTACAAAATGATATGGAAATACTATTCTCCAAGTGGGCAAAGAGTCACAATTTTGAAGTCATATACATTAAACTCTTCCATTGTATTGATTTTCTGTAAGCCAATGCTGTGAAATATAAAAGTCACTAATTATGTACTAATGCCTAATAATTTTAACAAAAATAAACCATTGATACTGAGATTTTGTATAATTGTAATTACATCAACATTGATTCTTTAAGTATGACTTTTTACAGAACTAGGTGATGAAGTAAAATTGAAAGTTACCATCCATTCATGTCTTAAACACTGTTAACACTTAATATAAACTGGACCTATCTATTAAACTATTCTTTCTACTGATTTTTCTCCAGAGAACTAAGCCCCTATAAGATAAGGGGAAAGTAGCTTCTGACCACATTCACTTATTACCTGTATGATGAAGCTTTCACACTAAGTTATTTTTTTGTTCTTTCTCATGAGAAGTTTATGATGAAACTAATTAAAAATTTTCTAATATTTATTAGGTATTCTTCAAATAAAATATAGTCTATTGTGTTTATGCTGTGTAATACTCATTATATCTATTATAGGCAACTAAACTATCATGGAATGTTTATGTCTGTAACAGTACCATTTACCCAGATGTTGCAACTATTTTGTATTTAATATACCTGAAAATTACAGCATTTATTAATTTATTACCTCAATATATAAATTTTTTATTTTAAAATTATTCATTTCAAAATCAATTACATAATTTTTTATTTTAATAATTTTAAAATTTATTCATTTCAAAATTAATTACATAACTGGTATTTTCTGTAGAGGTTGTTAATTGTTATATGGAGAGTCAATCAATGTAGACAAAATATACTTCATTTTGTAAGTCAAGCTTTTGACAGAAATGATGAAGGTTCAGCTACTGGTCAGTACCTTTCATAGAGCTATTGCTCTTTGATTGCTGGTGCTCATCTACTGAGATAACTTTTAAATGAAATTTTAAAATAGAAAATAGAAAGAACATGATTACAGTTTAGATAAGACTGATTTGATCTTTAATAAGTCTAGCAGAAATAGAATATGACATGTTCTTGTTTCTTACTAAAGATTACTTTGATAATATCACCCAATGTAATATTGATAGTCCCTTCATGGTTTCTCCAGATGAAAAATGATCCCTGAAAAATGGTGAATTGGTAGTCCTGGGTGTTCTTTAACACTCAGCATGAGTGAAAAAATATTTTTCATTCATCCCAGGTCAGTTTTATCATTTAAATATATCCTCTTTACACACAAATAAAAATAATCTTTCTGAGCTGATTTCAGGAGCAGTATTGTATCTCTGGGTCACTCTTAAGACTGTGCCTTTTAAAAATGCACTTCTCTTTCTTTGTTCATGTTTCAAAAAATAAATCATGAATTCCAGATATAATTAAATACACATATAAAAACAGGTGTTTTGTGCCTTTCCTTGTCCTTGTGAGATATTACAAGGCTAACGCACTTGATTTTTCCTCTAGAGCACAGTAGTATGGGAATAATTAAACAGAATGCCTGTCATTTGTTTCTTTCTCTGAATATAAAATCAGAAGTGGAGTCTTGGCAAATAGTCCAAATAGCAGAATTAACCTTTATAACATAGGTAATTTCCTCAGTTTGTTTTATTGATATTTTACATAAAATATAACGAGGTACTAAAATTTTAATAATCTCTTGATTGTATTTAGTGATGAAAAGCACATTAGACATTTTAAGATTTAAAAAAATTAATTCTCTCTGGTTAGGGTCTTTTATTTAGATTGTTTACAGTTACTTTAGATTATTTACATTTCAAGTTCTTCAGTTTACTGAGTATACTGCTTTACGTTCCTCAGATTTAATGTATCACATTGCTATATATTCTTGTGGGAATGAGGCAGGGATTGAAGGTGAGGGTGGCAAGGAAGAAAACTGAACAGTCATTACCCCTGGCTTTGCAACATTATTCTGTTGGGCGCTGATCTTTGTAGTTCAACATTACTATACGTCTTAAACAAGTCATAGTACCAATGGATGCTGATATATGTTCATGAAAACGATGGTCTGTAATAAAGCATATTTGGGAAATTAAAAAACAAAATTGAATACTCTGCACTTTAATAGGTTAATGTTAAATTCTTAAAAGGATTTTCTTTGCAATGAATTTTGAAGAGATTTATTCAAAACTTTTTCCTTCCTTTTTTTTTCCTTTTCTTCCCTCCCTCCTTCCTTCCCTTCCTTCCTTTCTTTCTAGTTTGAGACAGGTCTTTCATTAAAATCACTTGGGAAAGCCCAGTTTTATAGAAGTGCCACCACATAATGCTATCTCGAAATATGCCATTAAAAGTAGTAATGAGAATAAGTACCAGTTGCAGTAGCAAGTTTCCTTCCTTAATAAGTTAACATAATTTTTGTGTCCATAAGGAAAGCCCTGATATTTTTAAAGCATTTGGAGCTATAAGCTACTGAGACAAATTATCATTATTTTATTATTTTTACCAAGTGTGCCAACACAGTGTTGGGAATTTAAATGCTGAGAGCTGCTAAAGTGTGGATTTGTTTTCAAAAATCTGCTTTTTAGAAGGAAACCCCATCCCAGGTTCAGCATATTAGGTAGTAAGAAGTCTACTTGTGCTTGCTTTGATTTTGCTATTGTCACACTCTTTAATGACTCTGCCTCTTAAGGATTGATCACTTTCAGAAGTCTGAGCTTGTAAAATCTTTAAATCTATCTGCAACAGATGGCAATAAAAGACTGCTGTTTGAAGTGAACAGACACTCCCCATTCCACTTGATTTTCTTCTCTGTCACTTTACCATTGGGGATTTTTGATGAGGTTTATTGCTGGCAATTCTTTAGGCCACTTAAATTGTGTCTTTAAGAAGAGCTGGGTTAAAAATATGTCCGAAAATTTGTCAAATGACCTATCATTTTCCTAGACAACTGATTTGGTTGGACTGGTGTGGGGACTAGACACAAAGTCAATCTACCCTCCAATTTGTAAGCATCATATTCTTAAGCTCTCTCCTTAGTTGTTTATATCACTGATCACTTTTCCCAATAATAGTACACCAGTCCTGACATAGTGAGCAAATAATCTTTTGAAATCAACTCCAGGAAAAGATTGTTTTACTAAAACTAATTCATAAAAAACTGAAGGCAAATTTAAACCCTAGAGCTGTATTTCAAACTGTTATTTTCCAAAAAAGGAGAAACTTTATATTCACATATCCCACTCAACAAGTAAAGTTATTAATACATTTTTTTAATTGTGAGGTCTGTAATTTTTGATGAACTTATCAAATTTCACAAATATTTATCAGACAGTATGGGGTGTCTAAAGCCCAAATTTCAAACTGTTCATGTAAAGGAAGGATTGCAAAAAAACCCCACAAATCCAAAGTAGAAGACTCCCCTAATTATGCCTAGAAAACCTGCTGGTAAGTATGCAGGACAGAATCCAATTGCCTTATTAAGGACACAGGTATAAGAAAGCTTTCCTTTTTAAAAAATAAAATAGCGTTTTACACTTGAAATAGTTTAGAATTATGGAAACTATTTCTTCAACTTTAGGGGCTATAATCCATACATTAACTTTAAAAGATGATTTTCTCCCTCAAATTAATGTGTATTATAATACATACTTTTGAATTTGACTAAACATATCTGTCTAGGAAAATGTTCCTGCTCTACATATAGTATTAACCACAGAACAAACCTAGCCCACTCCCCAGAGAAACTTAAATCCTGGTGATCCCTTGCTTCCACAGAAGAGAGAAAGCTAATAATATCCTTATCCTTCCTCCAGTATACACTGAAAATAGCAAAAATGATATTGGAATCTAAGTCTGTCCAACTCCAATGATAATTATATAACAAATACTAGTTGGCACCATTTATAGGCATAATATATCTAGCCTATGCAAATTTTAGCACAATGACTATTGCATATACTTCCTCAGTATATAGCCAGGAGGAAGACATCACCTTATATTGCCCCCAAGTGCCATCTGCTATCCCTAGGCCACTGCCTCTTTGTTTTATTTTGTTCGACTTTGATTTATGAGATTCAAAAATTGCTTCACAAGTCTTTCTGAAAGAAGTAAAGTTACATAACAACAAAGAGCAATAGTAATAATACATGCTACAAATTGCAAATAATTTTGATTCTAAATTTTTCCATCATTTGGCTCTGATTCCAGATATTCTAGTTGGGGTTTAAAAGGAACATTATGTGTCAGTGTCAGGTATCCCTGGAAAAAACTATTTTCCAATTACCTCCTGAATGGCATTTGCTATCTGGTGAATTTTGCCATGGTTTAAGGGCTACCTCTCAGCATACAGTCTCAGAATCTTTATTTCTCAATACATAGAAACCGGATCTATTTCTCAGAAGCTGTTATTACCCAAGTTTATGAAATTTCTTTGTAAAATTAATAATGAAATATATCTTTTTAATAGATTTGGGAATAGTTCTATTTCCATGTTAGCTCATTTTACTTCCATGAAGAAATTAGAGGAAATCAAAGAGAAACCAAATGATTTATCAATTTACAGTGAGAAAAAAACTATAAAATAACAGGCACACTTGGGTCCATATTAACAGATGACAAATATATTATTTCCTATAGAAAAGCTATGTAGAGCTATGTAATAATCAGGAGATTCTGAACATGATATTAGAAAAATGAGTTAAAAATCTAATGATAAAATCTAAAAAATGCTAAAATTGCTGATTCATCCATCTTGCTATATGAATAGTCTTGCCAACAGAACCAAAAATTTCCATGCTTACAATACCCTATGTTTGTTCAAAAGAAAAATAATCCTAACAATTTAACAATTTGGTGAGAATATCTGAGCTCTATTAAATGAGCTGCTTCTCCATAGAAAGCTGAAAGAATGGATACTGTCAAAAGCCTCTGTGACAGCTGGTTTTCCATGATTTATTAAAGCCTTCTCCCTGGCTTCCATATAAGTAAAGTTCTCTCTGATTTTCATTTCCCTGATGATTAGTGATGTTGGGCATCTTTGCATATACCTGCTAGCCATTCATATGTCTTATTTGGAAAACATGTCTGTTCAGGACCTTTGCCCATGTATTAATCAGATTTTCTTTCTTCCTTCCCTTCTCCTCTTCCCTTCCTTTTCCATTCCTTCTCTCTCTCTCTCTTTCTTTCTTTCTTTCTTCTATTGAGTTGTATGAGTTCCTTATATATTTTGGATATTAACCCCTTATTAGATATATAGTTTGCAAATAGTTTCTCCCATTTGTAGGTTGGAGTTCATTTTAGTGATTGTTTCCTTTGCTGTGCAGAACAAGTTGATATAGTCTTATTGTTAACTTTTCCTATCACTTCACACCTATTAAGATAGCTATTATCAAAAAGTCAGATGAGAACAAATGTTGGTGAAGATGTGGAGAAAAGAGAACTTTTGTATACTGTTGGTGGGAATGAAAATTGGTACAACCATTGTAGAAAACAGTATGAATGTTTCTCAAAAAATTTAAAAAAATAGAACTACCATGTGATACAGCAATACTACTTCTGGGTATATATCCAAAGGAAATAAAACCACTGTCTCAAAGAGATATGTGCATCCTCATGTTCACTGCAGATTTATTCATAGCAGCCAAGATATGGAAACAACATATGTCTATCAACAGATGAATGGATAAAGAAAATATGATATATATATAAATATACATACAATGGAATATTATTCATCCTTTAAAAAGAAGAGAATCCTGCCATTTGTATCAACATGGATGAACCTGGAAGGCACTATGCTAAGTGAATTAAGCCAGACAGAGAAATAACTATTTCATTAATCACTTATATGTGGAATCCAAAAAAATAAAATTCAAACTGATAGTAACAGAGGGTAGAATGGTGATTAACATGGGCTGGAGGATGGGGAAAATAGGGAAATGTTGGTCAAAGTGTACAAACCTTAAATTATAAGATGGATAAGTTTTGGAGACCTAATGTACAGTATAGTTACTCTACTTAATAATGATGTATTGTATTACTGAAAGTTGATAAGAGAGTAGATCTCAAGTATTCTTACCACACACAAAAAAAGGGTAACTATGTGAAGTGATGAATATGTTATTAGTTTGATTGTGGTAATCATTTTACAGTGCATACATATATCAAAACATCACCTTATATAATACAATTTTTATTTGTCAATCATAACTGATTAAAGCTGGAAAAAAATAACAAGAACCCGAGACTAGCTAATGCAGGGCCCAAGAAAAACAAAGCTCTTTCTCTACATGTTTTCTTCCATTTGGTTAGGTTACAGCCAGCTTTTTTCATAGGTCCAAAATTCAATTTGCCTGTAAAATGTGAAATTCTTAACATATTTTAAAGTATAATATCCCTTCGAGTTTGTGAATTTAGAATTATGGGCTTAAAAATTCACATATGTGCACATACATGTGCACACACATTTGCTTTATTTTAAAAGATTACTTTCAGAAGATTTCTGGGTTCCCTGAAGACCATTTTTTCTGTACCTTCATGTCATTTGGTAAAGTTTGAATACATAGTAGATGCTAAAAAATATATATGTCTATTCATTCACTTCAAAAATATTTATTAATTAACTACTATGTTCCAGACACAGTATCAGATACTAGGAAAACAAAGGAAAAAATACACATGGAACATGATCTTGCAAAGTTTTCTGTCTAGAAAGATTATTAGAATTTTCTGTGAATATCACCCAATACATTTTTTACGTGATTTTTTTTTCATTCATTATTGGAAGCAAAGAGTGGAACACTCTTTCCAAGTTATTAGGCAAAACACTAGAACTGTGTTTCAACTGAAAGTGTATTAGAACTAAATTAATTTGCATATTGTATATTTTGCTTTAAATCCACAGGATTGCATATAATGCTTACATTTTGTATTCTGCATATAAAAATAGCAGTAGTTTCTAAAATCCATTTGTCCTTTATGATATTAAGATTCATTCTGAATACCTTGGACATTTTTCTAACATTTTACTTTCAAATATCTACTTATTTGAGGTACAGTTCAAATATGTTTTTATGCATTTTGATCAGAATTTCTGATATAACCATATACTAAAGATTATATTAATCTTGGTCCCAGACACTTGAGCCTTGTCATATGAAATGCATTTAGCATTTATACTTCATTTTGAGCATTTGGTTAAACTTAAATTCAAGCATTATTTGAAAGATACTGAACTGTGTACAGCAAATCAAATTAAGATTACATTTGAAATAAGAATTCTTATAGGAAGACTTATTAAAGGACATTAAGATGCTTGCAAGCTGATAAACTGAAGAGAGCAACCAGTTACTAAACCTGGAATATTTCCAAGAAATATTAAAATGAGTGAGTACTGGGTTTTTCTCTACCACTGTTTCTTTGTGTTAATTTGGGGGAATAAAACATGATTATTCCTTGGTGAAATAGGTTAATTTTTCAGTTTGGACATTTTATCTTACTAATGTTAAATCATTATTAAAATAGACTCCTGTGTGTGTGTGTGTGTGTGTGTGTGTGTGTGTGTGTGTGTGTGCACTTGTGTTCATACTGGCTTAAATTGATCAATTTATCATAAAGGAGGATTAAATAATTATCATTGCTTTTTATTAGAGCAAGAAAAAACGGATTTTGATTTACTTTTCCTTGCAGTCCACTCATTGTCTTTTTATTTGTCAGAACAATGCAGGGCTCAGTGAATTACCAACTTCAAAACAAAAGAAAACAAAATAGTTTACTGATAATCTATAGCTGTTTAAGTCTCTGATAGGTAATTTTCTTGTATTTCAATTCACAGTTTTGTCTTTAATAAAATAGTCTTGGATTAACTGAAAATAAGTATGTAAATGATTCCAGCTGGTAAGGAAGAGGAAGTCAATAATAATCATACAGTTCTAGTACTATTTGAACTAATATAAATATTTTAAATTATATAAAGTTATGCATAAAGTATATGAAAATACATTACATATTTTTGTATTTGTCTTGTCAATTAAAGAGAGTGCTTTTTATTATAGCTAACATTCTGAACTTGTACTTCTCTCTGTCAAGTCTTTTTAATTCTGTATCCTAGACAATATGTTACAAATCAATGGAGCTCTTGGCTCATCAATCTGTATCCTTTGGTTAATCTACTGCAATTTTATTTACTAATCTTGGTGGTACTAACCATCAGTAAGTCAAATAAGCCATCCCCTTAGCAGATGATAGGTGATCTATTAGAGTAAAGCTGTTAAGAGCTGAAATAGCACTTGTCGTTAAAACGTGAGGCAAAATATTTCCTGTTTAGAATTTTGACGGCAGAAGAGAACTGGCAAAGCAATTGTAAAGGAATTCATAGAATAGATTCAAACAGAGACAGGGAAAAAAGAAAGTATATATATATATATATAGGAGTAGAAACCTAGGATATTAAACTTCCAATCTCACTTTTCAGATTGGAAAGCTGGAAAATATTAAACTATTCATTATAATATCTTAATTTGGGTGGTGCTAACACACTGAATGCACAAAACACAAAAGTACAATAACAAATGTAAACACAGAAAAATAGTAGATGGTTCTGAATTACTTGTAAAATTAATTTCACTTATCCAGTTTTCTTAGTGCAGTGAAAGATAGCTTTAAGGAGAAATGTGGTCTTCCAAAGTTAGTACACATTGTGAGATGTTGAATATGTATGATGCTTAGGTACATGAATATCCTTAAAGAGAACTGAGCTTGGTTAAATAAGAGGAATTTCTTAGAATGTGCAATTAGAAACAAGGACTTCTGAAATTTAAAACATATCTTAGATTTATATCTTGCTAATTATCTTTGAGATTTGGAATGATAAATCAAAATACATAATGGAAAACTGGCCACTGTATGGAGAGGTTTCAAAACATTCTATTTCAGGAGAATACTGATGTCTAGAAAGCTTTTAACATGGCTTATCTCTTCTAGAAATGCTCACTAGAGAATGCTTCACATAAAGAGTGATAAATATCCAGGCATCTAATTGTTCAAGAAACAATGTAAAATTAGCATGATTCTACCAGCTAGGATAATTGTTATCCCCCTTGACTGATTAAAATTTGACATTTTACAGATTGGTTGATTTCTTAATCTATTCAAATGTTCAAGCAACTCTTACAAGCATGTTATAATTTTCTTTTTTAGTGTTTGTTGTCTATTTTATGACATGGAAATACAAATATTCTGTTAACTCATTCAAAACACAAATTAGTAGTTATGAAATGTATTATTTTAAATTTAATGTAATGAAAGGGATTATATAACTTCAGAAACTTTTTGCTTTTTGGTCAGATGAGTTTATTGAATTAGTCTCCAGGCATATTTACTTTTAGTTCTTTAAATCACAATGCTACACAACTTTACTGTGTAATCCATGTTTGAATAAGTCATTATTTGTTTCTTAATTAAAGCAAAATTTACAGTTGTAACTGGAACCGCAACAAAGGAAGATAAAACAAATTTGGTTCAATTCATCACTTCATCAGTATGTGGCATTAAGCTGGTTCTTCCATTTTAATTTCATAGAGTGCAAATGTTTCGATGAAAATTGTTTACCCTCTTTGCAAAGCAATTAACATTTTGTTAAAAATGAAAAACCTGTGTATATTTAATTGAACACATATGTTATTTAAAAATCCTTACCCAGAGAAGACACTGTGCTTGATGATGACTAGACTTAACTAAAAAATGATTTTTTTATTCTAACAAGAATATCCCTTTGAAGGGAATTCTTTTTTTTTCACCTTTTCACGGCTTATCATACCCCCAAAAAATTCTAAAAACAAACAAAAAACATTAAACAACCATTTTTATTTAGTTTTAATTTATCACAAAAATTTTATCTTCCTGATTGAATTTCAGTCTGCTATGTATTATTAGATAATTGTATGTAAAAAAAGCTCTGAAACATATATAATTACTGTATATGAACTGTATAAGTATTGTTAGAATACTTTTGATAAATCAAGGCCTGAACATTTTAATGAGGTACCTCCCTCCTTTGTCTAACTCCCCAAATTGTTAATTTTATCATCAATTCCCTCAGCTTCCTTACACCTGCCTTCAACTCTCTTTTATTTTTTATCTTCACTTTTTTACTTCAATCTGCCTAGTTATATAGCACATCATGGTGCTAGGCCTAAAAATCATAAAGTATTTGACATAGTTTTTTAAAAAAATTATAGAAGATGTTGGTATTTCATGCCAAAATGTTTTCCATGTATCTATCCAGGCAGCTAAGTATTCAGAAAACAATGCAAAATTAGTATACATGTATAACATGTATATAGATATATACTATCTTTCTATCTATCTTTCTATCTATCTATCTATCTATCTACAACTATAAACAGAGAGACAGAGACAAACAGAGAATGAACATTAGCATGTATTTTCTATTTTGGTGTTCTTATTTCTTCTCTCCACAAATTATTGTTGATACCATTTAAAAAATTAAATGCATTAAAATATTTAAATGTTTCGAAGCATAATCAAAAACTCAACCCCCAACTGCTTTACACATTTTATAATCCTTCATCAGCTATGTGTAAAGAAATTCCATTATCAAAATTCATAATAAGTGTTTAAGTAATGGCTGGATTACTAGAGGTTGATAGTTCTTTTGCTGTAGGGTTCATCTTCAAAGAAGGATTGTGCATGATAGCAAGAAATATTCTAGAAGCAGTAAAGGTAGTCTAGAGGACTAACACTTCACCTTGAGCTCTCTGGTGTGAAGAATATGAAGCCTGATTTCCAGATGGCTGATCAATGACAGATTTTGTATAAGGTAACAGGATAAAGGATCATTCTGCAGAAACTATGGGTTACTATCATAAGCAAGTAATGCTGGGAAAAATGCTGCAGTGTATTTTCTCATAGCTTTTTAAGACTCTAGAATATCAAGTAAATTTTTCAATAAAATACAGAAAACATTTTTAATATTTGTATTTCTTATTTAAATTATGCTAGCAGTGTAGTCAGCTCTTCTCTCTCTTTTGCTGTACTTCCATGGGCACAGACAAAATCCTAGTCTTGAGAGAAAAACCAAAGTGATAACCTAAGCAATTCTGTATTCATTAAGACATCATATACTGAGTTACATTTTGGAGGTTCCTGTCTCTAGCATTTTTCCTAAGATTATGATTCTATATAACTGTAGGTGTTAACTAACCAATTACTAGGATTTTATCTCAAACCAAGGCAAATGGATTCAGACAGGTCTTTCTGTACATAGATTTAGAGACATATTTTTATTCTATATGTCTTTGATTCCATTCCAGTTATTAATATTAAACTCAATAATTATACATAAGGCTTCCAGATAAGTGATTTCCTGTATGGAGATGGTTGAAAATACACTTGAAGTACTTTTATTAGGTATCAGTGCCCAAGCTAATAGTTATGTCACATTCAGCATCATTTATCAAGAAAATCAGTTGTCACAAAGGTTTAAATATTATGCCTTAGTTCATGAGTTATAAAAATTAATATTCTAAAGAGGCATAAGTTTCTTAATACAACTGAATCTCTTCACTAACACATGATTCTTTATGTAAATTATTTTCATCCAAGGACATTGATGGGGAATTGGAATTATAATAAAAAATAATTTAGATAATAAACACAAGAAAACATAGAAAAGGAAGATCTAATGTACCTATAATTCGAACTAATGTAGCTTTCTGCAACTGGCTTTAATATTAGGAATATCACTGTTACAAATTTTAGTTTATACAGTGAGTTAAAGTCATTCTTATTGAGAGATGGGCGGAAGATGGCGGCGTGAGTAGAGCAGCGGAAATCTCCTCCTAAAACCACATATATCTATGAAAATATAACAAAGATAACCCTTCCTAGAATAAAGACCAGAGGACACAGGACAATATCCAGACCACATCCACACCTGAGAGAACCCAGCGCCTTGCGAAGGGGGTAAGATACAAGCCCCAGCCCGGCGGGAGCCGAGCGCCCATTCCCCCAGCTCCTGGCGGGAGAAGAAGAGGGAGAGCGGGAGGGAGATGGAGCACAGGACTGCCGAACAGCCAGCCCCAGCCATCCCAGCCAGAGTGCAGGGCCCTGGATAGTAGGAAAACAGGGCAGCAAGAACAGTGAGCGGGTACCGGAGGCCGGGCGCCAGAGGACATAAGAAAAGCGAGCGACCAATTTCTTTTTTTTTTTTTTCTTTTGCTATTTTGTTTTGGCGAGCGCTTTTTGGAAGTCTTAAAGGGATAGGACCCCCAATACTAGGGAAACAGGGCAGCAAGAACAGTGAGCAGGCACCGGAGGACACCAGAAAAGCGAGTGACCATTTTTTTTTTTTTTTTTTGCTGTTTTGTTTTGGTGAGCGCTTTTTGGAAGTCTTAAAGGGATAGGGACCCCAATACTAGTGAAACAGGGCAGCAAGACCGGTGAGCAGATGCCTGAGGCTGGCGCTGGAGAATAAAGAAAAACGAGCGCCTTTTTTTTTTTTAATTTAAAATTTTTTTTTTTTTTTTGTGGTCGTTTTGTTTTGGCGGGTGCTTCTTGGAAGTCTTAAAGGGACAGGGTGGGACACTTAATCCAGAGGTAGGGAATCCGGGGATCTCTGGGCACCCAAAACCCTGGGCTGCAGGGAGCAGGGAGGCGCCTTACAGAGATAAATAAAATCCAGGACGCTCCCCCTCCAACACAACTCCACCACTTTGATGCAGAGGCCCGAACCAGGCCAAGCCCAACAGCAAGAGTGGAGATAAACTCCATAGCAGCTGGGCAGGAAGCAGAAACCCTGTCTGCGTGCAGCTGCCCAGCACAAGCCACTAGAGGTCGCTGTTCTCCCAGGAGAGGAGGGCCACAAACCAACAAGAAGGGAAGTTCTTCCAGCCATCACTCGTCCCAGCTCTGCAAACTATTTCTATCACCATGAAAAGGCAAAGCTACAGGCAGACAAAGATCACAGAGACAACATCAGAGAAGGAGACAGACCTAACCAGTCTTCCTGACAAAGAATTCAAAATAAAAATCATAAACATGCTGACAGAGATGCAGAGAAATACGTAAGAGAAATGGGATGAAGTCCGGAGGGAGATCACAGATGCCAGAAAGGAGATCACAGAAATGAAACAAACTCTGGAAGGGTTTATAAGCAGAATGGATAGGATGCAAGAGGCCATTGATGGAATTGAAACCAGAGAACAGGAACGCATAGAAGCTGACATAGAGAGAGACAAAAGGATCTCCAGGAATGAAACAATGTTAAGAGAACTGTGTGACCAATCCAAAAGGAACAATATCCATGTTATAGGGGTTCCAGAAGAAGAAGAGAGAAGAAAAGAGATGAAAAGTATCTTAGAATAAATAATTGCTGAAAACTTCCCCAAACTGGGAGAGGAAATAATCGAACAGACCATGGAAATACACAGAACCCCCAACAGAAAGGATCCAAGGAGGACAACACCAAGACACATAATAATTAAAATGGGAAAGATCAAGGACAAGGAAAGAGTTTAAAAGGCAGCTAGAGAGAAAAAGGTCACCTATAAAGGAAAACCCATCAGGCTAACATCAGACTTCTCGTCAGAAACCCTACAGGCCAGAAGAGAATGCCATGATATATTTAATACAATGAAACAGAAGGGCCTTGAACCAAGGATACTATATCTAGCACGACTATCATTCAAATATGATGGTGGGATTAAACAATTCCCAGACAAAAGCTGAGGGAATTTGCTTCATACAAACCACCTCTACAGAACATCTTATAGGGACTGCTCTAGATGGGAGCACTCCTAGAAAGAGCACAGCACAAAACACCCAACATATGAAGAATGGAGGAGGAGGAATAAGAAGGGAGAGAAGAAAAGAATCTCCAGACAGTGTATATAACAGCTCAATAAGCAAGCTAAGTTAGGCAGTAAGATACTAAAGAGGCTAATCTTGAACATTTGGTAACCACAAATTTAAAGCCTGCAATGGCAATAAGTACAAATCTTTCAATAGTCACCCTAAATGTTAATGGGCTGAATGCACCAATCAAAAGACATAGAGTAATAGAATGTATAAAAAGGTAAGACCCATCTATATGCTGCTTACAAGAAACTCACCTCAAACCCAAAGATATGTACAGACTAAAAGTCAAGGGATGGAAAAACATATTTCAAGCAAATAACAGCGAGAAGAAAGCAGGGGTTGCAGCACTAATATCAGACAAAATAGACTTCAAAACAAAGAAAGTAACAAGAGATAAAGAAGGACACTACATAATGATAAAGGGCTCAGTCCAACAAGAGGATATAACCATTATAAATATATATGCACCCAACACAGGAGGACCAGCATATGTGAAATAAATACTAACAGAACTAAAGGGGGAAATAGACTGCAATGCATTCATTCTAGGAGACTTCAACACACCACTCACCCCAAAGGATAGATCCACTGGACAGAAAATAAGTAAGGACACGGAAGCACTGAACAACACAGTAGAGGAGATGGACCTAATAGACATCCATAGAATTCTACATCCAAAAGCAACAGGATATACATTCTTCTCAAGTGCACATGGAACGTTCTCCAGATTAGACTACATACTAGGCCACAAAAAGAGCCTCAGAAAATTCCAAAAGATTGAAATTCTACCAACCAACTTTTCAGACCACAAAGGCATAAAACTAGAAATAAACTGTACAAAGAAAGCAAAGAGGCTCACAAACACATGGAGGCTTAACAACATGCTCCTAAATAATCAATGGATCAATGACCAAATCAAAATGGAGATCCAGCAATATATGGAAACAAACGACAACAACAACACTAAGCCCCAACTTCTGTGGGACACACCAAAAGCAGTCTTAAGAGGAAAGTATATAACAATCCAAGCACATTTAAAAAAGGAAGAACAATCCGAAATGAATGGTCTAATGTCACAATTATCGAAATTGGAAAAAGAAGAACAAATGAGGCCTAAGGTAGGCAGAAGGAGGGACATAATGAAGATCAGAGAAGAAATAAGTAAAATTGAGAAGAATAAAACAATAGCAAAAATCAATGAAACCAAGAGCTGGTTCATCGAGAAAATAAACAAAATAGATAAGCCTCTAGCCAGACTTATTAAGAAGAAAAGAGAGTCAACACAAATCAAACAGTATCAGAAACGAGAAAGGAAAAATCACGACGGACCCCACAGAAATACAAAGAATTATTAGAGAATACTATGAAAACCTATATGCTAACAAGCTGGGAAAACTAGGAGAAATGGACAACTTCCTAGAAAAATACAACCTTCCAAGATTGCACCAGAAAGAAACAGAAAATCTAAGCAGACCAATTACCAGCAACGAAATTGAAGCGGTAATCAAAAAACTACCAAAGAACAAAATCCCCGGGCCAGATGGATTTACCTCGGAATTGTAACAGACATACAGGGAAGACATAATACCCATTCTCCTTAAAGTTTTCCAAAAAATAGAGGAGGAGGGGATACTCCCAAACTTATTCAATGAAGCTAACATCACCCTAATAAAAAAACCAGGGAAAGACCCCACCAAAAAAGAAAACTACAGAACAATATCCCTGATGAATGTAAATGCAAAAGTACTCAAAAAAATATTAGCAAACCGAATTCAAAAATACATCAAAAGGATCATACACCATGACTAAGTGGGATACATCCCAGGGATGCAAGGATGGTACAACATTTGAAAGTCCATCAACATCATCCACCACATCAACAAAAAGAAAGACAAAAACCACATGATCATCTCCATAGATGCTGAAAAAGCATTTGACAATGTTCAACATCCATTCATGATAAAAACTCTCAGCAAAATGGGAATAGAGGGCAAGTACCTCAACATAATAAAGGCCATCTATGATAAACCCACAGGCAACATTATATTGAACAGCGAGAAGCTGAAAGCATTTCCTCTGAGATCGGGAACTAGACAGGGATGCCCACTCTCTCCACTGTTATTTAACATAGTACTGGAGGTCCTAGCCACGGCAATCAGACAAAACAAAGAAATACAAGGAATCCAGATTGGTAAAGAAGAAGTTAAACTGTCACTATTTGCAGATGACATGATACTGTACATAAAAAATCCTAAAGACTTCACCAAAAAACTACTAGAACTGATATCAGAATACAGCAAAGTTGCAGGATACAAAATCAACACACAGAAATCTGTGGCTTTCCTATACACTAACAATGAACCAACAGGAAGAGAAATCAGGAAAACAACTCCATTCACAACTGCATCAAAAAAAATAAAATACCTAGGAACAAACCTAACCAAAGAAGTGAAAGACTTATACTCTGAAAACTACAAGTCACTCTGAAGAGAAATGAAAGGGGACACTAACAGATGGAAACTCATCCCATGCTCGTGGCTAGGAAGAATTAATATCGTCAAAATGGCCATCCTGCCCAAAGCAATATACAGATTTGATGCAATCCCTATGAAACTACCAGCAACATTCTTCAATGAACTGGAACAAATAATTCAAAAATTCATATGGAAACACCAAAGACCCCGAATAGCCAAAGCAATCCTGAGAAAGAAGAATAAAGTAGGGGGATCTCACTCCCCAACTTCAAGCTCTACTATAAAGCCACAGTAATCAAGACAATTTGGTACTGGCACAAGAGCAGAGCCACAGACCAATGGAACAGACTAGAGAATCCAGACATTAACCCAGACATATATGGTCAATTAATATTTGATAAAGGAGCCATTGACATACAATGGCAAAATGACAGTCTCTTCAACAGATGGTGCTGGCAAAACTGGACAGCTACATGTAGGAGAATGAAACCAGACCATTGTCTAACCCCATATACAAAAGTAAACTCAAAATGGATCAAAGACCTGAATGTAAGTCACGAAACCATTAAACTCTTGGAAGAAAACATAGGCAAAAACCTCTTAGACATAAACATGACTGACCTCTTCTTGAACATATCTCCCCAGGCAAGGAAAACAACAGCAAAAATGAATAAGTGGGACTATATTAAGCTGCAAAGCTTCTGTACATCAAAAGACACCATCAATAGAATAAAAAGGAACCCTACAGTATGGGAGAATATATTTGAAAATGACACATCCAAGAAAGGCTTGACGTCCAGAATATATAAAGAGCTCACACGCCTCAACAAACAAAAAACAAATAACCCAATTAAAAAATGGGCAGAGGAACTGAACAGACAGTTCTCCAAAAAAGAAATACAGATGGCCAAAAGACACATGTAAAGATGCTCCACATCGCTAATTATCAGAGAAATGCAAATTAAAACTACAATGAGGTATCACCTCACACCAGTAAGGATGGCTGCCATCCAAAAGACAAACAACAACAAATGTTGGCAAGGCTGTGGAGAAAGGGGAACCCTCCTACACTGCTGGTGGGAATGTAAATTATTTCAACCATTGTGGAAAGCAGTATGGAGGTACATCAAAATGCTCAAAACAGACCTACCACTTGACCCAGGAATCGCACTCCTAGGAATTTACCCTAAAAATGCAGCAATCAAGTATGAGAAAGATCAGTGCACCCCTATGTTTATCACAGCACTATTTACAATATCCAAGAATTGGAAGCAACCTAAATGTCCATCGATAGATGAATGGATAAAGAATATGTGGTACATATACACAATGGAATACTACTCAGCCATAAGAAAAGGGAAAATCCAACCATTTGCAGCAACATGGATGGAGCTGGAGGGTATTATGCTCAGTGAAACAAGCCAAGCGGAGAAAGAGAAATACCAAATGATTTCACTCATCTGTGGAATATAAGAACAAAGGAAAAACTGAAGGAACAAAACAGCAGCAGAATCACAGAACTCAAGAATGGACTAACAGGTACCAAAGGGAAAGAGACTGGGGAGGATGGGTGGGTAGGGAGGGATAAGGGGGGGGAGACGTAGGGGGGTATTAAGATTAGCATGCATGGGGGGCTAGGAGAAAAGGGAGGGCTGTACAACACAGAGAAGGCAAGTAGTGATTCTACAACATTTTGCTATGCTGATGGACAGTGACTGTAAAGGGGTTTATAGGGGGGACCTGGTATAGGGGAGAGCCTAGTAAACATAATATTCATCATGTAAGTGTATATTAGTGATACCAAAAAAAAAAAAAAAGGGCAGTTCCTGTGTGGTAACCTCCAATGAGTTCTACACAAGGGTATAAAGGGCATATAAAAGTGTAGGCAAAGGGTCTGTTTGTGTTTATACAGAGGATCAATGCCTAATTTGGCTACCCCGAAAATGAACTAAGATACGATATGAAAAAGAACTTCCAACATCAGCACTCTCTGGAAGACTCATGCCAGAAGATGATCATCAAAAAACCCCATCAAAGATCCATGCACTGCTCCAGCTGTAGATGCACTCATCCCACCAGTTCCTGGACTTGCCATGGGAATGAGGAAGGAGATATCTAAGCTGGGCTGTGCATACAGTAAAACAACAAATTTGACTGGATCTATACTGTTGGAACTCAATCAAGAATTAGGAGAAGTGCAAATTGTAGCGCTCCAATATCTTACAACTATAGACTATTTACTGTTAAAAGAACATAAGGGATGTGAACATTCCCCAGGAATGGGTTGTTTTAATTTGTCTGATTTCTCTCAGACTGTTCAAGTTCAGTTGGACAATATTCACCATATCATAGATAAGTTTTCACAAATGCCTAAGGTGCCTAACTGGTTTTCTTGGTTTCACTGGAGATGGCTGGAAATTACAGGTATGCTTTGGTTATGTAACTATACTCCTATTATGTTAATGTGTGTGTGCAATTTAAGTAGTAGCTTAAAACCTATACATGCTGAAGTTACTCTACAAGAAGATATGTCAAAGAAATAATCAATCTTCCCATGTTTTCTGCCACCTGCTACTTCTATAGCTTTTCTTCTTCCTTCCTGATTACAACCCTTAAATAGAATTCGTGTCTCATATCAAATTTACCGAGTATCATAATTCTTCCAAGTGGTAAAGATACCTCAAGACAAATGCTGGGCATAGAAGCTACAGGGCATAAATATGCAAAGAAATAAAAAGCTAACCATTTCAAACAATAAGGCTTCTTTCTCACTTACCAACTTTACATTTCCCTGTATGGCCCCGGAAGATGACTGGTTAGCCAGAGACGGGTAAGATTCCTCAAGGGAGGAACAACCTAAGACAGGCACAGTCGCAGGGGGGTCATCAGGTGAGAAATTGTGGATCAACAGAGGTGAGGCTTAGAACCTCACCTGCCCCTGTTCTGAGAGAAATCTGCATACGTGGATGTTTTATTCCCCTTGTCTAGCTTGGATTAACACATAGTCTACAGGCACACACCTGATCATCTACATTTGCTCTCTTACAACACTAAACTATGTTTTCTACCTTTATCTTGTATCTACCTACCACTTCAGCATTTTATTTAAAATAATAATAATAATAAGGAGAGAAATGTGGTATCCATATATAAATAAAGTATAAAAATCAAATGAGTATTCATATTTGAACTGACTGTTTATAGTTCATAATGCATGAGCAAAACCGAAGGTTTCTGTGATGGCTGCCCTTGTAGTGTTCACCATGTAAGAACTTATTCACTATGTAAGAATTTGTCCACCATGTAAGAACTTGTTTGTTATGTCTCAGAAGACTGGAGACTGACGAAAATTAGGCTTGGGGTGGATTAATGATTGTGCATTGAGCATTGACTCCCCTATACAGAATTTTATTGTTGTTAACAACCATTTGATCAATAAATATGAGAGATGCCCTCACAAAAAAAAAAAAAAAAAGTACACACTTCCAATGGTAAAATAATAAGTGACCGGGATGTAATGAATATAGTCAAGATATTGTAACAGCTTGGTATGGTGATAGCTGGTACCTAGAATTGTCATGTATATAAATGTTGAATCACTATGTTGTACACCTGAAACTAATGTAATGTAATACTGTGTGTCAACTACCCTTCAATAAAAAATAATTATCTACAAAAAAAAAAAAATCCAAAATGACAGGCAGGAAGATCTGCTCACGTGAGTATCATTCAAAGCTCAGGAGGTATTTGAGTTCATGGTTGGTTCAATGGCACAGCCATGGAACTGATCGGCTTTCCAAATGCTCTCAGCCTGCTGAACTGGACCATGAATTTGTACTGGATACCTGCTGCTTAAACTGATTGCCTGTGTCTCGTCCAAAAATAATATAGTTCCTCCTGAAATGTGCACTGGTGCTTCCTATTATAGCCTACAAGAATTTTTCTAGGCATGTTCTGTCACATTGGGTTACATGTTGCTGGGTTAGCTGATATTTCATAAAGGGAGGAAGCAGGGCATAAGATGATGTAGAAGATGAATAAAGAGGAATAAACATTAAAAAAAAAGTCATTCTTATTATATGTAAATTTCATATTTTGCACATTTGTGCTCTTATAATGATTTTATAAGATATATGTAGGGCAAACGAGAAATACAAATACATAGGCACTCGTAAGTGCACACATAATGAGGAAACCAAGCAGGTACCAACTTTGATTATAAACATATTCTTCTAGGGATTGCACTAGCGGTTTCTCAATTTTAATGAGCTTTCCAAGGGAAGACATAGCCAGATAAGCCATGGTATAGTTTCTGGATAGTTTACTCATGCAGACACTTGGGGTGGATTAATTCAATGACACTGCTTAATGCTTATCTCTGGCTCAGATTCTTTCAATTTTCCTTAGCAGGATATTCTTCAGCAACAATCCAATAACTTAATACATGATTTGGCAGTGATTAAAGTAAGCCATACTTCTCCATGCTATCAACTTGTTTTATCATATTCTGCTGCTTTTTGCATTCAGTGATGACTTACTATAATTTCTCTTATAACTAGATTTTTTGACCAGGTAATATGTATTATGTATTTTATAGTAGTGTAGTAAAAAAACAAATTTAGTGTGTTGATAACTGTAAAATATTTTTAGATGTGTAGGATTATATTTGCATCATAGCTTTGAAAATATTGAGAAATTCAACCTAATGACATGTCTCAAAAATGTTAGCAACTGTCCTCTGATTAAGAGATATACTCTCTAAAATGTATTTTATATAGTCTAGTCTGAACACATGGGAAAAAACACAATAAAAACATTCTATTTACTCTGAATATTAGTAGCACAAAATCAAACTTGTATCAGGAAAATGATTTTTGTTCATATAAACTGTAACAGTCTTATATAACTGGAAAACAGCAAGAGCTATAACTTCATGGGGCTGATATTGTTAACACAGAATCAAAATTATGAAATCTTCAGTTGTGTGAAGTGCTATGGAATAAACTAAAACACTTTTTATCTAGTGACAATATATCTATGTGTACACCAAAACCAAAGTAAGTACACTAGAATTCAGAGTAAAACCATTAATTTTACAGCGTAGAAACATTCAGTTTGTATAGAGAAGATCAGTCCATGAATTTAGAATGCAGACTAAATTCTAAAAGGTCATCGCATCATGATCCTTTTGATGTCATGTCATTGTCTCTCAGTGAAACATTCAATTAAGTATTTATGTACTTGGATCTACTTTCTTTCTAAAAAGCTTTAAAAATTATCAACATAACAAATATCAAAACCTAAATGCTGATTAATCAAGTTTCCCTACGACACCCTTTTTTTGGTTATGCAGACACACTTATATTAAAAGAAAGGAAAGCAGACTATGTTTGCAGCAATTTTGCTGGTAACACTAAGGCAAACACTTTGGTTCAGTAAAGCAGATTTAGAAACTGGAAAAATTTTTTCTTGTAGTTTATTAAAAAAATTATCTCATTGGACAAAGGATTAACAATGCATTTTCTAGGTAGAAAGGAAAATTGAGCTGTGCATGTGTGGGTGTAAGCACACATGTGTAAGTGAGTTCACATATGTACATGTGTTTTTAACTACAATGTCTATAGCTTATAAACTCCCAATGCCTGGGGGTTTCTTCTAATCATCATTATTATACTCATATCCCTTAGAAAAGTGCCTGGTGTACAGATGACACTCAGTACATATTGTATGAATGAATGAATAGGTTCAAATAAAGTATTCCCTTAGATTTTGATCTCATGTGAAATAAATACAATAACAGTGTGATTTCATTTTTTTCTTTCATATTATGAGATTTTACTCTTCAGTAATTTATATATTTCACTGATTGTGTCTAAGGGTGTGCCTTTTTTACTTTTATTTTTGTATATAGCTCAGTGGACCCTTTCAAAGTGTCTTATACATAGAGAATTTTTCAGTTTATGCTTGCCTTTTAAAACAATTTCTCTATTTTCTCTCTATTCTCTATTTTTATACTTTATATTGGATGGATATTATTAAATTTATTGATTTATCATCCCTATATTGTAGCATTTTCTTCTTGGTATTCACTGATATCCCTTTAGAAATATAAACACAGAATCAAGACTTTAAGTTTTGTAGAATCCATTAGACTGACATTTAAATGTTTTCTATAGCCAAATAAGTACATATACCAACTGAAACAATAAGAAAGGGTAGTTAGAATTTTAGTGAAGTTTGCAGATTTCTATTAGCACAGAAAGAAATATTACTTAAGATAAAAGGTACTTATTATTTAAACCTAAAGATATTAGCTTAAAAACTGTCACATTTTAAGTTTTAGATTTCTGGCTATAATGACTAAAAGTAGTGCTCAGTGTGTCTCATTAGGGTTGGTTAGATCCTGACTAGTGTCTCATCATTATAAATTCCCAACCACTAGAGCAGTATGGAAGTTCCTCAAAAAAACTAAAAATAGAAATATTATAGGACCCAATAATTCCACTTTAGGAATTTACCTGAAGAAAACAAAATCCCTGATCCAAAAAGATATGTGCAAACTATGTTTATCACCACATTATTTACAATAGCCAAGTTATGTAAGCAACCTAAGAGTCCATCAATAGATGAAATGATAAAGAAGATGTGGTATATATAACATGGAATATTATTCACATAAAAAAAAGAAATCCTGCCATTTGCAACAATATGGATGGACGTAGAAGGTATGCTAAGTGAAATAAGCCAGGTGGAGAAAGACAAATACCACAGGATTTTACTTATTTGTGGAACATAAAAACAAAACAAAACAAAATGAACAAAATAGCAGTAGATGCATAGACACTGAGAAGTGACTAGTAGTTACCATGGGGGAGGGATTGAGTGGATGGGTAGGGAGGGTAAAGGGGATAGAGGGGTATAAAAATTCTCAGTCATTATAAAAGTTGGTCACAGGAATGGTAGTAGAGCACAGAGAATTTAGTCAATGATTCTGTAACATCTTCCTATGTTGACAGATAGTACTGCACTAGTGGGGGTGAGGATTTAATAATATGGGAAACTATTGAACCACTTCGTTGTATATTTGAAACTAATATAAGATTGTATATCAATTACACTTCAATAAAAAGAAATTCTTAACCACTGAAAAGGAAACTTCCGAAGTATGCTCTGGAAGTAAGAGAAATTTATATGAGAAGATATAAATGAACTCTGGAATATTTTATACCAATAAAAATGACTTACAACCTCCAGTTATAAAAGAAATACATACAGCATGGTGACTTTATTTAATAATGTGGCATTGTATGTTTGCAAGTTGCTAAGAGAGGTCTTAAAAGTTGTCATCATTAGAATAAAAATTGTAACTGTGTGGTGATGGATGTCAACACCACTTATGTGGTGATCTTTTCTCAATATACACATACAGTGAATCATTATGTTGTGTATCTGAAACTCAGATGATGTTATATATTAATTATATCTCAATAAAAAATAAGTGGAAGTGATGAAATAGGTAAATAAAATTTTTTACTATTTTTGGTGTTAAGTTTAAAAATGATTGCTTTATATTTTGCATTTTACATGCCTGTAATGTTTATGACATTATGCATATTAATGTATAAAACAAATTAGAGGTGTGATTCTAATCTGAAATATACAATATATAACTGATTAATGTCTGTGATTTTTAAATTAAATTTTAATAATCTTATAATAAGATAGGTGCACTAAAAACTTAGGAATCACTATATTTGTTTACTTGTTAGAATTATAAAAAATAATTGTTTTTATAAGGTTTTGTATATTAGCCAATGAATTGAAGTGCCTTAAGATGAAATAAATTAGTTTAGAAGCAGACTAAAATTGAAAAAAAATTAATTAATGAAATTACAAAATACTCCTTCAAATATATTAGATATTTAATATAAAATAAATGTTAAGTTGGCTATAGAAATAAACAATATTTTTGAAGTGATTTTAATAATCAAATATTATTTTTAAATCCATGGTCACTTCCTAGTATTCTTTCTTGGAGAGCAAAGCCATCTTTAAGATTGCCAAAATATAACACCTCTTAACAATAACATTCATCTTTTTGTCTTTTTTGCTGCATTCTGTAAGAATCATTTGTCTTGATGCTTTGGTTTTCTGTTTATTTTTTTGTGATATCATATCTTTTCAGCTATTCAGCCCTTTAGGTGTTGTTTATGTTATCAATCCCATTCTTTAATATGTGTGTTAAAGTAATCTTTTCCTATTTTATTTTAAAATGCCCTTGAATATTTCATTGGTATGACTTGTAACTTTTCTTTCATTTCTATTAATTCACTTCCCTCCTTGTTTGGTCTTTTCTGACTGGAACCTTATCAGCTGGTTCACACGTTTATTCCCAGAGCCCAACGATGTTAACTGCCCAGCACAGAGACTGTCCAGCACAGAGGGGTAATCAATTAGGATTTGTTAAATGAATGAATGCTTGTGTATTCCAAATATATTCTATATGAAACATTATGCAAATTTTTAGAAATGTCAGTTGTTCATACATATATATCTATAAAGTAATGCCTGAAATGACCAATAGATGTAACTCTAGTCTATTTGCTCAGTTCTGTTTGAAGACTTCTTTTCTTAATAACAAATACAGATTCTAAGAAAAAGTCCCTTTTTGCAGTAGGTGGGAAGCTGAAAGGGTAAATGCAAGTTTCATCTTTGTTGTACAGGGGACAGCTCTCTGAATCGAGTGGTCCTTTTCTACTGTGTAATCAAAAGTCACCAAGAATGTTTCACTTTTTTCTTTGTTCCCCTAATTTCCTCACTGAGGGCCATCTTTGCTAGTTATCTATTATATTTGGGTATGTACTCTTGGATGAGATTCACAAGATATAGAAATAAGTGAATACCTGATATATTGGATGATAGAACTGCATATCGGAGCTATTATATTATAATGGACTGAAACCAATATGGTGATTTGAGTTTAAATTCAGAATTCTCCTTTCATTTAAAAATTTCAGCCATAAAAGTAGATTTGACACAAAAACTTTCAAATGAAAAAACTCTTTAGGTTATGCTCATATTAATATCTCTTGCCAAACTAACAAAATGAAAAAGAATATATATGTAAAATTCAGATGAAGGGATATAATTGCTTAGTTATAACTTACAAATTCAATAATGTGTACATTTTGGTATAACATATTTTCTAGGTAATTTTTAAAGTCTAAACTACAGACTCTAATAACCAGACTACTGAGTATTCTGTTGTATACATTATAAGAGGAATGAGATGAGTGGAAATACCATATATTTACCTTATTCATTATGAGTTAATGTGGTGATTATTAGATATCTGAATACTTGTACTGTCAGGCGTAAGAAGCAGACATTCTGCATTAGCATAGAGGGTATATGATTGATTAAAAAAAGTGCCAGGTTTTCACTAAATACAACAAGCAATTTTAACAGGAATCAATTCTCTAATAATGAAACCTGGGAGTCTGTCAACAAATGCCCTCATCTGACAGTTAGTAATATTTAATATCTCCCAATATCTAAATTTACTTCACCATGATCATTATTATATCATTTATACATTCATTTGAAAAACATTTCCAGAAATGGAAGTCTTGAGTTCAAAATTCTTCTACTACATTCTCTGCTATCACAATGGATTCAGGTTTTAAATGTGTCACATGGTTAAAGAAAAGTATGGCATGTTCATTTTGGTCAAAATAGTTCAGGCATGTATGTGCTTTGAGTGTACATTTTCTTTTGTATTAGTTTAACATCTGAGATTCCTATGACCTCGGTCTCTCTGTATTCCATCCTTTCCTCTCAATACCTATTTTAGTTTCCAGTTTCTTTGCTTGGTTCTCTGTTCCCTTTCACATTCATGACAAATGAGCCAATCTAAACATAATTTCACCTTACTCCCAACTAATTGTTTGGCTTTTCCATTTTATTGGATCCTTTATCTGTCCACATCTAACCCTTTGCTTATCACTCACTTTCCACTTAATACATTATCACTCTTCTTTACCCATGTTAGTCAAATAATTCAATTTGTTTACAAAAGCAATCCTGCGGCAGGACACAACTTTCACATCTTATTGAGACGAATATAATTAATTTGTTTAGAAGTTACTAGGAATCAATGCATTGATCAGTCCTCCTTAAAACATTCCATTCACGAATTTACAAGTATTTATAAAGAACAATCTATCATCCAGTCACAGTTCTACATATTGAACATATAGCAGTGTATGAGACATAGAAATTCCATTGTAATTGTGGGGATAGTGAAGAAAATCCCTCTGTTCATAGTATCTTTTGATGAACAAAAGTTTAAGTTTGATATTTTCCCATATGTCTACTTTGTTTTTTGTTATCTGTACTTTGGTATCATATAAAAGAAATCATTGCCAATGCCAATGACACAAAGCTTCTCTCCCATGCTATTTTCTAAGAATGGTATAGTTTAGGTCTACAGAATATTTTAAAGAGAAGAGCAGAAAAAAGGTCTGTGCAGGAGAAAAGTGAATGAGCGGAAGGTTATGTGAAATAAAGTCAGGTGTCAGAAAATTTCAGACTGCAGACTATGCTAAAAGTTGTAATTTTTTCTAATATAAATGAGATACCATTCAAGAGTTTAAAGACAGTGAGTGACATTATCTTACAGTTTTAAAAGATAATCCGTATACTGTGTGGGAAATTGATTTTGGGTGATCAAAACTGAATGAAGGTAATGATTTAGGAAGCTGTTTTGAGTTTTTCAGGTGAAGTACTTTGGGAGATAAAGAAATGGAAAGAACTGCATGGAGTAAGGATTTATTTGGGAGACAGTATAGACACAATTTGCTGAAGAATTAGATGTGGGGACTAAGTAAATATAAAGAACTGATTTGTGTGAGTGTATGTATGTATAAGCCATTTTCTAAGATGAAAAGTTGGTAATAAATGGAACTGAAATTTGGAAATCAAGAATACTGCCTTGGTACTCCAGTGCTTGTTGCTGCATTACTCACAGTAGTTAAGATACGGAAACAATCTAAGTGTCTACTGATAGATGAATGAACAAAGGAAATGTGATTTTATATATATATATATATAGTTATATATATATATATATATATAGTTATATATATAGTTATACATATTTATCATGGAGTATTTTTTATTCAGCCATAAAAAAGAAGGAAATGCTAACATTTATGATAACATGGATGAGTCTGGAGGTCATTATGCTAAGTGGAATAAACCAGACACATAAAGACAAATGCTGTAAGATTTCACTTATAGGTGAATTCTAAGAAAGTGAAACTCAGAGAAGCAGAGTGTAGAATGATGGTTGCTAGAGGCTGAGGGGTAGGGGAAATGGTGAGATGTTGGTAGTCAAAAGGTACAAAGCTTCAATTATATAGGATGAGTAAGTTCTGGAGATCTAATGTACAGCATAGTGATTATAGTAAAAAATACTATATTGTATACTTGAAATTTGCTAAATGAGTAGATCTTAAGTGATTTTACCACATACAAAAACAAATGGTAGCTATGTGAGGTGATGGATATCTTCATTAAGTTTATAGCAGTTATTGTTTCACATAGTATATGTATACCAAAACATCACATATATGTTATATATACATATATAATTTTGTCAATTATACATCAATAAAGATGGAAAAAAACATATCAGATAATTATTAAAAATACTGCCTTGACCACAGTTAAGCTGGAGAAGACTTTTAGACATCAATGCTAAGTAGCCAGTTTGATATATGAATCTGAATTTAGACTAGATATATAAATCTGTAAGTCATCATTATATAGCTTATAGTTAAAGCCATGTAAATGTATGGGACCAGGTAAGAAAGGAGAATGTTTACTGAATGTTTTACTGTACTTTTGAAATGCAATCTAAATTAGAAATACTTTAATTCATCCTCACTATTACTCTACCCCAAATTTGGGTGTAATTTGGGGGGAATGATTAACTTTATTAGCAAGATTGTTTTTCTGTTTCTTATCAGCCAATTCTTTTTATATGCCTGAGAGTGATATACTGGAACGATAAAACACCAAAATGACTGCAAAGAAATGAGAGTATATACTGAGATAGGGCACATCACAAAAAACAAGGACATTTTTGGCCCAAGATTCATGGAACAAACTATTAAGAAAAAATGATTAGTAAAAGTTTTTAAACTTGTGTTTAGCAAAAAATACAATAAATAAAATGAGAGGCAAACTAACTACTGAGAATGTGGTGGAAAGTTACTAACTTTTAAACCTTTTGAAACCTAACACAAATAAATAAGAAACAGTTTAATGCATCAATAATCAAGTGAGAAAGGTAAACATGGATAATAAAAATATTAAATATATGGGTAAAGATAAGGAAATTTAATTTAAAAGAACACAGATGAACAAATTAAGTTTGCCTTTAAAATTAGCAAATAATTATTAGAAGTGTAACAACACTGGCAAAGTAACATGAGACTTGGTTCTCTTGTGTACTGCTAGTTGCAGTGTGAACTGACTCAAACTTTCTTACAGACAATTCCTCCAAACATTTAAAATGTACAATCATTTATGCCATTAACTTTCTTTTAGAATCTGATCTGAAGATAGTTTACAAGTATATGTGTTATCCAGTGAGATATTTAAAAAAATATTTTAAATATTTTGAGATCATGAAGTCCTAAATAATGAATTTGCCATGTTTTAATAATAACATGTAAGGTACTTATAACATTAAATGAAAATTTCTAAGCATGTATTGGAAGGCTGAAGACACGGGAGGGAGGAGTGAGCACGTTGGACACTGATGATGGGACAAAGTCCCCGGCTGTTGCCCCCTCCCAACCGGAAAAATGTGCCTTAAGCTAGCCAATCCTCGCGCTACTGTAAATCTAAGCTCTGCCTCCCCCTACCTTCTGTAAAAACTCGCTGCCTGTCTACTTACGCACGACTTCCCCAGCCTCCATTTCTGTAGACTGAGAAATCTCGCCCAGAAATTGCATTCAAATAAGCTACCTGGCCCTTTGTTGCCTCTCTTAGCCTGCTTATTTCAGAGCAAGTTACAGGAGGGCTAGACCATTTGGGCACCAGCCGCAGTGAGTAAGACAGTGGCGGATTTGAAGGAGGGGATGGAGGAGGTGACCTTGGTAGTGGGAGATACAACCTGAGAATCGGTGCAGAACTTGAAGGCAGGGGACTAGGATATGGGGGAGTTTTATCTGAAGTGCAGTCGGCACCTGTGGAGCAAGATGGCAGCACAACCAGAAGAGAAGGAGAACAAGGTGGAGGAGAGACCAGAAGAGAAGGAGAACAAGATGGAGGAGAGACTGGAAGAGAAGGGGAACAAGATGGAAGACTTGAACAATGAGGAAGGGAGCTGGCCTAGATAAATTCAGGCTAGAATTTATCTTACATTTGGTGCCGAAATTCTGGGAAGGAGCATGAGCGCGGGGCCCTGAGTGGCCATCCGCGGCTCTGCCCCCTCCTTCCGCGACCTGAGACCTCAGCCTGCTCTCTGCTGTGTGGACTATTTTCTGGTGAGTCCCTCAGTTTCCCCCGGTCTGTTTCCTTTCCTAACTCCGTTTCACCTGGTTCATCCAAAATCATAGCTACGTCCAGGTTTGGGCCCATCCGCTGCAGGCATCCGGGATACCCACCCCTTGCCCTGTGGTGTGGGAGACGTCCCTCACCCAGGCTCCCAGGCCGTCTCCCCTGACTTGGCGTACTTGGGACGCTGGGCGCTCCTCTCAGTGGGATTGGTTGGGGGGTGATGCAGACACGGGGAACCAGCCCTCAAAAGCAGAGGCTCAGACCCCGTTGCAGTGTCTCATTTCTAATTTGACTACTCTATATTTGTCCTGGAAAGTTCGCAAATGGAAGTTAGTCTTCCTTTGCTCTCAGGCCTGGCCTCAGTATCCCTGGGACAACCAATCTCCCTGGCCCCCTGAGGGAACTTTCGATTTTGGCCTCCTCACTGACTTAACTAATTATTGCCACCAGAGCAGAAAGTGGAGTGAAATCCCATATGTGCAGGCCTTTTAGACTCTGCGCACCCACCCAGATCTATGTGTTAAGTGTACTCCTTCCTAAGTTTTGTTAGCCCAGGCCTCCGCCAAGGACTGCCGATCTCTACCACTTCTATTACTGGGAGGCTCTTCTCTGACAGACTCGGCGGAGGATCTCGGCTATTCCCCTTCCTGCTCCTCTAGGCCCACCGTGGGGGCCAGCTCCCTTCCTCATTGTTCATGTCCTCCATCTTGTTCTCCTTCTCTTCTGGTCTCTCCTCCACCTTGTTCCCCTTCTCTTCTGGTCTCTCCTCCATCTTGTTCTCCTTCTCTTCTGGTCTCTCCTCCACCTTGTTCCCCTTCTCTTCCGGTTGCGCTGCCATCTTGCTCCACAGGTGCCGACTCCACTTCAAATAAAACAGATAAAACTCCCCCATATCCTAGTCCCCTGCCTTCAAGTTCTGCACCAATTCTCAGGTTGTATACCCCGCTACCAAGGTCACCTCCTCCATCCCCTCCTTCAAATCCGCCACTGTCTTACTCACTGTGGCTGGTCCCCAAATGGTCTAGCCCTCCTGTAACTCGCTCTAAGTCACAGCAGTATCAAGCTCATGTGATGGCTCCTCTGAGAGAGGTAGCAGGAGCTGAGGGAGTAGTGCAGGTTCATTTTCCCTTTTCCCTGGCAGACTTGTCCCAAGTAGAACAGTGATTAGGGTCCTTTTCCTCCAACCACGTAATGTTCGCTAAACAGTTTAAATATCTCACTAGAGCTTACAAGCTCACCTGGCACGATGTACATGTAGTCCTCCAATCCACTCTAACCCCAGAGGAATATGACCATGTCACAGCGGCAGCACAGCACTGTGCCAATGAGGTCCACGCCACAGATGAGTGGGAACCTATGGGCAGAGAAGCTATTCCTCTACAAGAACCCCTGTGGAATTATAATTCTCCCAAGGGTGAAGCATGCCAGGATTGCATGGTTCGCTACTTATAGGCAGGTATGAACTCAACTGCTCAAAAAGTTATCAATTATGATAAGCTTAGAGAAATTACCCAGAAACCTGATGAAAACCCATCAGAAATTCTCAAGCACCTGAAAGAAACTCTACAAGCTTTTACTAAGATTAACCCGGCCTCAGCATTAGGTTCCTCTCTCCTGGCCATGTATTTTATAACTCAGGCAGCTCCCGACATCAGGTGCAAGCTTAAAAAGGCTGAGGATGGTCCCCAGACCCCTCTAGGAGACCTGGTAGATATGGCATTTAAAGTTTTTCATGCCCGAGAGGACGAGAGTGAGAGGAGGTCAGCTGCCCAAATGGCAGAACAGACTTGTGCCATAATAGCTGCTCTGTGGCCAGATCATGGAGATCGTTGGGGTATCCCTGAAGATCGACTCAAACCTCTGGGCCCTTGCTTTCAGTGTGGTGAAGAAGGGCACTGGGCACGGAAGTGCCCCAACCCACACAAACCGACCAAACCATGCCCCAGCTGCGGTAAGTGAGGTCATTGGAAAGTAGACTGTCCACTAGGGAGTAGTCCTCCCCTGGTGGGAGGGCCCCATGGGGGGCAGACGCCCTCAAAGGGCTATAGTTCAGACCTGCTAGGCATCCTCGAAGATTGAAGATGCCTGGACTTGGACACCCCGATCACCCTTGTTGAGCCCAGGGCTAAGCTGTGGGTAGTGGGTAAGCCCATCTCCTTCTTGGTGGACATGGGGGCTACCTACTCTGTTCTCCCCTCCTTTAAAGGGCCTTTATACCCTGCCAAAGTTTCCATAGTTGGGGTCATGGGAACCCCCTCCAAGCCTTTAGAGATGGGCTCAGTAGCCTGCACCTTTCGAAGCATCCCATTTACCCATTCCCTTCTAGTCATGCCTTCCTGTCCTACCCCTCTGTTAGGATGGGATTTGCTCTATAAGTTAGGGACAACTATTTTCCTCCCACCTTTTGAACGCTTAGGTTCCCTTATTGCTCTGGTCGGCAAAGGAGGGTTAGATGACAGAAACCTGGGTCTCCCAACTCCCTGGACTGCTGTCAATCTGGTCGTGTGGGACATCCCCACCCCTGTGGTGGCAACCCACCACACCCCGATTTTAATACGCCTTAAAGACCTATCCTGCTTCCCTTCTTGGCCTCAATTTCCTATTTTGCAGGCTCACTGAAGGGGACTACAGCCTATTAATCGTCTGCTCTCGCAGGGGCTTTTAGTACCAACTAACTCTCCATGCAGTACTCCCATCTTGCCAGTAAAAAAGCCTTCTGGAGCATATTGCCTCGTTCAGGACCTCTGAATAATTAAAGAGGCTGTTATTCCCTTACACTCAGTAGTGCCTAACCCATATACTCTTCTGTCTCAGGTCCCTTCCAGTACCTCTCATTTTACTGTACTAGATCTTAAGGATGCCTTTTTCATTATACCTCTCCACTCAGACTCGCAGCCGCTATTTACCTTCATGTGGGAAGACCCTGACACCTGTCTATCTAGACAACTGACCTAGACAGTTCCACCTCAAGGTTTTAGAGATAGCCCCCATCTTTTAGGACAGGCCCTGGCAGAAGACCTGTCGCAACATTCAATGGGTGAGAATACTCTCCTCCAATATGTAGATGATCTTTTACTTTGCAGCCCCTCAAAAGAGGCCTCAGTTCTGGACACCACATCCCTTCTTAATTTCCTGGCAGACATGGGATGCACAGTATCCCCTGCCAAAGCACAGCTGTCTCTAGACCAAATTACATACCTTGGGCTAAATCTAACTCCCACCACTAAAGCCCTAACGGCAGACCGAGCAGCTGCAATTAAAGCTCTCATGCCACCTACTTCAGGAGCCAAGATACTATTCTTTCTAGGATTAGTGCAGTTTTTCAGACACTGGGTGCCTAACTTTGCCCTTCTGGCCAGACCGCTCTATGCGGCTGCCTTAGAGACTCCTACTGGGCCGCTAACTTCACCCACTGAAGTAGCTTCTGCTTTCAGTCAATTGCAGAATGCATTGCTCTCATCCCCCCCACCCCCGTTAATGCTCCCCGACTTAACTAAGCCCTTTAACCTATATACAGCAGAGAGGGCAGGAGTGGCCACCGGAGTGCTGGTACAGCCAGTGGGCCGGAGTGCTGTCCTATTGCCTTTCTCTCCAAACAGTTGTATACCACCACCAGAGGGTGGCAGCCTTGCCTCTGATCCCTGGCAGCTGCAGGAAGTCTGGCCCGAGAAGCCCTGAAATTAATGCTCCAATAGCCCATTACTGCGTATTCCCCACACCGGTTACAAGATCTTTTGAGTCATGAATCCCTAGCCTCCTTGAGTCCTTCAAGAGTACAAGAATTCCACCTCCTGTTTATTGAACATCCACAGGTAACCCTGCAAGTCTCTCTACCCCTTAACCTAGACTCCTTGCTTCACATCAGTGATCAGGTAGATCAGCCCACTCATTCCTGTGTAGAGATTGTAGAGGCTCTTAGATAACCTAGAGAGGGCCTACAAGACATGCCCCTCGAAAACCCTGACTTGACCTTTTTGTAGACGGAAGCTCGGTGAAGGGGAGTGATGGGGTGCAAAGGGCAGCCTATGCAGTGGTGACTCTGTTGCAAGTGATAGAAGCAAACCTACTCCTATCTGGAACCACCTCCCAGAAAGCTGAATTAGTGGCTCTTACCTGGGCATTACAGCTGGCAGCTGGGAAGAGGGTCACAATTTATACTGACTCTAAATACTCCTTCCTAATTACCACACTCGTGCTGCAATTTGGAAGGAAAGGGACTTCCTTATCACCAAGAGAACCCCAATCATCAATGGCAAGGCTATCAGCTGCCTGCTGCAGGCCCTACAGGACCCCAAAGAGGTAGCCATCATGCATTGTAAAGGACATCAAGACTGGAAACAGTCCAGTAACCAGAGGTAATGTGTTGGTAGACGCCATGGCCTGACAGTTAACATCCAGGTCTAGCCAACCCTCTGTGCTGTTTCTTTCCTCCTCTCTACTGCCCCAATACCCCAATGATGAACGGCGACTGGTCTTACATCAAGGTGGGATGTTAGGAGATTAGGGATGGATATATCTTGGGGGATGAATTGCCCTCCCCCAAGCCCAAGGCAGAGATGTCATATCCAAAATTCATCAGTTCCTACATATTGGGCCGGAGGCTATGCACTGGTTTCTCTCCCCCATATTTGCCCCTTATGGTCTCTGCAAGGCCATAAATCAGGTGCACCAAACCTGCACTACTTGTCATCGCATCTCATCTCAAGGTACTCTGAAGACCCGGATGGCCCTTCACCAGATGAGAGGAACAATCCCCGGACAGGACTGGCAGGTCGATTTCACCCATATGCCTAAGCATAAAAAGCTCCAGTATTTACTAGTTCTGGTTGATACCTTTTCAGGGTGGATTGAAGCCTTCCCCACCAGCCAGGAAACAGCCTCAGTAGTGGCACAGATATTGGTGGCATATATCATCCCCTGTTTTGGCCTGCCTGCCTCGCTACAGTCAGACAACGGGCCTGCTTTCACCTCTTGGGTCACTCAGCTAACAGCTGAGGCTCTCAACATCACCTGGAATCTCCATACACCCTATCACCCCCAATCGCCAGGTAAAGTTGAAAGGGCTAACGGCCTCCTAAAGGACCAACTAACTAAGCTGTCTCTAGAGGTAAAGCTCTCGTGGCCCAATCTTCTCCCCATTGCTCTTGCTCAACTGCGTGCTGCCCCCGGTAAACCTGTTGGGTTAAGCACATTTGAGCTAATGTATGGCGGGCCCTTCTTACTGAACACAAGCCTGCCTGCTGCCTCTCCTCCTTTAGCCTCCTACCTTCCTTATTTTTCACTGTTGAGACATCTTCTTAGAGAACATGCAGACCAGCTCCTACCCCAGCCCACGTCGTCCGACAACCCAGAGGACACAGATCTCCTTCAGCCAGGAGACGAGGTACTTCTAAAAGAACTCCAGCCTTGATCGCTCCAGCCTTGCTGGACAGGACCATACACTGTAATCTTCACAACCCCCACTGCTGCCAAACTATCAGGACACCCAGCATGGTACCATATTTCCCAACTAAAAAGAGCCCCCCTTCCCGATGATGTTTGGCAAGTAGAACAAGTTAGACCTCTACGGATCCAACTCTGAAGAGCTCCTTGTCCTACTCCTCCTCCTCCATAGTGGAGTAGCCTCACCTTCTCCCATCAGGTATCGATTTGAAGCCACCCAGCAATACACCATAAAAAAATGGGTGGGTAGAAGGGACGACTGAGACAACCTTTTGTGAAGTTAACAATTGTCAGCCAGTAATTGCCCTCCCTCTTAACTGAGTTTGGTGCCCTGATGGAGAGACTCCTACTCACATGGCCCTTTGCTTCACCTTTCAGCAAACAGGAAAGTACAGAACACAGTGGGTCAAAGAAAATTTTGGGTGCCCCTGGGCCTCCTGTGTCATGAATTGGATGGTAGAAGGCCACCTGGGTGATAGCCGCCATGTGCTTACTTTTGAACGCTGGGCACCCCGGGCAAAGAGGTATTTAAACATCAAGGACCCCTTACATAATTGCTGGAATGAGGGCATTACAGGAGGTGTTTGTTTAAGTAATTTTCAAGCATACCCCTGCCAGACTATCACGATTCACCGATACCTAGAGGTAAGCACTCCCAAACATCTTGAAGAAGTACAACAGGCCTTGAAACCCAGGAAACCCACCTACAGACTCACATACAACAAAATGCTAAGACCCTTCCCTTTTCTTGGTTAAGTCTCCTGCAGGAGGGGCTAGATTAATTCAGGCACACCCTCCCCAGTACTTCCTTGACACAATGCTTCCTCTGCACTTCCCTTATAGAAACCCCTGTGGTGGCAGTTCAGATATCACCAAGAGAGAGCCTACCCTGCCCTCTAAGCCCTCCCTCAGAGACCAAACTTATTGGAGAGGTACTATTATTCAAAACACCTGAAGCAAATGTGACCTTGAGACATCACTATAAGCAGCCTTCCTTTCTCTGCTCCCCGCCAGCCACTTTCCTGTGGTGCAATGGGACCTTATATGAAACCAACTTTGCAAATGCTTCTTGCCTGCTGGTCACCCTAGTCCCTAGGCTGACCCTGTATGGGGGAGCTGAGTTCGCGAACTCCTGGGCCTTAGATTCCATCACAAGAGAGCAGGCCTCCTGCCTTTAGTGGTGGGGATCTCCCTCACATTTTCCATTCTAGCCGTGGGAGCGAGCGCTGGTGCCCTGGGTCACAGTATTACGGCCCTACAAAAACTGGAACGATGGCTCGAGGCAGCTGTTCAGGCATCTGCGGCCTCTCTGGCATCCCTCCAGAGGCAAGTCACCTCCTTGGCCCAAGTAACCCTCCAAAACTGCCATGCTTTAGACCTCCTTACTGCAGAGAAGGGAGGAACCTGTCTATTCCTCTGGGAACGGTGTTTTTACTATGTCAATGAGTCGGGACTCGTAGAGCAGAATGTTCACAAACTTCAAGAACTAAAAAAGGAACTCCAAGGAACCGGCATATCAGGTAATAATCCATATAGCTGGTTTCAACCCCCTATTATGGCCTGTTTAGTGCCTCTCCTAGGCCCTGTTGCAGCGATCTGTTTCATACTCCTTATTGGTCCATCTGTTTTTAAGTTCCTTCAACAGTGCATAGCAGAAATGTCACACATAAAAATCAATCAACTGTTGCTGCACAAGTACTCGCCCCTCCTGACTGAGCCTCTGGCCATCAACTAACCTTAAAACCCCTCATGTCACCCCCCCTCAGCTGGAAGTAGCCAGATCGAGTCCACACCCATTATAAACAAAAGGCTGAAATGTAAGGCTGGAAGCACCAGAGGGAAGAGTGAGCATGTCTGACACTGATGACATGACAAAGTTCCTGGCTGCTGCCCCCTCCCACGTTGGACACTGATGACGTGCCAAAGTCCTGGGCTGCTGCCCCCTCCCAACCTGAAAAATGTGCCTTGAGCTAGCCAATCCTCACGCCGCTGTAAATCTAAGCTCTGCCTCCCCCTACCTTCTTTAAAAACTCGCTGCCTGTCTACTTACACATGACTTCCCCAGCCTCCATTTCTGTAGATTGAGAAATCTCACCCGGGAATTGCATTCAAATAAACTACCTGGCCCTTTGTTGCCTCTCTCCGCCTGCTTATTTTGGCTAGAATTTATCTTACATGTATATCATCTATACAAATAAATACATAAGGCAGGAAATAGTGAATGTGAATGGTGACAACAATTCAACCAGTGTTGAAGAGAGATGACCTAGGAGGATGACCAAAATGGTAAGCAGATGAGGTTTTAATGATATATACATTTTTAAATGTGTTTGTATAACTTTTAATCTTGATTTTAAAAAATCATTTTATAGTTGCTTTATTTCACTGTCTATTTCAGTGTTCATTGATTGGCTTCATTTTTCCAAACTTTGTCAAATACACAAGATCTCTTTTGATGAATGAGGGGAATTTCAGGGAATAGTTTAATGCAGATTCAGTAGGATAGTGGTGAGTGCTTCTGTCACTTCAGGAATATTTGATTAAAAATTATTTCAGATTTTACTGTTATTTTTTCCTGTTGCTGATTTTGTTACTTTTCTTTTAGTAGAACAGACAGCAAACTTCTTCCCAAAATAATTACATAAAGCTTATGTGAGTTATAGAGGTGTGCCTTGCTTATATGTTATTTTCAACAAACTTCACTGGCATATTAAGAGTTCCAAATTATTGTGTTTGGGTACAGTTACAGTTAACTATATTTAAGAGAATTTATAAAGTAGAATTGCTTTTAAACATTATACACTTATTGGATATACTTTGAATACTCCTTTGTTAGAGTACATATGTGTAATATAAAGAATAACTTAAATATTAATTTTTTACAAAAGATGTTCTTAGTTGTTTTTTCTTTTTTAAAATTTGGTTGGTTTTATGGTAGACATTGTTTATGTCTATAATAAATTTTATGATAGAATATTTGTTATAAGGCCAATAATTAAAACTCTGGTTTTGACTCTATTCTTTTGAGGCCATGTGATCTATTTTATCACTGGATGCTTTATGGAATAATATTCAGGAATAGATTTTGTAAAAATGGAGACTATAATCCTCATTTTGCATGTTGTTCAAGTATATGCATATGTGTATGTGTGGTGGGGATGTTATGGTAAATGTGATTTTAGTTATACAGTTTACTTAAGTGTTCAGACAAGCAGATGAGGTTGATTATATAACATTATTACTTAAGATTAGATAGAAAACATGCTAGGTATTGAGATAAAATAATAATTTAGTCAATATATAATTTTGGCTTTATAATGGAAACACATTTTTCATAAGAGATCAATTTATTTCATTTGCTATTAGTGAATTTATTTTTTTAATAAATGCTAGGTAACAGGAAATAAATGTTAAGCTCTTGGAAACCACAATGTCTGCTATCTGGAATAAACTTAGAAACATCTTCACAGTTAACAAATGGTTCATGTGCAAGTTTTACTGAATTTAAAGGAAGCCAAACTATTCTTTTATAAGACAGAATCTTATTTTTGTTGAACTAATCTCTGAAGATAATATCTGATATTAAATTCTAAATTATCAGCTAAGAACTTTTTAGAGAGACTATTGAAAGTGAAGTAGCACTTATTATCAAATATATTTCTAAGACTTTGCTTCTTCAGTTATCTTAAATCAAGATAATTAAGAGGACACAAATAACCTATTAGAATAATTGAAACTATGAAGTTACTTCCACAAAAATAAAGAAAAATAATGGTATTCTTTAATATGAAAATCAAAAGAAGTTAAAATTATAAAGACTCACTGTGGGTAACAAATTTCATAATATTGATTGTATATATGCCAGGAAAATTAAGAAGAGATTCTCCTTTTCTTTTTTCCTTCCCTCCTCTCCCCTCTCCTCCCCTCTTCTCCCCTCTCCTTTTCTTCTCTTCTCTTTCCCTTTTCTTCTTAAATAAATAATGTTCTGGAAAGAGTGATCTATAGTTGATGCTCATTCTTTCTAAATTCTCATTTGCTCTTTAAACCATAATCACTGGGCTTCTGACTATCTCTCCTAAACTGTATTCTCAAGAAGCCCAACAATGACCTCTCATATATCAAATCCAGTGTTTTCACTTCAGGCAGTATCAGACCTGAGAATTTGATAGACTTATCTTATTTTCAAATTCAGGGATGACAGAGGCAAAGCTGGTAGAATTTCATTTAATGCTACTTTTCTCCAATCCATATAAAATTATTCACATCTACATTCATGGTTACCTGCTTTCCTCCTATCTCAGTGCAATTATCTCTGTCCAATGACAATTTTTTTATCTTTGAATTCTCTTGTTAGATTTTGAGGTTCTCTTGAACAATCACAATTTCTTATTTATCATTATATTCTTATTACAGAATGTCTGTATCATAGTGAATATGTGTTGAATTGAGTTTATTTGATCTTAATTAACATGAGCAATAATTCAATAGCATTGATACAGTGATGATCAAGCTAATGGAACTCATTTAATTAATACATGGCATGATATAAGCTGAATATACACTAAGGTACTTAAAACATTCAAAGTGTTTGTCAAAGACCTGGACACAGTTACAAGAATACTATCAACATGCATGACATTGTTCTAAACTTTTGAAAAGATTAGGAAAAGAGCTAGACAGATCTCATATGTGTAAGGAAAAATGATGCGAATTAAATGTGAAGTTTTCTTATGTAAACATTCTATAAAGTTAGACTGGTTACACATATAATATTCCATCCCCTTCTAATCCTTAATGGTCTTCTTTTGGAAAAGGGAGATAGTTCCTCATGCCAGACATGATTGACTCATCTGTGACTCACCATATTCTTTCAGGAAATTTTTCACTAAATCCACAAAGCAAATTGGCAAAATTTCCACTGAAGCTGTATCACATTTCTAGGAGTGGGAACAAAAACCACCAGCGACTCTTGGATTTCTCTTGACCCTAGTTTCAGATCTCTCAGTAATATTATTTTCACTCATACACATGTTACTTCATTCTTTGGAATACAACATTAATATTGAAATAGAAATGCATCTAATTTTCCAAAAAGATCCCAGTCCACCCCAAGCTTTGCCTCTCTTCTTATCATGGGACACTATTTTTTAAGGCATAGATCCAAATTTTTAGGCTGAGAAATTGGCTTGATCTATAAACTGAGCATAATTTGCCTTGCTGGTGATTTTACCAAGTCACAGAGTCCACAGTTTCATTCTTAAATGAGATAGGAAAGGAGTACAGTTTTTTGTTTGTGTGTTTTTTTTTTTTAAGGATAATGGGATTGAGAAATTCTGTGTCACTGAATTGCTTTTAGTAGTCTCTCTACATAGTGAGTGTTTAGAAATACTAGAACACCATTTGTACCAGGAAGACAATTTCTTGAAAGAGTTTACTGGAATCCAATGAAAAAAGATTCAGAAAGCAACATGATAATATAGGCAAAATTTCATACTACTTATAATTTACCTTAATAGTGCACCTGAGTACCTCTGCTTTTTCCTTGAACCACTCCAGATGTATAGTTGCAAAGTGCCCTTGATCACAGTAATCAAGATCATGTGAGAAGCATATGGCTGAAAAAAAAAGCCAAAAAACAAAAAACACTATTACAATGGCTGAAAAAATAAACTCAGAGATCTTATATTAGTATCACTTTATATGCCAGTGACATATTAATTTAACATTTTTTGTTTGTTTTGTTGTTCTATGTTATTTAACAAAGTACCTGGTACAAAATACGTGTTCTAAAATATGCTGATTCCCTTAAATTGCTCTCTCTTGGTCAGATTCCCTAGAGAATAGAAACTTAGGTATTACTTAAGTGCTGAGAATTTATTTGGGAGATCTGATCCAATATAGTGAAAGTGAGGAAAAAAAGCAAAGCAAGAAAGTAGGGAAAACAATCAAGGTGATGAGTTGCCATGTTGATCATTTGTTCTCTTTATTTTTAAATGTCTAAAGCAATCATTTCCTTGTTATCAAGACATTTATATTTTTAAGAAAAACAATGAAATCTTAAATCTGAAGATATGATGTCAGTATTTTTCATTGACTGGATGCTTCTATTATTCATAAGTAGAGAGGGTATTCCTAAATGACTATCAAAGGGCAAAAAAAAAGGAGGGATAAAGGGAAAGGGCATTAAGATTTGTATTCAGCACATCTGAGTTCAGAACAGTCGTGCCATTTAATTGACTTGAGCCTTAGAAAAATAGAATCTGCAATGTCTTTCTCACATAACTATATGAGTCAAAAGCGAATTTACAATTGCTTTGAAAAGTAATAGATATCATCCAAATATAACAATGTAATGTTTTCTTAAGAAAAAATATCAGTATTTTATAAAGGCTTATAATCTAGCAATGCTTTTATATATATTATTTCTTTAATCTCTTCAAGAATCTTGAAAGATAATCACATACATGAAAATAGTCTCACCAGAATAAACTGCATTTATATATGTTCTAGAGATATTGTCACAGAAAGTAAAAATTTCCATCATAAATCTTGAGTTCATTTACTCAATTTCCGTAACTTTAGTGGCACATATTATATTCACCTCATCAGTATTATTCTACTTTTCACAGATATGAATTACTTTCTGCAAAACTAAATTAAATAACCTTTAAGGCTTCCCATACTTTCACCATTAAATTTAGAGTAATTTGCTTCATTAGCTCAGAATGTAATACAGTTTTGGCTGGCAAATTTATATTCAAGCACACTTAAATGGATATTTCCAGGAAGTAAGTATTGGCATACTTGAAATAAATATTATTTTTCTCTTCCTTAATAAACACACTTGAAATGATTGTTCTTCAATTAACAAGATGATTTACCTAGCATCCCTTTGATTCTGCAGTCCATAATTAATTTAATCCTTCTGGTGTGACAAAGTCAGGAAAGTAAGTGGGCAGTTTGTCTGGAAAGTACTGATTGGTGATAACAGCAGTAAACAAAAAGTTATATTACTATTTCAAGCTTTGTTCTCTTCAGCATCAAATTTACCTTTAAGGAGATGTATCTGTGTGTGTGTGTGTGTGTGTGTGTGTGTGTGTGTGTGTGTGTGTTGTGTGCTGTCCTCTTTTATGGTATAGTTTAAGGAGTTAGTAGTGCCATTTGTTTTTCAAACCTTCAAATTCATTGGCAAGTTTCTAGTCGTTTTTACTTGTTTTTATGATATATATGGAGAGAGAACAAATATTTCATTTATGGTTTCACTTATGCTAGACTTAGCAACATAACCTTAGAAATAACTTCTAAGAAGTTAATTCTGCATTCATAAGGTGAACTTTCAAATTGGAAAAGAAAGCACTTTCATATTTGAAGATGACTATATAAATGATTGAACCTATAACAACACATTAATAGAGTATACTTCTAAGGGCACATTTTTTTCCATTCACTCTTTCAAAATACTTTTGGGGGGAGTTACCACTAGCATTCCCTTTTTAAAGGGGTTATGAATGTGGTAAACATGCAGATAACAGTGTTTTAAAAGGACCAGTACCTCTGGGGTAGGGGGTGATTACTGTGAGATGAAGCTGCAAACTAAGGCTGAGTTAAACATCAAAGGCCCATTAAATAATTTTCTACTCTTCCCATACTTTTTTACCATTATATTTACAATAATTTATTTCATTAGCTCAGAGTCTAATATGATTTTGGCTGACAAATCTACATTCAAGCCCAGTTGAATGGCTATTTTGA
Organism: Manis pentadactyla; assembly: GCF_030020395.1. Lineage (NCBI taxonomy): Eukaryota > Metazoa > Chordata > Mammalia > Pholidota > Manidae > Manis > Manis pentadactyla. The sequence goes on from NC_080020.1 coordinate 74,272,535, forward strand.
TTCTCACTCTAGGCATACAGTGAGGGATAAAGAATTACAAGAATTAGAATAAAGGGCCGAGATTAAGGATTACTTGTTTTCAATGTAATCATTTTTAAATTTAAATAAAGTTTAAGAGTGTTAACTCAATGCATAGCACTGGAAAACAAAGAAGCAGTCAGCCTTATAAGGTGGCTGAGTAAGGAAAGAGTTGATGGGCTTTAGTTCTAAACTTTTACCTGACTTTCAGGATAGAGAAACTTTGGACACTTAAGACACATAGTTGGAAACTGAACAAGTGGAAAATTGACTTCAAATATTCTTTAGGGAAAAATGTATGACCTTTATAGTGGTGTTTGTATGAAGGTGTTAGTGTCCAAAAACCAAAGGAGATCCGTGACTATCTAGATGCATCTGCTCTGAAGTAGATTGAAACTGTTCCTAAACTTCCCTGATTATAGGATAAAGTGATTGTCCAGTGAAATTAGTGAAAGGATCAGTCAGCCTTTGAGCCATTGCATAATAATTTCTTATAATTGGGATGAGGCATGGTTAGGAGATAAATTAAAAACCTGTATACTGTGGCTTATAAAGATGTACCAAATGAAAGGAACATTTTCATGCAGAGACTTTACTGTCAGTTAACAGCAAACCTTACCAGCGAATCTAGGAAATAAGAAGTGGCATCCTTAAATACTTTTTAAAGTATGTATTATAAAAAAGGATGCTACAGCTTACTCTAAAGGTGTTTACAGTATAATTGGAGAGATAGTATAACAGAATACAAAATATAAACAATATTCTATAAATATAAGGAAGTTCAAACCTACATATTATACACAGCAAACTGGGAATCAACACCATTTTGATATAATTTTTACTAGTGGATCCCAAACTTGGATACTTATGAGAACCAATTAGGGATGTTTCTAAAATGCAGAGGTTCCAGAGAGTCAAATCATAGCAATTACGATTGATTAGGTTTATGTTAGGAATCCGTAAACCTAAATTTATGTTAAATTCTTCTGGTGACTAGTCAGGTTTTGAAATTACAGGTACAGTTGACTGAGAGAGCTATTTTAAAGTAAATGAAGTTAGTCATGGAAAACTTTAAAAAGAACCATGACTGAAAGCTATTAGTACTTCTTAAGTTAGTATATTAAGTATATAGGTTCAGTATTATGTATCTGTGTTTTTATTCAATAGAGAACCTTTCTTCAGTTTTGACCTGAAGCCAGAGATGAGAGATGCCTTCTGAAAGCACACTGCAAAAGAACAATCTTCTCAGCACACTTTTACAAATACAAGTTCACACAGACCCACTCATGTATCATTACTATACCACCTTGTGTGGCAGAAAATATAGACTATAGATGCAGTGTAGCCGGGAGAGACAGAGACCGAAGAGGGAAAGAGAGAGGAGGGAGGAAAGTGAAAGAGTGAGAGGGTGAGAGAAAAAGGTATATAGAGAAAGAGGTAAAAGTCATTCTCAGAATAAAAAGTTATCCATCCCAAACAGATTTTTAAAGTAAGAAAGCCTCGAGTTACATTAATTAATAAAAGCTATGCTTTAAGAGAAAGTTAAACAATCCAGTAACAGAAATAGAGAACACTGTGGAAATAGAGTGAGAGCCAAATCAGGGTATGCGTGATGCTGTTGTGCGTGTGGTCATTTATTTACAGCATTGGAAGAAAAGACCAAAGTAGAGCAGAACTTAGATTTTTTTCCCATGAGCATACTGATTATAGATGATCCTCTTATTTCCTAATCAAACTGAGATGTAATTCTATAGTTGAATTGTAATGCTTAACCTATTTACGTGCTGTGAAAATTGAATGAAATAACACAATTGTTTCATCTATTCAGCCATAAAAAATAAATCAACAAGAAAAAAGAAAACAACTATGGCATATTTATTACTAAATATAAAGAGTAAGCCTATTAAATAATGTTTTTGCCAGAGAACCAAAGCCATTTGTAAATTTTCAAATTACTATTTTAGTTAACATATCCTCAAAGAGTTAAGCCATATGATTTTAAAGGTTAATAGATTCCCACATTTGTTCTGATTTGCTTGCTGAAAATGAAAATCGTATAACTGACATCTTTGTCTTTCAGATCAAGTAATTTATTGGCCCTGGCTTATTTTTAGAAAAATCTCCAATTGGTAGGTCAGAGTGAATAAAAATTCATTCAAGTAAAGCATTGAGAATTTGGACTATACTTTGATAATATTTCTGCATGTATTTTTTCTTTTTGAGGTGTTCAATGGTGAGAATTTTTTGTCAAGAATATGCAAATCTCTTTCTGACTTAAAAAACTGATGCACTGACAGCTTGGAACAGAAAAAGAAGATAAGATGGTATCCAGAATACAAGATTTTTTACTATGCTATTGGAAACAATGGAATTGTTGAAGAACACTAAATCATCTTTGACACAGCACTATGGAATTCAGTACAAAGTCTTATGAAGCAGGATGTTTGAATATACATGGTGTATCAAACAGGTTAAAGTTACTTGAAGATTTTTATTTAAATAATTCATTATTTTTCATATTAAATATTTCAAAGTAAAACATAGTAAAAAGTAAAAGTTTTCTTTTCCCATAACCTGCTCATATCTTCTAAAGATGCTTTTTCAAAGTGAGTCAGAACTAGTTTTTCATATGTATCTTCCTGGAATCTTATATAATTGTATAATTATATAAGCACATATATATATTTTACCTAAATAGTGTTATTTTGGTAAAATTTGCTTTTTTTTCCCTTAACAGCATATGTCAAACACTTTCTGTATCACAATGTATACTTTTATCATGATTTTTTAAAGATATATATGGGATGTTTTATATGGATAATAATTTATTTAGCCAGGCACTTATTTCATTTCTGTTGCTTTTAATCTTTTGCTTTCATAATTGGTTACAAGGAAACATTCTCATGCAAATGTTTTCATATATGCGTAATTTTAACATTTCAAAGAATTGCTGCTGGCTTAAAGAGTATTATATTTTTAATTTTGATAGAAGTTGCAAGACACCCTCCAAAGAAGTAGGTCAAATTTCTAAATCCACTAAAAATGCATGAAAATATCTGTTTCTCTGTATGATGGTCAAATCGCTTTCATTTGCTGGAACTGAGGGACTTGAAGTCATGCTTCAAGGATTCCTAGCCACAGGGTGAGATGGCACTGGATCAAAGAAACGGCTCATAAAACCAATTCTTAGACTGGTTTTACCAATTAGAATAAAACCAAATAATAGAGCACTAGGAAAACTGATAGTAAAGTTTTCCCATTTACAAAGGAATGGTAAATGGGAATTGTTTGTATAGTAACCATCACTAAAGATTTAAGACATCAAAATGTCATTAATTTTGCCTCTATAGCAATCCCTGTATGGTATTGTTTAATGGTTTTATTTTAGAGAATACAAACTAAGTGGATTTAAGTGGATTTTCAAATGTACATATAAACTTTGTCACCCAACTCTCTTCCCCTCCACAATATTTAAATCCCTTAAGTGTGAGCTCTACTTCCATTTTCTGTTTTCAAGGTAAAAAAGGGAAGAGGGCATATTTTATTGTGAAAAACTCTGAAAATTTCTTCATTTGGTGTCATTTATTTTGTATGTCCTCAATACAAATGCGAGAATACATACTTGAGTTTTAAGTGATTCTCTTGGAAACTCCTGTAAAGTCCAGTGAGTTGACTGTGTGTATATGAGAAAGAGAAAGAGAGAGAGAGAAAAAGGGAGAGGTAGGTATTAAAGGATTCAGAATATTTCTAAATTGTACATAAGATATGGCTTGGAAACCCTATGGGTTGAAACTCTGCACATTGATTGTATAAATAAAATATGAATGTGGTTGCAGAAATATACTACAAAACTGTTATAATGACACAATTTTAGGCATATAAAAATGAAATCTAATGGTTTATAAAATATATTTTATAGAAAGTTTGCCTTATTTATGATAAATTAATCCTCACCATTTGTATTATTTTTAAATAACTGAAACATCTCTCTAAAATGTTATGAATATATAATAAGTTAAACTTAATTACATACCTATATTTCTAAAACTAATAATAATAACTATCCTTTAAAACAGTACATTTTGTAAAATGTTCTCAGAATAATAGATGTCAAAAGGTAATTGAGTCACCGAAATCTAAATAACCCTATTTTTAAAACCAGTTTCTAAATCTTTTCTACCCTGAGAAAGGCTTGCTACTTTATTAATGGCCTAATATCTGACAATGATGTACAAAATTATTTTGGAAATTTCCCTTTTCTAGCTGCCTGATGAGCTGTTAAGACCATTTTCCTGCAATTGATGTTATATTCAGTACTTGAAGTCATTGAAATGTTAGTTTCTAGTTATATATTACTATGGTAGTGCTTTCTTTTTATCTACACTTTTATTGGACGTATTAAATGTCTGCAGTAGTTCTAGTTCAGTTACTGAGAAATGATCAAGTTTCTCATAACGTCTTTTATGGTTTTCAAAATCCTACAAATGATAATTATTGCTTGTTCTTTGATATAGCTGAAACAGTTAAATGAAATAACTGTAACAAGAAATATGTGTAATGAGTTCCTTTCAAAATCCTCATTTTTCTTTCACTAATGTCAGATATTAGAAATAAGATGTAAAATTAAAGATTCAGAGTTTTAGATTTTGAGAACTTAGATCCATCATACTAAAAAGATCATTAATAATACCAATAATTACATGATATAAATACATAGGTAAGATAAAACATGTAACTTTAAGGCATGACCCCATAAAAGTTGATGACTGCATGGTTAAGGTCAATATAATGAATTGAAGGAAGCCATCAAAATGGAGTGCATGTTCTCTAAAAATATCAGAAGCAATCATTTAGTGAATAATCCACAAAATGTTTTTGATGTGTGGAAGTATTTCTAATTTAAATTCTGAACTGCCTGTAGGTAATTAGACTGTAGCACCAAATAATTTCTTAGAAATTCTACATGATCATTAAAACCAGTAATCATTGTCTATTGACAGATGATATTCTAATTTTCTTTAAATAATTTAAACTTTTATAGTTTCATGTAGGTAATTAATTTTCCTTTCATTACTGAAAGGTTCTTGGCTCAGTGATTTCAAAGCATATTATTATAATGAAAACAATTTCATAATTAAATCCAAATAACCTATAGTAAGCAAAATCAACAACTTGTCATTTGGCTGGGCCAACCAGGTTTAGATTTTTAAGTTAATGAATCCACCAGAGAGGTGGTTCAGTTTCTACTGAAAAAAAGCTAATAGTATTCAAATATGCACAAGTCAGGGTTCTGCAACACTGTGATGGGTAAAATAATTTATGAAATATAAAATTAATATGATTTCCTATGCATGAACTAGGAATCTTTTAAATATTAGGCTTCATGTAGTCTATGTTTAAATTGTTGCCTAGGAGGGCAAATCCTTGGAGTTTTATATTTGCCTTTAGTTAATGGCTCATATAAAATTCAGTTACATAATATTGACTATAAAATATAAAATGATAGTTATCTGAACCTAGATTATCTTCCAGATATTATGTGTTTTTCAAGAGCAGTTCTCGAGACTGTTATTTATAGTGAATCCCAGCTGCTTGCAGAACTCATCTCTATCTTCATGCCTGTAAAGTTGTTCATTAAATCTGTTTTCCAATTCTGTTTATTAAGTCATGCTTTACAAAGATGACTAATCATCACAAAGTCCTGGTGAGATATACCAATTACAAGGCATTATCCAGTAATCATATTCTCAAGATTTATGTGGCTAGGAATCTCTAACAAAAAAATGGCAATAGATCATTCAAGTTTGGTAAATACTCCATTAAAAAAAAAAAGTAACTCATGGTTTCCTTTTTTAGATATCTACAGCCTAAGATGTAATTTTATTAACTTTCCTCTTCAAAACTGTTTTAATGCTAGACTTGCTAAAATTATGTGGGATATTAATTTTTTATAGACTTTAATAAATATATATGAAAGCATATATGTTATTCTTACATCTGTTAGGTACTCGATTGTGCTTTGTTCCAAATTTCTCATTTTGCCAACAATTTGGAAGTGATCCATGACAGTGATGTACTGTTTTATTTAAGATAGATACCAACATGATTTAATTTCAACATTTGCCCATAGTGTTACTAGAACTCTCATCTCATATCTGTTATCTCTTATGCCTTGCCTCTTCCAATTATGTTGCTTGTATCATTGCCCTTTCCTTTAACTTCCCTCCTTCTCTCTCTCTGTTTGCTGATTAACTCATTTCTATTACTCAAACTTCAGTTTGTCTCACATTTCTTGCCTCTATTTCTCATTAACATTTATTCACAAATGCTTACTGTACCCTGTGTTTTGGGCACCTGCTGAGATATGGGGCCCAAAGACAGTAAGAATCCATAATTTCTGCCAACAAAGAATTTACAATGTAAACAATCTTAATGGCTTTATTTCTGTGAGCATTTTTTGTCTTTATCTGTTATAAATTACCCAGTACGGTACTTCCCAATATTTTCATCTCAAAGTAAGGGGGATAAGTTGGCAAGGAGGCTTTGACATTACAGAATGAGCTCTGGGGGATTCTACTACTATCAAGGTGCTCTGTGGACCCCCAGACTTCAAGCAGTCAATGAAGTCTCATATCACACTGATGTGCCATGCAGAAACCACCTGTGAGAATATGTTAATGAGAATGTTGCCCTGTTACACTCTGAACATTTTTTTCTTAATATTTTACATTTTTGTGGAAATTTTCTCAATTTCATTATCTATTTTACTATTTATTTTAATAGAAGTTTCCAAACAACTAAATATTATAAGGAACACTAATGCTTATTATATCTTTGTGTTATGGCTTTTATTTTAGTAACCTGTCAATTTTTTTCTCCTTCTCCATTGTACTCTTTAGCACCCTCTTTATTCTGTTTTACCATTTTATTATTTATTATCTTATTTGCTACAGGTATATAAACCAGATAATCAAAAAATGAAGAATTTTAGTTTATGTAAGATTCAATGAAATCCTGAATAAAAACATTAATAATAAATTATTTGGCTTTGAGGCCAAGATATTTTATCATTCAC